>NC_137280.1:95610000-96860000 GCF_054371585.1 Giraffa tippelskirchi | reverse complement strand
AGTGGCCCCCACGGCTGGGGTGGGGTCTGGGCCCCCGGTACTCCCCCACAACTCCCGCCCACCAGCTCTCACTGCCTGCAGATTCCAGCCTGCTCCAGGACAACGTGGCCTTCGTCCTCTGCCTGGACACTGTGGGCCGGGGGGACAGCCTCCACCTGCACGTGTCCAAGCCACCCAGGGAGGGGACGCTGCAGCATGCCTTCTTGCGGGAGCTTGAGACGGTAGGCACCCCATGAGGGCTGAGCGGGGACATGGGAGCTGCTTATGTGAACCCTGGGGCCTCAGTTGGGTTTCCAGGGGGCAGGTGGGCTTCTCCCCAGGTTTCAGAAGCAGGAGGTTTGGGGAGGGACTGGGGATCCATCGGGCGGCCGGGGCCACCTCTACAGAGGGCGGTGAAGCCAGAGCATGGCACATGGGCCCCGGGCAGAGCCTGATGGCCCCCCTCGCAGGTGGCCGCCCACCAGTTCCCCGAGGTGCGGTTCTCCATGGTGCACAAGAAGATCAATCTAGCCGAGGATATCCTGGCCTGGGAGCATGAGCGGTTCGCCATCCGCCGGCTGCCCGCCTTCACCCTGTCCCACCTAGAGAGCCACCGTGATGGCCAGCGCAGCAGCATCATGGACGTGAGGTCAGAGCCCCCCCAACCCCCATCAGATTGAGCCAGTCGGGACCCATCAGGCTTCCTGGAGGAGGTGGCGCCAGAACCAAGGGGCATGAGCCAGGAGAAGAGAGGGAAGAATTGGTTGGGCGGGGTGCTGGGAGAGCCAGTGGCCGCCACCTCACCATGCCTCCCCGGCAGCCTGCACCCCACGCCCACTCGGGTCAGGATGTGTCGCCTCCGACACTCCCCTCCTCTGGTTCTGTGTGGCCTCAGCCCTCGCTGACCCTGGACTTGTGGCTGTGCTGCTGTCCTCGTCTCTGTTGTCATGAGTCTCCCCGTGCCTGTGTCCAGGCTCCCCTCCTTATGAGGACAGAGCCGTGGACTTCGGGAGCCCCTGCTCCACTGTGACTGCATATTAACCAGTCACATCTGCAGACACCCTGCTGCCAGCTCGGGTCCCATTCCGGGGTTTGGGCGGCCGTGGGTGTGGGGGACACCGTAGCCCCTCCACAGGGCATTACCTCAGCTCTGCCCTCAGCAGCCGGCGGAGGCAGATGTCCTGACCACCCCCCCCATACCCCCAGGTTCTGGAGGAGCACACGGGCCCAGAGCTGTCTGGTCACTGAGGCCCACGGGCGCCCTCAGGGCTCAGCTGAGCACCCGGGGCAGCCCCGTGGGGGGTGGGCCTGACCCAGAGAGGAGCCCGAGGTGTGGGGTGGGGGACCATCCGCTGGGAAGGCTGTTGTTTTTTCTGTCTTTTCATCATCAGATACATATGTGATCATTCTTGGTTTTGGGTGATTTACGCCACTTCCAAATATGTATGTTTTTAAAATCTGCCCTCTGAGGGAGGTGGGAGGGGAGTTCAGGATGGGGGGGGACACATGTATAGCCGTGGCTGATTCATGTCAATGTATGGCAGAAACCACCACAATATTGTAAAGTAATTAAGGCAATGGCACCCCACTCCAGTACTCTTGCCTGGAAAATCCCATGGATGGAGAAGCCTGATAGGCTATAGTCCATGGGGTCGCTAAGAGTCGGACACGACTGAGCGACTTCACTTTCACTTTTCCCTTTCATGCATTGGAGAAGGAAATGGCAACCCACTCCAGTGTTCTTGCCTGGAGAATCCCAGGGACGGCGGAGCCTGGTGGGCTGCCGTCTATGGGGTCGCACAGAGTCGGACACGACTGAAGCGACTTAGCAGCAAAATAAATAAATAAATAAAATCTGTCCTCGAAGGTCCCGGGTTGACTCGAAAACCCTTACCCGAAACACGAGGCTCATTGCTGAGGCCCTGACCCGTGTCATCTACAACCTGACAGAGAAGGTGAGCCCCCGCCCCCCTGCCAGCCATCCCCTCCCCGCCCCAGCCCCCCAGCGGGTCTGAACTCAGCCCCGGCCTGCCTCTCTCTGCAGGGAACGCCCCCGGACATGCCGGTCTTCACGGAGCAGATGGTAATGGCCTGGCCGGCGGGTAGGTGGGCTCGGGGGCGTGGTAGGGGTGTGTGGGGGTCCCGTGACCACCGCCGCGTCTCCGCAGCAGATCCAGCAGGAGCAGCTGGACTCGGTGATGGACTGGCTGACCACCCAGCCACGGGCCGCCCAGTTGGTGGACAAGGACGGCACGTTCCTCAGCACGCTGGAGCACTACCTCAGTCGCTACCTGAAGGAGGTCAAGCCGCACCACGTCAAGGCCGACAAGCGGTGAGGCCAGGCGCAGCCCCTGTCCCCAGCTGGCAGAGGGCCCTTCCAGGGTCTCCCTACCACACCCTTGAACCAGATGAAGCAAATGGAAACTCAGGGCGAAATGTAACAGGATGAGTGAGCAGTGCAGGCGGCCTATTAAACCTGAGCTCCAGGTGAACTACGAACTATCCCAGCATAAGTGCCTCTCACGCGGTGTCTGGGGCACACACTGAAAGCCCTTGTCGTCTTATCCTCAGTCCTCACGGAACTGAAGCCCTGTGTTTTATCTGGCAGCCCTGTACCCCTGCCCACCTTCTGTGATCCTTCTGTGCCCTGGACCCCAGGCGACTCATACCCTGGCCCCCTCCTGCCCTCAGAATGCTCCTGCCCACTGCAGGCCTCCTGGGATTTGCCTTCTTTCTGTCTGATGCTCCCAAGTTCCCTGGTTGGGCTGAATGAGGACTAAGGAAGGGTGTCTGGGGACCCTCAGGCAAGAGACACCCCTCCTCCTCCACAGACAGCTCAGTGCCACTCACTGGCTCTCCTTCTTCCTCCCAATTTGTGGCACTCCAGGGAGACAGCTCTTGAACAGAAAAAGAAACTGAGAGTCACCGTGGACCCACAGCTGTGGAGCTGGGGCTTCCAAGTCCTCAGCTGTGATCATTCTCCCTCTATAGAAACCAGACCAGAGCATTTCCACAGTCACCACACTTTGTTCTTAGAGAGTTGTTGGCCCAGAAAGCCATAGAAAAGATGTTAGTGCAGAATAAAGGACGTCCTTCCCTAGGACAGACAGTGGCAACCCCCTGCAGACACATACCCAGGGTCCTCCCCACTGGTGTGTTCCTGGGCTAGTGGGACTTCGGGTGGCTCTGATGTCAGGGTGAGCCTGCTGAGCAAGTGCTCTCTTGCCAGGGACCCCGAGTTTGTCTTCTACGACCAGCTGAAGCAGGTGATGAATGCCTACAGGTGAGCGCCCTGAGTCACTGCCCAGGGGCCTGGGTCCTTGGGACAGCTGGGAGCAGCCGGCTGACCGCCTCCGCTGCCCCCCTCCCCTCCCCAGGGTCAAGCCAGCCATCTTTGACCTGCTCCTGGCCGTCTGCATTGGTGCCTACCTCGGGATGGCCTACACGGCAGTCCAGGTAAGCAGGGGGCAGCGGGAGGTGGGTCCTCGTGGGAGCCCAACGGGTGGCCCTTTTCCCCCCGGCCTCATTGGAGTCCTCCCACCACCCCCAGCACTTCGACCTCTTGTACAAAACAGTTCAGAGACTGCTGAAGGCCAAGACGCAGTGACCAGGCTGCCATCCCCGCCTCACCTGGAGGGCAGGGCCTCCCCCTCGGTGGCCGAAACCCTGAATTACAGAGCTTTTCTGTGTTGCTCTTGAGGACTTGGGGGCTTCTTTCTCTTTTTTGTCCTTTGCGCTCCCCTGGAGGAGCGTTGGTGGAGGTCTGGGGCCAAGCCACAGACTCGGGGACAAATGTGTGGATGAGCCCCCTACCCTGGAGTCGGCCCCATGGCCCTGCGGCATAAGCCATGGCCAGGAAAGAGGAAATGCACCCAGCGTGGCCTTGGGCATCACCCCCGCCAGACGCTGACCCTGGACCTGGCAGTCGCAGGCCAAGGAAGTCCGGCCAGGCCACCCCCCAAACCCCCAGCCCTCCACCACGCTGGCTCTGTTCTGACCTCGAGGCTGCCCTCCGCATTCCCCGCCCCGCCCTCCAGTAACCCGGGCTCTCCCTTCTCTCCTGTCTGGAGAGTGCGCCGGCCTCTGGGTCTCCGGGTTCCGGCCCCTCCCTCGCAGCCTTGTGCTCCGCCTCCACACCCCCTAGCCCGGCTGAGGGGAACCAGCTCAGGGGGCGGCCTCCGGACTCCCTGAAGCCCCTGGGCAGTTGGTGCCCTGGACACCCGGCACCCTCTCACCCCGCCTCTGGCTTCCTCTGCCCCGCCTCCTGCCCGGGAGCCCCGCCCACCTCTCCTAGTCCTTGGGGCTCCTGCTCAGCCTGTTCTGCGGAGCCCTGGGGGCGGAGGCAGCCCCTCTGCTCCTGTCCCGGGGCCTCGGTTTCCTCATCTGCAAGGAGGAGGTCGCATTCGCAGGAGCGTGTACCCTCCTATCCCCGGAGGGGACGTGACCACAGGGGAGCTCTTCCTGGGACCTGGAGGGGGCAGATCCAGGCCTGAGCCCCTGGGAAGGGGTGAGGTGGGGGAGGTGAGCAGGGCTGGGAGTGACCTCAGGGAGACCTAGGTGTATCCATTCATTAGCAATATAATCAGTGATTTGTCGAGTGCTGGGGACTCAGGGTCCAGGAGGAGGGACTCCAGGGGCCTATTGGCCACCAGGGGATGCTCGCCAGGCTTCCAATTTGGAGGTCCGGGGGCTGGCTCCCTCCCAAAGCCACCTACCGCACACTGGAGGGAACAGGTGACTATCTGGGAGGCCTGGGAGGGACAGGCGTGGGGGCTGCAGGTTCCTTGCCCCTCCCTGTCCAGTGGCCCGTCTGCCCCAGACTGTTTACCCAGTGCCTGGCCCCCCCTAGGGCAATGCGGGGCTGGTGGCCCACCCTTCTCCGGGTGTGAATGTGTGAGCCAGGGACCAGCTTGGGGGCTGAGTGAGTGGCCTTCCTCCCCGGGGGGCATGGTCAGGGCCACTGACTAGGTGGAGCTCAGGCTGCTTGTGGGAGGCGGCCAGACGATGAGAAATAAAGCCATAACAAACTACAGCATCACGTGTCCTGTTGGGGCTGGGGCCTCAGGGTCTGGACAGACCCCCTGAGGGTCATATGCATTTCTGGGGCGGGGCTGGGGGGAGCCTCATGCCTGTATAAAGAGCAGAGTCTGCATCCTTCCTGCCCCTAGCTGGGACCACCACCCACCCCATGGCAACATGAAGGTGACCAGCCAGTTCAGAGCTGATAGATCGTGGTGGGGGGTGGCGTACCACAATACAGCTGGGATCCATTACCTCCCAGCCCTGGAGGTGGTGAGGGCCAGGGTCCCATGTGTCCCCTGGCTCCGTGACCATCTCTTCTGATGTCTCATAAGCACGCGTCCGTCTTTGGGTTTAGGGCACATCCTGCTCCAGCCTGCATGCCAACTCACTCCGCCTGCAGACGCCCTGTTTCCACATAAGGACACGTTCTGAAGTTCTCCATAGTTGTGAATTTGGAAGGATACCATTCAACCTGACATGGGGTGGGGGGAGAATGGGTGATGGCTGTATGAAGGTCAAACCCACTGGCCAGCCTCAGCCCCAGCCCAGGCTTTGGGGAGGCCCTGGCCAGTCATCGGGGTGCCTGGTGCAGTTCCACACTGGGGTTCCAGCATCGGGGTCCCTGCTCTGGGCCCGGGAGCTCCCGAGGGGTCCACCTGCTTTCTGGGCTCCACTGGGGGGGACCCCTGATCTGGGGCCTATCCCTGTTGGCTTCTGCCTGTCCACACCATTCTCAGTGCCTTTGTGTCAGTCTCCCTGCGTCAGGGGCTTGGGTTTTGGGGAGCAGAGAACAGAGTATAGAGACATGTGCAGTGGGAAGAGGAAGCCTGGGGGAGGTAGGCAGTACAGGGGGTGTGGTTTGAACGCCATGGCTTGAGCCAAGAAAGAGGGCTGTGAGATCCTTGACCCCAGGGGGGTGGAAGCCTTGGGGGAGCTGTGGGCAGAGGAGGGGTCGGACTCAGGTGCTCATGGGCGCCCTCTGGTGGCAGCTTTGGGGAAGGCAGACAGGGTGGGTACCCCCAGCAGGTCAGGGGGCTATGCTTGTCCAGGTGGGGGACACATGAGGGGAGAAGGGGACTGGGTTCCCTGGACCCAGATGAGGGGCTCGAAGGCTGTTTCTGGACCATATGTGGGCCTGACCACAGGGTTGCTCAAGTCTCCATAGTGTCTCCCATCTTCAGGGTCAGTGTCACTGCTGCCTCTTCTCAGACCCTCGTGTCCCCCACACCACTACCCGGTGGCTGGAAAGTGGCTCTGGCCCCAGTTTGGACTCAGGTAAAACTCCCCACGTTTCAGGGGAAAAGCCAGCCCCTCCCCTTATTTCAACATAGACTGTTAACTTCCTCTTCCTTTTCCACAAAACTGTTCCCATCATAACCAAAACTATGAAAACCACAACAATACCGGCAGACAGACACAGCTGCCATTATGTATGTGCTGGTGTCTCCCTATCATGTCCACCCTGGGTATGTGGCATGTGTACGTGGATGTACACCAAGTCACATTCTGGAAATGAGATCCACATGTGAAAAACTGTTTCTCTCTGTAGGCACGTTAGGCGGTGAGAGGTACACACGTGCACACGTTACACCCACAGAACCATTGCCACATAGAAGGCATGTATGCATCACCCTCAGCGCTCCTGGCTTCCATCTGCCACCCCTTCCTGTGGCCTCCTTGTCCCCAGGTGCCCTCTGGTCCCGCCACTGCAGATCAGTCTCATTCAACTGTGGAGTCAGCCAGTATTTCCCCACCATGTGCCAGGTGCTCTGTTGGGCATACAGACGCAGCTGCCAAGCAGAGACCCTGGGGCCCGTGGTCCACTGGAGTAAAAATAAACCTCCCGAGTGGACATGAGAAGGCTTTTGAGTGAAATCAGGGTGACAGGAGGGACTAAGCCATATGGTGAAATCCAGGACGGGGGTCCAAGCAGAGTGTACAGCCCGTGCAAAGGCCCTGGGACAGGACCAGGCCTGGCAAGCTGCAGGAGCAGTGAGGAGGGGGCCTGTGGGTGGGGCAGTGATGGAGGGGGAGAGAAGAAGGAGGTGGGGGCACAAGAGGCCCCTGGGGAATTGGTGGGCATTTGCTTCCTGCTGTCGGTGTGATGGGAAGCTGTGGGGAGGGAAGGGCAGAAGAGAGGAGGGCTGCGGCAAGGCCACTGACTCCCAGGGGACAGTTGTGAAGATGACCCTATTCTGTGGGCTCCCTCAGCACCAGTGAGCATGACCCCAGGTTCCCATCAACCCTGGGCAGCAGCAAACAATTTGGGCAAAGGTGCCATCCCCTACTGGGACTCCAGTGGCATCAATCTCTTCCCAGGGTCTGTGTTTTAAGGCTATAAAACAGGAAGAGCATCTGGTGAAACCACCTTGGTATCTCTTCTTTCTGCACAGAGGCATCTCCCACTGTCTGTAACTTTCTCACTCCTAAAAACATCTATGTGTGTGTTTATGGATATGTTGTTCAGCCGCTCAGTCATGTCCGACTCTGTGACTCCATGGACTGCAGCACACCAGCCTCCTCTGTCCTCCACCATCTCCCAGAGTTTGCTCAAATTCATGTCCATTGAATTGAATCAATGATGCTATCTAACCATCTCATCCTCTGTCATCCCCTTCTCCTCCTGCCTGTAATCTTTCCCAGTATCAGGGTCTTTTCCAGTGAGTTAGCCCTTCATATCAGGTGGCTAAACTATTAGAGCTTCAGCTTAAGCATCAGTCCTTCCAATGAATATTCAGGGTTGATTTCCTTTGGATTGGCTGGTTTGATCTCCTTGCAGTCCACAGGACTCTCAAAAGTCTTCTCCAACACCACACTTCGAAAGCATCATTTCTTCAGCATTCAGCCTTCGTTATGGTCCAGCTCTTACACCTGTACATGACTGGAAAAACCATAGCTTTGACTAGATGGACCTTTGTTGGCAAAGTGATGCCTCTGTTTTTTAATGCACTGTCTAGGTATGTCATAGCTTTCCTTACAAGGAACAAGCGTCTTGTTTATGGGTATGTACACAATATTCTGCTTTGCTTGTGTGTGGCCTACACATCTGTGGGTCACATTGTACTGTCCTTCTCTTGCATTAACTCTTGCTTTGGTATCTCTCACTTACATTCCACGCTCGTTTTCCCTGCTGTGTAGTAATCTGTACTCAGAAGATACTGCGGCTTATCTACTGACGCCCTGCTGATGTTCATACCATCACAAGTCTTCATAGGTGCCTCTCGGGAGGGAGTGTGTTTAACCAGATGCCAGAGAAATATGGCCCTTGACTGTGTCTGGCCCACTGCCCATCTTTGTAAATAAAGCTTTATTGGCACATGGCCACAACCAGACCCACCTGGGTGTGAATCACCCTCAGCTGTTTTCTCACTGCAGGGGCCACAAACCCTTAAGCGCTTACCGTTCTGGCTCTTTCTGGGAAAAGTCCATAGCCCCCCAAAGTCTGCCCTCTGTTTTCTCCCCTTTCTCACCATGGGACACGTCTGGCAGGTACCAGAGCAGACTGGCGGTGCAGTCCTTTTGCAGGGGACACATGTCCTGGGCTTCTTTGGACATTTCAGCCTCAGTTCAGGAGCTTCCCGAGTGGCTCAGACAGTAAAGAGTCTTAACTGCAATGTGGGAGACCCGAGTTCGATCCCTGGTTCGGGAAGATCCCCTGGAGAATGGAATGGCTACCCACTCCAGTATTCTTGCCTGGAGAATTCCATGGATAGAGAAGCCTGGCGGGCTACAGTCCATGGGTCTGCAAAGAGTTGGACCCGACTGAGTGACTAACACATACACATCCTTGGCTTCTTTTGACATTTCAGCCTCAGTTCTGAGAGTTATTGATAATTTTAATCAGTATTTGACCTATAGAAGGTCCAGAAAAAAATTAAGGGAGGGGAGAAGAGAGGGTGCAGGGAGCGCTGGTACAGGAACCAGGAATGAAGTAGGGGTGTCATTGCTGACCTCAGGACAATGTGTCTGCTGGGTGTCTCAAAAGAGAGTCACTGTTTCCCCTTTGTGATTAATGAGCAAGTTGTGGGTTGATCCTTTAGTCCCAGGGTCGGTGACCACTGACAGTTCCTGCTTGAAACCACCGAGACCTGGTGCCCAGCGGGGACCCTCCTTCCATCCCTCTCCTAAAGGCTCAGGTCAGGATCACATACCTGCTTCTGTGTCCAGTTTGCAGAGGACAAAAGGGTATCTGGGCAGAACTATCTTGCCTTAAGGTCCCTTGGCAACAGGACGCAGCTGGCAGTCACTTTAATATATATATATATTTGGCTGCGTCCTGCAGCATGTGGGATCCTAGTTCCCCAGCTGGGGATTGAACCCATGCCCCCACAGTGGAAGTGCAGAATCTTAACCCCTGGATCACCAGGGAAGTCTCCCACCTTTTTTATTTTTATTTTTTTAAGTCTAATTAAGATTACATTCACACACCATAACATTTGCCATTTCAATGTGTATAGTTCAGTGGGTTTTAGTCCATTCACAGAGCTGTGCATCTGTCAGCTCTATCTAATTCCAGAACGTCCTATCCCACTCCCGAAAGGAAACCCTGCCCTCATGAGCAGTCACCCCCCAGCCTCTCCCCCAGCCCCTGGGAACCACAAACCCACTGTATGTCTCTGTGGATTCTGCCTGTTCTGGACATTTCACAGAAATAGAATCCTGCAATATAGACTCTCATGCCATTTTGATGGCAAGTTACAGAAACACAGTGAGGCTAGCTCATTCAGAAAACAGCATTTATTCATCTCTTTCTCATTCTAACTTGGGGAGGGGGAAGATCCTCTGACAAACTCCCTAGTTCAACACCCAGGCCCTCTTGTTCCCAGGCTCAGATTCCCACAGGAAGAAGCCCTGAGGGGCAGGTGTCCACTCCTGGGGCCAAAGGGGCGGGGCCACAGCAGAGGAGGGATGGGGGGAAGGGACCATGACCACTGAGGGGTGCATGGCTGGGTCCCTACTCTATTTCCAGCCTCTCCTTTCCTTCCCCCACCTCCCCACTCGAGGAGAGATTTGCTCAGGGGGTGACGGAGTTGTGTTTCAGATTCCCCTCCCCCTGGCTGTGTCCAGGGAGTGGCATTTGCTGAGAGAGGGGGCAGTGAGGGGTTGGCTCAATGAAAAACCTTTTCCCATCCCTGAAGCCAAATGGCGAGGGTCAGGGAGGATCCGGGGTCCCTGCAGGAAGGCGGACAGGCAGTTCCTTCCCAGCGGAGGGAAGGCAGTGGGGCTGGGGGCGCTGAGCCCTGGACAGCCCCGGCTGCTTTGTGTCCTTAGGTGTGTGAAGGCGGGCAGCATCTGGGGTGGGTGGGGACTGCGGTACAGGTTTCTGGGGGACATATCCTGAGCCCCGAAGCCCTGTCGGATGGGGACATTTCAATCTCTGGGGATGTGCCAGAGGAGGTGTACACAGCCTGGACGATGAGGGTCTTGGGGGCACTGAAGGGACAAGGCTGAAGGACACAGGGTCCAAGGGGACGGGGCACGGCTGACCTTCACCCAGGAAGACACTTGGGCTGGCAATGCAGAGACCACTGTCTTTGGTGCTCCAGGCTGGGCCCCTAGTCCCACTGGCTGACCCTTCCACCACCACCAGATGAACCCTCAAACCAAGGGTGGCAAGACCAGGACACAGAAAGGATGTTTCCCTTCATGGGCTCAGCCCTTGTCACACCCACTCCCAATGAAATGAACCCACACGCTATGAAATGAGTCTTGCAGTAGACGTCAAGACAGGGACACGGTGGATGTCTCCTTGGACACCTTTGCTGCCCTTCACTTGGAGACTGGTTCGAAATAGAGTCCTATGCCCCTCATCAGACCCACGGGGTTGGGGGCAGTTCTGCGTTTTCAACAGAATGCCCAGGTGGTCTCCCGCACATCTGAGGGACGGTGCAGCCTGGACATTGTCCCCCTGATCCCAGTCTGGCCCCTCTGCCGAGGTAAGCCAAGGTAAGCACCTTACCTGTTCACATCAGCAGTTCTCACCTTGGACCCTGGGCCACGTCTAGGGACAACTGTCACAACTGGGGGGTGCTCTTGGTGCCAAGAGGGTGGGGCAGGGAAGCTGCTCAACACCTCCCCACCCACCCCTGCACAGAGAATGACCTGATCCCAACTGTAGAGAGTTTTCCTTTAAGATAAATTAAGTCTGTGTAATTATTTTGAGAAACTCTATTCTGGGAGACTGTGCAAAGGTCCTGGGGCAGGTTTTCGACAACAGATCCTGAGAGCCAGTCGACTGGCTAGGAGGTATCTCAGCCGCAGATTCCCCATCAGGCTCTGTTCCCACCCTCACTGTCTTTTAAGTAACAGCCCAGACCAAGGACCTCCTGCCACAAAGCCGATGTGACCAGCTTTCTTCTGCTGATAATAAAATCAAAGTCAGCCTTAAGTGTTCCAGGTGCCCTCAGGCACACAGTCTTGGTTTTCTCTGCCATGACCTGTTCCCTGATATGGCTGATGTGTGTCAGGGAATAAACGCCAGGGGTGAAGATTGCTCAGGAGGTGGGATGCTAGTGGTAAAGAATTCTCCTGCCAGTGCAGGAGATGCAATAGATGAGGGTTTGATCCCCGGAGAAGGAAGATTCCCCTGGAGAAGGAAATGGCAACCCACTCCACTAGTCTTGCCTGGAGAATTCCATGGACAGAGGAACCTGGTGGGCTACAGTCCATGGGGGTCACTAAGAGTTGGACACGACTGATCATACACACAGTTGCTGAATTTTAGGTCGTGGAAGTCAGACTCAAGTTAGACTGGGCTCTTCCCCACCCCTTGTCCACAGTGGGAGAAAGAGGCTGAGGAAAGTGCCTTTTTGACTTGCAAGAGAGCTGGTGGGGTTTTATTTTTATTCTTTTAAATGACTCTTCCAGCATATCAGAGGGCCACAGGGCTTCAGCATCCTGTCTCCATGGAGATAGAGCCTGTCTCCAGCCCAGCTCTACCAGCTCAGCCTGGGGCTGAGCCAAGAACCAGGGGCTGGGCAGGGCCAAGGGGTGGGGTGTTCTAGGAGGATGCTGGACCCCTCGCCCAGGCTCTGCTCCTCCCTCAATCCTGTCTTGGGGTGGCTGCTGGTATCAGGCAGGGTAACAGCCATTTATTGAATGCTAAAGGTGCTCCTGGTGTTAAGCTGAGCCTTACCTATTAGCATCACTGAATCCATGCCAGGGGTTTCACCCTCTTTATTCTTAACTTGGCAAATAAGGAAACTGGAGCTTGGGTGTCTAAAGAGTGGGGAAGATGCTGTGAGATCGTGGGAAGCATGTGGGTTCATATCCCAGCAGTCTCAGTGTGTGACCTTGCCCAAGTGACTCAACCTCTCTGGGCCTCAGTTTCCCCCTCTGTAAAGTGGGTATAGTAACAGTACCCACCTCTTATGCTTGCTATGAGGGTGACCTCTCCTGAGGAGCAAACTTTAAGGTTAGAGAAAATAAAGAATATTTTAATACAATAGTTTTCAAAGACTAAAAGTAGTGCTGAAAAAAATCCATGAATAACAAAAAGGTCAACATTTTAAATAGAATCAGAATTACTGATTTTTCCTTTGGCTCATCACAGCACTATGACTGATCCTGTTTTTGTTTCAAAATAAAAAAAAAGAAATAGGGACTTCGCTGGTGGTCCAGTGGTTAAGACTCCATGCTTCCACTGCAGGGGCATGAGTTTGATCCCCGATCAGGGGACTAAGATCCCACATGCTACATGACCAAAAAATAAATTGTAAAAAAAAAAAAAGAAGAAGAAGCCTCCTTTATTATGAAAAAACACAAAAAAACACAAAATAAATTTAAAATAAAGTCAGGGTCAGTAGACTGACCCCTAGTGGCTGTGTGGTGCTTTTTATCTTACAACCTCTGACCCAGTTCCTCCAACCCTGCCTCAGGGCCTTTGCATCTGCCTTTTCATTCTTAGCTTAAAGGCCATCCTCTCTAAGCCTTCCCTGAGTTTGCCTCCTAAAGCCATCTCTCCACTTCTGTTTCCTCCATTGCATTGACCACAGTCTAAAGTATCTTGTTTAGGGGCTTCCCTGGTGGTCCAGTGGTTAAGACTCTGCAGAGGGCTATCCCTGGTTGGGAAACTAGGAGCCCACATGTCTTGCAGCATGGCTAATAATAATAAAGTATCTGGTTTATTTGTCTGTACTCATCCCAGGCATTGGTGCTGTGGATTGAGTGAAGCACTTAGCACAGAGCCTGGTGTTGGAAAGAGAGCAAAGTGACTTATCAATACATAAATAAATATATAATGATGTGAAGAACTGACTCATTTGAAAAGACCCTGATGCTGGGAAAGATTGAAGGCAGGAGGAGAAGGGGATGACAGAGGATGAGATGGTTGGATGGCATCACTGACTCAATGGACATGAGTTTGAGTAACCTCCAGGAGTTGGTGATACACAGGGAAGCCTTGCATGCTGCAGTCCATGGGGTCACAAAGAGTCAGACATGAGTGAGTGACTGAACTGAACTGAACATAACATATTAGAATTAAATTAATTCTGGTGTGTGTGTGTGTGTGTGTGTGTGTGTGTGTGTGTGTGTGCATACACACAGACATACATACCGCATCTTCTTTATCCATTCATCTGTTGATGGACATTTAGGTTGCTTCCATTTCTTGGCTATTGTAAATAGTGCTGCTATGTATCTTTAGAATGCAAGTATCTTTTCAAATTCAAGTTTTCTCCAAATATATGCCCAAGAATGGGATTGCTGGATCATATGATAGATCTATTTTCAGCTTCTTGAGGAACCTCCATACTGTTCTCCATAGTGACTGCTCCAATTTACATTCCCACCAACAGTGTAGGAGGGGTCCCTTCTTTCCACACCCTCTGTAGCATTTATTGTTTGTAGGCTTTTTGATGATGGTCAGTGTGAGGTGATAACCTCCTCGTGGTTTTGATGGAGAGTTTTAGCAGGGGTGGCATGGTGCCCATAGAGCACTTGGCCCAAATGTATCCACTTCTTTCTAAATATTTTAAACAGTATGTGCACGTGGCAAGTGTGATTAGAAGTGTTGCTGAGGATATAACACAATGATCGCTGTTTCTATTCCATAAGTTACAAACTTAAAAGTGCTGAGCATAGTATTATCAAAATGCTCTTTCTTGTTGCTGTTATTTTTATTATTATTAATGTTATTATTCTGTCTGCTTAAACATTCCATGGACAGTCCTGTAAAAGCCAACTGAGTGCCGTATAGAACTGTGTGCTACTTTTTGTGTTTTTCCTGTTGTTATCAATGGGAAGACCTTGAGCCACCTCGAAGCCCGGTCGGTCTTGCCTAAAGATTTGCCGTCACCCACCCAGAAGGCAGGGGTTACGAGCCCGCTGGCCTCAGTTTACCGGCCCGGATTGGGCGGCCAGGCGGGATGCCGAATGTGTGGGATGTAGGATGTTCCAAGTGTGATTCGGGATAGACGATGCGCGCAGGGGCGCCGCCGTGGCGAGGCGAGCTCTGGCCGCCAGGGGGCGCTGCGGAGCCGCCCTTTTGTGGTCCTGATGCTGGCGCGAGCGGGCGCGCGGAGGAGGGAGGAGGGCGCGGGGACCGGGCGGGAGGGAGGCGGGAGGCGGTGTCCGTCGCTCCAGCTGCGAGTCCGCCCGCCGCCCGCCGCCGCCGCCGCCGCCGGCTCGGTCCCGCGCCCGCCGCCCGCCTTTGCCCGCCATGGCCCGCCTGACGGAGAGCGAGGCGCGCCGGCAGCAGCAGCAGCTCCTGCAGCCGCGGCCCTCGCCCGTGGGCAGCAGCGGGCCCGAGCCCCCCGGGGGGCAGCCCGACGGCACGAAGGACCTGGACGCCATCAAGCTCTTCGTGGGCCAGATCCCGCGCAACCTGGACGAGAAGGACCTCAAGCCACTCTTCGAGCAGTTTGGCCGCATCTATGAGCTCACGGTGCTCAAAGACCCCTACACGGGCATGCACAAAGGTGGGCGCCTGGCTCGCTCCCCTCCTCTCTCCTCTCCTCCCTCGGCCTCCCCACCCCACCTTCCGGCATCTTCTCCCCGCCACCAACCTTCCTCTCCTAACCTCCTCCCTCCGCTTGCCTCTGCCACGGCATCATTTCTTCCCCCCCAACCCCGTTCTACCCACCTCCTCCTCCCTGCTCTGGGGGTGCAGCTGACAGATCCGAGCTGGCCCCCTCCCCTCCTCCGCCCCCACTCCCTCCCTCCCCACCTTCCGGCATTCTCTCTCTCTGTCTCTCTCTCCCTCTCCCTCTCTCTCTCTTCTCTTCCCTTTTCTCTCCTCTCTCATCTCCCCCTACCTCCCATCCTCCCCCCACCCAGCATCCTTCCCTCTCTCCCTCTCCCTCTCATTCCCTCTAGACCTCCACCCCTTCTTCCCTCCCTCACCCACTCTTTCTTGCCCCTTTGCTGGGAAGCTGCCTAAACACTGCCACCCCTCCCTGTGCGCCCCCCCCCATTCATTCGGCCTCCCCAGGCCCCGTCGGGGAAGTTTGCACCACTGGATTTCATTGCCTTGGTCATTTTCACAAAGCCAGGCCGGCAGGGCAGGTCCAGCCGGCCGCGGGGGACACGGATGCTCAGGATCTCGGGCTAATCGGTAACTACAAAGAAAGAGGTTGGGGGGGTGGGGGTGCAGGCAGCTAAGCCAGTCAGGGGGAGCACCGGCCTCTTGGGTGGTTTAAAGGCTACCGTGTGCCCTCCCCCGCCATGCCTACCCTCTCTGTTTGGATCAGCATTCCCCCTCCATTTCTCTATACCCCCCCCCCTCCGCACCCGGACTGCCGCCTCCACCTTTGGCTCAAGTTAAAACTGGCCAAGCCTGTTAGCAGTGTGTTGAGGGCTGAGGCCAAAGACGATGAGCCTGGACTGTCCATCTGGCAGAGTCCAGATCCTGGGGTGGACGGGGAGGTGTGGGCGACCTGTGAGCACAGCAGAGGATGCAGGTTAGGTGGGAAGGCCTGCCTGCCTCCCTGCCACCTGATTCTCTTTTGGCATGCTGAGAGGGGGTGCTGGGGACTGTGGCCCCAGCCCTGGGCTCTGATCACAGCACAGTGTCTGGATTGGGGTGGCCCTGGCAGTTCTCCTGGCAGGGGATGGGGACTGGAGGGTGGGGACAGTGAAGACTTTGTGCTGACACCCCTGGTGAGACCCTGGAAGGGCCTTGGGGATGGATCAGGGCCCGTGACCTATTTCAGACCGCATTCATCCCTGTCTTCCTCTCTGTGTGGCAGGCATGGTAAGCATGAATACATGTTTGTTGAATGAATGAATGAATGAATGAATAATGAACAAGTGAATGAATCAATGAATGATGGGTTGGGACAGGCCATAGGGAGGATCTGGTGGGTTGGAGTCCAGGCCTGCCACTTCAACTAGCCCCTCCAGCTGGTACCCAGGGGGAGGAAAGCAGCTCCTCCCATCCCCCATCTCTTTCAAATCCAACCATCACCAAAAAAAAAAAAAAAAAATGGGCCTGGAAAATCTAACCACTCCCTATGGCCTAGGAGGGCAGAGGGCTTGTGCTCACCCACGAATCAGGCTGAGGGGTCCACGGCTGTGTGAGGGGTCTTCCCACATCCCGAACCCCCAGTGTGTTCGAAGTGCTCATTTCTAGAAAGATTCTGATGGGGGTGGTGTCCACGTGCCCCCCCTAAACATTGAATGAAAGGCTGCTGGCGAGCTCTGGGTCTCGGAGACAGATGGGGCGTGGGGAGATGGAGCCACCCGGTGATCCTCCCCTCTTTTCTCGTTTTTAAATCTCTCCTGGAGAACCCTACCACCCCCACAGCATGGAAGGGTAAGGGAGAGACTGTGGTTGGATTTTCACTGACCTGAGAGCCTCAGTTTACCTGTTGTCGACAGAACAGGGTCTCATGAATGTGGGGTTTTTTTTCTGGCTGGTGAATGTTAGGACTGGGGTGCCTCAGGATGTTTCCCATTTGCAGTCTTTCCTTGGAGGGTGAAAATCAAGAAGCTGGGTGTCCATGACATCCACTTTGAAGGAGCCCTAGGCAGGTTGGAGCCCCGGATATAGGGCCTGGGGGTAATGGGGTGGAAGGCCTTCTCTTCATATCCACCTGCCCACCCCAGTACCCTCAGGACACCAGTGGAGGCCCCTCCTTATCCCACCTGTGCTGGGCCTTGTAGGACTTTATCTGTGGGAGGGAGTTGAGGGGGTGTTGAAGTTGGGGGCTGTCTCAAGAGTCAGCAGCTGGGCTGGAGGCCTGTTGTGGGGGCGCTTAGCTGTGTGACCTCTGTCCAGTGGCTGTCCCTCTCTGGGCCTCAGCCAAAGGGAAGTGGAATGATGTGTGGGGAGTTGTGGCGTGGTGGGGAGGTCCAGACACCTCCTGCTAACACTCATCTGGTTTTGTTTCTAGGGAACCTTCAGGGTGCAGGGTGTCTACTGAGGGTGCTGACTGAGAGCCCAGGGGTGGGAGTGTGGACCTCAGGTTGTGGAGAGAAATCCCCAGAGAGCCTTGGGGGCCCCGGGAGGGTGGGCACTAGGGAAGCTGAGAACACCGATTGTGGTCCCCGTGGCCCCTGTACCCAGCAGGAGAACGGACATCCAGTATTGCATTATTCCCATGATCACTGTCTCACCCTTAATTTTCACCCTGGGGGGCCTGGTTGATCACTGCTAATGGGATCGTGACTCCCACGGGCTTGTGAGCATCTCTGCATTTCATGTGGAAGGGAAACTGAGGCCGGAGGGGCAAATACTGGGTCCCGAGGACTGACCAGAGCTGCCCCTCACCCAGCTGTCACACACCTGTCTCCCACCCAGGCCAAAGAAGCAGAAGTGTATCTGTGGGATGAAGGAGTGACAAGCCGCGGCAGGACTCCCCCTTCCCCAGGGTTGGTTTTGGGGAAGGGAAGGGAAGGGGCAGGGCTATGACATCTGACAGCCACGGCCAGGGGTGAGGTGGGGGCACCCCCATTCCTAAGGGTCTGTTCAGGGGGCCTCCCTGCTGGGACCAAGAGGAAGGCAGGGGGGAAGTGGAGGTTTCTCTGGAAGAGGGCAGACCCATGGGTGCTGGCTGTTTTTGTTTTTAAGCTAGAGAGATGGAGACAGAGACAGAAGTGGAGAGACATGGCAAGAGCGGAGGAGAGAGATACACAGAGACAGAGGGAGGGGGAGACTGATGAAGCCTCCCCCCACCCCCACCCACAGGGGAAGACAGAGAGAGGGTGGGAGTTGGGGAGAGAGTTGGGGGGCGCAGGGAGGCCCGAGACCGCTTCCCCCCAATCAGATCTGCGCCTCATCCAGAGAAAGGCCTTGCCTGGTGCCCCCAGCCCAGCCAGGGGCTCAGGACAGGAATTGGGGGGCTCCCACTGATCAGGGTCCAGTCATCGCCCCCTCCAGCCCCCTGCTGGGGGGACGGGCCCCCTCTGGGACCCTCCCTCGGAGAGGGCTGGGTGCACGTGCCCTCCCCTCCTCCTGGTGCGGCTCGGTCTCTCGCGCGATCGGCTTGAATATTAATACCCGCCCTGCCCCGGGCAGGCGCCCGCGATGCGATCTCTTCGTCCGCCGCCGCAGCGCGGCCCCCTTTATGGTAATCGTATATGCATTTGCATGTTAATGACAATATTTGTCTTAAAGCGGAGGTTGTGAAGGGGGCCGGTGAGGGTGGGGGGGCCGGGTGGGGGCCTGCAGTTTCCATGGGAGCACCAGCTGCTCGGCTGGCGGTTGGGGGGTGACAGGGGGTGGGGGGAGAGGCTGGAGCACGCAGAGCTCCAGGCATGAAATTCCGTGTGTGACGTCCTCAGCCCCAGGGAGATGGCGGGCTGGGCTGCCGGCAGGCGCTGCCCGGTGGGGAGGGACGAAGGGAGGGGACAGCTGCCCTCCCTGGTGGGCAGAGAGGGGGTGGGGGGCAAGCCACCAGGGCTGGCTGTGTGGCTTCGAGCTGGGCACGCCTCCTTCCATGCCTCAGTTTCCTCAACCACTCCATCCTCGGGGGGTTAACAGGCTTTTATGAAGCCCCGGGGGGCGTTATGGGTGACCATGATATCGTTTCTGCCTTCCGTTAGGCAGAGTGCATTGGTTGAGCGCCTGTTGTGTGCGAGTTTGAGATTCCAGGCAAACAGGAATTCCTGGGGGGCATGATGGAGTCAACAGGCTGTGAAGCCACCTACTAATAGAACCACTATTTCTTCCAGACCCAGGATACGGTGTCGGGCAAAATAGAGAAAAATCCTCTCCCAGACTCCTCCCACCCCCAGATCCCATATGGTGGTGGTGGGGGGGTAGGGCACACAGTGAGGAACCAGAAGTTCCAAGGCATTGATGTCAGGTCTGAGATGGTGGACGCTCATCCGCAGGGACAACCCAGAGGAGGCCCCAACTGCTGCAGGTGTGGAGACCAGGAGGGCTTCCTGGAGGAGGCAGTTGATAAGGGAGAGCAGTTAGAATGTCTGGTTTCTCTGCATCTTCTTGGTTATGGAAACTTGGGCAGCTACCTTCAACTCTTCAAGGCTCAGTGTTGTCATCTGTAAAAGAGTCGTGAGACCAGAGGGGGCTCCCATCTTGAGGAGAGTTAAGGGAGATGAGGGCCAGAATAGTGGTTAAAGCTCTTGACACAGGGCTGGGCACAGAGTCTATGCTTGTTATGCTACTAAGCTGAGACCTGAAGGATCTGTTGATGGGGAAAGGTGATCCTGGCAGAGCATGTGCAAAGACCCTCCAGGTTGGGAGTGGATGGAGTTTTGCCTTGGTGGGGAAACAGCAGAGGGTCCTGGGAGCCCCATGGTTCCCTTTTGATGACATCTACTCTCTCTTTAAACCCTGTGATGAGACCCTGGCCATTAGGAGCACTCAGTAGGACCACACTCATTCATTTAACCAACACTTCCTGAAAGCCTTCTGGGGCCTTGTACTAGGCAAGAGAGATCTGAGCCCCCGTAATGAGCACAGCTACACATTGGCACCTACAGCTGGAATGGTCAGGGTGTTTCAAAGGGAAGGGATGCAATGTTGAGAGAACTGGATAGGGGGTTGAAGGCTCTGCCTAGGGAATCCAGCTTGGTGAAGGAGGGGGATTAAAACTGGGGCTTTGAAGGGTAAATAGGAACTTGCCAGGTGGAGAAAGTATTTCATGTACTTATTCACAGAAGCACTTTCTGTGTTCCGAGCCCTATGGTGGATATGAAACACAGCAGTGAGTCAGCCAGGTGAATGTCTCTGTCCTTGTGAATGTGGGCAGAGGCAACTGGTTTGCAAAGGCCTGGAGGTGTGAAGGAGCACAGCTGGAGTCAAGGAGGAATTAGATGAGGCAGGGTAGTTGAGGCCAGGGAGTCAACCTTGAGGTCATGGACTCAACCCTGAAGAGCCTCTTAATGCTGGACTGAGCTTGGATCTTTACTGAGAACGCTGGGGAGCCATGGAAGAATTTAGAGCAGAGGAGGAGCTCAGACCTGTGTGGGAAGAGAGCTTCATGTCCTGTTAACTGTCATTGCTACCATCAGCCTCTTTCCAGCCTCCCAGCCTTATTTGTGATATGCACACTTCTCACACACCTGGGTAGATACAACAGAAGCCTCCCCTTGTGGTGAGGCTCACAGTGTGGGATGAAAGGGACACAAATAAACAGACACATGCTTAGGTCACAATGGTTCTTAGAGAACCAGGTTCCCCCCCCACACACACACACGTGGATAGACAAGGAATTGGGGCTCAGAGACAGGCAACACCCACACCCAAGTCACACAGCAATATAGTTAGGTGTCACACCTCCCAGCCTGAGACTTGACCCATCTTGGAAGAGAAATAAGGGAAGTAGAGAAAGAGATGTGATTGTGGAGATGTAGACTCAAGGTGAAAGCCATCCAGGCTTGCCCGTTCTCCTTGAAGGTGACCAGGGCCAGAGGGAGGGACTACTAGGTTTGGAAGACATTGACCTAGCAATAGTCCTGTTGATCTGGGGTCATGGTGATCATCACTGACATGTAAGTTCTGTGAGGGTAGGGACCGTGTCCTGTCCACCATTTTGAAGTGGAGCATGTGGATGAACAAAGGCCTAAGGGAAGGAGAAGATAAGAGGGTGAGGGGGTGCTTGGATGTGGTGGGGGGTGGCCTGGCCAACAGATGATATGTAGATGTTTGCAGGCATGAATGGATGGATGGCGATGACTTGGTGGGTGGATAAGTGGATTGCTGGATGCAAGAGTGGGTAGGTAGATGAAAGGCTGAATGGATTGATAGATATGTAGGTGAGTGAATGGGTGGATGAATAGATGGATGGATGGATGGAGGAATGGATGGATGGATAGATAGATGGAAAGATGGTTGGGTAGAGAGATGATAGAGGAATGGAGGAATAGAAGCATAGAGGAATGGACTAGGTGAGTGGATGGATGGATGGGAGGATGGAGAAATGGATGGATGCATGGAAGATGGGTGAATGCATGGAGGAATGCATGGGTAGATGGGTGGATGGATAGGTGAGTGGATGGATTGGTGGATACCTCAACATTTACCACCTTCATCCCCACCAGGTGAGTGGGAATGACCATCAGCTTTGCAGCCCAAGAGGCTTTGTTTCTATTCCTGACTCTGCTTTTCATTTCTGTGTGATCTTGGACAAACCACCTTATCTTTCCTGAGCCTTACCATCCTCACTTGTAAAAGAGAAGGAGTATCTAGACTTCTCTTACAGAGTAGTTGTAAGAATTAACATTAATTTGTAGAATGCAAATAATGACAGGGTTAATGCAATCCCTGTCAATAGTGTCTTGCACATCATTGGTGTTAATAAATGGTCAGGTGGCCAGACAGTTAACAACTATCTGTCCAGTCTCTGGGGTGTGCCAGGCATTGTGCCTGGTTTGGGAGGACACAAATCAATCTGGGGGAGAAGAGGGATTGACATTAAATGAGCAAACAGGTAAGACTTGGGTAGGAGCAAGTTGCTATGGAGGAAGTGAAGAGGGATGTGTGTTGAAGGGTGACAACTTACTGCAGGTGACCAAAGATGTCAGGAGGCAACATCTGGGATGAGCCCTGCATGGCAAATGAGAAAGCTGTTGTTCTAAAGCCAAGAAAAAGGCATTCCAGGAAGTGGACATGGCATGTGCAAAGGTCCTGAGGTCAGAATGAGTTTGCAGTGATGGGAGAACGGGGTTGGAGCAGAGTGAGCCAGCAGGAGAGAGGGAGGAGGGGAGGACAGGGAGGGGACTTTGAGCTTTTTCAGGTAGGTTGGTGGGAGCCCTGGAGGGCTGTGGGTAGGGGAAGGTCAGGGTCCCTTAGGGAGCTCTGAATCTGAGGGAAGTAAACTTTGCATCCTCCGTTTTTGAGGTGGGAAAACTAAGGCACAAAGAGTCCCAGAACGTGGCTGGACATTTCTGCCACCACAGTTGAGCTCAGCTCCTCTGAGGAGCTTCTGAAAGGTGACAACTTGCCTGGAGGTGCCACGAGAGTAGATTGTGTGAGCTCCCTCACCAGTCCTCTCGCTTCCCCCAGCAGCCTTTGGGGGTGGAGTTCCCCACATCCAAGAGGTGAGAAGGGGGCACTCATCACATCCTTGTCCCTGACCCTCTGCTAGGAGGAGGGACCCAAGGAGTCGTTCTCGCCCCAGCTAGGGGTCTCCAGAGCAACATGATATATGTGGGAAGTGCAGGCTCAGAGAGGGGAGAGCACCTCCCCAAGGACACACAGCAAGTTAATCACAGCAATGTCTATGCTGGAAGGAATTTGTCGTCATCTAGAGCTGCCCCGTATGGTTAGGCAGGGCTGCAAGTTTGTTTGTTCACCTACTTACCCACCCCTTCTCTCAACCTCAACTGGTTTTTTTTTTTTGAGTCCCTGCTATGTGCCACCTTTGAGTGAACCAGACCTACTGTGTGACCAAGAGGAGCGAGATGCACTGTGAGATAGTGGACAGAATGTTGAGCAGTCCTAAGAGTGGTGATGTGCAGTGATTTAAAAAGTCAAATCGTCATCTCTTGGTGGGATCTAATAGGGAGGAATCTGGTGAAGTAGGCCTCACCCAGGGCGATCCTTAACCAGGGAACACTGGGAAATGTCTGGGGATATCTGTGGTGGTCATGACTGAGGGGGCTGCTGGCTGTGGGTGGGGCCAGGGGTGCTGCTCCATCCCCACAGTGCCCAGGACAGCCCTCCACACACACACAGAGGATGACCCAGCCTGGATGTCAGCAGTGCTGAGGGGGACCCTGATCTAGGATCACACTAACATTCTGGCCTGAGCAGTTGGTGGTCAGTGTGGTGTCATGGAGACAAGCCCTCACTGTGTCAGAACAGAAACTTGGAGTCACCCAGACTCTCCCTGTCTCACACTTCTGCTCCTCTATCCCTCCCTCCTGATGGCTCTGCCTTCTAAACATCTCCAGTCCACTCATGTCTCCCCACTCCTTTGTCCACCCCATCATCACCCCCTGGACTAGCTTAGTCTCCTCTCCCCTGGTCTCCCAGCTCCCACCCTCACCTGCCACAGTCTGAACTTCTCCCAGCAAGCTGAAGATCCCTGTGAGCACCTGAGTCAGGCCCCACCCCTCCTCTGCTCACAGGCCTCCAGGGTTCTCACCTGCCTGAGTGTAAAACCCAAAGTCCTCCCCATAGCCTACAAAGCCCTTTATGACCTGCCCCTCCCCTCTTCCCTCTCTTTCCCTCTCTCACTCTGCTCCAGACACACAAGCTCCTTGCTGTTCCTTCAGTACACCAGGAATGGTCCTGCCCCAGGGCCTTTGCACAGGCTGTGCCTGCTGTCTGGACCACACTTCCTCCCTCATCCTCTGCAAACCCCACCTTCTCAGTGAAGCCACACTGTGGACCTGATTTATAATCTCAGCCACTCTCCAACACTCCACATCCCTCTTCCCTGCTTCCTTTTTTTTTCCTCTGTGAAAATGAAAACTTCTGATGTACCGTAGAGTTTATTTATTTTATTTGTGTTTCTCTCCTCCCAGTAGACTAGAAGCCCTATTAAAATGAGGTATTTTTGCCTTTTGTGTTCACTGCTATGTCGCCAGTGCCCAGAACAGTGAGTGCCTGAAACTCAACAGGTGGATGGGTAGATGCATAGATGTATGGCTGGATGGAGAGATAGCTTGATGGTAGATGGATGAATGGGTAAATGAGTGAATGATGGATGGATACATGAATGGATGATAAATGAATGTATAGATGGATGGGTGAATGGATGGATAGATAAAAGGATGGACAGATGGATGGATGGATGGGTGGGTGGATGAGGTGAATAGGTGGATGGACCAGTGAATGGTAGATGGACAGGTAGATACCTGGATGGACAGGCAGATGGTTGGTGGGTGTATGGACAGACGAATGGATGGATGGACAGGTGGATGGATGGATGGATGGACAGATGAATGGATGGATGGACAGGTGGATGGATAGATGGACAGGTGGATGGGTGGATGGACAGATGAATGGGTGGATGGATGGGTGGGTGCCCTGATGGAGTAACCACTGGTGCAGTGATGGTGACTAAATCCATGGGAGGAGTTGACATGGGTGCAGGCACAAAGTCATAGGTCCACATGAACCCTGAGAAGCCCTGTTTGTAAAGTGGAGACAGAGAAGCAGGCAGCAACAGAGGCTAAGGAGCAGCAGGCAAGGAGATAGGAGGTCAGGCTAGAACAGTGTGCCTGATGAGGCATGAGCACTGGGTCCTTGGTCTTGCCCTCCTGGACAGGAGCCAATGAGTTCATAAGTGGAGAGAGGGACAGTGAATAGGGGAGTGGGGTCCATCAGCCCCTCTGTTCCCAGTGAAGTGGGGGACAGCTTCAGGATGAGAGGATGGAGGAGGAGGTGGAGAGGGCAGCCAGGGGCAGGGGTGGTGGAGAGGTGGCCCCACAACAGACGGGAGTGTCGCCTATAGTGCTGAATGGATGATGTTGTGATTTTATGGATGAGAAAGTGGAGGCTCAGAGAGGTTAAGTGGCTGGCCCTAGAGCACACAGCAGGAAGGCATTGGGCAGGGTTAGATCCCATCTTTAGTCACCAGATTCGAGCTGAATTTAAAGAACTAGAATCAGGGGTGCCAGTGTGTGGTGAGGGGGTGGGATCAAAAGGGCTTGAGATGAGGGGTTCGCACAGTTGGTTATGGCTGGAGAGGGGAGATGTTGGTGATCAGAGAGAAATGAAACAGGTTGTCTTTCCTGCTTCTGTTTTCCCAGCACAGCTGGCACATGATCGGTGCTTGGGAAATACCAACTGACCCCATGCTGGGCATGGTGGGGGAGGGGAGGCAGGAAAACAAATCAAATGGGGTCGTTGCCCACAAGGTGGTCTTGATATTAGCAGGTCATCTTGGAAGCAAAATCATTCATTTTGCAGTCAGTATTTGCTGAGCACCTACTGTGTGCCTGACACTATTTAGGTACTAGGGGCCCAAAACTGAACAACCCCCTCTCCCATCCTCTTGGAGTGACATTTCAGTAGGGGAGAAACAAGAAAAAAAAATGTGACATTTAAGATGGTTCTAAGGGCACTGGAAAATATAGAACGGGGCGGGGGGGGGGCATGTTTGAGGACTGTCATTTGAAACGGAGTGCTCCAAGGAGGTTTCACTGGGGGAGGTGACATTTGAGCCAAGACCTTAAGTAAGAGAGTAAACCGTGCAGAGATCAGAGGGAAAATATATCCCAGAATGGCTCGTGCAAAGACCCTGGGGCAGGACCATTCCTGGTGTGTGGAGGAACAGTCAGGAGGCCTGTGTGTCTGGAGCAGAGTGAGCGAGAGGGAGAGAGGAAGGAGGGGAGGGCAGGGAGAGGAAGGAGCTAGTTGTGCAGGGCCTTGTGGAAGGACTTGGACTTTTACCCCAGGGAGGTGGGAACCCCGGAGGGCTGTGGGCAGAGGAGGGGCGGGGCCTGACTCAGGCGCTCCCGGGCGCCCTCTCGTGGCTTCTCTGGGGAGGACAGAATGTGGGGAGGAGGGCGGAGCCGAGGACCAGTGGGGAGGAGAAATGAGCAGTCCAGGTAGGGCTGGACAAGGATGGAGACCATGTACAGTGGCCAGATTCTTACTGGGCACGTGGTGTGTATTGGGCCCAACGCTGAGCACTGGGGACACATCAGTGACATGGACACTGCTGCTGCTTCTGCTGCTGCTAAGTTGCTTTAGTCGTGTCTGACTCTGTGTGACCCCATAGACAGCAACCCGCCAGGCTCTGCCGTCCCTGGGATTTTCCAGGCAAGAACACTGGAGTGGGTTGCCATTTCCTTCTCCAGACATAGACACTACCTGTCGCCAACCCTCCTGCCCCAGCATCATTCGGGGATGGGGAGATTTCCTGGAGGAAGAGTGACTCAGCTGGGACCTACAGGTTGAGGAGAAATGAGCCAGGTAAAGATGAGGGCGAGGGTGTGTGGACCAAAGAAATGGCAAATTCAAAGGCAGGTCAGCGAGAGGCCAGGTGTGGGGTGTATCCGGGGTCAGGATGCAGACAGGGACACCACCAGTGTCCATAGGGATCAGTCCCTAGACCTGTCAGACTCCCTGGGAAGTGACAAAAATCCCAGACTTATGCCTGAACATGAGAGATATGAATTTTCCTTTCATTTTTTTTGAGTTTATTTTGTGTTTTCTTGGTGGTGTTTTGTTTGTTTTGTGTATTTCTTGGTCACACTGCATGGCTTGTGGAATCTTAGTTCCCTGAGTAGGGATTGAACCCAGGCCCTCCACAGTGAGAACACAGAGTCTTAACCACTGGACTGCCAGGGAATTCCGTTTTTGTCTTTAAAACAATTTTTTTTTAGTTCATTAGATCAGTGTATTAAGCTCCCAAGACCTAAGTCATCCCCAGTGCTGTGGAATTTTCTGGGACTCAGAAGCCCTTTAGCCACCCCCAGTTTGCCTTTAGTAGCAAGGGTTGTTTCCAACTTGCTGTGTGACATCAAGAAAGTGGCTCAGCATCTCTGGGCATGGGTTCACTCACCTGTAATGTGAGGATAAAAGCAGTGTGAAGCTCCAGGGATAATGAGGCAGGGGCTTCAGCAGAGCTTGGCTCCATGTACACAGCTGGTACATCTTCCTGGGCCACTTGGGGGGGGTTTTAGTCAGTCCTGGAGGGTCCTTCCCATAAAGACCTGCAAACCCTCAGATTCAGCAGGGCTTAAACTGGGTTCCGCATCTTCCTTCCAAACCGCTTCTCCTCCTGGGTTCCCATCTATACTGGTTTGCTGAGGTGGCCGTTACAAATGACCACAGATTCTTAGCCCTGAAGGTCAGAAGTCTGAGATCAAAGCTCTGCTCCCTCTGGAGGCTCAGGGAGGGTCCCTCTGGCCTCTTCCAGCTTCTGGAGGCTCCACATACCCCCTGGCTTGTGTCTGCATCTGTCCAGTCTCTGCTTTCATCTTCCCCTGTCCTTCCATCTGTCTCTCCTCTTCTGTCTCGAATAAGGATGCTTGGCATTGGATTGGGGTCCACCTAGCTGTCCAAAATGACCTCATGTCAGGATCTTTGGTTACATCTGCAAAGAACTTTTTCCCAGATCAGATCCCGTTCACGGGTTCCTGGAGTGGATGTATCTTTTCTAGGAGGATCACCATTGAGTGCCTGAAGATGCTCCTCATCTTCTGGGCTTCCCTCAGCTCTGTATCCCTCACTCTGTCTCCCAGGCTGATACACACAGGGAGATGTGTCCATCTCTGTCTCTACCCAACCTGGGAGCCTTAGCATCACCCATCTGTCAAAGTATTTTCCCAGAGCCCCAGCTGAACAGAGACCTGTTGCTGTGGAGGGACCATGGCCACTTTTGCTCCCTTTCTCAGAGAGGAGCATCTCCAGGGCTGGAGAAAGGAGCATCCTTGTGGGCTGGGGGAAGAGCCCTTTGTCATGGGTCATGCAGATATGGGTTTAAGTCCCAGCCCTGTCATTTCTGTGGATGACCTGGGCCACTGGGAACCTCAGTCTCCTATCTATAAGGTGGGCACTCTTCTCCCCACCATTGAAGGCTCTGCGGGGTAACCCTGGGGCTCCACTTTTGGGAGGCCTGTAGCATTAATGATTCAGTTTATCCGTGCATCAAACAATTGGTGTCTAGATTGTCCATGGCCCACAAGGGTCTTTTCATGGAAACACTTAAGGCCACCTTTGTCTTGAAGTATGAAAGGTTTGAAGTGAGTTTTAGGGAAGATGGTAGAATTGGGTGCTTCTGCCACTCTACTCCAAGGACCAAAACCCTAGAGATGCAGTGGATGGGAGGGAAGCCCATGGCATCAGATATTCCTGGCTTCAAAGTCCATCCCCACCCCTTATGTGCCGTGCAGTTATAGGCAAGTCACTTTACCTCTCTGAACCTCAATTCCTCCATGCAGTGCATCACACCCACCCCCTACAGGATTCCTACAGAGAAAAGAGGGGCGTGAAGTAAAGTACCCAGGACAGCGACTGCCCTAAGGGCTCAGTGAATTGGCTGTTTACTGCTACTATTATCATTATCTTATAATAATGGGGGATATTGTGGTGCAAAAGTGTTAGGACTGGGGTTAAACTTCAAGGGTTCAAATCCCACCTCTGTCTGACTTTGGGCAGACAACTCAATGTCTGTCTGGTATTTCAGTTTCCTCATCTTAAAATGAGGAGAAAGATGGATACAATGGTATCAATTCTTTTGGGCTAGGCTGAGGGTTCAAAAGGTTTGTATGAGTGATGTCCCTGTAAGATGCTTGGCACTCACTGGACTTCAATTATTACTATCATTGTTACAACTTTGATTTTTGAAATCCCAAAAGCTCTGATCTTGGAGCAGAGAACAGAGGATCTTGGTGAGAGGAGGGATCCTCAGGATTTCCTAGCAAAGAAATTTCCTCTCTAGGGATCTGCTGCTTGCTTAATCCCAGTGACAGGGAGCTCCCTCCCTACAAAGAGCACCATGATGAGATGGATCAGTTGGTAGACAGCTTTCTTACATTGAGGAAATATCTTGTTTCCCAAAGATTCCCCCCCCCAACATTAGTCCCTGCTCCACCTTGGGTGTCAAGAGGTCAACCTTTGTCCAGACTTTGAAAACAGGGATGGGTGTGAAGGAAATCATAGGGTTGAGCCTTTTAGGCAATTGGTTCTTGGAGGTGGGGCTGCCCTCTTGACTCACCCCACCTCTACAGAACCCCAGAACTTGGCCAGAATGGGGCTTGGGGTGTGTTTTGCTGAATACCTGGCCCTACTCTTATCATAGGGCTTCTCTAGTGGCTCATATGGTAAAGAATCTGTCTACAATGCAGGAGACCCAGGTTCTATCCCTGGGTGAGGAAGATCCCCTGGAGAAGGAAATGGCAACCCACTCCAGTATTCTTGTCTGGGAAATCTCATGGACAGGGGAGCCTGGTGGGCCACAGTCCATGGGGTCACAAAAGAGTTGGACATGATTGAGAAACTAACATACACGCTCTTACCATGGACAAGTCTGGTGTGTGGGGTGAGGGTAACCAGGGCTGGAATCTCTGAGAAGAGGCTCACTCATTATGGGCATTGGCTGGACTGAGAGTTCCCTGGGAGGGTCGCTTTAGGACTAGGACACAGCAAACCAGACCCCCATTCCCCAACTGAAATGTGCTCCATGGCCTCTTCACCATTAGATCCAGCCCCAAATCATCTCAGAAAGGTAACACTATTTTAAGGTTCCTTTCAGGACAAGGTAAAGCAAGGGCCTGTGGTCCTTCTCATAGGCCCTAGGAGAAATTTTTAGAAAAGATGCAATTTCCAGGTAGTGTATCCAAGTGGTTAGCACACAGTTTGCGGTGCCTCTGATGTTCCACTGTGTGACCCTGGGCAAGTCACTTCCCTTCTTGGTACCACAACCCTCATCTGCAGAGCGAAGACGATGCTAACAGCTCCTTAGTGGGGTTGTTGTGAGGATTAAATGAATCAATATTGAGTATAAACTTATTAGCATTAAAAACTATGGAGCTTTAGGGACTTAGCATTAAAAACTATGGAGCTTTAGGGACTTTCCTGGTGGTCCAGTGGTTGAGACCCCACACTTCCAATACAAGGGGCCTGAATTTGATCTCTGGTCAGGGAACTAAGATCCCACATACTGTGCAGTGTGGCAAATAATAATAATAAAGAAAAAATTTAGGGAACTTTGACATCATTAGAGGTCTGTATTCATTGGGAACTGTATTTATTTGTTAGGGCTGCCGAAATAATGTGCTTAAAAAACAGAAATGTATTTTCTCACAGTGCTAGAGGCCAGAAGTCTGAGATCAAGGTGTTGCTGGCAGGGCCAGCTCCTTCTGAGCCTGTGACTGGGAATCTGATCCAAATCTCCCAGCTTCCGGTGGTGCTGGAAATCCTTGCTGTTCTTTGGCTTGTCAATATATCATCCAGATTTCTGCCTTCATTCTCACATGCCATTCTCCCTGTGTGCCTGTCTCTGGATCAAAGTTTTCCCCCTTTATAAGGGTACCAGTCCTATTAGATTAGGGTCTACCCTACTTCCAGTATGACCTCACCTTAATTAACTATTATATCTGCAACGAAATAAGATCACGTTCTGAGGTCCTGGAGATTAGGAGAATGAGTTGAGTTGATGGAGAAGGGAAACAATTCAGCCCTAATATAAACTGAAATTCAAGGCTCTGTTTATCAAGAAATGGGTAAATATGACACATTTTCACCAGTTAGAAAAAGAAGCTAAGAGGCTGGGAAGAGCCAGGGCCAAGAAAACAAGGAGACATTTCAGTACCAGGGACAGCGGTTCGCGTGTTTTTTGTTGTTGTTTTCCCTCTATCTGGCTGCAAGCCTTCCAGACAGACCCACAGGCTGGTGGAAGGTTGTTCAGGTATAACCTACCCTCCTAGAGCCGGCACACTCTGTCTTCTGCATATAGGGCTCCACAGGCAAGAAAAGACCCAAGGAGAAAAGGCTTTGCCCCTCTTTTATACCTCCCAGTTTCTTTCCATCCATGCCTAATGTCTCTCAGGCCTTATGGCTATTTTCTTAGTGCCTCTGCATTCCTTGAGGGCCCTGGAGATTCAATTCAGAAAACAGAAACACCAAAAAAAAAAAAAAAGGCAGGAAGACGTGTATTGGGAGAAGATATGGATATTAAATATAACCAAAAAAGGATAAACACACACAATATATAAAGAGGGTGTGTTTGTAATATCTCCCATTACAAATTTTTATTCTGGTAAAATATGCATAGCAAAATCTGCCATCTTGACCATTTCTAAGTCCACAGCTCACTGGCACTGAGCACATTCATATTGTTGTGCAACCATCCCCACGATCCAGAACTTTCTCATCTTCCCAAACTGAAACTATGTCCCCATGAAACACTGACTTCCTATCCCCTCCCCCAGCCCCTGGCCCCCCCCATCTACTTCCTTCTCTCTGTGGATTTGACTTCTCTAGGACCTCCTTTGAGTGGAATCATACTGTATTTGTCCTTCTGTGTTTGGCTTATTTCACTGAGCATCATGTCTGCAGGGTTCATTCATGTTGTAGCAGGTGTCAGAATCTCCTTTCTTTGTGGTCCTTGTATAGATGGACAGCGTTTTGTTATCCATTCATCTATTGACGGGTATTTGGGTTGTTTCCATCTTTTGGCTGTCCTGAATAATGCTGGTATGAGCACTAGTGTGCAAATATCTTTTCGAGTCCCTGCTTTCAGTTCTTTGGGGATATATACCCAGAAGTGGAAATGCTGGATCATATGGTAATTCTATGTTTAACTTTTTTGAGGAACTGCCAAACTGTTCTCCACAGCCGCCGCACCATTTTACATTCCCAACACAATTTTTTAAAAAATGAATGTTACAAGCTGCCCTCAGCTCTGCCTGGTGCCCCTTCCCCAGGGCCCCAGGGCACCTCTCGGGCCTGGGTCAGAGACTCCTCCCCACCACCAGGCCCAGCTGGTGGGAGCAGCCGGCAAAGTGAGCGCAGCCCAGCAGGACGCAGCTTTAATTAACTCTAGCCTGGGGCGAAAGTGGTGCCCCCAGAGCTGTTCCCAGGGGCTCTTCACAGGGGGTCCCCGTCGGGGGAAGCTGCGAGACCATGGGAAGGGAGCTGGGGGTAGAGGACCCAGGACTCGACAGCATCAGAGCAGCCAACGATGGTCTCATTTCAGTCAGTGAAACTGAGGTCCCCTGGGGTTAGAGAGGCAAACCCAGCTCTGAGGCCCGGATCCCTGTGTCCATCCCAAAGAACCTGCCTGCATCCTCCACCCCGCAAAATCTTTTAAAATATCTTTAATCTCATTGGCCTTTCTCTGGGCGCCTCCCTCTGCTCAGTTCTCTTCTGTCTCTGTCTTTCAACCTTTCTTGTCTCTATGGCTCTTATGCCTCGCACCCCTTGCCCCCACTCAGGACGTCTTCCAATCACACCCCGGCTCTGGACCACTTTAGAGCCGGCCCCTCCCCTTGACTCTCCTGATTGGTCCTTTCATTTGACGCCACACCCCACCCCTCTAGCTCCGCCCCCGCTCCTAGGTTGGTCCATTCCACTGCACCCTCAGAGTATCCGTTCTGATGGGGAAAACTGAGGCGCCCACACAGGTGCAGCGGGCCATCCGAGGCCACAGAGTTGGTTAGTGGCAGTCACTGTGCTCCTCACTCCAGTGTTGAGGCCTCTTCTGGTTCCTTGTGGCTGCTGATGCCCCTCACCATCCTCCTCCCTGGGGCGGCATCTCTGCCCCTTTCCCCTTCCACCACCTCACCCCTCTTTTTAGCATCAGCCACCGATTTAATTAACAGCTGATTCGCCTCACTGCCTTTCCCGTCTCACCCTTTGGGAAGTGTGGGTATGGGAAGGGAGAGCTGAGCTACTCCTAACTGCCCCACCCCAAAGGGGGCTCCAGCCTCCTTTTCTCTATTTTTAAAATTATAGTGAAAAACACATAATTTAAATTTACCACCTTAATCACTTGTCCTCCTTTTATTTCCTAAGTTTTAAAAATTGTGGTTAAATACACATAACAAAGTTTGCCATTTTAACCATTCTTAAGTGCAGAAATTAGTGGCTTTAAGAACACTCCCATTGTTGTGCAACCATCTCCACCATCCATCTCCAGAACTTTCTCATCTTCCCAAACTGGAACTCTGTCCCTATTAAACACTGACTCCCCATCCCCTTCCCCAGCCCCTGGCCCCCACCATCTACTTTCTATCTCTGTGCATCTGACTCTATGGATCTCCTGTGAGTGGTTCACAGTGGAACTTCCTGTGAACATGGGTGCACAGCCTCTTTTTCTCCTAACACCTCTATTTCTCTCCCCTCCAGGCTGTGCCTTTCTCACCTACTGTGCCAGGGACTCTGCCATCAAAGCTCAGACTGCCCTGCACGAACAGAAGACCTTGCCCGGGGTAAGTGCTGGATGGTGCTGGGAAGTGAAGGGGCAGATGGAGGGGATGCTGTCAGTTTGAGGAAGGCTAAGGTCCTTCCTGGGATCAGCTGTGAAGCTCATCTGCCTCCGAACTCACAATGAGACGAACAGAGCAGAGACACAGAAATCATCACCCGGATGGGCATTTCTTGTGTGTTAACTGCATCCCAGGCTGTATGTATACTTCATGTCAGGGTGGTTGTGTGTGGTTGTGGAGGTACACTGCACGAGGGCACCTGACTTCACATGAGAGTGTCATTGGAGGATGAAGAAGCATTAGCAGGCAGAGGGACAGCAGGGGCAAAGGTCCAGGGGCAGGATGGTGCCTGGTGTGTTGGAGGAACAGCCAGGAGGGCCGCTTTGCTGGAGCAGAGAGAGCGAGGGGGAGAGAGGGAGGAGGGGAGGGCAAGGAGGGGATGGAGGCAGATGTTCAGGGCCTTATGGGCCTCAGGGAGGAGACTAGACCCTACCTACCTCTCACCATAGGAAGGGAGGGGATTTTCTTTCCTCTTGTCCTTATGGAGCAAGTAAAGCTATGGCTCCTTATGTGACATCCTCCCCAGGGGAGGCTGGCCCAGGCTCTGGGCCTGCTTGTTCTCTCCTGTCAGCCCTGTCCTCTTTGGGTGAGCAGGAGGTCCCTGCCCCCAGGAAAAGATGGAAGGTCCCCCTCAGCCTGCCAAGCCGGGTCTCCAGTGATATCTGTAGCACCCCACCCCATGAGTTTGGGGGCAGGGGTTGTCGCCCTTCCCTCTAGAAATCTCAGGGGCCTTTCAGTATCATGGGGCTTCAGAGGATGCTAGGGTGGCATCTTGCCATTCCTGCTGGGAGCATGGATGCCACATGGCTGACAGTGGACCATCTGGGGTTCACCTGCCAGGAACAAGAAGCTGTGGTATGAGTTTGACTCAACTCTGAGCAAGCATCCAAAGGTTTGGGGGGTGGCCTCAAACTTACCTTGCAGAGCAAAGAGCCCCTCTTTGAAAGATGAAGTGGCAGAAGCAAGAGCATACGCTATGGCGGCCACATCAGTGGGCTCCTTGTTTAGTTTCCACCTGTTGTTGCCACGTGACAATGAATCAGTAACTCAACCTCTCTGATTTTCTGCACCAGAAGAGTATAATGTGGTGGGGTAGAGGGAAGCAACTGTAGAGGAGGTCATTGAGGGCTTCACCGAGGAGGTGGCATTTGAGAAGAGACTTGAAAGGTGAGGAGGAAGGACATGCTAGGAGAAGGGACAGGATATGCAAAGGTGAACAAACACCATCTGGAATTCACTCTTCTCCCTCACTTGGACCTTCTGCCAACAGCTCCCCAAACCAACAGGAAACTGGAGGGAAAGTCCGTTGGTAGCACCCAGGGGCACAGTGGAGTTCTGTGGGTTCTATTAGTCATCTCCCAACGTGTCACAAATTACTCTTCAGGGACTCCCCTGGTGGTCCAGTGGTTAAGACTCCACATTTCCACTTCAGGGGGCACAGGTTCGGTCCCTGGTTGGGGAACTAGGATCCTGCATGCCTCACTGTGTGGCCAAGATTTATATTTATAAAAATAAATAACAAATTACTCCTCAACTTAGTGGCTTCAATCAGCATTCATTATCTCACAGCTGCCAGGGGTCAGGAACTGGGGTGTGAGTTGGCTGCATGGCTCTGGCTTCTGGTCTCTCCTGAGGTTGCAGTAGAGTCAACAGCCAGAGCTGACTGTGGCTGGCAAATCTGGCCCAGTGCGTGGCTGTTGGCTGGAGGCCTCAGCTCCTCTCTGTGGGCATCTCCCCAGTGCTTGCTACCTGAGAGACCTCACAGCATGGCAACTGGCTTCCCCCAGGACATGTGATCTGAGAGTGAGCCAGGAGCAAGACACAGCATCTTTTTTAAAAAAAATTATGTATTTATCTATTTATTTGGCTGCACTGGGTCTTAGTTGCAACATGCAGGATCTTTACTTGCAGCATGTGGGATCTAGTTCTCTGACCAGGGATAGAACTTGGACCCCTGCATTGGAAGCATGGAGTCTTAGCAACTGGACCATCAGGGAAGTCCCATCAGGGCTCTTTATCCTCCTCTCTCTGCTCACTCTCCTAGCACATGGATCCAATTCTTTCATCCATATCTGTCCTGCCAGCCAGCCAGCAACCTTTTATTAAGCACCTACTTAATAGGCCTGATGCTGCACTGCTCTCACCAGTTCTGTGTACAGGAGATGCCCCTTGGTGACTCCTTCAGGTACCCCATACCCAGCAGAGCTCAAATTGCCCACAGCATCTCCTTTGAACTAGTTTTTCCTCCCTTCCCCTTGCCCCGCCCCAGCTTCTCATGGTCGCTGACAATCCTTGGCCTGTAATCCTTCCAATTCCTGCCTCTGTTGTCAGGTGGCCTTCTCCTCCATGTCTACATCTCTGCCATCTCCACCGCCTTTCTCTTATGAGGACACCAGTCCAGTCCTGGACACCTAAATCCAGGATGACCTTGTGCACAGATCTGTCACTTAATTACATCTATAAACATACCATTTCTCACTCATAGATTGCAGGGGTTAGGTACTGGACACATTTTTGGGGAGGACAGCCATTCACTTCACTGCAGGGGGTGACCACAAAATGAACAGCTGGATGGAAGAGTGACTGAGGAACAGCATCTCAAGGGAGAACCAGGTGACCTGTGGTGATGACCTCATGGAGGGCAAACAGGGCAGCTTTCTGGAGGGGGAAGCGTTGGAGCCTAGTCTTGAGTGATGGGGAGGGTGGTCGGAGATGGGGATGGTGTGAACATGGGGCATACTTAGACGTGGAGGCAGGAGTGTGCCTGGCAAGCTGAGTGTGAGAATGCACGAGAACCTAATGGAAGGAGTTTACTGCCCCCAGGGACACTGGGCAATGTCTGAGGACATTTGTGATCATCGTGACCGTGGCATCTCATGGGTAGAGGCCAGGGCTGCGGTTCCACACCCTACAGTGCACAGGACAGCTCCCTCCAACAGAAAATGATCCAGGCCCAAATCAGCAGTGCTGAGGTTGAGGAACCTTGTTTAGGAGAATAAGGAGCCGGTGAATGTTCTAGAACAGTGCTAAGAGAAATATATAGAATGCATACCACATACAGCATTTAGATTTTTCTAGGAGCAGCGTTTAAAGAGTAGAAAGAAACAGGTGAAATGAATTTTAATGCTTTCTTTTATTCCAACCCACTGTCTCCAAAATCCTATCAAGAGGCTGTCAGTAGGGCCCACGTAAAACTTACTAATGAGATAGTTCACATTCTTTTTATTTCATCTTCAGTGTTTGAAAATCTGGTGTGTCTTGCACACCCTCAATCCCTCTCAATCAGAACACTTAGTGGTTATCAGAGATGCTCAGTGTGGAGTTGCATTTTATAAAATTGACAGTTGAAAAAGTAGATTCCTTTGCTCAAGCTGTTGTAAACCTATTCAGAGCTTTTCCAAGAATGGAGTCAGTTTTTAGACTTTTCTGTAAAGGATCAGAGAACAAATGTTTTCAGCTTTGCCAGCCATACAGCCTCTGTTGCCTCTGTTGAAAGCACAAAACAATCACAATGGGTGTGACTAAGTGCCAATAAAACTTTATTGACAAAAACTGGCTGGAGTGGGGTGCAGAAAAGGGCTGTAGTTTGCCCATCCCCATATTGAGCTATCACCATCCAATAGAATTTACTGGATGTTCTGTCTCCGCTGTCCAGTAGGGTGGACACTTGCTCCGTTTGGCTATGGAGCCTTTGAAAAGGGGTGAGTGTGACTCAGGGACGGAATTTTTAATGTTATTTAATTTTAATAGACATAAATTTAAACTTCCACTGGCTACATGTGGCTAGAGGCTACCATCCTAAACAGTGTAAAATCTAGAATATTCTAGATCAGGGATCAGCTACGACGTTAGACAGTGTAGATCTAGAATGTTCTAGACTGTTCGACAGCGTAGACCTAGAACATTCTAGACCCAGGAGCATGGTGCAGGGTCATCATACATCTATGTTAGGGAGTTGTCTGTCTCTCTTTGACACCAGCTCACAGTTGAGGAGGGGTTAGGGGTCTCAAGCCACCTCTTCTCCTCTCAAGTCTCAGTTTCCATGGTATTATTATTGTCTTCCAGCACTTTGGGGGCACTTCATCCAGCTGTCATGTCAGCAGGGCCCTGGGTCTGCTTCTGGCCCCATGTGACAGGCAAGGAGATTGTGGTGAGAGAGGAGGGGACTTGTCCCAGGTCACTCAGCAGGGTGAGCACTATGGCTCCACCCACCCTGCTTCACAGACCTTGAACCTGTGGCTTCTCTGGTTGAATTTGCTGTAAGCTGTCCCCTGCGCCCTGGAGGTGAGGGCAGATGTTTGGTAAATAAAGGGGAGGTTCAGAGCTGGATCCTGGGACAGAGGGGCTTGGCTTAAATTTTTTTTTCTTAAAATTTGGAAAATACTGTACATTTAGCGAAAAGTGCATGCAACCCAACTGACTATAAAGCAAGCACCCTGTTACCACTGTGCACCCAGAAACCACCCCGACCCATGTCCCCAAGCCCAAGCCCCTCTCTTCTCATTGGAGGAACCACTGTTCTGACTTTTATGGCAATCACCCCTTGCTTTTCTTCTGTTACCATGAGGATGAGATTCAATATCATGCCTTGTAGCTTTGTGCTTTGTCGTTGCTGTGTGGTATTCCATAGCCTGGGTGCACCATTTATTCATCCATCCTCCTGCTGGTGGACATGTGAGTTGTTTCTAGTTTTGCTGTTAAGGCACAGAGATCCTTGCCAGTGTTTTGCTCTGGGTGGACACATGCCACGTTTGGGTCAGTCTCATACACAGGAGTTTGGGATCCCTGACTATGTGTGTCTTCCTATTCTGATGAGAGAAGGGGTTGATTTTGGGGGTGAGCTTCCCTCCACAAGAACACCCACAGAAATGGATCCAGTCTTACAGTAGGGAGAGCTGGAGACTTGCTGACTAATTGCACAAGGAGACATAGGGTCTATCGGACAGGAGGCCCCTTTGCCTGTCAGCATGTCTGAGCACAGGAGTCTAAGCCTCCTCCTAGGTGTCAAGGCCAGAGGATGGAGCCTTGGCTGCAGAAGAAAGCCTGCCCTGCAGGGTCACATGGTGCACATGCCTGCGCACTTCCTGGGTTACAGGGGGCCTGGGCTGGGCCATGTTAGACAAAGACAGCCAGCACCTTTCCTATCCCTTTGTATGTGTGTGTGTGTTTGTGTGTGTGTTTGTGTATGTGTGTGTATTGGGGGACACAGTACGGATCGACACCTCTGTCTCTTCATCTTTTGATGAACGAGGGAGTGGTCCCGGTGGTTGCCAGCTCAGTGCATCTTCCCCCACCTTGGCACAGCTGACACCTCCTCCCCCCCCGACAGTGCTGTTGTCTGCAGCAAGTGCACACACCCCTTCCAATTCCCACCTCGAATGTGACAGCGGAGTCCATGGGGGATGCAGTTTAATCAAATCTCAGCATTCTGGAATAAGATCCTACAATGAATAACAGAATCCCAGAATAGAGCCCAAAATGGACCACAGGACCCTGGAATCCACACAGGGCCGATGCCTCCGATTGTCACAGGGATTCTCTGCTGGCTTGTCAAACCCAGGGTGGGAATCCTGGGGATGGAAGAAAGCCCCATTCCGGCGACAAAAGGCAACAGGTCCAGCTCCCACCTTGAGGATGGCAAGGGGCTGGGTGGCCATTTGAGGCAACACTATCTCTTTCTTTGTGAAGGTCTTGGGAGTGAGGGATGAGCCAGATCGGGCAGCAGCCATGCTGCTCATCTGAGCATTCTGGAAAAGGGATGAGTTTGAGTTTGTCACGCTGTGAGCCCCCATCACAGGCCCCTCCCTGATCCTTTGAACCCCCTTCTGTGTACACAGGGGTATCTGAGGTGGTCTGTTTGCAGAACCCACCCCCACATCTCATGACTTGGCTCAGAGTCAAGCCAGTCCTGGGAATGAGCAGGAGGCCCCTGAGGTGCCATGTGTCTCAGGATATGGCTTTCGAGGCCTCAGTGTCCTCATCTGTAAAATGGGTTTGTGGTATGTTTTGAGGGTCCTGTGAGCTGGGACATGCTAGAGGCTGAGCATGCACTTGGCAAATACACAGCTGAATGAATGAACTCATGGTCCCAGGAGAGTCGAGCTGTGGGAGTCTGGCCAGTCACGTCTCTTCCCGAACTTGTGTTCTCCCGTGAAACAGGGACAGCTCAGACACGCCTGGCACAAGCTCTTGGGTTACTTCCCGTGCTGGGCACTCTGCCCAGCACGCCTGCCCCACTCTTGCCTGCGGGACAGGAGTCTGGAAACCATAGGTCTTGTCTTGTCTCATCTCGTTTGCCACTTGTGGACCCTATGCTGGGTCTTTCTCGGGAGGAGGTCTTAGAGCCCCTCACCCCAGCCCTGACCCTGGGAACCCCTCCAAAAGAGGAACAGAATATGTGCTGAGGTAGGGGGAGATGCTGTCATCAAGCCAATGACTGGGCAAAGCAACTGAAGCAGGGAGGATGGAGGGGAAGTCTTCGGGGGGAGGTTACATTCCAAGGGGCTTGTTGGGCAAGGATAAGGTGCACAGGGGTGTGTTCCAGTCCGTTGTCCTCAGGGTGGGGGAGGAGAATGGGGCAGGAATGGTTGGGACAGAGCAACAAAGTTGCCTTGGATGCCAGGATGAGGAGTTGGCACTCCACCCCAAGGGCAACAGGGAGCCATGGCAGAATCTAGAACAGGAGAGGGGCTTGGGTGGGAGAGGAAGAGCATGGAATGCTAGCCCAGGCAGCCCAGATAGGGATCCACCTGCTTCAACCCCCTCCACACCATACAGAAACAACCCAGTCAGGGCTTTCTCTGGGCCCCCACACCTTCAAAAGGCACAGCTTTGCAAACCCAGGAGAATATTTGGGGTCCCAGCCTGTCTACCAAAGGATCTTCCTGCAGTCCTTCCCTGAAGTGGCACCAGTTTCCTCATCTCTCATATACATAAGTCAGACACAAAGGATCCTATTTTCCCGATGGTATATGGCTTGGTTGTAGTCATTTATCAAGAGCTGGGTGGCAGAGCAAGTACTGGCTTCCAGTCACTTAACGTATGCCCGCCCAGAGCCCTAGTCCACCTGATCCTTGGCTGGAGGGATGGCTGGGTTCTTGGAAACCCCCACTCTCCCTGAGAAAACTGGCAGGAGATCTGGTCTCTGCTTCTGATTTTCTTCTCTCCCTTTTTGATTTGCCCATCTGTAAAAGGGGCATGTTTCAATTTCATAAAGTTGTTTGGAGATTAAATGAATCAATGGACATAGGAATTGCTCCAATTTGTTCCTCACCCCCCCTGCCATGAACTCCTATTCATACTTTAAAACCCACTGCAAATTTTCCATCTTCAGTGCATCTCCAGGAAAGCCTTTGGCTCTTCACTGTTCTCTGCTCTAGGCGCTCCCAGCACTTGACCCCATGAGTCTGGAAGTGTTTGCATATTCTTCTGTTTCCCCCACTGCCTGACTAGTGGAATGCTCCCTGAGGTTGCAGAATTACTCAGCTTGAAGCACATGAGAATGTTGTTGAATAAGTGTAAAGAGGGAGGGAGGGGGCAGGGAAATGATACAACAATGGGGAGCCAGGGAAGGTAGAGGAGCCAGGAAGGGCATTCGGCAGAGACCTTGGTGGGACAGATGGAGAGAAGGAGCCGGAAGGAGGTGGGCAGAGCCAGATGGGTGGGCAGGGGCGACAGGAGGGGTGGGGTGAGGGGAGACCCAACTCTCCCCGGCACGCCTTCTCCGGTCTTGGGCAGGCAGCACGGGCAGGGCCCGGCCTCTGGCGTGCGGATTGCCTGGGCGTTGGGCGCGGAGAACGGAGAGGGAGGCGCGGAGCCCGAGCGTGCGCGCGTGTGCGCGCCTATGCTCTCAGGGCCAGCCGGGCGGGCGGCGGCACATGGATGCCAGCCTGGCGCGCATCTCTAGGCCGGTGGGTAAGGCGAGGCGCGGATCTGCGGGATGTGGATGGCCGGGCCTCAGAACCTCGACTTTCGAGTGGGGGACTGGAGAGGAAGGGGATGCCCACCAGGCTTCTTAGAGCCAGGCCAGGACCCCTTCCCTCCCGCTGAGCTGACCCAGGAGGGGGAAGGGGCCTCCTAGTAGGGGGCGGAAGGTCCCAGGCTCTGCAGCAGGTGGGGGAGATGGGAAGCAGGTACCCAGGCCGAGAGAACGGGGTAAGGGTGGAGGGTGCCCTGATGGGGGCAGGTTCCCTCCCTGTGGTCCTCCTCCGTCGCTCCCTCCCTCGGCTCATCCATCTCCAGAAGATTATATTTAAATATCTCTTTTGTGCAAGGCAGGAGCTGGGCTCACCCCTAAGAGGCTGTTTCCATGGCAACAACAATTGCCAGCTTCCGTGTGGTGAATCAGCGTTGCCATGGCAACCCCATCCTCATCTGCCCAAGGTGCTGGAAGGCGGGGAGGAGGTGAGGGCCAGCGGAGGCGGGTGGGAGAGGTGGGGGAGAGGGAGACTAGAGCCCAGGTGCCCCCTCCCCCCCATCTCCCTTCACCACTTCAGTCTGCCCTCAGCCCAGAAACTGGTCCCATCTGGTTGAAATAATCTCTCCTCAGGCTTCCAGCTAGAGGGGTGTGGTACCCAGGTGAAGAGGGTCCGAGATGTGTGTGCACGCACATGCGCGCATGTGTATGTTTGTGTGTATGTGTGTGTGGTGGGGGAAGGGAGATGTGGTTGGGCCTTTCCCAGGTGGTCAGGGTCCCTCTGAGGATGTGGTTGGGTGCCAGGAGGATTGGGCTGGGGGAATTGGGGGCCAAGATAGGGGAAACAGAAGCCCCTTGAGTTCTGGGGCTCCCAAGGCTGAGTTCACATTGAGGAGGCCCATGTATGCTTCAGACACACACTTGAAATGGGGGAGCATATCAGATGAGGGGGGCCCACTAGGGGAGCGGGAGCAGAAAAATACCTCTCCAGGCCTTGATTTTGACATCCGTAAAAAACAGCATAAAAATTGTGCCTCTCTCTCTGAAAACTTGCTGGGCGGCTGTGTTGTGATTAGAAAACACTTGTCAAGTATCATCAAGTACCTCCGAATGGCTGTGGGGATCTACTCCAAGACTGACTTGGGAGGGGGGCTGGGACCCTCTTGTTCCGACCTCAGGCCTGGTGGAGAGGAACCAGGCGCCTTTCAGTGATGGCAGGTGTTGACCACTTCCTTCTAGTCACTTCAGTTCAGCAGACTCCTCTGATTCTTTCCTGTACCCTGCTCTGAAGGCTGGGGAGTAATGTGAAGGTCTCAGTCTGGAGGGAAACAGAAACATGGAGACACTTCCTGCCCTGAGGCAGAGAGAGGAAGGGGCCCCAACAGGTGGAAGGATTGCCTGCCTGGGGGCTTTTGAACTGGGATGAATGGTTTACCAGAGACACCAGGTTGGGAAGAAGATTCTGTCCTAGAGCCAAGAGAGAAGTAAATGCCACCCAACCCCACATCCCTCAAGTCTGTTCTGAAATACTTGCATTAGCTCATACCCAAGGCTGGATAAGTTGCAGGAGCGAGAGTTAGGGAAGAATTTCTTCCACTGAATAGTTCATTCGTTTCTTCCAGTTTCAGTGCTAGGGGGTGGTGGACAGAAGTGTCCAGAACAATGAGGCCAGAACAATGAAGGCTGGTCCATTCAAGTATGACAGTTCCCCTGACTTGTGGCTCAGGGAGCTAGCTAAAAGTAGCTGCCTTGGTGTACTCAGCTGCTGCTGAGTAATAAGCTGCCTCAACCATTTTATTTATTCATGATTCTGTGGGTTAGCAAGCCCAGGGTGGGCTTAACTGGACAATTTGGCTGATTCGTCCTGAGTCATTCATGCAGCTGTAGTCAACTGGGGCTTGACTGGGGTTAGCTGGGCTGGGACCCCCATGAGCTGTCAGCAGGGCATCTCTGTGCATGAGATCTCCTATCCTCCAGTGAGTCATCTGGAATTGTCCACCCTGAAATCTCCAGGGTTCCAAGATGGCCAAGTCTCTTGAGGCCAAAGCTTGGAACTCCCACTACTTCACTTCCACTATATTCTATTGGTCAAAACAAGTTGCATGGCCAAGTCCAGATAGAAGAGGTAAAGCAATAGACTCCAGTTCTCTATGAGAGGAGCCACAATGTCCCATCATGTACAGTGACCACAGGAGTTGTGCCATCTTGGCAAGCAATCTATCACACTTCGTGGGGGGGGTGTGGAGTATGGCAGGGAGACTTCCTGGATGAAGGGGTATTGTTCCTGGGTTTTGAAGGCAAAGTAGGAGTTTTCCAGGTAGCAAGAGTAAAGCCCTGGAGGTAGGACCATGTGTCATTGGGTGTGACTGAGGTGCTGGTTGCTGCCAGAAGCTGGTGGGATGCTGAGGCTGGGGAAGTGGGCAGGAGTGCCTGGCAGGGCTCAGATGAAGCTCCCACCACGCTACCCCCACTGTCCACCTTGACTTCCCTCCCCTTCTCTTCACAGATGGCGCGGCCAATCCAGGTGAAGCCTGCGGACAGCGAAAGCCGTGGAGGTAGTTGTCATCTCTCCATGGCTGCCAGGCTGTGGGTTGATGGAGGAATGGGAGGAGGGAAATTCTTGCACAAAAGGTGGTGGGAGAGGCAGAGGCCCCCACGGGGGTGGGGCAAGGTGGTAGAGAAGGAAGGCATGGGTCCCTCCTCCTAACCACAGGGCCACAGGTCCAGCTGTGGAGGGTACGGTCAGGCCCTGCTGCTTTCCTCTAGAACGTGAAATACCTGATTCATTTCAGGTTGCAATGCTGGATATCTTCAGATGCAGAGGCACTAGGGGTCCCCAAAGGACTATGGATTGCTTTCTGGGTTGTGTGTGTGCACAACTGGATATATGAGCCAGTGCATATGCGTGCATGTGAGCATGCATTCCTGGGCATGCCTGTGTGCAGATGTGTATGGGTGTGTGCACATGGGCATGTGTTTTCTGGCTGGTTCATTGCCCATCTGTGTGCACATCTGTGTGCCTGGGCTGTGCATAGGTGCGTAGGTGTATATGTGCAAGCCTGTGTGCTTGACTGTTCTAGGCTGGGAGTGTGGGTGTGCAGGCTCGGTCTTGTGTCTACGTGAGGTTGGACCTCAGGGTGGGTGCATGCCATCAGGAGATGTTTGACTGTCCCCCATGGGATCCAAGACTAGTTATTCTTAAATACTTTGACCCCTCCTCCCCATCTCAGATGGATTGCAGGCCTGAAGGAGAGCACTCAGCCTTGGAGATGGTGTGTGGGGCAGGGCTGTTAGGACCTCTGTGTATGCATAGGAGCATGGTAAAGCCCATCTGGGCCGGGAGCCCATTTTCACACTTTCAACCTGGCTTCCAGTGAGGGTCAGGGATTGGAGAAGGGGCTCTGCATGTTTTCATCTCTGTCTCTCTTTGTCTCTCTCTCCCTCTCCCTCCATCTGTTTCTCTCTCATTTTTTTCTCTCCTCCTGTCTCTCTGGTTCTCTCTGAGCCTCTCTGTGTGTCTCTCTTTGTCTCTCCTGTTTCTCTCTTTGCCTATCTCTGTATCTTGGTCTCTCCCTGTCTCTCTCTCTCCCTCCCACCCCCATGAATGACAGCTGCCAGAGAACGGGTTTCCATAGCAACCCAACTCACCATTCCTCACAGAGGAAGCTGCCTGATCCCTGATTACTGGGGAGCAGTGCAACTCCCCCGGGAGGCAGGGCAGGGCTCTAGTCCCTCACATTGGAGAGGATGGGCTAGACTGGCCCCTGGCCTTAGGCTTGGGCAGGTCCCAGTCAGGCCTCCAGCCAGTTCCAGGCTCCCCAGATACCTGGTCTGCTGCACACATATGCCTTTATTCATTCATCAGACATTGATTTTTTGGCTTCTCCGGAGCCCTGGGAAAGTCCGATGGGGAGCTCTGCTGGGCACTGTGAGAATGCAGGCGCCCTCAGTGCTCACCCCTGCCTGGAAAATTTAGATGGCAGACAGACATGGACCCAGGCCAGGCAAGGCATAGACCCTAGTACTGTGTGTGGGCTTTCTGAAGAGCTCAGAGAGGTGGGAGGAGCTGTTTGGCCCAGAATGGGGAGCAGTTGGGCAGAGAGGGCATTCTAGGCAGAGGGCACTGAATGAGGTGGGAGGCCTCAGGCAAGTGGGCGGATGAGAAACACAGGCAGGGAAAGCTGCGTCCTCCTTCACACGCGCAGAAGAGGGCCCCGGGGAGGTCCAGGGGCTCCGCTCCACGCCCCGGTGCCTCCGCTCTCTGCTGGAGGGATGCGAAAGTTCCCGGAGGCTAGGACTTGGCTGAGGTGGTGTCTCCGCCCACAGGGGACCGGAAGCTGTTTGTGGGGATGCTGAACAAGCAGCAGTCAGAGGAGGACGTGCTGCGGCTGTTCCAGCCCTTCGGGGTCATCGACGAGTGCACCGTGCTCCGGGGACCTGATGGCAGCAGCAAAGGTGACCGGCTGGGGGCGGGGCTAGCTCCGGGGGCGGGACTGTAGGTGGGCGGGGCTGGTGGGATGGGACGGCGCGGGCCCAGGAGAAGGAAGTTGGGTCCAGGGGGCGGGGCCGGGCTTATGGGGAGGGACTGGCCCACAGTGGGCGTGGCATGGCACGTGGAGAGTGGGCTGGCCAGATGGGGTTCCTTTAGGTACACAAAACGGCGGGACTGGCCCAGGGGGCGGGGCGAGCAGAGGCTGTCTAGTCTCACCTGGTCCCACCCGCTAGCCCGGGACCGTCTGGGGCTACCTCCTGTGTCTGTGTCCATCAGACTGTTTCTGTCTGGATTTGCCTGTGTCTCCTGGACTGTCGGTCTACCTGATCCTACTTGCTCCACCGTTCCTATAAGGTTGTACCATCCAGGAATGATTGTTTTATGATCTCCAGCAACTTGTTTTCTGGTCAGCTCTGTTTGGGACTTCAGGTGTCTGGTGATCTCTGTCTACCTGATTCTACTTGTTCAGGTTTATCTGTCCAGAACTGGCCTGTCTCTGCCCTTGTGACTTCATCTTACTAGGACTGAATATATTTGATGGTCCCTGTCTATTTATTTGCCTGGCTCTTTTCTAAAAATTGAGATATGATCACATACTGTAATCACCAACTGCCAATGCAGGAGACGCAAGAGACGTGGGTTTGATCCGTGAGTCAGGAAGATCCCCTGGAGGGGGAAATGACAACCCACTCCAGCATTCTTCTTGCCTGGGAAATCCCATGGACAGAGGAGCCTGGCAGGCTACAGTACAGAGTCACAAAGAGCTGGACAAGACTGAGTACACATACACACACACACACATACTGTAAAAATCACCTTTTAAAAGTGGACAGCGGCAAAAAAAAAGTGGACAATGAAATGCTTCACAAAATTCACAGAACTGTGCAACTATCATCATCGAATTCCAGAACATCTTCACTCCTCTCCCCCAAATTTGTGTGACCCTTCCATAGCCCTCTGTCTGGAACTGTATCCTATGACCATCTGTCTGGATCTGCCTGTGTCTAGTGGTCTCTGGTTGTCTGTCTGCCTGATTCTGCCCTTGCCCGATGACTCTTCATCCCCATCTATCCAACTCTGGTCACATGGGTGTAGCCATCTGGGTCTGAGTGTACCTCTGCCCAAGTGTGTCCACATCTCTCTCTGTGTCTGATGGTTTGACACTTTAATTCAGCCTATCTGATTACAACTCTGGATCTCGTGGTATTGGTGGCTGGTGGGTGTTCTCTAATCCTGTCCCCTTCGCTTGTTCTAATGGGCAGTTCCTGCCTCCCTACCCTGGGCACTGCCTCACACCCTCTGATGATGTGTTGGACAAACAGTTGTCTTACTGTCTGATTCTTTGTTGTCCCACTGTCTGTCTGAACATATGGCTGCCTGTCTCTCTGTTGTCTGACCTGTGGGCCGCCCATGTCCATGCTGACCTGCTATGCAGGGCTGCCAGCCCCTCTCCTATGTCCCCTCACCCCTCCCCTTCTCTCGGAGCAGGCTGTGCCTTCGTGAAGTTCTCCTCCCACACCGAGGCTCAGGCGGCCATCCACGCCCTGCACGGTAGCCAGACCATGCCGGTGAGTCAGAGCTGCCCTGGGTGATTTGGGTCAGGGTAGGCAAGGGGGAGGGGCCTGGCCTGACCATCCCAGCCATCTAGTAACCCCTGGCCCTTCTTCAGAGAGGGTACAGGGTGAGGAGAAAGAAGTGTGTCTCTGATGGTGGTATGACTGGGTGTATGTATGTACTTGTGTGTGTGTGTGAGCGTGCAAGTGTAGACTATGCAGAATGTCCTGCCAGTGTTTGGCTGCTCATGTTTGAGTATGTGTGGGCCAGTGTGTGTGTTGGTGTGCACACGTGTGCATGTGCCTGAGAGTGTGCTTCCATGCCTGTATGTGAGTGTGTGGTTGTGAGTAGGTGGGTGTCAGTGTGCACATGAAGTGTGTGCAAATGGATATATGTTCATGTGTATGCTGATGCATATGCATGTGTGTACACTGTGCATGCATGCAAGTGTGTTGAGTGGGTGTGTTCATGTGAGTGCACATATGTAAGTTATATAGGTAAGTGCACATGTGTGTTTGTGTGTGAGTGTGCCCAGTGATATGGGGGGAATGAGTGCATGTGTGTGCATCTGTAAGAGTGTGTGAGTGTGTGTGGAGGGGTGAGCACATGTGTATGAATGTAGACAAATATGTGTGTACATATGTGTGTGCAGAAGAGTGTGTCAGTATATGTGCATGTATTGTGAGTGTATGCATGTGTGTGAATGTGGATGGTGAGTGTGAGTCTCTGTGGGTGGAATGCCTGTGTGTGTGCAGATATGTGTGAGCTCCAGAGGAACAGGAGGGGATGGGGCTGGAGGGGCCTGCAGTTCAAGGCCAAGAAGCTTGGGATTCCTCCCAGGGCAATGGGGAGGCCCCAGGGTTTCCCCCAGGAGAAGGAAGGGGCAGGCCATTTGGAAATGTCTCCGTGGGGCCAGTGTGGGAGATAAGCAGGTGGCAAGTCTAGAGCTGGGAGCTGGTTGGCCTGCAGCCGTGAGAGGCTGGAGGAGACCACTCGGGTGTTGGAGGTGGCCCTGCCGCCTGGAAAAGTGGCCCTGGGAGCCTCCATCACTGTACAAAAATGTCCGAATCTGCCGCAGGGAAGACAGGCCTTGGGGAACCCACTCTCCTTTCTGTTGTTCTGCAACATGGTATGAAGAGTAGGGCAGTCTCAGATCCTCCCTTCTCTTGCTCTCTGGGTCATTGTGCGTTAGTTCTAGTCCCTGGAGAGGCAGGAATCAACTTAACCCAAGGTCAGGCTTTCTCCTCCTCAGAGCTGTCCACTGATGGAGCTGGTGAGTGGAGAGACAGTGAGCTCCCCATCAAAGGAGGTATTCAATTTCTCAAATGATTGGAGCCTCACCTGTTCTCAGGTGTGGGCAGCTATCGAATCCTCTGTATGGGCCTTCATTGTTCCTCTCCAGCACTTGGGTTCTCCACCTTTTTTGAAAGTATGGCTGACAGTCAGGTCCTCCTCTGCTTCCCAGAGGCAGCCCCTACTGAACCTGGTTGCCCCACTTGTGTGCATAGCAGCCTACAAGGTCAAGTGCAAGACCCAGGATGCTGATCTCCAGACTATCCTCACTGTGGCCCCTGGGACCTTGAGGGAGAGGCTGATAGTTGCTGCCACCCACACCCCTACACACCCCCCAAGGTACCTCAGAGTCCTGGCAATGTCCGCCTTCTTTCCCTCCCTGCTTGCGGCTGCCCTTGCAGGGTGCCTCCTCCAGCCTGGTGGTCAAGTTTGCCGACACGGACAAGGAGCGGACGCTGAGGCGCATGCAGCAGATGGTGGGCCAGCTGGGCATCCTGACTCCGTCCCTCACCCTGCCCTTCAGCCCCTACAGTGCCTACGCCCAGGCTGTGAGTGACCAGCGGACACACTTCTGTCTCTGGCAGGGCTTCTGACACTGCTGTTTTGAGGGCCCAGCTCAGTGTGTCTCTCCCTTTCTCCATCTATTCTCTGTCGAGGGCTCTGTCTCTTTGTCTATCTTTCCGTTTCTCTTGCCCAATCTCTGACTCATGGCCTTATTCTGGCTGTGGCTAAGTCCCCAGATCCAGTCCACTTCCTGATCTCAATCTCGCCTTAGCCCCCCATCATGAACTATGCTCTGAGCCCAAGCTGAACCCCAACTGACAGGACCCCAGGCTCAGCCACCAAATCCAGCCTGAGCCACAACCCTGGGTGAATGTCAAATCAAGACCCAGTCTTCAGTTGACCCCCAGATCCTGGCTGTTCCCCAAATCTAGATAAGCCCCAATTCTAGCTAAACCTCCAGGCTGACTCCAAACTGAGACCCAGCCCTGAGTGAGTTCAACATTGGCTGAGCTTGGGACTTCCCTGGCAGTCCTGCCATTAAGACTCCATGCCTCCAATGCAGGGTGCACAGGTTCGATCCCTGGCTAGGGAAATAAGATCCCACATGCTGTATGCATGGCACAACCAAAAAAAAGAATACACAAAAAAACATTGGCTGAGCCCTGGTCCCAGACTAAGTTTTGATCATAGACTGAGCGCCAGTCCTTGGCTGAGCTCTGATTCCCAAATGATCCTTGAACATAGTCTGAGCCCTGATCCTATGCTGAGGCTTAATCCCGGGCTGAGCCCCAATTCCTAACTGAGCCCTAACCCGACCTGAGCCAAGATACCTGGCCTGACTCCCTGCCCCCATTTCTGGAGGACTGGCCCCCGAACCCCATGAGCCATGATTGAAGGCCAGGTGCCACTTGGACTGTGTACCTGACTCCCTCTCCACCCCCAGCTCATGCAGCAGCAGACGACGGTCCTGTCCACATCAGGCAGCTACCTGAGCCCCGGCGTGGCCTTCTCACCCTGCCACATCCAGCAGATTGGCGCTGTCAGCCTTAACGGGCTGCCTGCCACGCCCATCGCCCCTGCCTCTGGTGAGAGTTTGCCAGGGGCCCACAGATGGGGGGCAGAGCCGGGGCTACGACTCTTATCCTTAGCCAGGGCTAAGGCTCCCCATGATGCTCTTCTGCTCCCCAGGACTGCATTCGCCCCCGCTGCTCGGCACCGCCGCCGTGCCCGGCCTCGTGGCCCCCATCACCAACGGCTTCGCAGGTGTCGTGCCCTTCCCTGGTGGGCACCCTGCCCTAGAAACCGTATATGCCAATGGCCTTGTGCCGTACCCAGGTAACTCTGGTGATCCCCTGGGGCCGAGGAGAGTGACAGGAGGCAGGGAGGGTGTCCCTGGGACAAGCATGAATTCCTTTGCCTTGGTGTCCAGAGGACAAAAGTACAGGAAGCAGGGAATCTTAGGTGAATAGATACTAGCTATGGGTGCAGAGGGGCTTTCCTGGTAGTTCAGCTGGTAAAGAATCCACCTGCAATGCAGGAGACCCTGTTTTGATTCCTGGGTCAGGAAGATCCCCTGGAGAAAGGATAGGCTACTCACTCCAGTATTCGTGGGCTTCTCTGGTGGCTCAGACAGTAAAGAATCTGCCTGCAGTGCAGGAGACCTGGGTTCAATCCCTGGGTTGGGAAGATCCCCTGGAGGAGGGCACGGCAACCCACTCCAGTATTCTTGCCTGGAGAGTCTTCATGGACAAAGGAGCTTAGAGGGCTACAGTCCATGGTGTCACAAAGAGTCAGACACGACTGAGAAACTAAGTGCACACACACATGGGCACAGGGAAGGGGGTTAAACATAGGAAGCTTGCAGCCAGACTTCCTGGCTTCAAATTCCAATTCAGTGGCCCTTGTGGGGAGCTTCTTTACATCTCCGAGCCTCAGTTTGCTCATCTGGAAAATGGGACAGATAGTATCATTCATCTCATGATGTTGCTCTGATGAGGCGATCAGTCTGTAAGATGCTAACCCATCTCCTGGTACCAAGAAGGGTGCCATCAATCTTCACTATTAATCGTTACCATTTGGGATCAGTGCCCATATTCATTCATTCATTCATCCAGGATTGAGCATGCACTGATTTGTTGCACTGGACTCTGCCCTCCTGAAGCAGAGGTCTCACCTTTCTCTACCCTATACCCTGATTTCAAGGCAAACGTCTTCCCACACCTTGCTTAGGTGAAGTTTGTCATCTGGGTTTCCACTGCTGAGAATCTGTTTATTTTGCGATAATTGGCTCTCACAGGGAGTTTCAAACATAGTACAGAGAGGTCCTGGTTAGCCCTCACCCAGTGTCTCCGTATGCTAACATCTTACATAACAACAGTATGTTGTCAAAACTAGGAAACTGGTATCAGTACAGTATAATGAACTGAACAGGTGTTGGAGACCCTCACTATTCACAGACTTCACTATTTACAGGCACTTGTGTGTGTCTGTGGTTCGTTCATTTTATGTCATTTCATCACAGGTATAGTTTTGTGTAACCACCACCACAATCAACATACAGCACTGTTCCATTACTACAAATTCATTCATGTGACCCCTTTACTGGCTTATCTCTCTGCCCTCACTACCCCATCTTCTAACAACCTCTCTCCATTCAAGGAGATTTTTAGTTGCCTCGACAAGCCCTCTCCTCCCCCTGTGTCCTCCACTAGGGACTGTTGGAAGGTCACGGTCACATACGGGATCCATAGGCTCTCTGATGATCAAGGTGTAGGGAGGGAAAAGGGGGAAGAGATGTGAATGGGTGGTGATCAACTGCAGAGACCTGGAGCCCTAGAAAATCCAGAGAAAAAAGGGGGAAGAGCAAGGGGGTCTGGATGGAGACAAAGAGTTGGGAGTTAAACCTCTCTGGAGTCAGAAAACTGGATTCGAGTTGAGTGTCCCTGTGCCAGCTGCTGTTTCCCCATCTGTAAGAGGTTCCCTGAGCTTCCGTTTTCCTCACCTGTGGAGTGAGGGTCATACCTGTAAAATGTTTATGCAGAAATGAAGCCGGGGTGGATGCTGTGGGGTGGATGGAAGACTTCTGCTGCCCTCGCCCCACTGAGCCCCTCCGTCTGCCCCGCAGCTCAGAGTCCAACGGTAGCCGAGACCCTCCATCCTGCCTTCTCTGGAGTCCAGCAGTACACAGGTAGGGAGGCAGTGCGCCACCCCCAACCCCAAGCGGGGCACCCCCCTCGGCCTTCAGTTTCCTACCTGGGCTAGCCACTCCATGCCCCTAGCCGCACTTAGACCTGGTTCCACTCCTCAGGGCCGCCCTCTCATTCTACCTTCCCTCTTCTGTGTGGCTTGGCCCCCGTCTCACCCTCCTTCGACATTTGGCCCTGCCCCTCATAACCTGCTTTTGGTCCAGCTAGTGTACTGCTCAGACCCGCTCCCCGATGTGACCACGCCCCCTCATTCTCCGCCTTCAGCCATGGCCCCACCCCTCAAATATGGCCCCGCCCATTAAACGCTTCCCTCCCTCATACTATCTCCCATGTGACCACGCCCCTCCGCCGTCCCAAGACCTGTCTTGGCCCCATCCTCTAGGTGGCCCCACCCTCAGCCACAACCACGCCCACTGTGTTCTTTCCTGTGGCCTTGGCCCCTCCCTCAGACTGTCTGCCCCATGTGACCACGCCCCCTTCTTCTTCCTAAAATCTGGCCTTGACTCTGCCCTCAGCCATGGCCCCACCCTTCTAATATGACCCCTTTCTCTTCTACTCTTCCCAGTCGTCTTAGTACTTCCCTCAGACCAACTCTCCCCTGTGACCACGCCCCTCCACCGTCCCAAGACCCATCTTGGCCCCACCCTAGGTTGTGACCCCGGCCCTCAGTCTTAGCCCCGCCCCACGCGCCCGGGCTGCCCACCGGCCTCACGCCCGCTCCGCCCTGTGTCTCGCTCCCGGTCTCTGCAGCCATGTACCCCACCGCGGCCATCACGCCCATCGCGCACAGCGTCCCCCAGCCGCCGCCCCTCCTACAGCAGCAGCAGCGAGAAGGTGAGGGGGCCGCGACCTCCCCTGGGCGCCAGCCCCGCCCTTTGACCGCCCCCCTCCACCTCCAGGACCTCCTGCCCTGTCTGGCCTGGCCTCGGGGAACCGCTCGGCCTGAGGTCCAGAGAGATGTGCGTTCAGTTCCCGGCATCACCTGGGTGTTTGGGAGGCAATTGACTCTTCATCTCTGAGCCTCCGTCTTCTCCTCTGGAAAGTGGGAATCCGGCTAGTCCCGACCCCATAGGGATAGCAGTGACCCTGTCCCCAGCAGGAGCTCTCTCCAGAGTGGAATGACTTTTTTTCAGTTTGAGGTCAGGGGGTGGGATGATGAGATATCTCTGGTGAGACGAGGCCTCCTCAGTAAAGTCAAGTAGGAGAGGAGTTAGATTCTGGAGTCGGACCTCGGGGGTTCAAATCCACCCAATGCTGACTTGAGGCATCGTCAGGAAGGCAGCCCCCTGCCCCGTGCCTCTGTTTCCTCATCGGCCACACGGCGGCCACACAGCGACCACCCGTGCCACAAGGCCTTGCTGGGAGTGAGCAGCACGGTTCCTGACACATAGTAGGCACTCAGCCTGGGAGGCTTTTCTTAGCCTTAATCCATCTAGTGGGGGTAGGGGTGGAGAGCTGGGGCCAGGTGACCAGCCAGAAAAGTCCCCTGACTCCCCCAGGACATGGGAAGTTTATGGATGGCCTGGCCTGTAGACTGAGTTCTGTGAGGTTCTGTTCAATTCCTTGCCCAGCAGGATGCTGTGGGTAAAAGCTGGTTCCGATGCCTTTGGTGCTGCTGTAACAGGACAGGATATCTGCTTTCTGGAAAGCCACCCGAGTTGTAGAACCTCACAATACCAACTACAAGGCTCATGGGAGAAGTTGGGTCAGGGTACACCACTCAAAATGTTGGCTGTGGGAGTTCTCTGGCAGCCCAGTGGTTAAGACTCTGTGCTTCCACTACAGGGGGCACAAGTTCAGTCCCTGGTTGAGAAACTAAGATACCTCATGCAGCCCTGGTGTGGCCAAAATTTTTTTTTTTTAGAAGTTGGCTGTGACGTGGCCAAAAGAAAAAAAAAGATAAGACCCTAATAAAAATGGTACCACAGTTTTATGCATGTTAGATGATTAAGAAATCCATGAATAGTACAATAAATTGGGCATTAGAAGTTTGCACAGGGAAGTGGCGTCAGATGGGTTGTAGCATGTGAGTTACCGTGAAGTGATGGAAAGCTTTGTCTGAAATCAAACGGAGAGTTGGAACCTCAGACAGGAACAGGTCCTCCTCCTAATACACTTGGAGAACTGAGAAAGCTGATGAATGTTGAAGCTGCGTTTGCATATGTGTGTGCATTTTGCTTTCTTATGAGGTTCAGTTCAGCTAGGTGTGGTTTTCTGCCTTCACCTAGTGTTTCTTGGAGTTGAGCTAGCACACAAGCAAACACAAAATTCGTCTTTGCTCAGAATTGTTCTGTAACGTATTAGTTGTGTGGAAACACACTTGTATTTTAAAAACAAGCACGTTAAGGAATTCCCTAGAGGTCCACTGATTAGGACTCGGCGCTTTCACTGCCGTGACCTCGAGTTCAATCCCTGAGCGGGGAACTAAATTCAGACAAACCTTGCGACAGGGCCAGACAAACAAATAACCAAACAACAACAGCAGACAAGCACATTAACAGAACTGTGGTCCTCATCAGGAAGGTAAGGGTGGATGTGAATGTGTAATCTTGAATTTTGTATTTTCTGGGGTGGGGAATGTTCATTGCAAGTGTTGGGATTTCTTGGTGGTTTGAGGGTTACCTTGGACTTCTCTGGTGGCTCAGAGGTTAAAGCGTCTGCCTCCAATGTGGGAGACCTGCGTTCGATCCCTGGGTCGGGAAGATCCCCTGGAGAAGGAAATGGCAAACCACTCCAGTATTCTTGCCTGGAGAATCCCATGGACGGAGGAGCCTGGCAGGCTACAGTCCACGGGGTCGCAAAGAGTCGGACACGACTGAGCGACTTTCCTTTCCTTTCCTTTCCTTTCCTTTGTTTGAGGGGACCTGGGAGAAGATAATCTGTAGGTTTGGGATTAGCAGCAGGTTTGAGGACTAAACTGGGTAATCAAGGTTTTAAAATGCTATTATTATTTATAATTCTTATATGAGCCATGCACTGGGGATTCTTCGGGAAGGAATGATTCTGACGGTTAGCTATGCTTTAAAAAATTATTTCTGGTTGGTATAGCATATCATTTAAACATGACCAGTGGTTTCAGGATATCTGAGATTCGGGACTGGAGAATAATCTTTTTATTTCCCTACATTTTATTTTTGCATCAGTTTTGAAATTATCCAAGCTTTTAAAAATTAGCCAAGGTTTGGAGGGTTAGCCAAGGTTTTGAAAATTATCTGGATGTTTGGGGTTTGGGACCAGGGAGTTACTCGTCTTATTCTAATCTGTGATCATTAGACTTTCAAAAGGTGAATATTTCCATTTAAAACAATTTTAGATTTATGGAGTGATGGCAAAGACAGTACAGAGTTTCTGTTATACCCTACAACCAGTTCATCTGATTTCTGTCAATGACCAGGAGTTTGACGTTTAGGGGTTTTCTGGGGGGTGTTGAGGTTGTCTGGGAGTTTTGGGTTATCTGCAGTCTGGGATGAAAGGCTTTATTTCAGTTTGGGGGGCTAGGGATCATCTAAAGTTTGTCAGTTCTCTGGGGCCTGAGGATCAGCAGAGGTGTGGAGCATCTGAATGTGGGATTTTTACAGACAAAGGCTCAGGGCACCCTGCCTCCCCTCCCCGCTGTTTCCACGCCCCTTCTTTCTGGGTGTCAGGGTGCACCCCTCCCCCAATAGCTGGAGACACCAGCTGTGGGCTCCGGACCCATGCCCCTCCCCCGGGGGTCGGCCTCCTCTCCTTGGGGGCTTTATGTCTTTCTCTCCCCCCACCTGCAGGTCCCGAAGGCTGTAACCTGTTTATCTACCACCTCCCCCAGGAGTTTGGAGACACGGAGCTGACGCAGATGTTCCTGCCTTTCGGCAATATCATCTCCTCCAAGGTGTTTATGGATCGGGCCACCAACCAGAGCAAATGTTTTGGTGAGTCCTTGCTGTGGGCGCCCCTTCCTGCTTGCTGCCCCCGGAACAGCACACCCCTTGCCCTGGGCGGGGGTGTGGTCAGCCACGAGACAGTTCTGGTCTGAGAGAACCATATTCGGGGGCTTCCCTGAAGGTCCAGTGGTTAGGACTCTGTGCTTTCGCTAGTGAAGGCCCGGGGTTGATCCCTGGTTGGAGAAGTAAGATCCCATAAGCTGTGCAGCGGGGTAAAGGGGAAAAAAGAAAGAAAGAATCACATTTATGATCAGAACAAGCACTTATTAAGCACCTACTGTGTACCCAGCACTTAGCATGAGTCATTTCTAAGATTCCCTTGTTCATTCATTTATTCATTCAACAAATAGGAAAAAAAAAAAAACAAATAGACACATAGGGGCTTCCCTGGTGGTCCAGTGGTTAAGACTTCAGGCTTTCACTGTGTGTGGGGGGTCGGGCCACAGGTTTGATCCCTGGTGGGGGAACTAGGACCCTGCATGCCCCAGAGTGCAGCCAATAAATAAATAAATGACACAAGCCCTTTATAAGATTCAGTTCAGTCAGTTCAGTTGCTCAGTCGTGTCTGACTCTTTGCGACCCCATGAACAGCAGCATGCCAGGCCTCCCTGTCCATCACCAACTCCTGGAGTCCACCCAAACCCATGTCCATCGAGTTGATGATGCCATCCAACCATCTTATCCTCTGTCATCCCCTTCTCCTCCTGCCCTCAATCTTTCCCAGCATCAGGGTCTTTTCAAATGAGTCAGCTCTTCACATCAGATGGCCAAAGTATTGGAGTTTCAGCTTCAACATCAGTCCTTCCAATGAACAACCAGGACTGATCTCCTTTAGGAAGGACTGGTTGGATCTCCTTGCAGTCCAAGGGACTCTCAAGAGTCTTCTCCAACACCACAGTTCAAAAGCATCAGTTCTTCGGCGCTCAGCTTTCTTTATAGTCCAACTCTCACATCTATACATGACCACTGGACAAACCATAGCCTTGACTAGATGGACCTTTGTTGGCAAAGTGATGTCTCTGCTTTTTAATACGCTAAGTTGGTCATAACTTTCCTTCCAAGGAGTAAGTGTCTTTCAATTTCATAGCTGCAATCACCCATCTGCAGTGATTTTGGATCCCAGAAAAATAAAGTCAGCCACTGTTTCCACTGTTTGTCCATCTATCTGCCATGAAGTGATGGGATCAGATGCCGTGATCTTAGTTTTCTGAATGTTGAGCTTTAAGCCAACTTTTTCACTCTCCTCTTTCACTTTCGTCAAGAGGCTCTTTGTTCTTCTTCACTTTCTGCCATAAGGGTGTTGTCATCTGCATATCTGAGGTTATTGATATTTCTCCTGGCAATCTTGATTCCAGCATGTGCCTCCTCCAGCCCAACGTTTCTCATGATGTGCTCTGCATGTAAGTTAAAGATGCAGGGTGACAATATACAGCCTTGACGTACTCCTTTTCCTATTTGGAACCAGTCTGTATATAAGATTAAAAAAAAAAACAGTAGACATACAGTGTACCTACTGTGTGCCAGTGCCCAGCACAGTTCCTGGCACAAATCGGTGAAGGAAGCCAATAAAAATCACTGCCCTCTGAGAGCTCATAGCCCTGCCACCCTGCCTGTAGAACTTTCTCTGAGGATAGAAATGTTCTGTATCCCCACTATCTGAGCCTTCAACCCCATGTGACTGCTGAGCATTTGAAGTGTGGCTAGTGTGGCCAAAGCACTGAATTTTTTATTTTACTTAATTTTAATGAATTTCAATTTCAATAACAACTCATGGCCAGTGGCTGCCAACTGAATTGGAAAGCACAGGTCCAGGGGGAGGAGGTGGAAATAAACAGGCAAGAATACTGGAGTGGGGTGCCATTCTCTTCTCCAGGGGATCTTCTCGACCCAGGGATGGAACCCAAGTCTTCTGCACTGCAGGCAGATTGTTCACTGTCTGAGCCACCAGGGAAGCCCAGGATATAGGCCAGGGAATTATAAATGGTATAGAGTAAAATAAAACTGGTAAGAAAATACAGACTGAAAAAAATAAAAAAGAAAATACAGACTGATAGGAGGAGGCAGTGCTTCAGCTGAGGCCTGAATGATGAGCTAATCATAGGAGTGTCTAGGGGAAGAGTGTTCTAGGTGGAGAGAACCACATGTGCAAAGGCCCTGGGGCAGGACAGGGCCTGGTACATTGGGGGAACAATGAGGAAGCCCGAGTGTCTGAAGCAAAGTGAGCCAGGAGGAGAGAGGGAGGAGAGGAAGGTAAGGAGGGGAAGTGCAGGTCGTGAAGGGCCTTGTGGGCCACAGGGAGGACTTCCTTGTCCCCAGACACAGAGGATGTTAAGGCTCAGAGATATGTAACTTGCCCAAAGTCACAGGCAAGAACCTAAATTAGAAACAATCTGTTTGACTCCAAAATCTGGACTCTGAACCCCACCCTGTCCTTTGAGAAGGGCTGATTCTTGACTGTTTATTAAGCTCCTGCTGTTTAGTCACTAAGTTGTGTCCAATTCTTTGCAGCCCCATGGACTGTATACCACCAGACTCATCTGTCCATGGGTTTCCCAGGCAAGAATACTGCAGTGGGTTGCCATTCCCTTTTCCAGGGTATCTTCCAGACCCAGGGATCGAACCCAGGTTTCCTGCATTGGCAGGTAGATTCTTGACCACTGAGCCACCTGGGAAGCCCTGCTGTATGTACTCATTATCCAACCATAAAAGGGAAGACTTGTCCCCATTTAAATGGGGAGGAAGGAGAGGTACAGAATGGTCAAACAACATGCTTGAGGTCACACAGCAAGTTAGGAACAACACCACCCCCCCCGACCCAGTACCCAGCCCCCCTGCTCCCACATCCTGCTTCTCAGTTCAGTTCAGTCACTCAGTCATGTCTGACTCTTTGCAACCCCATGGACTGCAGCACACCAGGCTTGCCTGTCCATCACCAACTCCCAGAGCTTGCTCAAACTCATGTCCATCAAGTCGGTGATGCCATCCAACCATCTCGTCCTCTGTCGTCCCCTTCTTCTCCTGCCTTCAATCTTTCCCAGCATCAGCGTCTTTTCCAATGAGTCATTTCCCATCAGGTGGCCAAAGTATTGGAATTTCAGCTTCAGCATCAGTCCTTCCAATGAATATTCAGGGCTGATTTCCTTTAGGATTGACTGGTTTGATCTTCTTGCAGTCCAAGGGACTCTCAAGAGTCTTCTCCAACACCACAGTTCAAAAGCATCATTCTTCAGCACTCAGCTTTCTTTATAGTCCAACTCTCACATCCATATATAACTGTTGGAAAAACCGTAGCTTTTGACTAGACGGACCTTTGATGGCAAAGTAATGTCTCTGCTTTTTAATATGGGGTCTAGGTTGGTCATAGCTTTTCTTCCAAGGAGCAATTGTCTTTTAATTTCATGGCTGCAATCACCATCTGCAGTGATTTTGGAGCCCCAAGAAAGAAAGTCTCGCGGTTTCCATTGTTTCCCCATCTATTTGCCATGAAGTGATGGGACCGGATGCCATGATCTTAGTTTCCTGAAGGTTGAGTTTTAAGCCAACTTTTTCACTCTCCTTTCACTTTCATCAAGAGGCTCTTTAGTTCTTCTTCACTTTCTGCCATAAGGATGATGTCATCTGCATATCTGAAGTTATTGATATTTCTCCCGGCAATCTTGATTCCAGCTTGCGCTTTATCCAGCATTTAGCATGATGTACTCTGCATATAAGTTAAATAAGCAGGGTGACAATATACAACCTTGATGTACTCCTTTCCCGATTTGGGAACAAACAACAGTATGTTGTTTCGTGTCCAGTTCTAACTGTTGCTTCTTGACCTGCATATAGATTTCTCAGGAGACAGGTAAGGTGGTCTGGTATTCCCATTTCTTTAAGAATTTTCCACAGTTTGTTGTGATCCACACAGACAAAGGCTTTGGCATAGTCAATAAAGCAGAAGTAGATGTTTTTCTGGAACTTTCTTGCTTTTTCTATGATCTAACAGATGTTGGCAATTTGATCTCTGGTTCCTCTGCCTTTTCTAAATCCAGCTTGAAGATCTGGAAGTTCACAGTTCACGTACTATTGAAGCCTGGCTTGGAGAATTTTGAGTATTACTTTGCCAGCGTGTGAGATGAGTGCAATTGAGTGTAGTTTGAACATCCTTTGGCATTGCCTTTCTTTGGGATTGGAATGAAAACTGACTTTTCCAGTCCTGTGGCCACTGCTGAGTTTTCCAAATTTGTTGGCATATTGAGTGCAGCACTTTCACAGCATCATCATTTAGGATTTGAAAGAGCTCAACTGGAGTTCCATTACCTCCACTAGCTTTGTTCATAGTGATGCTTCCTGAGGCCCACTTGACTTTGCATTCCAGGATGTCTGGCTCTAGGTGGGTGATCACACCATTGTGATTATCTGGGTCATGAAGATCTTTTTTGTATACTTCTTCTGTATATTCTTGCCACCTCTTCTTAGTATCTTCTGCTTCTGTTAGATCCATACCATTTCTGTCCTTTATTGTCCCCATCTTTGCATGAAATGTTCCCTTGGTATCTCTAATTTTCTTGAAGAGATCACTAGTCTTTTCCATTCTATTGTTTTCCTCTATTTATTTGCATTGACTAAGGAAGGCTTTCTTATGTCTCCTTGCTATTCTTTGGAGCTCTGCATTTAAATGGGTTTATCTTTCCTTTTCTCCTTTGCCTTTAGCTTCTCTTCTTTTCTCAGCTATTTGTAAGGCCTCCTCAGACAACCATTTTTCCATTTTGCATTTCTTTTTCTTGGGGATGGTCTTGATCACTGCATCCTGTACCAATGTCATGAACCTCCGTCCGTAGTTCTTTAGGCACTCTGTCTATCAGATCTAATCCCTTGAATATATTTGTCACTTCCACTGTATAGTCATAAGGGATTTGATTTAGGTAATATCTGAATGGTCTCGTGGTTTTCCCTACTTTCTTCAATTTAAGTCTGAATTTGGCAATAAGGAGTTCATGATCTGAGCCACAGTCAGCTCCCGGTCTTGTTTTTGCTGACGTTATAGAGCTTTTCCATCTTTGGCTGCAGAGAATGTAATCAGTCTGATTTCGGTATTGAGCATCTGGTGATGTCCATGTGTAGAGTCTTCTCTTGTGTTGTTGGCAGAGGGTGTTTGCTATGACCAGTGCATTCTCTTGGCAAAACTCTTAGCCTTTGCCCTGTTTCATTTTGTACTCCAGGGCCAAATTTGCCTTGCTACATATCTCTTGACTTCCTAGTTTTGCATTCCAGTCCCCTGTGATGAAAAGGACATCTTTTTTGGGTGTTATTTCTAGAAGGTCTTGCAGGTCTTAATAGAACCATTCAACTTCAGCTTCTTCAGCTTTACTGGTAGGGGCATAGACTTGGATTACTGTAATATTGAATGGTTTGCCTTGGAAACTAACAGAGATCATTCTGTTGTTTTTGAGATTTGCATCCAAGTACTGCATTTCAGACATTTTTTTCACCTGTAGGGCTACCTCATTTCTTCTAAGGGATTCTTGCCCACAGTAGTAGATATAATGGTCATCTGAGTTAAATTCACCCATTCCAGTCCATTTTAGTTCACTGATTCCTAAAATGTCGATGTTCACCCTTGCCATCTCCTGCTTGACCACTTCCAGTTTACCTTGATTCATGGACCTAACATTCCAGGTTCCTATGCAGTATTGTTCTTTACAGCATCGAACTTTACTTCCATCACCAGTCACATCCACAACTGGGTGTCGTTTTTGCCTCTGGAAACATCCTGCTTCTAGGAAGAAGAAAGAAATTTCTAGAAGAAAACCTCCATAACATTCAGCAGTCAGGTGGTCACATGCCTTCTCTGAGCCTCAGTTTCCTCGTCTGTATAATGGGAGGTGTGAGTGATATGAAGACACCCCCCTACCCCATTTCCAGATTCCCCTATGGCTCCCCGTGGGCCTCAGCCAGACCCCTCATCCCTGATCCCACCATCTCTCTGCCTGACCTCTCTGCCTTTCCCAGGGATCTCAGGTACTTTGCTCCCAAATGCTCACACTTGTGGTTCCCCTCCCCCTGGGGTGGCCCTCAGCCCCTGTAGCCTCTGCAGAGCCCCCCAGGAAGTCTATGAGAACCAACAGGTAAGGGGTAGGAGTAGGGCCGGGTGGAGGGAATTATGTGGTGGAAGCTTAAGGTGTGTGTGTCAGGAGGTGGTGCGCCAGAGTGTTTCTGATGGTCCAGGTTGGGGGGTATCTGGGGCTGGAATGACTGATGGTGGCAAAGAGAGAGACAGACACAAAAAGAGAAAAGAGAGGGAGGGAGAGACATAGAGAAGAAACACAAAGACACACACACAAGGAGAGAAGAAGAGAGACAAGGATGGACAGACACAGAGACAGATAGGAGGAGTCAGATTGACAGACAAGACCTCAAATGGATGGAGGGCTTAGAGGAGGCAAAAGGTAGGGATCCAGAGCCTAGAAGGAGGTGGGCATGGGGTTGGGGAGGGAGACCGTGGCGTTCCCTGGATCCCCAGAAGCCCCACCTGTCCCCCTCTTCCCGCATCAGTTGGGAAGCCTCATCAGAGCAGAGCCCAGGTAAGGAGTGAGTGCCCTATCCCCAGAGGCATGCAAGCCCCCAGGATGTCAGAACCAGATCAGGACTGCTGTGCTTGTTCTGGGAAGCCCCCCTACCTCCCCCGGGTCGTCTGCTCCTGTGAGCGCACACCCCCACCCCCAGGACCCCACAAGCCGGGCAGCCAGGGCTGCAGCACTGGAGCGAGCCGAGGACGCCCACGTTGCCCACCATCGTGGGTCCACCCCGGTCTCCGCAGGCTTCGTGAGCTTTGACAACCCGGCCAGCGCGCAGACCGCCATCCAGGCCATGAATGGCTTTCAGATCGGCATGAAGAGGCTCAAAGTGCAGCTGAAGCGGCCCAAAGACCCGGGACACCCCTACTGACCGGGCCCACAGCCACTCAGAGGCTGCGGGCTTGGCCCAGGTGAGCCGCTAGGCGGCCCCACCCCTGCCCTGCTCCCACCCCTTCTTGTCCGCACCCTCTCCTCTTCTCCAAACCCTCCCCAGGCTGGGGGGATGCTGCAAGAGGCTTCAAGGAGCCCCCAGGTTTGACGGGGACAGAGCTGGACAAAGATACTCCCCCCAGTCCCCCCAACCCTCTACCCCCACCCCATGGTCAGGGCTGGAACCGGAGCAGTAAGATGGGGGTGGGAAGGGCAGTTAGGGAATCTTTCCTGGAGAAGGCTTTGAAGGATGAATAGAAGTTCACCTGAGAGATGGGCATGGTCTGGGGTGAGGCGGGCTGTGGGGAGGGGCTTCTGTCCTGTCCTAAGAATCAGTTCTCCCAGCTAGGCCCCTTTGGGAGCCCTTCCTTTGGCACAATTCACACCCAGTGGGTTGAGAGAGAGTGGAATGTTTGCCCCACCTAAGGGCATGCCAGGGGTGACGGTGGGGAGGGGCGGAAATCCCCTGAACAAACAAACAAATCCCCTAATGTCTGCACCATCAGAGTGAATGACCCTGTCAACTCATCACTTCTTTGGAGGCATGAACTGTGAGCCTCCACGGCCAGTGGGGAAACTTATAACTGTGCTCTAGCCTCGACAAGTCTCATCTGTGAAATGGGCTCATGCACGTGGCCTCCCCCAGGGGCTGCAGGGTGGATTCACACGGGGCACTTGGTGTTTTCCCAGCTGAGCCCAGGACCCACCACCTGGAAAGCTCTTGATAACTTATTTCGATTTTTCTCCACTAAACCCACCATTGCCGCGGTCATCACAGAGGCTCCCCACCGTAGGGTCTGGTGTGAAGTAGGTGTTCAGTGAGGGTCTGCTCCCAGACCCCCTGCCAGGGCAGGACCCACACATTCGAGGGTGTTCAGCACCCACAGATTCGAGGGTTGTAGGTCTTTGGGGGCATGTTCGGAGACCCGCCACCGGAAGCCAACATCTGTGATCCGCGCGCTTGGAACACTCTGACAGCAAGTCTTTACTAAGCACCTACTGTGCACCAGGCACTGTTTCCAGCGCCACGAGTGAACAGAAATGGGGGCGGGGCGCTGCTTCGTGGAGCCACAGGGAGCAGGGGAGAGGAGACGGAAGGAAACAAATATTTGTGCCCAGTGGCCAGACGAGGACACGGGGCTTGGCGACCCCTCCGAGCCGTGTGTGTCAACCTCCAAACCCCAAAATGGACTCTTTCTGCAAAGACAGGGGTCCTTGGGGTCCCAGATCCCAGTCTGGCCAGGGCAGGGGAGCTGAGGGAGGTGATGCGGCGGCCTACGCGGCGCCCACCCTCCCCCTCTCTTCACGCGGCGCCCTAACGCCCCTCCCTTCTCCGCCAGGTCAGGGGCCTTCCCACCCCAGGAGGGTTTCCCGCTTCCAACCGATCCAGGACTTTTCCGTAAATTACAACAGAGTTTGGACACCAGCCCCCTTCCCTCCTCTCCCTTCTCCCCTGCTTCCCTCCCCAAAATGTGAAACGCTGCCCAAGGCCCCATGGAGTGGGGAAGGGGCTTCGTGGTCTTCGGGGGACTCCCGAGGTGGGGGCCAAGGATTCACTGCCCCCTCCACGGAGGTTTCCTTGCTTCCACCCCCTTCCCACACACACAACCTTAATGGCTTCCCCAAACGAAATCGCAACTTTTCCTATATATATATATATGCATATATATATAGAGCTATAGACAGTATATATATTTTTTGAGTATAGATCATGGGACCAAACTTTTCCGACTTCTTTCCATCCAAGAGAAGGTGACCCTGGGCCAGTCACCCAGCAGGGATGCTCAGAAGGGCTGAGGCTGGCGGGGCAGCCCAGTGTCTCCCCACCTCCCGCTGTCATGTCAGACCAGGGCGCCGGTCAAGCACTGGGAATCAGCCAACGAACGCGATATACCTCCAGGACTTTTGACCCCCCCGCCACCGATAATTCTCGTGGGCCTGAGGGCTCAGCCGGCTTTAGTGTCCCTGGTCCTAGCTGCAGCTTCCTGAGCCCCCTCCCCCGCATCCCAGGGCCCTGCCTTCTCCGGACGTAGGCACAAAAGAGACCCCTTGGCCTCCCCCGACCCTTCCCCCCACCCCCAGTCATAGCCTTACTCATGTGGCCAATAGCCCTTAGCTTTCCGTCAGGGGCAGACAGGGCCGGGGGAAGCGCCCCCCACCCCTTGAGCCCCCTCCCGAGGGCAGGCAGCCACCCTCCCTGCCTTTGGATCACCAGCCTGGAATTCACAATGTCATGACCAAGATCGCCACGTGCACCGGAGGAGCCCAGTGCGCGCTGGCCCAGCACCCCTTCACCGGAGATACCTCTACAAAGAATTTTTTTTTTTTTTTTGGTCTTTCTGAGCAGGTACAAAGAAGAAAAGGAATGGGGGGAACATCAAACGACAATGGATTTTTTTTGTTTCTTAGTTGGGGCGGGGAGGGATATCCCGTGGGGCGCCTCTGTATAGCTACTCAAACCGTGAAAACCCCCCTTGAAGCACAGAGTCAAGTTCTTTTTTTTCTTTTTATTGGACATCCGGTGGGGCCTCACGCCAGACGAGGCACCAGAGAACTTCATAAGCTCAAGAGAAAAAAAATTTTTGAAAAGGAAAAAAAAAAAGCATCCCCTTTTGTTTCTACCAAAATGTGTTGACGGACCCAGAAAAAAAACAAAAAAGCAAAAAAAAAAAAAAAAAAAAGGAAGAAAAAAAAACATAGCAAAAAAAAAAAAGAAGAAGAAAAAAATCTGACAAACCTGTTTCGATATTCCAGAGTTTGATAATTGTTCCGAGACCCTCTCTAGTGTGCCTGTGTTCTGTGAGTCTGCGTGTGTGTGTGCTCAGGGGCCGCGGGGCTTCGGCTATGTCCTGCCCCACCTGGCCCCCGCCAGGCCTGCTTGGGACTGCGTGCCGGCGTGCAGTGGTGTGTGTCCTTTGGTCCATGTTTACTGGCTGTAAATACCATTTTTATACTCCACATCAAAGACCGACGTGATTTGTACGATGTACTTTATTTCTGCTACGAGTAATTTCATGAAGTTTCAACTTGCAAAACTGACTTTTGGAGACAAACCGCCACACACACATACACACACGCACACGCACACACACACACACACACAAAGAGGAGAAAAAGACTTGGAGGGAACTTTGAGTTGACTTGCTTTGAATCTTGAGGTCCTTGTCACTGTGGCGTGTTTCAGGTGAGAAGCTGCAGTCATCACCTTCATGTCCAAAATGCCTCTCTTTGGTCTGGAGAAACTGAAAGTTTATTTAATAAAAGTTTTACTTGCTAAAGGACTGGGCCCTCCCTCATTTGCCCTCCTCTTGTCGATGAAAGACCACGTGCTTCTGGTCAAGTCGGGTGCCTGGGCTAGAGATGAATCCGGATTTAGAGTGAGGGGTGTGTGGGGAGAAGGGTTTGATGTTCCCATGGCTGAATTCTGACAGAATCATCCAGACACTGAAGAAATGGAGCGTTCTTTCTCAGGAAGAGCAGGTGCCTAAGTTTGTTGATTCACACGTTCATTCATTCATTCATTCAACAAATGTCTACTGTTTATTGAATGCCAACTGAGTGACTATGGCTTCCCTGGCGGCTTAGTGGTAAAGAATCCACCTGTGAATGCAGGGGATGAGGGTTCAATCTCTGGATAGGGAAAATCCCCTATAGAAGGGAGTGGCAACCCACTCCAGTTTTCTTGCCTGGGAAATGCCATGGTCAGAGGAGCCTGGCGGCTACAGTCCATGGGGTTGCAAAGGAGTCGACACCACTCAGCAACTAAAACAGCAGCAGCTGAATGACTGACCCCATGCTGGCCATCAGGGACATAACAGTGACCAGATGTTTCTGGGCTCTGGCCTCAAGGAGGCAGCCAGTGGTGGGGGCAGGGGAGACACTGTACAATACATATTTTTGTAATTGGGGTAAAATTCACCATTTTCAAGCATACAATTCAGTGTCATTAAGTACATTCACAATGTTGTGCAACCATCATGTCTATCTAGTCCCAGACGATAGAGTTCATCACCCCAAAAAGAAGCCCTGTCCCCATGAACACTCACTCCCCAGCCCCTCCCCAAGCCCCTGAAAACCAGGAACCCACTCTCTATGGATTTGCCTGTTCTGGACATTTCCCATCAAGGGAATCACACACTGTGTGTCCTCTTTTTCTTTTTTAAAAATTTTTATTGGGGCTATAGTTGATTTACAGTGCTGTTTTAGTTTCAGGTGTATAGCAAAATGACCTTGCGTCCTTTTTAAAAAATATATTCATTTATTTGGCTGTGCCAGGTCTTAGTTGCAGCACATGGGGTCTTTAGTTGCGCCGTTTGAACTCTTCAGTTTCAGCATATGGGATCTAGTTCCCTAACCAAGGATGGAACCCAGGTCCCCTGCATTGAAAGCACGGAGCCTGAGCCACTGGACCACCAGATAAATCCCATGGCTGTGTGTCCTTTTGTGTCTGGCTTCTCTCACTGAACATCGTCATCGTGTTCTCAAGGTCTAGCCACGTTGTAACGAGTGACAGTGCTTCTCTTCTTTTTAAATCTGAATCATATTCCAGTCTGTGGATGGACCATTCATCCATTGATGGACATTTGGGTCTGCTTTTTGGTCACTATGAATTATGCTACTATAATTATTCATGTGTAAGTTTCTGCCTGAACACCCATCTCAGTTCTCTAAGGTACATACTAGGGGCAGAATTGCTGGGTCCTGGTCACCCTGTGTTCCCACCAGCAGCTCATGAGAGTTCCCATGCCTCCACATCCTCACCAATACTTGTTATACAACAGATTCAAATTGGAATGTGGAGGGAGAAATCCCCCCATTGGAGCTGAGGCAGTCAAGGACCCAGAAGTGTACTGAAAAGGTGAGACCTGAAGGAGGTAAGATCCAAGAAAGGAATTGGCTTTGGCTGAAAAAGCACATATAAGACAGCCTGCAGACCCTGCCCCACTCCAATGAAGTCCTCAAAGGTCCTAAAAAAAAAATCCTGAGACCTGGGATGCAGAAGAGTGGGCTCCAGGGTAAGAGCCTGTAGTGGGGATGTGAGTAGAGGGGGGTGGCCACACCCAAGCTGAGTCTTTCCAAATTCATGGGATGGATACTAAGCACTTGATTTAATGAGCTACTCATGTCCTGCCAGGGGCTTTGCAGAAACTATGTCTTTTAATCTTATCAATGACTCCATTTTACAGTTGAGGAAACTGAGGCTCAGAGACAGGAAATGCTTGGTCCAGCTCCAGCAGAGAGGCCCAGCTCAGGTGGGAGATGGAAAGGTGAGTCCGAGTCCACCTGGAAGGGTTTTCTGGGTGGAAGGAACAGCCTGGGCAAAGGCTCAAACGCTTGGGATGTGGTTTGTAGTTGGGCCACTGGCTAAGACCACAGCACTGGATGAAGAGATGTATGCAGAGGTGATGGGTTACAGAGGTTCTTTTGTGACTGAGCACCTACCATGTGCTGGACCTTGTCTCTGCCCTCCAAAGTTGCAGTTGAGGAGAAAGTACTTATAGGACAAAAAAAAAAAAATCAAGAGTACTCCATCCCCACAAGAAAAAGTAATTTGCAATGTGCTAAAAGTTGTAATCACAATGAGACCAACAAATCTGGGACATTACCTTTTTTTTTTCTTTTGGCAGTGGCACATGGCATGTGTGATCTTAGTTCTCCAACCGGAGATCGAACACATGCCTCCTGCAGTGGAAATGGGGAGTCCTAACTGGACCCCCAGGGAATTCCCTGGGACATTATCTTGATGTCAATAGGGAGTCACAGAGGATTTTGAAGAGGGGAGGGGCGTGATAGGATACCTCAGGTGACTTCTGTGCTGCTATTGAGGTGTAAATTGGCATTCTGGAGAACAACTGGGCAGGGTAATATTTCTATTAAGCATTTATTAAGCACTTACTGTTTGCCAAGTGTTGTTTCAAACCTATGTCATCCAGTACAGTAGCCACTGGCCACCTGTGGCTATTTACATTTCGATCAGTTTATCAATCTATAATTTCCTCAGTCACACTAAGCCACATTTCAAGGGCTCAAGAGCCACATGTTCATCACTTCTGGAGTTCTCTCGGACAACACCAGTCTAAACATTGTACATGACATAGCCTGTCACAACCTTGTGAGGTGTGTCCTATCAATAGCCTCACTTTGTGAGTCAGTAATCTGAAGCTCAGAGAGGTTAAATAACCTGCCTGAGGCTGCATAGCCAGAGGTGAACCCAGGATCTCAGGTTGGGCTCAACCACTGTGCTATCCTATTTCCCTGTACTGTGTAGTGGCTGAAATGAGATGTATTAGATCTTAGTCCAAGTTGTTATTTGAGATAGTCCAATTTAAGCTTTTAAATTTAACTCAAAGTCATTAAACATTTAAAATGTGCAATTGTACCTGAGTATCTCCATAGAGTGACTTAGGGGTGTGCTTGGGATGGCTGAGTCCTGGTTATTAGGTAGGGTGTTCATCCAGGGAAAGTAGGCTAAGTGACACCCAGGGTGTATCAGTTAGCTGTTGCTGCATAACAAATATTCCATCTTCAAATTAGCTGCTTAAAACACCCCATACATTTATTATCTCACCCAGTTTCTATGGATCAGAAATCCAGGAGTAACTTAACTGAGTTGTTGTGGTTCAGGGTCTCTCACAAAGTCAAAGTTAAGACATCATCTGAGGCTCAGCTGAGGCTGGAGGAGCTGCATCCAAGCTGGCACCCTCACATAGCTGTTGGCTGGAGGTCTCAGTTCCTTACTGCATGGACCTGCCCACAGGGCTGCTCATGACATGGAAGCTGGCTTCTCCCAGAGAGAGCATGATCCAACATGGGGGAGAGAGAGAGCTGGAGAGAGAAAAAATAACATACATATTTAAAACATTCTCTCTGAGGACACGTATATTATTGTAAGAATGAGAAGAAAAGGCTAGAAGTACATTTACCAAAATAATGATGGGGGTGGCTTTGGGGAAGTGAAGAATTGGAGGCCAAGATTAAGCAGAGTTGAACCTCAGCTGCAGTCTTTACAAGATGAATATATTATTATTTAGGAAATTAAGAATTAGTTTTAAATATTCTTTTTTAAAAAAGATTTTTTGATGTGGACCATCTTTAAAGTCTTTAATTGAATTTGTTACAACATTGCTTCTGTTTTATATTTTTGTTCTTTGGCCACAAGGTATGTGGGATCCTAGCTCCCTGACCAGGGATTGAACCCACAACCCTTGCTTTAGAAGGTGAAGTCTTAACCACTGGACTACCAGGGAAGTCCCCAAATATTCTTTTTTTGAAGATGAAAGAATGGAAATGACAGGTATGAGAGTTATTTGGGGGAAAATACCTACATTTAACTCAAGTGCTCCACTGTCCTTCAGAGAGGCCCTCAGGGCAAGGAATGGGGTGGGGAGTGGGGGCCTCCTCCAGCCAACAGCCTGCAAGGAACTGAAGTCTACCAGCAACCACTTGGGCTTGGAAGTGGATCCTGCCTCAGTCAAGCTTTCAGATGAGACACCACCCCAGCACAACACCTTGATTGCAGCCTGTGGGAGACCCTAAAGCAGAGAACCCAGGTAAGCACCCCTAGATTTCTGAAACTAGGAAATGGTTTAAGCCATGAAGTTTTAAGGTAAATTTACCACGCAGCAGTGGTAAACAACACATCAGCAAAAGCTCATCAACTATGACAGAGACTACTACGTACCTGGAATAAACCTCAGAAAAACCTGTAGAGAGAAAATGGTAAGATCTTACTGAAAGACATAAATGGAAAAGCAGACAAGTGGTGAACTGGGTGACAGAGGTACCTGGGGCAACTCACGATCTTAAGGGATCAGTTCTCTCCCAGATGAACCTTGAACTTCATCACAATTCAGATCCCTACAAAGTTTGCTTGGAACTGGATAGGCCATTTCTCAAATTCATGTGGATCATTGAATCGTAAGGGAAGCAAGGCTGGAATGTTCTGAGATGAATGGCTGTTTATTTAGCATATACTATGTGTCGGGCACAGTTCCTGGTGCACCATTAGGTTTAACTCATTTATCACCCCAGGAGGTGATATCTCGTTCACAGATGGGGAATACAGAGAGATTGGGTGACTGGCCATGGTCTGCCCACTGAACTGGGATAAAGAATCCACATGGCCCTACAGAACAGAAAGACATGTTATAAAACGATAGTAACTAAAATTATGCATCATCAGTGCCTGTCCTGTTTTATTTGCTCTTCTGTTCCGTAGATCCCAGTACATAGTATATGCTTGCTGACTGTCCTAAAATTATAGTGTTTAAATCTGGAGGCTTAAGCTTAAGTCTAGAGACTGCCCAGGGTTTGAATCTCAATTATGACATTTATCAGGCCAGTGGCTCATCTCTCTGAGGCTCAGTCGCCCCCACGGCTGGAATATGAGGCTAAATGGGCACACACTTCTGAGAGTTGTTGTGTGAATGAGTGAGTTAATATCTATAAAGCCAAGAGTAAGTGCTACAGAAGCGTGGAAAAGAAATCAATCCCATAGAAAATTCACTTTCCAGAATCTTGGCTCCTGGCCACCAGTAGGGGGCAACAGAGACCCACGCCTTCTTTCAGTAGTATTGGCGCCTTCGCTTGAAATGGAACAAGCATTTATTGAGCACCCAATGAGGCTTCCCAGTTGCTCAGTGGTAAAGAATCCGCCTGCCAAACAGGAGAAACGGGTCCGATTCTTGGATCGGGAAGATCTCCTGGAGAAGGAAATGGCAACCCATTTCAGTATTCTTGCCTAGGAAATCCCATGGACAGAGAAGCCTGGCAGGCTACAGTCCATGGGGTCGCAAAAGAGTCAGACACGACATAGCGACTAAACAACAAATGTGTGTTGCACGCGTGCTGGGGGCTGGATGAGGTGGTGAAGGAGACCCCTGGGCTCTCTCCTGGGACATGAAAGCTACCTTGCCCAAATTTCTTAGCCCGTCCCTTAAAGCCTGTGGGATCAATCCCACCTCCCTTCTGTCCCCTCTTCTCTCCAGCTGCCAGGACTCTCCATCTGTGGTTTCCTCCACCGGGAAACCCTCCCACCCTGGAGTTCTGAGACACTGACTTGGGATGAGGGCACAGGAAATCTTCTGAGCAGAGGGAACAGAACTGGCCGAGGTGGAGAGGTGGCAATGACCTAGGTCCTAGTGACAGAACAGGGAACCTTTCACCCTGGTTGGCCTCACAGCTACACGGAGGGTGCAAGCAGGGCATGTGGTGGTTAAACATGGTGACATAGGATGTGAAGCCCACGAGGACAGAGACCAGTATGCTTACATCTGGATCCTCAATATTTGTCATTCTCTCTCCAAGCCTGTTTCTTAATCTGTAAAATACTGTGCACCATCCAGGATTGTTGAGACAATCAAGATTAATGCATACGAATAACAGCCATTGTCATTATAATACAACACTGATATACAAGATCTCCTGAATCAGAAAAGTGAACACTGGGGATTCGAATGTCAACAGGCATTTATTGAGCTCCAGTCGTGTGCCAGGCGCTGCTATAGGTAGGTCCTGGAGACACAGCCGGGAACAAATTGCACACACACACACACACACACACACACACACACACAGCCCTGACTATGCCCCCAGCCCCTGGCCACGACCCCGCCTCATCTCCGCCCCTCTCTTTCCTGAGCCTACCAGAACGAGGTGGAGGTGGAGATTATCTACATATTCATGGACCCATCAGCCAATCCACAGCCTAAACTCAGGCCTGTCTTTAGAGCCTCGGCGGTTGTGACCTTAGAAGTGATGCAGTCAGCTATACTTAAAGGCGCAGTAACCTCCTGCAGAGCAGGGAGTTTGGAACTGACTTAGAGCAACACATACCTGCCTCTTTTTAGGAGTCTGTACAATACAGGTTGGGAAATCAGCGCATACTAATAGCAAAGAAAGAGCGTTGCCGTCGGGCATGAAGTCAGGGATACGTTTGGAGCGCACACCCCCTGCCAGGCACTGGAGCTGAAATTTCAGCACCTGGGGTCGCGGACAGCTCCAGAGCCCAGATGGAGGGCCCTGAGTGGGTGGGTGTACGGGTGTGTAGAGGGTTCTGGGGACAAGGTCCAGAAAAAGCGTTTCGGGCCCTCAGCCAGCCCACAGGAACAAGGGCCTACTCTCTCTCTGCCTGTCTGCTCCACCCCCATAAAAAGCCTCAAAGTAGCCCAGATGCATGAGTCCACTTGACATCTTCAAGTGGAAGTTCCTCAGGTCAAAACTGTTCCTGGTCCTTAGTCCCGCTACTCCTACGTCGGCTCCATGTCAACAGATGGCAGTTCCATCCTTCCATGTGCTGGGCCCACGTATGTCGATGTTATGCTTGACATTTTGCTTGCTCTTTCCATAACCAATCTATTAGCAAGTCTGTCGCCTCTGCCTTCAAATATCCTAAATCTGCCCGCTTCTCCCTTGCTCCTCTGCCTCCAACTAACCCAGCCCTAGAATCTCACACCTGGACCAGCGCAGTCCCCTCCATCCAGGTCCTTGGCTCGTCTTCACTGTCCCCCTCCCCCGACCCATCTGTCCTACCTAAAGCACACTCCCCAGAGGGTGCTCATGAGCACCTGAGTCAGGCCCCAAGCCTCCTCTGCCTACAGACCTCCTGGGGGTAAAAATCCAAGTCCTACCCCCGGCCCTGCGTGACCTACCTTGTCCCCTCCCTGCCCTCCCCTCCTCCCTCTCTTCTCCCCACCCTACTCACTCTGCTGCAGCCACACAGGCCTCCTCACTGCTTCTCTATCATGCCAGCCATGGCTCACAGTCTCTGCACTGGCTGACCCTTTGCCTGGAACCCTCTTTCCCTAGATAATCACCTCCTTTCCACTCACAGGAGCTAGCCTGGAGGGAGTTGGGGTGGGATAAGTTAGTAGGGGATTAACTGTCAGGCATCATAGGCCCTGGAGACCTGGTGGAGATGTCAGTCTCTGTCCCAAAGGCAATAGGGAGCCACGAAGGGTTTTATAGGAGGGAAGGGTGAGGTGTGCAGTCACATCTTCATTGTTTAGTCTCCCTTTGGGTGCTGTGTGGAGAACATAGTGCAGGGGAGACTATGTAAAGAGAAGAGGCTTGTTCCGGCTCCCAGGTGGGCAATGGTGTGGCTTAGATGAGGCCAGGACCGCCCCACCCCGGAATCCCCCTCGGCAGAATCTGGGGTCTGCCTTGGTTGTGCTATGTTCCCCAGATCTCAGTACAGGACCTGGCATACAGCAGGTGCTCAACAAAGATCTGATAAAGAACAGAAGGAAGGAATGTCCCATGCCCAGAACCCTGGCTTGGAAACATTTGACACTGGATTGACTCTCACAACAAAGCTGCAAAGAGGACATTGTTGGAGCCATTATACAGATGAGGAAATTGAATTTCAAACAAAAGAAGGGATTTGCCTGAGCAAACCCAGGCTGATTCAAGACTCAAGTCCTCTGGCAGTCATGGAAGGTTCCCAGGGGCCAGGTGGCATTTGGGTGGAGCCTAGAAGGATGAGGATGAAGGTCAAGGGCCAGAAGTAGGCACTCTTGGCTACAGAAAAGGCATGAGCCAGTGTCAAGTAATGCGATGGAAGGAGGATGAAAGCCAGTTGGAAACCTGATGGGCAAGGCTGGATGGTTAGGGAGAAGGTCCTGAGCCGGGAAGATCTCTGCAGAGATGAGCTTCCGTATCAGTCCCACCACAGCCCTGGTGTCACCCCTCCCATTGAGTGTGGACGGAGCTTGTGACCTATTCTAACCAATGGAATATACAAAGTGATATATCAAGGTGATGGCCTCATTCCCATGGTTAGGTTAAATTTTCTTCTCTTGTGGTTTTTCCGATTGTAGATAAATATATGTAATATAAAATTTACCATTTTAACCATTTTCAGAGTGTAGCTCCAATGACATTAAGTACATTCACTTGGTTTATAATATAACATTTAATGCTATTATTTTTCTCCTAAACACTGTATTAGCTGCATCTCACAAACCTTTATTTTCATTGAATTAAAAGTGTTTTCCCATGGCGCTTCCATCTAGGTTATTAAGAAGTTTATGGTTTAATCTCAAAGTCATTGGAAATTTTTTTTCACATAGCTGATACCTAGTTTAATTTTGTTACATATTTTGGTTGGTTTGACTTCTCTTAAATGTAAGGTTTGTTTTATGACCCACCTTGATGAGTATGATTAAAGAATATGGCCTGTCTTGGTGTATGTTCCATGTTCACTTGAAAAGAATATGTCTTCTGCTGTTGTTGGATGGAATGTCCTAGAAATGCCATTTCAAGTTGGTTGATAGTATTGTTCAGGTTTTCTAGATCTTTGCAGATTTTCTGTCTACTTTTTCTATCCATGGGGCTTCCCAGGTGGCACTAGTGGTAAAGAACCTGCCTGCCAGTGCAGGAGATGCAAGAGACGCAGGCTTGATCCCTGGGTTGGGAAGATCCCCTGGAGTAGGAAATGGCACCTTACTTCAGGATTCTTGCCTGGAGAATCCCATGGAAAGGGGAGCCTGGTGGGGCAAAGTCCATGGGGCTGCAAAGAGTTGGACAATGTTGTTTTCCATCAACTGCTGGGAGCATAGATTGAAGTCTCCAAGTATACATGTGGATATGTCCATTTTCCTTTAGGAATCATCAGCTTTTTTTCTTGTCTTGACTGTGTATTGTTGGATTGTTTGCTGGTTGTAGTTGGCAAGATACGTACACATTCGAGATCAGCAAATTGGCCCTTTTCTCATATATGTCCCTTGTTAAGATGTCTGCTTTGTCTGATTTTAATATAGCCACTCCAGCATTTTTTTAAGTTTAAAAAGTGTTATAATGGTTGACTTACAGTATCATTCAGTTTCAGGTGTACAGCAAAGTGATTTAGTTATATATATTCTTTTTCAGATTCTATTTATTACAAGATATTGAATATAGTTCCTTATGCTCTGCGGCAAATCCTTGTTGTTAGTCTACTTTTTTAAACAAAAAAAAAGCTTTGGTATTTTATTCATCATGGATTTTTGTATTACATTTTCTTTTTTTAAAAATAGTGTAGGAAATATTGTTTACTTACTGAGTTGTCTTTTGTGGGCTTCTTTTTTTTTTCCTTTTGGCAGCTCCTGGTGTATGTGGGATCTTAGTTCCCCAACCAGGGATCAAATCCAAGTACCCTGCAGTGGGAACTCGGAGTCTTAACCACTGGACCCCCAGGGAAGTCCCCTGTTAATCTATGTTATATAGAGTGGTATTCTGGTACTTTTAAATTTATTTTATTTTTGGCTGCACTGCATCTTCCTTGCTGTGTGTGGGCTTTTCTCTAGTTGCAGTGAGGGGGGGCTACTCTCTAGTTGCAGTGTGCAGGCTTCTGATTTTGGTGGCTTCTCTTGTTGCAGAGCATGGGCTCTAGAATATGGGCTCAATAGTTGTGGCACCCAGGCTTAATTGCCCCAAAGCATGTGAAGTCTTCCCAAACCAGGGATTGAACCCATGTCCCTGGCTTTGGCAGGCAGATTCTTAACCACTGGATCACCAGGGAAGTCCCTCTAGTACTTTTTAAGTGCTTATTTTCTTGGTATATTTCCCACATACTTTTACTCTTATCTATGTCTTTATATTTAAAGTGGGTGTCTTGCTAATCATGAATTTCCTCTGTTTTTGTTTGCTGGAAAAGCCTTTATTTCTCCTTTATTTTCAAGTGGTATTTTCACTGGGCATAAACCTCTGGCTGGCCAGTATTTTCCTATCAGCACTTTAAAGACATCTTTTTTTTGTTTACATAGTTGAGTCTGATCATTCTTGTCTTTGGCCCTCTGTATGTGTGTGTCTCATCTGCCTTTGAGAATTTTCTCTTCGTTTCTAAATTTCTGCATTTTGAGTGTGACGTGTCTGGGTCTGTTTTGGGGGGAATATTTGTCCCATTTGTCATCTTCTGATTCCATATCTTTAATTTTGGAAAATTATTGGCCATTCTCTCTTAAGATATTCTTCTGCCTGCTTTTCCTTATCCTTCTGGGATTCCAATTACACATTTGTTAGATCATTTGATCTTGTCCTGTGGCCTTTGGGGGCCCTGAAACTGTCGCCAAGAGCAAGCTTCAGGCTTGTTCTCTGGTTAGGAGTTGGATAGGATTGAGGAGGGGTTTTTTGGTATTTATCTTTTCAGCTGACCTTGACTGGTGGCAGCCTGTAGTGGTGAGCTGTAATTTTTAAATACCTCCAAGTCTTTTGATAGAAGTGGTTGGATTGCAAGAAAACTGTTCAGTCATACTTGGATACGGACAAAAGATGGAGGGTGGTCTGAGTGGCAGGAGGCTGAAGGGGGCTTCCCTACTTAACCTCCTCCTTTAAAATTTTTTAAAATTTATTTACTGTCGTGGTCCGGGTGTGGGTTGGAAAAGAATTTCCAGACATGAGACAGAATGAGAGGGAAATAAAGCTTATTAGAGTGGGAGACACAGTTAGAACAGTGGGCCAGCTCAAGGGAGAACCGACATTGAACAGGGGTCCTTACTCCATTTTTTTTTTTTTTTAGTCCACTTTTATAGCCTGGGTACAAGGAATGGGATAGGGGTAATGCGGGTCATTTGCTGATTGGGTAAGGCATGTATACTGGGTGTGGGGAAGAGTAAGGCAAATACCTTCTCCCTATGGGGTAGGAGGGGAGACAGGTTATACTGCTCAGGAGGACCTGAAATCCATTAATAGTTACAACATGGGGGAGGGAAGGATGATAAGGGTCTAGTTTTTCTGTTCCTGCATTTCGAGACCCTCCTTGGTTTTCTCTGCTCTTTTGTTCTTGGGTCACCACATTCCTCCCTCTCTTTATTTTTAGGGCCAATATTTTGGCCCCTTTTGATACCCTGCTCATGTCTAACTATCTACCTCTTTCCCTTCTCAGGCATTTGGGAACCCAGTCTCAAAGAAAAAGGGGTGATGACTGCCCTGATTTCTTCAGGCTGTACAGGGGTGTCATGGGGCTCTGAGTTCCCTTTGCCTGCTCTCTGTCAGGGTGCATTTACGGAGGGAGATGAGAGGCCATGGAATGATAAGGTTACTTGTTTCAGCATCGTCTGGCTGTTGGTCAGGGAATATTCTTGTCGTACTACCACTTGAGATTTGTTGTATTCTAGAAGAAACAAACTTAACAAGAAAGTTAAAGGTACATGGCCCAAAGATTAATAGAAGTAGAAAAGCTGCTCAGGGGCTAGCCAGGAGAACCAGGACCAGACATTGGTTCATGACATTAGTGTTCCACTAGGTAGAAAAAGATGCAAGAATTTGGGCTCATAAAATCTTTACCTGAAAACATCTGACTGTCTGAAGGCCGTTCTTCTGGGTTTTTCCCAGAGCACAGAGTGCCTTATTTCTAATCTCCACCCTGAACTCCTTTCAGGGAGTGTTAAAGTTCATCAGCTTGCAGTGGTCATGATGTAATCTTTGTAGAGGCAGCTGGCAAATGCCAGTCAGCTGGGTCCCTTCATAGCCACATATTTGACCATGCTTTGGGGGCATTTCATGGCCATTGTGTCCCACAGTGCTGGGAAGGCTCATTCCCGGGTCTAGGGTAGATTCCACTGATAGACCACTCAGTGTGCTGTTGTTGGACCAGGCCTTGCGAGTAGCAGAAGTCTCTGGACCATACCTGTCTTACTAGCCTCTTGGTCCAGGAAAATATTCCCTCTTGTTGCTTCTTCTGATATCTGCTGCTGCTGCTGCTAAGTCGCGTGAGTCGTGTCCGACTCTCTGTGGCCCCATAGACGGCAGCCCACCAGGCTCTGCTGTCCCTGGGATTCTCCAGGCAAGAACACTGGAGTGGGTTGCCATTTCCTTCTCCAATGCATGAAAGTGAAAAGTGAAAGTGAAGTAGCTCAGTCGTGTCTGACTCTTCGCAACCCCATGGACTGCAGCCCACCAGGCTCCTCCATCCATGGGATCCTCCAGGCAAAAGTACTGGAGTGGGTTGCCATTGCTTTCTCTGCTTCCAATATCTAGAGTTACATTATTACAATCATCGCTGTCATATGGAGTAACGTAAGAAACAATCTTCTGAAACAAGCAACACAGAAAATAATATAGCTAGCAGTTACTAGTAAGATCACAAGCAAGAATTTAAGTCAAGAACTTTCATTAGGTATAGCCCAGTATTCCCCAGGTCATCTGACTTAATTAAATGATTATAGCCAGGTGTGAACCTCCTGGTTGTACTTCATGGAGCATCTGACCTTTATCCAAAGATTGGTTATATTAGCTTTAGAAACAAACTTACTAGAGTGTCCTTTTTAATAACTTAATTAATTAAACTTTTTAGCAATATAACATAGCGACAAGGAACTATCTCAGGAGGAAGTTGTAGTAAACACAGAGCTTAATTAACAAAACTAGAACTTAACATTAAGTGAAATATAATTTCTTTGTCATTGTGAGAGCATTAACCCTGTAGCCAGGGAAGGTTTTAACCCATCAAATAAAAATGAGATTTGTCAGGGAGCCAGGAAAATCCAAGCAGCCGTCTTGGATTTCCCATAGCACTGACTCTTTGATTTACAGCTATTGCCCACCCATTTTTAATTCCCTGATTTAGGAGTAGACTGTAGCCATGTTTTAAGGACATCAGGATAGCAAAAGTATAACCACCAGGGCTTATTTTTTTGTAGAAGCAGAATGAGCTTTGTCTACATGTACCATAATCTTAAATGATATTTATTTACTTTACCAAAGTAACACAAGATTTTTAAAATAAATATAAATCACTTAAAGGCAAAGAAATTCATAATCTGTTATTGAAAGCTTCATTCTAAGAAAACTTTGTTCTCTTAACATAGACAGTAGACTAAATTCCAGTCTGTTACCAGTTTACCAGACAACAAACAAACAAAATTTGTTTATCGCTTAATCTTAGAAGTCTTTTCCATAAATCTTGAAGTGGCAGTATTCTTGCAAAGGCATCAGAGTGAAACCATAGAAGGCATGTTTAAAATCTGATGAAATTGCAATTGACAAAGTAGCCTGGTCATTGCTGTGAAATGTAGCACTTTAATATGATAACTAGAATTATAACTGACAACATTTTATCAGGACATATCAGATTTTCATGAATTTCACATAATTTCTAGGATATCTATATTAGTAACATCAACCATACAATATAACCTGAGAAGATTCATCACTCCTCCAACAATACTTCCCATGTAATTTAACATGTCAAATGAACTCAGGCTGTTTAATATCTCTCTTTGGGATGTTTCAGGGGCTCTCTGAAGCATCCCAAAGTTAGCTAGAAGTCAAATGATTTAGGAATTGTTTTCAATAAATATCAAAAGGGTTTACAGCACTCAGTCAGATAGGATCATATAGGTCACTGTGAAACAACATATTCATTTAGCCAAAGTAACAAAGATTTCAAAGGTAAACATAGAACAGATCACTTCAGAGGTAAACTTAAAATCCATTATCAAAGGCAGTTCAACAACTTAAGAAAACTTGTATTTATGCACAAAACTCTTCCCTTGGGGTCCACATTCTATAAAACTTCTTATCACTTTCTGTACCCATTACTTTGTTCTCCCACCCTGAAACAGCCACCTGTAAGTCAGACCTACTTCCTTTTCCCTTCATAAAATGTAATTTCATTCCTCATACCTTCTTTACTGAAAACACACATCCCACCTTCCTTAAGCAACCAAGAATTGACCTTTATGTTAGCATTCTATAGATTGGTGAACAAAAATATTAGTGATAATTTCTTTAAAAAAAATTTGCTTTCTTATAGAGATCATCTCAGGATGGCATCAAACATTATTCATTAATGTTCTAAAATCTTTAGTTTCTCTGTAAGAGGAAATTAGTGTTCAGTAATGAATGTTTCAGAATCTTACTTTATTTGGAAATGAACTAGCTATTCAATCAACTTCCGTCACTTAGTTTAGCACAACCCTAGAAATTCAGGTTACCAAAATCTAGAGAGACTGTTTCAGACAGACATTTTTAATCTTAATAGATTTTATCTGAAAGCTCATATCTCATTTACATTTTTTTTGAAGTTTCTTCACTGGAGGTACCTTCCTTGCTGACAAACTTGTAACAGATATAACAATATAACAATATTTAACATAGTAAACCTAGGCACAATGAAAATATTATGCTTAAGATTAATGACTCTTAGACATGTCTATATTAGATTTGCAAACAAACATTTATACTAGATATTTAGTATTGTATTTCCCAGTTCATTCATGTGAATCTGAAATTCATTTAGGTTAATTTCTCTTGTATTTAGAATTGTCTGATTTGTAAAAGCTTACTTTTCTTTAGGCCAATTAAATTAGAACTCATTTACAACTTCAGCAATATTATTAAAAAGAAAAAAACCAAAAGACACACACTGAGACATACATAAATCCAGACAGACAGACAGGCAGAGAGAGATCTCATAGTTTTCCGCTTGAGATTTAAAATGTCTCTTTAACAGCCCCCCCTTTTTTTTGGCTTGAGGTTGAGGTCTCGGTCAAAGTTGGCTGTGTATTTCAAGGACATAGAAGGGGTTAACTTCAAGTTTTTCCCTAGGCAGGCCTTTTAACAAGATAGTGGTTTTTAATTTCATATCCAAAAAGAACCAGTTTTGCAGTTTCCAAGAAAAAAATTTCATTTTAGTTTTATAGCTAAAATATAGACCAAATAGTGCTCAAATTAACTCTGATATCAGGGACAGATCAGCTGATAAAATTTTGGACTGTCTCTCTGGTGGGAAGTGAGGTCTTTGTCCCATCAGAAGAATTTAAAGGGTTAAGGAAATTTGCAAGAGTGGGGGAAGCTTGGTCCTTCCCCACCCTGAGAAACAGGAGTAGTTAGAAGGGAATTCTTTAGGATGTTCAGGAATGGGGGAAGCTTAGCTCCCTCCCCACCTGAGAGATAAGCTAGTTAGGAAGGGATTCTTTAGAATGTTAGGAGAGTTTTTGATCCTTCAGGCTTTTGAATATAGGAGAAAGACCTGGACCAAAGGGAACCTCAGAATCCTTCCCTAGAGATCATGTGCATATGAAAGGTCGAGTAGGGGTCGTCTAGGAAATCTGATGGAGAGAGACAGAGGGCAATAGGAGATAGGGAGGCCACAGAAAGACACATGCAGCATGAGTCCCTCAAATCTGGATTCTGACCGAGGGCCATGAAGGGCTGGACGAAAGGAAATTCTGAGTCCTTTCCCTGCTTTTGACAAAAGCTAGTATGCCTTTCAGAGGCCATTTTTTGGGTCCCCCAGTTTGTATTGGGGCCAGGCCTTTTGCAGGGTCAAAATTTTCCAGTTTCTGAAAATGTAGTCAAAGGGTGAGTCTGAGAGAGGCTTCTGAGATGTACCAGCACCATGTGATCTGGGCAAAGAAAGACCACCCTGTGACCCAGGCAGAGAAAGACAGATCCCTGGGAACAACCGGGTGACTCACTGTTTGGCAATTCCCTGAAACATGGAAGGCACTCTTGGGATGGCTCAGAGGCAACACCTAGGCTCCTGTAAATCAATCCAGACCGAAAGGGAAAGAAATGAAAGTGACAGGGAAGAAGGCTGAGGAATACGCCTTACAATCCTATCAGGGAGGCGGTGGTCAGGAGACAATGGTCTCTGTTTTGCTTCAACCACTATGTGCCTGACACAGCGCATGGAAGTTGTCTTGCTGGGGGTGGATGCCCTTGTAGCCTGATCTGTTCCATGTCCCTGTTATTTTCACACGGAAGTCTTCATGTGGCAGGTGCCCTAACGGCTTTTAAGCGCCTGCCCCGTGCCCACACAATACTGGTTGGCCTAGTCCTCAGTTGGAGAGAAGAAAAAGGAGAGACCCTCACCCATTCGGGCAGCAGCTACTGGGGCGCAATGAGCAGTGGGGCATTTGGAACACACCAGAGGGTAACCCTGGCCAGAGTTCCTCAGTTGCTTCCACAACACTTGCCTGTTCGCAGAGGGTCCCTATGAAAAAGGAGAAGTGAGGAGGTGGGGAGAGACCCCAAGGTCCACGTATGGGCCACCAAAAATGTCGTGGTCCAGGCGCGGGTTGGAAAAGAATTTCCAGACATGAGACACAATGAGAAGGAAATAAAGTTTATTAGAGTGGGAGACACCGTTATAACAGTGGGCCAGCTCAAGAGAGAACCGACATTAAACAGGGGTCCTTAGTCCACTTTTTTTTCTTAGTCCGTAGCCAGGGTACAAGGAGTGGGATGGGGTCTTGCCGGTCATTTGCTGATTGGGTGAGGCACGTACACTGGGTGTGGGGAAGAATAAGGCAAATACCTTCTCCCTATGGGGTAGGAGGGGAGACAGGTTGTACTGCTCAGGAGGACCTGAAATCTGTTAATAGTTACGACACGCGGGAGGGAAGGATGATAAGGGTCTGGTTTTTCCGTTCCTGCATTCGAAGACCCTCCTTGGTTTTATCTGCTCTTTCGTCCTTGGGTCACCACATTTACTTATTTATTTATTTGGCTATGCCAGGGTCTTAGTTTTGGCTTGTGGGATCTTTAGTTGCAGCACGTGAACTCTTAGTTGCGGCATGTGGGATCTAGTTCCCTGACCAGGGATAGAACCTGGGCCCCCTGCGTTGGGAGCTTGGAGTCTTAGCCACTGGACCACCAGGGAAGCCCCCTAAGCTCCTTCTTTTGCAACTGGGGAAACAGGCTCAGAGGGACTCCGGCCCTCTGCCCTCAGGATCAGGGGATGGGAAGTCAGGGGAGGTGCTGGGAGGCCCTCACTGGGCTCTAGTCCAGCTCAGCTGCTGCTGAAGGCTTGGGCATCCCCCAATCCTCAGGGCTCTCAGTTTCCCTGGGTGGAAGCGCAGCTGATAAACCAGGCCCCTCGATTGGTTGTGTAGGTGACCCAGCAGCCCAAACACCTACCCTGATGAACAGGGAGTGGATGAGTCTCTGAAAAGTGAAGCGAAGGAGTTAGTCACTCAGTCCTGCTGACTCTTTGCAACCCCATGGACTGCAGCCCGCCAGGCTCCTCTGTCCATGGGATTCTCCAGGCAAGAATACTGGCTGCTGCTGCTGCTAAGTCGCTTCAGTCATGTCCGACTCTGTGCGACCCCATAGACGGCAGCCCACCAGGCTCCCCCATTGCTGGGATTCTCCAGGCAAGAACACTGGAGTGGGTTGCCATTTCTTTCTCCAGGGAATCTTCCTGTCCCAGGGATAAAACTGGGATCTCCTGCATTGCAGGGGGTTTCTTTACCATCTGAACCACCAGGGAAGCCTGGCTGGGTCTCTAGGTCTTCCTTGTTCTGTGTGTGTGTGTCTTTTTCTCAGTTTGTCTGTCTTTGTCTCACTCTCCCTGTCTCTCTCTCTGTGAAGTCGCCCTCTCTCCCTTCCCGTTTGAAAGCCGCCTCCCACAACTGCCTTCCGCCAAGACCCGGGCTCTGACCCGCCGTCTGAATGCCTCACTCCAACCACACATCTGTGGGGTAATTGTCTCTTACGACCACAAGGTACTGAGGCAAATTATAGTTACGGGGCGGGGGCCTCCATGTGGGCGAACCGCGTCCGCTGGGCTGGGCCCTGCCGGCCTCAGCTGGGCGAGCTGGCTAAGGCGTGGCCCCGTTTGTTCCTTTGGTTTGCTCAGGCCCTGGCAGCAGCCAGGCCCAGCCCCTCGTCCCTCCCCACCCCCACTCCGTACCCCCCTTGCCAAACCTGCAGCTTTTGCGCCAAGAGGAAAATGCCTTTGGGGAGAGTCAGCAGGAAATGCCAGTGTTTGCAAAATCCTGACCCGCGGTTCATTCATTCATTCATTCAACAAATAGATTACCAGGCGCCTACTCGATGCCAGGCGATGTTCCAGGCACTGAGGCCAAAGCCGTGAAGAAGACAGACAAAAGCTGACTTCCCCCCCTCCCCCCATGCCCAGGGGATGGCCACAGATGAGCAATAAGTAAAGTGATAAAGGAAAACTAAAACTGGGAGGAGGGCTGCTCGTGAAGGGTAAGGGCACTTTCAAAATAATTTTTAAAAATATTTGTTGTATTATTTATTTATTTTGGCTACTCTGGGTTTTAGCGGCATCATGCAAACTCTTAATTGTGGCGTGTGGTATCTAGTTCCCTGGCTGGGGATCGAACCCAGGTTCCTCACATTGGGACCTCAGAGTCTTAGCCTCTGGACCACCAGGGATGTCCTGTGGGGAGCACTTTTAAATGGCAGGTGAGGGGCTGCTGGGCAGGCTCCTCAGAGGTGTCATCTAAGCTGAGACTTGAAGAGGTGAAGGTGGGAGCTAGGTAGGTGTCCAGCATCCCCCTGAAATCGCAAAAGTGAGCCCTACTTGCTGTGTGTCTCTAGGCTCCTGACTTAACTTTTCTGAGCCTCCATTTTCCTGTCTGTACTGACCTTGCATGGCTCCTGGCATGCAGTTGCTGTCAATAGTGGTGATTGGAATCATCAGGTCTAATCTACACCCTTGCACTTGGTCAGTGATCTTTGGAGCCTGTTGCATGCCTCGCTGGAGGGCTCACTGACCCAGTGAGGGCTCAGACCCAGGTGCTGTCTTCTGGGAGTCCTCAAGCTAGACCCAGAAACTCTCAGTCCTGTGTGCTTGGGGGTTGGAACCTGGGGCCAGCAGGTATGTGTCATACAGTGTCTTTCCATCAGGAAAAAAGTGGCTGATAATCCAAGCCTCTTAGGGTGGGTGGTAAGAGTCTGTAGTCCAGACAGTGTACTGGGCATGGCTGGGTGTCTCTCTGTCTCTCTCACTCACTCTGTCTCTCTCTTAGTATCTCCGTTTCTTTTTTGTCTCCGTATAACTTTCACCCTCAGGGGGAGGTGGGAAATATTGGGCTGGGTTTTGAAGGATGTATAGGAGTCCATAGGTAATGCAAGGAGGAAGAGTGTGCCAGGCAGAGAGGCCAGGGGGAAGTCAGGCCCATTCCCGGCAGGGGAGGCTTAACCAGGGGACACTGGGGAGCATGGAGGACGGCAGGAAGGAAAGAGAACCCCTCAGAGCCATGTTTTAGTCAGAATCCTCCAGATTGATGGGAGACAGGGCAGAAGAGGCGGGCCTGGGGCAACCACACTCCCAGCGTGAACTTCTACTTGCTCCCAATGCCACGGGGGTCAGCTTCGGTCCTGGTTGTACCCAGTCCCACTGATACCATCTCCCCTTCCCTCGTTCACTCCTAATTGGAAGCCTTAAAGGCCAGTAGAAACCCAGGGGCCACATGATCTCCTGCCAGACCTCGCCTCTGCCACTTCAGAGCTCCTGGCAGCCCCTAGCCAGGTTGGGAAATCTTGCCTGTTGTCCATCTTCAGTCTCTCCTGCTGCCAGTGTGAGGCTAGGACATCGACTCACACAGAGAATTGACCGGCCACTTCTCATGGAGTTTAGGCACACATTCAGTGCTCCATAAATACACAGCGATGATTAGATGATGAGATCAAAGGGATCCTCCTGGCTCACTTCTGCTCAGAAGTTGGGAAAAGAAAGGGAAAAAGTCAACCAGTGACGACTGCATCCCCTTCTAAGGGCTTCTGTGTTTTGTCCCATCACCCCCTCCCACCCCACTGTTGTCCTCAGTGATGTCATCTGACATCTTAAAGACAAGGAGAGTGAACCCCTGAGAGGCCCAGGGACTGGTCTGGGATCACACAGCCAGCCTCGGATGCCACTTTGTTTGTACACCGGGAGCGCCTCTCTCTCCCCAGCTCTCTAAAGGTACCAACTGCTGTCCCTGGCTTCAGGGCCCCACCTGGATTTAATGAAGCCTAGGGCCCCAGCACCACCCCAGCCAGCATCCAGCACAGGGTGGTGGGGGTGTGGGAGGGCAGGGGGGTTGACGTCCCCCACTGCCCACACTCCAACTCCCTCCCAGCCCAGGCTTTCTTCCCTGATAGAGCTGATGGGTGGCTGGTAGGCAGGGGAGGGGGGACACAAGCCACGCTCCTTCCGGGGGTGGGAGGGGGGATTCCCAATCAGAGGCTCATTCACAAATCCTCGGTTGGTATGACAGTGCTGACTGCTCACACACGCACATGAACACACACACACACACACACACTCACACACACACAGGGCCTGCGACGGCCTCCTCGGGGTGTGGGTGGCCACTTGCAAGAGACCGGCCTGGTGTGTTTCAGACCAGTGCATCCGCACCCCTCCCTCTCCCCCTCAAGTCTGTGATCTCCAGCTCTGAGTGTCCCTCAGAGAAAGCCCCTCGCCCCAGGGGCTATGGAAACCCGGACCCCGGACCTACACCCCTGGCGGCCGGCTCAGCCCGCACTTCTGACTGAGTGAGGCGGCTCGGGCCGCCCTCCCCTCCGTCCGAGCATGGAGGTGCCCGGGCCCCTCGTGTCCAGCAAGCCGGGCGAGACCTCGGTCAAATGGCAGCTCTGCTACGACATGACGGCCAAGATGTGGTGGATGGTGAGTGAGGAGGTGCCCGCCGTTGCTGGGCAGAGGCTCGGGCAGGGGCTCAGACCGCCATCTCGGGGGGCAGGAGGGAACGGCGGGCAGATGGGGGCTTCTCGCCCCATTTTCCAGCCTTTCGGATTTGGGGACACTTGGATGTTGCTGAAGGGGAGTCAGGCATGGTTAGCGGTTGGCGGTGACCCGTCCCTGAGTGTTTGGAAAATGGGGAAAGGTGATCGGAAGTGGGGAAACCAAGGCCAGATGATGAAGAGAAAGCCATTCCACTTGGAAGCATGGCCGGGTTGCCCAGAGGCAGCTGAGGGTCCAGATTTGACTGTGTCCAGAGCGGCCAAGGGCACCGAGAGAGGCCATCCTCTGAGAAGGTTTTCAGTGAGTTGACTGGACATGAAACCTTGCAGTGGCTGAGACTCAGTTGACCTCAGGGCCTACGATGGGAAGTTCTGAGTGCAGGAAGGTATGGGGGCTGGGGGCTCTGGGAGGCCTGATTAACAGACAGAAGGCAGGAGGCTTGTGATCTGAGCCACTGTGGGATCCTGGCCACACCTCTGCCTGTTTCTGTGCCCCCAGGCCTCAGAGAGGGTATGGGCACCCCATAGTATCTGCTCCTAGGACTGGGCACCCTTCTGGAAGCTTCAAGGTAGATGGCCACGTTCATGTTCCAGCCGATGGGAGAGGAGACATTCTAGGGTAGCCTGTGGCACCTGGAGGCTGGGGGCTGGACATTTGCTGAGGCTCTCCAACCAGCATGAGGCCATGAGCCAGTGCACCATTGTCTGCCCCACTGTCCATCTATCCATCTGTCCCTCCAGCAGCTGGCCCACCACCCAGAGTGGACTTGTGAAACCCTCTACCTACCTATACACTTCTAGGTCTGAACCTGGGCATGCTGTGTGACCTTGGGCCAGTGACTTGCCCTCTCTGGTCCTCAGGTTTCCCCATCAGGGAAACGGTTTGGGGCCTGGACATCTCAGGCTTGGCAGCCAGTGTTCTCTCCAAGGAGAACTGAGCCTTAGATGGGAGATCTCCTTTGATCTCTCATTATTGTCCCCCTAGAGTTGAGATGACTCAAATTGGTTGGGGGCAGGAGAAGCTGTTTGATCTTGGGAGTATGAAGGTTTTGGGGTCCAGCAGTTCAGAGGTGTCCCCACATTCCTGAGAAGTGTTGCACACTGCTTTCATTTTTCATTTCTCATTTAGCCAACACTGTTCTGCTGCTGAGGACACACCAGTGACCCAGACAAAGATCCCTTTCCTCTTGGGGCTGATGTTGCAATAAGGGGAAAAAGCAAAATCAGTGTACAAAATCAGACTTAGTTATGATTGTGGAAGGGGTTCTAAGGAGCTGGAGACTTTGAGTTAGGCTTGGCAATCTAGGAGGGCTTCACTGAGGAGGTGACATAGCATCTGAGACCAGGCAGATGACAGAATTCATTAGAAGAGAAAGGGGAAGAGTGGCCCCAGCTGCAGGCACAGCCCATGCAAAGGCCCTGGGGCAGGACTGTGCCTGGTGTACTGGAGGAACAGTAAGGAGGCAGTGTGGAGCAGACTGAGCAAAGGGGAGAGAGGGAGGAAGGGAGGGCAGGGAGGGGATGTGGCCGGTCGTTCAGGGTCTTGGGAGCCATGGGGAAGACTCAGGCTTTTACCCCGAGGAATGTCGGAGCCCTGAAGGGCTGTGGGCAGAGGAGGGATGGGGCCTGTTTTACATTCTTTAAAGTTCCCTTGGACTTCTGTGGGGAGAAGGGATTGTCTGAGACTGACGTGGCAGCTGGTACCAAGGGGAGGCCGGGAAGCATCCACGCCAGCTAGGATGGGCGCCTGGGAGGTGGAGGGAAGTGGGTGAGTTGCATATGAAGAAAAGCGAGAACCTGGTGATTAGATTGGAAGCTCAGATAATGGCGTAATTTGCTTAAAGTCACCCAGGAAGTGGCAGGCAGAGCTGGGAACTGGAGGAGAGAGCTGGGGCTAGAGGTCAGAAGTGAGGGGGCAATTCCCCATCTCCTACCGCCAGGGTCTTGGGAAAGTCAAGCAGAACTGGCAGTTTGTGACAAGGAAAATGGTTCTGTGCAAACTTGAGGTCTTATCAATAGAGGTAGAAGCCCCAATACAGGGGAGGTTATGGATCAGCTATTGGGCTTCCCTTGTGGCTCAGCTTGTAGAGAATCTGCCTGCAATGCGGGAGACCTGGGTTCGATCCCTGAATTGGGAAGATCCCCTGGAAAAGGGAAAGGCTATCCACTCATTCTGGCCTTGAGAATTCCATGGACTGTATAGTCTATGGGGTTGCAAAGAGTGGGACACAACTGAGCGACTTGCATTTTCACCTTCATGGATCAGCTAAGAACAGGTATCAAACCGGGGTACATCTGGCAGAGGAAAGAGAAGGGGGTTCAACAGGCTGCATGGAATGACTGAGACTTGGGGCCTCAGCCCTAAAAGCCTGGGCACATTTGGTCAAATTCACCGTCTTCCTCTGGACTCAAGTCTCAAGCTTGGTTACCTGGGCCCCACACAGAAGATCTGCCCCAGCCCCACCCACATGGAGCTCCCAACACTAGAGCTGAAACAGCCAGACCCAAGATAGGTCTCAAATCTCCCCGGGTTCAGCCCCTTGGGCACAGGAAGCCAAGGAGGTTGTGGGGGAGGGGGTTGAGGTCTGTGTAATGCCAGAGGGCAGGGTTCAGCCTTTGCAAGGGTCAGTTCATCCTTAGGAAGGAGAATGAAAGGTAATAAGGCATCCATCACAGGAGGCATCCAAGCCCCAGCTGGTGGGAACTGCATCCTGTTAAGTGGAGAGGACCAAGCAAGTCTAAAAAGCGAGTCTTTATGCTCAAGAGCTTCAAAGATCGCAAGGTGGGTGAAGGGACCAGGCAGCATTCAAAATGTGGGTCTGGACAGGGAAGTGTGGGGAGGTGGCCAAGATTTCAGTCTCAGTCCCCAGTACCCCAGGCAGACTCAACATCTCCTACAGTGACCGGGGTCCGTGGGACTGTCAGTGCCCTCAGAAATATTTTAACTTTTTTTTTTTTTTATAATCAGAAGAACGCTGAATATGATAATAATGAACATATAGCAATGAATCTAGCCCAGATTTTGTTTATGTGTTTACCAACGCAGCCAGAAAACATAATTGTTAATAATTTTATTTTTAGGGATGAAGGCAAAATGCACTGGGCCCTCAAAAGTCATAATGCAGCTCTGTTTGTTCACTCTCTGTTCATTCATTCAAAGAGCAAATTAGCTCACATTTCTGAGCCTGTTTCCTCACCTGTAAAATGGGGGAGGGGATCATGAATGATAAGGCCTCTCTCCTACAGGCTCTTTGTGGGAAATCCAATGAGCTTATGATGGTGGAGGTGTCTGGCAAGCTGTTAAGGGCTGTGCCCAGGTCAGGAACCGTGTTATACTCACACAGCTAAAGCAAGAGAGATTGTGGTTAGATTCTAGGAGGACTTCCATGGCTGCTCGCTCCATCTATTTAGCGGGTGCCTACTACGTGTCAGCAGTGGAACCAGGCTGACCCAGCCCTGCCCTTTCTAGGCTCATGGTACAGCTTGGGGTGGGGGTGGGGAGTAAGAGAGAAAATGAATAAATGCAGGAGATAATTTCAAATTGATAGGGAGGCTGTAAAGACATAACCAGAGAGAGCGATGGACCTGACCAGGAAGCCGGGTGCGCAAGGAAGGTCTCTTTGAGTTGCAACCAGAGTGATCTCAGGAACTAAAGATCTGGAGGTAGTGAGCACAATGCATGCAAAGGCCCTGGGCAGGACTGTGCCTGGCGTGTTGGAGGAACAGCGAGGAGGACCCTTTGGCTGGAGCAGAGCGAGTAAGGGGGAGAGAGGGAGGAGAGGACGGGGCAGGTCGTGCAGGGCCTTGTGGCCTTGTGGGGAGGACTTGGGGTTTTATTCAAGGGGCACTAGCAAGCCCTGGGAGGGCTGTGAGTAGCAGAGGGCCTCCCCATCTGCCGAGGGGGTCTCTCTGCCCGTCTGTGAGTACCACCCGCTGCCTCCCCCTCCGTGTGCCCGGCGCTGGGGTGGGATTCGGGGGGCACGCAGTCTCCCCAGCCCCCGGCCCGCGCCCGCCCGGCCGCCGCCCACTCTGCCCACATCTGAGGGACTGAGGAGCCGGACAGTCTGCTGCAAACCACGGAATGTTTCCCGGAGCGCCCGGGCCGGGAATGTCGGCGGTGAGGAGGGGAAGGGCGGGGAGCCCCGGAGAAGAGAGTTGGGGAGACATAGACAGCAGGGCCAGGGCGGGGGGTTGGGTAGTGCAGACCTGGACAGCACAGAGGGCAGAAGGGGTCACAGTATGCCACCCTCCACTTTACAGAGGGGGAAACTGAGGCACAGGAAGGTAAATGGATTTGTCTACAGAGCTAGGGTTGAAGCAGCATAAGGATTCGAACGAACCCAGGCTACCTGGCTGCAGAGCCTGGGGACTTAACCACTAAGGAAGTCAGTGCGATATGTTGTGAATGAATGAAAGAAAGAATGAATGAATGGTCTCTGTAAGAGTGAATGAAGGCAGCCGACACTGCCAGCCCCGCCTCTCACTTCAGCCAGAGGCAACTAGTACCTGACCAGATGCATGAACCCTGCCCCCCACCTCCACCCTGGCTCCAAATCCCAGCACTTTCCTACCTTCTAGAAGTCCCTCCTCTCTTCCATCCTTTCTTCTCCTGGGCTGGCAAATGTGGGGTGTGAAGACCCTCCCCTAGGGGCTCCTGAGGCTGCCCCTCCAGGAGCAGGGTAGAGCTGGCTGCTGCTCATTCTAGAAGTCAAGAGAAGGGGCAGAGTGGCTCAGAGAGGGATAGCACTTTCCCCAAGGTCACACAGCAAACTGCCGTAACTTCACAGTGCTGAGCTGAGAGCTCAAGATAATAACCAACTGGAGTCCTCCCAACAAGCCCACGAAGGAGGCTTGTTCCCCACATTGCAGATGGGGATACAGGCTCAGAGAGGGGCAGTAGCTGTATGAGGATGCAGAGATGTGCCAGGATAACATAGTGGAGCAGGGCTTGCCTTCTGAAGCAGCCTCTGTCTCTGTCATCCATGAGTGACTGCTATTACGGGAGGTCAAGTCACCCAGGTGGTGAGTGTCACACCCTGGCCCCACACCAGCTGCTGACACGGTGCTCTGGTCCACCTCTGCACCTGGTGGCCTTGCGAGGCTCTGAGAACCTGAGGGGCAGAGACGAAGGCAGGGTGGAAGAGCCTGGTTCTTAGATGGAAACACAGGGAACAGGCTCTGTTCGGGAGGGCTCCCTGGAGGAAGTGGCATGTGAGCCAAGCCTGGGGGGGATACCAAGGCTTTCAGCTCAGAGAGATGGCAAGGAGGGCATTCTTGGCAGAAGGAACCGTGCAGAAGCAGGTGTGGCGGTGGGGATGTGCTGGGTGTGACAGAGCTAAAGTGGGGAGGAAATGAGGTGGCAGAGGGAGGCGAGAGAGAAGTGTGAAGCCAGACCCTGGTGGGCCTAGCCTGCCGGCCTGCAGAGCAAGGCCTTCCTTCCGGGGTAGCAGGGAGCCATAGAGGGTGTTTGAGCATGGAGGGGTGTGGCCAGATTTCAGGCAGCTGTGAGATTTGGAATGGAGGCCAGGAGGAGATGGAGGTGGTGATACACATGGCAGAAAATGAGACCTGGGCATGGGTGGGAGAGAGTCCCAAGGGGGTGAATGGGAAGAATGTGCGGGGCCACAAGCTGTGGAGTAGGAGAGGGGGGAGGAGGTGAGGCTAATGCTGGGATCCCAGCTTCAGGGATGGAGAGCAAGGGTGGAATTGTTCCTGAGATGGGAACATAGGGGGCAGGCAGGACTGTGGAGGAAGATGTTGAGTCTAGCGACCCTAAGGGATGGTCTGGGAGGGATACTAGGTAAGGTGTGGAGAAAACCATTGGGGCCCGAAGTAGTGCCTGGTTCATGTTAGGTGATCAATAACTGCTTGTCCATGGGAGGGAGGGACAAGGGGTCAGGGAGGGAGTGATAGAGGGATGGAGGGATGGACGAGTGGGTAGATGGATGGATGAGTGAGTGGGTAGGTAGATGGATAGACTGTGGGTGGATGAATAATTGAGTGGGTGGCTGGATGGATGGATGAGTGGATGGATGGATAGACTGTAGGTGGATGGATGGATGATGGATGGAAATAAGTGGATGGATAGATTGTGGATGATGGATAGATGGATGGAGGAACATATGGACAACTGGATGGCTGAATGGACAAATGGGTGGGTGGAGGTTGAAGACAGAAGTGGCTGTCAGAGTGTGAAGGACAAAGGACCCAGTACAACCCAGGCTGTAGGTTGGTAGGGCCAGGCTGGTGAGATTTGGTGGGAGGGAGGGCAGAAACCATGTTAGTTGCCCCCTAACTATCTCTCAATGAGGCCCCCCAAACCCTCTCCTCTGCCCTCACTCCCTGTAGATGGCTGTGGGGCTAGATGCTCCTCTCCACACACACACATGGCTCAGCTCTGGGGGGCCCACCGCACACAAATCAGTGGAAAATTAAACTAGTGCCTGTGCGCTGGTTATCGGCGGCCTCAGCTGGGCCACTTAATGACCCCTTTCTGGGGATTGTTACCAGCTGGAGGTGGCTGGGGGAGGGCGTCAGCACCAAGCCACCCAATCTGAAAGGGAGAGGGAGGGGGTGGTCCCGGGAAACAGTGCTGCCGGGGAGAGGGGAAGGTCCATATCATGGAAAAGATGGCGCTGGATGCTAGGTATGGACCCACCTGGGCCGTGCATCCTGGTGGGTCTTCCCTCGGGACCTCTGCCCTGCAATACTTCCTGCAAAGGTGTCTGGTAGTTTCAGCTCATCTTTTAAGTCTCAGGTCCACCACCTCTAGACAGTCCTCCCAGACCAGATCAACCCATCATTCACTCTCAGAAACATCTGCCCTGCCAACACGTGTGTATCATCTTAGCCCCCTGGTTCTTATGCAAGGGAGTTAAGAGCAAGAACTTCACTTTGCCACTTGTCAGCTGTGTGTCCTTGAGTAAGTCACTTTCCCTCTCGGTGCCTCCTTATCCTCATCTGTAAAACAGGGATGATAATAACCCCTTCCTCATAGAGCTGTTGGGAGGATTCAGTGAGCTATTCAAGGCAAACCAGTAATTACTGAACACTTAGTAAATGCTGGGCGGTCCCATTTAGGGAGGGGGGGTCACTGAGGCCCACAGTTGGATAAACTGACCTGATACCACCATTGTGTCCTTCAGTCCTGATTCCCCAGCTCCCATCCTGGTCTCCACAGTCTGTCATCCCCATAATGGCCACCAGAGGGAGGCAGTGAGCATCTGAGTCAGGTTACACCTCCACCACCACCCCTCCCTGTTCCCGACAGACTTCCAGGGCTTCTAACTCCCTGGGGGGGAAACCCAAGTCCTCCCTGTGGACCACAGGGTCCTGCATAACCTGCCCCACCGCCTGCCTGCCCTCCCTTCCTCCCTCTCCCCCTCGCTCACTCTGCTCCAGCCACACAGGCTTCCTCCCTCTTCCACCAATGAACCTGTCACAGCCCTGCCCCAGGGCCTTTGCATGGGCTGTGCTCTCTGCCCTAGATGCTATTTCACATCCCCTTGGCCAAGCTGGCTTATTTTCATTTCTCTGTTTTCAGCTCAAATGGCCCTCAGACAGCCCCACTTCCCAACTAAAGCAGGTCTTTCTTTTGTCTTGTCCTTACTCCTCCCCCATTCTCCTGAATGCAGCAAGCACACATTGCAAGTATATTCTGTGTAATTCTGTATCCTCTACTGGGCCACAAGTGGGAGTGGGGATTTCTGCCCTGGCCTTCTCTGGGTTCCCAGTGCTCCGAAAAAGGCATGACACATAGGAGGCACTGAAATTATGTATTGAAAAATGAATAAAGGAATATTAATAAATATCAGGTAAATAATGTGGCTGACAAAGTGGTCACAAACTCCTGTCTCTCCAAGCTCAAGCATCTTTATTCCCCCTCCGCTGGCTGACATCACTTTACTGATAAAGGACCATATAGTCAAAGCTGTGGTTTTTCCAGTAGTCATGCACAGATGTGAGATTTGGACCATAAGGAAGGCTGAGCACTGAAGAATTGAAGCTTTCAAACTGTGGTGCTGGAGAAGACTCTTGAGAATCCCTTGGACTGCAAAGAGATCATACCAGTCAATCCTAAAGGAAATCAACCCTGAATATTCATTGGAAGGACTGATGCTGCAGCAGAAGCTCCAATCCTTTGGCCACCTGATGCAAGAGCTGACTTTTTGGAAAAGACCCTAATGCTGGGAAAGATCAAACGCAGGAGGAGAAGGGGACAACAGAGGATGAGATGGTCGGATGACATCACCAACTCAGTGGACATGAGTTTAAGCAAACTATGGGAAATAATGAAGGACAGGGCAGCCTGGCGTGCAGCAGTCCATGGGGTTGCAAAGAGTCGGACATGACTGAGCGACTGAACAACAACAAAGGTCTTAGTTGTGGCACGCAGGAGCTTCCTTGTGTCATGGGGAATCTTTCATTGTAGCACAGAGTCTTTAGTTGTTGTGTACGGACTCCAGAGCATGTAGGCTTCAGTAGTTGTGGTACGTGGGCTTAGTTGCTCTGCAACATGTGGGAGCTTAGTTCCCCGACCAGGAATCAAATGCTGGTACCCTGCATTGCAAGGTGGATTCTTAACCACTGGACCCCCAGAGAAGTTTGTCATTTTCCCCCTCCAGGGCATCTTCCCAACCCAGGGATCGAACCCACGTTTCTTGCATCTCCTGCATTGCAGACGGATTTTTACTGCTTGAGCCTCTGTTAGGACAAACCAAGTGATAGAGGCCGCAATGCTTATGGATCCCACGAGAGGGCAGCACGTGACCAGGAGACCTGCCCTAACTCTTTGATCCATATTCCCATGTTATTGAAGGTTTCCTTTCTGTTTCCTATCTTTGTTTTATTTACCTCTGTATTTCTGTCCCTTTTTCCTAATCCTGTCCCTCCATAGGCAAATGTCTTAAGTGTCAATGTGTATCTTCTTTACATCCGTGTGTCCTTGAAAATGTATTTTCTTAGGCTGCACATGTAGGTAATAGGCCTGGAAGTGAAAGTGAAAAGTGAAAGTGTTAGTGGCTTACTCATGTCTGACTCTTTGCAACCCCATGGACTGTAACCCGCCAGGCTCCTAGGTCGATGGGATTTTCCAGGAAAGAATACTGAAGTGGATTGCCATTCCCTTCTCCAGGGAATCTTCCCGACCCAGGGATCTAACCTGCGTTTCCTGCATTAAAGGTGGATTCTTTACTGAGCCATCAGGGAAGCTAATAGGCCTGGAGAAATGATGCAAAAGTGAATGGTGTGGCTGTGCGCCAATAAAACTTTATTTATAGAAGGTGGGTATGGGCTACATATTCGTCAAGGTTCTCCAGAGAAGCAGAACCAATGGTGTGTGTGTGTGTGTGTTTGTGTGTGTGTGTGTGTGTGTAGACATAAACAGACATAGGTAAAAGTAGATAAATACATTTATTTTAAGAAATTGCCTCATGTACTGTGGGAGCCGGCCAGTCTGGAATCTGTAGGGCAGGCCAGCATGCTGGAAATTCAGTTAAGATGTGATGTTGCATCCTTGATCCTGAAATCTGCAAGCTGGGCAGGTGAAGACTCAGGCAGGACTTCTGTGTGACAGGTTCGTGGCAGAACTCCTCCTTTCACCAGGAAACTTCAGCATTTGCAATTGGATCCTTTGACTGATTAGATGTTTGGTTGTTTCCAGTTTGGGGTTTTTATGAGCGAAGCTGCTATGGCCATTCCTATGCATGTCTTCTTGTGGACTGATGCTGCATTGCTGTTAGGTGTATATATCTACCTATGTCAACTGGTAGTGAGTGGCTGCTTTCCAGAGGGGCTGCCGCAGTCCACACACACACACACCCTCACACACACACGGGCTCTCAGCAACCCTCGGCATTCCCCGTCTTTCTCATTTTTGCCCCCCTGACAGGTGTAAAGTGATACAACTGTGCTACTCTGCACTGCTTATGGCGGACCATTTCTCCTCTCCTCTGAAAGCTGCTGGTTCACACACATTGTCCAATCTGCTCTACAGGTACCATCTTTTTGAAATGGTTTTGAGGAGCAGGGCCACTGTATTGTACACCTCCAGGGCAAACATTCCCACTGGGATGTCTTGGAACTCAATTAGACTAGAGTGAGAATGACTCCCCCTGCCATATGCAATACAGCAGCCCTGATTAGGAGTTCCTGTACACTCCAGCTATTGGCCCTGCCATTTCTCCTCCTGTCGCATCATCTCTCTGTTCCTAGTGTCCTAGGAACAGAAATCTTTCATTTTAATGTCCTAGAACTTACACATCCTTTGCGGTCTCATGTAGCTCAGTTGGTAAAGCATCTGCCTGCAATGTGGGAGACCTGGGTTCAATTCCTGGGTTGGGAAGATCCCCTGGAGAAGGAAATGGCAACCCACTCCAATATTCTTGCCTGGAGAAAACCATGGACAGAGGAGCCTGTCAGGCTACAGTTCATGGGATCACAAGAGTTGTACACAACTTAGCGCTATCTTCTTTCTTTCTTTGTCTTCTACCTTGTGCTTCAGAGGTTTTGTTTACAAAGTCGTTTGCCATCCCCAGGTCCTAAAGTTCTTCTCCTACATCTGCTCTGCCAATGGCTCCATTCTTTCTTTCACATTTAGGTCTTTAATCCAGGGACGCATCCATCTGTGGGTGACATCAGCCAGGGAGACAGCTTGAGTTTGCTCATGGAGCAAGTCAGTTTTCCCCAAGACCATTTGTCCAGCCACCCTAGTCTTTTCCTTGTTGGCTTGTGATGTCATGTCTGCAGATATCCGAGGACACACCTCTGGGCTCTCAAATGTCTCTGATGAGTCTGTTTGATTATTTTATTATAATTACTGTTAATTTTTTGGCTGTCCTGGGTTTTCGTTGCTGTGGGCGGGCTTTCTCTAGTTGTGGCGAGTGGGGGCTACTCTCTAGTTGTGGGGCACAGGCTTCTCATTGTGAGGGCCTTTCTCTTGTTGCAGAGCATGGGCTCTAGGGCACATGGGATTCAGTAGTTGTGGCACATAGGCTTAGTTGCCCTGCAGGGGAGTGGAATCTTCTCTGAACAGGGATGGATCCCACATCCCCTGCATTGGAAGGCAGATTCTGAAGCCCTGGACCACCAGGGAAGTCCCATCATTTGATTATTTTAAACATCTTGACCCACTGTATGCAATTGGTGAGATGTGTGGGCTTACTCTATTTGACAATGAGGAGACTGAGACTCAGGGGAAGGGAAGACAGTTCCTAAAGTCATACTGTCAGAGGTTGAGGGGAGTCAGGACAAGAAACTGGGGCAGGTTGAGTGTTTTCTTTGGTTCTGTTTACATCTGTTAGTTGTAAAGTGGGTGGAGGAGGGGAACAGGGTCACAAGTTTTTTCTATTAAAGGGTAGATAGTCGATATTTTTAGCTTTGTGGGCCATTCAGCCTCTGTCATGGCTACTCAGTCCTGCAGTTGGAGCATAAAAGCAGTCATATATGACATGTACCTAAATGGGATGGCTGTGTGCCAATAAAACTTTATTTATAAAAACAAGCAGTGGGCCAGATGTGGTCCCTGGGCCATAGTCTGCTGACCACTGGCCTAAATATTTATCAGACTCCTACTGGGTGTCAAGCCCTGTTCCAGGCACTGGAGATACAGCAGTGACCAAGACAGGTGTACACAGACACAGCATCTAACAATGCTGAGGCTATGAAACAAACAAGAAAAACCAGGATGATAGGTGGGTGGCAAGTGGGAGGGAAGGCCTTATAGAGAAAGTGTCCTGAAAGATGAGAAGCCAGCCTTAAGACATTGGGGAAATGTGTCCCTGGCAGAACGCACAGTCTGTGCAAAGGTCTGGGGAAAGGACCGGTCCTGGCGTATTGGAGGAACAGGAAGGAGGCCCCTGAGGCGCGAGCAGAGTGAGTGAAGGGGAGAGAGGGAGGAAGGGAGGGTAAGGAGGGGATGGGGCAGGTCATGCAGGGCCTTGTGGGCCATGAAGATGACAGTGGATTTTATTCTTAGGGCAATGAGGACCCATGGAGAAGTTGGGGGACATTTTTCAGATGAGATTGGGTGGGGGCAGGAGTGAAATCCAGGAAACCAGAGAGGATATGAATCAGCCCCCACTGGGCAAATTTCTTCACCTCTCAGATTCTCAGTTTCCCCATCTATAAAATGGGACCCATGAAATCCACTTAACCCCACAGCAAAGCAAGAGCGCATGGAATGTTCATACCCACAGGTCGTAAAGTCAGAGGCAGGTCGGGGTGGGGGGGTCTATCCGGAGCTGTTAGAAACCACGTGTGCCTGGTCAGTGCCCCATGCACAGTAGACCCACAGGGATGTTACAGGCTATGAGCAGGGAAGGAAATTAGGTAACCGCCCATCTGGAAGATGGAAGAGCAGGAGGAGGGAGAGAGCAGAGGATGAAGGACTGAAGCCTTACCCTGCTTGCCAACTCCTCAGGGGCAGAGCCCCTCCTGCCCCCTCCCATTTTACTCTCCCGGGGTCTGTGCCAGTCACGGGGTGGGGGGATCCACAGAGCTGCCTGGTAGATTCAGTTACAGTGGTGAGTGTGTGTCCCGAAGGCTGGTGACAGGTGGTCAGCAGGGGAGGAAGTGGATCATGGGCTGTACCAGCACGGAGTCCACCCTGTATGACTGTCTGGGCCATATAGAGGCTGGGGAGTCTCTTCTACCCCCTCCCTGCCTCTGGGGACATCCAACACTTGCAAGGAGGCAGCGGGAACCCAGCCCAGGAGTTGGGAGGAGTGGGAATTCCACCCTCTCCCTCATCCAGCCCAGTTACTGCTGCTGGCCACGTCCCTGACCTTTCTCCCAGATCTCGGAGCTGAGTAATAGTTACTGGAAAAAGAAGTCAGCCCGCTGAGTGGTTGCAGCGCATCCTCCTTAGGAGGATCCCCAGCCTGGTTGTTGGAGGCCAGGGTACCATGGCTGTGATATGTGATGGGAACAAGTTTCCTTTTCCCCTCCCCCTGCACTGTCTATCCCCTATTGCACCCACAGTCCCCCAACACAGCCCCCCTCCAAAAAACTGACACTGCCAACCCCCCTTGTAGCTCCCCACAAGGCCTGATGGGTGGAGGCAAAGGCCCAGGCATCTCTGGTTGCCCCATGTTTCCTTGCACTTTAGTCATGCAAGCGCCTGAGTCCAGGAGGAGCCAGGCAGCAACTTGGCCGGGAGCCTCGGACCGCAAAGGGAGCTGGATGCAAACCTCAGCTCTGTCACTTCTTTGCAGGATGACGTTGAGCAGGTGAGCCTCCCTTTCTGAGCATCAGTTTCTGCCTCTGGGAAATGGGAGCCATAAAACAGCCCTTCCTGGTTTTGTGAGGTTGCCAAGGGATGCCCACGTGAGCGTCCCAGCACAGAGCATGGTCTTGAGTGGCTGTGCAGTACACATGAACAGCTCCGCAGTTGTATGCAGGGTGCTTTCTGGCTACCTGTGGAGCTGGCATTCCAGGGAGAGAGACAGACTACAGAGGAAAAAGAACACATACTATCAAGGGACACTGAATGCCATAAGGAAAACTGAAATGATTGTTAGACTTTATTATTATTGCAGTCAGCATTAGTTTTTAAAATATTTTTTGTTGTTGGCTGCACTGGGTCTTCACTGCTGTGTGCGGGCTTTCTCTAGTTGCTGTGAGTGTGGGACTACTCTCTAGTTGTGATGCGTGGGCTTCTCATTGCAGTGGCTGGCAGGCTCTAGAGCACAGACTCAGTATTTGTGGCCCTCAGGCTTAGTTATCAAGCAGCATGTGGAATCTTCCTAGACCAGGGTTCAAACCCGTGTCCCCTGCATTGGCAGGTGAATTCTTAATCACTCGACCACCAGGGAAGCCCATCAGGGATGTTGATAGCCAATGGACGGTGTGGCTAGCCCATATTTCAGCTTCCAAGGCCTCCCAAGGCCTAGGATTATTCAGCACCAACTGTGTACCATGCTCCAAATGCTTAAACCTGCAAAACTCATCCTCCAGAAGAGAACATGAGGCCTCGGGTTTGTCCAGGGTCAGGAGCCGGTTGTGCAAGGCAGAACCTGGGAGTGGATCTGCCAGGTGGCACACTTCCTAGGCCTGTCTCCCCCTCCTCGGGCAGAGCTGGCGCCCTCCTGGGGCACCGGCCCCTGCAGCCCCCAAGCTTCCCCCAGCAGGTGTCCAGGAGGGCTTGGTTGGGGAGGGGGTAGCCCCAGTGAAGCATGGCAGAGCAGGAGCGGAATGCCATCTCCCCCAAGGCTGCCTGGGAAACGGCAGCACCTAATCCTGGCTCCAGAGGACACGTTGTACCGGAGATTATATAAACCGACCTCTCCCTGCGCTGGCTTAATTCTTTCAGGCTCCCCCCCCCATCTGTCATTCTTTAATCGCCCTGTTAACGGAGCTCTTGGCCAGGTCCCTCCCAGGAGGGGGCGGGGTCTGCAGCCTGACCTTTGCCACCGCCCCGCCCCACTCCGTGAAGATCCTGTGGGGGCCTCTGCACACCCCCACGTCCAGGTCTTGGTGGTGGAAGGGGCACCGGGGTGGGGGGCTAGGCGTGGTGGGTGCAGCGCGTGTCTGAGGGATGGGAGCGGTGACGGTGGTTGCTAAGTCGTGTCTGACTCTTTGTGATCCCATGGACTATAAAGCCCGCCAGGCTCCTCCGTCCATGGGATTTTCCAGGCAAGAATATTAGAGTGGGTTGCTGTTTCCTCCTCCAGGGGATCTTCCCAACCCAGGGATGGAACCCGGGTCTCCTGCACTACAGGCAGATTCTTTACCGACTGAGCTACCAAGGATGGAAGCATAGGGCCCAAAGTGATGACACCCAAGTCAGGCTCTGGCCCCTCTCTGACCCCAGATTTGTCCCCTCAGTTTCCTCTTCCAGAAAGTGGAGGTCCCGACCTCCAGGTTGTGGGGAAAGCCCCAGAAGGAGTGAATGCATAGCAGGTGCTCAGTTGACGTGGGCTGGTCACCATCCTGATGAAGCAAGAGGTGGGATGCCCGCCCCCACCACAGCACAATGGGGACAGGACAGCTTGGGACTAGATGTGAGACCTCATGACCATGGGGGGGGGGTCCTCAGCAGGACTCAGCATATTCCTTTGTGAAGTGGAGAGGCCACCTACCCTCAGCCAAGTCTGTTCAGAGAGTTCTCATCACAAGGAAAAAAAATTTTTTTTCTATTTCTTTAATTTTGTATCTACATGATATGATGGATAAATGTATGGTGGTAGTGATGGTGGTGATGATGGTGGTGGTTTAGTCGCTAAATCTTATCCGACTCTTTGCAACTCCATGGACTGTAGCCCGCCAGGCTCCTCTGTCCATGGGATTCTCCAGGCAGGAATACTGGAGTGGGTTGCCATTTCTTTCTCCAGGGGATCTTCCTAACCCAGGGATCAAACCCATGTCTCCTGCATTGCAGGCAGATTCTTTACAACTGAGCCACCTGGGAAGCCCAAATATATAGTAGTCATCAAAAAAAAATTAAAATAAATTAAAAAGTCTCTTATCCTTGAGAAAAAAAAGAAAGAACAACAACAACAACAAAAAGTAAATAAATAAGCAAGCCAGGCCTATTGCACAGACTGGCAAACCAAGACTGGGGTCCTCTGCCTCTGGGGCAGGGCCGGGGGAGTTGAAAAACCCAGAGGGCTGCCTCCTACCCCTCCACCTGATGGTGCCCAGTGGATGGGAGGCTGAGGAGGTAGAGAAACGAGCTGACGGCATCAGCCCCCATGGTCCAATTCAAATTAATGCCAACCCCTGCTCTGAAACTCTGTCCCTCCATTGTCAGCCGGGCTAGGTGGGCAAAAATGTCGAGGTGCCCGCCCTCCCCACCCCGTGGCTCTGCCCTTTACATAACCCAGCAGCACAGCCGGAAATCACAGTGCCAACGACTCTCTCCCTCTGTAACTGACTTCCTGCCGTTATGACCCACCTTGGGTGCCAGCCACCCGCTCCCTGCCCCCCAGCCTGGGCTGCAGTGCTAGGACTTCAATCCTCACCTGAGGTTCCCACTCCCAAGAAATGCCCCCCTAAGTGGCAGGTCTACCTGGGTGTGACCTGGGGCCCAATTACCAGGCTCCTACTGCCCTCCTGACTTGCCCTCCCCACTTGTTGGCTTCCCCCTACCTGGCTGCTGGAGGTTGGAGGGCAAAGGGCAAAGGCCAAGGAGCTCCCTTTTAAGACCTAGAGGAACAGGAGTTGCCCCCTAATTTTTAGAAGGCAAATAAGCCTCCCATTTGGCAAGACTCTTATGAGCAGCTGGCAGGAGGTGGGAGAGAGTCCCCATGGTGGGAAGAGGAGACCCCAGCCCTTCTCAGGGCATGTGGGATGGCTGTCTCTGGGGCCCTCCTCCAGCCAGCAAAGCAGCCTGCAAAGAGTGGCAACTGTGATCATCATGTGGATGTGCCCATTTTACAAATGGGGAAACTGAGGCAAGGATGCCTCCTGTTCGAGGCCACACCATCTGTGAGCAGCAGAGCGGAGGTCTGAGCCTTCAGTGGCTTGACTCCTGGGGCCTGGCAGGTGGGATTCAGGGGAAGAGGCCTCCTGGGCCTTGTGGGACTGGAAATCACAGTGTCACTCCTGCCCCTGTTGCTGCACGGAAGTGCATGATGTTCTGTTCCTTGCAGCAGCCCCGCCAGGCACATCATGAGTTCCTCTCAGACCAATGGGGAAACCAAGGACAAGAAAACAGAAGCAACTTGTCTGAGTTCCCATGCGACAGTGGGAGACATGCAGCCTGGGGAGCCCTGAGCTGGGTGGTCATGGGGGCCAGGTGGGCTGTGTCCCCACAGCCACCCTGAATGGCTCAGTAGCTCCCACTTCATGAGGTCCCAGCCTCAGTTTCTCCATCTGAAGGAGAGATGCCAGAGACATGAGAGCGGGACTCTGGAGGCTGTGCCTAGGTCGGCATGTGTGGGCAGGCTCCAGAGTTCCAGGTGGTGCCCGAGCCCACACCCAGGTGCCTGCGCCAGGCCCTCTGGCAAAGGCGCTGGGTGGAGGCCTTCCCCAATGGCCTCCGTGGAAATCTGGGCTTGACTCCGGCCACCACCCTCCATGGCATTCTCAGTGTCCCCAGCAATGGCAAGCTCCCCCACAAAGTCACCAGGCAAACTAGTGACCAAACCAGGATTCCAACCCAATTCAGCCTGACTCTAGAGCCAAGGCATCTGAACAATATCAAAGGCCTCAGGGATACAGTTCCCCAGCTGCTGGACATCCCCTGCCCATGGGCAAATGGTCATGCCTCCTGGAACTGCAGTCTCCCTGTCTTGTCCAGAAGGGTTGTCACTCACTTGCTTTTTGCTCTGCTCCAAGGGTATGAAATGTTTCCAGCAGAGGGAATATTTCAGGTACATTTCCTGCTCTACTGGTCTCCAAACCCAGGAAGTGCTACTAGGTGTCTAACCCCAGTCTCTCTTGCTGCTTTGTTTCCCTTTCCTCCTGTTTGGAGGGCTGCAGGGATGAGCCCAGAGAAGCTGGGGGGCTGGGGGAACTGCACCGAGTGGATCAACAGCAGCACCTCCCACCTTCCAGGAGGATTGGGGTGAAGGGCCGGGAGCAGACCTAGCTTGGCAGAAACAGGGGTATGAGTACAAGATGACCTGGGAAGCTAGCTGTATGTTGCACAGAACCCTGGAACAGACCCACTTCTCTCTGGGCCTCAGTTTCCCCATCTATAAAATGGAGGCAACAGTCCTACACCCCTGAGAGGGCAGCTTTGAAAATTCCTGCATTGAGTCTGTAAAAGAGTTAGCACAAAGTCGGGCCCCATCTGCTACTGATGTTCTTATTATGATACAAGTGAGTGAGTCTGTCTACACCACAGACACCAGACGCAAGGGTGCTACCTGTGGTGATTGTGGGCAGGTGCCCCAATTTGTGCCTCGGTGAAATGGGCTAAGGAGTAATGGGAGCATCGGTGGCAGGGGTGGAATGTGAGATGGAGTCACATGTGTAAGAGGTATGGGAGGTACCTGGCACACAGTAGGTGCACAACAAAACTGTCCTGCTTTCATTGTCCTCACATCCCTTAGCTGTCAGGAAGATAAATGAAGCCCACTCTGTAAAGGTCTGGCCCGCGGCAGGAGGATATATGCTTGTTGAGTAAATCGTGACCATCAAGTAGATTTTCTGGCACACAATGTTTTCCAGTTTCCAAAACACCTAGCCCTCTCTTGCAGAGTTTCTCCCCCGTGGACACTGTGGATATTTGCAGGGGGGATCACTCTCTGTGGGGCTGTCCTGGGCACTGTGGGTAAGGAGTAGCATCCTTTCCACTCCCCACTCCCATCATGACAACCACAGATGTCCCCAGACACAGCCCAGTGTCCTCTGGAGGACAGAACTGCCCCGCTGAGAACCTCTACAGACTCGTTAGCACCCTCACGTTCAGAGATCTCCTTTAGCAGAGGAGAGAATTCAGGCTCGGAGAGAGTGCACATCACATCAGGGTGCAACCAGGCTCTACAGTCTCTCCGGGCAACCCATTGCTCAGGACACTAGTCCCACCTGGGGAGGGGTGGGCAGTCAAGGCAATCGGCCATGCCAGGGTTCCAGGAACTGGTAGAAGGAGCCCAAGGCATGCCACAGTTGCAAAATCTGAGAGCGGCATGCCTGGGCAGTGCCACTGCCTTGGCCCCGCGGGCACCATCAGGATAGAAAAAGCAGCTCAGAACTGGGCACCAGCACAAACAGTGGACTCCCAGGCCTGGGGATGGCGGATGGGGAAGAAGGAGCCAATCAGCCTGCTCCTGGCCGCGAGGCCTATCAGAACATGCTTGGGTACATGTTGGCCAATGACAATGCCCCAACAAGTCACGCCCCATCTCCAGGTGAAGCCCATTGGCCCAGCGAAGGGTTTCGGAGTGGGTCCCTTTAGTCCTCCAAATCTACCCCTCTTGGTCCCTTAGAGACATCCTTCTGCTGGTGCTTCCTAATTTGTGGCTCTCAGAGTTGGTTTGAGGGAGCTCTTTGCTCAGATGTGTGCTCTTGGGCTGTTATCGCCTTAACAAAGCCCGAATTATACTTAAACGTCCAGTAAGTTAGTCACTAAATACTTATTGAGCAATTGCCATGTGCCGGGCACTAAGGAAGTGAAGATGCAGAGGAAAAGCCACACTGGGTGGAGAGGAGTCTGGGCAGCAGTCATGGCACGTGCAAAGGCCCAGGGGCAGGACCTGACCTGGTGTGTTGGAGGAATAGCCAGGAGGCCTGTGTGTCTGGAGCAGAGTGAGTGAAGGGGAGAAAGGGAGAAGGGGCAGGTCATGCAGGGCCTTGTGGGCCGCTGGAAAGACTTATTCATCCTGAGTGCAACAGGGAGCCCTGGAGGGCTTTAGACACTGATAAGATGTGCTGTGCCACCTAAACACTGGGATTTGGGGTGCAGTCCTGCCTTTCTCTGGGCCTCCCAGTGGTAAAGAACCCGCCTGCCAATGCAGGAGACATAAGAGACTTCCGAGTTCAATCCCTGAGTTGGGAAGATCCCTTGGAGGAGAAAATGGCAACCCACCCCGATATTCTTGCCTGGAGAATCCCATGGACAGAGGCGCCTGGCAAGCTACTGTCCATTGGGTCGCAGAGTCTTGACACGACTGAAGCCACTTAGCACACACACACGCAATACGTACCTGTGGAGCTAATGTGAAGGCAAAGGAACATCCCAGCAAGGTAGCTAGTACATAGTAGGTATACAACCTTCACCTGATCCAGCCCAGCCTCCATTACCACCCACCTGGACCCAGGGCATCGCTCATCCTGGTCCCCAACTCCCACCTGTGCCTCAGTCTGTCCTCCCCGCAGCAGCTAGAGGGCGCCCGAGAGAACCTGAGTCAGGCCCCGCCCCCTCCTCTGCTCGCGCGCTCCAGGGCTCCCACCTCCCTGGGATAACAGTACAAGTCCTCTCTGAGGCCAGGAGGCCCTGCTCGACCTGCCGCATCCTCTTCCTGCCCTCCCTTCCTGCCTCGCTGACTCTGCTCCATCCACAGGGACCTCCTTTCTGTTCCAACAATACACCAGTTGTGGACCTGCCCCAGGGCCTTTGCAGGTGCTATGCCTTCTGAACCACTCTCCCTCTAGACACCCACGTGGCTCTTCTCCACCTCCTTTAGCTTATTAAATTGCACCCCCAAGCCTGACCTGCCCACTTCCTGTCCCCATCTCTCTCATTATTTTTTCTCCAAGTTACTCATCACCACCCAACACTGAACATTCTCCTTCCACATCTTGCTCCCCACCTATCTCCCCCTTTGCACCATCAGCTCCATGAGGGCAAGAATTTTGCCCTTTTTTTGTCCCCTACCACATCCTCAGTGCCCATAACAGTGCCTGGCACACACAGAAGGTGCTGGATCAATGTTGTTAGATGAATTAATGAAAGAAGACTAATTATCTTTAACCCCTCTGCATACTGTTTCAGCTCAGCCCCCCACCCTCTTCCAGTATCCCCTCTGCCACACCCCCCAGCTCTGGGGGAGCCCCCAGTGTTCCCTGGGCTGATAGAGGGAAAAGCAAGTGTGGTAAGAAGAACCCAGGGCTCCAGAGTCTGGACAGAGCCCCCCCATACTCTGGCAATTGGGCAACCACCTCCAGCAGCCGTCAGCCACTTTGGCTGTCAACCGGGATTTGCTTTCTGAATTAGTGGAGGGGGAGTAATTGAGGTGGGTGTATTTGTGTTTGTGGGAAGGCTTCGTGGCCTGGCGGCCTGGTGAGGTCTTGCTAGGTGACTGGCTGGGACTCAGTTCTGGCCCAATTCCTGGGACTGAGGGGACTGAGGAAATGGAGCCGTGGGTGTGTGTGCGTCTGTGTGCAGATAAATGGAGGGGTCTCAAACCCCACCCATCCCAGAAGCCCAGCATGGGCCATCTTAGGGGGCGCCAAGACCTGGGCAAGCCCTCTGCTCCTGCAGGGCCCAGGGTCCCTGCCATGCAGCTCCAGAAATCTCTGCCAACCAAACCCAGTGCTGAGATTTCAATGATGAACATATGGTCTCCGGCCTGGCAGGGAGTGAACTGCCAGGCTGAGCCCTGGAGGGGCAGGGTGGGCCCCCTAGAGGGCTCACTAGAGCCGGGAGCTTCTCTGCGTCCAAGGTGGGGAGAGTGCCATCCTCAGAGGGTCCTCCCTGGTGTGGCCACGTCGTGCTTGGCAGAGGACAGCCTCGGGGAGGGTGGAGGCCTGGGCCTGCTGCCATGTCAGATTCCTCCCAGCAGCGGGGGTGGGGAGGGGGGTGTGGGGAGGGAGAGGTTTTTTTGTTTTTTGTTTTTTTTCCAACAGAATCCAAAGGAGGAGAGAGAGCTGTTGGCAGGAGGAAGGGATTGGAACTAAGCCTAGGCCGGGCTCACTCTGAATCACACTCCTGGCCTTGCACTCTCGGCAGCTGGAAAGGGGGGGGCAGGTGGTGGGAAGGGAGGATTGTGCTCTTCATCCTCTGCCTGCACCCCCTTTTCAGAAACAGGGGTGGCTGCCTCAAAGGACAGCAGACCTGACCTTCAAGGTCCCCACCTGGCTGCTGCCCTGTCTCCCCCCACTTTCGTTAGGCTGTTCTTTTGGCCTGGGGTGCCCTTTGCATCCATTTCAGGGTCTCCCCAAGCCACCTGGAATCTGGTCTTCTGTCCCTGCCTACCTACAGGCCTGAGGTTGGAGCCTGAGGTCAAAAAAAAAAAAAAAAAAATTCAGTAATACCAATCCTGACTTTATTTAATTGCGACATTTTGTTGGTCTTAGATTTTCTGCAGCTACTTTAAAAGATTATTTATCTTGATGACTGAGCTTTTGGTGCCCTCTTAGATATCACACCCCTCGATAAGTGCCACATTGGCCTCACCCACATTGCAGGCCTGGGGATCTAGTTTGTGCCAGGCTGAAATCAAGGCCCGAGGATGGAGACAAGGCAAAGAATACTAAGGTCATGAACTTCCCTGGTGGTCCAGTGGCTCAGACTTCATGCCCCCTATGTAGGGTCCCCCAATTCGATCCCCGGTCAGGGAACTAAGATCCCACATGTTTCAAATAAGAGACTAAATGCCACAACTAAAGACCCCACACATTTCAACTAAGACTTGGTGCAGCCAAATGAATGAATGAATGCAAAGGTCAGGCATCGAGCTCCCATCACTGGAGGCAGATGTTGAACCAGTGAGAGCCTCGGGCACCAGCAATGATGGAGGAGCCCCAACATGGCACATACAGCTCAGCTGCTGTGTGACCCTGGGCAAATCATTTCCTTCTTTGGGCCTTAGTGATGTTTCTTCTATCACACAAGCTAATAAGGGTTTCCCTGCCTGCCTTGAGGGCTCTTTGTGCATGAAATGGCTTAATAGCCGGAAATGGCTGCTTACACAATGTAAAACTGTTATTAGGGCTTCAAGGCCACCCGTGGGCCTCAATTTCCTCATCTATAAAATGGGGGTAATGATACCTGCTACAGTTAAACTCCCAGGGACCCAGAGGATTCAAAGGGGAAGGATGATGCTTTGTGGGGGAACCGTGGGAAGGCTGGGAAAGTAGGGGTGGTGGTTTCTGTTTGGAAAACTGGACCCCCTGCCCCACCATCAAAGTAACACCTCCTGCAGAAGCACTGAAAAGCTTACTGGCTGTGTGACCTTGGGCAACTCCCTCAACTTTTCTGTGCTTCGGCTTCCTCATCTGTACTACGGGAATGATAACAGTATCTTTCACTCAGAGCCACAACAATGAGTTAAGGCAGAGATCAGCAAACTATGTCTCAAGGGCTAGATTCTTCTGTTCAGCCACTGAGCTAAAGTTTTTTTTTTAATAATTATTTTTTAGATTAATTAATTATTTGGCTGCACTGGGTCTTATTTGTGGCATGCAGGATCTTCATTGCAGTATGGGATTTAGTTCCCTAATGAGGGATCAAACCTGGGCCCCCGGCATTGAGAGCTTGAAGTCTTAGCCACTGGACCACCAGGGAAGTCCCTAAGCATGTTTAAATTATTGAAGGAAATACAAAGAATACTATTTCACGACACATGAAAATGATGTGAAATTCACATTTTGGTGTTAATAAAGTTTTGTTGGCACCCAGCCACACCCATGCATTAACAGGTTGTCCACAGCAGCTTTTAAGCTACAAGAACAGAGCCGAGTGGGTGCAACAGAGATCCTCTGGCCTGAAAGGCTGAAAATAGTCACTCTCTGGCTCTTGGCTGGAAAAGTTGCAAGCCCTGGGTTCCTTTGAACTGTGGTAGGCACAAAATGAGCCCAAGCCAGGTGTGTTTGCTACTATTATTAAATCTGGCCCAACCCCACCTCTGTCAACTTCGAATAGCCAGCATTTCCCGCACACCACTGAGGATTCTTGAGAGTCTGCCTTACTGCCTCTTCCTATGCCATCTCCTCCACAATCGCCAATGGCTGGGTACTTAGTTTGTTCCCAGTTGCTAAGGCAAATCTGCAGAGGACAGACTTGTGTCTCAAGCTGGTTTGTTGCTACAAACAAACACACTCCATCATTCACTGGGTGTTAGGTCCCATTCTAGGCACTTGGCAAATATCAAATGATCTAATCCTCTGCATGACCCTGATGCTGGGAAAGATTGAAGACAGGAGGAAAAGCAGATGACAGAGGATGGGATGGTTGAATGGCATCACTGACTCAATGGACATGAGTTTGAGCAAACTCATGGAGTTGGTGAAGGACAGAGAAGTCTGGCGTGCTGCAGTCCATGAAGTTGCAAACAGTTGGACATGACTGAGCGACTGAACAACAATGACTACTGTGTTCCCCTCCCCCATTTTACAGATGGGAAAACTGAGGCTCAGCAAGTTGAGCTGACTTGCCCAGGGTCACACTACAGGGATCTGAACCCAGGCTAGGCAGTTCCTGTCTGTGCCTTGAGGTAGAGACCTAGAAGCTCTAGTCCTTGTAGTGGAAGGAGCAAGGATTCAAAGACTCCCTGGTTCACTGGCAAATTATCCCCACTGGATACATCTGACGATCACTTTGGACCAACTCATTGATGTTTCAGTCCCACCTATGGCCTCCCAAAGGCAGGCCCTGGACTCTGAGATTCTCCAGGAGAACTGGTCATAACTACCAAGACAGGGAAGTGACAACCCCTGGGTACAATCCTGTTATGGATTTAGGTTGTTGTTCAGTCGTTCAGTCATGTCCGACTCTTTGTGGCCCCATAGACTGCAGCACGCTAGGCTTCCCTGTCCTTCACTATCATGCAGAGCTTGCTCAAACTCAGGTCCATTAAGTCGGTGATGCTATCCAACCATCTGATCCTCCGTCACCCCCTTCTCCTCCTGCCCTCAATCTTTCCCAGCATTGAGGTCTTTTCCAATGAGCTCTTCGTGTCAGGTGGCCAAAGTATTGGAGCTTCAGCGTCAGCATCAGTTCTTCCAATGGATTTAGGGGTCCAAATCAGTAGCTGCTTTTCCCCTGTACCTGATGGGGCTGGGGGCAGCAGGGCTCTGAAGAATCCAGCAAGCCTTGGATTTATGCCTCACCTTGCCTGCTCCCCCACCCCAGCTGCCATCTGACTGGCACTCTCCCCATCACTCACCAGGTCTGCAATGATGCATCTGCTCCTGTGTTTGTTCAGTCTTGGCCACCGGATGTAGAGCAACTGAAATTCCCTCTGGAAGGTGTGTCCCATGGTGCAACCACTTTGGCAAATAGTTTGGCAGGTTCTTATAAAGTTAAACACACACCTACCACCATGGGATCCAATCTTTTACTCTGCGATCTTTGCCCAAGAGAAACTAAAGGTTATGGCCATGAAAGACTTTGACATAAATGCACTTGGCTATGGCCATTCTACTCCCAGACCTTTACCACCACAAGGAGTGAAAGCAAATGTTCATAGGAAGGCTTGTGCCGGAGGTTCATAGCAGCTTCATTTGTAATAGTCCAGAACTGGAAACAACTCAGATGTCCATCAGCAGGTGAACGGATAGACACTGTGTAACATATCCAGACAGCGTAACACTAGCCCAGGATAGAAAGGCATGAGCTGTTGGTACAAGGGACAATGAGGATGAGCCTCAAAATAATTATGCCCAGTGAAAGAAGCCAGACACAAAGAATGTTATTGACACTTGGCCACACCCATTCGTTTACTTACTGTCTGGGTCTGCTTTTGTGCCAGAGGCAGAGCTGAGTGATAAGTGACTTAAGGTAGGAAGTAACTCTCTGGGCCTCAGTTCCCACATCTGTAAAATGGGGCTAAGTTTATCACCTGTGCACAGGGATGGATATCTGCAGCTTTGGGACTGTGTGGCTTTCTTCATGTTCTTACGTAAATGTTGAACACATGTTTTTAACATTCAGCAGTTTGGGTTTTCTTTTTTTTTTCCCCTCTGCCTAACAAAAAATCTTGGAGATAAGTTCATTATCAGTGCTGTGGTGTGTGTGTGTATGATTCTTTTAAATATACATTTAATACATACACACATTCTATAATGTACAAATATAAACTATATAATTAATAATAATTATACATGTTGCTGTTGTTCAGTCCCTCAGTCATGTCCGGCTCTTTGAGACCCCATGGACTGCAGTACACCAGGCTTCCCTGTTCTTCACTATCTTCTGGAGTTTGCTCAAACTCATGTCCATTGAGTCAGTGATGCCATCCAACCATCTCATTCTCTGTCACCCCCTTCTCCTCCTGCCCTCAATCTTTCCCGGCATCAGGGTCTTTTGGTTCCTATACATATGTTTATATGTTTAGTACATAAACATTTTATATGATACATTTTTTGTATATATAAGACTTAAGATACACACGTGATTATTTTTTAAAAATGGGATTTTAAACAGGCATTACCCCCTGAGACTTTCACTTATTCAAGAAATATGTACTGAGCCCCCACTGTGTACCAGGCACTGTTTTCAGCATCAGGGACATAGCTGTGAACCAAGCAGACACCCTCCCCTCTCCCAACATGGAGCTGACAGTCTCTTCCTAGCACATCCTAATTTTGAGTTCGTGATTTTGCTGTTTATTTGGGCTTTAGATGCTGGCATGAGTTTAATCCCAGCCTGACTCATGACTTGCACTTATCATTGTTCCATTTATTAGTAAATTTAAATGTTTGCTAATAGAATAAATACCCTAAATCCTCAAAATAAATACCACTAGGATAAACAGAACTTTCACAACCACTCACACCTCAGAAATTCTTCTCCCCCATCCTAATTTTTGGGCTCCTCTCCCCAGAGTTAATCACACTTCTTAACCTGGAATGTCTCATTTCTTTGCTTGAAAATAACTGTACCTCAAATATGTATTCCCCAAAAATTTTGTCTCATTTTCAGTTCAGTTCAGTCGTTCAGTCGTGTCCGACTCTTTGCGACCCCATGAATCACAGCATGCCAGGCCTCCGTGTCCATCACCAACTCCCAGAGTCTACCCAAACCCATGTCCATCAAGTCGGTGATGCCATCCAATCATCCTCTGTCGTCCCCTTCTCCTCCTGCCCCCAATCCTTCCCAGCGTTAGTGTCTTTTCCAATGAGTCAACTCTTCGCATGAGGTGGCCAAATTATTGGAGTTTCAGCTTCAACATCAGTCCTTCCAATGAACACCCAGGACTGATCTCCTTTAGGATGGACTGGTTGGATCTCCTTGCAGTCCAAGGGACTCTCAAGAGTCTTCTCCAACAGCACAGTTCAAAAGCATCAATTCTTCAGCGCTCAGCTTTCTTCACTGTCCAACTCCCACATCCATACATGACTACTGGAAAAACCATAGCCTTGACTAGACGGACCTTTGTTGGCAGAGTAATGTCTCTGCTTTTCAATATGCTATCTAGGTTGGTCATAACCTTCCTTCCAAGGAGTAAGCATCTTTTAATTTCAAGGCTGCAGTCACCATCAGCAGTGATTTTGGAGCCCCCAAAAATAAAGTCTGACACTGTTTCCACTGTTTCCCCATGTATTTCCCATGAGGTGATGGGACCAGATGCCATGATCTTAGTTTTGTGAATGTTGAGCTTTAAGCCAACTTTTTCACTCTCCTCTTTCACTTTTATCAAGAAGCTCTTTAGTTCTTCTTCACTTTCTGCCATAAGGGTGGTGTCATCTGCATATCTGAGGTTATTGGTATTTCTCCTGGCAATCTTGATTCCAGCTTGTGTTTCTTCCAGCCCAGCGATTCTCATGATGTACTCTGTGTATAAGTTAAATAAGCAGGGTGACAATATACAGCCTTGACGTACTCCTTTTCCTATTTGGAACCAGTCTGTTGTTCCATGTCCCGTTCTAACTGTTGCTTCCTGAGCTGCATACAGGTTTCTCAAGAGACAGGTCAGATGGTCTGGTATTCCCATCTCTTTCAGAATTTTCCACAGTTTATCGTGATCCACACAAAGGCTTTGGCATAGTCAATAAAGCAGAAATAGATGTTCTTCTGGAACTCTCTTGCTTTTTCAATGATCCACCAGATGTTGGCAATTTGATCTCTGGCTCCTCTGCCTTTTCTAAAACCAGCTTGAACATCTGGAAGTTTACAGTTCACGTATTGTTGAAGCCTGGCTTGGAGAATTTTGAGCATTACTTTACTAGCATGTGAGATGAGTGCAATTGTGCGGTAGTTTGAGCATTCTTTGGCATTGCCTTTCTTTGGGATTGGAATGAAAACTGACCTTTTCCAGTCCTGTGGCCACTGCTGAGTTTTCCAGATTTGCTGGCATATTGAGTGCAGCACTTTCACAGCATCATCTTTCCGGATTTGAAATAGCTCAACTGGAATTCCATCACCTCCACTCGCTTTGTTCGTAGTGATGCTTTCTAAGGCCCACTTGACTTCACATTCCCGGATGTCTGGCTCTAGGTGAGTGATCACACCATCGTGATTATCTGGGTCATGAAGATCTTTTTTGTACAGGTCTTCTGTGTATTCTTGCCACCTCTTCTTAATATCTTCTGCTTCTGTTAGGTCCATACCATTTCTGTCCTTTATCTGTCCAATGTCTCATTTTAGTTATCTTAAATTCATAAAGACCCTGAGGATGGGAAAGATTGAAGGCAGGAGGAGAAGCAGACAATAGAGGATGAGATGGTTGGATGGCATCACCAAATCAATGGACATGAGTTTGGGCAAACTCTGGGAGTTGGTGATAGACGGGGAAGCCTGGTGTGCTGCAGTCCGTGGAGTTGCAGAGTCAGACACAACTGAACAACTGAACTGAAATTCATAGAGGGACTCATGCTATGCCTAATATTGGGGAGTTTTTGTTCCACTCCATGTAATATTGCTAAGTCCATCCTGTACTGTTTGCCTGTGGCTGAGAACACCACTGTAGCTGATTACTATGCCATTGGGTGAATTTCCCAGAATGCATTTCTCTGTTATCTTAGAGACGAGCATTTGGGTTATTTCTGGGTGTCTGCCTTCTTCACAGTGCAGTAATGTGGGCAAAAAGTCAGGGTTTCTTGTGGATATTTATCTGGGTGAGGAATGGCTATGTTATGTGGCACATGAACGTTCAGTGTTGTGATTAATATCAGTCTGCTTTCCAAAATGGTTGCAGTGTAGAGGAGTCCTGTGTACCCACAGCCTCTCCAACATTTGGTATTGTTGGACATTTTAAATTTGGAACAATGATACAGGGGTGAAATTGGACCTTGATGTGGCTTTGTCATGCATTTTCTTGATTCCTAAAGAGGTCAGACATCTCCTCAACCTTCATGCACTTTCTGGCCACCCATGTGTCATCATTTGCATGCTTTCTTCGTTTTCTTTTGGGGGTGGCTGCCTTTTTCATATTGAAACTTCTTTTTAAAGGACTGTACCACTCCATCAGAAGGCTGTACCATTGTTTATAGCATGCATTCTCAGCAAGGGCAAAAATCAGTTCTTGGGGAGTGAAAAAAATCTTACTCTTTTCATGTAGAAAACATAGCTATACATATACTATATAAACAAATATTCGGTATATCTGTGGTATTAAAATTTCATAAGAGGTGATTAGGAAAAAACTGTCTAAAACAACCAGGGAGGGATAATGAAAAAAAGGCTGAGAAACACTGATTTACGGCAATTTGCCCAAGTCTGTGGCAATGAACATCATTAGGGGCATACCTTTTCCCGAGTTCAGGATAGACTCCCAGAAACTGAACCACAAGATCTGAACTTGTCTTAGGCCTCTACCATGTGTGCCAAACTGCTTTCCCAGTTCATATATACTTTTACCTCCAAGTAATTTATGACAATGCCTGTTTTACCACATCCTCACCAGCACTGGGTTTTATCAATTCAGAAATCTTTACTGATCTTGATGAGTGCCAAAGCATGATAAGTTCTTATTGTTATACTTTCTTTGGTCTCTATAAGGCTGGACATTTTTAATATGTTTGCTAATCAGTCTGTCTTTTGGGAATGTTCTAGGGTGGAAGAAACATAAGTCAACACATCCTGGAGAAAGGGGATCTTTTATATACAGTGGTGGTAACTTAACAGAGTAGTGTCCTACAGTTATGCAGAAAGCAGAACTTGTAAGTGATGAACTTGGTTATTTAGCAGAGGGGAATTTCCAATTGTCAAAGGTGCAGATCAGTTTCTTCTTGCTGCTTATAGCAAAATGTGAGAGGAAAGAGATAGATGGAGACAAGCACTGTTTAGCAAAAAGGAACCAAGACTTGATGATTTGGGAGAATCTCAGCCTATGCAGATTGCCAAAGAAGCCAAAATCAGGAGATTCATTGTCAGGAAAGCGTCCTCTGGACCATCATCACTTACAAGTTGGGTGAAACTGGGCAAGGGTCTAAAACCTGGTCTGAGCCTCAGTTTCTTCATCTGTGAAATGGGGATATAGCCCACCTCCTAGGGCTGCTGTAACAGTAAATGAGTAGTCCTGTGTAAAGCATTTAACCCTATGCCTGCAGGCCCAAGGATGGCCTTGTGGGTAAAATGACGGGCCTGCATTATAGCCCTCAGGACCCAAATCTCTGCCTGGCTGACACCAACCCACCCCTTCCCTCCTCTCCTTTCCTCTCTTCTCCTCCCAGGTACCTAATTCCCTGAGGCAAGGGAGGAGTGGAGTGTTCAAGCTGGGGATTAACAGAGGCAGATTAGAGAGGAGCTGGGAGCAGGGGGTCTCTATCCTCTTCACCCTTTCCTCTCCAAAGCCAGAGCTGGGGTATGCGCCCTACTTTATTTGGCTTTAGGTGTGTGAGACAGAAGGCCCCCTTCAGAAGCTCCCCATTCCAACCTGCAAAGCACCCGGTTAGAGACGTCAGGATCAGGACCCTTGGGTTTCTGATATGCTGGTTGATGAGTTCCCCTCTCCTCTTAAAGATCCAGCAAGGGGGACTTCACCAGTAATCCAGTGGTTAAGACTCTACCTTCCAATGAGGGACGTCGGGGTTCGATCCCTGGTCTGGGAACTAGGATCCCACCTGCCGCTGGGTGCGGCCCCCAAATTTTTTTTCAAGTGGGGGTAGAAATGCACAGAAGAAAGAAGAAAACTTCAGCGTCCCAGAGCGAAAGCTCCCTGGACGCCTGAGATATAGGCTACTTCCGTACCACTGAACACATCCTATGTTGGCAGGGCTGTTGTTACCACCGTTTGCCTGAGATTTTTTGGCCGGCCCCCGGTTTGCCCAGCAAGGCACAGAATGAACTTCCAGAAGCCCCCAGAGTCAGCTAGGGCTCTAGAAGGACAGTCAGGGCCTGCTTCTGCGCCCCCCGGGATGCTGCCTGCCCCCACTTGAAACCCTGGCGCTCTCCCTGGGGGAGCTGGGAATCATTTCCCCAAAGGGATCCCTGAATCCCCGAGCCCCAGCTGGGGAGAGTGAGGTCGCAGGCGGGAGGGGGGAATCCAGACCGAAGGACGACCACAGAATCGCCTCCACTCCACCAGGTCTCAGCAAGCCCCCCTCGCATCATCCCGGGGTTGCGCCAGACGCAGAGCCGGGGAGAAGGAGGGGAGAAGGGGGCGGGGCCTATTCTGCGGCTGCCCGAGGAGGGGGCACTGCGGGAGAGCGCTCAGTGGGGTGGGGTGGGGGGGCGCTGCGGCACGGCTTCCCAGCCCGCAGCGGCCCGCGCGGCAGGGGCGGGGGCGCTGACCCTCCCCGGTCCGGCCCCTCCCCCGCTGCGGAGGCTTCGCCATTAATCCCGACCCAGGGAGGGGGCACCCGCTCCCCCCAACACCCACGGAGCCGCCGCGCGCGCTCCCCGCCCCCGCCCCGCCTGGAGCCCCTGCGGGATCCCCAGGGAACCCCCCCAGGTCTGTCACCCTCGCTGTGCGAGTCTGTCTGTGTCCCCATCTGTCCCGTCTCCCCGCTGTGTGTATTTGTGTCTGTGTATCCAGGACACCTAAACTTGGGGGCAAGGGTGGCTGCAGCGATGGCCGGGAAGGAGGGGTCGTGGGGTCGGCATGGGGCTCAGACCGAGTCTGAAGTGTCTTCCTGCGATTGTCAGTCTGTGCGGCTGTCTGAGTGACACCCTGCAGGCTGTGGATTTGTGTATGTGACAGTGTGGAGGCTGTGGGTATCTAGGCGACACCCCGCAGACTGTGAGCATGTGGGTCCCCGTGTGTCTGGGTGACACCCGCAGGTTGTGAGTGTGAGTCTGTGTTGGTGGCATCTTGCAGAAGGTGTGCGTCCGAGAACCGAACGGACTGAGCGTGGGCCCCGGGGTATCTAGGTGACATCCGCAGGCTGTGTGTGTCTGTAACACGTCGCAGGCGCGTCGCTGTGCTTTCTGTGTCTGTGTCGGAGTCAAGGAGGCCCGGGCTGCGAGTGTCCCCAGCTGCCTGCGTGTGTGTGTGTGTGTGTGTGTGTGTGTGTGTGTGAGCGCGCGCGCGCCATAAAGGTGGATCCGCTCCCTCCGCAGCGAGCCCGACCCGGGCCCCACGACCCGCTGCCGCGACAGTTCTCCCGGCCTCCCCTTGCGCGGGCCGGGCCGGGGATGGAGCCGCAGCCTGAGCCGCCGGAGCCGGGGCCGGGACGCGGAGCCGCCTGAGGCGCGGGCGGCGCGCGGGACCGGGGGGAGGGCGGGCCGAGGGGAGGGTCCTGGGCTGGGGGGGCGGGCACGGCGCGCCCCCTCCCTAGCGCGCTCGCTCCCTCCCCCGCGCGCCCTCCCTCGCCGCCTCCTCCCGCCGCCTCCGGCCCCCCCTCGCCGGGGACCGAGCGCGCTCGCTCCGGCGCCGGCCTCGCCTCCTCGCAGCAGCGCCATGGTACGTCGCCGCCCCCACTTTCGTTTTCGCCGGGGGAGTTTTTGGGGTGGTGCGTGGGCTCTGGGCGAAAGTTGCGAGGTCTAGGGGGGCAGGGGGCGGGGGCCGCCCGGGGGAGGGGCTCGATGCGGGGAACCCCCCTCCCGCCCGCCGCCCGGGGACCCCCGCCCGCCAATCCACACCCCCGCGGCTGGGGGCGGAGCTGGCGCGCGGGGCGCAGCGGGGGACCCCAAGTGGGGGGCCCCTTACGGGCGCGGCGGAGTTAGAGGGGAGGGCGGGGCTCCCGAGAGAGGGTCCCCCCAGGCCAGGCCTCCGCCCCCTCCTTGGCCGAGCGGGAGGGCGCGGCTCCGGGCTCGAGACCCCCGAGCGCTCAGCCCGCGGGGGATCCGGGGTCGGGGAGGGGGCGCCCGCCGGGGCCGTGCGGGGCGGGGGTCGCGGCGGCCCCAGCGGGCTGCCCCGGCCCGGGCGAGCGCGGCGCGCCAGCTAGCGGAAAATGGCCGCTGCGGAGAGGGGCGGAGAGCGCGCAGCGGCCGCCGCCGGGCGCCTTGAACTTGGAGCCGGGCGGGCGGCTGCGCTCGGCGCCGTGCAAGGGCAGCCACCCGGCTGGCTCTAGCGCCGCCTGAGCCCCGCCCCCGAGCCGACCCCGGCCCCGCCGCGGCGCGCGACGGGTCCCAGCCGGGAGGGGTCACCGGGTCTAGGCCGGGCGCGCCCCAGGCCCGCGAGCGCCGGTAGCTGCACTTGAGGGTTCCGGTGTCCGGTCCGCCGGTGTCAGTGGCATCCGCACTCGAGGGCTGCGTTTGGGGGCCCCTGTGCTCTGCAACGGGTCAACACGGGTTCCTGGGGGTGCATTCGAGGGTCTGTGCGGCTGGGTGGTCCCATCCCTGTCCGTGGGTCCCCAGGCGTGGGGTCCTCTCCTTTACGGATCTGTGTATCTGCGCATCCACGTGGCTGTGTGTGTGTTGTGTTGCGTGTTGTTAGAGCATTGTGCGACTATGGGACAGTGTGTCCGTGTTCGGGTAACTGGGCGACTGTGCCATGCGTCCTCGTGGGGCGGTGTTGTGAAGCAGTGTGTCTGGGTTGTGTGTCCCCAGGGAATGTGATGTCCCTGGATGACCGTGGGGGTGTCCCCGTGTGAGTGTTGGGGGGCTAGGGGGTTGCCACTGAGTGGGGAGCTGTGTCGTGTGACTGCGTCTCAGGGGACATTTCGGTGTCACTGTGTGCGTGTGACTGGCGCTGAGTCTGAGGATGGGTCTACGCTTTCTCCTCCACTCCCCCCAGTCCCTTTTTTCCCATAACCCGAGCTACCAGGTGGGGGACGGTGGCTTCCTCCACTTTGCCAAAGCTCTGTCCCTTCCTCTCACTCCCCACCCAGTTCCTTCCAACTCCCCCTGCCTCGGGGTCCGCCATCCGCGCGGCCCCAGGTGGTCCCAGCTTGAGGTTTGGGCGCGAGGTGGCGCCGGGACGCGATCACTCAGCGGCGACGTCTCCTGCCAGGGGCTGCGCGTGCGCGGGGACCTGGCCCAGAGGGGGGCGGGGCAGCGGGGGTCCCCACTCCTCCTCTGAGGAGGCCCGGTGGGATGGGTGGTTACCCAAGCTCGCGTGGGTTAAGTCTGGACCAGGGAAGTGGCCAAGGAGACCCTGTGGGCTGGATGGGCAGGGAGCCGCGCCCCGTGCCCTGCCTCCAGCACTTGTCTGGGATGGGCCAGACGCATGGGCACGCAGTGTTGTTTTCTCCCCTCCAGGGGAATCCCCACCGCGCCCCCACGCCCCACCCCAGGGCACTTTATATAATTTTCTAAATATAAAAGCCCCAAGACTAGGCGAGAGTCTTTGGGTCTTACTTTGAACCTGCATCCCCTTTGGGGGTGCTGTTTGGGAAGGGGAGAAAAGGGTCCCACAGTGACACAGGGAAGCATCCACACCCGATACTCGGGTCCTCAGCTCATGTGAGCTCCCCCACCCTCAGGCCCCTCCACAGCCTGTGCTCCCCCTCCCGTACACCCACTGCCAGCTCTGAAACACTGCCCTCCCCCATCCTCCACCCCCAGGCACTGCCCTCCACCACACTGGCCTCCCTCCCCACCTGTCACCGGGTACACAGGGGAACACCTTCGTGTAATCGCACTCAGTAGCACACACCCGTGACACTCAACAGCTATCTGTTCACAGCCACACGTGTATAGAATTCTGCCCCTACACAGGTGCACACACAATCACACACAAGCAGGCAGCAGACACACAAACAGGCACCTGCGTTTGTGGGAGGGGGAGGAGCCAAGCCCATCCCGCCCTCCCCCAGCTCCATGTCCTAGCCAGGGTCCCTGAAGATCTGGAGAGCAAAGACTCCAGCTGTGGGGGCAACTGGGAGGGGACAGCCATGAGGGAGGAGCAGGAATGCAGTGTGTGTCACTGTGTGTGTACTGTGTGCATGTGTGATAGTCACTCAGTTGTGTCCAACTCTTGGCGACCCCATGGACTATAGCTTGCGAGGCTCCCTCTGTCCGTGGGATTCTCCAGGCAAGAATTCTGGAGCGGGTTGCCATTTACTTCTTCAGAAGATCTTCCCAACTCAGGGATCCCGAATTGCAGGCGGATTCTTTACCGTCTGAGCCACCAGGGAAGCCTGTGTGTGTGTGTGCATGCGCACGCCGGTGTATAATCCTGAGATGGATTCTGCCTATGGGTGCGTGTGCTCCTAAGCATGTATGGTTGTGTTGTGGTCTGAGTATGTTATTGTGGCTGGTTGCACGTTTGTTGTATTTGGGGTTGTGCATGCCCTCGTATGGGGCTGTGTGTCTCTCTGTAAGTCTACGTGAGTCTGTGTGTGTGTCCCCTTGGGTCTGGGTATCTATTGGAGTCTGTGTGACATGCGAGAATCTGTGTGTCTCCGTGTGAAGTGTTTCTGTACGTCTGTGTGTCTCTTTGTGGCATGCTGGGTGTGTTTGTGTGCCTCTCTGTTGTATGTCTGTGTCAGCCCAATGTCATCCCACCATCACTTCTCAAGGCTGAGGACCTTAACATCCCCCTCTGGAGGTTCAATTTCTCATCTGTAAAATGGGGACACACAGGATGCCCTGCAAGGTTGGAGGAGGAGAGTGGTCCTGCCGCCCTGGCTGGAACTCAGTTTGCTGGGTGTGGCAGCTGGGGGGTTCCCAGGCAGCTCCAGCTCTTATCCTTCCTCCCTGAGCTGCTCTTGCTTTTTAAAATTTTGCTGTGGATTCCACTCACATTTTTAAAGTTTGCCTTTTAATAACATAAGCCACTCATGAACATCTTAAGAGGATGTAGAAGTACCCAGAGTAAAAATCAAACCTTCCTCATCACCCCCACCCTGTGGGACTCCTCCAGAAAAGCCCTATTTTCACCCAGCTTTGTCTGAGCTGCTGCACATGTAACAGATACACATTCTCATAAAGGATATATGTATATTCTTAAAAAAAAAAATTCCCAAATGAGATCTTGAGTCTGTTTGCTGAGTCTACAGCAGAGGTTCTCCCCAGGGGACACTGAGTGAGGTCTGGGGACACCCGTGGTTGTCACACTGGGGTGGGGCTCCTGTTGTCCACCCTGCACAGTGCTCAGGACAGCCCAATCAGAGAGGATGGTCCGAAGTGCTGAGTGGGGAGGAGCCCTGGGCTCCAGGGTGTTTCTTGGAGGCGTCTCCAGGTAGGAGTCCCTTGTTCTTTTGTGGAGCTGCGCAGTATTTCTGGGTGGCACTGCTGAACTGGCCCCCACGACGGACACGGTAGCTGACTCTAGATTGTTGGCATTAGTGTTACAGGGTGACAGTCAACACCCTCCTGCGTCCGTAGCTGGGGCAGTTACAGAGGAGCCTAAGAGTGAGTGATGGGGAGAGCATTTTTAAACAAATGAGTTAACTTATATTCCAAAGCACTAGGAACTAAAGTCATGCGACGCCCCCCTCCCCAGATATTCCACACATAGGTCCAGTCCAGCAGTTGTTTTGTTTCAAAAACACTATGTGCAGTACAAACATTGGCTGGTTTACCCACAACAGGCCAGAGGGGTAGAAACTATTATCACCCCATTTCTCAGAGCAGGAAGCTGAGGCACAGGCAATTTGGGCTCCTGGCTAAAGGAGATCCTTTAGCCAAGGGGCTCCTACCTGGAGACGCCTCCAAGAAACACCCTGGAGCCCAGGGCTCCTCCCCACTCAGCACTTTGGACCATCCTCTCTGATTGGGCTGCCCTGAGCACTGTGCGGGGTGGACCACAGGAGCCCCACCCCAGTGTGACAACCATGGGTGTCCCCAGACCTCAATCAGTGTAGACCCAAGGCTGTAACCCTGCACTAAAACTGCCCTGCTGTGGACCTACTGTGTACACTCTAGGGACCTCTTCCTGCTGAACTGGATGATATAGATAGATAGATACAGACAAATGCATTGCTAAGTCGCTTCAGTCATGTCTGACTCTTTACGACCCCATGGACTGTAGCCCGCCAGGCTCCTCTGTCTATGGGATTCTCCAGGCAAGAATACCGGAGTGGGTTGCCATTTCCTTCTCCAGGGGATCTTCCCAACCCAGGGATCAAACCTGCGTCTCTTATGTCTCCTGCATTGGCAGGCGGGTTCTTTATGGCTAGCACCACTTGGTAAGCCTAGATAGATAGATAAATAGACAGATAGATAGAACTCTTCACTCTCAATTGTGAACTTGCACCCGCCACCACTAATATATTAATACCATCTTTACACACCTTATCTCAAGGACTCTGATCTGCCCAACCTCCCAAAATGCGAGAGTTGCATCTACTGTAACCATTTTACAGATGTGGAAACTGAGGTTTAGAGAGAGAGAGAAAGTCTGTGCTCTCCAAACTGCGTTTCAGAGTAACCCAAACTGCCTGGTGAAGGCTGCATGCCAGGTGGGTGTGGGGAACAGTCTGGCAGTCGCAGCCACCTGGGAGAAAGCTCCTAAGGCAACTTGAACTTGAAAATGTCTGTGAATTGGGGGTTCTGCCCTCCAGGTGTTCACAATGGTTTTAAAAATAATAAAATATTGCTTTCTGTTATGTTGGCATTTGGATTCCTAGACACCTGTCTCTCCCTTTCATCCTGAGGTTTAAATACCCCCCCATGGTTGCACAGTGGGAATTTAGAAAAACAAAACATTAGTAAAGTGCCATTTGAGTGACTGTCACAGCAGGGGGAGCCGGCAGGACGGAGGGTGTATGTGTCCCTTGTGAATCCTGCTTCCTTCTGGCCTAGCCCCAGGGCCCCAGGTCAGTAGCATCTTTACCTCCAGCCTTGGGTTCCTCCCCTATAACACGGGAGAATAATAGTCTTCCTGGGCATGGGCTGGCTGCCCCAAGTTGGTGAGGGGTTATCATTTGTCCTTGGACATGGGTCAGAATGGCCAAGCTTTCTAAGAGCATCTCAGTGGATATTTAACGGAAGGTCAAAGCGCTTCTAAGTGCTGTTCTTCTGCTGACCAACCCCAGGGGGTGGGCACTGTTCATCCACTTCACAGGGAAGGATGCCAAGGGGGGAGCATCCTGCTCTTTGAGGTGGTAGAAGCACCTGAGAGAGGCTGGGAGGGTGTGCAGGATGAACCCAGGGAGGGGTGAGGCCAGGTCCGTCAGGCTCCCTGGGGTCTCAGACTGGAGGAGGGCAGGTCTGTTCTCCAGAGGTAGAACAACAGAGCCTGCAGAGTGTGGGCTCTGGGGCCAGGTAACTGGGCTCCAGGCCACTCCAGTGCCTCAGTTTCTGGATCCGTGAAATGGGTACACTGTGGGTGGGGGTCAGTAAGAATCACTGGATACCCAGGAAGAGGCTGCAAGGGTTTATCTGGCCAGCCTGAGGTTCTTCCTGGACACGTTCCTCCTGGGGTACTGGAAAAACAGATGGGGGAGGCCCAACCCCCCCCCAGCTCCCAGTTCTCCTTTGGTGCTGGCTGAGGAAGCAAGAGCAGAGTTCTGGAGGCTCCCCTGTTGGTTGGGGCTCTTCTGGCCACGGAAGGGCAGTTGTAGCCAAGCCCCTCTGCCTGGGAACTGCAGTCCCGGTCTGGCTGTCGGGGGCGATCGGGGGAGAGGATACCATGAGACCCCCTTCTCCCGCCATGCACCCCGGGTTGTACATCTTTAAGGGGAAAAGCGCGCTCGCGCCGGGCCTCTGCACACGTCACTTCTTCATTCTTTCCCTTCCCCCCCCAACGTTGGCTCCTTTCTCCAACTTCCCGGCCAGCTTGGGGCGGGTTGGGGGGGGCCTTCAAAATCCACCTTCGGCCCCTAAATGTCCCGCAAGAGCCACCAACCCCTACCCACTCGACTCGGGCGGGCGATCCAGGGGGACCCGCTGCGGTCGGGGTGTGCGCAGGCCCGTGGGTCCCCGTCCGGTGCCCTGGCACAGGGCGGCTCGAAATTCGTAATAATAAGCAATGATGGGGGTTCAGGAGGCATGGGGAGCGCGGGGGGAGCGGCTTTCCTTCCTCGCTCGCGCTCTTTTTTTCCCCCCTCGTTTCTTTGAAAGTTGGATGTTGAGAAGTGGGAGGTTCGGGGTGGGAGGGGAGAAAAATTGGAGGAGGGAGGGAGGTGGTTGCCGAGGGAGGAGAGACAGAGACACAGAGAGACAGAGACGGGGTGGGGGGGGACAGGAAAGGAAGAGAGAGAGACAGAGAGAGTGAGAGAGAGAGGGAGTCAGGCGCAGGAGAGAGGGAGAGCGCGGGAGGGAGGAGGGAGGGAGACCGAGGGAGGAGGCGGCGAGGAGCGCGCCGGCCGCGGCCGCGGGGGGGGGGGGGGTTTGGAAAAATGACTCAGTAAGTTCAGCGCGCCCGCTCCGGCCGGCCCTGCGCCTCCCGCCGCGCCCGGGATGTATTCGTCCCCGCTCTGCCTGACCCAGGTACGCCCCCCGCCCGGTCCCGGGCGCGTGCCCCCCGTGCCCCGGCCCCGCGCCCCCCGCCACCGGGCCCCGGAGTTTGGAAGGCCGAGGAGGCGGGACGAAAAAGGCGCGCGTCCCTCCCGCCGCCGCGGCCGGGATGCCCCCGCCTCAGGCCAGGGTCCTGTAGGCGGGGGGGATGGGCTGGGACCCTCATCCGGGAAGCCCGCCCGCGCGCCCCACGGGACCTCTCCCCCTGGCGGACGTGGGGGCTCACCCTGCAGTCTCGCCCTCCCCAGACGCTGGAGGCGCACCCCCACCCCACCCGGGAAGGTCGAAGAGTGCCCGGGAGAAGGCCAAAGGCGGGGTTCTCTGCGAACCCCCGGACTGGATCCAGGCCTGATCAAAGGAGGAATCGAGGGGGTCCGGGTTGGACCCTGGACGCCAGGAGACTCTGGAGGGGAGGACCCCTCTGATACGGCGACGGACGCCTCCCCCATAAGGTGGTGCCCCGCCACCCCGGCCCTGGCCGCCTTTCCCCCCATTATTGGCCCACGTGTGCGCGGAGGGGGAGGGGGCACGCCAAGTTGGAGGCACCAGCGGTGGGGGGGGGGTGCTCCAACGTCCAGTCGGGTCTCCCACTCCCCGCGCGCCCCCAACCCCGGCCCGATATTTTCGCTGCATCGATTGTGGGTTATTGAGCCGCCGCCGCCGGCGAGAGGAGCCGGGAGGCCGGGCGAGCCCGGGTCTGGCCCGGGCACTGCGGCGCTGCAGACGCCCTCGCCTGCCCGGCACCTGCCCCTGCCCCCTCCTGTAGCCTCTCACCCCTGGCCGCGCTCCCAGACTGCCCGGGCTCGGCCCTTGTGCAATGACCCAGGGGGTGTGTGGGGAGGGGGCGGCTGTGCCCGGGGTTGCCCCAGGGGACCCCTTCTCTCCCCCAGCTTCCTCCCGGCGGACCTTCCCAGATCTGCTGGTTCCACTCTCCAGTTCCGCCCCCACCCCACGTCCTTGGATGTCTTTAACCCATGGGGGTCGGGCCTCAGTTTCCCTCGAAGTGACAAGCGGCTGCGGAGGCAGTTTCTGAAGGGAGAGGCAGTGTCAAGTGAGGGGCTGCAGAAGGTGGGCATCCAGCAGGCCACCGAATATCCTGAGGACCAACTACTGTGTGGGGAGCACGTGGATACTAGTCTCTGCTGGGCGTCCCCCGCCACCATTCACGATCCTGGGGTGCCCCTCCCGCATAGTAGGCTCTTTCTCACAGGCCCCTTCCAGCCCCTCCAGTTTCTGGCTCCCCACAGGGAATGTGAGGGCCCATGCCAAGGGGGTCGCGGGGCCTGTCTTACCCCTTATCCTCTGAGTGACCTTGGGGATGTCCCTGCCCCTCTCCAGACCTCCCTTCCCTTTCAGAGCAAATTTTGGGGTCCCCCAAAGCAGTCTTCGCTGGCTCCCCTCTGCCGCTTGTTGCGCTAAAGCTCCCCAAGTACCATGAGGGTCCTAGTCAGGGTTGCTGGGTGACCTTGGGCCTCAAGGGGTGGCCTGGGTGGCCCCGAGGTGCCCCCGCCCCCTCTGTCCTTCCCGCGCTTGCTGGCTCCCTCCCTCTGGGAACCGCCCAGGGGGGCTGAGCCCAGGGAGGCTATTCCAGGCGAGGAGATTGGACGGCAGCCTATTGTCACTGAGCCCTGGAATTCCCCCATCAGGACTCCTTGGGAGACAGGCCTTGGTCCACGTTGCCCGGGGGTGGGGAGGTGGGGGTGGCAGTGAGAAGCAGAGCTGGCCTTCCGCTGCTCCCGGGGCCTGGCTTTCCCCGGGCACAGGGCAAGGATCAGCCAAGCGGGCTCTCAGTGGAAACATGGTAATAAAAAATACCTGAGGTTCTGTGTGCAAAGGACAGGGTGACCGGGAGACAGTCAGGTGGAGAGAGGTCCTGGGAGCTCCCAGGCCAGGGTGGGGATGGGGTGACCCAGAGGCAAGAGGATCCCTCTCCTCTGCTTATTCTTCCATGGGTGCCCCCCACCCTGGAGAGATGCCTGGGACCCTCCTCAATCTCCCCCCACAGCCTCGGTGTAATCTCCAAAGCTGCATGCAGGCTCAGTCTGGTCTGGGCTTTCCAGCTGGGGGAATCTGGAAGGACCCAGACTGTCCACGGAGGACCCCCACTCCTGGCTGCATCTTAATCTCACCCTACCCACCTCTCTCTGCCTGCATCTCTCCCTGTCTCTCTCCCTCTCCATCTCTCTCTCTCCATCTCTGGGCCTGTCTCCTCTCTACTGACTAATTTTACAACCTGAGCCCATCCGAAAATAGCTCCCTTTTAGCTGATCCGACCCGGATCTTCTCAGAGCCTAGACTGGCTGGGGGTGTGTAAAGTAGGGGAGCCGGGCTGCTCCGGTGCCAGCCCGCCCTGTGCCCCCAAGGTCCTGCCCACCTGGGGGGGGGGTTGCAGCCACGGCCCGGGCGGCCCTGGAGGATTCTGGGAGCGCCGTCCTTGTTTCAATGGTGACTCAAACACTTTTCACTTTTACTCTTAAGAGGAACTGTGTGGAGCAGCCGTTACTTCCATAAATCCTGCCGGCGGGAAGGCTGGCCTCCCCACGCTTGCCCCACTCTGGGCCTCCCTCCCTGCCTCCCTCCCGCCTGCCTCTACCGCCACGTTAGTTATTCCGGGTTTGGGGCCAAATCCCTCTTGGCTGCAGTGCCCAGGATTCCCCGGGGCCGAGGCTGGGCCTGGGCCGTGGCCACAGCAGCGGCAGCGCCGGCCGCCAGGGCCCCCCTCATTCATTCATTCTTCCCTTCATTGCTTCACCCCATGGCCTGTGGGGCAACACTCTTTATTAAAAAATCACTGTTTCTCCAGTGGGGAGACTGAGGCTAGGAGAGGGTCCCCCACTCCGTCTTGATTGAATATAATAGATCTTCATTAAGTGCCTCCTATGGGCCAGATGTATGTGGCGGCGGCTTGTGGCAGGGGACAGAAGGCATGAAGTGCCAGCCTAGTATGAGTTCATGGAGGCCCTGCTGGGATTGGGTGGGGGGGGGTCTCCTAGCATTTCAGGACTGGGAGAGGGACCAAGAACAGAGAGGGCTAGGGCCCGCCCTGGGTGGCACAGCATGGCTGGTGAGTCTGGAACTGGAGCCATTGCCCACCTGACTGTTTGGTCAGGACTGGGCAGGTGGGCGCTTCCTGAGGTTACCCCCCATGACCTGTGGTCTGGTGGTCTCCGATTGGCTCCTGTACAAGGCACAACCTCGCCCCATGTCTCTCTCCCTCTCTCTGTCTCTCTCTGAGTCTAAGTCCGTGTCTCTCCCTCTCCCTCCTCTGGAGCGGAGGTGCTTCAACGCCTCAGGGTCGGGTGCCTTGTAAATCACGAAGCTGGGCTTCTGGCCGAGTCAGCGTTCTCTCCCTTCCTCCCCTCCTTGCTCTCTCTCTGCCTGAGCTGACCTACCTCCCTGTCTCCCACCTAACAGATGGGACCCACCAAGTGTCCTGGGGCTTCTGTCCCACGAACAGGTGGGTTCACAGTGACCCGCACATACGTGTACTGGCTCGTGGCCTGGGTGCGAGTGGACCCTGGGTGAGCCATTCCCAAAGCTCACACTCCCACACATGTAGGCACACAGACGTGCATACGCATGTGCCCTGACTGGGGTCACCGAGGCAGAATCCCAGGTTGGCCTTGGATATGCATGTAGATCCTGCCCAGGTGGCTGTGTGTCTCTAGGCGGGTGACCTAGTCCTTCCTTGCATGCTTCAACCTTAGCTTGGGGCCTGGTATACAATCGGTGCCAAATAAGCTTGGCTGTGATGATGGTTGTCACCAAATTAAGAACTGCAGCTTCCCAGGTGGCACTAGTGGTAAAGAACCTGCCTGCCAAGGCAGGAGATGTAAGAGACACAGGTTCGATCTCTGAGTCGGGAAGATCCTCTGGTGGAGGGCATAGCAACCCACTCCAGTATCCTAGCATGGAGAATTTCGATGAACAGAGGAGCCTGGTGGGCTACAGTCCATGGGGTGGCAAAGAGTCTGACACGACTGAAGTGACTTAGCACAGAAACTAATAACTGGATTAAACACCCCATAGGCATTTTCCAGCTTGTCCTCCTTGCCTTCGGTCACTATCTGCTCAAGGTGAGCTGGGAGCCAGGGGCAGCAGTGACTCCCCAGAACCTTGAGCCCTAACCACCACCCCCCGCCAGGGTTTTTCTGTTGGTCTTTCCTCACCTACCTGCCTAGCCCTGTACAGGGTTTCCCTGAGTTTGACTAGACCAATGTGGGAACCAGCTTCCTTCGTCCACTGGGGTGTGCGCATTGGGAACAAGCAGAGGATGAAGTTGGTCCTTTCTAATCTGGATGCCCCTGAAGCAGCAGTGAAGAAACAGATCAAAGCCATCCCCTCGAGGGGCTGCAGTGTAGTGAGGGGATGGCAGGACCCGGCTGCCGCTTTGGCTTCCCGAAGAGGAGGTGGCACGTGACCCAGGGCTGAGCAGCAGAAGAGGGCCACATGGGATTCAGAGAGAGCAGGTGGGGTGCAGAACAGGAAGCCCTGAGGAATGACCAGACCCCCAAGCTCGGGGGGTTGGGGGAGCTGGTGGTGGGGCCAAGGATCAGGAAGTTCAAGGTCATAGGGACCCAGGTTCAAGCCCCAGCTCAGCTCCTTCCTGGCTCTGTGACTGTGGGCTAGTGGCTTCAGTGCTCTGTGCCTCAGTCTTTCCCTCTGGACAGCAGGTACAACAATTTTTCCCATTCTGTAGAGTTGAGAGCTCAGTAAACGCTCAGCCTTGCTCCCCGTCTCTCCCTCACACCCCAACCTTCTGGCTCAGCATCCACCCAGGACCCCAGGGCACAGAGAGTAAAGTCAGGAGATTCAGGGCTCAGACTCACTGGTCACTTTGCCAGATTTTCTACTCCCTGGACTTAATTTACCCAAAGTCTTCCCAGGGGGTCCTCAAAGGCCCTGCCTGATCTGCGCATTCCCTCCCTACCCTCCCTCTTTCCTCTCCCTCTCACTCACTCTGCTCCAGCCTCACTGGCCTCCCCCCTGTTCTCTCCAAATATAAGGCATGATCCTGCCTCAGGACCTTTGCATGTGCTGTGTTCTCCACTTGAAAAGCTCCAACCATGGATGGTCATCTTTTAGGTCTTTGTTCAAGTGTCCTCTCCTATGAGAGACCCTCCCTGACCACCTCCAACTAAAAAGAATCATCCCCAGGGGACTCCCTGGACACCCCCGCAAACTCCTTTAAATTTCTTTAGAGCACGTTGTTCAACCCGGCATTTTCTCTTTTGTTCCATCCTTCCTTTCTTTCACTTTCTTTCCTTCCCTCTGTCTTTCATTTATTTATTTTTTTAGCCACACCTCCGAGCTTGTGGGATCTTAGTCCCCCAGCCAGGGATGAAACCGAGACCCTCAGCAGTGAGAGTGCAGAGGCAGAGTCCTAACCACTGGATCACCGGGGAATTCCCTGTTTTATTTATTTATTTATTGGCTGCAGCTTGTGGGATCTTAGTCCCCCAACCAGGGATTGAACCCATGCCCCCTGCAGTTGAAGTGCAGAGTCTTAACCACTGGACAACCAAGGAAGTCCAACCTGACATTTTATTACATTTGCTAGCTTGTTTAAGGAGAAGGCAATGGCACCCCACTCCAGTGTTCTTGCCTGGAAAATCCCATGGACGGAGGAGCCTGGTAGGCTGCAGTCCATGGGGTCGCTACGAGTCAGACACGACTGAGCGACTTCACTTTCACTTTTCACTTGCATGCATTGGAGAAGGAAATGGCAACCCACTCCAGTGTTCTTGCCTGGAGAATCCCAGGGACGGGGGAGCCTGGTGGGCTGCCGTCTATGGGGTTGCACAGAGTCGGACACGACTGAAGCGACTTAGCAGCAGCTTGTTTAATATCCATCCCTACCCAAATCACGATCTGGGTGAGGGCTGAGCCCAGGACTATGCTGGGCCCCAGCATCATGCATGGAGCTGGCACTCAGTAGATGTTTGTTGAACCATCAAATGCATTTTTCCCTCATTGGATAAGAGCCGTTCATAAGCTATGATGCTCTGAACTTGGAAGGAGGAATCACTAGCAGTTAGGAACACTTACTCTGGCACCAAATGGGCCTGCGTTCAAATATGAGTTCTGCTGTTTGACACTTAACAAACAGTGGGCTTACCTGGAGGAAGGGACATTGGAACCTGAATTTTGAAGGATGCATAGGAGTTTGGGATGAGCACTTAGGAGGTGGACAAGAGATTCTCAGTAACATTTGTTGAGTCACTGAGAAGGAGAGAGAATGCTTTGTGGAAAACTTTTCGTTTGGGAATTAGAGTTTCATGTCCTGGTTTGCTGTCCTGGACTCTCAGAGTGGGTGAGCCACAGGGAGGCCCAGTAAGGACACAGCCCAGAGCACAGTTGACCAGTCCATAGTGCCCAGCAAGGGCTTGGACCCAAGTATCTGCCTCCCAGCTGCTGCTGTCCTCTTTGGCCAAGTAAGGTTTTTGGGGTTCTTAGTCCCCCAATCAGGAATCAAACCCATGCCCCCTGCAGTCAAAGCACAGAGTCTTAACCACTGGACCACCAAGGAAGTCCAGCTTGACATTTTATTATACTTCTTAGTTTGTGAAGTCCCAGTGGGCCAAGTAAGGTTTCTGGGGTTTCTTGCTGTCTTCCCTAACCTTGCATCTGTGATTACCAGAGCAGTGGATAAGCTCCCCACTGATCCCCAGCAGGGTGCCAGGTCCCTTTTTGCCCATTGTATAGGATGAGAAACTGATGCCCAAGGCATAGCAGTGATTTGTTCCTGGATCATACAGAAGGTGAAAATGGAGGCCGTTGTCACCCAAGCTCGTTCCCTCCAGTCTGCCTGGCAACAAGTGCCTCAACCCTGGGCCTCAGGGTTGGAGGAAAAACGATTGAGCTGGACTCAAAAATGCCCAGCTGTTTGGTCCAGGATAGTTCTGGGAGAACCTTGAGGAAAGCAGGAAAGGCTGCCTGAAGGAAGGAACACTGGAGGTGGGGTTTTGAGGGATGCGTAGGAGTTCAGGAGGATTCTTGGCTTCTAGCTTTCCTTGGCTGTCTCCCTTGCCCTGTCAACCAGTGAGGGCATTGGGAAGTGTCTGGGGAAGAGGCCTTCGTTGTCACAGGTCTTGTGGGACAAAGAGAGCGACAGGCCTGCCTCTCACCTGGGTTGACCTCCCTGGGAGGACGTGGAGGCTCAGGCAGCAGGTCTGTGACCCAGTTACAGGCTGTTTGTCTTCCTTCTTCCAGAACCAGCTGGAGTCACCAGTGACGTGGGCTCCCGCCCCTGCCCGCCTCCCTGGCATCTTTCCCCAGAGAGGGCCCAGGGAGGAGGGGGTAGGCATATGGCAGGGGTGAGGGGGCTTGGAGAGAGGAGGAGAAGGAAAAGGAGAGAACTCATCAAAGGGGAGGGGGTTCAGAGGCAAAGGGGTCCAGGGAGAGGTAGAGTCTGGGCCCAAAATAATCCTAGCAACAACAACAATAATAATAGCATAATTCAGGCTTTTGAGAGCCGAGCAGATAAGGGGGTTCCTATGCTAGAAGGAGATAGCACCCCCATTCAGCTGACTGACACCCTAGCTGCCCCTTCCCAGCGCCCTCTGATCACTCCCCAAATAAGCTCCAGGCCTCGGATGACAGCCACAGCCCAGGCCTCCTGCTACCATGGTGTCCCTTCCATGGGGGACAGTGCCCCATGCCTCCATGGATTCCCTGCCCTGGCTTTTCTGGCCAGACTCCCAGGCTCTGGACCCAAGTCTGCGGATCAGCCGTGTGACCCTGGGCGAGTTGCTCCCCACCCCCGGGGCTGGCATGTCGAGTGACATGGTGACACAGGAAAAGCACCTCTGAGGTTGGAGGGGACCTGGCAGGAGACAGCCCCCTCCATTCTCCCTCTGCCTCTGCAGGTCAGCCAGGGCAGGGTGGGGTAGGGCAGGGAAAGGGGCTGTAAGGTCCAGTCCCTGCCACAGCTGTTACGGTGACTCACATGTCGGGGGACATTGGCATAGAGGGGGCTGGGCTGGCACAAACAGTACCCATCCTGCCCCACCCCATGAGGACAGAAGGCTATTTTCAGACCCTCAGTAATAGGGGAGATCTGAGGTCGTCTCCCACCCCCAGCACCCCATGGCTACAGGTGGCCGAGGGGAGATGGGGTACAGGACAGGGAGGGGGCACCTAGGGCAGGGAGTACCATGTGCATCCAGGCCTGGAGGTGGGACTGAGCCTGGCCACATCCACCTGGAAACCAACTGGTAGCCCAGAGCAACTGTGTCACCATCTCCCCAAGGACCCCAGCCTCACGGAGAGCAGGCTGCTCCGAGAAAGGGGCGGACAGGGTCTTGGTTCGTGTCCTCACATAGACCCTGAGAGCCTCCAGGACCTCAGCCAAGTCTCTGCCTGTCTCTGAGCTTAGCCTCCCCATCATGCAAGGCATAGTGGAGCCTCGGGCCTTTTCTTGCCCCTAGAAGATTGTAAGCAACTAATCGTTACAGCGACAACAATGTCAATAACAATAATAATAATAGCATAATGCAGGCTTTGGAAAGCTGGGCAGATAATGAGATTCACATGCTAGGGAGAGACATAACCTCCATTCAGGAAGCCCAGTGCAGCCTCCAGGCGAGAGTGGGGATCGAAATTTCTCTTCTCTGTCTTCCTTTCTCCTTGAATTTCTCACCCCTTGAGGGTGAGAAAGCACATCTGGGATGTTCTGCAGACTCAGTTTCCCTTGTTGAAAATGGCAAGAATGAGACAGCCTCCTCCCACCCCCAGAGAAGAGGAAAGGGGCCTCCCATGGCCCCATTATTCTCCTAGGGGCCCAACGTGGTGGGGGGGGGGGATGCTGTTGTTTCCATGGAGAAGTTGGTTAGGTGTGGCTTCCTGTCCCAGCTCTGCTCCTCCTGACTGAGTCCCTTCTTGGGGTCTCAGTTTCTTCATCCGTAAAATGGGTGTTGCAGCTGCTCAGCAGCCCCACTCAGGCAGTGGCGGAGGGGGGTTGTTGAAGTCACAGTTCTAGGCAGGTCTCTGGCCCTCCTCGGGCCTCAGTTTTTCCATCTGTGGAATGGGTCTGTGGGGGGCAGGCTAGGGTGAACTGGCCCCCGGGAACCTCTCTCTCCAGCTCTGAACCTCCATGACTGAGCTCCCCTTCTCTGCTGCATTCTGCTCTTGCCTCCTTGGGCCTCAGCTTTCCCTGCCCCTGCAATGGGTCTATATAAGAACTACCCCACCCCACCCCCACCCTTCCATTAGCCCCTGAACCTGTGGACCTCTTGGCCTGTGGACCTCAGCTGGTTCTGTCTATATCTCTGGGCTATAGAAAAGATATCTTGTCCTCATTTTTTTCAACTGCCAAGAGCCAGTAGAGGCAGCCCTTGAACCTCCGTCTCACATCAGCTTCCTCTGCCGAGCAGTGGGTCTGGCAGACAAGTGACACTGTAAGCCTGTTTGCTCCTGAATTGTCAGTGTCCAGTGTGTGCTCAGCCCTGCTTTAGACATTTGAGTTCATGCTCTAGTTCAGTGCTTTGCAAAGTACAGTCCCAGGGCCCAAGGCCCACTGTCTGTGTTTATAAATAAAGTTTTACTGAAATACTGCCATGTCGGTCACATCTCCTTTGCAGCGTCTTGCAACAGAGACTAAAATACTCACTACCAGTTCTTTATGGTACTTTTAAAGTTTGCTGACCCCAGTTCTAGAAGGCAGAGAATGGATCCATGCCACCACTATTCTACCAACCTCAGTTTTCCCCATCTGTTTAGTGGGTCCCCATCAACTTCCACCTGGGACCCTCAGCTTGTCCTGCCTGTACACTGGGGTTCAAAACAGCCCTCCATGACTGGCTTCCTTAGCCTGTGCCTTTCACCGTGGTCAGCCTCCGTTTCCCCATCTCGGCAATGGGTTCTCAGACGATCCAGTGAACTTCTGCTGGGTCCCCTCTGGCCCTGTTTTTTCCCTGGGAGTTTGGAGGTATCTGCAGAGGACCCCTGCACACCTCTGATCCACCGTCCCTCCAGTGGGTCTGCCTGGGGCCACTGAAGGCTCAGTCTTCCGGGCCAGGCAGTGGGTCCACGGGCCCCAGCGCCTCCTGATCTCTGGCCTCTCCCGCCCCGCAGGATGAGTTCCACCCTTTCATCGAGGCGCTGCTGCCTCACGTCCGCGCCTTCGCCTACACCTGGTTCAACCTGCAGGCGCGGAAGCGCAAGTACTTCAAGAAGCATGAGAAACGGATGTCGAAGGATGAGGAGCGGGCGGTGAAGGACGAGCTGCTGGGCGAGAAGGCCGAAGTCAAGCAGAAGTGGGCATCGCGGCTGCTGGCCAAGCTGCGCAAGGACATCCGGCCCGAGTGCCGCGAGGACTTCGTGCTGGCCATCACCGGCAAGAAGGCGCCGGGCTGCGTGCTCTCCAACCCCGACCAGAAGGGCAAGATGCGCCGCATCGACTGCCTGCGCCAGGCCGACAAGGTGTGGCGGCTGGACCTGGTCATGGTCATCCTCTTCAAGGGCATCCCCCTGGAGAGCACCGACGGCGAGCGCCTGGTCAAGGCGGCGCAGTGCGGCCACCCGGTGCTCTGCGTGCAGCCTCACCACATCGGCGTGGCGGTCAAGGAGCTCGACCTCTACCTGGCCTACTTCGTGCGGGAGCGAGGTGAGTAAGGGCGTGCGCATGCACGGGGCTGGAGGTGGAGAGGGCTGGGGATGCGCCTGTCACAGGGGCGTGAGCCAGGCCCGCAGGTCTGAGCGAGGAGGCAGGTCCACAGGGCCTGCGCAGGGGTTGGTGGGGGTGGAGGAGGCTTCAAGGAGGGAGGCGTGTCTCGCAAGGTTTGAGCAAGGAGGCGGGCCTTCTTCAAGTCAAAGGGAGGAGGCAGGTGCTGGGGAAAGTCAGAGGGAGTAGGCATATGCCAAGTGAAGTGTAAGGGAAAGAGATCCGGTTCACGGGGAGAGTGGGGTAGGAGGCAGGTGTGTCCTGGGGGTCTGAAGGGAGGACATCGGACCTTGATGTCCAAGGCGGGTGGCAGGTCACAGGAAATGAGATGCTGTCCCAGAAGGTCTGTTGGCAACAGGGGTGAGGATGGGCCACTGACAGGTGGAAGAGGGACAGCCTTATCCTTCCTGGGAAAGCTGGAAGGGTGCTGGGTGGCACACTGTGAATGCTGGTTGATCGACTCTCAAACCTTCCCCAGAGTCCCGACAGGTGTCATGTTGATGCCAAGTGGGAAGCTGGGGTGATGTGTGACTTGAGCTATGTCATCAATCTCTCTGGTCATCAGGGTTCCCTACTCCCGCCCTTCTAGCTGGGTGTTTCTGGTATTTGCTAGTTGTGTGGTCAAATGGTCCACGTGGAGACCAGTGGGGTTTGTGAGGCTGGAGAAATCCAGGACAGCTTCCTGGAGAAGGAGGCTCCCCTGAGCTGAGCTCTGCAGGACGCCTGGGCAGTGATGAGCGTGGGGCTCTCCCAGAGGTCAGCAGCCTGGGCAGAGATGCAGAGGCCAGACGGGTGGCCCAGTCCTGAACGTCAACAGGTCCTGGTGGTCGTGGGTAGGGCCTGGTTGCGAGGGCAGTGGGCTTCAGTGACCCATTACTTCCTGGTTGTGTGGCCAGTGGAGCTGTCACATGGAGGTTATCCAAGTTCTTACCTGGATTGGGCCTGGGGAGATTCTCGGAGATTGTGTGTGTCGCGTGTTGAACTCTGGTCTGCTGTGTGGTGGGTGGCAGCTGTGACTGTCTTCATGCGGATGGAATCAGGCGTGCCTGGAGAACCTAACTGGCACAAGTCCTGTGCCCTGCTGTTCCCACTCAGGCTGAGCCTGGTACCCTTGTGGGGGTGAACCCGCACACACCTGGGCTGCCTGAGCGTGTCAGGTGGGTGCACTCGGCTTGGAGACCCAGTCCCACCACCGGTAGCCCCACAGGCACCCACTTGATCACACAACCAGAAATGATTGGGGAGGGCTTGGGAGGAGGGGGGAGGGGAAGTGAGAAGAATGGGGGACTCCAGGCAGGACCGCCCAGCTTCTGATCGCAGCCCTGCCGTGTGTCGTGTGCTGACTGTGTGACTCTGGACCTAGCCCTGTCCAGTACCTCAGTTTCCTCCTCTTTACAGTGGGAGGAACAACCATGCCAACTTCTAGCGGTGTTGTGAGCCTTCCATGAGGTCTCCTGGTCACCATGGTGTGTGGGAGGGACAGCCAGGCCAGAGTTCCCTGTCTTGACCTTGATTCCTTGTCCTTGACCCCATCTGCCCCATCCCTCTGCCCCCACCGGAATTCAATGGGGCCAGAAGCACAGGGGTAGACAAGGTGACTGCGGCTGTTGGGATGCGGGGAAGGAGAGGGCACAGGCGGCCTTGGGGGCTGCAGCGTTCATTACCATGCAGGTCCCGGTCTCTCCCACCACATCCATCCTCCGCGCCCGGCCCCACCCCCACCTCCTCCGCGCTGAGCTGATAAAATTTTGAAGCAAGTTTTCTGCCGGCGTCAGCACAATCTCCGGGAGCCTCCCCTCCCCCATCGACCCCCTCCCTCCTCAGCTCAGCGGGCAGGCGGGGCCTCCAGGCCTCTACAGACACCTTCGTGTCCGTCGGCCATGCTTTTGCTAGCCGATCTGGTCAATCTCCTCGCTTGAGGGCTGAGGAAGGTCAAGGCTGCACCCTCTCCTGCTTCGAGCCAGCTCCATCCCAGGGGACCGCCACTCAAACCTGCTCCAGCTGACCCAGCTGGGAGTGAGGGTCGGGTTCGAAGGCTGAGCGGGGAGCCCAACCCCAGCTCAGCCTCCTGCCTGCCTGCCTGGCTGCTGGGTTACCCAAAACAAGTCACTGAATCTCTCTGTGCCTGCTTTCCTTGTCTTTAAAATGAGACAATCAAAAATAGCTGTAGGAATGTTGGATTCTTATGATAAAGTGTTTGACAAATAACCCCTGTGGGGTCATGGAGAGAAGTACCCAGCACAGGGATAGGACTTTGTGGACCGTTATTTATTTTTTTTTCTTGGACCATTATTATTATCATCCTTATTAGGCTTATAATTTCCCACCTCCATGCCTTTGCCCATATGGTTCCCTCTGCTGCGGATGTCATTCCCATCTGGAAAACTCCTACTTATGGTTCAAAACCCCAACTCCCAGTGCCACTTTCTTTCTGTCAAGCAATTTTTCTGAGGACTTAGCAATTATTTTCCATTCTCATGGCAACCCTGTGAGGGAGGAATCATTGTATCCATTGTACAGATGAGGAAACGGAAGCCTCAAAAGAAGGAAACTAAAAAGTACCTTGGAAGAAGTTACCTGCCCTGCCCCAGGTCACAGCTAGAAAAGGGCAGAATTAGGGTTGGACGTGGGCAACTTCTGTTGCTAGGGCTTCCTGGTAGCTCAGCTGGTAAAGAATTTGCCAGCAATGCAAGAGACCCAGGTTCGATTACTGGGTCGGGAAGATCCCCTGGAGAAGGGTTAGGCTACCCACTCCAGTATTCTTGGGCTTCCCTGGTGGCTCAGACTGTAAAATCTGCCTGAAATGCAGGAGACCTGAGTTCGATCCCTGGGCTGGGAAGATCCCCTGGAGGAGGGCATGGCAACCCACTCCAGTATTCTTGCCTGGAGAATTCCCATGGACAGAGGAGCCTGGTGGGGGTACAGTACATGGGGTCACAAAGAGTCGGACACGACTGAACGACTAAGCACAGCACAGCTTCTGTTGCTGGCACCTCTGCTAGCTTTCCATGCTCGATGGCAGAAGGGGATGGAGGTAAATTGCAGTGTAGGATGTGGGTGTCCAGTCTATTTGGCTTGGCCACCTCTGGGCTCGGTCTGTGTTCTAGGCTCTTACTAACCAGAGCTTCCTCCAGGATTCCCAAGCTGATGCTGCCGCCCAGAACCCCCTGCTGAGCCCCAGCTCCCCGACTTCCATCGCAGGACCCCCATCCCCATCTGGGCCACAGTTACGTCTCTGTTCTTAGCCAAGCAGTCATCTGATGGCAGAGAGAACTGGCCACCTCTTCTCTCCTCTCCCCTTGTGGGTCTCAGGGCTGCAGGGCATCCGGGCCGAGGTCAGAGTGCAGTGGCCACTCAAACCAGCCCTGCTGGGAGGCCATGGGGTTGATGGGGAGTGGGGAAAGCGGGCCTTGCTTGACTTCTGGGACAGGTCACAGGCTGGGTGTTGAGACGGGCACCTGCCATTTGGCTGGAAGGAGGTACCACCTTGGGTGTCAGATGTGGGGCCTCAGGGCCAACAGAATGACAGTGAGAGAGACCCAGAGACACAGAGGGACCCTGAGACATGGAGAGACACACGGAGACCCACACACTGTCCCCAGACCCAGGGATGAGGCTCGGCTCCCCCTACCCCCACAGCCTCTGTTTCTCCCTGGGGCTATCAGGTGGATTGCTGGGGCCCCACCCCAAGGAGGAATCCCAGGCCTCCCTCCCCAGGGTTATTTTGGAGAATAGAAGAGTGGGGACGAGCTGGGAGAAGATCCCTTTGGCGCTGGGACTCCCAGGCTCCTCAGAGCCCAGGGCACCACCTTGGGCCAAACTTGGCTGCCTCGGGCATCCATCTGGCGTCGTTGCAGACACGGGGCCCTGATTCCAGGAGTGGACTCCGTGTGTGCCCGGAGGATGGCCTAGGGGACAGCTGGGGGACCCTGATGAGGGGAGTGACATGAGCTCTGCCTTGGGACATTGGGGCTGCTTGGTCCTTACATGCCCTTTGTGGGTGGGTGTGCCATTGAGCAGGAGATGGGGAAGCTGACAATTCTCAGTTAAATTAATAAAAAGCTAAGGACAGGGAGGGGCATGGAGAGGCATGGCAGGTACTCTGGCTGGGCCACAGAGAGATTTGAGTGAGAGTGTGCCAGGCCATTGAGGGGGCATAGCCGGTGCAAAGGCCCTGGGGCTGGAATGGTCCCAAGCACAAGTGCTGGAGGGTGGGGCTGAGGACCGCTGCCTGGCAGTGGGAAGGCCGGGCCTCCTCCTCGGCCTCTCGTTTGGGAAGGAGCCCAGAGGAAGCAGGGCCCAGAGAGAGAAGCTGTCTGCCCAGCTCCAGAGCCCAGCCAGGCCTCCCCGCCCCCTCTGGCGGCCTGAGAAACCTGAGGCGGGCGGGCACCATGCCAGGGCGGGTGGGGGAGGTGCTGCCAGGCCCGCCCGCCCCGGCAGCTGCCAGCCCGCCCCGAGCCGCCAGTCCAGATGGTGCCCATCTGCTGACGCCGCCGTGGGCTGGCCTCCCGTTCCCGCCTCCTGTTCCCGCCTTGTTCGGTGCCAACCTCCTGGAACGGCACTGTGGGCAGGGGCCCGCTTGGGAAGCTCACAGCTGCTCAAGGGGCTGCCCAGGGTGCCCAGGAAGGGGGCAGGAGGATCGAGGGGGAAGGGGTCCCCACCCTGTCTTGGATGAACCTGGGAAGCAATCATAACAACAGATGATAGTAACAGCGGACATGTATTGCATACCCGATGCTGAGCCTGCCCCACATCTGGTTTAATTCTCTCCACCACCCAGGGAGATCATCCTAGTGGCTCAGATGGTAAAGAATCTGCCTGCAATGCAGGAGACCCAGGTTCGATCCGTGGGTCAGGAAGATCCCATGGAGGAGAGCATGGCAACCCACTCCAATATTCTTGCCGGGAGAATCCCACGGACAGAGGAGCCTGGTGGGCTACAGTCCATGGAGTTGCAAAGAGTCAACAAGACTGAGCGACTAACATTTTCACTTTCACCACCCAGGGAGGGAGCAACTAGTACCTACTCTCGTGTTTCAGTAAGAAAACAGACCCAGAGATGGTCAGTCACTTGTCTAGGGTCCCACAGCTCCTAAGAGGTAGGGCAGAATTAGAACCCACAGATCCTGAGTCCTCAAAACCACTAAAGGAAAAAACTGAAAACTGCTTTTGGGGTTACTGAATGGAACCTACACCCTCCCAGTTGTACAGATGATGAAGAGAGCTGGCCCAAATACATAGTGAACAAATGAATGAATATTGGTGAACCTTCCCTAAGTGCCTACCATGCCCCAGCCTGGGGGCCGGGATCCTCATAAAGTACACCCTGGGCTCAGATAGCAGGAGAAAGGGCCTGGATCGAAGGAGCCTGGGTTGGCTTCAGCTCTGCCTGGGCTTGCTGTGTGACTTAGGGCAGAGCCCTGCTCTCTCTGTTCTGAGGTTGGAGGAGAGCTGAGCCAGGAAGGTAGGGCCTTGTGGGGCCACGGAGAGAAACAAGCTGGACCTTGACAGAGGGTCCCCCATCTCTTCCAACCCCTGTTAATATCCATTCCAGCCCAGGACACTGTGCTGGGGGAGACAGGATGGATGTGGACAGGAGGGCATGTGAGAGCGCCCATTCGCTTGTATGATGGACACAATTTTGTGTCCACACTTGTTCCAGGCTGTGTGAGATGTACTCCTCTCTCTGACCCTTCATTTTCCCACCTGGAGAGTGGAAAAAATAACTGTGTTGTGTCCACTGCATTGACAATTGGAGTCAGTGACCCCTGGATAGCATAAAACAGGTGCTCAATAAAATGCTCAATTCCTTCCCAGATCCTCTCCCCAGCCCCAGGAGGCAAAGCAGGGAAGAACCTTTGAGCATCTAGAGAACCAGCCGGGGTACCTGTAACCGAGGATGGGCCCCCACTGGAAGCCAGGTGTCTGGATGGTGGAGGAGTAAGGGGCTCCTGGCAGCCTGGACTCCCCCAGGGCAGGGCAGCCAGGTGGACCAGCTGTCTGTCCGTGCAGGGGTGGTGGCTGCCCAGGGGTGAGGTCCAGACACCAGCTGATGATGTATTTATAGTGGCGGTGGGAGGCCTCTGGGCTCCTGGTTAGCGATGCCGAGGGTGCTGCTAATGCAGCAGGTGGGAGCCCCGTGTCAGGAAGAGGTAGGGATGACATCTGTACCCAGATGGCCCAGGTTGAGATCCCACCGCTCATGCACTGTGTGGCCTTGGGGAGGTGACGTCACTGCTCTGGGCCTCAGTTGCCTTCCCTCTGAAAAGGGCATGAAACAGATGGTGCCTGCTTCGCTAGGCTATATGGGGTTAAGTAAGATAATGCATGAAGAGTGCTAGGACAGGGCCTGGCATACAGTAGGTGCTCAAACATGTGTGCTAAGTCACTTCACTGGTGTCCGACTCTTTGCAAACCCGTGGACTGTAGCCCACCAGGCTCTCTGTCCATGGGATTCCCCACACAAGAATACTGGAGTGGATTGCCATGCCCTCCTCCAGGCTCAAACATAATTTGGTGCCTTAGAAAGGAAAGAGATCCTGACCCATGTTACATTGTGGATGGACTCTGAGAACATAATGCTCAATGAGAGAAGCAGACACAGGACACACACTGTCTGGTTCCACCCACAGGAGGTCTTAGAGGAATCAGATCCAGAGAGACAGGAAGTAGATGGTGGGGCCAGGGGCTCGGGGCGGGGGGGGGTTAGTTAATGGAGACAGAGTTTTCCTTTGGGAAAATGAGGCAGTTCTGGAGATGATGGTGGGGATGGTTACAAGGCAGTGTGAAGGTATCCAGTGCCACTGAACTGTGCACTTAAAAATGGCTAAGGTGGTGAATTTTGGGGACTCCCCTGGTGGCTCCAGTGGTTAGGACTCTGTGCTTCCAATGCTGGGGGCATGGGTTCAATCCCTGGTTGGGGAACTAAGATCCCACGTGCCAAAAAATAAATAAAATAACAATGGAAGTGGTGGTGTTAGTTGCTCAGTCATGTCCGACTCTTTGCAACCCCATGGACTGTAGCCCGCCAGGCTCCTCTGTCCATGGGATTCTCCAGGTTAGAATACTGGAGTGGGTAGCCATTCCCTTCTCCAGGGGATCTTCCCAACCTGGGATCAAACCTGGGTCTCTCGAATTGCAGGCAGATTCTTCACTGCTGAGCCACCAGGTGAATTTTATGCTATTGATATTCTACCACAGTTTAAAAAATTCTTTGTTGTTAGTGATAATTTGTAATTTAACTAGGCTTCATTGTCGAAATCTGAAAAATGATAGTAATAATGAGTAATACATCCTCTATTATAATGCAATGATAAGTAATAAAAATAAAACCAGTGGTGGTAATATAATCATGGTTACTATTAGGGCTTCCCTCATGGCTCAGTTGGTAAAAATCTGCCTGCAATGCAAGAGACCCAGGTTCAATCCCTGGCTGGGGAAAATACTCTGGAGAAGGAAATGGCAACCCAATCCTGTATTCTTGCCTGAAAAATCTCATGGACAGAGGAGCCTGACAGGCTACAGTCCATGGGGTCGCAAAAGTGTCGGACACGACTGAGCATCACCACCTTTCTCATCATCATCACCATTACTGTGTTTCCAGCTCCAGTTCTGCCCTCTGGCCAGCTGGACAACCTTGGGCAAGTTAATGCCCACCTCTGGGCTTCTGCTTTCTTCATCTGCAGGCTGAGTGTAGGCAGTGTTCAGTGACTGAAGTTAAGATAGGATCTCTGAGAAAGGAACCTCTCAGCATGACAAGCGCTCAGAAATTTTAACTTCTTTCCTGGAGAAGGGAATGGCTACTTGCTCCTGTGTTCTTGCCTGGAGAAACCCATGGACAAAGGAGCCTGGCAGGCAGCAGTCCACGGGGTTGCAAAGAGTCAGAATGGACTGAGCGAGTAACACTTTACTGAGTAGGTAGCCCCTCCCCCACGGACACCCCGCTCAGGTGCCCAGCTTGCGCGTCCACACCTGCTGAGGCTCCCGAGGACCCGAGAGGTGTGGAGCCCGCAGAAAGTGGGAAGCATCTCCATGCACCTGTGGCGGCCACCCCAGTGTGGTGGGGCTGCAGTTGCCACTCTGGCCCTGCGCCCGGCCAGCCAGAGGGGTGCTGAGGGCAGCTAGGGACATCTCCGGGCACCCCCCCGCCTCCGCAGACAGCTGCCAGTCCAGCCCCTCTCCCTCCAGCTGGGTGTGGGCAGGAAGTCACAGATGGTCAGAGTCAGTGAGGGACAAGGGAGGGGACGCGTGGGAACACTGGGTTTCTTGTCCACATCAGGAAACTGAGGCCCAGAGAGGGTCCTTCCTCGGGTCCATTCTATCCCGCCTTCTGCCCCAGGCTGTCTTGTGTGGGCGTCAGGATGGGGGGAAAAGGGGGGCCCTGCAGGAGAGCTGGGTTCGATCCCTGGGTCAGGAAGATTCCCTAGAGAAGGGAATGGCTACCCACTCCAGTATTCTTACCTGGAGAAGCCCCATGGACAGAGGAGCCTGGAGGGCTACAGTCTTTGGGATTGCAAAGAGTTGGTCATGACTGAGCAAATACCACTGGTACCTCAGGGTAAATGGCTTGCAAGTGGCAAAAAGGTTTCAAGAGAGGCAGGAGGGCTGTCCTAGATCCTCCACAGGACAAATTTTGGAATTCCCAAGGCCTCAGTTTTAGACCCTTCACAGCTAGGATCTTAGGACTTTCCTGGTGGTTCAGTGGCTAAGATGCCATGCTCCCAATGTAGGGGACCCAGGTTTGATCCCTGGTCAGGGAACTAGATCTCGCATGCTGCAAACTGAGACTTGGTGCAGCCAAATAAATATTAAAAAAAAAAAAAACAAAAAACAAACCACGCTGAGATCTTTACCATCTGACAATTTTAGAATTCTCCCAGGGAGGTTCAGAGCCACATGGTCAGAATTCCAGAATTTCCAGAATTCCACATGTGGGATTTTCTCATGTCCAAGGACAGGCTCTGAAGTGTTCTCAACTTGGGTTCTAGAACATCCAGGGCAAGTTCTAGAATTCTCTTTCTGGCAGGGATCTAGAACATGCAGGTCAGAGTTGAGTAAGCCTGTCCTCAGACGTCTAGTGACTGAGCAGAGCATTCTAGAAAAGAGCCTTACAGAGGGAGACAGAGGTAGATTTCGGGGATTTTTTTAGGCTTTTTCCAGACTCGCTGAGGCAGGGGCTGCCTGCTTGAATGGGGGCCCCATGGTCGGGAAATGTTTGGGAGCAGGACTGTGAGAAGCTGGGACTAGGGGGGGACCAGGAATAAGCCGGGATTTTGTTTAATCTGCAATAAAAGTCTGTTGTTTATCACATGTGGGGACACGGAACCCGGGGTGTTTCCAGAGGCTGTGGGGGAACAGAGCACATAGTAGGTCCTCGCTGGAAGGCAGCAGCTGTAATTAACCCTGGTGACCTCTGGCAGGAGGCAGGGGTTGTCTGTGTCTGGGATGTTGGGGTGCATTTTGGGGGGAACTCCAAGCATACTGAGGGCTTACTAAGAAGTAAATTCTCAGTACAAGTCAGGGATTATTCACACCATTTTGTTTCACCTTAATCCCACAAAGGTAGGGATTATCATGAACCACATTTCATACATGGGAAAACTGAGGCCCAGAGAGGTTAAGACAACAACCTGAGGCCACACAACTAAATGGTAGTCAGGATTCGAATCCAGGTGGTAAAGAATCTGCCTGCAGTGCAGGAGACCTGGGTTTGATCTCTGGATTGGGACAATCCCCTGGAGAAAGGCACGGCAACCCACTCCAGTATTCTTGCCTGGAGAATCCCATGGACAGAGGAGCCTGGCGGGCTATAGTCCACAGGTGGTCGCAAAGAGTTGGTTATGACTGAGCAACTAACACTTTCACTTTTCACTTTCACTGGCAGATCTGAGGGAATACAGAAGTCCCCTAGGAAGGGGTTGTTTGGGGTGTGTCAGGGACCTCCCTTAGAATGTCCTAGGATCCTGCCTTTGGGCCTAGAGAGTTTGGGTGCTGGTGAGCAGGTGCCAGGCTCAGCTGGATCAAGTTGGGGCTGCAGCCTGGCTGGGAGTAGGCCAGCCTCAAACCCCTGATGTAGTGGAACAGGGAGGCAAGAGATGCAGTCCAGGCTGCGAGTCTCCCCGTCTGGGTCTCTGTCTCTTTGTCTGTCTCAGCCCCCGTCTCTCTCCCCAGTCCTGGCCAGTCTCCTCCCCTCACCACCCCAGGCCAGCCTGTGGGCTGCCCGGAGGTGGCAACAGCAACTGAATGGGCCCCTTGTTCCTGACCACACCCGCCCCTTGGGGTCACTCCAGGACAAGCCCTGGCAGCCTGCTGGCTTAAAGGGCCAGTGCCCAGAGAAGGGGGGGGCGCCCACCCCAAGCCTTTGGGGGCTTTGCTCCCAAGCTCCACTCCCCAGCCTCCCAAAGATGGAGGAACTGCGTTGGGGTAGGGGCAGGCAGCATCACATCCAGACATCCCAGCCCCACATGGTCAGATGGTGGCTGCATGTGCCTGGTGGCGTGTGGGTTTCCCTCTAGGAAAAATGAAAATTTTCCTTCTTTTCTCTCAGCCGCTGGGCAGATGTAATGGTATCTGGGTCAGGGTTTGGTACACAGTCGGCGCTCCTCTGTGCTCATGGCATTGCTTGAACCTCGTGGTGTTGGGATTGGGCAGTTACCTCTTCACCTTCCTCCGTTACCTCCTATTTTCAAATGTCAAATGAGGCAAGGGTTAGGCTGGTTAACAGAATTAAAAGGGTTTTAATTGCAGCTGAGTTTCAGGCTGCACTTATTGAGTGCCAGCTGCACACCAGGCCCTGTTGAGAAAGGCTGTCTGGAGCTCCATTTTACAGAGGTGCTGAGAGGTTATGCGGCCCAGGTGTCAGTCAGCCCTGCCACCTCCACCCTCCACCCAGGGCTGTGAAGCTGCAGGCTGCTCGCTTGCCTTCTCTGGGCCTCGGTTCCCCTTCAGAGCAATGGGAATAGCCCCTGTCCACTTTCAGGCTGGAAACTGTTCACTTCTCCTACCCAGGAGATGCTGTGGCTGGGGGAGTCTGGGACATCCCCCACACATGGGCTGACCCAGAAGGCCTTGAATTGGGCTGCACCCGCTGGCCGCTCTGGGCGGCCTCGGTGCTCCTATGCCTCAGGCCGGCCCCTCAGACAGCCTGGGACAGGTTGCTGCCGGATGGACAAGCCTGTTCCCTGCTTCCTTATGTAACCGGGTTATGCAAGGGCAGCTGGCCTGCTTACATAAGGGGAGGCCGGGCCAGCCCCATCTGGGGAGGGGTAGGCTCTTAAAGGGGCTGGCGTCCCCCAAGTCTCCCCTCCAGGACCCTGTACCAACCCATGGAGGGGAGCCCTTATCAACTCTCGTCGATTCTATGCTCATCAGTACCATTATTATTATTGTTGTTGATGTTGTTCATCATCGCTTTGTTCTTTCCCAGGAGGCACAGAGCCCACTCTGCTTCTGACCCTCAGCTAGTCCCTTCTGTCCCTGAGCCTCAGTTTCCCCATCTGGGCAAGGGGGTGTCAGCAAAGTAAGGCAGTGGGTCTTAACAGGGGTGCTAGCCCTGCCACCTGCTTGCTGTATGACCTCAGGAAAATGGCAACCCTCTCTGGGCCTCCATATCGCCATCTGTAAAACACGCTGCTTTTCAGGGTTGCCGAGGGGAAATGAGTTCAGACGTGTGAAGGGTTAAGATAGCATGGGGCATGCATGCACTCGTTCAGTACAACTTCTTGGTAGTTGATAAATATTTATTAAGCACTTACTGTATGCCAAGCCCTTTTCCAGGTCCTGGGGACACCACCATGAACAAGACAGACAGAAATCCAGCCCTGGTGGGGTTCCCAGTCGGGTGGGGGAGACGGACAAAGAACAAGTTCGTGATGAGGGCTGTCGAGAAAAATAAAGAAAGTTAAGGAATACAGAGTGATGGACTATTTGGGGAGGGACTGTCTGAGGACCTGACATTTGAGCTGAGACCTGAAGGGTGAAGAGGAACCAGTTGTGCAAAGAACTGGGGGAAGGGCACCCTAAGCAGAGGGCACAGCCAGTGCAAAGGCCCTGGGGCAGGACTGGACCTGGCAGGTTGGAGGAACAGCCAGGAGGCCCAGGTAGACAGAGCAGACTGAGCGAGGGGGAGACAGGGAGGAGGGGAGGGCAGGGAGGGGACCTGGTCTTTTACCACCAGGGAGGTGGGAGCCCTGGAGGGCTGTGGGCAGAGGAGGGGCAGGGCCTGACTCAGTGCTCACCGGCGCCCTCTGGCCACTGTGGGAAGAACAGGCTTTAGGGGGCAAGGGTGGGAGTTGAGAAGACAGGGCTGGTTCCGGCTCAGGCCAGGGAAGGCCAGGGGCCAGCCAGGCAGAGGCAGACTCCAGCAGCATGAGAATTCAGTGGCATTGGTCAGTCTGGGCAGAGCAAGACCATGCACTTCAGTTGGACGGTCACTTGGATCATGAGGGCCCTTCCAAGGCTGGTGCTGGCCCTCCTGTCCCCTTGCCTCCTGCTTGGACCCAGGCAGGGAAAAGGAGGGCAGGTGAAGTCGGCCCCCAGACATACCCAGGGCCTCTCCTGGAGTCAGGATATTGTTTGTGGGCAAGCTGGGGTAGGGCAGTGGTTCCCTAGGTGGCCCATAGGGCTCTGGATGAGTTAGGCAGGCAACTGTGGGGCCCCCAGCCTCAAGCTGGGTGTTCTGTTTGCATGGCTGCATTGTTCCTGTTTTTTTATTCCTGATCTCACCTGGTAGGCTTAGGCTGGCACCTCAGTTTCCTTGGCTGTGAAATGGGAATGATGGTCTGTAACTGCTCCGCGGGTTCCAGGAGCGCTGGCACACAGTAGGCACTAATTCAGGGATCAGTAGCAATAATGTAGGAGGCTTTGGGAGGCAGAAAGCGCCACTCCCCCATGCCCAACAGGGGAGACAGGTATGTGGAAACCCTTGATACTCATTGAGATGGGCCACTGGGCAACTAAGTGACTCCCCCATCTGAGCCCATTTGTCCCTGTAAAATGAGACCACAGCTATGGAACCCCTGTGGCATGTTGCGTGTTTAGTTGCTCAGTCATATTCAACTCTGTGACCCCACAGACTGTAGCCCTCCAGGCTCTTCTGTCCATGGGATTTCCCAGGCAAGAATACTAGAGTGGATTGCCATTTCCTTCTCCAGGGGATCTTCCAGACCCAAGGATTGAACTCGCATCTCCTGCATTGGCAGGTAGATTCTTTACCTCTACACCACCTGGGAAGTACAGAACCCCTGTGACACTTGGTCAAAGGCCAGCACAAAAAGCTGTCTAGACTGTTACTATGCTCTCCCAGCCTCATGTGCCACATAGGGAAACAGACCCAGAGAGAACCAGGGGCTTAACCTAGAGTCACACAGCCAGTTGGGCAAGGAGTTGCCCCTGAAACAGATAGCCTGGCTCCAAGCCACTCCAGTGCCTCAGTTTCTGGATCCATGAAATGGGTACACTGCGGGGGTCAGTGGGAATAACTGGACACCCAAGTAGAGGCTGCAAAGATTTATGTGGTCAGCCTAAGATTCTGCCCGGACACCTTCCTCCTGGGGTACTGAGGTGACATATGGAGGGTCTTTGGCCTCCACACCCCCTTGTTTCCCTTAGGTGCGGGCTGAGGAGATTCCTGGAGGCTCCTGGGTTCACTGGGGCCATTCTGGCCAAGGAGAGGCAGTAGGAGCCATGCCCCTCTTCCCAGAAACTGCAGCCCTCTCTCTCTGGGGAAAGCAGGCCTATAGGGTCCTCCTTTGCCCTGTAGAACGTCTAGAGCTGGACAGTCCAGTCCACCCCATACAGACAGGGCTGTCTGTCTGTCTTTGCTACACACCCACCATGTGCTGCCTGCCCGGTCTCTGCCAGATCCAGACACATTCAGTGAGGCAGCAGGTGGTGAGGCCAAATCTCTGCATGGGTTCAAGTCCTGGCTGCATGTACTCGACCCAATTGCTTGACCTCCCTGAGACCTCTTCTGCCCCTCTGTAAATCTGTACATAGCTCTTGTGATTGTATGCAGCTCCTGGCATATAAGGACTCAATAAATGGCAGTTATGATTATCATTATTTTCATACACTGTCTCTACAGTGTATGACAATGTATTTCATACTCTGTCATTACAAGCTCTTTCTGTACCTGGCAAACTCCTACTCAGACATCAAGGCCCCAGCTCCAATGTCCCCTCCAACAGAAAGTCTTCCTGGGTCCCCAGGCCAAGTTTCTGTTATTTTTTGGGGTTCCTCCTGCACTGAGGTCCTGCCTTTGATAGCTAGGCCTGGAGCAGTTGGGTGGGCTTTGCAAAAGAGGATTTCTGCTGATCTTCAAAAGACCAGGGGGGCATGAGATGGGCAATGCTTGGATGACATTTCATACCCTGCCCTGGCCTGTTGTAGAAATCCACTGGTTGGAGTCTACACTCCTAAACCTGGTCTTTCTCTCTGAATATCCCCGTTTTCCCAACAGGGGATTCTCATGTCTGACAAGCATTTATTTTGTACCTGCTGTAAACCAGGCCCTAGCAGGATCATCCCAATTATTCATGCTATAGGCATGTATTGAGCAGCTACCATGTGATAGGCTCTGCAGGAATAATCACACTCACTTGTCTACAAACATCTATTGACTGCCAGTTATGTGTAAGCACTGTTTGAGCACCAACAGCATGCCAGGCTCCAGGAAGAGAGGCCATAGGAGGACCAGGGGAGAAGAAAAGTCTCCCCACTAACTATGACTCCAGGCTTGGCCCTCGAGTTTCCCACCTCCTCCTGCGTTTCAGGCAGCAGGTTACAAATGTGGGCACCAGAACCAGAGTAACTGAGTTCCCATCCGATTGTCCACTTACTGACATGAGACCTGGGACAAGCCCCTTCCCATCTCTGACCCCTCTGGAAAATGGGGCTCCAAGCAGTCTGAAAGGTTTGCATCTCAAAATCTACTTTCTGCATAGAAGGAAACAGAGGTAGTCAGCAGGCTCCTGGTTCGCTGCAGGTGTGATTCCCCCCAGGCAACACTGGGGAGAGCACCCAGTCTTAGTTCAGAGAGGGGCAGTGCTGAACCAAGGACACACAGCTCAGGGCGGGTCCCTGCCCTATTCTGGAGGCCTCTCCTTGTTGCCTGCCTCCCTGGCCCAGGCTGCCAGCCTCCGGCCTCCCCCACCCCTCCCTGGGGCTGCTGAGTTGGTGAGGAAGCCCGAGAAACTTCAGAAAGAAGGGAAACTGGGAGGGGCCAGGCGCCCCCACCCCGTCCTTGGCGGGGGGGATGCTCTGGGCTTCCGCCTCCTCCATCCACCGCGTGGCCTCAGACGGCTTCCGGGGCTGCGTCCCCTCCCGCGGCCACACGTGCGCGCTCAGCCCTTGGGCACATGAGGCTCCATAGCTCCCAACCCCTGGCGGGGCTGCCAGGGAGGCAGGCCGAGGCCTTGGCTTGGCTGCGGGCGAAGCCAAGAATTCGCTCCAAATGTAAACAGCGAGTTATTTTAAGTCTGCCCCCCTTCCCGGGTGGCGCTGACACATTTGACATTGGAGGGGACGGGGGGGGGGGGGGGGGGCGAGGTTGCGCGTGTGGGTATTTTTAACCTTGTTTTTCACATCCTTGGTACCACCCGGAGTCTGGTTTGTGCCGAGCGAGTGGCGGGGGGCCCCGGGCCCCGGGTGGCAGCAGGCAGGTTCCTACCCCTGCCTGGCACGGCCGCCGCCCTCCTGGCACAAGAGCCTTTAACCCCGTGGAGGCCGCAGAGGAGGCCCAGCATCCCCCTACCAAGGCAGCCCCCCACCCCCACCCCAGGGGATCCCGGACTCCAGGCCCAGCCAACCTGCTCCTCCCGCGCCCACAAAATGGCCGCCTAGGTCGGAGAAGCATCTGGAAGCCGGGAGGAAGCGTTGACAAAATGGCCGCCAGAGCGCTGATGTCATAGGTGGCGTGGCCGCCAAGAGCGGCCGGGGTGGGACGAGCCCTGGCCTGCAGGCCTCAGAGTGGGCCCCGCGGCCTACGGGGGCCTCCCTGCCAGTTTCTCGGGCCAGACACCCCCCAACCGCCTGTGCCAAAGCCCCCCAGAGCCCACCGGACGCCCCAAGTTCAGCCCAAGGCCACGCGCTAGCACCTCCCGGGCCTGGCGCTGTGGCCGGCCGGGGGGTGGTGGATGGCCGCTGTCCTGACCCGCTGGCGAGGTATCCACGAGTGCCCGGCGGGGCCCATAGCCAGGCCGCGGAGCAGGCGGGGGCGAGAGCCGGGCCGGGTGGGAAGAAAAAAGAAACTTTTCTTTGAAAGTGATTCCGAAGCAGGTTGGCTGGAGCCCAGGCGGCCGGCAGTAGGGCAGAGGGAGATGGAAAGTGTGGTCCAGACTCGAGGAACGTGGCAGGTCAGGAAGGACAAGGCCGGGGAGGCCTGGATGGGGTGGAGGAGGGGTTTGCGGCGCCTGGGAGGTCACCCCAGCCATGGCCTTCTGCCTCTCTGCCCTGACGCCTTGTCCAGATTTCCCCCTGAGGACCAAGGATGTCTAGCATCTTGCCTTTTTTCCCTTTGATTTATCCAAACATCCCTGGGAGGAGGGCCACCAGGGGGTGGTTTAGAGCCTCTGTATCAGGATGTGGAGGCTCAGAGAGGGAAAGTACTTTTGCTGAGATCACACAGCATTGGTGAGACGGACATCCATTTCTGATTGTTGACCTTGGGAGGTCTGCAGTCTTGAGCCTGCAGGGGCAAGACGGGGTGTCTCCAGGGAGACTCAGGATTTGTACTGGAATTCCTTGAAGCCCAGAGTAATTTCGGTCCTGAGCCTTCCTCCTGCTACTCTGCCAGGGAAGTCCAAGTTCAGTCTCTTAGTCACTCAGTCCGTCCAACTGTTTGCAACCCCATGGACTGTAGCCCACCAGTCTCCTCTGTCCAGGGGATTTCCCAGATAAGAATACTGAAGTGGGTTGCCATTTCCTTCTCCAGAGGATCTTCCCCACCCAGGGGTCAAACACAGGTCCCCTCCATTGCAGACAAATTCTTTACCATGGGAGCCACCAGGTAAGTCCAGGTTCAGTTTAGCTTGAAGCCTTCCTGCTGTGATTGATCTCCTGGCCCTCCTCGAGATAGCCCAGAGGAAACCTTGACCTCAAGCTTCATGGGGCAGAACTTTGTGTCTGTTTGGTACATTGCTGTGTCCCTGGACCCTAGGACAGAGCCTGGTGTACTATAAGTGCTCAGTACATGAGTGAAAGAATCAATCTTTCCCCTTATGCTTCGGTTTGTACAGAGACTTATGCGGGAGGCAGGTGGAGGCTCCGGGCACAAAGCAGGTTGTAAGATTATGGGACATACTCGGGAATCCGTGGTCACATTTCTTAGGAGGGACACGAGAGTATGAACCTCCAAACTTCCAGAACATCAAGGCCAGGTCCTGTGGACATAAAACCCCACTTGAACAGAAACCTGAATAAAGGTCTCTTGAGCCAAGCAGGCATTTGCAAGAAAGGCATTCCAGGCAGTGCAAAGGCCCTGTGGCAGGACCATGCCTGGCATGTTGGAGAAATAGGAAGGCCCCCATTTGGCTGGAGCAGAGTGAGCAAGGGGGAGAGAGAGGAGAGGAGAGCAGGGAGGGGATGGGGCAGGTGATGAAGGACCTTGTGGGCCACAAGAAGGACTTGGGACTTTCATACGTTTAAAGACCCAGACCTGGGAATTCCCTGGTGGTCCAGTGTCTTAAGACGCCACGCTCCCAACACTAGGGGCCTGGGTTTGATCCCTGATCGGGGAACTAGGTCCTGCATGCTGCGACTAAAAGTTTGAATGCCACAGCTAAGACCCAGCACAGCCAAATAAATATATATTTTTTAATTTTTAAATTAAGAAAAGACCCAGGCTCAGTCCAGTGTGATGAAAACTCAGACAAAAGTTGGACAAAGTACTAAAGGAGGGTGTTCCAAAAGAGATGTTAGATCCGGGCCTGGAGAGATGGTTGGAGCTGGCATGAGAGCAAGAGGGGCAGGGAAGTTTCCATGGCAAGAACAAGGAGGATGAAGGCCAGGGTCGCCTGACTGGCGTGGCCTTCCAGGACAAAGTTGAACCTCGGCCGGCGATCTTTAAAAATGACTGGTGACACCCGGGAGCTGGGAATTCCAGGACCTGGCTTTGGTTCTCTCTCTAGCTGGCCGGTGCTGGGAGGCGGACGTGGCAGCCCGGCAGAGCCAGCTCCATTTGGAAGCCCGCTGAGGTTGGACGAGAAATCCTGCGGGCGAGCTCACCGAGGCAGCCGAGGCTAGCCCAGCGGATGCACCATGGGGCCTGAGCGGGAACCCTAGGCTCTTCCATATCCTGCCAGGTTTAAATGGGTGTAATCATAGTTTCAGCAAGTCCTGTCCTTTCATCCAAAAGATGAATTGAGTGTGACCCACTCTGTCCACCCCTGGCTGTCACCCTAGGCCAAGCTGTTATGCCCACTGGGATCCTTGTCCGCCCCTCCTCCCTGGACTTCCAGCCTCTGAGAGTGCAGAAATCACTCAGCAGCCAGATTTAATGTGTGTTTGCTTTATTATGGTAAAATATATATAATATATAAAGTTTACTGTCTTAACCTTTTTTGAGTGCATAGCTCAGTGGCACTAAGCACACTCACACTGTTCTGCAACCATCCCCACCATCATCTCCAGAACTTTCTCATCTTCTGAAAGTGAAACTCTGTCCCCATTGAACATTCACTCCTTTCCCCTCCCCCAGCCCCTGGCCCCACCATCTACTTCCTCTCTATGTGGATCTGACTCCTCTAGGACCTCCTGTGAATAGAACCAGACAGTATGTGTCCTTCTGTGTCTGGCTTCTCTCACTAAGCATCACATTTTCAAGGTCCATCCACATTGTAGCAGGTGCCAGAACCTCCTTCCTTTTTAAGACTGAGTAATATTCCACTGCATAGCTGGACCACAATTTGTTTATCCCTTGTGCTTTGATGGACTCTTGGTGTGTTTCTGTCTGTTGACTTCTCTGAGTCTCGCTGCTGTGAACATGGGTGGGCAAGTATATGCTTGAGCCCTGTTTTCAGTTCTTTGGGGTGTAGACATAGGCGTGGGTCATGATTCTATGTTTAACTTTTGGAGGGACTGCACCAAGCTGTTTTCCACCACAGCTGCACCATCTTATGTTCCCACCAGCCGTGCACGGGGGTTCCAATTTCTCCACATCCTTATAGCCAGAGACATTTTAAAATGTAACGTAGATCCAGTCATCACCCTTGCGACCAAAAGTTCCCCACCCAAGTTTCCCACAGGGCCTTGGATGGGGGCATGCCCTGAGTGGCCTGAGGTCTCCTGGCTTTGTATACGGCGTTTGGGCCATGTGCTCTGTTCCTCAAACATCCTATGTTTGTTCCTGCCCCAGGGCCTTTGCACTTGCCGTGCCGTCTGCCCTCAGCTCTCCACATAGCTGGCTCCTTCCCTTCCCTACGTGTTTATAGAGAGTTTTCGCCTGACTTTTTGGTTAAAAGTCACCTCCGCCCCCACCAACTATTCTCTGTCCCCTGACCCAGCTTTATTGCCTCGGTGGAACTTAGAACCAGCGAAATTATCTCAGTCTCCTTCTGTTGGCTCGCTTCCTGTCTGTCTCCCCTCCCTTGGCTCCCTGCCACTTCCCCAGTGCCCGGCAAGCATAGGTGGTCAGTAAACATCTGGGAGATGAATGCCGGGGCAGTGTCTGAATCTCCCAGTTAGGAACTGTTGGAGTCTCAGCCACCAGGATGGCAAGAGTTGTCTGGTGCAGAGGCGGGTGGGTGCTCCAGGGCAGGAAGGGCTGGACCAGAGGCCATGGCGGTGCCTTTGTCACGGGCTGGGACAGACCAAATTTGGGCTCGTGGCCACGGACAGGAAAGAACAGTTTGTACACTCTGTCAATGGGATCCAGTTTACATTTCTGTTGCCGCTGTGATCATGTGTTTGTTTGAACGAAAGGCCACGGGAGGTGATGACGTTCCGGCTGCCGACAAACACCCCGCGGACCTGGGAAGTCGAGAGAACTGGTGCCGGGCCAAGCCAGGGTGTCACTTGAAACACATCCGCTGTCTGTCCAGGGCCAGTCTCGCTTATACTAGCATGAGTGTGGTTAGCTGTGCTTTGGGAATGGTGCTAGAGAGCTTTGAGTGTTTCTCAGAGAAGAAACCTTTCAGGAAGGTCCCAGAGAGATGAGAGAATGTGAGCCACATAGATATAGAGGGAACAGTGTTCTAGGCAGTGGACACAGCCGGTGCAAAGGCCCTGGGGCACAACGATGTTGGAGGAACAGCCAGGAGGCCCGTGTAGCTGGAACAGAGTGAGCGAGGAGGAGAGAAGGAGAAGGGGAGGAGAGAGAGGGGATGGGGCAGGTCGTGCAGGGCCTTATGAGCCACAAGGAGGACTCGGGCTTTTACCCCAAGGGAGGTGAGAGCCCTGGAGGGCTGTGGGTAGAGGAGGGACAAAGTTCATGTAACTTCTGAGCTTGGAAATATGCTGTCACACAAACAGTATTTATCCTTTAGACTATGATGGGCCCCTCCCCTCCTGAGGCTTCTTATTTCAGCCTCACAACTGTATAAAGTAAGGCAGCAACAGAGAAAGCCCACTTTATAGATGGAGAAAACTGAGGCTCAGAGGAAGAGAGGCCTGACTCATACCAAGTCACAGGCCAACTTGTGTCAGGGCTGGGACTCCAAGACAGGAGGCCTCCAGGACTCCAGCTTCTAAAACCTGCTCCAGGATCATACAAGTTTGGGACCCACAGCTTGTTCTTCATGATCCCAGGGCACCTGAAAGACTCTGGGGAGTCCCACAACTGCCTGAGAGGCCCACAGCAAGGCTGACGCTTTTTGACTACAAACCCCAGGGTCAGGTGGAGTCTGTGGACACCCAAGGCACACCTGTAGGTGCCCTACTCCCCAGGTCCCCTACTCGGTGGTCGAGAATGTGCCTTTTGGTTCTGTGGTACTGCTCTGGAGTGTCCACGTTTTTCTCACACAGTCAGGAATGTAATCTGAGCAGCACCAAGTGCCAAATCGAATGCCTGATCTGAGTGGGGCTGCAGAAAGTCACGTCTTCAGGGATGGGCAGTGGGGGACTCTGGGGATGGCAGCAGGTCAGGAGAAAGCTTGTCAACAGGCAAACATCTTAAAGCCAGCAATTTACATGATATAAAATTCAATGAGACATTCAAGGATGTTTCCCCTGGCCCCCTCTTTCTAAAAATAAATTTTACTGGAGAATAGTTGATTTACAATGTTGTATTAGTTTCAAAGGTACAGCAAAGCAATTCAGTTATACATTTACGTGTAGCTGTTATTTTCAGATTTGTTTCCCATATAGGTTATTACAGAATATTGAGTAGAGTTTCCTGTGCTATTCAGTAGGTCCTTGTTGTGTATCTATTTTATATATAGTCGTGCATAAGTTAGGGCTTTTCAGGTGGTGCTAGTAGTAAAGAACCCACCTGCCAATTCAGGAGACCTAAGAGATGATGGTTTGATCCCCGGGTCAGGAAGATCCCCTGGAGGAGAGCATGGTAACCCACTCCAGTATCCTTGCCTGGAGAATCACATAGACAGAGGAGCCTGGCGGGCTATGGTCCACAGGGTCGCAAGGAGTCGGACACGGCTGAAGTGACTTAGCACACACGCACTCACAGTGTATGTTAATCCCAGACTCCTAATTTATTCCTCCCCATCATGTTTCTCCTTTGGTAACCATAATTTTATTTTTGAAATCTGTTTATGTTTTGTAAATTAAGTTCATTTATATCATCTTTTATATTAGAGTCCACATATAAGTGATATCATTTGATATTTGTCTTTCTGTGTCTGACTTCACTTAATATGATAATCTCTAGGTCCATCCATGTTGCTGCACATGGCATTTATTTCATTCTTTTTATGGCCAAATAGTATTGCATTGTGTATATACCCCACATTGTCTTTATCCATTCATCTGTCTATGGACACTTAGGTGGTTTCCATGTCCTGGCTGTTGTAAATAGTGCTGCTGTGAACATTGAGGTGCGTGTATCTTTTTAAATTATGGTTTTCTACGGATAGGTTCTTTAAGAGAGGAGCAGATAAATCAGGGTTGGCCCATCAGCTTTCCTTGCTGTGTGACCTTGGGTAACTTACTTACCCTCTCTGGGTAACGTGTGGTTGTCAGCCTCAGTCAAGGATTGCTGCAGCGTGTTAGACAGGACAGTCAAATGCACAGTCTGACACCTGGCCTTTGGTAGGCTGTCTGTGCTTGGTCATTGCCACTATTTTATTATTATTATTATTATTTAGTATCATCATCTCCTATCTCCTCACTCTATACCTTAGCTCTCTGCTCAGTGAGGTGAGGATGCTCTGAAATTTCCTTGACCCATGCAGCAGGGTCTGGGGCATCTGCTCCCATGGACATTAAGGTCTGGGGGCTCTTCTCCCATGAAGGGCTTGTCAGCATAAGTGAAATGGCTGTTCCCCACTGCCCCCAGCTGTCCCAACACAACAATTAGTAACAGAAGGAACTTTGGCAAAAACTGAGCATGAGGGGACCCCCAGCTAGGGGCTTTATTTGGTCAGACAACAGGGTTCAAACATGGGGGAATCACCCCAAACTACTGACAAAGAAGGGGTCCTGTCAGGGGGTACTGAGCCCCCCTCCAAGGGCCTCCACTGGATCCCTCCTAGTCAAAAGCACCGGACCCAAATGTGAGGCCTCAGGGTGTCTGGGCGTTGATCCTAGGTCCCATTGCTGCCACCTGGTGTTGTGTGAGTTTGCATATGTCACTACCTCTCTGTGTGCCTCAGTTTCCCCATCTGGAAAATGGGGGTGATAACTACACATCCCTCCTGGGAGAGTTTCAAAGATTAGATGAGTCAGTAGAGGTGAAACATGCATCCCAGCACAGCCAAAGGGGTGACTCACTAAGTATTAATTACTGGAATGTACCGTTTCACATGGTGTGGCCTTGATGACCCTCCCAGGAGCTCCAGTCACAGCCCTTCACCCACCAGGGGCTACCACTCTCATCTCTGGGTTGAATGACCTCCCTTGCACCTGACCCAGCCTGAAATTATATACTCCTGGTTAATTTGCTTACTTGTTGACTGCCTGGCACTCCACCATTAGGACATCAGTACCATGAGGGCAGAGCATTTGCCCATCTTGTGTGTTGCTGAGTTCCCCCAGGCAGGAGGAACCCAGAGGTGCTCAGCAGTCAATTTGCCAAGTACTCAAAGGGGAGAGATAAACAGTAGTGCAGTTCAGTTCCGACTTATGGATGAGGAGATGGAGGCTCAGAGATGTCAGGTACTTGTGCAAGGACACACAGAAGAAGTTGGCAGACTTTTAATAAAGTAAATGCTTTAGACCTGGTAGGTCACTTCCGGTTTCTGTTGCATATTCTTTCTCTTTTGACAACCCTTTAAAATTGTACAAGACACTTTTCTTTCATTTTTACCTCCCCCTAAAGAGTCTTTCTGGGCTTCCCAGGTGGCACTAGTGGTAAAGAACCTGCAGGTTTGATCCCTGAGTTGAGAAGATACCCTGGAGGAGGGCATAGCAACCCACTCCAGTATTCTTGCCTGGAGAATCCCATGGACAGAGGAGCCTGGCGGGCAACAGTCCACGGGGTCGCAAAGAGTTGAACAAGACTGAAGCGACTTAGCACACACACAAAAAGCCTTTTTAGACAGATTTTTCCCTAACCACTGAACCTCATGAAATTTTAATAGCACAGGTATATTATATATCTATTTATATATTGTATCCATGTCTATATATCTGTGTTTTATTAAAAAAAAAAAAAATCAAAAAATTTTAGCCCCCTCCCCGCCCCAAAAGCCAGTTTTTGTCCCTACTGAGAATGGATGGATCTGGACTGGACTCCCTCCCCAGTCCAGACATTGGAGGCTGGGCAACTCTTGGTGAGATTCTCCTAGGCCAGCATCCCTGGCCCAACCCCTCAATGCCAGGAGCTCCTTCCCCTGTCATGACAACCACAGATGTCCCCAGACATCATCTTGGTTAGCAGGAATGCCCCAGTCAAGTCCCTCTGTGTTAGGCAATTTCTTTGAATAGACATCAGCTTTGAAATATAGACTCTCTGAGCTGGGCCTCAGTTTACAAACCTCATCAACTGGGTAGATTTAGTCAGATAACACAATGAAGCTCATAACACAATAATAGCTCAACAAATGAAAGCCGCCCACTTGGGGACTGGGATGTCGGACATTAGCCAGCCTTTAGGCATTATCCACTTTGGGTCCATCTGTTCAGACTGAAGGAAGGTCCGTGTTAGGGTTGGATCTCTAAGTAGAAGAATAATCTGTCCTCTGTCTTTTTCTGATTTTTCATGGAAATATCCAGAGCAGCTCAGCCTGATAGAACTTTCTGTGATGATGGTGTGTTCAGTGCTGGACAATTCAGTCACCACTGACCAAGTGTCTGTCCAATATTGAAAGATAACTGCCATGGCTGAAGTCCTGAAAATTGCATTTAATTTCAGTTTAGCCAATTTAAATTTCAAGTCGCACGTTGCTCGGGGCTCCCACACTGGACAGCTCCAGAAGATTGGGAGTTTCCAGAAGCCAAATGACCGGCAAGTGGTCAGCAGGTGGGTGAGAAATAGTTTGAGGTTTTTAGGGATGATTAAAAGTAAGATGGCATAATAGAAAGGAAGGAGGTTCTGACACCTGCTACAATGTGGATGAACCTCAGAGGACATGATGCTCAGTGAGAGAAGCCAGACACAGAAGGAGTCAAATCTATAGAGATAAGAAGTAGATGGTGGGGCCAGGGGTTGGGGGAGGGGACAGAGAGTCAGTGTTTCATGGGAACAGAGTTTCAGTTTAAGAAGATAAGAAAGTTCTGGAGATAGATGGTGGAATGGTCACAAGACAATCTGAATTTACTTAGTGCCACTAAACTGTACACTTAGAAACAGTTAAATGGTAGAGTATATGTTATGTATATTTCAAAACAATCTAAAAATCAAATTTAAAAAAATTTTAATGAGATGTCATATAAGTATAGCATCATATAATTTAGAAACTATACTTATTTAAATTTAAAAAGAACTCCCAGGAGTATAGGAAACAGAGAGAGAGAGAGGGGGAGTGAGCTTCTTCAACCTAGTAAAGGAATTTGCAGAGTTCATAGCTAACAGAGTTCATAGTGGTGAGAGACTGAATGGGTTTCCTCTAAGATCAAAAGCAAGACGAGGACACTTGATCCCACCACTTGTAGTCGACAGGGTTTTGGAAGTCCTAGCCAGTGCAATAAGGCAAGAAAAAAAATCAGAGGCATACTGATTGGGAAGGAAGAAATAAAATTAGCTCTGCTTGCAAGTGATACAACGGTCTACATAGATAATCCCAAGCAGTCTATCAAAAAAAAGGGGGGTGGAGTCTTAGAACTAATATATGGGTTCAGCAAGGTCGCAGGATACAAGACTTTGTTGTTGTTTAGTCACTAAGTCATGTTGGACTCTTTTGCAACCCCGTGGACTATAGCCCACCAGGCTCTTCTGTCCATGGGATTCCCCAGGCAAGAATACTGGAGTGTTATCATTTCCTTCTCCAACAAGCTTAACACCCCCAAACCAATTCTGTTTCTAAATTTTAGAAATGATCAATTAGAAACCTAAATTAAAAGGACTTCCCTGGTGGTCCAGTAGTTAAGACTCCATGCTTCCCCTACAGGAAGTGTGGGTTTGGTCCATGGTCAGGGAACTAAGATCCTGCATGCTGTGCAGTCAAAAGAAAGAAAGGCCTTAACCAATCTTTTTCCATAAAAAAAAAAAAAAAGGAGAGAAACTTAAATTAAAAACACACTCTCATTTAGGTCCCCCAAACCTACCATGTATTGAATGTCAGTTTGGCACCAACATTTTACAATTGTTATTAGCTGACATGGAGACCTGACAAACCCTGGGAGGTGGGTTGTGTTATATCCTCATTTTACAGATGAGGAAGGTGACGCTCAGACACATGATATGGCCGGCCTGAGGTCAAGAGCAAAGGATAAGGGCTCCAGGCGAGAGCCAGCCATAGCCTAGGGCCGTGCCTTTCAATCCATAGGAAGTAAAGGCACCCAAGGCAGAAACAACCAGATAACAACAATAGTAATGAAACTCTACCCTGGTGGGTGAAGTGCTTACAGCTCTGAGGGAGATGCTGTAATGGTGCCCATTTCACAGATGTAGGGAGAGGCCCGCAGTCCCGGCTGCCTGGTTCCAAAGCAGGAACACACAGACTGCACTCGAGAACACACAGACAGCACTACCCACCTCCTTGGGAAGGCACCTGAGTGCCAGTTGGGCACCGCTGCCCGCTGAGTCCGTATGGGCGCTGGTTCTGGAAGAGGGTCTGTGCCCAAGGCCTGGAGCCTGACGGCTGGCTGCCCGGGCTGGGCCCTTCCCAACAGTGGCCACCCATGCCCAGCCACGCGGCCATTCAAGCAGGACAGGCTGGCTCCAAGGGGCTGCTGGCTGCCCAGCCCGGGAGTTGCCACGGGGCGTGGGGCCCAGCCGGGCACAGTCCTCTCGCTGCTGCCCAGCCTTGCCCAGCCCAGCTGGCCACGCAGGGGGCTGCTCGGCCAAGCCAAGGAGGGTTCCCTGCATGCACTTCTGTCATGGATGGGAAGCTGAGGCGGGGTGGTGGTGGGGCTCTCCTGGGCTTTTTACAGCATCCACAGACTTGGCCGCCAGCAGGTGCTCAGCACACAGTGTGTATACAAAGCTGCAGGTTCCATGCCTGGCAGATCGCGTGGGCTCAGTGACTGTTGTGAGCAGCGTCATCATTACTATTATCCCCAGCAACCCTGGGTGAAGCGAGGCCCCAGGAGGGGAAGTGACCTCCCCAGGACCACGTGGCCTCAGATGCTCCCAGAGCTGGGATGGGAACGCAGGCACCGAATGGCAGATGCCAAGCAGTTTACGTTGGCTGCGCTGCACGTCTGGACGCATGCGCACAGTATGAATTAAATTAACAAGGGGAGGCTTCCGCGGTGGGCCAGTGGTTAGGATTCTCTGCTTCCATTGCCTGGACCATGGGTTTGATCCCTGATCAGGGAACTAAGATCCCCACAAGTCGCTCCCCTGGTTGTGTGGGGGGAATTAAAAAGTAAGTGAAATAAAATGATACACTACTGTAAAAAAAATAACAAGGGGTGTAGTGCAGGCACTTTTTTGTCATTCTAACTATCTATTTTCCTTGTCTATAAAATGGGTACACTAACAATGCCAGATAAGTGGCTCTTAATGATTTAAGGGAAGATATGAAATGAGAACAACAAAGCACCATATCTACGGTCATCTTAGGGACTTAAAAATAATAATAATAATAATGGGATGGATGTTACCATGTATATAGAGCTCAGTATGCCCTAAGTGCTTAATATATACTGTTAATATCTCCTTGCCACCTCCTGGCAACCCAGTCGGGCCTGTGAAATGCTTTCACACATTTGAGAGAGAAAACTGAGGCTCAGGGCAGGTAAGCAACTTGCTTGAGGTCACACAGCGAACAGCCCTGGGCTTGGAGTGTGGCAGGTGGCAGGGGCCTGATTCTTTCTCTGTCATTTGATGGTGCTTCCTGCCACCTTTGTCCTTGACCTGAAACATAAATGAATAGCGCTCTAGGGGTCCAACTGGGCTTGGGCTTGGGCTTGGGCTCCCCTGCCCCCAACCCAGGGTGGAGGGGGGTGGGTGAGGACTGCAGAGGGGGCTGGCGTGACTCGCCCTCCATCTAGTTCTCTGGAGTCAATAACGCTGAGCTCAGCGTCTGTCTGCTTCACCCGGCTGCCAAGGAGCCTGATTATTTTTAGACAAGATGGGGGGGGCGGGCGCCAGGGTGGGAGGGAGCCCCCAAGTTGGGCAGGGGAGGGGGACATCACAGCTGAGGAAATGTGCCCCTCAGCCCCCTCTCTGGGGACCCTGAATAGCAAACCAAGATCATGGGCTGAGCCCCTGGGACTCTGAAGGCAGAGAAAGATGGGAGGGGGCCTGAGGGGTCTGTCTGGCCCTCAGTTTTCCCATCTGTAAAATGGGCATGAGGGTTCCCACCTCATACAGTAGAGGCAGGATTAAATGAGTTATCCTCACTTGACAGAAGAGGAAACTGAGGCTCAGAGAGCACTTCCCTATGACCGAGCCAGCTCCTGCACTTGAGTTCTCACCCGTGACCCCAGTGACGGAAGACGTTCATGACCCTCTGTGGCAGCAGTCAGGGAGGGGGCCATGCCACGCTCCAGACTGCTGTCTCCATGGTGCTGGTCCCGGCTAGTGCTGGGCTAATGCCTCCTCCCCTCGGGATGGGGACCCCTGTGGCAACGTCACCAATTCCCCCTCCCTCTCTTTGCAGATGCAGAGCAGAGTGGCAGTCCCCGGGCAGGGATGGGCTCCGACCAGGAGGACAGCAAGCCCATCACACTGGGTGAGTCTGGAAGTGGCGGGGTGGAGGGCACGGTTGCATTCCCATCTTTTATTTAGGAGTAATTTTGGGAACACCCTTTGTGGGTTCCATGTGGTCCTATGTGAGTACCTGAGTCATTCCTGGAGTAAGTGCTGCTGTTTTCTATCTTGCAGAGGAGGAGACTGAGGTCCAGTGAGGCATATGAACCTTCCAGGGGCATCCAGGGAGTTGGGGTTGGAACCCATGACCCATGACCCTGAGCTCCACCATCTGGGCTCAGAGGTGCTCCCCCAATAGTCTCACAGGATGTTCAATGAATGAGTAGGACAAGTCAGTTCTGTGTTGGGGTGGGGGGTGGGAAGCAGGAGAATTTGCCTGCATCAGGGCTGGGAGCAGACGCCTGAAAGACAGAAAGGTTTTGGAAGCTGCAGAGGCCCTGCTTCTACTCTATCCCCTGGCTCCTGTCTGTCACAGTTTGTCTTCCCTGAAGTGGTCAGAGGGCTCCTGTGAGCACTTGAGTCATGTGTTGCCCCTCCCCCACCCACAGCCCTCAGGGTAAAAGCTCAAGTCCTTCCTGCAGACTAGGAGGCCCTGCACAACCTGCCCCATGCCCTCTGTCCCCCACCTCCTCCTCTGCCCCTTGCTCACTCTGGTCCAGCCACAGGGGGCCTCCTCACTTCTCCTCCAATACACCAGGCACCAGCCTGTCCCAGGGCCTTTGCACAGGCTGTACCCTCTGTCTGGACAGCTAACTGCTCTGTCTCTCTCAGATCACCCAAGTCTTAGCTCAGATGCCTCCCTCTCAGAGAGATCTTCTCTGAGCTCCTTAGCTCAAGCTGCCTGGCCACTCTCAATCCCAGCCCTCTGTTTTAGTTCCTTTAGAGGAAGTTAGTGATTGCGTATGTATTTGCTTAGTTGCTTAGTGATTGCATATGTGTTTGCTTATCTCACCTGGTGGAACATCCCCTCCTAAAGGGCAGAGGTGTTTGTCTTGATCACTGCCCTGTCCTCAGTACCTAGAACAGGACACAGTACACAGCACATGCTCAAAAAACATTTATAGAAAGAAAAAAAAAAAAGGAGAGGAGGGATAAAGCAGAGAGGAAAAGGGAAACTAGAGAGATAGTATACCAGGAGCGAGGACAGAGGGGAGACGAAAAGGGAGAAGGGAAGAAACACCCGGTGGGTGAGGGCATCCCCTATGGAAGGTCCGTCACAGGCGTGCACAGGGAGGCTGGATGGTTCCAGGAGGTTCACAGGCCCCTGGGCCACATCTCACTGGCCATCTGTGACCTGAGTCCTCCTTGGCCTCTTGTGATCCCCACGTGCCTCCCTCCAAGCCAGATGCTCGAGGCAGGCGGCGGGGGCTGCGGGGCGTTTGGCCGGGTCCCATGGGGAGCTCCAGCGTCTGGTGGAGGAAGTCACTTCCTCCCCACCCGCCAGGGAGTCCCCTGGAGATGGAGCTGGGCGAGCGCTGCACAAACAGGAAACCCCTGTGGGGGGAGGGTGGAGGGGCGTGCTGACAGCAGCTGGCCAGCTGGGTCAGCAGGAAATGGCCATGGCCACTTCCCCTGGACACTGGGAGCCACCGCCCTGTCCTCCTCGGGAATGTTATGGTCCCCAGTCTTCCATCATGGGCCTGGGCAAGCAGTAATTGCTCAATAAATAGTGGACACAAAGCTCGTAAGCAAGGAGGGGGCTTAGGTGACGGACAGCGGGGGAGCCCGGCGCTGCTGTGCTCTCCCTGCGGGTAGTGCTGCCCCCTAGGGGCCTAGACAAGAACTGCTCCCACCACCGCCTCGAAACCGAGAGCTGCCACCTCTACTCTGACCGCTCTCTTGGCTCCTTCAACTCCAGCCCTGTCAGCCTCCAATTCACCAAGTGTGTCCCCACCCCAGGGCCTTGGACTTCCATGATGGTCCAGTGTTCCATGCTCCCACTGCAGGACACTCGGGTTCGATCCCTGGTCAGGGATTTTCCGCATGCTGTGTGAAAGTGAAAGTCACTCAGTCATGTCCAACTCTTTGTGACCCCATGGACTATACAGGCCAGAATACTGGAATGGATAGCCAGTCCCTTCTCCAGGGCATTTTTCCAACCCAGGAATCGAACCCAGGTCCCCCACATTGCAGGCAGATTCTTTACCAGCTGAGCTACTAGGGAAGCCCAAGAATACTGGAGTGGGTAGCCTACCCCTTCTCCAGCAGATCTTCCCAACCCAGGAATCGAACCAGGATCTCCTGCATTGCAGGCAGATTATTTACCAGCTGAGATACCAGAGAACCCCCCTACACTGTGTGGTGCATCCAAAAAAAAGCCCTATGTTCCAACCCTAGGGCCTTTGCGTAGGCCATCCCCACTTCCAGGAACATTGTAGCCCACAAGCAGGTGGCAAAACATTGAGTTCAAGATCATCCTAATCAAGGCAGCCAACTGTGCCAGGGGCTGTCTGGGCACTTCCCAAATGTAAACTCACATTCCTCTTTTCCACCCTTACCCTGATGTCTTGGTTGAACGTCACCCTCCCAGGGAAGCCTTCTGTGATCCCTTTGTGCAAAATAGGTCTCCTCCCCATCAGGCTCCGCACCTTGCTTGCCTTGCTACCCCCTGACACAGCTCATGTTTGACTTAATGATCTTTAAAAGTTTTTTTAAATTGTGGTACAACACACATAAAATGTATCATTTTAACCATATTAAAATGTACCATTCAGTGGTATTAAGTACTTTCACCAAACTGTGCACACATCACCTGTCCTGTCTAGTTCCAGAACATTTTCATTACTCCCAAAGCAACGCCATCTCCATTAGTCACTCCCTTTCCTTAGGTGACCACTCACCCACTCTCAGTGTCTGTGGATCAGTCTCTTCTGGATCTGTCTCCCATCAGTGGAATCACACCTTGTGTGTCCTTCTGTGTCTGCTTTTCTCACTGAGCATCGTGTTCTCAGGGTCCTCCCAGGGTCTGTCCATGTGGTGGCGAGTGTCAGGGCTTCTCTCCTTTTCATGGCTGAGTGATACTCCCATGTGTGGAGGGACCACATTCTGTCTATCTGTCATCACTGATGGACATTTGGGTGTTCTCTGATTTCAGCTACTATAAATCATGCTGCTATGAACATTCATGTAAAACAGTTTTTGACTTCCTACTCTTATGTGGCTTCCTTTGCCCACTCCAGACTGTGAGTCCTGGAGTGCAGTGGCCTCTGTTCGTCTTGTTCCCCATGATTTCCTCAGTGCCCTGCTCAGGGGCAGACACAGGAAGTGCCTGGTAAACATTTGCTGAGAGAATGGGTCCTGCCTGTGAGGGCCTCTGGGCAGGATAGGCCTGTTCCCTCCCAGCTGTCCAGGTGGGTCAGGGCTCTTGCTCTCTTGGGGCCAGCCTCAGTTTCCAAATCCATGAAATGGGTCTAAACCACCCCATCCTGGAGAGGAGGCTGTCCAAGTGCCCAGACAGCCCCTGGCACAGTGAAACTGCCTTTGACATTAGGCAGGAGTGGGTCTAGGCACACTGGAGATTTTACTGCTGCCTGTGGACCCTCCATTCAGCCCATGGTTCTGAGCCTCTGCTGTCTTCTAGGTTCTGGTCCAGGAACTGGGGATGCCACAGAGCTCCCAGCCTGGCAGCAGAAGGCTAAAAGACTGCAGTGTTGCATGGAGCAATGAGTGAGGCTAAAGGACAGAGCTGGTCCCTCTTGGGTTGTAGCATTCATATCTCACAATCACCCAAGGTGATCGGGTGTATGGTCCCCACTTTTGAGACCAAAGAGGTAAAGTGACTTGTCCAGAATCACATGCCAAGTGGGCACCCTAGCTGAGATGTGAACCCAGGTCTGGCCTCCACTCATGTGTGCAGCCTGCCATGCTTAACAAAGACCCTGTAGGAAGGCTGGGAGGCTGGAGGACAGGAGGCTGGTTGCAGCTGCGCTGAGAAGGATGGAGCCGAGACTCAGGAAAGAAGATCTACTCCAGCTGCGTTAGGGCAGAGGAATCCTCTTCAGCCTGGAGGGGTTGAAACAGCCATCTTCCCCCTGCAGTCAAGAAGGATGGGGTAGACGGGGGTGCCTGGTCAGGCACCCCAGAGTCTGGGCAACCCAGAGGTGTCAAGGTGGGGGAACAGACCCAGCTCAGCTGGACGCCTGCTGAGCCCCGTCCTCCGTCTCTTTTCCAGACACCACCGACTTCCAGGAGAGCTTCGTCACCTCCGGTGTGTTCAGTGTCACTGAGCTCATCCAAGTGTCCAGGAGTAAGTGTCCCCACCCACCCTGTTCTGGGACCTGCCGGGGGAGGGGGCAGCTGTCAGGAAAGAGAAGTGGCTTTGGGATGGGGGCTCCCAGGGGGAAAGGGACTCAGGGAGGGAGGAAGAAGGAACCTATATCCCTGCCTCACTCCCCCTCATCCTCTCCAGCCACCCCTGTCACTAAACTAACTTTCCTAGGAAGGGCAGTATCCGGGCCCTTTCCAGAGTCCAAGGTCAGGACGACATGCACTTCCCCAGGAAGGACTCTAGATGCTGGGTGGAGGGGCTAAACGAACTTCCGCCCCAGCATCCCCCTCTGGGGGCCTCTCTCACCCCATGAGGAGGAGACCCCAGAGGGTACCCCAATCTGCTTTGCCTCCTGTCCTTTTGCCTTACCTATGGACCTGCTGGGGACCCCACCCCCACCCCCTAGACACCTCCATTCATATCCACACCCCAGGGAGCCCTGGTGGCTCAGATGGTAAAGAATCCACCTGCAGTGTGGGAGACCTGGGTTTGATCCCTGGGTTGGGAAGATCCCCTAGAGAAGGAAACAGCAACCCACTCCAGTATTGTGGCCTGGAGAATCCCATGGACAGAGGAGCCTGGTGGGCTATAGTCCATGGAGTTGCAAAGAGTCAGACACAACTGAGCGGCTAAGCACAGCACAGCACCCTACCTTGACCCTAACCATCTCCCTCCCCATCCAGATCAGCAGAGCCTGGCCTCTGGGAATGCTGGGAAGCTTGGCCTCTGGCTCAGGCTATGCCTCTGACCCACAGTGTGACCTTGGCCTCTCTCAATGGCCTTGTTCTTCTGATACATAGAATTTAGGCCAGTTTCAGCCAAACTAGGTGGAGAAGGCAATGGCAACCCACTCCAGTACTCTTGCCTGGAAAAACCCCATGGACAGAGGAGCCTGGTAGGCTGCAGTCCATGGGGTCGCTAAGAGTCGGACATGACTAAGCGACTTCACTTTCACTTTTCACTTTCATGCATTGGAGAAGGAACTGGCAACCCACTCCAGTGTTCTTGCCTGTAGAGTCTCAGGGACGGGGGAGTCTGGTGGGCTGCCGTCTATGGGGTCTCACAGAGTCGGACACGACTGAAGCAACTTAGCAACAGCAGCAGCAGCCAAACTAGGAATCAAGCCAATTTGGGAAGGGGTTCTCTTTCAGAGTACCAGCCCTCAGAGGGCTCTCCCCACCCCTCCAGGCCAAATCGCAATCTTGGACCTTGTTCCCTCCCTCACCCTCCTCTCTGTCGCCTTCTGCAGCACCTGTGGTGACTGGAACAGGACCCAACTTCTCCCTGGGGGAGCTGCAGGGACACCTGGCATATGACCTAAATCCAGCCAGCACCGGCATGAGAAGAACGCTACCCAGCACATCCTCCAGCGGGTATGTCCCCGGGGCCCCACCTCCATATGGGGGCATTCCATAACCCCACCTGCCCACCCCCATCCAGCCCCAGCTGGTTCATTCGTTTCCCTGTTTTCACATTCCACCTGGAAAACTCTTATTTATCCTTCAAAATCCAGGACCCAAGGGACTCTTTTCCCCAGTCCTGTCACCCCACGCTGGACTCCCGCAGCCTAGAGTCCTACAGACCGAGCCCTTGAGATGAGAACACAGACAATGATTCTTGCTGAGATATGCTATGTGATCGTGAGCCAGTCACATTACGTTTGCTTCGGTTTCCTCATCTGTAAAATGGGATCATGATCCTACCAGGTTGTTCTGGGGATTACAGCAGCTCAAGAGATGAGCCAGGTCTTCAGGGCTTTAGTCTCCACTCTGCTAATTTTCTGGCTTGGACCTCAGCCGAGTCCCTCCCTGTCTCTGGTCCCAGGTGTCCCATCCAAGTAACGGGCAGGTTGTAACAGGTGTTATCTGAGGGCCAGGGGCAAGTCCGCGGCTCGCGTGACGTCTCGCGATAGCACCCTCCTCGCCCCGCCCCCCCAAGGGCCGGAAGTAGCGACGCCAGCTGGGCCCCCTGCGTCTCCGTGGTAACCGCCCTGCTGGCTTCCTCCTTCGCCCTTTAGGAGCAAGCGGCACAAATCTGGCTCGATGGAGGAAGACGTGGACACGAGCCCCGGCGGCGATTACTACACCTCGCCCAGTTCTCCCACGAGTAGCAGCCGCAACTGGACGGAGGACATGGAAGGAGGTGGGGCTGGCGGCGGGAGCTGGCCGGCTTTCCGGTCGGGGTTACCGCGGCTGGGACTACGAATTCCGACAAGCACTGCGCGGGCGCCAGGGAGTCGGGAGTCGGCCTGGAGCCATAGGGCCTCCTGGGGATTGTAGTCGCGTGGGCTGCGTTCGGCTGGAAGTAAACTCTGGGTTTGCATTCCCGGAGCTCTTTGGTTCCACTCTGGCCGGCTTTCTTGCCCTCTGCCTGTAAACAGGCTATCTCTGTGAGTTTCTTGCTCTACAGAATTGACTCAGTATAGATTCGATCAGCAGGGTGCTTCTTCTTGGGGTTCCCCATAGACCCTCCAATATAGGGTCGCCGCTAGAGGGTCCTGATACATAGGTTCCCTACTCACTGGGGTCCTTTCTGGAGTTCCTTCCCCCCAACCAAGATTCCCATCTCCACGGGATCTTGGTATAGGTGATTCCAGTTCCATAGGAGCCCCGCCTCTTCTCTTATAGCATCCTTTTCCTGGGAGGTTTTCTTGTTGCTCCTTTGTCTTCATAGGGTCCTCTCCAGAATGTGTCTCTCATGAGGACCCTGTTCTGTAGGGTCAGCTCTTCCATAGAGGCTCTTTTCTGTTGAGCTCTGGCTTCTCCGGATTCTTTGTTTACTAACCATCTCCCCAAGCGCATTCTCCAGAGGCTTCCCTTCTTTGGTGTTTCCATCTCCACCGTCTTTGTCATCTAAAGAATCCCTTTATGGGAATTCCCTGGCGATCCAGTGGTTAGAACTTGGCGCTTTCACTGCAGAGGGCCCTGGTTGGATCCCACAAACCGCGGGGGCGCAGCCAGGGCGAAAAAAAAAGAGAGAGAGAGAGTCTCTTTCACCTTAAGATTCCGCTCTCTAGTGAGCCAGCGCTAGCCATAAAGGAAGTGGTTTGCAGAGTCGCCTGTGGAGAGGACGTCCCTGGCATTCCTCAGATTCTCTTGTCCCCCAGTTTTAGAAGCTTGGCTCTACTCGATGTCTTTTCCCTTATCAAGAGTTCACCCCATCATATAGCCTAGTGGTTATGAACGGTAGACTCTTGAGTCCCCCAACCCTTTGCAGCTTCCTGGTGCCCCCACCTCTCTGTGCCTCAGTTTCTTCATCTGTAAAATGGGGGTGTTAATACCTGCGTTACCCACTCCATAGGGTTGTTGTGGGGATTAAGTAAATTAATAACATCTAATGTTCCTAAAACAGGCCTGGCACATAATAAGTACCCAATATACCTTTAGAATTTATTTTCTTCCCTCCTCCTCCTCTTTCCCTCTTCCCTACTCATGTAGGGCCTGATGTCTTATAGAGATCTGTCTATACAAAGTGCCATACCTATAGGACCCTTGAAAAGTAATCTAAGATTACAATTAAAAGGGCAGATTCACTAAAATGGAAAAGAATCTGATATATATATATATATATATATATATATATGAAATTGAATCATTTTACTGTACACCTTAATCGTTATAAATAAACTATTCTTCAGTAAAAAGAAAAGAAGGAAGGAAGGAAGAAAAAGATGGCAGGTTCAGGCATCAGAGAAACAAGGGTACAAATCCCAGCCCTGCCTTTTGCTCACTGTGTAGGCTATGTACCCTTGGGCAGGTGACTTAACTTCTCTGAGCCTCAGTTGCCTCATCTCCAAAGTGAGAAGATGAGAATGATCATTCTTTTGGAGAGTTGGAAGGAGGACATGGTGGGATGTGAATAAAGCAACCATCTGGCATGTGATAAGTGACCAGGAAACAGGAGAGTTTCTTGGTGTTCACATCCTTATAAAATTCCCATCTCTTTGAATCGGTCTGTAACACAGCTGGTTGTGACATCTGAGGTACCAAGGGTCCTCCCTCTTCCTCATTGTGGGCTCCCAGAGCAGGTACCTAATGCTGGGGGGACTTCTCTCTATTAGGCTCTACTTTATGAGTCAGAGTGTCTCTATGGTTCTGTCTCTGTGAGTTCCCTCTCTCTCTCAAATTTGCCTCTATAAAGACCTGTATTCAATAAGCTTTAAGTCTGATTGCAGATAACAGAAAACTCAAAAGGAAGTACATTTCTGTCTCAAATAGATGTCCAGCCATCAGCAGCCCTGGGCAAGTGTGATGTGAGAGTTTTAGTCTCCTGCATTATGCAACACTGAATATGGTTTTTATTCCTACATCGTGGTCCAGAGTAACTGCTGGAGCGCCAACCATCATATATCATATCCAGCCATCAGGAAAGAAGAGTCAAGTATGGGCATGCCCTTCCCCTTTAAACATAATTCTCAGAAGATTCACTTACCTTTTCTGCTTGTCTCTGAACCCCTGAGTTAGTCCTAAGGCCATAGTTGGCTGTGCAGTGGATGCCGGGAAATGTAGTTTTACTTGGGGCAATCATGTGCCATCTCAAATTAATGGTTCTGTTACTAAGAAAGAAGGATAAAGTAGATATTGGGAGACAGTGAACTTCTGCCCTGTCATTTCCTGATTGGAAACTCAAAAGCACTTCTCATTAACTCTGTAATTGAAGAGGTTGTCTACATATAAAGTGTATACTATTTAGAGCTGAAAGACAGCCTGTGGTGGAGTAGCCATAGCAGTCCCGAGAGGAAAAATTATAGCCTTCAGTCTATTGATTAAAAAAGGAGAAAGGCTGGAAATAAAGAGCCCAGCTTTCAATACAGGATGCTCAAAAAAGAAAAACAGCATTTTAAAAGGAAGGGAATACTAGAGAGAGTCCCTAGGGCTGAATCTGACCTTCCTGCCCTGAGAATGACATGGCCATGACAGGGGAGGACAAGAAGGAAGCCTGTAACAGCTTCTGGTGTGTGATAGGGAATCACAGAGCCAGAAGGGGATGCCAGAGGGAGTCAGTCCCCCTGGAGCTCCCATTGGTTGCCTCAGATGATGACAAACTTGCTTCCTTCTGTGGGCATCTCAGTGGGCATCACACACAAACAAACACACAAACCTCTCGTGTGTGCCTGTCCCTGACTTCCTGGTGCTCACAGCTTGTTGGGGAGATGGATTCTGTCTTTTCCTCCCCCTCCTCCTCTCCCTTCCTCTCCTTTCCTCTCCTTCCCTTCTTACACCACCTCCTCCTCTTTCTCCTGACTTCCTCCGGCTTCCTGTCTAGACAGCCCCCAATTAGCTGTTCATTAAAGGGGTTAAGCTGATTAGAGCAGTCTCTCCTTTCCTCAGCTGTGGCCTCCATGGGCAGCAGGCAGTGCTCAGCTAACTCCCCAACCCCAGCCTCCACACTCCAGTGCCTTAGAGGAGCAGAGGCCTGTTGGCGAGGGCAGGGGGAGGGATCTTGCCAGCCCCTCCAGAACAAGACCACCTGCCCCAACCCAGGCAAGACCCCCTGCCTAGGCAAGACCCCCCCCACCCAGGCAAGACCCCTGCAGCCACATCTTTCAGGCCCCCCTATACCAGCTTCCAGGCCTTTGCACCCTCCATGCCCGGGCCAGGCGTGCCAAGAGTGCCTATTCATGTGGCCACCTCCTCCCCAAGGCCTTCCCCGATTACTCAGCCAAGCCTGGCAAAGAAGGGATCCCAGAGTGCTCTGCTTGCTGCTTCTGTGGCCCTTTGCCGGGGGACATAGGCCCTTCACAGGCAGTTATTCTGTTGTGGGGAGGGGGGGTTGGCTTACCTCATCCCTTTTTTAACTTTGGGGGGGACCAGGTGGGGGTGGCAGAGCATTGCCTGTGCTTACGGATTGGGTTCGAGTCCTGGCTCCACTACTTTGTGGCTCCCCAGGGTCTCACAGAGGGCCCTCACCCAGGTCATCTCTGTCCCCAAGGGACACTGGGTGATGTCTGGGACATCTCTGGTCATCATGACTGGGGGTGCTGCTGGCTTTGAGTGGGTGGGGCCAAGGAGGCTGCCCCACACCCCACAAAGCCCAGGATGGTCCCACAGAGGGTAACCGGCTGAGATCAGCAATGCTGGGGAGATCATCCCACATAGTAAGTGCCCACTGAGTGGTGGCGGTTCCTACCAGAACTGTGCTCTGCCCACCCACCCATCCACTCTGCACGCCCTCTGCCCATGCTGTGTTGTGGGCCCTGGAGACTAGAAGGCTCCACTGCGGTGGGCTACAGGGGTATGGGCTACTTTGTGAGTCTCAGATGGGGGAGGTACAGGCCTACCTGTTAGATGAAGAGTGTGTGCTTAAACGGGGGACAGACAGGCATGTGTGACAAGCAAGTGGAAAGATGATGAGGGGAGGGGGCATCTACTGGCGCCTGTCTCTAGTTAGGTGTGTATCTTCCTCTGGCAACATAGGGATGCTCAAGGAGGACATATACATACGTATATTGAACAGAAAGATGGCCAGTTGCATTGGGATGGAGAGGTCAAGGGCACACCTGCTAAATGGAGAGATGCTTACTTTGATGGGGCACCTAGGGGCACCGTGTTAACTGCCGCGGTTGCGCACATGGGGCTGTTCCCGGTGTGTTTTTTGGACGAACTAGAGATGTTCAGATGCAGGAGCCTCAGATGGGGGGTGCGGAACACGAGGGTGACTCTTTCTTGCAATGCCGGGTGCCTCCCTGCCCCCACCTCATGCCCTGGCTCCCTCAGGCCGGTCTCTGGAAGCTCTAGAAAGGCCTGCAGAGGTGCAGCTGGGGGTGTCCGGGTCGGGCTATTTCCATGCAAGACAGGCTGTTCTAGGAGATCCTAAGTGAACGGCTGACAGCCCTAACCTCATTCTTGCCACAGCCGCACGCCAGCCGGGTGCCCAGTGTGCATGCAAACATGTGCGCATGTGCACACACACCCTCCATGGCTGTGGGGACACACACACACCCCGCCCTGGGTCCCGCCAGGGTCCTCCTCCTATCCCTGGGAAAGCCCAGACCTGCTCCCAAGCCCCTGCTTGGCTGCCTGGTCCCTCTGGGGCGCCAGCCACATCCCAGGACATGCCACCGACCCACCCCCCTCCCACCCCACCACACACAGCGGGTGCTCACCCAGAGCCATCAAGGGCAGTGGTCTTTGTAATGGCAAAAGCAGTTGGTGGCCTGAATGCCCTTAACGGGCCTGACTCTTGGATCAGGCTCACCCCCCCACCCCCACCCCTGGTGGTACTAGTGCAGCAACCAGAAGCGCCCTATGATGAAATGCCTCTGGGAAGAGGGGAGGGAGGGTGCATCAGTGTCCCAGATGGGACAGCGCTGGGGACACATGCAGATGTCAGCTCACAGAACCATGGGCAGGAGACCCCAGAAACAGGGCTGACTTACTTTATACCATTCTTTCATTCATTGAGGCTGAGCTGGAGACCTTCTGGGTTCCCCCAGGGCATTCAGGGTAGGTAGTGAGACCCCTATCTGCAGAGGAATGGAAGCAGGTGATTCCAGTGCATGGGTTTGTGCTGGATCCTGATCTGACGACTTTACCTGTTGTATCTCATTAAATAGTCACGATGACCCCACAGGGAAGGTTCTGCACCCCCAGTAAGGATCCCAGGTGCACAAGCACAGAGCCACTCAGACTTTGGGCCAGACCTTCCCCTCTGCCCACCCTGCTGCCTTCTCCAGGGCTCTGACGTCCCCCAGGGGATGAGAGCAGCCCTGAGCTGACCCATGTCTGGAAGAAGAGAAGATGGGGGCCAGGCTTTGTCATCCAGGGGCCCATGGGGCATTAGGCCCCTCATCCCCGTGGGCCACATGACCCTGGGTGGCCCCCTTCCCAGCTCTGAACCTCAGTTTGCCCTCTCTACAATGGGTTCCCAGCCTCTTCCCCACAAGTGGCTGGTGGAAGGATGGGCACAGGCTCCTCAGGGAGGTCCAAGGGTCCTAGGCATGGAGAGACCCTGCCTGCAGGCCCTTGACTGTCTGGCTATCCTCGCAGGCATCTCATCCCCAGTGAAGAAAACAGAGATGGACAAGTCTCCTTTCAACAGCCCATCTCCCCAGGACTCACCTCGCCTCTCCAGCTTCACCCAGCACCACCGGCCCGTCATCGCCGTGCACAGTGGTGAGCACTGCGGGCCCCAGGCGTGGAGGGGTGGCTGGGCCCTCTTAACAGGCCCCTTGCAGCTAGGGAAGTCCCACCAGTTGTCTGACCACAAGTCCTATTGCTGTAGCCTCCCATCCAGGCAAGAAAGCCTGCAGGTGCTGTGGCAGAGAGCACCCAGGCCTGACTCTTTGGAGGCCTCAGTTTCCCCTTTTGTACCAAGAGGTGCAGCCAGGGCCTCACCTCTCAACCTGCTCCCCATATATCTTACTCAAGTGACCCATGGACAGATCCTGGGATTGGACAGCCACAAAAAGAGGCAGATACACAGAAGGACACACACGGTGTGTCACACACGAACTTCCCTGGTGGTCCAGTGGTTAAACTCTGTGCTTCCACTGCAGGGGGCATGTGTTGATCCTGGGTTGGGGAACTAAAATCCCACATGCTGCTTGGTGTGGCAAAAAGATTTAAAAATTTTTTTAAGTTTAAAAAAAAGGCCACACATAGGCCACACAGGAATATGGGCGCCCCTGGCCACCCACATGGGCAGCATCACACTCACAGCAGCAGAGACAGACTCCAGCCACCATGGGGCTTGAGCTAAGCCAGTCACCCGTCATTCAGGGCTCCTAAATGTCCCCGTCCCAAGGCTGTCCGTAGAACCAAATGAATTGAATCAGAATAAGTTAAATAGGAACCTGAATGTCATCCGTTGTCCCTTCGTTGTGATAATAATGATTTAGTGCCATACAAAGGCAGGTATGTATACAGGACAGAGGCAAAAGTCAAGATTGCACAGCAGTTTAGACTGGGACCCAGCAAAGCAGGCCCCCCAACTGCCACCTGTTCTTGTATATAAAGTTTTATTGGCACAGGGCCACACCCATCCGTGTACACATCATCTGTGGCAACTTTCAGGTGACGAGGGCAGAGTTGAGTAACCCTATCAGAGACCCAATGGCCTGGAAAGCCAAAAATATTTACTGTCTGGCCAGAGAGAGAGAGAATAAAGGGGAGTGACCACTAATAGATACAGGGCTTCTTTTGTGGGAAAAGAAGATGTTCTGGAATTAAAAATGTCACTGAATTATTTAGAACAAGAGAAAAAAAGCAAATACTACACTGGACTATTACTGAGCAATGCAAAGGGGTGAAGCCCTGACACTCGCTACCACACTGATGGACCCCGAGAACACAATGCTCAGTGAGAGAAGCAGACACAGAAGGACACACAGGGTGTGATTCCACTGATGGGAAACGTCTAGAGCAGCCAGATCCACAGACACAGAGAGTGGGTTCCTGCTTATCAGGGGCTGGGGAGGGAATAGGAGTGTTGCTAATGGGAACAGGGCTTCCTTTGGTGGATATGAGAATATTCTAAAAGAGATTATAGTGATGGTTGCACAGCTCCGTGAATGTGCTAAAAAAGAAAGTGAATGTACACTTTAAGAGGGTGTATTTTATAGTGTGCAAATGATATCTCAATTTTTAAAAAATTGCCCACCTTCCATTTATGGAAAGAGCTAGCCAAGCCCTGGGTCAAAATGCGGGCTCTGGGGCCAGTCAGTGTGGGCTCAGACCCCCGGGTCTGCCACCTGCCTGCTGTGTGGCTAGAACAGGGGACGGGCCCGTTGAGAGTCACAGTCGTCCTCTGTTTAACAAAAGGGATGGTGGAATTTCCTGGTGGTCCAGTGGTTAGGACTCGACGCTTTCACTGCCCAGGCCTGGGCTCAATCCCTGGTCAGGGAACTAAGATCCCATTAGCTATGCAGCATGGCGAAATACCAATAATAAATCTTTAAAAATGAATAAAAACTGTAAAAGGGGTGATTCCAGGCCCCCCTGGGCTCATGGTGGAGATGTAGGTGTAACCCACCTGCATAAACACAGTGACTCTGAGACAGGGCAGCCGAGTGGGAGCCCCCGATGACCACTGCCCACCCCCCATCTCTACAGGGATCGCCCGAAGCCCTCACCCGTCCTCAGCCCTGCACTTCCCCACCACCTCCATCCTGCCCCAGACGGCCTCTACCTACTTCCCGCACACGGCCATCCGCTACCCGCCTCACCTCAACCCCCAGGACCCACTCAAAGATCTCGTCTCGCTGGCCTGTGACCCGGCCAGTCAGCAGCCTGGACCGGTGAGTGTGGGGCGGCGCGACCACCCCGGGGGCCCCAGGGCATCGTTTATGAGTGTCAGGCGGCCCTTCCTCCGACCGGGCAGCTTCTGTTTTGCAAACACCTGGGTCCACAGCCCCTGGAGTCAGACCAGTGGGAACTCAGTCTGTTTCAAATGTCTGAGCGGATGACCCCGAAATCAGACACGATTACCGCTGAGCTCAGGCTGGCTTTGGCCAAACATCCACCAGAGCTTTGGTGTCTGGAGGCTTTTGGACCTGGGGACTGTGGGCAAGGTGATGAATGAAGGGGTACTCGTGGCGAACGTGGGGAGGTGTGTCCAGGCCGCCCGTGAGGTCTGGTGGTGCTGATCCTGTTTAGGAGAAAGTGGGCACAAAGTGGCTTGAAGAGGCGGCGATGATACGGCCATCCCAGGATGCTGGAGGCCTGCGGGGCCAGGCGCGCCCCGGGCACCCACCAAACTCGACCCGGCCAGGCCCATCCACAGCCCCGGGGTGGGCAGCAGCCCGAGGCGGAGGGGGCACCCGCCGCCTTAACCACCTGTCTCTCTGTTCCCCCCAGTTAAATGGAAGTGGCCAGCTCAAAATGTCCAGTCACTGCCTTTCTGCTCAGATGCTGGCACCCCCGCCCCCCGGGCTGCCGCGGCTGGCGCTCCCCCCTGCCACCAAACCCACCTCCGAGGGAGGAAGCTCGTCGCCGACCTCGCCCTGTAAGCACCCAGGAAGGCGTCCCCCAGGGGCCCCTCCCTTCCCCGGCCCCGCTGCTGGGGTCGGGGGCTTAGGCCCACCCGGTGCGTGCCGGCGAGTTTGGTGGGTCCCCAGACGGAGGCCTGGTCCACGCAGGGCCAAGGCAGCCTGAGGAGATGGCTGGGGGCGAGTCTGGGGTCTGCCTCCGTTGGCTGAGTGGCCTGGGGCCCCCCGTGTGCCACCCCACCCTGACTCCCATGCCTAAGCTTTAAACCCTCCTCTGTACGACAAGTAGGGGAAGATCTCAAACTGGAGGCAGGAGGGCCAGACCCGGCCCCCAGGTGCCTTCTGTCCGTGAAAAAGGGGAATCTGTTATGATGGTTGCTGTTTTAAAATCAGGACATTTCACGTAAAACTTCCAGATTTCCTCTGGATTCTCGGGGGAAACTGGCCACAGCAGGCTCTGCTCCTGCTGGCTGCTGGGCTGGGCCACACCTTCAGGCAGGACAGTCCCCGCTTGCCTGTCTGGCTCCAGGAGGCCAGGGGTAGCTGCCCCGCCTTCTAGAACTCTCTGCTCTCTAGATGTAGGTCTGGGTGGTAGCCTAGTGGGAGGCCCTGGCTGGGTCTCCTAACCTTCCAGAGCTTTCCGCTTTCGGGATGTGGCTGGAGAGACTACAGCTCACCAGCCCCCAGTGGACTCCCCACCCTGGTCCAGGTATCCCCACCAGCCATGGCTCTGCCCCCAGCCTCTCCCTGAACCCCATCTTTTTGAATGTCTCTCTCTCCCTCACTCCCCAAATGAGCGTCCTTACCACCCCCCAACGCCAGCCCTCCCTCTGGGCCCTGTGGGCCGCCCTCCCCTCACACAGCACCCCCACCCCTAGTGTTTCTTCCCCAGCATCCACTGCCTGCCAGGATCTGGGGCAGCCTCACATGTAGACATCTTTCTCCAAACACCAAGATGCAGCACTGGGACGCTGGGCTCCAATCCCACCCCAGAAGCTCCTTCCCTGTGTGACCTTGGGCAACTGTCCTCCCCTCTCTGAGCCTCAGGTTTCTCAGCTGCAAAATGGGACAGTCACCAGGGGCGGTGCGGAGTGAGTCAGTGAAACAGATCAGGGAGAACACTTAGCAGCAGGCAGGCGCAGGGCACAGAGTTGGCATGGGGGGCTGTTCATCACCTCCTTGTCCTACTTCCTCATCTGTGAAGTGGGCAGAATAGACTTGTCTGCTGTGTTGAGGCCACTGAGTTAATCCTGGAATGCTGCCCACTGCCTGGTATACAGTAGACACTTAATAGACGGGGAGTGAACGTGGATTTTTTTCTCTTTTGTCTTGTACCAACTTCTCTACTGCAGGTCCAGCCTGCTTCCCCCTGCAAGCTCCCCAAGCCTCACTGCCTCCCACTTACCCTTGCTCCAGTGGAGACCAGACGGGGACCCTCCCGCCATCCTCTTCCCCCCACCCCAGCCTGGATTTTGAATCATTCCCTCACCCGCAAAGCGTGATCAGTGATATTAAAATAAAAAGATGCTGCGTGTGTGCACCCAGCCTTCCCCGAGCCCTCTCCAGGAGGGAAATTAATAAATAAAACGCCCTCAATAATTCATGGCACCCCGCACGGCGGGAGGCAGGCCACGGGAGCAGGATGGACCAGGCACTGGAACTCTCTGAATAATTCACAGGCGGTTTCTGGATTATGAATCTTTCATCCCGCGCCTTCCCTCCCGGCAGACACCCGCCCGCGCGACCCGGGGGGCCTGAGCCTGTGGGCTTTTCGGGGTGCCCGGACCGTCCGGGGGAGGGCGGCCAGCTCAGAGGCGCCGGGTGCTGGGCGCACAGGCCTGGCTGTGTGACCCTGAGCAGCGGCCACCCTCTCTGGTGCTCCCGCGCCACCCCCGCGCTAACGGGCTCTCGGTCTCTCTCCTCCTCGCAGCCTACTCTACGCCCGGCACGTCCCCTGCAAACCGTTCCTTTGTGGGATTAGGACCAAGGGATCCAGCGGGCATTTATCAGGCACAGGTAGGGGCCAAGAGGCCGGCTGGCGGGGGGGTGGGAGGGGCAGGGCAGAGGGGCCGGCCAGGCGTGCAGGGAGCCCTCCCCCAGCTGCACCCCTGGCACGGCAGCTGTTGAGTGTGGCCGGGGGACCAGCCTGCCGGGTCCTTCCAGGGCCTTGAGCCCATACCTACCGGGGGTTGTGGTAAAGCCCCAAATCCCGCCAGGGGATATGGGGCTGGGCTTGTCACTGCCCTGGTCCTATTTGTACAGATGGGAAGACTGAGGCTCACAGAGGTGAAGGGCTTTGCCCAGGATCACACACTGCATCAGCCCAAGCTTTCAGACCCCCAACCTTCATCCCCTCCCGTGCCGGCCAGAGGGAGGCAGGGGGTGGCAAGGGATCCCAGGATGCCAGGGGAAGCTGGGGAAACTAAGGCAGCCCATGACAGGGGGGTGGGGCCTCCCGGTAGAGCATGCAGGCCCCAACCCCAGGCTCCAGCCAGCGAGGTGGGAGGGAGACAGCAGAGATGGGGTTGGCATCACTGCCACTGAGTGTGCACCAGGTTGGGGGGGGCCAAGGCTGGCTGAGGGCAAGACGAGGAGGCTCAGAGAGGAGGAGTGAGTTGCCTGAGGCTGCACAGCACTGCAGGGCCAAGCCTCAATGTGTCTGGAATTGAGACCCTTGGCTCCCAGCATCTCTCGAGGCAGGAGGTGGCCTCAGCCCCTCCCTGTGCGTCCCCAACTCCCACCTTTGGTCTGGTATCCATATCCGTGTCGTGTGCAAGCCAGGAAGGTGCTGGCAGCTGGTGTTCGATGGTGGTGGCTGTACCCCCGAGCCATGCTCCCTGGTTGGTGCGTGTTGAGGAGGGGATCACAGGATGTAAAACGGCTGCTGCACACCCTCTGAGTCCCAGACGCACAGAGAAACGTAGAGCACGGGGATTTGCAGGGTCCCCAGGGGTCACGTTCGGATCCTCAAGCCACCATGAGAGAGTGATCTCTTGCAACAGAGTCCATGGGTGGGGGCAAGAGGTGGACAGGTAGCCATGTCCCCCTTCCTCCACTGAGATCAGAATCGGCCACACTGGGGAGGCCCAAGGAACCTCCCGCCACAGCCTGGCCCCCTGGGGACCATTTGAGGCTGCCCCGGCTGCTGCTGGCAGCTCAGGGGGCCCAGAGCTGGGGGGACTTGGCAGTCCCCCTCCCTCCCTTCCCAGACTTTAGCTGGGGGTTCTGAGGTCAGGAAACAAGGGCTTGTGCCCAGCTCTCCTTCACCCACTCTGAACCTCAGTCTCTTCTTCCAGCCTTGGCACCTCCTGGGGAGTCCTTGAAGGGTCTGGAGCTTCAGGGGACCAGTTTGATCCAGAAAAGGTGTGGAAAGGCCAGGACTGCCCCTCGCACACCCAAAATATTAAGTGTCCCACCTCACTGAGCCCTGGCCAGGATCCAGACAGAGGGATTGCTTGGTCAGGGTCACCCACTGAGCTGGCGCAGCCCCAGGACTCCCCCCTTCCAATTGGGTTTTGAGTTTTATCCCAGTGTGGATACCCCTGCTCAGGGAGCCAGGAATTTCCTCTCCCACTCTCACCTGACAGCCCTCCCCACTGGAGGCTGGGCATGTCCTAATTGCTTCCGAAACCAAAGCTAATAAAAGCAACGGAGGGGTGCGGGCTACCTTCTTCACCCTGCCCCGGTCTCCCCCATCTGTGGCATCACCTTCCCTATCATCAGCCTCTGCATGAGGGGAGAGGGGAGCACCCCAAGTGGACTGCCTGGAAGGGGAGGGAAACCAAGGAAGGCAGGTGGGGGGAACCTTTGTTTCTCTGTGCTATGGTCACCCCCTGCTTGGTGAGCAGGCCCTACTGGGGACCCAGAGAGGATGGGACCGGGACTGTGGAGGAACCTGGGGGAGGGGGCATCTGGGCCTCTGCCTGGGAGGGGAGGGGTCGGAGCCTGGTGTCTGACAGAGGATAAGGGTGTCCAGGTAGGGGGCTCAGCGCTGCCAAGGGCTGGAAATAATGAGGGAGCAGCCTGAGCAGCTGGCAGACCTGGGACCTGGGCTTTGGCCTGGGGGCCCAGGGGAGCCATGGAAGAGGTTGGGGCGGGGAGGGTGTGCACAGCCAGAGCTGGCAGCCAGAAAAAACTTTGTGGGGCTGGTGTTGTGGGGCAGTGAAGGTGTTGGATGGAGGACCCTGCCAGGATCGTGTAGGGAAGACCTTGGGTCCCTGGACTAAGGAGACCCCCGACTCCAGCAGACCCCAAAGGGAGGGAAGGGGGAGGAAGGAGCCATGAGACCCACTCCCCCCTCTTGGAGCCCCTGTACAAAGGGCTCAGAGCAGAGAGGCCTCCTCTTTCTGGCGCAGTCAGCACTTCCTCCGCCTTCCTTGTTCCTGGCGTGTTGGCTCTCCTCTGCACGCGCCCCCCTGCCGCCACACCTCCCAGCCTGCATTGGCTTCTCCCCTCCCCATTTCCATCTCCTGGCCTCCCCCTTGTCAGCGCCTGGCCCCTTGATCAATATTCTCTGACCCCAGTCAGCGCCCCTCCTCTGATCAATGGCAATTGATCTCTCCCTGATCAATTACCTACCTTCTTCATCTCCCCACCCCCATCTCTCACCATTCCACCCCTGCCCCCTCAGTCCTGAGCCAGCCATCACTTTGGCCTACAGAGTAGGGCTCTGTGGGGTCTGACACCTCCACCCCCTCCCCTGTGTGAAGGGGTGGGTCCACCTGGCCTAGCATTTAACCCCAGTCCTTCTCTGCCCATCATACCCGGTCAGCGGATGAGCAAACAGAGGGCCTGAGTGGTTAACCCATGTGCCCAGAGCCACACTGGGGGCTCCAGCCAGGCCGAGGGTGCCAGAGCCCAGACCTCACTGTTGGAACTGTGCGGCCTCAGTCTCCCCATCAGCTGATGGGGGAGGATGTTGAGTTAAGGGTGCCTTCCCCCCCTACCGTTACGGGGGCCAGAGTCGGGCAGAGAGCTTAGGAGGGGAGGAGGCAGGGAGGAAGGGCCTGGGGAGGCCTTCCACCACAGGGGAGGGTCACGCCCAGAATCTGTCTGGTTGCCAACGGAAACCAGACATGAGGTAATGGCCAAGATGAACTTGAACTTGGCTGGAGGTGGGGGGCTGGGAGCCACGGCGCCAGTTCGATGGGATGGCCCAGCGGCTGCAGGCGGCCTGGTGGGATTGATCGCCTGGTTGGAGGGGGTGTGACTGGTTTACAGCAGGGGTGGGGGCACAGCACTGCTGAGACCTCAGTGGGATGGGGCAGGGGGGTCCCTATCCCAGTCTCACTCCCCAGGTGGACTGGATGCATTTCCAAGGAAAGGGTCTGTACAGCGGCTTCCCTGTGGGGACCCAGGCCAGAACAGTCCCTATAGACCTGGCTGCCTGACCCCAAGCCTCGGTCTCCTCCTCTTTAAAGTGGAAGTCATGACACCCTCAAAGCCCAGGCTAAGGGGTCAGCCCCAGGCAGGGGGACAAGCAAGTAGCTTCTCAGGCCCTAGTTCAAATTCTGTCTTCTTCCCTCAAACACTGGTGGACTTAGGCAAGTTACTTTACCTCTCTGAGCCCCTGTCTTCTTCACTGCAAAACGGGATCGGGGGGCAGTAGTCCCTCTTTCGTGAAGTTTCTGGGGGAACCATTAAATGGGAAAATGTTAAAAGAAACAAACAACCCCAGTCACAGTGTCTGAACATGGTGCCTGTCTGTAAAGAGTCACCAGTGGCCCTCCTCCGACAAGGGGGAGGATCCCCTCCCACATTTTATACTCAGGTTTGGAGGTGGGGTTGCCAGATTTAGCAAACAAAACCACAGAGTTCAGGTAGATCGCAGTTCCAGATAAAGAATTTTAAAAAAAAAATTTTTTTTAAGCGCAAGTGTATCCCAAAAGTTGCATGGGGTATACTTACACTAAAAGGTTTATCCAGGATTCAGGTTTAACTGAACTTCCTGAGTTTTATCCACCAGCCCTGCTTAGGGGCCCAATCACTCGCCTAAGGTCACCTAGCAGGTTACACAAGTCTGGGACAGAGGTCACAGGTTCCAGGGGTCAACAGGGCTGCAGTGGGTATAGGCTGTGGCCCACAGAGCCTGACCCCCATTTCTCTCTTTCTCTCTGTGTCCCCCCTCCGGCCGCCCAGTCCTGGTATCTGGGATAAGAAAGATTTCTTCCCACGCCCTGCTCCTTCGTCCCAGGAATCCCAGGGGGCCGCACGACCGGCCCCCAGCCCACGTTTTCGGTGGAAAGCTACAGCAAGCAAGAACACCCTGCCGCCGACTCCCAGCCCGGCCGAAAGACAAAATCACACAGACACATAAACACAGGAGGAAAAAAAAAAACGGAAAAAAAAGACAAACGGGGGAAAAAAATTACAATACATAAAAATAAACCCACCCAACCAAGAAGATAAACGGTAAAGATGACAACGCTTCAGACTTTCGGGACACCACGGCCGGACGGACCGGACGCTCGGGATCGTCCTAAGTTATTCATCTCCTCTCGCTGCTGCTGCTGCTGGTCGGGGAGGCCCAGCCACCCCCGCCTCCTCCCAGGACCAGGTGAGCGCAGCCTGGAGCCCACGCCAGGCCCACGGGGCAGGACACCCAGTGAGGCCGCCTCTCCACCCGCGCGCCCACCGCCACCTCCGGGACAGTGTTTGCCAGGTTGGGGAGGCAGGCCCTGGGAGGCCGGCAAGGACCCCGGCAGCAGGCAGCGGAGGCGGCTGGGTAGGCAGGGGGCGATGGGGCCAGAAGAGGGTGGCGGGGAGACCCCGGCAAGGCCAGGGCACTAGGACATGTGGCGGATACTCGGCAAAGGAGCATCCGGCAGGCGTGGACCTCTACCTGCTCTTTCGCGCGAAGTCCCTCCGCACCTGCCGGGTTTGGGAGACATCTCTATGCAAATGACCCCCAGCCCCACCCCAGGCATAGGAGGCCACCCCAGCGCACCCCAGCCCCCCCCCCACCGGCTCCACACCCCACCCTGGGAGGGCCCCACGTTGCACACACTGTAAGAAATGCACTTTCCAAGGAAGGGGCTGGGGGCGGTGGAGCAGAGGGGCCTGGGGGCTGCTCTGGTCTCTATCCACCCAACCCTTGAACTGGGGAGGACCCCCCCCACTTAGCCTGTGGAGGTGGGAGGTGAGAGCGAGTGGTTTAAGTGCCTGATTTCCACCGCCCGCCCCCCTCCCCTGTGTCCAGCTGGGACGCGAGTGGCCGTGGGCCTCCCCCCTCCCTCCTCTCCCACAACCTGGCCCCTTCCAGTTGCTGACCCCTCATTGCTATGCCCCCATCAGAGCTAGAGAGAGGGAACCCCCTCCCCCAGCAGGCCCAAGGGGTGGAGCTGGGTCTGCTCCCAGCATCCTGCCCCCCCTGGGGTACGGGGGCTGGGGTCTCGAGAAGCCGGTGTGCCCCTCTGCCCCCACGCCTCCTCTGCCAGTGCCTTACATCCTGGAGCGACAGCCCCTCCCTGGTGCCTCCCGGCCCAAAGGGGGACCACGGTTTGCACTTTCATCCCCCACCCCCCGCTGAAGTGGGGCACAGCCAGGAGGCGTCGCTGCTGGGTGGCCAGAAGGAGAGGGGCCAGGCCGCCTGTGGTCCAGAACAGGGCCGGGGGCTCTGGCTGGGGTCGAGGAGGTCGGCGCCTTGGGGCTCCCTGCTGCCATGTAGGTGGGCCTCCCATCTGCTAAACATTTTCCGTTGAGCCGCTCCAAAAACACTAAACCTGGGGACACGGGGTGCCCCTTTACCCCAGCTCCCCGGCCCCATCCATGCCTCCTCCCCAGGATGGTCATCTTGGGAAGGGGGGCCTGGGAAGGGGTGTTAGGTGTTCTGGGGTCACCAGGCCCAAACACAAAGACCCCTTCCAGCCCATCTGTCTGAATCCCAACTGGTCTCCATGCCTGGCGCTGGGGAATGCCGACCCCCATCCCCGGTCTAGGCCAAAGCCATGGCCCTGGGAGGGCCTCTGCCCACTGCTCCCAGCCTGACCCACCTCTCCCTCTCCTGGTAAATCCCCGGTGCCCCGGGCCTGGCCAGCCTCCTCCCACCTCCCCAGACACCAGACTTTCCTCCCAAACCAGCCCAAGGGGCTTGGCGAACCCACTTGATCATAAAGAGAAAGACACCCCCACACACACAAGACCCTTCCCCACCAGCTGCACTCCCACTGTCCGGAGGGGTTCGAGAACCCTTGGTCCGTCCGTCTGTCCCCAGGGCCCCTCCAGCAGGTGGCTGTTGGGGACCGAAGCATGGGCCGCTCTGGGGGAGGGCAGGAGGGGTGGGTCGTGCAGTTGGGGTATCTGGAAGCTTGTCAGCCGGGAACCTGAGGGTGCGGGTAGGCAGGGAAGGGGAAGGGGCACCCGGCAGCCCCCAGCTTCCTAACTTTGCATGGTGCTTAGTCGAGGATTTCTGTGACCTGGCTCCTGACTTCAGCTCGCGGCGGCTGAAACTGCATGGCAATTGATACTGGCTCTATCTCCTTCCCCACGCCACCCCCCACTCCAGCCCTCCACCACCACCCTCCTCCTCTTTAAAAGAAACAAAAAAAGATACAGAAAAAAAAAAAACCCTTAAAAAAATTCCATGTTTCCTAATTTGCACGAAATTTTCTATCACATGATGTGCCTTGCCTTCTGAGAATAAGTATTACCTTTAAACAATATCAGCGCACACAGATAGCTGCATGCACTGCTCGTGTAGTTTAAAAGAAAAAAAGACAAAACAATGACATGAAATAAAAAGTAAAAATTGAAAAGGGATGTATTTCTATTTGTAAAAAAAAATTAGTTAAAAAAAATCACACGCTTAAAAATCACATTGCTTAAAAAAAAAAGCAATGCACGCAACAATCACCCCACAGTTTGCCCTGCCCCCAGCCTACCCTGGGCTCTTGTCTCCCCATCTCCTGCTGCATTGGGGGTGCCCCCTGGTGCTCTGCAACCCCCCCGGCCCCATCCTTGGGCTCCAGAGGGGTCATTTCGCATCCCCTGCCCACAGCAGCGGACAGACCTCAAGGGTGTGCCCTGGCCCCAGGCAAGGGCTTCTCCCCTCACTGGGCCACAGGCCAGCCCCCCCCAGACGCCGTGCATGCACCCACGCGTTCTCACCCCCCCACCCTGGGGCAGCCACCCTGCCGACAGCCAGGCTTCCCCCGACACTTCTCCCACAGGCTGGCATCCCCCTGGCTCTGGGTCGCATCGCTGTCTCACTACCCCCCTGCAGCCCCCTCCTTCTTGCCAAAGGACCCATCCCCATAGACTGGCCTTGGGGTGGCAGGAAGGACCCTCCTGCCACCCCCCCACCCCCCCCCAGTTCTACTACGTCTTCCAGCTGTGACTGCAGAGGGGATCTGGTGTGAAACAAAAAGACAAAACCAAACTCGATATATGCAATATTTGTCTGTCTGTACCTGTAAGGTCTAGCTCAGCCACGGAGGCCCGGCCAGAGGGTTGGGGCCAGGGGGCAGGGACGGCCAGGGGGCACAGCGTCACAGGCCCCGTCCAAGGGGCCGGCCATTGCTGTTGTCTTTTCTTCGGTTTTATTTTCTCTTGTTTTCCTTTCTGCCTTCTTTTTCTTTCTCTCTTAACCTTTTTTTTTTCCTCCAATTTTCTCTGCCTTTAACTCTACCAAAGCCGAGACAGTAGCAGTCAGTGAAGTGTCCAGGCAAGAAACCCCGAGGCTGGGTCCACCAACCTTGGGCCATCCCTCCTTGCCATCTCCGGCCCTCCCGGTCCCTGGGCCCCTCAAACATCTCCTGTCGGCGTACGCTAGGCGGGCAGTCCCCATTCACTCCCCGGCCACCAGCTTGGATGTTAGAATTGTCTCTAGAGCTGGGAGGGGCCTTGCAGCCAGACCCTGGCTTTCATCTACCACTCTGTGCTCATGCCACATTTTCTTCTGAAAAGACACCTCAGCCAGCCCCAGGGCCACAGGGAGAGACCAGGCCCTGGCCTTGACCCTGCCCTTGAGAACGGCCCTTTGGCCCAAGAGCCCAAGGCCCTGCTTGTCAGTTTCCATAGGGCCCATTTCTGGCTTTCATCCCCCCCCTCCCACCACCAGGGAAGTGGGCACAGCCAGTGGCACAGGGGAGTGGGTGGCGTGTCCCTGTGGGACCCCTCCTCCATAGGCTCCCCTCGGACCACGGTGTCCCTCATGACTGCACCGCACAGCACCCCAGGCCTCAGAGCCCCTCCCTCCCTTGCCTGCTGTGTGTCAGAATAAGGCAGAAACACTAGGAATCAGGCTCCCACCTGCCAGTGCGGTTGGGGTTCATGCCCTGGGAGGGGGGTGGGCAGGGTGTTGGGTGTTTTTGTTTTTGTTTTGACACTTATGAAACTGACATCTCAAACCCCATCCCCTCCCAAGCCCACCATCACCCCCTCACTCATAGCCCATCCCATGCAGAGTCCCCCACCCTGACCTTGGGGTCCAGCCCTTGCTGTGGAAAAGGCTTAGGGAGACCTCCCCAATATATGCAAATCACCTCCATCCCTCTCTTTGGAGGGAGGTAGTAGACCCCGACCAGGGTGGAGAGGGAGGTGTGGAGAGGCAAGCCGACCCCACCCTATCTGACCTGGGGAGGGAGGGTGGGTCTGGGGTCCCCTGTGCCCAGGTCTGGAACCCACGTTCTGGCTGAGTTATGAGCCCAGATTCCCACCCTGAGCTAGACAATCAGACAGGAAGGGAACCCCAAGGGAGGCTGTGGGGAGGGGGCCCTGCTGCAGCTCCCCAAGCAGCAGACAGTTTCAGCCTCAGCAACCCCCTCCACCCCCAGCTCCAGAACTTTCCCTCTGTCCCCAGAGACAGCAACGTTCCAGGAGCAAGCAGATTTGACTGGACAGCGACCAGTGAGGCAGGATCCCGGGGCCAGGAGCAGCCATCCAGCCCTCTGGGAGAGACGGGACCCCAGCCACCCACTCCCTCTGGCTTCTCTGATGGTACTTTGACCTCCAGTGTAGGGCTATACTATACATTATATATATGTGTATAATTTTGGAATTTTTTTCTCATAATACAGATTATACAGTGGCTACTTTTTATTTTGGCCTGGAGTCTCTCTCTCTCTCTCCCTCTCTCTCTCTCTCTCTCTCTCTCTCTCTCTCTCTCTCTGAGACCCCTGATTTTTACTTTGTGTGTGTGTGGGGGGGGTTAGGGAGGGTGATGGGAGAGAGGTTCCAGAGACACGTCCTCAGGTCCTTTATCTCCTGCATCCTTCCATCTTTCTGCCCCTTCGGACACTTCCTGAGAGCCACATCTCCAAACTGACACCGCCTCCCCCCCATCGACCTATCCCTAAGCATTTCAGAGTGTGTGGGGTCCGAGCTGGCCCCGGAGGCCCACCCCCGTCCCCAGGTGAAGCAAGGAGACCCAAAGCAATCCCAGCAGGACTTGTTGCCAGCGATACCAAAACAGACTTCCCAAGCAGTGCCTCACACGTCTGCTGGTGTAGCTTTGAGGTCCTCCTTCCCAACTCCCAGGGGGTCCCTCAGGCCTCAGGAAAGAGGAGGTGGGATCCAACAGGAATATGGGCTCCAGGAGAGGAAGACCCACTCCCCCCCCCAAACTCCCACCCTTCACACCACCTGGCTAGAAGGAGACCCACTGGAAAGGGGCCAGGAGCTACCCAGCCCCCCTCCGGTTGTGAGCCCCCAAAGCTCACTCCCTAAATGCATCAACACCCCAGCCTCCCATCTTGGATCCCAGCCAGGCCCCCTGAAACCAAAGCCCCTTCCAGTCCAGGGGTCCTGGCCCCTACCCCCAACTTCTCACCCTCTCACCCTTGCCAGGGCCACACATGAGGGGGTGGGAGGGCAAGACAGCAGGGTGTCTGAGGGACAGAACACATGGTGTTGAGGGGAGGCAACAGGGAGAAAGGAGGGAAACTCGTTTTCTCTCTGAATTTTCTTTCTTTCTTTCTCTCTTTTTTTCTCTCACATTTTTTGGTGGTGTTGCTGTTTCATTTTCTGTCGCCTCTGAAATATTTTTTGAGTTTTTTTCCCCCATTTTGTATTTTACCAATATTACCAGGATAGTTTACTCTCTTTCTCGCTTTCTGCTTGCCACACATACCGGATCTCACACACATACACACACACACTCACACACACACACACACACACACACACACACACCATGCTCATGAACCTATGTCAGGAGAAGGTTGGTACCAGGCCAGCCCACTGCCCATCTCCTCCCCCCTCTCCTCCTCCCCAAGGCAGGGATGGGGGACAAGGAGCCAGACATCCGGGCAGACCTAGGCCCAGCCTTCTCCTTGCCTGTCTCCCCTGCCCCGTGCTCCCACGTCATACTCCGTTCATAACCTTGTATATTACGCAGTCATTTCAGTTTCCGCGGACGCGCCTACCTAAGTACCATTTACAGAAAGTGACTCTGGCTGTTATTATTTTGTTTGTTTGTTTCCCTATGCAAAAAAAAAAAAAATGAAAAAAATGGAAAAAAAATGAAAAAGGGGGGTTCCATAAGAGATTCAATAAAAGGCAAAAAAAAAGAAAAAAGAAAAAAATGTATAAAAATTAAACAAGCTATGCTTCGACTCTTTCTAGCTGTCTTGGGTCCTCCTTTCTATGATGCATTTGGTCTGTTCTGGGTTCTTGTCAAAGTGCAGGGAAGAGGCTGGAGGGGCAGGTAGCCTCAGAAAACCAGTCTTGGAATTCCTCAGAGCCTTTGATCAACAAGTTCCATGGGCATCTATGGAGCACCTGCTCTGTGCCAGCTCAGGTAATTCCACCTCCTGCCTGGCTCCAGGGACAAAGCCTGGCACACATTCAGTGTTCCATAAATGTACAGACTGCCTTCCTTCCTTGTTTTTCCCCCACCTAGCAAAACCCCATTCATTCAGCAAAGATTCCCTGAGTATCTTCATTCAGCAAAGATTCCCTGAGCACCTAGCCCTTGGGACACAGTGGAGAACAAAATGCCCTAAACGATCTGCCCTCGTGGCACAGTTCAAAGTTGGGAAAACAGACAATAAACAATAAAAATAAATGTATGTCGGAGGAGATAAATGCCAGGGAGACAAATAGAGCAGAGTACAGGATAGGAGAGTCGGCTGCACGTGAGGAAGTAACCTTTCAACAGAAGTTTGAATGGAGAGAAGAAACAGCCCTCTGAAAATCTGGCAGAAGAGTTTTCCAGGCGGAGGGCACACACTGTGCAAAGGCCCTGGGGCAGGACTGTGCTTGGTGTGTTGGGGGAACAGTGAGGAGGCCTGTGTGCCTTGAGCAGAGTGAGGGAGGAGGATAGAGGGAGGAGGGGAGGGCAGGGAGGAGACAAGGTAGGTCATACAGGGGTTTGTGGGTCACAGGAGGACTTGGGATTTTAACCCCAGGGACGTGGGAGATCTGGAGGGCTGTGGGCAGAGGAGGGGACGGGGCTTAGCTTGGTTCGTCTACCTTCTCCTCCAGGAGGCCCTACCCACCTGCCCATGCTTGCCCTCCCAGCACCCCAGCATCCCTGTCTCTCCCACCCCACCCCTGACCACTCAGAACCGTTCATGTCCAGCTTTCCCCAAAGCCACAGGGGAGTGGGGGTACGGAAATATCATGCCTATCAAAGTCGCCCAGTTGTGTCCGACTCTGCGACCCCATGGACTGTAGCCCACCAGGCTCCTCTGTCCATGGGAATCTCCAGGCAAGAATAATGGAGTGGGTAAGCCATTCCCTTCTCCAGGGGATCTTCCCGACCCAGGGATTGTACCTGGTCTCCCGCATTGCGGGTGGATTCTTTACCATCTGAGCCACCAGGGAAGCTAGTCATGCCTGTGAGAGGCAGTCACTCCCCCTTCTTGGTGGGGAGGTCCTCCATCCTACCCCCCAGCAGTCCCCCTGAGACCCCAAGACATGCAATCAAAGCTCCCCGGCTGCCCAGGCTCCCTCCATCTTACCCACACGCCACCCCGCACTCCGGGGAGGGACGTTTCTATCTCTTTTCACTGATGGGGAAACTGAGGCACAGAAAGACGGCAAGATGGACGGAGAGGGACCCAGGTAGGATGCGCCGACGCGGACACGCAGGAACGCAGCCCACCCCGCCGCCCGGTAACAGGCGCGTGAGGCAGGAATGAGGGATCCCAGGACCCCCAGATGGACGCGCACCCTTCCCATGCCCATGCTGCATTCCCGGAAGGGATGGTCACTTCTGCGCTCAGCGAAGAGGTTCTGGCGCCCCCTTGTGGTCAGACCTAGGACCTGGATCCAGAAACCAGGTCCCGGGTGGAGGAGTCAGCTCACCCCCAACCCAACAGTCCCGCTTGGGAGGAAGGCGGGGAGCGGGGGAGAGGGAAGAGGGGATCTAGAAGGAGCTTCTTTTGCGGGATGGGGCGCTCATCTAGGATGAGGGGCTCAACTTGGTGGAGGTTCAGCTGGGATGGAGGGTTCAGCCGGAGGCTGGAGGTTCATCCCAGGGTCGAGGCTCAGCTGGGGTTGGGGGGGCTCAATCTGGCCTTTAATCTCAAGGAAAGCCGAGTCTTTTTCATCCACTGGCCTCTGGGGTAAAACAATTTGGGGGCTTTGAAAGGGCTGTCCCAGCACTGGCTCCCCACTAAATGCCATAAAAGGGGCAGGCTTGCGACAACCAAAAAACGCCCCCGAAATGCCCCCAGACGCCTCCTAGTAGGAAAGTCCCGCCCCTGCGGAAAGGGAGGAGCCCAGACAGCACCTCCCTTCTCCCTTCCCGCCCCACCCTCTGCACGGCCACCCACGCGGAAGCCCAGGGCCTCCTCGCACGGAGGAAATCGGAGGACTGCAAACTGCGCTCCCAGAACTATCGTCTGGAAACACACCCTCTAACCTTCAGGATCCCCCAAGTCTGAGGCTGCAGGCTCATTTGCCCCCACCCCCATCCTCACCATTTCAGCAGACAGAAAGCTGATATTTGTTAGATGCATTTAGGGTGCTGGGCCCTGCGCTCCGGAGTTTTGTAGATAGTATTTCATTCAGTTCCTCATGACAACTTAAGAAGGATTTATTCTTTTCTTTTACAGAACTAGACTCTTGGGCAGAGAGGTTAAGTTACTTGCTCTGGGATACACAGCAAAGAAGTGGGGACTCCAGCTCCTTCTTCTTCTCTATGGAGCCTCCCCACCAGGAGTGCAGGACAGGAAGAGAGGGGTAATGATCCTGTGTCGCACCCCCACTCCCACCCCTGCACCCTCACCCCACTACCTGGGAGTGCTAGCGTCCAGGACGGAGTGTAGGAGAAACGCTCATCTCCCAGGAAACGGCCCTGCGCGCTGAGCCAGCACAAAGTTCACGTTCAGGGACAGCGAACGGCGGCCAGGAGAGGGACTGGGACTCAAAGAAAGCTCTTGGAAGAGCTTACACCTGGGCAACAGGAGGACCTGCCTTCTCCGATTAAATCCAAAAGCTGACAGAAATTGGTGGTGGGAAAAGAAATCAGGCGCTGGGTAAAAAGATGCCCGCAATGGACTGGGTAGAGACATGAGACAGTGGGGGGAGGGGGGAAGTTGGGGGATGTGGGCGGCTCCTTCTCCAGGGGTGCCCTCCAAACTCAAGAAGAATCATCAGGTGGAGACCAAGCTTGGGAAGGGGTACGGGACCACCAGGTAACACACAGAGAGCCCTCTGAGAGGGATTTGGGGCTGGTTCTGAGAACTCTGAATCCCAGAGAGTCATCTTACTGGCTCCAGGACCAGGTCCTTTGCTGATAGGGTGTGGAGAAGGCATTTGGGCATCCCTGGAGGACTGCCTGGAGGAGATGAGTGGGAAGACTTCATGTGGAGGAACTTGCCATTGCTTCATGTTTCGGAGGCCCCTCTGTCTCCTCCAGTTCCAACCCCCAGTCGTCCTCTCCCTTCTCCTTTCTCACAGCCTCCTCTTCCTTCTCTTCACTGCTGTGGAGACCAGAAGAGCCCAGATAATCCGAGTTAATAAGGACAGACAGTGCTCCAGGCCTCTGACAATTCTCCCAGAAGCTCTGAGTCCCGCAGGCACCCTTACTGTTCCCATGACACGGAAGGGGGCGAGACTCAGGCAGCTTAGGACACTGGTCCCGTTAGGACACGAAGGAAGTTCAGGAGCTCGAACTGTATGAGCCAAAACTGAGCTCTTAATTTCCGGCCTCTTTGGCTTCCTGGGTTTCAGAACTGTGGGTGAGTGGACGGGCAGAGAGATGAAGGGCTGCACCGACGGATGGGTGGATGGACTAATGAGTGTGTGGATAGATGAACGAATGGACGCATGGATGGGTGGTGGGAAGGTGGGTGGATGGATGGATGGACAGATAAGAGGGATGGATGATGGAGGGAGGGAAGGAAAGAGAAAAGGTGGGAGACAGGTCAGGAGGGATGATGGATGAATGATGGACAGGTGGATGGATAAATGGATGATGTTGGCATGGGGGTGATAACGTTATAGACCACCCTATTGAAACACATCCTAAGGATGGGGGATCTCTGTGAGGAAGCCACCCTCGTTTTGCAGGTAGGTAGTCAGGAGAGAAGTCAGTGAGGTCCTGTGAGGCCCCCCTGGGGGCCTCTCAGAATCAGAGAATTACCCCGCTGGTCCTGCCCTGTCTTCTTGGAGGATGCTCGTAGAGGGAAGGGGCTCCTAGAAGGGAGGGGCTTGGCGCGGGGAGGGTCTTAGAGGGGCAGGACTCAGAGAGGGGAGGGGCTTAGATGGGAGTGGCCGGCGAGGGGCGGGGCTCAGAATGGCGGGACTCATAGCGGAGAGGGGCAAGTAAGGGAGAGGCTCGGCACGAGGAGGAGCTTAGAGGGGTGGGACTCAGAGAGGGGCGGAGCTGAGACGCAAAAGAGTTAGCGATGGGGAGGGGCTCAGAAGGATGAGAACCCACCTGTCCTGGGACTCCCGGCACCAGACGGCATAGACCAAGGTGAGGACAAAGATGAGGAAGAGGAAGGCCAGCGCAGCCCCCAGCCCCACCAGCCACGACTTCCTCTGGGCCACTGCGGGCGGGAGCAGGACTGGATCAGTGTCGGGGCCGCTAGGTTGGGACTCTCTTCCCTACCCCACCCCGACTCCCTCCCAAGGCCTTACGGGGTTGGGCCTGCACCAGCCTTGGGACCAAAGCTGCGAGAAGAGAGAGTTGACCAGGGGTCGTCCAGAATCTACGCATCCTGCGCCCTCTGTCCTCGCCCCTGTCCAGCAGATTCTGGGGTTGCAGCCCCGGCGGGAGAAGGAAGTGGCCTGCCCAGCGCACCCCAGGGCAGGGTGTGGCCGGGGCCCCAGGAAGTAGGAGGTGGGGTCCCCTCCCTGAGTTCCGGGCACCATGGGGAGGGGATCAGGGTCCTGAGCTTCCGAGTCCCTGTCTCCCTGAGGCCCATCGTGACCCTCACTCTCCACGGTCAGAGCCACAGTAGGGGCGGCTCGAGAAAGGTGGGGAACTCATTTCCTGACTCATTTCCTCATTTCAATGCCTGATGAGGCATTGCACTGGCTCTGAAGTCCCAGCACCTCCATCAAGTCTCACACTCTCTGGTGGTCAGAACTCTTGTCCTCACATTGCAAAAGAGGAGCAAACTCGAGGCTCAGAGAAGTCAGGCCACTTCCCTGGGGCCACACAGCATCCCAGAGAATCACAGTTCTCCCAGCTAGGAACACTCCCTACCCCAACCCTCTCCCGTCCTAGGACATGAACCTCCAAATCTGACCTTAGCCAGTCCCTGCATGTGCCCGTCCTCTGGGCAGCCTAGGCTTCCATCCCAGTGCTGCCAACAACAGCCAGGGAGACCTGGGCTGGTGGCTACCTTCTTTCTAAGTCTCTGTATTTTCAGTTGGAAAATGTGATGAATTGCAAACCAACAGAGACTGAGACCATAAGGATGCTAGGCGTTCAGTGGGAAAATCTTTTAGGGAGATTATTATATATTTTTATTTACGACTTTTCTGTCCCCTGGTGGCCCATCCTGGGATAGTTTCAAAAGCTCCCCGCCTTCTGGGCTACCGCCCCAGCTACTGGCTCCACAAGGGAGCCCTAATGCAACTACTGAAGCCTGTCCTGTGCTCCACAACAAGAGAAGCCAACGCAATGAGAAGTCTGCACAACAAGAGAGTAGCCCCCGCTGGCCACAACTAGAGAAAAACCCGCGCAGCAACGGAGACCCAGCACAGCCAATAAATAAATAAAATGAAAAACGCCAGCCTTTATCAAAGTTCTCATTAGGAAATGGTTAACATCCAGGGCAAAGTCCAGGGCCCGAAGAAAGTGAGGAGAGCAGGGGAGGCTTGTCCCCTCCCAAGATGGTGCACCCAGGGGCACCCCACTCGTCAAGACCCAGTTCCTGGAAATGGAGTCACATGAGCCAAAAGCCCAGGGGTGGGGGGAACAAGGCTTTCCCAGGAGACAGCCCTCGGGGCTCAAAGTTCAGGGTTCAGGACGGCAGGATCAAGATTGCAAGGGGAGCGTCTTATCTGCCCAGCACCTGGGCATGGTGGAGTTTGGTCTCCCATAGCTGCCTGGATGTTGCTCCCAGCCCCCAAAGCTGTCTCCTCCTGGGGAAACTGAGTCCCAGGGGACAACGGAAGCCCTTCTGAAAGGCTCTCCCCGCAAGAGGCAGCCCCTGGCCTATACTGGTCCTGAAGTTGGGAGGGAGGAGGTTTTGGCCAATAGATGTCAGGCAGTGGGGCGAAGCAGGTGGAGCGGTGAGATTGTGGGGGTTGGGGATTTCTCGGGACCCAGGGATGCTCTCCGAATGCAAGAAGAATCACCAGGCAGAACAAATCATAACAATATAGACTGCATAACACACGAAGAGCCCTCCTTGGTGGGGGGTGGGTAGGGTTCCAAGCCTCTTCATTCAGGGCGCTGAACTCTCAACCCCAAATGGAGTCACTGCAGTGGCTTCAGGTTCAGTTCATTGCTTCTAGGGTGTGGAAGGGGCATCTCTGGAGGGTTGCTTGGAGGAGGCGACTGAATCTTCACATGGCCGTGTTCTTGACTTTCTCATAGTCCCCGCGCTCCTCATTTTCCTCTAGCTCCAGCCCGAAGTTTCTCTTTCCTTTCTTCTTGGCCTTTTTCTCCTTCCCAGCTTTTTTCTCCTTGGCCTTTTCCTCCTTCTCTTCCATCCCCTTCTTGTCTTCTTTTCTGTAGGGACACAAAGACCCCAAACCATGGTAACAAAACAGAGTCATTCCCATTTAACAGACCCTCACCTGTGCCAGGCCTTATGATGAATGCTTTACAAAAAGTCTTTGCAGAATCTTCAAAACAGCCCTTACAAGGCAGCCTTGTGATTTCCATTTCACAAAGGCAGAAACTAAGGTTCAGTTGTTCATTGGAAGAATGGATGGATAGATGATGGATAGATGGGACAATCGATGGGGTGGATGGGGAAATGGATGAATGGATGGGAGAATGGATGAATGGATAGATGGATGGGTGAATGGATAGATGGATAGGTGGATGGACGGGAGAATGGATAGATGGATAGATGGATGGGTGAATGGATAGATGGATAGGTGGATGGACGGGAGAATGGATAGATGGATAGATGGATGGATGGGAGAATGGATGGATGGATGGATAGATGGGAGAATGGATGGGAGGATTTGTGGGTGGGAGTGTAAATGGATGGATGGGGAAAGAATGAACCTGGCAGGGAGCAAACTGTGAATTAGGAGTGCTTATTGGACCTGGAGCCTCCAGCACATCCTGAGAGCAGGAATCACACTTTACTGGGGCTGAGCTGTCTAAACAAAGCATAGTCCAACCCAGACCCCTCCCTCAGGCATCTTGGGCTCAGCTGAGAATCTTCCAGCCAGGATAGTCTCCTCCCAGCTTGCAGCTCCTACTCCTGTCCCCAAACCTTGGCCCAAGTTGGGGTGCTTGCTCCTTATATAAGAGCCCCCAGCCCTGCCCGCATCCCTGAACTCTCATCAAAGTCACCTCTGGAAACAGGATCATGGGAGATGCTGAATCCAGGAGAGTCACCCACACCAAATCACATGCTTGCACACAGTCCCTGCACTATCCCACACCACCATCTTGTTCAACAGGTATTTAGTAAGTGCCTACTGCATGCCAGGCCCTGGGCAGGACACTGAGGATACAGCCTGGACCAAAGCTAAGTTCTGTTCACTTACTGGAAACCAAAATCTAGTGTCAAGAAACTGGTAAATGACTTAGATAATTTCAATTGGCAATACATTCAAAGAAAGATGCAGGACTGTGTCAGAGAGAGCGTCAGGAAGGATGTTGGTCAGGTTGGGCTTCTGTGGGGAGGAAACATCTGAGCAGGGACTGGAGGAGAGACAGAGTCAGCCAGAAGATATGGGCAAAGGTGTACAAATCAGAACAAACAGTAGGTGCTAAGGCCCTGGGGCCAGAGTGCGCTTGAGGTGTTCAAGGACAGAAAGAGGTCATCAGTGCACACTCACCCCTCCTCTCCCTGAGAGGGGCCTCACGCAGACCCGCTGACCCTACACACACACATGCTCACACAGCAGTACCTCAGATCCATTTCCTCATATGAGTTGGGATTCATCTTGAATGTGGGCTCCTCTTCATCCTCAGCTCTGCAGAAGAGATGGGAGTCGGAGGGGTGGGGATAGATAAAGGGCAGGAAGTGGAGGCACCCTCAGTCTCTCCCAGATTGGAGGAACTCCAGGAAGCAAGAGCCGGTGGGGGGAACTGCATGACTGTCCTGGGCTGTGGGTGCAAGGGGAGCAGGGAAATGGGGAGACAAGGAAAGGGACCAGAGAGGGTCATGAAGTGGGAGGAGGTGCCCAGCACTTTGGGAGTAGGGAGGGGAAGGGGTGAGGAACAGGGCTCCCACCTTGCTTTGGAGCACCAGAGGCGGTTGGCCAGCATGAGGATGAAGACAATGAACAGGAACCCCACGACTGCAGCCAGGCCCACCAGCCAGGGCTTCAGATGGCGCTCTATGGGGAGGTGGGGGGAGTGGGGACTCAGAAATGGGAAGGGTGGAAAGCGGAGTGTTAGTCCCTCAGTTGTGTCTGACTCTGTGCGACCCCATGGACTGTAGCCTCCCAGGCTCCTCTCTGTCTGTGGGATTCTCCAGGCAAGAACACTGGAGTGGTTTGCCATGCCCTCCTCCAGGGCATCTTCCCGACCCAGGGGTCAATCCCAGATCTCCCTGCATTGCAGGTGGATTCTTTACCGTCTGAGCCACCAGGGAAGCACCAGGGAAAGGTGAGGGCCCCCTGAAAGGACAGGGAAAGAAGAGTGCAGGAGATGCTCAGACATTAGCATGTGTGATCTAGTTCCCCAACCTGGGTGGAAACCGTGCCCCAGGCAGTGGAAGAGTGGAGTCCTAACCACTGGACTGCCAGGGAAGTCCTGTTAATTTGTTTGCTTGTTTTTTCGACACCGCAGCTTGCGGGATCTTAGTCCCCTGACCAGGGGTTGAACCCAGGCCTCAGGCAATGAGAGAGCAGAGTCCTCAACACTGGACGGCAGAGAAGTGCCTCAGAGATGGGGTGGGAAGCCCCGAGGGAGTGGGGGAGTTGGGGAGGGGGCCTCCCTTCTCTTCTGCCTGTCCCCTCTCCTCTCAGGGTCCTTGGTTTCTCATCAAGTGGGGAGGGGCCGAGCCCATGTCCAAGCCCATCCCCCAATCCCTCCTCCCACCCTTCAAACCAAAGATCAGAGCCTTACCCTTCTGGGCCTCAGCTGGCGACAGGAGCAGACCCACGAACAGAAGCAGGATCCCTAAGGTCCCCATCGTGCAGAGGAGCCAGCAGCCGGGGTGCTAGAGTGTGCGGTCTCCCCGTCAGGGTCAGGGGAGGTCCTGCCCAGCTCCTGATAAGGGGGCAGGCGGGTCTGGGGGCGGGGCAGGGCCCGACTGAGGGCCCCTCCCTTTGCCACACCTGGTTGGCATCCCACACCCTCTCCCCCACCTTCCAGGAGGGCAGACTCTGGACCTGGTTGTAATGATTAACTCGGGAGTCCAGCCCCTCTGCCCTGCATCCCACCCCCAGACAGCCAGCCTGGGGGTCCCCCCAGGCTCGCCCCACAGGGGCCGAGCTGAGATGGCCCTGACCTTGCTTCCTGACTCAGTGCTTTTACACCTCATTGCATTTCTTTCTCTGCACACACCACAGACTTTTGCCACCTGCATTTTACAGGGAGGCCAGGAGTGCCAGGCTGGGCAGAAACAGCCAGTACTGGGATGTGAACATGGGTCTCTCTCATCACCAGCTTATACTGCTTCATCATGGCTCCCCGACTCCGGGGCACCCACAGCCAACTCCAGGGAGAGCACAAGGAGCAAGAAGGGAGGGGCCACTGTCCACCTTCAAACCTGGAGAATGGGGCCCTGGAGCAGCCGATGACTCAGGCTCCAAGCTCTCCTGTGTGTCAACCTTGATCACTAAGTTGATTAGATAGATGGCCCCGTCTGGGAGAAGGGGGACCCTACCCCCCAACTGCCATGGGACAGCCACGGCCCAGGCATGTGGCAGGAAGCCTGGGGTGCAGAGGCCTGGCCCTTCTCCAGGCCACCAGCATCAATGCTCCCTCCCTTGCTGAGGTCTGACCATGTCCGCGGTGAATGAGGGCCACTCAGTGGAGCCCAAGACAAGCTCAGTCAGACCAGCCCATTAGGCACACTTGAAGTCCGTACTGTGTGCGCTGCCCCATGCAAAGCTCAGGAGGGAAGGAGGCCCCTGTTCTCGGGGTGCCCTCAGGCTAGTTAGGAAGTCAGGATCCCCAGAGACAGACCACCCCGTAATCTAGCCGAGAGGACCTGGAGATGGAGGAGCCCAGGGGGCACACCTCTGCTTCCCCAGGCAGGTCGCTGGCTGGGCTGGCCTCATCCCGCAAAAAATTCTCTCCGCTCCAGCCAAGTCACGTCTGGGCTGCACGCCTCCGTTTTCCCATCTGATAAGTGGGTGGATAAGTCCCACCTCAGAGGATTGAATGAAATAAAATACAGAAAGTGTTTGCTTAGCATCCCACAGCTCTAGCTAAGGGTTGGCCGCTATTGTTGTGATTTGTTTTTTTTAAATCTCCTTAGTGTTTTTGGTTTACAGGTTGCCCAGGGCTTGGTGGAAACTGGGCTGGGTTAGGCTGTAGCAGAATGGGGGAAGCCAGAGTGTGCAAATAAACCAGTGTCCAATCACTGGAGCCCACCAGCCAAGAAAGACCATGTTTTCTCTGTCAAGACAGCGCAGATCAGTGGAGAAAAGGCTCTGATGGGCATGAGTCCACTTTATATTAATACAACTGCCACAGGGGTTGGAGCCAGCCTCCTGGGCCCCAGGGCAGGGCCCAGCTCAGCCCAGCTTCCAAAAGGAGCTCCGGACTGGTGGATCTTTGAAGGCAATGGAGGGGCGGCGGGGGGCCAGGGTAGGGGCTTCTGCAGGGCCCCCCTCGCCACTCCCACCCGCGTCCTCCTCGCCCCGCCAGGCCAGAGCCAGCTGCAGGTCCAGTTCTTCCAGGTCTTCACCCTCGGGGCTCTCGGGCAGCTCCCGGGGGGCGTCCTCTTGATCTGGCTTGGGGCCAAAAGCCCAGTCTGCGACAGGAAGGTGATGAGGAGCGTCTCCAGGCATGGTCACCTTCTGCCCTCTTCCCCGGCTATGGGAGACCCTTGGGCCCTCCCTCCCCCCATGATCCAGCACTAGCCCATGCCAGGTGTGGTAGATAATGGCTCACCAGCCAGATCGTGGGCAAGGTCCTTGATGAGATGGCCCACAATGGCGTAGGCCACGGCCACCACCAGGAACGCAGCCAGTAGCAGGTACAGCACGTACCTGGGCAGGCGGATGGTATCCAGTGGCGGCGGGCGGTACTCCTCATAGAGTGGCGGGGCCTGGCTCCAGTCGTCCATCCCCTCCTCGGCCGCCAGCCCCGGCATGACAGCCACCTGGAGCAGGAGAGGCCCGGAGGTGACCTGCCTGGCGGAAGTATTAAGGAGCTTTGGGTAAGAGGATTGGGGCTCCCCCGTGGCCACCATCTGCCTGGGTGGATCACATTGCAAATCACTTCCGCCCACTGCTCCCCTCCCTCGCTTAGCAACAGCCACTGCCAGGTGCTACCCTGCACATCCATCACCCCCCACAGGGCCTTAGCACAGGTTGCTCCCTCTTCTGGGAAAATCCCTGCCCTCCTGGAGCTGATGGTCAAGATGGGGAGATAGGGGGTTTCCCAAGTGACTCAGTGGTAAAGGATCCACCTGCCCTGCAGGAGATCCAGGAGATGTGGGTTCAATCCTGGGTCGGGAAGATCCCCTGGAGGAGGGCATGGCAACCCACTCTAGTATTCTTGCCTGGAGAACCCCATGGACAGAGGAGCTTGGCAGGCTATAGTCCATGGGATCGCAAAGAGTCAGACATGACTGAAGTGACTTAGCACGCATGCATGTGTGCACATGGGGAGATAGATTCTGAGAAAAGCATAACCTTAGAGTAATGATTGTGTTGTGTTAGAAAGTGAAGAGTGAGGCTTCCCTGGTGGTCCAGTGGTTACGAATCCTCCAGCAAATGCAGGGGACACAGGTTCAGTCCCTGGTCTAGGAAGATTCTACATGCCACAGGGCAACGAAGCCCATGCTGGTGCCTGAAAGTTGCAACTAATGAACCCATGTGCTGTAAGTACCAAAGCCCATACGCCCTAAAGCCCGTGCTCTGCAGCTAGAAGCCACTGTTCACCACAACTAGAGAAAGCTCCTGTATGTAGCAACGAAGACCCAGTGCAGCCAAAATAAATGACATTAAATTTTTAAAAAAAAGAGAAAGTGAACAGTGGCTTGAGGGTGGGGTGGGAGGGAAGACCACTCTGCCCTCAGTGGTTTGAGGGCAGCGTGGGGCTGCTAGGAGGGAAGTTAAAGTTTGCAATAGGGCAGCCAAGGTCATGTTCAGCTGATATTTGACCAGAGACCCAGAGGAGGAAAGGACCAGCCATGGCAGTACCAGAGGGAAGAAGTTTATTGGATGCAAAAGTCCTGGAGCAGGACCGACTTGGACTTGTCGGACATGACCGGACTCGGGTGCTTACAGGCGCCCTCCGGTGGCTGCTGTGGGGAAGACAGACTGTGGCGGTGAGGATGGGCTCTCACTCAGGTGCTCACAGGCGCCCTCCGGTGGCTATTTTGGGGAGGACAGATCCTGGAGGTGAGGTTGGGAGCCAGGGGATGGATGGGCCAGAGGGCTTGCGCTGGTCCAGATGGGCAATAATGAGGCTGGACCAGGTGTAGGCAGAAAAGTGGGGCGGAGTAGGCAGAGCTGGGGAAGATTTTAAACTGATCAAACCCTGGTGTTGGCAGGCTGAGCACCTGGAATGACAGGAGTTTCCATTTCCTGTAGGAGGAGCCACTGTGGGAGGCAATAAGTCTAAGGACTGCTAAGTTTGGGAAGCCTCATCAGCTAATTGGAGATATCCAGACTGGACCCTGAGTTAAGAGCTCCGAGGAGGTTCCCCCACCCCCACCCCATGGCTGGAGTCAGGACAGTGGGTATCATTGGGGCATAGATGGGATTTAAGCCCCAATAGTGGATGAAGCTGCCCGGCAGGGATGTGGGTGGGGCTTGAGGACCCAGCCCTGAGCCAATGAAGGATAGGAAGGGGAGATGAAGGCGGGCCGGAGGCGGGGTCCCTGATAAATTCCCAGGAGCAGAGGAGCTGGGCGGTCGGAGGCTGCCCCAAGGGAGAGAGTGCAGGCTGAGATATGACAACCAGATTTGGACACTGGGAGGCCACCTGTGGGCTTCCCTCTTGGCTCAGCAGTAAAGAATCCGCCTGCAGAGCAGGAGCTGCAGGAGACCTGGGTTCAATCCCTGGGTCGGGAAGATCCCCTGGAGGAGGGCATGGCAACCCATTCCAGTATTCTTGCCTGGAGACTCCTCATGGACAAAGAAGCCTGGAAGGCTACAGTCCATAGGGTCGCAAATACTCAGACACGATGAAGGGACTTAGCACGCACTCACAGGTCATCTGTGGGCAAGGACGGCTCTGGGGACTTAAGGGGCAGTCCTAGTTGGCGCCGGTTTGGGAGAGAATCGGCTGGCGAGGGTCTGACAACTTCCTAGGGCTTATGGGGGCGAGAGCTGTAAGGCATGGGGTCAAGACTTTGCGTGATGGTGGTTGTTTTTCTGCTCTTAAATTACAAGGACTTCCCTGGTGGTCCAGAGGTTGGGAACTTGCCTTGCAATGTGGGGGACATGGGTTTGATCCCTGGTCAAGGTACTAAGATCCTACATGCCACAGGGCCAAGTTGACGAGGCAGGCTGGGGTCCTGGGGAAAAATGGGGGAGGGGGCTTGCAGCCAGCACCTGAGGGTGATGCTGTAGGATAACAGGAAATCGGTTTGTTCTTCGTCCTGGCACCCGGCACAAGGCTCCCAAGAACCTGTAATTTCCTGAGTGATGGGATGAAGGAAGGCTCCTCTGTTGTTCGTAATCAGCCTCTTCCCACCACACCTGTGTCAGCTGATGCAGATGGAGTGGGTCAGCTTTTGGTTGGGGGCCCCGGTGGCATGGGGAACCGACTCTGGGAAAGGATGGAACTTTCAACCACTCCACCCCAGGGAGAGGGCTTCCTGGTGGCTCAGATGGTAAAGAATCTGCCTCCAACGCAAGAGACCCGGGTTCAATCCCTGGGTCAAGATGCCCTGGAGGAGAGCGTGGCAACCCACTCCAGTATTCTTGCCTGGTGAATTCCATGGACAGAGGAGCCTGGCGGGCTACAGTCCACGGGGTCGCAGAGTCAGATACGACTGAGACACAACTGAGCGCACCCCGGGGAGAGGGGCTGGGAACTGAGCTAACTGCCAATGGCAAATGATTTAACAGACCGCACCCATGTTGAAAACCCTACCGGAAGGGGCTTAGAGAGCTTCTGGGTGGGTGAGAGCATCCGCCCCAAACTCCACGAGGACAGATGCTCCTGTCCTGGGGACCCTCCTGGACTTTGCGCCTCTTTGTCTGGCTGTCCATTTGCCTCCTTTATGATAAATAGGTAAGTAAATTGTTGTCCTGACTTGAAGGGGTAGTGGGAGCCCCAAATTATAACCAGTCGATCAGAAGTATGGGAGGTCCAGACTCGAGACCAGTGTCTGAAGTGGGGGCAACTCTGTAGGTCTGAGCCCTGAACCTGGAGGGTCTGCACTTACTCTGGGCAGATGGTGTCAGCACTGAAGTTGTAAGACACCCAGCTGATGCCCACGTAGAAATTGAGATTTCTTGGTGTGAAAATGTGTCACACATGAAATGAGTTCTCTTGTTAACACCCATTTTACTAAGCGGTAAATGGGCTGCTAGAGACTGCATGTGAAGGAAGTAGGGGAAGGAGGTGGGATGGGAACTAATAGCCCGAGCTCTTAGCCATACCACAAAACCCCTTCCCTTATGTCCCTAATAAAGGCTGGGCAAGGATGAGGTCTGGCTTGGAGGGAACTGGCTGGGCAGATTTTATTTCTGGGAATTGATGGTGAAACAGGAGCACTGGCTTGTGGTTGGTCACACAGCCTCTGGGGCAGGGCAGATGCCAGAGCTGAGCTCTCCACATGCCTTTGTCCCCCACACTTAAATGTTCCTTTAGAGCTGCTGTCCCTCAACTCTGCCGCCCCCCAACACACTCTGAGAGTCATCGCTTGGCAAAAATAATTTTAATAGTCCATCTAGGCTGTGTCCCTGGCACCTGCTTGCCCTCCCTAAGCCCTTAGCTCCAGGCCACCCCACCCCCCACCAGGGACCACCTCCCCACCCCACAAACGACAGCTCCAAACCCCCAACCCTGGGGGGCTGGGTTTCCCCACAGTGCCTTCCCTGCACCCTTTCATTCCTAGAGAAGCTAGGCCACCGCACCCCAACCCCCCAGAACACAGCTTTGTTCCCACAACCCCTCGGTCCCCCTCCCCTTGTGCTCAGTGGCAGAAGTGACTTCAGTGTGGCCCCTGGGAGCGTGTGATCAAGATGCAAAAGGGGCAGCGAAACAGGGAAGCAAGATCTGACTCACTCCAACACGGTTTATGCCCTGAGTCCAAGGGGGAGACCGCTGGGTGGAGGCCCTAGGAGACGGGTGAGTGCAGCCGCTCCAGCCCGTCCGCATATTGGAAGGTTGACCCCGTCTCGTACTCGTACATGTCCAGGGCCACCTCGCAGCTCTCCCGCACCACACGCTCAGGGTCGGCCACGTGGGCCCTCAGGGCAGCCAGGCAGGCAGGCCGGGCGATGGCCCCCAGGGCCTCGGCACACTCGTGTCGTACCATGGGGTTCTCAGTGGGCCGTGCCAGGGCTGCTGCCAGTTGGGGCACTGCCGCTTCGTGCTGCATTTGGCCCAGAACATAGCCGATCTCATGGCGGAAGAGGGCGCTGCCGCAGCACAGGCCTACAGGGGAAGAAGGTCACGGGCTGGGGTCACCATAGAGCGAGGAGGGGGCCTGGCGCAGGGTACAGGGTGACAGAGGGACCGAGAGGGGTCGAAAGGGGGTTCCCGTATCTGGGAGCACTCCCCAACACCCCCACCGCCAGTCACGGAGTTCAGAGGTGGGACCCTACGCCACCAGAGGGACTGGGGAAGCAGGGTGGGCCCATCTGGGCACTAGAAACTCAGCCCTCCCTTCCCCCTCCCCAGAGGCCAGATTGGGCATGGCCTCCTCCTTCCCATTCTGTCCCCCTGCACCCCCAACTCCGTGTTGTGCCCACACCGCCCAGTGTGATTTGCAGGCATCTTATACATTTGTGCTTCTGGGTCGTTTCCCGCATGATCCCCACACTCCATAGAGTCTTAGTGACCCTGACAGGCAGAGTCCCAGGCCTTTCACCAGCACAGCCACACAGAGGGGCCACACTTCTCCTGATGGGGCCCCAGCCTTGGACCCGGGAGTGACCTGCCTGTGATCCGATGTCATCTGGAGGCAGAGCTGGGATTTGAGGCCAGCCCGCCTGACTGTGCAGCTGCTGCTCCAGGCAACCACTCAGGACAAACCAACACCTGCCCCCTCTGTGCTCCCGCCCCGGGTCCATGTGGTGGTGATGTCCCAGCATCTCCCTGGCTAGACAGGAAGCTCCAGGAAGGCAGAGGGGCTCTGAACGCTCTGTGGACTGGAAGCAGCCACCTCAGGCATGGGGGAGGGGAGCAAGGGACCCCAGGATTCCCAGAGGCCCCTCCTCTCCTTTTCTGCTGGAGGAGCCACAGCCCCTCAGACCTGCACAGGGCTCCCTGCAGAGCTGAGATGAAAATGCCACCAGTAACAGTAACGGGGCCCCTGGGGTCAAACCCAAACTCTGCAGCTGAGACTGCTGTGTGACGTTGGACAAGTCCCTCTGCCTCTCTGGGCCTAGGCTCCCACCACGGCGAATAAGAGTACTTGCCCCAGGATGCACCTGCCCAGGATGCTATGCAGCTCTGTGTGACAGATATGGCCACAGGGCCTCCCCAAAGGGCCCCGACCCTGACCCCTGAAGCCCCTCCTCACCTTCGGCCAGCGCCAGAGCAGCCTCCTTGCCTCCGGCGTCACGCAGGGCAAACATAGCTCGGTATCGGTCGAAGAGTGGCCGGGCCTCGTCCAGCAGCGCCTCCCGCAGCTGCCCCAGGTCGCGCTCCTCAGCAGGCGGGGCCGGGTCCACAGAGAGGTAGGGGCCCCGGACCGTTGACTCCCCACTCTGCTGCTGCAGCCACTCCAGCCGCCGGACAGCCAGCTGACATGTCTCGGCCACCTGCAGGGAGAGGGGCGCACAGGCGGCCACTGGGGACAGGAGGGAAGGGAGTGGACCTGCCAGGTCCCCCTCCAGCCCCCAGGGCTCCCGGTTTAGCAGGAACAGAGCCCACAGACTCTGGACTAATTGATCCTTCCAGGCTGGAAACAACCAGCAGGGACTGCTGTGATCAGGGAGTGACAGGGGAACAGTCGGTCAGGAGGAGTCACTCGGAGGTGACCAGTGAGAAAGGCATCAGGTGGGATCAGCCAGTGCAAAGGCTCTGAGACAGGATCGTCAGGGGGGTGCCAGCAACAGACATGACCTGAGGAGGCCAGGCCAGACTGCTTAAGAGTACTGTCCTAAAGGTGATGAAAACTATGAGTCTTGAGGCACAGAATAGGTTATAAATAAATGTGATCCCTCCACACGCAGGAGCGTCACTCAGCCCTGAAAAGGGGAGCAGCCAGACACCCGCTATCACGTAAATGGACCCTGAGAACACGGTGCTCAGTGAGAGACGCAGACACAGAAGGACACACAAGGTGTGATTCCACTGATGGGAAACGTGCAGAACAGGCCAATCCACAGAGACAGAGAGTGGGTTCCTGGTTGTCAGGGGCTGGGGGAGGGGATGGAAGAGTGACTGCTGATGGGGATGGGGCTTCCTTTTGGGGGGATGGACTGTTCTGGGAATCAGACAGTGGTGATGGTTTTATAACTCTATGGATGTACGAAGTGAAAGTCAAAGTCGCTCAATCGTGTCCGACTCTCTGAGACGCCATGGACTATACAGTCCAGTGAAATTCTCCAGGCCAGAATACTGGAGTGGGTAGCCTTTCCCTTCTCCAGGGGATCTTCCCAACCCAGGGCTCAAACCGAGGTCTCCCACATTACAGGTGGATTCTTTACCAGCTGAGCCACAAGGGAAGCCCATGGATGTATTAAAAACCACCCAAATGCACACTTTCAGGGAGTGGGTTTTATGGTATGTGACACATCTCAATAAAGCTGTTGTTTAAAGAAAAAACAGGGAAGGCGGCAGGGAGACACTGGATGAGGCTGGGCAGAGGTGGAGAGGTGGGCGGGTTGGGAGAGCTACAGGATGGAGGGACGGCCCGTGGGAGGCTAGGGGAGAGGCGAGTGGGGGCTGGGCTGGCGCCAGTGGAGCAGGGCAGGTGTTACATGTGAATCAAGAGTTCAGTTTTTGAAAAGTGAAAAGAGTTCAGTTTTGCCCAAAGGGGCAGTGGCCGGCGTCCATCCTGACTGCAGCCCTCTCTCGGCATCCCTGGGCCAGGTGGTCACCCTGGCAACCAGACACAGGGTCTGAGGCCAGTTCCTGGACCCGAGATGCAGGTGGGCATGAGGGGCTGCTGCGTTACCTCGACGACAGGGTCAGTAGAGTACTGCTTCAGGATCTCCAGCACCTCTGGGTCCCCAATGGCCCCCAGGGCCTCCCCTGAGAAGAACAGGGCAGAGAGCACACATTGGCTGGCTAGGAAACACCCCAGATGCCTTCCCCCCCACCGCCCCTGCCTGTGTCCCGTGGGTGGGCCACCCAGCCATGAGTTTTGCAGCAGGGACCAGTCCAACCCTGAATGAATCTGTACCAATGAATGTCCCTTCCCCAGAAATCAGACTTTGCTGAAACCTGGCTCAGACTTCACACTGGCCCACACCTCTAGAGCTCATGGCCCAGAGGGCAGACGCAGATAAGCATGTCCTTACAACTTGGGGACATGGGTGGCGAGAGCCAAGAACATTCCGCTGAGTCGAGTTCATCATGGAGAGCCCTGAAAACCTGGAGGAGGTTTCTAAGCTCCAATGTGGGCAAGAAGGGTCAGCAGACAGGCACCACCCTGCCTCAGGGCCTTTGCACTGCTCAGAACCCCTTCCCCCAGACAACTACCTAGATTACTCCCTTACTCCACTCGGATCTCTGTCCAGCAGTGAAAAACAGCAATGCTGGACTTCTCTTGTGGTTCAGTGGTTGAGACTCCGAGCTTCAAATGCATGGGGCGCAGGTTCAATCCCTGGTCAGGGAACTAGGATCCCACATGTCCCATGGAAAGGCCAAAAAAATAAAAAAGGCAACACCTCTGGCACCCTCTCTTAGGCTTTATTTTCCTCATTAACACTTAGGTAAGCATTTGCATCATAACATCACTGGGTGTTCCAGAAAATCACACACACGAAATCGAGGTTTGGGCTCAAACATTTCTCTGTAAGGAGAGCTCCCAGCGGAGTCAGTGGTTGGGATCCTGAGAGGAGTCCAGGGCAGCCTGGAAAAGCTGTAGATTATCTCAGGGAATATTCAAAAGGACCAAGAACAATCATAAATGGAAACACAGCCCCTTACTGGCTATCTGAGTTCTTGTGAGAACAGCACCTGGCCCACAGTCCATGAACATTTGTCCAGGGAATTCCCTGGCAGTCCAGTGGTTAGGACTCCATGCTTTCGCTGCAGAGGGCACATGTTTGATCCCTGGTTGAGGAACTAAGATCCTACAAGCCATCTGGAGTGGCCATAAAAAAAAAAAAATTGTCCAGTAAGTGAAGTGACTGAGCAACCTTGGGTTGGCTGGCTCTGGCCACTGCCTGTCTTCGTATGAGCAAAGAATGGTATTTCCATTTTTAACTGTTTTTTTTTTTTTTCCCAGTCACTCAGTTGTGTCCGACTCTTGGCAACCCCATGGACTGCAGCCCGCCAGGCCCCCCTGTTCATGGGATTCTCTAGGCAAGAATACTGGAATGGGTTGTCATTTCCTTCCCCAGGGGATCTTCCTGACCCAGGGGTCAAACCCAGGTCTCCTGCATTGTCTGTGTATTTTCTTTTAATCAAAGAGATCAGGGACTTCCGGTGGTCCAATGGTAAAGACTCTGAGCTTCCAAAGCAAGGGGTGAGGGTTCAATCCCTGGTGAAAGATCTAAGATACCACATGCCACATGGAGCGACCAAAACAGTAAAAACAAAAACAAAGGAATCACAATTTATGACTCATGAAATTCACATCTCAGGGCCTATAAAGCCAGACTGGCTTGAGGCAACGCCCATCTACTACCTGGGGTTTATTGGCTCTCGTGCTTCGGCAGCAGAGCTGAGACGTGGGACAGAGATGGTTGAAGGCATTCACCACCCACTCCTTCTAGCGCTAGCCAGGTACAGCCCTCACCCCGTCCCCGCTCACCTGCCTCGTGGCGCACCATGGGCTCCTGGCGGGTGTTCCGCAGCACGTCCAGCAGCACGGGGATGGCCCGCCGGTCTTGCATTTGGCCCAGACAGTAAGCCAGCTCATGCTTGAGCAGGGCTGAGTCATCATCGAAGGCCCGGCTGATCCAGGCGATGGCCACTGGACCCCCGAGCCCACGCAGTGTGAACAGTGCCCGGAAGCGGGCCTGCAGGGGCTGCCGGGGGTCAACCAGCGTCTGCCCCACTGCCTCCACCTCCTGCTCCGTCACCATGGCGATGCCACCTTCCTCCCCACTTGGGCTAAACCAGGGGACTCTCAGCTTGAGAACCTGCTGGGAGGGGAAACCAAGACGCCAGGTTAAAGGTGCCATTTGCTGCTAGCTGACTTGTTCATCTCAGAGTTAGGACCTCAGCGGGGTGGTTTCCAAACTGCTGAACAGCCTGGGTGTCTGAGTCTGGCCCTGCCCACCTGCTGTGTGGCCTTCCCTAAGGCACTTTCCCTCTCTGGGCCTGTGGCCTCTATCTGCATCACCAATGACCTCCGCTGGTCTGCTCGCCAAACAGCAGCCAGAGGGGCTGTGGAGACTGGTCCTCAACATGGCCTTCGGGGACCCTGACCTCCTGGTGTTTGTGGACTGTGTGGACCCCACAGTGAATAGGGCTGACCTGGGTGAATAACGGGATATGGTAGAAATGGCACTGTGATGTGGGAGGGTCATAAGGGACCCTGTGGCTTCCTCCTTGTGGCTCCAGGGGCCCACATGATGGAGAAACTGAAGCCTCCCACCAACAGCCAAGTGAGAGCGATGCCTTGAAAGCAGCTCCCCCAGCCCCAGTCCAGCCCTCAGATGATGTAGCCCGGCCAAGGTCTGCATGCAACCTCACGCGAGATCAGAGCCACAGCCACCCGGCTAAACCAGGCCTGGATCCCTGACCCACAGAAACTGAAAAACAGTGTTACTACTGTTTAGAGCTGCTGAGGACGTCCCTGGTGGTCTAGCGGTTAAGAATCCGCCTTCCAGTGCAGGGGACGCAGGTTCCATCCCTGGTCGGGGAGCTAAGATCCTACATTATTGTTATTGTTCAGTTGCTAAAACTCTGAAGGCAGGGACTGAGTGCTAGTCACCCCTGTACTCCCAGCACACAATTCCTTAATAAGAACAATGACCATGGACTTCCCTGGCCGTCCAGCGGTTAAGAATCTGCCTGCCAATGCGAGGGACACTGATTTGATCCCCGGTCTGGGAAGATTTCACATGTTGTGGGGCAACTAAGCCTGCGAGCCACAACTGTTGAGACTGAGTGCTGCCATACTGCAACCCACAAGCACCCTAGAGCCTGTGCTCCACAACAAGAGAAGCCACCGCAATGAGAAGCCCAGACACCACAACCACAGAAAGCCTGCACGCAGCAATGAAGACCCAGCACAGCCAAAAAATAAATTAATTAATTAAAAAAAAAAAGAAAAGTAAGGGACTTGCCCGGCTGTCCCATGGTTAAAAATTCACCCTCCAACGCACCGGCGGTTCTGTCCCTAGTTGGAAAGCTGAGATCCTACATGCCTTGTGGCCAAAACGCCGAGACATAAAACAGAAGCAATATTGTAACAAATTCAGCAAAGACTTTAAAAATGATCTACATCCAAAAAAAAAAAAAAATCTTAAAAAAAATTTTTAAAAGAACAATGACCATAACAATAATAGCAACTGACATTTACACAGGATGTGCTACGTGCCTGTCATCTACTCTAAGCCCTTACATTCCTAAACTCCCTCCATCCTCTCCATAACCCTTTGAGACAAGCACCATGGTCATCAGTGTTTTACAGGAGGGGCCACCAAGCACAGAGAGGTGAAGCACTTGCCTAGGAACCCAGTGAAGAGTTAGAGATCCCGGCAGCTGGGCTCCAGAGTCAAGGTCTAAACCACAAACTCAGGGTTGAAAGGACGCAGCTAAGGCCGGTCTTCATCCTCCAGACCAGTGACGACGCTTCATGAACCTGACGAGCAGGCTGTGGCTCCCAGGGGAGTCAGTAGGGCCAACCCGGTATTATAAGGGAGGTGCAGTTGTCTGAGCACAGGTGACCATCAAAGGAGGTGGCACTCAAAACAGGGATCATCAGGGACTTCCCTGGTGGCCCAGTGGCTAAGTTTCTGAGCTCTCAATGCAGGGCCTGGTTTTGAACCCTGGTCAGGGAACTAGATCCCTTACGCCACAACTAAGATTCGGCGCAGCCAAATGAATAAATGAATACACAAATAAACACAAAAGAGGGACCATCAGAAACTGCAGAAGCCAGGGGTGAGCAAGCTCATTAGGGACCATCCAGATTCAACTCATTGTTCTACAACAGATGAGCTGTGACCTGTCTGGGGTCACACAGCCAAGTCAGGACTCCTGACTCCCAGTCTGTGCAGGGCCTCCTTCAAGACACAAAGGAGAAACAATAGTTTGTTTCCTGCTGTGTCCCCAAGGCCTAGCACAGTGTCTGTCGCCACAGCAGCAGGCACTTAAGTATTGTTGAATGAATTGATTATCCACTGCCTGCCAGGCAGGGTACTGAGCGCCTTATACACAGTATAAATCTGTATTATCTGTAAAACAGGTGTAAGGGGCACAGGGAGCTCACTGAGTTGCTGCGAATGGAATAACACCCACAGAGCACTTAATACCACCCCTGGTCCTTACTATGCACTTGATAAACCAGAGCTGGTGTTAAGTTATTTCTGCAGGTAGCCCAACATCCACTTCCGTGCTTAGGAGGGTAAGGTGTGTGTGTCGCGGGGTACACCTGGCCACCTGGATGCCCACTACTCATACTTCTAGGTCCATTTTTTTCAGTGGGAAGGGGGACAAGGGTATGAACGTGGGATTACTGAGATCAGTCCCCAACCAAGGCATAGGGGAATCCGCTCGCCCCTGTGAAGGTGTGACTCAAGAGACAGACTTCAATGAAGAATGAGTAAGGGATGGAAGAAGGGAAGTTCGGAATTCCCGAAATCCGCCCCCTCTAAACCAAGAATTCCCAACAAAAAGACCTTCGATAACTAAACACCCGCCCCATCCCCCGCTAAGAGGCAGGTCGCCCCAACACGGCATCCCTCGGGGCTGCTCGCAGGATCCCCCAGCGACGACCGGCTCCCCAAAGCACCTTGGAAGAGACTCCCAGGAACTGATGTCTCATGGCATCATTGACTCATTGGACATGAGTTGGAGGGAACTCCGGGAGATGGTAAGGGAAAGGAAAGTCTGACATGGTGCCATCCATGGGGCAGCAAAGTGTCAGACACAACTGAGCGACTGAACAAGATCCGTTTAGATGTGTCCTCCAGTACCTGATGCTTCACAGTTTGGTTCTCCCAGAACCCCGAGAAAGAGATCACCCAACATGGGACACTCCCCCGCGCCCCACGTGCTGATTCTTCACTACGCGCATCCCCGGAGGCACGGTCTGCAGAACTGGAGCGAAATAGTTCGCCAGGACCTCTCAGAAGGCAGGCCTTTTTACTCCCCAGCGAAAGAATCCCAGCGCCAGGACCACCAGTGAGGCGTCCTCCTTGTCCCCCTCGCCGCCATAACACCCCAGTGAGCTACCAGATCGGAGGACCTACCGGACTCGCCCGCTCCGCTGCCGCTGCCACCAACCCTTCACCAACCGCAGCACTGCTACAGCGCTCTGGGGGCCGCCATCTTGCCGGCCACGTGACCAGGCCGGACGGCACCAACGCAGCACCGAGGGAGGATCCAATCTAAGGCTCCGCAGCGTGAGTGGGCCCGCAAGCGCGAGTTAGCAACGGTGCCATAGCTCACACTTACACATCAGAAGGAATCTACGGGCACTTCCCAAGGAAAGGGAAGGGCAGCTTCCATCCTTTCCACGCAAGAGATTTTTTTCTCTCCAACCTCCCCACCCGATACGACGAATGGAAATGGTTTGTCCCGATTCAGCCGAGAGGTGGAGCCGGCAAGAGACAGCTTGCTTAGTGTTCCTGGGGCGTGGTCAAGCCTCAGGGTCGTGGCCAATGGACTAGCTAAATGCTCGATAGGGAGGAATGAAAAAAGGACTTGACCTAGTCGTTTATTCATTCATTTATTTATTCATTTAACAAACACTTTATGGGACTTCCCTGGTGGTCCGGTGATTAAGACACACTCCTAGTGCAGGGGACACAGGTTTGATCCCTGGTTAGGGAACTAAGATTCCCACATGCTGTATGGCGCTCCTCCCCACCAAAAAAAAAAAACCAGACAGGAGGGACGGTGGAGGCAGAGAGAAGTATTCAGATTCTGAGTTAATTTTGAAAGTGGAAAAAACAGGATTTGCAGCTAGATTGCATATGGCATTTGGGAGAGTTCCGATCAGGATAAGCACAAGGTTTCTGACACGTAAAGAGGATGGAGCCACCATGAACCGTCCAGTTCAGTTCACTCGCTCAGTCGTGTCCGACTCTGTGATCCCATGGACTGCGGCACCCCAGGCTTCCCTGTCCATCACCAGCTCCCGGAGCTTGCTTAAACTCATGTCCATCCAGTCAGTGATGCCATCCAACCATCTCATCCTCTGTTATCCCCTTCTCCTTCTGCCTTCAATCTTTCCCAGCATCAAGGTCTTTTCCAATGAGTCAGTTCTTTGCATCAGCTGGCCAAAGAATTGGAGCTTCAGCTTCAGCATCAGTCCTTCCAATGAATATTCAGGACTGATTTCCTTTAGGATGGACTGCTTGGATCTCCTTGCTGTCCAAAGGACTCTCAAGAGTCTTCTCCAACACTTCAGTTCAAAAGCATCAGTTCTTCAGCACTCAGCTTTCATTATGGTCCAACTCTCACATCTATACATGACTAATGGAAAAACCATAGCTGTGACTAGACTGACCTTTGTCGGTAAAGTAATGTCTCTGCTTTTTAATATACTGCCTAGGTTTGCTACAGCTTTTCTTCCAAGGAGCAAGAGCCATTAACCTCCCTATACTAACCATCCAGGTAACTCTACTTCTGATATATGAAATAGAATTGGAATTCAGTCACTTCATTCATCTTACCGCTTTGTCTCCAGGATGCTGTCTACAAAGAAAAGAGAGCTTGTAAGGGATTATGTCAAAATAGTAGTTCCTCAAAAAGTTAAACACAGAATTGGCATCAAAAAAGTGAAAGTTGCTCAGTCGTGTCAGTCTCTTGTCTCTTTGAGACCCCATGGACTGTAGCCGGCCAGGCTCCTCTGTCCATGGAATTCTCCAGGCCAGAATACTGAAATGGGTAGCCATTCCCTTCTCCAGGGATCGAACCCAGGTCTCCCGCATTGCAGGTAGATTCTTTACCATCCTGAGCCACCAGGGAAGCCCAAGAATACTGGAGTGGGTAGCCTATCCTTTCTCCAACAGATCTTCCTGATCCAGGAATTGAACAAGGGTCTCCTGCATATGGTCCAACAATTCCACTCCTAGAGAGAAATGAAAGCAGGGACTCCATAATTGTACACCCATGTTCATCATAGCATTATTCACAGTGACCTCAGACCTTGGTAACCTCTAGCATATTTTCTCTCTATGAATTTGACTACTCTTGGAACTTTAGCAAGTGGGATCAAACAATATTTGTCCTTTTGTGTCTAGTTTATTTCGCTGAGCATAGTTATCCTCAGAGTTCATCCACACTGTAGATGTGTCAGAACTTCCTTTTTAATTTCCTTCCTATTGCATGAGTGGACCACATTTTGTTTATCTATTCATCCATCAGTGGACATTTGGATTGTTTCCACATTTTGGCTATTGTAAATAATGCTGCTATGAACACTGGTGTACAAAGAGGTGTACCTCTTTGATTCCCTGTTTTCAAATCTTCTGGGCATATACCCAAGAGTGGAATTTCTAGATCATATAGTAGTTCTATGTTTAACTCTTTGAGGAACTGCTGAACTGTTGTCTATAGCTGCACCATCTTATGTTCCCACCAGCAACAAACAAGGATTCCAATTCTTTCATTTTCTCATAGAAACCCTTGTTATTTTCTGTTTTTTTAAAGTGTTTTTTTTTATGTACACCATTTTTTAAATATTCATTAAATTTGTTACAATATTGCTTCCATTTTATGTTCTGGGTTCTTTTTTTTTTTGGCTAAGAGGCATCTGGCATCTTTGTTTCTCAGGAATCAAACCCATACCCTCTGAATTGTCTGTACCCTCTGAATTGGAAGGCAAAGTTGCAACCACTGGACCACCAGGGAAGTGTTAGGGAAATTAAAATGGAGGAAGTCCTGTTCAGACTTCAGAAGCAGGGGAGCAGGCCTCTGACCTGCTTCTGACCTGCCTAGATACTGCTGGGATTCTGTGCCTGCCTGCAAGCGCAGCAAGCCAGGCAGCACTTTAGATAAGAAAGGAAGTGAGTCCTGGAATCTCTTAAGCCTCAGGATCTGGTCAACCCCCTGGGGTTTAAGAAGTCTTATGACTCACAAGGTGAAACAAACAGCATTGTAAAAGTTCAAAGAAAACCGGAGCTAAAATTTTGCGCTCAAACTGATGATGATATCATTTTTTCTCTGCCCGGGATTAGAAGTGGGCGTGCCCAAAACTGCAGTTTGAAATCTCACCAGTTGGTTGGATGCACCACCTGGGACCTATCCTGTTAACAAGGGACTTCCTAATGCTGTTCTTCAAGTCTGGATGTTGGTCAGCTAAATCTGGTGATGTGTGTGCTGTTACTTTTCTCTATTGTTTCTATTTCCTTTCTTAAAAAAAAAAATATATATATATATATACATGTATATATATATATGTATATATATATTTACTTATTTCTGGCTGCCCTGGGTCTTTGCTGTTTTTGCATGGGCTTTCTTTAGTTGCAGTGAGCAGGGACTACTCTTTGTTATGGTATTCAGGCTTCTCATTGCAATGACTTCTCTTGTTGCAGAGCTCTAGGCATACAGGCTTCAGTAGCTGCAGTTCCTGGGCTCTAGAGAGTTACGGTGGATAGGTTTAGCTGCTCTGAGGCATGTGGGATCTTCCAAGATCAGGGATTGAATCATGTCCCCTGCATTGGCAGACAGATTCTTTACTACTGAGCCACCAGCAAAGCCCTCTATTTCCCTTTTTTAATGGCTGCATCTTGAAATTAAATCAAATAATCCTCTATTAAATATTGGAATTGTTTATTGTGTGTTTGACAAGTGGTTTCTTTTCTTAAGGAATGCTTTGAACCTAAAAGGAAAGTAAAACTTTTGGCAAACAGGAAGTCCTGTTTTCTTTTTGATAGTAGCCATCCTAATGGATGTGACACATGCAACTTATTTGGAGATGCATTAAAAAGTGAGATATACTGGTGAATGGATAAATACAGAATTGGGCAAAAATAGCAAAGTGTTCATTGAGAAAGTGGATGGTAGGCATATGACAATTCATTGTAAAAGTCTTTCAATTTTTCTGTATACTTGAAAGTTTTCATTATAAACTGTTTGAAAAATAGGTGGTGGGGAAAAGGACGGCAATTTCTCTTCTCCATGTTTCAGCATTTCAACGTTTGAAAAGTTTTTTAAAATATTTGAAAAGTATTTTAACTATTAAATGAGGAATCTTTGAGTCTGCAAATCCATTTTGAGGAATTTCACTGACAGAGTAAAAAAAAAGTGAAAAAAGAAGCATTCGTTTCCACATTATTTGAAATGGCAAAAAACCCCACTAACTTCCTCCTCTGCCTCCCTCAGCGTTCAGTTCTCATCCTCACTCATTTGAACCAGTAAAGGCTCCTCCACCCTGGACATCCCCGCCCCACCTCTCTCCATTCCCCCACTTTCTGTCCTCCCGGAGGAAGCCACCTGAGAGCGCCTGGGAGCACCAGCGACAGCTCCCACCCTCACCACCACAGTCTGTCTTCCCCGCAGCACCAGCCACTAGAGGGAGCCTGTGAGCGCCTGAGTCAGGCATCGCCTTTCCTCTGCCCACAGCCCTCCAGGGCTCCCCCCTCCCTGAGTAAAAGCCTGAGTCCTCATGCAGCCCACAAGGCCCTGCACGACCTGCCCGTCCTCTCCCAGCCTTCTTTTACTCCCTCTCTCCCCCCGCTCCCACTCTGCTCCAGAAACACGGCCTCCCCGCTGTTCCTCCAACACACCAGACACAGTCCTGCCCAAGGCCTTTGCGTATGCTGTGCCCTCTGCCTGGAAGACCTGTTCCTCCAAACACCTTTGTTCACTCTTTCACTCAAGGGCAAGTGTTTGCTCCTTTGAGCAAATGTTACCTCCTCCAGGAAGCCTACCTGAGCATTTTAATTACCTCAGCCTCTGCAGTCCTTTACCCAGTCCCCTGATTTATTCTTCTCCACAGCATCTATATTTTACTGTGTGTGGGTGCTCACTCACTTTGGTTGTGTCCAACTCTTTTCAACCCCATGGACTGTAGCCAGCCAGGCTCCTCTGTCCATGGGGATTCTCCAGGCAAGAACACTGGAGTGGGTTGCCATACCCTCCTCCAGGGTATCTTTCCAACCCAAGGGTCAAACCCACATCTCCTGCATTGGCAGGTGGATTCTTACCACTGAGCCACCCAGGAAGCCCATATTTTACTGTACATTTTACTTAATTGCTTTGTTTACTGCTTTCGCCACTAGGACACACTAGGATATAAGCACCATGAGAGCAGGGATTTATGTCTGATTTGTTCTTCATGATGAGATATAATGGTGTGCTGGTTAATGAACAACCAGGAAAAAATAATTTAAAACCCTGATTTGCAGTGTTTGCCAATTCTTGGGGTATAAATATTCCCATCACGGCCCCGTCACAAAATTCCTGATAGTGTCTCTTGTGAGTCAATATACATTGACTCACTAAGTGGATCCCCAACTGCTATTCCATGCTTGGCACAAAATAGATGTTGAAGGACTTCCTTTGTGGTCCAGTGGTTGAGAATCCGCCTGCCGATGCAGCGGACACAGATTTGATCCCTGGTCTGGGAAGATTTCACATGCTGAGGGGCAACTAAGCCCGTGCGCCACAACTACTGAAGCCGGGGGACCCTAGAGCCCATGCTCTGTAACAAGAGAAGCCACCGCAATGAGAATCCTAGGCACTGCAACAAGAGAGTAGCCCCTGATCACCATAACTAGAGAAAAACCCATGTAGCAACGAAGTCACAGCACAGCCAAAAGTAAATAAATAAATACAGGACTGAATTAAAACAAAAAAATAACGAAGAAAGCAAGGCACAGACTCAATAATGTGGTCTCATTTATGTTATGTGAGAGTTGGAAACGAATTTTCGGATGAGACACAGAAGGAAAGAGAATAGAGTTTATTAGAGTTTAGAGTTTATGATTAGAGTTTAGAGTTTATTAGAGTTTAATAGAGTTTATTAGTTGCTGTTGGAGCAGCAGGCCAGCTTCCAGAGAGTCAGGGAGAGGTAACGCTGAACAAGGATTGTCTGCCTGTTTTTATAGCTGGGGAGCAAACAAATTGGCGAGAAGGGGCTGGTACTTTCTGTTCCCTGTTCTGAGGCCCTTTGGGCTTATCTTGTTCCTTTGTCCGTTGAAAAGTGAAAGTATTAGTTGCTCAGTTGTTTCTGACTCTTTGCAACCCCATGGACTGTAGCCCACCAGGCTCCTCTGTCCATGGGATTCTCCAGGCAAGACTACTGGAGTGGGTTGCTGTTCCCTTCTCCAGGGGATCCTCCCAACCCAGGGACTGAACCTGGATCTGCATTGCAGGCAGATTCTTCACCACCTGGGCCTTTGCCCCTTGAACACCACAATTTAGGTAAATGGACTTAGATATGTAAATTACATATGGGCTCCCCACATGGCTCAGTGGTAAAGAATCTGCCTGCATGTGCATGAGATGGGCTGGATTCCAATGCCCCGAGCAACTAAGCCACATCGTTGAGGCTTTGCTCTAGATCCTGCAAGTCACAACTTGAGCCCATGCTCTGCAACAAGAGAAGCCATTGCAATGAGAAGCCCGCGCACCTCAACTAGAGAGCAGCCCGCACTCACCGCAGCTAAAGAAAAACCCGCACAGCAAGGAACACCCAGCACAGTCAAAAGTAAATAAATAAAATTATTAAAAAAAAAAAACAAGCATGAGATCCATGAATGAAAAACATGAACATGCCATGCACAGCAGAGAAGTCTCTTTGATAGGCCAACGGCTGATGTAAACATTCAGTCATTCATTTTGCAAATATTTATTATCTGCTGCATGGCAGGCACTGAGAAAGAGCAGTCCCTGGCCTCTTGGAGCTGATATCCCAATTGTTGTTACTTTTCGTTTTTAAAGTTTTACTGGACTATCGTTGATTTACAATGTTGTGTTAGTTTCAGGTGTACAGCAAAGTGATTCAGTTATACATATGCATATTTTCATGCTTTTTATGATTCTTTTCCCTTACAGGTTATTATAAATATTGAGTAGAGCTCCCTGTGCTGTATAGTAGATATTTTTTGGTTATCTTTAAAAAAAAAAGTGACATTAAAAAACTAATTTATTTTTGTCTGTGCTGGGTCTTCCTTGCTGTTCGGCTTTCTCTAGTTGTGGTGAGTGGGGGCTACTCTCTAGCTGGAATAGGTAGGCTTCTCATTGCGGCGATTTCTCCTGTGGAGCACTGGCTCTAGGGCTTGCGGGCTTCAGGCATTGTGGCGCACAGGCTCAGTTGCTCTGAGGCATGTGGGATCTTCCTGGATCAGGGATGGAATCTATGTCTCCTGCATTGCAGGCAGATTCTTTACCACTGAGCCACCAGAGAAGCCCTATCTTTTTTTTTTTTGGTTGTACCTTGGGGCTTGTGGGATCTTAGTTCCCAGAGAAGCAGGGATTGAACCCTGGCATGTGCATGTGTGCTACAAGTCACTTCAGTCGTGTTAGACTGTTTTCGACCCTATGAACTATAGCCCTCCAGGTTCCTTTGTCCATGGGCTATCCCAGGCAAGAACACTGGAGTGGGTTGCCATGCCCTCCTCCAGATCTTCCTGACCCAGGGATGGAACCCACATCTCCTTTGGCTCCTGCATGGCAGGTGGATTCTTTACCACTGAGCTGCCGGGGAAGTCCTAGCTTATACACAGTAGTGTATAAATACATAGTACTTTTCCATTGTCCTCCTGTGTGTTCGAAAGCTGATCCCAGAGAGCTGGCTTAACAGTGGACCTGCCTGGCTTGCAGGGCCACCATCACCAACCGCGTTGGGTGGCTCAGGCTAATATTCGCACTGAGCTTCCTCATGGGCCGGGCGGGCGCTGTGTTGACTCCGGAAGGCTTGGGACTGCGTGCCCGGTGTGAGCAGCCCCAGGGAAGCTCTGGGAGTGACAGGAGATAGACCCAGAGCTGAAGGAAGCAGATAACGGATGCCACGCCCAAAAGCTGGGCCTGTCTACCTCTGTGAACTTGGAATCTTGAACCTGCAGGTTTGTGGGGAGACTGATAGCCAGGGGGAAGTCTGTGCTGAGTCGGACACAACCCATTTTCAGCTCTGAGGGTCCTATTTTTTTTTTTTTAATAATTGAAGTACAGTTGATTTACAGTGTTGTGTTAGTTTCCAGTATACAGCAAAGTGATTCAGTTATTTGTATATATTAAAAGTTAAGTTAGTCGCTTAGTCATGTCTGACTCTGCGACACCACAGACTGTATGCCACCCAGCTCCTCTGTGGATGGAATTATCCAGGCAAGAATACTGGAGTGGGTTGCCATTCCCTTCTCCAGGGCAACTTCCCAACCCAGGGATCAAACCTAGGTCTCCCGCGTTGCAGGAGGATTCTTAACCATCTGAGCCACCAGGGAAGTCCATTTGTATGTATGAACATATCTATAACCCTTTTTCCAGTTATACATATATATATTCTTTTTCAGATTCTTTTCCATTATAGATTATTACAAGATATAGTTCCCTGTGCTACATAGCACGGAGAAGGCAATGGCATCCCACTCCAGTACTCTTGCCTGGAAAATCCCATGGACGGAGGAGCCTGGAAGGCTACAGTCCATGGGGTCGCTAAGAGTCGGACACGACTGAGCAACTTCACTTTCACTTTTCCCTTTCATGCACTGGAGAAGGAAATGGCAACCCACTCCAGTATTCTTGCCTGGAGAATCCCAGGGACGGGGGAGCCTGGTGGGCTGCCATCTATGGGGTCGCACAGAGTCAGACACGACTAAAGTGACTTAGCAGCAGCAGCAGCAGCTACATAGTAGGTCTTTGTTGGTTATCTTTTTTAAAAAACTTTTATTTTTGGCTGCACTGAGTCTTCGTTGCTGCCTGCTTTCTCTAGATGCAGCGAGCAGGGGCTACTCTTTGTTGCAGTGTGAGGACCCCTCATTGCAGTGGCTTCTCTTGTTGCAGGGCACAGGCTCTAGGCACTCAGGGTTCAATAGTTGTGGGTTCAATCCCTGGTGAGGGAACTAAGGTCCCACAAGCAGCAGGGTGTGGTCACATTTTTTTTTTTTTTAGTTTTTTAAAAATAGACATTTACTTTGAGATGACTGTAGAGTCATATGCAGTTGTAAGAAATCATACAGAAGATTGCAGTGTACCCTTCACCCAGTTTTCCTTGATGGTAACTGCATGCAAAACAGACACAGAAGGGCTTCCCTGGTAGTCCAGTGGTTAAGAATCTGCCTTGCAATGAGAGGGACACTGGTTTGATCCCTGATCCGGGATGATCCCACATGCCACAGGACAACTAAGCTGGTGCGCCACAACTACTGAGCCCACGTGCTGCAGCGACTGAAGCCACCCGCCTAGAGCCTGTGCTCCACAATGGGAAGCCACCACAGTGAGAAGCCTGAGCGCTGTGACGGAAAGTAGCCCCTACTTGTTGCAACTAGAGAAAGCCTGCACACAGCAACAAAAACCCAGCACAGCCAAAAAGAAAATAAATAAATAAATCTTAAACACACACACACACACACACACACACACACACAAGGAGGCTATGCCCAAGGAAGTTGAAGATTCCTGCCAGAGGACTTGAATCTCAGCCAAACGACAGGATTCCGGTTATTGAGTTTCCAGCAAGTGGACTTTTTGAAAGTCATGATCTTCTTCCACAGGGTTTTCCTTGTGTGAAAAAATGAACTTTTGTCTGGTTATCCTCCTGAATGGTCAGAAAAAACTTTCCAGCCCAACCGAGATAAAATGAACTTTTCCACACTGAGAACCATCCAGAGGCCCTTTGTTCCACTAAAACTGCAGATGGAATTCAAAGCAGCACAGGCTCAGTGTCTTTCATTTCTTCCAAGCTCAAACCTTTCAGCGGATATTATGAGGGGTAACAATCAGACGACTGGATTTGAAGATATCCCTTTTTTAATTTTTTTTTAAAAAATTTATGTTACATGTGGTGGGTCTTTGTTGCTATGTATGGGCTTCTCATCGCGTGGCTTCTCTAACTGCTCAGCACGGGCTTAGGGCATGGGCTCGGTTCTTGCGGTGCTCAGGCTTAGTTGCTCTGAAGCATGTGGGATCTTTCCGGAGCAGGGATCAAACCCATGTCCCCTGTGTTGGCAGGCAGATTCTTAACCACTGTGCTACTAGGGAAGTCCAGATTTGAGAAGATATTCTTAATGACCTGTCACAAAGTGAACTACTGGGAGAACCCCACTTGATGGTTGGAGATAAACTTAGTTGGCTGTAATGTAGTGTGCTGCTGATGGAAATAGAGGGGCTGTGTCTTGTTTAAGGGGCTTCCCAGGTGACTCAGATGGTAAAGAATCTGCCTGCTAAGGCAGGAGACCCAGGTTTGATCTCTGAGTTAGGAAGATCCCCTAGAGGAGGAAATGGCTACTCACTCCAGTATTCTTGCCTAGGGAATCCATGAATGGAGGAGACTGGTGGGCTATAGTGCATGGGGTCGCAGAGTTGAGCATGACTGAAGTGACTGAGCACAAATGCATCTTGTTTATAGTCGTCTTTTTACCATAATTTGATGTGAATAACATTAAAAGTACTGACATGTGAGAACACACACATACAAGGCACTAGTGTAATACCATCACTGGACATTGACATCGATAAGAATATACCAACTTAATCCAGATTTCACTAGTTTTACTTGTACTCATTGATGCATGGGTATATAAGTTCTATACAAATTTATCACTGTGTAAATTTGTGTATCTCCCCACTGCAATCATAATACAAAACAGGGCCAAAACCAAAAACGTGGCAGGTTGAATAACGCCCCCTCCCAAAGTCGTCCTGTAGTAGGAAATGGCAACCCCCTTCAGTATTCTGGCCTGGAAAATCCCATGGACAGAGGAACCTTGAAGGCTACAGTCCATGGGGTTACAAAAAAAAACGCACACAACTGAGCAACTAACACTTTCTCTTTCATTCACATCCGTACACGACTATTGGAAAGACCATAACTTTGATTATACGGACGTTCGCCGGCAAAGGGATGTCTCTGCTTTTTAATACACTGTCTAGGTTTGTCATAGCTTTCCTTCCAAGAAGCATGAGTCTTCTAATTTCACGCCTGCAGTCACCATCCACAGTGATTTTGGAGGCCAAGAAGAGAAAACCTGTCACTGCTTCCATTATTATCCCTTCTATTTGCCATGAAGTGATGGGACCGGATGCCATGATCTTATTTTTTTGAATGTTGAGTTTTAAACCAGCTTTCCACTTGCCTCTTTCCCCCTCATCAAGAGGTTCTTTAGTTCCTCTTTGCTTTCTGCCAGTAAAGTGGTATCATCTGCATATCTGAGGTTTTTGATATTTCTCCTGGCAATCTTGATTCCAGCTTGTAACTCATCCAGCCCAGCATTTCCTTTCATGTACTCTGCATATAAGTTAAATAAATAGAGTGACAATATACAACCTTGTCATACTCAGTTCCCAATTTTGAACCAGTCCTTTGTTCCATGTAATGTTCTAACTGTTGTTTCTTGACCTACATACAGATTTCTCAGGAGGCAGGTAAGATGGTCTGGTGTTCCCATCTCTTTAAGAATTTTCTAGTTTGTTGTGATCCACATAATCAAATGCTTTTGTGTAGTCAATGAAACAGAAGTAGATGTTTTTCTGAAATTCCCTTGCTTTCTCTACCATCCAACAAATGTTGGCAATTTGATCTCTGATTCCTCTGCCTTTTCTAAACCCAGCTTGTACATCTGGAAGTTCTCGATTCAAGTAATGCTGAAGCCTAGCTTGAAGGATTTTGAGCATAACCTTACTAGCAAGTGAAATGAGCGCACTTGTATGGTAATTTGAACATTCTTTAGCACTGCCCTTTTTTGGAATTGGGATGAAAACTAACCTTTTCCAGTCCTGTTGCCACTGCTGGGTTTTCCAAATTTGCTGACATATTGAGTGCAGGACTTTAACAGCATCATCTTTTTGGATTTGAAATAGTTCAGCTGGAATTCCATCACCTCCACTAGCTTTGTTGGTAGTAATGCTTCCTAAGGCCCGCTTGACTTCACACTCCAGGATGTCTGGCTCTAGGTGAGTGATCATACCATTGTGGTTGTCCAGGTCATTAAGATCTTTTTTGTACAGTTCTTCTGTGTATTCTTGCCACCTCTTCTTAATCTCTCCTGCTTCTGTTAGGTCCTTACTCTTTCTGTCCTTTATCATGCCCATCCTTACGTGAAGTATTCCTTTGATATCTCCAATTTTCATGAAGAGATCACTAGTCTTTCCCATTCTGTTGTTTTTCTCTATTTCTTTGCATTGTTCATTGAAGAAGGCCTTGTTATCTCTCCTTGCTATTCTCTGGAACTCTGCATTCAGTTGGGTATATCTTTCCTTGACTTTAATGTCTAAACTATTATTATTTTGTGTTGCTTGACTGTTTTCCTTTCTTTCTGCATTTTCTCACTTCTCTGATAAAATTTGGGCTTCCCTTGTGGCTCAGCTGGTAAAGAATCTGCCTGCAGTGTGGGAGACCTGGGTTTGATCCCTGAGTTGGAAAGATCCCCTGGAGAAGGGAAAGGCTACCCACTCCAGTATTCTGGCCAGGAGAATTCCATGGAATGTATAGACCATGGGGTCGCAAACAGTTGGGCACGACTGAGCGACTTTCACTTTCACTGATAAAATTTATCCTTTGGAATTCGAGGAAGACCTAGGAGTCTAAAGTTTTTCTGTGGACAAGAGGCTGTTGGAGGACATGGGGTGGGGTGGGGTCTGGTTCCTGGAAGGCTCCATAGGGTCATATTCAGTTACATTAAGATTTAAGAAAGCCCTGTTCTGGGACTTCCTGGTGGTCCAGGGGTTAAGAATATACCTGCCAATGCAGGAGACCTGCCAATGCAGGAGACCTGGGTTTGATCCCTGATCCGGGAAGATTTCATATGCCATGGGGCAACTAAGCCTGTGAGCCACTGCTGCTGAACCTGAGCTCTAGAGCCCTGCTCTGCAACAGGAGAAGCCACTGAAATAAAAAAAAAAATCCCATGCACTGCAACAAAGGTAGCCACTGCTTGCTGCAACTAGAGAAAGCCTACAGGCAGCAATGAAGGAAGACCAGTGCAGCCAAAAAGAAACAAAGAAAGCAGGCCAAGTTCTGGCTTCCTGACTCGTTTTTTTCTGAGTTTTTTTTTTTTTTTTTTTGGTTTGCAGGATCTTAGCTACCCTATGAGGCATTGAACCCAGGTGGCCACAGCAGTGAAAACACTACGTCTTAACTACCAGACTGCTAAGGAACTCCCTAACTCCATTTTAAATGAAGCTTCTGTTTATTAATTTGCACACAGATCTCCAATTCTAGGAGTGGACTTGCTGGGTCATCTGGTAATTCTACATATAACTTTATGGGCACTGGCTGAACTGTTCCCACAGTGGCTGCCCCATTTTACAATCCCACCAGCAATGTATGAGGGTTCTATGCCTTTGCCAACATTCTATTTCCGGGTGGTGGTGGGGTGTTTTATTTATTTATTTTTAAGTCATAGCCATCCAGTAGGCTGAAGTGGTAGCTTTGTGATCTGATTTGCATTTCTCCCTGTACTACAGGTGGTATTTTTTTTCATGAGTCGGCCATTTATTTCTTTGGAGAAACGTCCATTTGGATCCTTTGCCCATTTTTTGAACAGAGATTTTTATGTTTTGTCGACTGAAAAGAAAAGAAAAATACAAGTGACCTAGAGGCTGAGAGTTATGTTTTATTTGGAGGAAATTTTTAGGACTTAAGTCCGGGAGGCAGCATCTCAAGTAACCCTGAGAGAACTGCTTGGAGGAGAGTGTGTGTGTGTGTGTGTGTGTGTGTAGGAGTCAGGTTACATAGAAGTTTTGCAACAAAAGGCAAGTAGTCTGAATGTCTTAAGTAATTTTGTGAATTAAAGAAAACCAGATAAACCAAGTTAAGGAATTTAGTGCTTTTCTCTGTATGAGAAGATGCTCGAGTCTGGGCTCAGTGAAATCATCCTTTGATATGCACCTCAGCTATCTGGGGACCATATCCTGTTTTCACACCCTGAGTTCCTCTGGGCTCACCAGAGGGAGTGACTGTAGTCTGAGGGCTGATAGAGGGCAGATATTCTTCTCCTTCCCAAGTTCCCTCAGGTTCACTGGCTCACACTGGAGGGCTACAATTGCTGATGACTGTGACATCCTTGGTTATTGACACCACAGGAAATACTCCATTTCTCAGTTCCCTGCTTGGAGGATCTGGAGGAGCACCCAGAGGACTATAATATGGTATTGAATGAATGAGTGAGTAAATGTGTTTCAACAGGCAGTGGGGTTTGCACAAGCAGCAAAGCACACCCACCTGCGCTTATCTGGGGGTGTGACTGCGTCATTCATTGCGATGGTGGGTCTGCCCAGGGGGCACCTGTTTCTGCGTGGTCCTCTAAGAACCACGCCCTAAACTGAACCGTGTCACTACTACCCCAGATTCCCACGTAGCCGCCTACCCAGAGCCACAGATGCGGTTCAGGCGCGGTTGCCCTGGGCAACCTGCCGCGCCACGCTTCCTGTATTGATTCGAATCGCAACTTACGTCACGTCCTCCCGAGATGCCCGAGGCGCGCAGGCGCAACCGCCCGGAGTGGGCGGGGCGTGATGGGGCGCGGGCCCGAGGCCCGGGCGCGCGGGGGCGTGGCGGGGCGTGGCGGCGGCACGCAGCGCGCCGGCGCGGGGGCGTGGCCGGCCGCGGGAGCGCGCGCGGCGGAGGAGGGCGCCGGAGGCCGCGGAGCAGCGGCCGACGCCATATTAAGGAGCGCGGAGCCGGGGATCCCGTCAGCTGCGGCCGCGGCCGGACGCAGCGGAGCTGCGCGCAGCGCAGGTGGGCGCGTCGCGGCGCCGGGAGAGGCGGGGCCGGTGGAGCCAGCGGGCGAACGGGAGCGAGCCAGGTGAGGCGGCTGAGGTCTGGGGACCCGCCCCCTGGACCGGAGCTGCGACCCCGGAGCCGGGCCGGGCCTGGCAGCGGCGTGGGTCTGTCCCGGGCCCCGGAAAACAAACCGGCGATCCGGCCCACTACTCCCAAGCTCGAGCCCCACTCCGGAAGCCGGCCAGAACCCCGAGCGCCGCCCCCTAGTCCGAGCTAGGCCCGAGTGACCTCAGCATCTCACCTCCCGTCCGAACCCCCATGTCCGAGCCTTCCCCCAGGCCAGGCCCTGGATTACTTCCCCAACCCGAGCCACCTGCAGCCCGCCATCTCCCCGCGAGGTCAGCGTCCCTGTTCTTTCTAATTATGAGGTTGAGCTCTGACCACCCCTAAACCGGGGGTCTCCCCACTCCGCCCACCAAAACGGCCGGCCGACGCCCTAATCCGTATTCTACATCTCTGGCCTGTCAACCTCGGGTGTCCCGAGCTCGGGCCCGGCCCAAATTGAAACTGCCCCCCGCCCGCCCCCAAGCTGTCACGACTCACCCAGGCCTGGACCAAACCCCGCCCCCACCCGGGTAAAAGACAATCCAAGCCTTGTGGACCCTGGAACAACCGGGCTGAGGGTACGGAGACCCTGTCCGTCGGCGCTCCCCATTGTACTCACTGCGCCCCTCTGTGCTCCTGGCACAGGGAAGCAGTTAGACGACGAGTTTTGAATACATAAGTGCCCCCCTGGCTCCCGGCCCCTCTGGTTTCTGCTCCTACCTCCCTCCTTCCTCAGTTTGTCCCGTTCTGACCACGACCCACCCAGAATCCACCTCTCCATTTCGCCGCTGACTCCACCAAAATCTGAGACCGCCTGGCTGTGCCCAACCGCCCTCCACCCCGGGATCATTCTGGTCTTCCTCCAAGCACAAGCGCAGCCACTTGGGAAATGCCAAAGTCACCCCATCACAGCCATCTTTCCCAACTAAAAACTGACCCCCGCCTCCCATTGGCCTTGCACTATTCTGACCTGCCCCCAATTAAAAGCCTGAGTTCCACTGTTGTGTCCATGTCCAGCCTAAACCCGCTTTATTTTCCCTCATCATATCTCTGGGTTCAAGGGGCCTTTCAGATTGGGGACTAGATTCCCCCACCCCCACCCTGGTACACTGAGCAATGACCTCATGCTTCTGGCTGTTGAGGCAACACCCCCTCCTCTGTGCCCCTCCACCCCACTTCTTACTATCCCTTGAGTGAGGACAGTTTACCTAAAGAAAAACCGTCCGCTAAGACCTCATGCAGCCAGATCCCTCCCCCAGATGGGGCCAGGTGGGAATGTCTGTGTAATGAAGACCTTTGAGGGGGTCTCTCCTGGTAGGGACTGGATCTGTCCTCTGGAAGCTGATGAGATGTGGGAGTAGGGGGGCTGTCCCCAGAGTGGTGCACATTGTCGCTTGGAACACCTCCCAGCCCGTTTATGGGCAGACTGTCTCGTGCGTCCTCGTGGCCTGTGATGTGGAGGGTCCCTTCTGTTTTGGCCACGCCGGGCTCGTATTTCTTCTGAACTTGAGAGTGGAAGCAGGTGTGCTGGCCACTCGCTGGTGCTTTGTGTCGTGAGTGAGGTTTGATTGCTCCCAGAGGGTTCCATTAAGGATGCAGGCCCTGCCTCTCCAAAACCCAGGGCCCTGGTCGTCGGACAGTGCTTGGCTCAAAGGACACTTGCTTTGCTGTGGTGGGGGGCAGTGTCTCCCATGACTGCACCAGCCAGCTTGCTGCCAGGACTATTGCCCAGGAAGGTCTCAGAGTCTGTGCCTGGGCTGGTGGTGTCTGTCTGGGGCTGGGCATGGGGGACCTTGAAGTCTCACGATGCTTCAAAAGCAGATCTGCATAGATGCTCACACTGGGCCCTCTGTTCTGGCAGGAAGTCTCTTGCTATTCATATTTATTGGGGCTGCTGATTGGGGCAGGTTTTGTGTACCAGGGACTTCTGCCTTTGGGGAGGCCCACAGTGGCATTGGCTGTGGGGCCTTTCGCTCAGTGTTACTGAGAGGGATGAGGATCAGAAGCCACTCTATCTTCCAATCTGTCTGGGACTCCAGGCTGACTTGGAGGTCGAGGGACTTGTTCTTAAAGAAAGAAACCAGCCGACTTGGAGCACCCTGTAATCCTTCTCTTCTGGAGATTTTTGTCTGGGACACTGGCAATGTCTGGGGACATCTGTGGTTGTCATGACTGGGGAGGCTCCTAACATTGAAGGGGTGGGGGCAGAGATGGGGCTCCACGCCCCATGGCGCCCAGGACGGTTCCCCACCGAGAGTGATCTGGCCCTGATCCTGAAAGTCCACGGTGCCAAAGTTGGCGGCCTGGGACCAGAGCACCGACCAGAGCCCATGCATGCAGAGTCTCCGTGTCAGTGCCCTGCGACGCTGGGGCTGGAGAGCCCTGGCTGGAGCTGATAGAGGGTGGGCAGTCCGTCTTGGGGATTGGCACAGGGAGCCAGTGGCCTGCAGAGCTGGGAAAGGGGTATTCAGCCCTCCTCTTCTGCCCCAATAGCTCCCAGTGCTCCTGGGAGCAGTGCTGCTGCTTCGTTGTATCAGCCAGCTCGTCAGCTCCACTGGTCTCGGCCCTGCCTGCCCCTCACTGCCTCCTCCAGTCTTTGGCTGCTGCGGAGTCTGCCCAGAGAAAACAGGGAGTGTTTAAGTCAGGGCGCAGGGCTCAAGCCCCCACTGACAGTCTCCACGGGACGTTGGTGGCCCCGACTGCCATGTCCTGTGTCCTTGGCAAGTGATTGCCTTCTCCTGCCTCAGTGTCCTCAGGTGTGAAGGGAACGAGAGCACGCACTGTGCCCCCTCTTGGCCCAGCCTCCTTTAGTCATCCCACCACCACTCACATGGCAGCCTGCACCTTCCCCTCTGTCCTTCAGTCTCCTCCACTGTTGTTCAGTCATTAAGTCATGTCCAACTCTTTGCGACCCCATGGACTGCAGCACACCAGGCCTCCCTGTCCTTTACCATCTCCCAGAGTTTGCTCAAACTCAAGTCCATTGAGTCAGTGATGCCATTCAACCATCTCATCTTCTTTCACCCCCTTCTCCTCCTGCCCTCAATCTTTCCCAGCATCAGGGTCTTTTCCAATGAGTCGGCTCTTCACATCAGGTGGCCAAAGTATTGGAGCTTCAGCATCAATCCTTCCAGTGAATATTCAGGGTTGATTTCCTTTAGGATTAACTGCTCCACTGATGTTTCTCTTATTGTCTTATTTTTGTGGGTAACAGCTTTACTCAGATAAAATCATCGTGCTCCACAATTCACTCACTTAAATTGTGCAGTTGGGTGGTTTTCAGTATGTTTATGTGGTGTGTGCATCTGTCACCACTGTAGTTCCAGAGCATTTCCATCAGCACTCACTCCCAGCCCCTTCTCACCTCTGGCGACCACTAACCCACTCTTAGTCTCTGGATCCACCTGTTCCTGGCATTTTGTATAAATGGCATCACACAACACGTGGCCTTTTGTGTTAGGCTATTCTCACTGAGCATCATGTCTTTAGGGTTCGTTCATGCTGTAGCATGTCCTCTTTTTTGTGGCTGGATAATTCTGTCATCTGAATGGGCTCTGTCATGTCTCTGCACCAGTTGGCAGGCCCCTGGGCTGTTGGCACTTTCTGTCTGTTGTGAAGAGAGCTGCTGGGGACAGCTGGGGCACCCTCCTGTTCCATCTCGGCTAGGACACCTCTGCTCTCTCGGTGGCCTCCCCTCACCCTCAGTTTCCTGTCCTCATTTGCTACTGGTGCCCAGACCTGGCTCCTGCCCACAGGCCCACGTGGCCATCGGCCTGTCATCCTCCCCTAGGTGTCATGTGACGTGTCCAGAAAAGGTGGCCCTTTCCTCAGACCTTCCCAGCCCCCTCCCTTGTGTCCCCCAGCCTCACCTGGGACTCCTCCTCTCCAGCCCCCCCATCTTGTTAGGACCACTTGCTTTCTCACCTGAGCAAGCAGATCCCAGCTCCCCACCAGCCCACTAAAGCACCTCTCATCAAACCCCTCTCCCACCCTTCCCCACCCCTGCCACCAGCCGCCCCAAGGCACAGCCCAGGAGATTGTTCCAGCCTCGTTACCTTTCCCTCTTCCTGCCCCCAGTGTGCTCCCCCTAGACCATGCCTTCCAACCCCCGGCTCTTCCCCAGATCAGAACTAGCCTGGGAGTCATAGGGTTGTGACCTTCAGTGAGAGTGTCATCTCTACCAGGCCTGAAGCCGCTGCGGGAGGCAGGGTCAGGCTGCCATGGTGGCGGGGAGGCCACTTGAGGAGGTGGGGGGGACAGATGGAGGGTAGGCGTGAGTGTCTGTCTGCACTCATAGAAGGGCTGAGCACTGAGAGGTCAGTGCTAGTCTTCAGAACTGGAGGAGGCAACTTTTCCCCCTAAAGAGTCCCCTAAACCAGAGGGTCTCCATCAAAACTGGGGGTGCAACATCAGTGGGTGGGGCCAGGGATGCTACTCAACCCCACAGTGCCCAGAAGGGTCCCCACAGGAAACGACCTGGCTGCTTATCAGTATGTGGTGGAGGGGGGGCTGCCCTCAACATGCTAGGCTTTTTGCCACTCCCACCCTGGACCCATGGGTGGGAACCACAGTGAGGAGATGGAGGAAGTACCTCCGACACTCATGGCTGCCTGTCAGGAGTGAGGTCACTGTCCCCGGGTGTGCAGGCGGATGCAGAAATCTGTGAAGGCTCTGGGGTCCTGGTGGGACACGATCAGGAGTTGTGATCATATAGATGGTCATGAGTCACTGCTGTGGTGCTCAAGTCCTTCTTCCTTTCCATAGGCTTGCATCCTTTGAGCTGCTGCAGACCCAGATGCCCTTAAGGCCTCAAAGCTTCACCCAGTCTGATCGGAGGGGGTGCCCTGTGAGCCACGAGGTGAGGGTGAGGGTTGGAGTGGCAGTTTCACCTGGAGGTGAGACTTCCTTGGGGGTGTGGTCACAGGCAGGAGAGCTGTGTTGACAAGTCTCTCCACACCTCCAGGCTGTGAGTTCTGGGGCACCACGACTCCCAGGAGACTCCCTGCTTGGCAGCTCCTACACCTGCCCACACACAGGGCTATAAGCGTCTGCTAAATGAGTGAGTGAATGAATGAATGACAAGAAGAGGCTCCTCAGGTGCGCCGCCAGGCCTCCCCACCCCAGTGATTCTCCTCAGTCACTTGGAAGGCACTCTGTCCCCTATTGGGCATAGCCCTTTCTGACTCTGGCCGTCCTCAGCCTTGTCCTTTCTTGTCCTTAGACGTGAGGAGCTGCTAGCTGGTTGGGTCTCCTCTGCAGGTGCAGCCACTCCCTTCTCAGGTCCCTGTCTGTGCCTTCTCTGTGGCAAGGCCCAGAGCTCAGGTCCTAATCAGGAGTCAACGCCTGTACAGCTATGGCCAGCCCTCCTGCCAGCGGGAATCCCGCCCCTCTCATGTTCTCGGGATGATCCTCCCTAGTCCAAGGGGAGACCAATCCTTGTCACCTGTGAGGACAGTAGGGGAGAAGATGGGGCCCTGCCCTGTCCTCCCCACATGCCACACAGCCTACATCGCTGGGCAGTGGAGGGGCGGGAAGCAGGTGCAGCTGGGACCTGTCGTGCACTCCTCACTGAGCCCAGGAGACCAGCTCTGCTCCCTAGCGTCCCCTTTGGGTCAGACTCTACCAGCTGCTCCATGGAAGTTGCACCCGGTTTCACCCTTGCACTTGTGATGTTACTCCATTATCCCCACTTTTGAGATGAAGAGACAGGTTCAGAGAGGAGAAGTTGCTTGCCTGAGCCAGTTAGCCAGTAAGGGTCGAAGCCCAGACTCACAGCCAGCTCTGGCCCCCTCCACAGCCCGCCCTGGGACTGGTGATGATCACAAGAAGGGGATCCACCAGGGCTGGCCAGCCTGCGCTGACGTGGAAAAGGCAAAAGCAGAGACTCTGCTGGGAGCAGAAAATTGGAAGACCTCCCCCTTTCTGGTTGGGTCTCTCTCTGTGGCACTTCTCCCCCACCCGTCAGAGTCTGGCTGGAACAAGACGACCAGTTACCCTGCCTTCTCAGGGGCTGATGGTCAGGAAGCCATGGACTGGCACCAGAGCTACCACAGTCTTCAGGTTCTTCACCTGCACGCCTCATGGGCCGGGAGGGTGCGTCCTGGAGGGTCGAGGACCCCCTCAGAGGCTGTGCCCCGAGATGGTGGTTCTCAGGGAGCCCCAAGCATTGGTTATCATGACCCCTAATTGGATAGCTCCAGCTGCAGCTGGCCGATGCTGATGCGCCCTGGCTGTAATGACCAGTCCCGAGGGGGCCTGGGAGCTTTAGACGGCCGGCCTGCTGGTGCCAGGGTGCCCACCAGCCTCCCGAGCCCCAGGGTCCCTCCTTTGTGGAATGGAGAGAGAGTTGAGCCTGGGGACTGCATTGAGCCATGCATCTGGACTGTCTGGTGCTCCACTGGCTGCGGGAGGGGCACAGGTGGGCTTCATGTCCCTGCCCTTGCATGTGTCCTGACAACCTCCCCACAGGGCTGGGAGCAGAGTCCTGTCCCCCAGGAGGCAGTACCCACAGGCTCTGCTAGCTTGTGTCCTCCCCTCCCTACCCCTAGCCCGTGCTCCATTTGGGGAGCCTGTGTGACCTCCCTCCCAGAGGCCAGAGTTACCCCCTCTAGGATGATGCTGCGCCTCCCCCCCACACCTCAGGGGACACTGGAGTGTGTCTGGGGACATCAGTGATCCACACAACTGGGGTGATCCTCCTAGCATCAGACAGATGAGGGCCTGGGGGGCTGCTCTACACCCACAGTGACCTGGATGGCTGGGATGTCAGCAGTGCCTTGGGGATGGGGGAGGCCGGCAGCTGCCTGGAGCCCTGAGTCATCAGCCACGTCACGGGGTGTCTCCTTGGCCTCAGAGCCCCATAGCAGGAAAACAGCAGGAGCGGTTCTCAAGATAAGCAAGGCCCCAAAGGACCTGCAGTTGGTCTGAGCACTGCTAGAAGCAGGCACGGCCCTGTGGGCCTGGCACGAACTAGCCAGGGGTATGCCCAGGATGCTGCTCTCACCTGAGGAGGCCTCGACAGTGATAGTGGGAGGGACGCACTATCCTGGGTCCTGCCCCACAGGGCACTGTCTGACCTCATTTCCTCTGTGGGCTCAGGGAGGGGTGGTTCCTGCTCACCCTTGGGGCTGCAGTGACTGGAGGCGAGCACCTGCCCTTGTTTTCTTCCTTGGGTGGGACCCCAGCTGTTAGGAGGGCTCTTGGGGCTTGGACACTGGGTTACCTTCTGGCCCCTGGGTCCCTGCCAACCCAGGGCCAGCCCATGCTCTGTCATTTCACTGGCCTGGCCCTGTAGGGCCCTCCCCCAGCACTGCATTGGGTCATCCTCACTGGGGGGCCGTGACAGGCACTGGGGCGTGGAGTGGCATCTCCAGCACCCACAGTCATGACAAGCACAGATGTCCCCAGACTCGGCCCGGTGTCCCCAGGGCGGAACCACCCTGGTGAGGACCACTAGGTTGACTGAGTGCCTGATAACTAGAAATCCTGCGGGCTGGAGGGCTGGGCGAGGTCAGGGGTTAGTGAGAAACTGCAGGGGAAGCCTCCTCCAGTGGGGCAGTGGCTGGAAAGCCAGGAGTTGTTAGGAGACAAGCGGAGCAGGCAGAGTCTTCCGGTGCAGAGCTGGCCGCGCCCCTACCATGGAGACTCTTCTGGTCTCACGCCGGGTGTGCATGACCCCCGCTGTGTCTGGCTGCTTATTTCTGTGAATGGCTGGCGAGTTCCCGAGACACAGAGTCCAAGAAGCACAAAGTGACAAGGCACGAGACCAGGGCTTCCTTCCTCACTAGACCCCGTCCTCTAGTTCCCCTTCCCAGAGCTGACCATCTAAGCCTTCCGAAAATAGCTTGTTCTGCATAGCGTGTTGTCTGTGCAGTGGGTCCCCAAGACCCCCACCGCTTTACTGCAATGCCTCTGGCAGTGGGGGAAAAAGGCCAGGCCCCCCACATAGACATCTGAGCTCTGTCCCCTGCTTTCCTGAGCAGCCTGCGTACAGCAGCTTCCCTGTACACACGGGTTTGCACACGTGTGCCAGAGTTTCTAAGGGGAAATTCTTAGAAGTCAAAAAGGATGTGCGTTTTTAGATTTTGAAAGCTGTTGCCAGATTTCAGCTCCTGCCAACAGCGGGTGGGAGTGTTTCCTCCGCGGGCGAGGGTGTGTCCTCTGATCCTGGAGCTCTGTAGTGTGAGGTGGGAGGCAGCATCTCCCATCTCTGCTTTGATCCTCCCCCTCCCTCTTATAAGGACCCTGTGATGACATTGGGCCTCCTGGGGAATCCTGGGTCGTCCCCACCTCAGGGGCCTTAACCCCGTCTGCAGAGCCCGTTTTGCCATAGAAGGAACACAGCCACGATCAGGGACTAGGGACCTCTCTGATCCTCAGCAGCCACAGCTGTCAGCAGTGAGTTGCCTGCCTGCCGCACGGCCTTCTGCAGACTGTCCTGTAGGGACAGAGCCCACAGATGATGAAGGGCACTTCACGTGGGCGTGCTGACTGGATTCAGATTTAGTGCACGCCCGGTGCCTGGACCCTTAGCGTCTTAGCAGCAGCTCCTTTGGGCATCCCAGAAAACCAGTCTCCACGTACTCTGCAATGACCTCAGTGCTTTGGGCTCTTAGCTTCTGGTGTGCAGGCTGCATCTGCACTGCTCTCTGGGCCCTGCCATCTGACCACACACGGAGCCACCAGGGGCATTGACATGGTGGCTTTGGTCTGTGAATGGAGAGGTCCTGGTTTCCATCAGCCCTGTGGGCAACCCCCTCGCCATCCCTGAGCTGAGGCCCCAGAGGGGGTGCCACTGAGCACATGGGCTCCAGGGAGCTTCCTGCCCACCATGTGGCAGCTAAGGCCCTGTTTAGGTCTGCGGAGTACATTCAGTATGTCGGGCTGGGAAGTTAGCCCTCTGAGCCTGGTTTCCGTGTCTGCCAAGCAGGGACAGCCACTGACCTAACTCGGACACTAGAACAGAGCTCAATGGCTCCTCAGTGTCCTGCGTGCTCATAGCTTGCTCACGGGCCCCTTGGGGGAGGAGGAGGAGAAGGCCAGAGAGGGAGATGACTGGCAGTCATTTCAGAGGCTTTATCTTGTGGCCACAGTAGACAAAATGTGTCCAGGGACCTCTGCCAGACAGGATGCCAATGACCATGAAGGGGTGGCTTCTTTCACAGATTCACCTGAAATGGGAGTGGAGGTTGGCGGTGTTCCAAACCCATTTCTCTCAGTGGGAAGTCTGCTGTCTGTCCATGACAGGGATGTGGGCCAGCATGGGCTTGGAAGAGCCCCAGGCCAAGTGCTGTGGGCCTGGGGTAGGGGAGGGAGGGCAGGTGGACCTCCAGGCAGGAACCCTGTTTGCCCCACCTGACCCGTGACCCCTTGCCCAGCCTCGCTGTCCTCATCTTTGCAAGAGGGTGCAGGCAGCCAGTTCACAGGTGACGGGTGGCTGTGTTATCGTCTCTCAGGGTCAAACCCCACTGGCTTTGCTTTGACCAAGTGTTTGCCTTTGGGCCAAAGCCACACTGAAGACGCCCTGTGCGTGGCATGATCCCAGTGAGGGATGAGGACCTGACAGGCTCAGCCCAGGGTTAGGCCCAGGAACTCGGGGAGTCTGTGTCTGAGGTGTGGAAGTAGGACGTGGGCAGATCCACCTGAGCATCTTGTAGTCTCGTGGTCACATGTAAGAGCAAATGTTCTTTGATCTTTCTGTCTACATGGATTTGACGCCTCTGGGACCTCCTAAGAGTGGAATGACACAGTATGTGGCCTTTTCTGTCTGGCTTCTCTCACTGAGCACCATGTCCTCAAGGCCCACCCGTGGTGTGGCAGGTGTCAGAACCTCCTTCCTTTTTTAAGGCTGAGTGATACTCCACTCTGTGGAGGGACCACATTTGTTCATCCATTCACTGTCGACGACTCTTGGGTTTCCCTTCTTGGTTTTCGTGAATAGTGTATGTAAAGGCGCTTGAATACTGGCTTCTTTGTGGGTCTGTTTCCTTTCTCCTAGGTGTATATCTGCATAAATCTCAAAGTGCAGTTGCTGGGTCACCTGACTGTGTATATTTGATTTCTTGAAGAGTTAAAAGGGGCAAGGGGCTGGGGGGTCAAGTGTTTAATGGGGACAGAACAGGGAGTGAGTGTTTCATGGGGCCAGAACTTCAGTTTGGGAAGATGGGACAGTTCTGGAGATGATGGGGGGATCGTTGCACGACAGTGTGAATGTGTTTAGTGCCATTAAGCTGTGCACTTATAAGTGGTGACGATGGTGAATTTTATGTTATGTGTACTTTACCATATATATATTTTTAAGGCAGGAGTGGATTTCACCAGGGCACTACATCTAGGAATTTGTATTAGTAAACTTAATCTCTGGCCAGCCTTTGCTTTCTTAGTTCATGTTTGGTCTGTCACCAGCTGTGTCCTGGCCTGGAGGCTCGGGGGCTGGAGCTAGCCTGGCCCCACCTGCACACGGCCCTCCAACCGAAGGAGTAGAGTGACAGTGGCGGGGAGAGGCGGCGGGGTCTGGGGATGCTGTGCTTGGCTCCCTCCCGAGCCTCATGCTGCCCTCCATCAGGGGAGGCGACAGGCTAGCGTGTGGTCGTGGGCACCCCGGACCCAGGTCTGCGGTCTCCCTGGACAGGTTGCGCTGCTCTCTGAGGCGTCCTGTCCTGGAAGGTGCATAGCCCTCCTGCCTCAGGCCTCTCTCTTCAGCCTCCCCTCATGCTTCACTCTTGACTCCTGTCCTCAGAGAGGCCTCCTGACCGGGGGACCTGGGGGGGGAGGGGACCTGTCTGTCCACTGGTGGCGAAGTCCCTCCACCAGGTAGGCCTCGTGCCCAGTCAGCTTCGTGGGGAGGGCCAGGCAGCTGATGGACCCCCCTCCCCACTCCTGCACCCTGTTCTGTGCTTTGGGACCAAAGCTGCTCTGCTTAGAGGAAGAGGGATCAGGACCACCCCTCCTCCCACTAGGGACCCCAGGAGCGAGGACATGGTCCAGAGGTGGCGAGACCGGGGCCTGTGCAGGAAGAGGAGGGGGCCTGGGGGCAGATTCCCCACAGGATAACCAGAGAGGGGCCTGTCTGCCCCATCCTAGGCTCCTAGGCATCCTAGGCTCTGGGCTCCTAGGGGGAAGGCCCCACATGGCCGGGGGACTCGGCTGTCGCCCAGGGTACCCCGTGGTCACCAAGAGGTGGTGGGGGCTGCTGTCTGCCGGTGCTGACCTCCTCCCCCTCCCCACCAGGCTGTCCAGGGCCGCTGAGCACGGCTGGTGGGCTGTGCCTGCCCGCCTCACCATGGACCAGGACTATGAGCGGCGCCTCCTGCGGCAGATTGTCATCCAGAACGAGAACACGATGCCATGCGTGAGTGCTGGGGCCGCCGCGCCACCGCCATCCTGCCCGGTGGAGCCTGTGGGGTGGGGCCGGTGGGGGCCCAGGTGTGCTCAGCCACTGGGCTTTGTCCCTTGAGAACAGAGGACACACACGTTCTCCCCCACGGTGGCAGCGTGGTCACACCCAGGTGTGAACCCCCCAGCACCTCCTGACACTTCCTCTGCTGCTGGGGCCACAAGACCCCTCATTCTCTGGGGGACTGGGACAGAGGAATAGGGGGAGCTGTTTTGCTCTTTGCCAAGCTCTCACCCCCTCCGCCATGTTGTAGGCTCCCAACACGTGGCAGGCTGTGCCCACCACTTCTCAGCACTCTTGGCTCTGCGCAGGCTGTCTAGAGTGGGCTCCTTCCTGCCTCTTCCAGTGTCTGGGGTTTTGGCACTCCTGGGCACACCTCTGCCTTGTCTCTGCGTCCCCTTCCTCTGTGTGCTGATGTCTCGGTCTTCTCTGAGGACTCAGGCCTCAGGTTTGGGGCCGCCCTGCTCCAGTGTGAGCTCATCTTAACTTGAGAACACCTGCAGAGACCCTATTTCCAGTTAAGGTTGCACCCCAGGTCCCGGGGTGGGACCTCAGCATCTCTCTGGGGAGCACAGTTGAACCTCCCTTATAGGAGAAAGGACGTTCTGGGACATTCCCACTGCCTGATGCGGGGGCCGGGGAAGAGACTGTGGGGATGTGGGTGGCGGGACCACAGGCTGGACACTCTGTGTTCTGTGCTGTCAAGTTCCTGTCCGTGTGTGACCCTGGAAAATGGATTGCAGCTCGTGGCGATGCCCACACTTGGGCTCTCGCTCTCTGGCCTCTTCCTGCCCAGGGAGCAGGACACATGAACTGAGCCTCAGACGTGGTGCCACTCACAGGCGCCAGCACGTGGGTTACTCCCAAGATCAAACCCTCAGCCAGAGGCCATGGACAAGGAGACATAGTGGGCGGGGCCTCGGTCAGGGAGGAGACACTGACCTTGGGGGCTCTGAGGCACCCAGCCCACCCTGCCGTCCTTCCAGGTGGCGGAGATGCGGCGAACCCTGACCCCTGCCAACTCCCCCGTGTCCTCCCCCAGCAAGCACGGAGACCGCTTCATCCCCTCACGAGCCGGTGCCAACTGGAGTGTGAATTTCCACAGGATCAACGTGAGGGGCTGCCAGAGGGCGGAGGGTGAGACCCTGACTGTGCAGCCTGGGGGCAGGGGCCCATCCTTCCCACTCACTCTTCCTTCCCTCGCCACCCACAGGAAAATGAGAAATCCCCCAGCCAGAACCGGAAAGCCAAGGATGCCACCTCAGACAATGGCAAAGGTCAGCACTCAGGTCCCCCTGGCCCCAGCCCCCCACCCCCGGCCTGGCCTCACGGAGCTTGGTGCCCACAGATGGCCTGGCCTACTCGGCGCTGCTTAAGAACGAGCTACTCGGCGCTGGCATTGAGAAGGTTCAGGACCCACAGACAGAGGACCGCCGGCTGCAGCCCTCCACGCCTGAGAGGAAGGGCCTCTTCACGGTGAGTCCACTGGCCACCACCGCCTCCTATTCAGCCCTGCTGCGGGCTGGAGTCCCAGAGGGTGGGGGCCCCTTTAATCCCTGCCTCACATCAGGCTCACCCCAAGCCGCCCACCACCCCTTTCACGTGCCAGCCCCAGGGCAGCGTCAGAGGCCCGGCTTGGGACCCCCCTGACACTCTGAGTTGAGGGGCTGGTGGCTGTGGGGGCAGGAGAGATGGGCGGACACCAGCAAGCCTGTGGGAGGACACCTCGGGGGCCAGGCCTGGTTTGCTGGGGACACACGTCTCTAGTCAGAGTGCTTCTGGTTTGGTGCCCTGTGTGCTCTCCCACCAGGGGCTCAGGGCACCGGGGCTTTGGGGCACAGCATCCGCTCAGAGGTATCCCCCACCTGCAGTACTCCCTCAGCACCAAGCGCTCTAGCCCCGATGATGGCAATGACGTGTCCCCGTACTCCCTGTCCCCCGTCAGCAATAAGAGGTGAGTCCAGCCCCGCATGGGGTGGGGAGGGGGCAGTGCTGGGGGCTGTGCACAGGTCGAGGAGGCTCCAGGCAGAGGGGAAGTGGGTTGTCGGAGCTCAGGGTGGCTGAGCACCCATGGCGGAGGGTCGGTGACCATGGGGTCACCCACAGGTCTGGAGTCACAGAGTGTCAGGATGAGCAGGAAACACCGGGGGCTGCTGGAAAGGGAGACTGTGAGGTCCGTGCAGTCACTGCAAAGCCACTACCCCGCCCCTTCCCTGCAGTCAGAAGTTATTGCGGTCTCCACGGAAACCCACGCGCAAGATCTCCAAGATCCCCTTCAAGGTCCTGGACGCTCCCGAGCTGCAGGATGACTTCTACCTGAACCTGGTGGACTGGTCCTCCCTCAACGTGCTCAGCGTGGGGCTGGGGACCTGCGTGTACCTGTGGAGTGCCTGCACCAGCCAGGTGGGTGCTGCTGAGCACGTGCACGTGTATGTATGTTGCAGGGGGTGGTGCTAGGGAGCGGCCAAGCCAGGCCGGGCCCTGTGTGAGCGATGGGGGAGCTGCAGGGGCCTGGATAGTTTCCAGCCACCCCTTCCTCCTACCTCATCTCCTCAGGGTGCAGACCATCCCTGCCCCAGGCTGGCTTCCGGGAGTTAGAGTCTTGATCCTGGCTTGAGCACAGGGCTCCCCACCCAGCAGTAACTCTCCCTCCTCTGAGTGGCTGCTGGCCCCCAGGGCGGCATGTTTGAGGGACAGAACTACATGCAGGTGGGTTCAGAGAAAGGGAGGCTGGCACACCCGCATACACATCCCATACAGCCCGTGGCCGATGCCTGCTGCAGGGCCCCCAGGGTGTGATGCCCGTGCCCCTCCAGTCTGTGCGGTCAGCATCCCTGTGCTTGTGTGTGTCCCTGAGCTCCCAGCTACCTCCTGGGGCCCACAGTGAGGCCGTTGCTCACAGGCCTGAGGTGTGAGGGAATGAGAGAGTGAAGGGATGGGTGGATGGATGGATAGACAATCTGGGCCTTAAAGGAGGAGCGGGTCCCATGTCTGTCGCACCAACATTACGCCTTCCACCAGGTGACCCGGCTCTGTGACCTCTCCGTGGAAGGGGACTCAGTGACCTCCGTGGGCTGGTCTGAGAGGGTCAGTACACCAGCTCCATCGCCTTGCTGGGCAGGGTTGGCACAGGGGACTTCACTGAAGGGGACTTCCACATTGGTGGGGGCCTTGCACACCCAGAAGGAGCCTTATGGTCATTTGTCCAGCCCCAATGACATCTGCACCCTGGCTTTCCCCAGCCTGGTGCAGGTGGTTAGATGACAGACACAGGGGTGGGCAAGTTTGCTCCACACGTTGATGCGTGTGGATCTCTGCACATGTCATGTGGGTTTTGACAAACCTAAGCCCTGTAAGACTATCTGCCCAGGTTCCTAGGAGGGGGATCCGATGGCGCATGCGTTACAAGACCTTGGGGTGGGGAAGGGCCCCATGCTGCGCCTGATGCCCACCCACGTTGCCATCCTAGGGGAACCTGGTGGCTGTCGGCACACACAAGGGCTTCGTGCAGATCTGGGATGCCGCTGCAGGGAAGAAGCTGTCCATGCTGGAAGGCCACACGGCACGTGTCGGTGAGGAGCCGCCTGGGGGCAAGGGTGGGGGTGTGCTGCGGGGCCAGGCTGCATCCTCAGCCTGCCCTCCACCTGGCCGCAGGGGCTCTGGCCTGGAACGCCGACCAGCTCTCATCTGGGAGCCGGGACCGCATGATCCTGCAGAGGGACATCCGCACGCCCCCCTTGCAGTCAGAGCGGCGGCTGCAGGGCCACCGGCAAGAGGTGTGCGGGCTCAAGTGGTCCACCGACCATCAGCTCCTCGCCTCGGGGGGCAACGACAACAAGGTAGGCCAGCCCCTCGCTCCCTGCAGCCCCCTCTATGGAGCAGGGGTGACGGGGGTATGCCCTGAGGGACACCCAGCCTCACAGCCCTGTCCCCGCAGCTGCTGGTATGGAACCACTCAAGCCTGAGCCCTGTGCAGCAGTACACAGAGCACCTGGCCGCTGTCAAGGCTATCGCCTGGTCCCCCCACCAGCATGGGCTGCTGGCGTCCGGTGGCGGCACGGCTGACCGCTGCATCCGCTTCTGGAACACACTCACGGGGCAGCCACTGCAGTGCATTGACACCGGCTCCCAGGTGTGCAACCTAGCCTGGTCCAAGCACGCCAACGAGCTGGTGAGTGGTGGGGTACAGGACAGGTGGGCGGCAGGGGGGCAGGCAGTCAGGCCCCGGCCAGCCAGGTCTGGCAGAACCTCACACAGGCACCCACACCCAGTGACCCCCAGGGAGGCCCAAGGGCTCTCGTGGGCAGTGTGGTCCCCGTGTCAGTCCAATTGTGGACCAGGGAGCCGGGCTGGGGCTGTCACCTGCTGGTCTCTGCACCCTTCAGGCAGGCCCTAGTGTTCTTGTGCCTTGTGGATGTGTCTGGGGGCCTGGGCCCCGGCACAGTGCCCTTTCTGTCCCCTAGGTGAGCACGCACGGCTACTCACAGAACCAGATCCTGGTCTGGAAGTATCCCTCTCTGACCCAGGTGGCCAAGCTGACCGGGCACTCCTATCGGGTCCTGTACCTGGTAAGTCTCCCTGCCAGGCCCAAGAGGCAGTACGCCCTGCTGCCCAGGTCTATCCTCCCATCTGGGCCAGCTCCGGGCCCCAGGACCAAGTGACAGGTTGTGGCATTGTCACTCTGAGTCTGTTTCACCAGCTCCGTGCCCTGTGAGCAAGGGTAGCTCTGCCCACTGTGTGATCCCCAGATGTCTGCTTCCACATGGAAGTGGAAGATGCTGCAGATAACCACCGTGTACTTGCTCAGGTCATCTCTAGACGGTTCACTAAATAACCATTCTTACATGTCTGGAGACAGGAGCCCCTCTCCTTACGCACATGCTCTTGTCAACATTTTCGTGTTTTCCAAAAAAAACTTCTGTCCTTAAGCCAGTGAGTCCTTTGCCGAATTTCACAGAGAGATCGTCCCTCATCACAGCAGGCAGGATGTCCTTTGTGTTTTCCCCGGGTGCCTACAGCTGCGGGGACAATGGCCTCTCTCTCCTCCCGTAGGCCATGTCCCCCGATGGAGAGGCCATTGTCACCGGTGCTGGAGATGAGACACTGAGGTTCTGGAATGTCTTTAGCAAAACCCGTTCAACAAAGGTAAAGTGGGTCGGTATCAGCACCAGATGTTCCCAATTGCGTGCCCTCAGCCTGTCCTGGGTGCCCCCGCACCCCCGCCCTGCCAGCCGGGATCTCTCCGGGACTCCCCACCCCTCTCTGCTTCTGCATTGCCTGGCCCCCTTGCACATCCTGGGGCGCTCACTATGCCAGGTGCCCGCACAGGCCCCTCCTCTGGCCCAGAGCCTTGGGGTCCCTCCGGGCAGAGCTTCCCGCCCACACTTGAGCGGCGGGGCTGGGTTGAGGGCTCAGCATCGCCCCTGTGTGCCCTGCAGGAGTCCGTGTCCGTCCTCAACCTCTTCACTAGGATCCGGTAAACTCAACAGCTACCGGCCGTTCTGGTCGCAGAGCACCACCTTGTCAGCGTGCATGGACCCTCTGCTCCTCCCTACATGGGCCCAAGATCGGCAGCGGGTTGGGGCGGGAGCCAGGCCTGGAGAGACCCTGAAGATTCCATTAAAGCCTGATTGAGAACCCTGTTGGCCGGTGTTTGGGGCAGGGCCGGGGCGGGCAGCAGCAGGAGTGGGGCTCTGGCTCCCCACCCTGGGCGGCCCCGGCTCGGACAGTGTGCCCAGCGCAGGACGACTCCTGGACTGGCCGCTTCCATCATCCGTCACCACCACTGCCTCATCAGGGCTGCATGCTATGCCCGAAAGCATGTGGCCACCGCCGCCCACGCCTGCCACAGGACAGACAGCTGGACACCACGCCGGTCGGCCAGGAGGGATCACAGGGACGTGCCCTCTTGAGGGGTCTCTCCGCAGCCGCCTCTGCTCTCCCTGCCCTGGCCGCCCCCCGCTGACTCTGAGTGCACAACATTGGGAGCAGGGCCCAGGCAGGCTACATGCCAGAGGTCATCTCAAGGTGGACTTGTTATCTGAGGAGAACTCTAGGGGGATCTGTCTGCTGTCACGTGTTCACCCCAGCTGAGCCCTCCTTGTTGCTCATGGGGTCACAGGCAACTGTGATTCTTGGCGCTTGCAAGGTGGCCAGTCAGGGTAGCCTGAAGGCAGAATCGACCCCCAGGTTCAGGTCCTGTGGGTGCCTGGCCCTCCTCAGCCCTTCCTTCCAGGCTACCCTAGTGTCTGCGCCTTCAGCCAGGGCAGGGGGCACCCCAGGGTCCCCCAGAAGCTTCCTGAGCTTCCCCTGGCTCTGGGCCCACCTCCCTGCCATCCTCCACCCTGTTTCCGCTGCACCTGGAGGAGACGGAGGAGGGAGGCGTGTGGCCAGGGGCCTGAGCAGCTGCCTCCCTCTCCCCTTCTGAGGTGGGAGGACATGGATGAGCGTGGACCGAGTGGGGTGGGCCCTGCAGGAGCCCAGCTCTTGGTTCTGAGTACCTGTGCCCCTCAGCAGCCAGTGTGTGCATGTGTACATACGTATTTGTGACTTTCCTTTGGATTTGTTTTTGTGTTCCTGTAAATCGATCCCCAAATGTTAAGGCTTGCTGGGAGGGAGCAGTGACCCGCCCCCATCCCTGGGAAAGACAGGGGTCACAGCTCTTAAAGCCCTAGCATTCAGAGGGTGGGCAGGTGGCTGAACTTGGGGAAGGGTGGGCCTGCCCCCAGCTGCTTGCAGGGGGCAGAGGGACAGTGTATATAGACGTGTATGCCCATTGGTCCAGGTCTTATTTTTGTTTGAGTCTTTTTTTTTTTTAATAAGAAAACAGTCCTGTGTCTACCGCACCCACCCTGGCTCTGCTTGTGGGCCCCGCACAGACAGTGCAGAAATGATGAAGCATGTGTTGTCTTCCGATGCAGTGGTGGGGTTGGGCATGGGAGTGGGCAGCTGGTGGGAGAGCCAACCACGTGATCACGCCCAGTGGGGCTGTCAGTCTGTCGATGTGTTTGGCACTGATGGTCTGCACTCACCGTAACCCCAGAGCAGCTTGAATGTCATAAGCAGGCAGCGACAGGCTGAGGAGGCCACTTGCAGGTGGTCAACAGGGAGTGCCAGCGTCCCTGAATGCCTGGATCCCTAATCTGTGCCAGTCCTTGCAGCCCAGCTTGTGGCAGGTTCTGTGGGAGTGAGAGGCTGGACCCAGGGGTGGTAATGTGAGTACACAGCAAGGGCTGGCTCAGTCCCCTGGGCTTGGGGGGGGGCAGGACTTGTTTCCATTGCTCCTGACTGACAAAGAGGAAGGGTGTTATTGACATGAGACAGGGAGGAAAGCAGCCAGGCTGGAGGGGCTGCAACACTGGATGGGCCCCCCAGGTGGGGAACCCAGAGGGTCCTGAGAAGAAATGAGATGAGGCCCCTGCAGTGAGCAGATGCCCACGACTGGTGGTACATCCTGTGAAGATCCCTGTCCTGGGCAGCGGGGACGAGGGAGGCCAGAGTCCAGACCTGCCCTTAAGCAGCTTCTGTTGTGCAGGTGAGTGGACAGTAGAGTGTTACGTGCATGTGGCTGGCACAGCGTGAGGTCGGGGGGGGGGCGGCCTTGGGAAGAGGCAGCTCTGAGTCCAGGGCTGAGGTGGGAGCGAGGGTCCAGTGTGGGGCAGAGACACAGCCAGGCTGAGGTGGTGCTCCAAGCCATGGGCATAGTTGTGCAAAGGCCCTGAGGCAGGACCATGTTGGAGGAACAGAGGAGGGAGGCCTGTGTGTGTGGAGCAGAATGAGCAAGGCGGGGGGAGAGGGGAGGGGAAGGAAGGGAGGGAATGGGGGAGGTCAGGCAGGGGGAGGAGAGGATTTGGGCTTTTACCCCCAGGGAGGTGGAACAGGACCAGGTTGCTGTGTGGAGACCTGGACACAGGTGGGAAGGGACCAGGGAGAAGGCTGTGCCCTGGCAGGTGCTGGTAGGACTGTGGCCACAAGCCACTGGAGATGGTGAAAGACAGCCATGTTCTGGATTTGTTAATTTTTTTGCGTGTAGTGAAACGTGCATAACATTCAGGTGTACAATTCAGTATGTTTTTAGTATGCATACTATGTTGTGCTACCATCATCACTGTTCAGTTGCAGAATTCTCCATCCCTGAAAAGAAGCCCCATCCCCATCAGCAGTCACCACCCCCTTCCCCCTCCCCAGCCCCTGACAACCAGAAACCCACTCTCTGTGTCTGTGGATCTGCCTGTTCTGGATGTTTCCCATCAGTGGAATCACACCGTGTGCCCTTCTGTGTCTGCTTCTCTCACTGAGCGTCGTGTTCTCAGGGTCGTGTCAGTGCATCACTCCATTCTGTGCTGAGAAACGTTCCCCAGCATGGAGGGACCCTGCTTGGGGCTTCTGTTCTGCGGATGGTGGGCATTTGGGTTGCTTCCGCTCTGGCTGTGGTGGCTTGTGCTGTTGTGAACACACGTGTGCAGACTCTCAAACTGGGTAAAGGACTGGATGCAGGGAGAAGGTGGAGCTGAAATTGTGGAAGGGAAATTCAGAAAGTTGGTTCTGTTCCAAGATGCCCCTGTGGGGGTGTTGGGGGACAGAGAAGAGGTGGGTGGACCGAGCCCCAGGCCGGCCCCACCCAGGAGCTCCACCACAGGCCCCTCTACTGAGGGAGGGAGGCAGTGGCTTGGATGGGGGCCAGTAGGCCCAGCTGTTGCCAGGACACTGGTGTGGCCTTTGTCGCTGTCAACAATGGCCCCACAGGACTTGGAGGCAGGAGCCCCCAGGCATGCAGAGGCAGACATGCAGACCCTGAGGCGGCAGGCTGCCCGGCCCTATGTCCCCCGGGGGACCCTGGAAGTGGATTTCCCTCCGCCTCTCTACAGGTGAGCATGTGTTGCCCTGTGCCGCCCCCCGGGTTTGCTTCCCACCAGCCGCAGTCCTCCATAAAGGCTCCCCCTTCCCTAACCTGGCTGCTCCCTGCACTCATCCCCTCCCACCCGTGCCTGGCTTGGGACCTGGCAGGAATTGGTGCAGGTCACAAGGTGATTCATGCCTGCACAGCACACACAGCCAGCAGAGCAGAGGGTCCTGTGAACCCCACGCTGCTGGACCAGTCTCCACAAGGGACGTAGAATACACCCTCTCCCCTCTCAGGGGGGCCAGAAGTCCAAGACCAAGCTGTCTGTCTGCAGGGTTAGGGCCTCTTGAGGCCACGAGGGGGCGCCTGTCCCGACCCTCTGGGCTCTGGGGGTGCAGGCGGTCTGTGGCGTCCCTTGGCTTGTAAAGGCATCACCCCACACTGCCTCCTCATCACATGACCTTCTCCCCCGACCATCCAGATGCCCTGCCTCAGGGTCATGTTAGGGCCTCCCTGACCCAGCGTGACCCTTTTTTGGGCTGTGCTGGGTCTTTGTTGCTGCACGGGCTTCTCATTACAGCGGATTCTTTTATTGTGGAGCACGGGCTCTAGAGTGTTCCGGCTTCAGTAGTTGTGACTCCTGGGCTTGAAGGGACAGGCTCAGTAGGCACACGGGCTTTAGTTGCCTCACGGCATGTAGGATCTTTCTGGACCAGGGGTCCCACACGTGTCTCCTACACTGGCACAGGTGGATTCTTGACCAGTGAGCCCCTAGGGAAGCCCCACCCCCTCTGGAGTTATATCTGCTAAGACCATATCTCCAAATAAGGTCACATTCTGAGATTCCAGGTGGACAGGAACTTGGGGACACCTTCAATCCATTAGAGGATCCATTAATCATTAACAAACTATAATGGAATACTATGCAGCTTTACAAAAAAAGGTGAATGAGCACCCTGGGTGCGGCATTTCCAAGAAAATTAAGAAAAGCTGTGCCACCTCAATTGATGCAGGGTCCCACAGGTGTGCATGGGACACAGGTGCATGCTCAGACACTGCTGCTGCGAGGGAATGGACAGCAATGAGAGTACAGGACAGCAGTGAGGGTTGGGGGAACAACAGGGAGGGGGTCAGGGCTGGCAGCTGGAATGGGAGATGAACTTTTTTCAGTGCTTTATTTATTTAAATGCTGGGCTTCCCTGGTGACTGAAGTGGTAAAGAATCCACTTGCAATGCAAGAGACCTGGGTTCCATCGCTGGGTTAGGAAGATCCCCTGGAGGAGGACATGGCAACCCACTCCAATATTCTTGCCTGGAGAATCCCCATGGACAGAAGAGCCTGGCAAGCTACAGTCCACGGGGTCGCAAAGTCCAACGCGACTGAGCAACTAAGCACAACACGTTTATTTAAATGCCAGTAGGTCTCGATTCTAGACCGAGAAGGCTTCATTTATTAGGAGAAAAACATTTTTCTTTCAGCTGTAATGCAGTGTTTTTATTTTTTGAGGTCATAATTGACACTTTTCTTTGTGTGTTGTTTTAGACTGTTTAAATTCCTTTCCACAAACCACGTGCACTTTGTGGTTTCAGTTCATCTGTAGCTCAAAAGGGTGGGGCCTGCCAGAGGGTCCTGCAACTCCCCTCCCTGCTGCTGCTGCTGCTGAGTTGCTTCAGTCGTGTCCGACTCTGTGCGACCCCATAGACGGCAGCCCACCAGGCTCCGCCGTCCCTGAGATTCTCCAAGCAAGAACACTGGAGTGGGTTGCCATTGCCTTCTCCGACCCCCCTCCCTGCAAGCAGCAAACCCAGCCCATGGCCACTTCCCAAGACCTGTGCCCCAAACACAGCAGGCCACCCTCTCCTCTTTCTGGTTTGCCCTGTGGGGTGAGAACCCCAAGCAGGCACATAGGCGGTTTAGTCAGCAGCCCTGCTGGCACCATCTTGGGGTCACAGCCTCATTCCCTGGGGCACCCATGTCCCTGGAGCTAGATTGCCAGGTCACTGCATGCGCCCACCTCTGTCCCTCAGGCAGTGGTGCTGCCAGATGTCTGGAAGGGGAGCTTTAGTTTTAATGACGCTTCCTTGAGGTTTTAGTGTCACCATCAGCATATTTCCACTTCTCTTGGCTCTGCCAGTTTCAGTTCTTACATCTTACCCCGCTGCCCCAGGACCTTTGCACGAGCTGCTCGCCTCACATCACTGCTACCTCCTCCTCCGGGAAGCCCTCCTGAGGTGCTCAGCCTGGGAGAGGCTCTTGTACCAGAGGCCCCTGGAACAGGAGGCATAGGTGCTTCTTTAAATGTGAGCCAGTCTTAGCGGCCTAGGTGCCCCTGGGGACTTGGAGGAATGGTGAGGGCACTTCCTGGGAGCCTGGGCCTGTCCACAAGCTTTCCCTGGATCTCTAGCCCATGGCTCCCAGGCCAGACCAGTGACAGTGAAACCTGGGCCACTCACTCAGCTATAGCTGAGACTACTTCCTCTCAATAACACTTCCAGGCCAGGGTGGCTTCCTGGAGGAAAGGGCCTGCAGGTCTGTGAGGTTGGACAAGGGACTTAGTAGAGGCAAGGAAAGCAAAAAAGGTGAAGAAGCATTTAAGAGGCTCCTGGGGTCGGGGAGGATGGGGCAGAAAGGAGCGGCTACCAGAGGGCAGCCTCCTGCACCTCTGGCCGGGCCTCTGCCTCTGCACCCAGATGCCAGCAAAGAGGACAGAGAGGCCCAGGGAGGGCAAGGGGGGCTGCAAGCTCAGTCTCTCTCCTCCCGTCCCCCACCCACAGCGATGACTACCTGTCCCAGGAGGGGCCCCGCTGGACTCCGGCCATCAAGCAGGCCACGCGCTGCAAGTACACGCCCATGGGACGCGACGCGGCTGGCCAGCTGTGGTACACAGGCCTGACCAACTCGGACTCCCGGGAAGCCTGGTACACGCTCCCGCGGGCTCCGGACAGCCCGTACCGTGAGGCTTATGCCCGCTGGCACGGGTGCTATGGCCACCGGGAGCGCAGCCTGCCTTCGGGTGAGCGCCCGTCCCCTCCAGTCCCTACGTTCCCCCACCGTCCCCAGGCCTGGAAAACAGGTGGGGCGGAGGTGCGGAGCTGACCCCAACCCCCACCCCGCAGCCTACACCCAGCGTCTGCGGGAGACGGCCTGGTACGACCCCATCATCCCCGCGCAGTGCACAGACCCCAGCAGTCGGTGGGGGAGCGTGCTGTGGAAGGACAGGCCCATCAGGGGCCAAGAATTCGGTGAGGCCGGGGCCAGGGGGCGGGGCTCGGGGCGGGACCGCCCGCGGTCGGGGCCAACCTTGACCCGGGTCCTGGCCCCGCCCCGCAGCCATCAACAGGCACCGTTTCGGGGTGGAACCGCTATGGCGGGCGTCTGACTACGTGGGGTACCTGTCAGCGTCCCAGCGCCCGCGCTACACCGCCCAGAACTACCGGCAGTGGGGCTTGGAACCCTACTGTCCTGCCACCAACCAGCGGCCCCAGCCCATCTACACACCCAGTCACTGATAAAGATCCAAGCTGCTGCCCGATGCGGCTCTGCAGGGGCGCAGGCGCCACCACTCCCAACCGCCCTGGGCGTCCATCCACCTCTGGGGCCGGGGCCTGGGGGCAGTCAGATAAAGGGAGACCCTGGTGACCAAGCTCGAGGCAGAGGCAGACACGCCCACTCCGGCCCCGCCCCAGGCAAACCGCCAAGGCACAGTCCTGGCCCCAGGCAGCTCTTTATTAATGGTCAACAGTGGCCTGGGCGCAGGAGATTGCACTTGGAGACCCCAGCCAGGCAGGCTGAGCCTCACCGCCTCCACGGCCAGCGTTTGGGCCCGGCTCCCCAACCTCGAGGTTGGGGCTCCTGGCAGGCTCAGCGACAGCTCTGGCCTCCAGGGCCTGGCGGCACCGGGGAAACCCTTGGCTGGCCAGGACTGAGCTCCATGCAGCCCCTGGACCCAGGACCCTCATATCCGGCCCCACGTAACACAAAGCACCCCCATCATTCAGACGGTGGGGGGTGGGTTAGAGTTGGCACTGGAGTACACCAAACCACAAGGATCCCGCCAGCTCGGTGTCCTCCCCTTACCCCAGCAGGGATAAGCTGCTGGGACCTCACCCATCCTGATCTCCACCCACAGCCAGGCAGAGACAGGACAACTCAGGGGAGGGAGCAGAGGGGCTGCTCCAGACTTCTGGGCATCAGATGTTCACAGTCGAGGTTAACTTAAAAAGGGCAAGGGACCACAGGGTGGGGTCAGGGCTAGGTTCCAGGGTCCCCTGCAAGAGAAGGGGTGGGAGTGGGGTTGGGGGGATGGGCTGGCCAGTTCTGGCCCCGCTGTCCCAGACCTACCACCACCCAGGACTGGTTGGAGCTTTTGTGGGGTGGGGGCGCCTACAACTCACATCTCCGAAGGCGGATAGGCCAGACCAGGAGACTGCACAGAGCCAGGGTGGCGGCCACGCCCACACCGCCTGTCACGACCACCATCACCCAGTGGTAGAAAGCCACACAGGCTTTGCAGCAGAGCTCCAAGCTGGGGAGGGGCAAGAGGGTATGAGAGCTATCAGCAGGTACCCTCTGGCCCCAGGCTGGACCTCCTGCTCCTCTCAGCTGGTGCCCAAGCTTTCCCGGCACTCAGGCCAGGGCCAGGGGTCACCCTCTACCCTCTTATCCCCTCCAGCATCTGATACCTCACCCAGTAAGGTCAGCTCTGCCTTTAAAGTCTATCCCAGACTACCCATTTGTCCTCCCGCGGGAGCCCCAACCCAGTCCAGCCCAGCACCACCCCACCACCCTACACCCTAGTCCCTTCCCTGTGTTCCCACCTTCACTGCCCCATCTGTCCTTCCAGGAGCCACTAGAGGGCGCAGTGAGCAACTGAGTCAAGCCCACCCCTCCTCTGCCCACAGGGCTCAGAGCCACCCCCACCCCAGCCCCCCACCCCTGCAGTCATCCTCCCCTGCTGCTGCCCCTGCACAACCTGGGCCATCCCCTCCTTGCCCTGGCCTCACTTTCCAGACACCCAGGCCTTCGCCACTGTTCTTTCAACACACCAGGCCTGGTCCTGCCCCAGGGCCTTTGCACAGGCTCTTCCTCTCCATTTACCTAGAAATCCCTGACATCCCCCAGATCTCGGATCCCATGTCACCTCAAGGAAGCCCTTCCTGACCTCTTGTCCTAGTCAGGCCTCCCTAAGTGGTGTCCTTCACACCCTCGTACACATTTATTTATGGGATATTAATGTGCCTGGAACCCTAAGGCCTAAGGGTCTGAGTGACAGGGATTCTAGGCTTCCCCACTGCCCTGTCCACTCCCGTCACCCAACCCATCTTTATGTCGTCAGTGCCCAGCACAGGACACACTGTCCACTCTGAATAAATGGGTGCTTAAAGTGGGGAATAACCTGGTCTGCCTGGCTCTGAGGCCATCACCACTGTGTTGGGATCTTCTGGCGGTTATGGAATCCATAGACTGCAGGCAGCGCCTGGCATACAGCACAGGCTTGGCACACCTTATTAGACATGACAACGGCTGGATGGGGTACTCACGAGCAGGGGTGCAAGCTCTGGATGGCCATAACTGCCAGCCCATTGGCCACCTTGTCCGAGAAGCTCATGGCGCCGTACACGAAGGCTCCACTGTGCTGGGGGGACACAGGCCAGGGGGTCAGCACCCCAGGCCCTGGCCCCAGTCCCCAACCTCAACTTGGCCCCACTCAGCAGCCCTACCGTGTGAGGGCCGATGAGGTCAGCCGTCATGGCCAACGAGGTGACCAGGATGGTGGCACAGCCCATGCCCAACAACACAGCGGCCACGTACACAGCCACGCCCAGCTCCTCTGCCAGCGCCACCCAGGCTGCAAAGGCCAGGATCACCAGGAGGCCCACGAAGTAGGTCATCTGCAGAGCACCCAGCCTGGCATCAGGCCCACCTCATTGGGCAGCTCTGAACCAGATACCAGCCTTTTCTGGTCTCCAATCCGGCCCCCAGCCCCAGCAAACAAGAGGACTGAGTTGGGTCATCCCTAAGGAGCCCCCAACTCTGACCTCGGAGAATTCCAAGGTTCTGAGCCTGCTGATACTAAGTGATCCATGGAGTGCATGTTCTACAGCCAAGCTGTCTGTCATGGCTGCCACTAGAGACTGGTGGCTACTCCTGTCTCAACACGAGTTAAATAAAGGAAATCAAGTGAAGTGTTTGGTTCCTCAGTCATACCCGCCACCCCGACTCCTGACCTCTAGAGGGCTGTGGGTGGTCACAGGGTGCTCAAAGCCCAGGTTCTACAACTCGTTTCCCATCCTAGGGTTCCTACAGGATGTGGGTGCCCTGTCCAGAGTCGCCCAGGTTCTGGGGGCACCCCCTCTCCCCGCCTGCCCACTCACATTCCTCCCAATGCACTTGTTCACTGGCTTCATGAGGAAGGAGGAGCAGAAACCGCTAAGGTACATCACCAGCGGGATGGTGGCGATGAACCTCTGTGGGGTGGAGAGGGCGCAAGCACATCAGGCCTGGCTCAGCAGGCTCAGGGACCTCTGCCCCAGCCTGCCCGCCCGGCTCACCTTGGGCAGGTGGAGGGAGTAGGTGAGGTACATGGCTATGTACGTCTGGGACAGGTTCACAATGAGCCTCGTGCTCATGTACAGCAGGCCAACCTAGGAACACACAGAGGGAGCATGGGGCCGGGGGGCAGGGTGGCAAGTCAGGGTGAGTCACCCTGCAGCTGGCACCTGACCATTAGTAGTGACCGCCTAGTTGGTCAGATGGAGAAGATGGCAGGGATCTATTAGTAATGTCTGTCCTGGGTATGGACTGGGGAAGGGGTATATTTTGGTCTAGTGTCTGCCATCTTTGCCTGCAGCCCTGCACAGTGAGGGCCCTGGTGGGGGAAGAGCATCAACCCCAACCTTGTTTGACCCCCCTCCCCCCCTCTGTCATACCTGATAAAAGGCCGGCTCCCGAAGCCAGTGTTTCCAGAGCAGCAAGGGCTGGGCAGTAGAGGGAGCCAACAGTGGGCTGTGTTCACCGGGCTCCTCCACCTGCCGCCGGCGCCCCTCCCTGGTGCCCAGGTGGAACAGCAGTGAGAAGACAGCTCCGACACCCACCACCAGCAGGGAGAGATTCTAGGGACCGGGTAGGAGAGGGGTCAGCAGTGACACTTGGCCCGAACCCTGAGTTCAGGACCTTGGGGGCACCCCTCCCAGCCCCCCCAGCTCACTCGGAACACCGGCACATCCTGGACCCCCAGTTGGTCGCTGACATCCTCGGCGGGGCCAGTGTGGGGAGAGCCCTGCAGGTGAAGCAGAAGCCAGGCAGCTCCATAGACGGTGATGTTGGCCACCACGGTGAAGGCGTACCTGCGGGACAGTCAGGCCTCAGAGAGGCCACCCAGAAGCCACACAACCGCTTCCTTCCCAGGCAGCCACCCGGTCAGAGAAGCTGGCCATGCCTGGGGAAATCCTGGCCACACGATGTCAGCCACCAACACATTGGGTAGTCCCCGGAAAGCCTCTGCTGGTCTCAGTTTCCCCAGCCTCCACATTATTGGACTTCCTGCTCTGAACCAAGACTCCACCACGAGGTCCTGGCTGCCCAAGGCCCGGAGTGCAGAGATTTCCACAAAGCGGGACTGAGTCAGGGCTGCAACCCAGAGACCTGAGAAGCTGAGATACTCAGAAACCCTGGGCTTCAGCTGGGCAGTCACCCGGGCCTGCACCTGCTTGCAGCCCCTGAGCCCTGTCCCCCAGGGCCTCGCCAGATAAGGAGCCTCTGGGTCTCACTGGGACTCTGTTTCCCTTTCTGAAAGTGAAAACAAGAACAACCCTAGAGTCACGAGGCAGGCTTGGTAAAGCTCTTGTGGGCAGAAAGCACCCAGAGCTTTCTATGAGCCCAGCTCACCCCCCTCAGCTGTGGCCTTTGGGGGCCCCGGTCATTGGGCAATCCTCCGATGCCGTTAGTGCCTGCATCTCCCAGCCCTAATGGGGAACTGGGCCATGGACAGGCAGGGCCTCATGACCAGCGTTCATGCCTGAACGGCCACCTGCAGGACCAACATCCCTCCTGCCCAACAGTCACCTCCTGATCCCTGCTCCCCCTACACAGGCCCGGCTCGCTCAAATCCTCTCCCTGGGCACATGTCAATCAACCTCTCGGGCTTGTCATGACAGTGAAAGATGGTTTGCAGCGCTCACACATGGCAAGTGTTCTAAAGGGCTCCTGCTACCACCGCACCTAGACTCGCCACCTTTAAGCAAGTCAGTGGATGAGCTGGGGGCCAGCTGTACCCACATGTGACAGGCAGGATGTTAAGATGCCCAGAGATCCCCCTGCCCTGCTTCCTCTCTGTCTACCCCCCTCCCCTTGGGGAATGGAACCTATGAATACAATGGGATGTCAGACCATGTTAAGATAACATCCTATGGCAAAGATCAAGGGATTTTGCAGATGTAATTAAGAGACTATCCTTGGTGGGCCTCCTGGAGAAGGAAATGGGAACCCACTCCAGTATTCTTGCCTGGAAAATCCCATGGACAGAGGTGTCTGGCGGGCTACAGTTCATGGGATCACAAAGAGTTGGACACGACTGAGCAAATGAGCACATCCTGGGTGGGCCTGACCTAATCAAGTGACCCTCAGAAAGAAGGCTCACACCGTCCCTGAGATCAGAGACTCTCATACTAGCCACAAAGAAGCAGCAAACCCCAGGACTTCTAAAAGGAAGCAAACAAAGCAAACAATGGCAACGTAAGCAGGGCAGAGGGACCTAAAACCTCAGCCGACACCTCAACTGCAGCCTCAAGCCTGAAGCTGAGAACCCAGCTAAGCTAAGCCAGACTCCTCACCTGCCAGAACTGTGTGGTAGTACATATGTGCTGTCTGAAGCTGCTGATGTGGTGCTATTTGTTACACAGCAACAGCTGAATGATACACTGATTGACAGATGTCCATTCTGGGGCTGAGACCCAGAGCCACACAGCCAAGCAGAGCTCAGATGTGGTAGGTTGCCCTGGGCCCCCTGCCCCACCCTGCCCTGCCCCAAAGGTGGTACCTCAGAGCTGTGAGCTCCACCTTCTCGTGGTCGTTGGTGACGAGCTCTGGGATGAGACTGAGGTGGGCGATTTGTGTGGCAGCCCAGCCGAACTGGAAGATCACAATGAAGGGCCCATAGTAGAGGAGGGCAGCCCACTCAGGCGTGGTGGCCCCGCAGCCCAGGCAGGGGCTGAAGATGAAGGGGAAGGACAGCAGGACGCAGATGGTGCCTGTGGACGAGCAGAGCGGGGAGGGCACATAGCAGGGCCTTCCCAAGCCGGCCCCGGGCTCCCCAGGTGACTGGGTGGGGCCAAAACCCAGACACAGACAAGGTTACACAGTGAGTGAGGGTCAGAGGCCCAGGGCTCTGTGCCTGATAGGGAAACTAAGGCAGAGAGATCTAGGGGGCCCCCTGAGGACACACAGCCAAACAGGACGGAGGAGCTGAGCCTCCCCATCCAGGCTACCTGCCCCTTGTGCGTGGCAGGGGGACACACTGAGCAGGTCGTATGCCGTGCCCACGAGGGGGCAGGGTCAGGTGATGAGGGGCAGGAATGGGGGGCCCCATGCCAGCTCAGGACTCCTCAAGCTCGGCCCCTAGGCGACAGCTCGGGAAACTGAAGCAGAGCTTGAGGCCATGCAGCTGGTTGAAAGAGCGCTGCGGGGTCCCCTGGGGAAGTGCCCACCACTTCCCCTTCCTGCCTCCCCACCAAGGAGGACTTTTCCTCCCAGTTCCTACCAGGTGATGCTGGGTGGGGCCGGTTGGACCCTGCCCTCCCTGAACCCTAGTGTCCCCATCAGCCCATGAGGGGGCCTCTTCCTGGAAAATACCCTAATTCCTCAGAATAACCACAGGTCCCTCTCGAGGCCTCAAGGGCCCTGCCCTCCCCTCCTCCCCTTCCTCCCCTCAGCTCACTCTGCTCCAGGTACTGGGGCCTCTAGCTGTTCCTCCTGCCCCAGGGCCTTTGCATCATCTGTGCCCTCTGCCTGGAATGCTTCCTCCCACGACATCTGAGCAAGACCCACTCCTCTCCATCCCTTGGGACTCAACTAAAATGTCATCTCCTCCAAAAAGCCCCCCCCCCCCCGCCACCAGCTCCATTGCCAGCAGTCCCCTCCCCACCCTGACACTGTCTGAACCCTGCTTTCTCTTCTTCACGTCCCTTAGCACTCACAGGAATTCTCTGTCTGTTTGTCTGTCTGAGGGTGGGTAACAGGTCTCTCCAAGTCACTTCTGTGTCCCTGGCACCCATTACAGAGCCTGGCACACCAAGAGCTTTTCAATGAGTGAACAATAACAGTGGCCTCTGTTTACAGCCCAAAGCAGTGCATGTTATTATTAACCCCATTTCCTGATGAGGAAACTGAGGCCCACAGAGTGAGCTATGGAACTAAGAATCCGGCCCTCCACCCTTCTCCTCCCATCCCCGGAGGGCCTAGAGTCAGACTTCCGTTCTTCCTCTTTCCTGCCCTGGCTCTGCTCTGGAGGTGACCTCATCCCCCAGACCCTGGCCCCGCCCCCGCAGCAGTCCAGGGATTGGGAACTGAAACCAAAACCACCCTTGCTATTTCTCTGGAACTGGTGCCTGGGAGGGGCACCCCAGGCAGATGCCTGGAGGTCTGGTGGCCACTCAGGGCCAGACAGGAACTGTAGACTCTGGTCAGAAGAATGTGCTGCCCTGGCTGGACTCTACCCTGCCACTGCTCAGGTAGTTAACCATTGTCAGCGCCCCAGGCTGCCTGGTTGCAGGACTTTGGGCAAGTGACTTTACATTTCTAGGCCTTTGCCTCCAGAAAAGGGAGCTAATGAAAATACCCCACAAGATGGGTGTGAGGATTAAGAGTTAATGTGTGCAACTGGGAGCCCCTACTACTCTGAGCCACTTCCTGTCTCAGCAACTTCAAAGCCATGAGATTTCACACTTTTGCAAATACTGTTTCAACTACTTGGAATGCCGCCCCATAAGCACCCACTCCTATTCATCCATCAAAATCCCAAAGCTAATGCCCCCTCCAGCGCTCTGCTTCTTCCTTATGAAGTCCAGTCTACCCACCGGCCCCAGCCTGGACCCCACAGGAGTATCCATGTCTTGCTCTCTGGGTCCTCTGTGGACTAGAAGGGGAGCCCAGATGCTCATTAAGGTGAACATCGAGTCCGTCCCCACTACCCACAGATTCAGGGGCAAAACAGAGTGGAAGTGGGCACTGTGGCCAAGGTGACCTTCATTCAAGTCACCTTGTCAGGCCTCACAAGGGCCACCCTGGCTTCCTCTCCCCACAGATCTTCCTGGATCTTCCTATGTGCTAACCCCAAGGCAGGGGAAGGGTGCAGGTAGATGCCTTGATATCTGGTTGGGGCACCCATGCCCCACACCTGTTTTGCCTAAACACAAAGCCTTCGGTTTATTAACAATGGTACTTCCACATCCCTAAGCTCCCCCTCTGCAAGGGGACTTAGATTTTGGTCTGGGGTCAGGTGAGACCCTCACTGAAGCTCAGCTCTCTGATTACAAAAGAGGAAGTCGGGGGTGCTACTAGGTCCCATCTCAGGGCATTTGCACAGGCAGCATCCACTGCCAGGGCCACCTACCCACTGTGGGCTCCATCTCCTTAGAGGGGTGTCATCTGTCCATCCCAGAAAACAAAAAGAGTCCTCACACCTCTTTGCCCCAGGAACGAGCTTTTTGGTGTGTGTGTCAACAAGTCTACTCAACTATTATGAACAAAATTGCATTCGAGATTGTGGGTTCATCTCTGTAAGCGATCCCAGTGTGAGCCCGAGGAGGGACACCTCTGTCTGCGGTTTGAGTCACCTGCCTCTACCTGCTCCCCTCCCTGGCTGCTTGTCTAACAGCCTGAGCGTGCTCAGTGTCTAAGAAACCTGAAATCCAGCCCCGAGCCACTGCAGACACAGCAATGCTGGCCACCCGCAAGCAACCTGGAGGTCTGCTGAACCTTGCAAAAATGTCACTCACAAGGGCCCCAGGCAAATCACTGTCTCTTCAGTCACTGTTCCCAGGGGCAGAGAGATACTAGCTGGCCCTCCTGGCTCTTGAAAAGCTGCCACCCTGAATTCTCATAAGTGGCAGGATTCCTGGCTTTGCTTCCTGAAATGCCTGGCATGCCCCAAGTGCCAGGATGCAGCTAGTACTTCTGCCAGGGAGAGAACAGTAGACAAAGTGGCCCGCAGCTAATCTCAGTGCCCAGGGTCCAGGCGAGCAGAGGAGGGACTCCAGAAGCTGGGCCTTATCAGGGGTGTGCACTGGGGAGGGTACTCCCGCCCCTGTGACACCTACCTCCTCCCCTCGCAGACAGCCCTCTAGTCTAGGCAACTCCCCCAGAAGGAACAGAGGGTAACCCCACAACCTTCTCTGCAGAACCCCATCCCATCAGCTGGACAAGCACAGAACCCTGACCTTTCTGGCTCACCCGGCCCACAACCCAGTTCCCAGGGCAGCTCCCTAAAGTCACCAATTGCCAGGTTGCCCGAGATGGGGCAGAAGACAGATGGACAAAGTGCACTGAGGGGACAGAAAGCGACACGGGGTTCTAGGCAACCTAACTCAGGGCTGTCATCGGTGGTCACTCTCATATAGACGGAGAGAAGTCAGGCCAGACCAGACAGACTGACGGGGAGGCACTGGCAGGAAGATCCAACCCAGAGAGGGTTCAGGGTGCCCCTGAGCGTCAGAGAGATGAAGAAAAGTGACACTAGAGGGTCACACCCAGAGTCACATGGAGGAGGCTCCACGGGTCACCCAGCAGCCATCAGACAGACAGACAGACAGAGAAAGGGTACAGAGCAGTTAAGGGGACCGATGGGAAGGCTCATGGGCTGGGCAGATAGAGGACTGAGCAGTGGGACACAGGGGCCGGCGGTCGGATGAGGGAGGCCGGACTGGGGCTTACCGACCAGGTGCCAGGCCTTGCGCGGGCCGAAGCGGGCGCAGCGGCCTGCGGCGCGGTCAGCCTCGAAGCCCACCAGGGGCGTGCACAGCCCGTCGGCCACCTGGCCGAGCAGCAGCAGCAGGCCGGCGCCGCGCGAGCTGTAGGCGCGCACCGAGTGGAGGTAGAGCAGCAGGTAGGTGAACCACATGGAGGCGCACAGGTCATTCAGGAAGTGGCCCACAGCGTAGCTCAGCCGCGCGACCAGGGACAGCGGTCGCGGGGGCGCTCCCGCTCCGGCCGCCGGGGGCCCCGGGCCCATGGCGCCGCTCCGGGCTCGGCCCGTCCGTCCGGCGCTGGCAGACTGGACCCCCGAGCCGGGCTGTCCGCGTCCAGTTCTCCGCGCTGCGCCTCTCTCCCCCGCCCCAACCCGCCGAGCGCTTTTGCCGTGGCGGTGCTGGTGGACCCGGGACAACATCGGGCGGGGCGGGGAATCTCGGGAGTGGCGTCCACTCTCGCCAATCGGAGCCGCACGCCGGAGAAGGCAAGCCAATCATCACGAAGACGGGGCGTGGCCCGGGGGCAAATGGGTTCTCGACGCCGGGCGCCAGCGGGTTCAGCCCCGCCGAGGCTGCGGGGTCCTAGCGCCCAACGTTCCTATCCTCGGTTTGCCGACCCCCTCCCAGGCAGATGGGGGGCGACGCCAAGGGCGCCTCTAATCAGACTCGCGCCTTAAGACCCACGCCGTTTCAGTCTGCCCGCAAATTTACGAGGCCTCTTGTGGGCCAAGGAGGACGGGGTGGGCTGGGGACGCGGGTGGGTGGAAGAGCGGTCTGAGTCCGACCTCGCCTGGGGCCCGGTGATTTCCTGGCCTGGAGAGACCCAGTCCAACGCAGAGAGGACACATTAGTTCTAATTAATTAGTTATTAACGATAATGGGGATGATCAAAATATTAACACCAGCTGGCATTTATGAGCGCTGACTGTGCCAAGCGCCCACGTGGATTTTCTCCTCCCAGCAGAGCAGGAGGCGGAGCAAGTCTCCAATTTCACAGGCGAGACACCGCCTTGGGGCTCATCATGAGTCAGGTGCAGGCGACTCTGAGGCCAGCGCTCTGGACCCCTCTCCACCCTCCTTCAAACGCCTTCCCCCCTACCCCCACCCCCGCACCCCTCGCCAAGATTGGGTCAACGCGCACACAACTTCAAGTTCCTCCAAGCGTTGGGTGCAGTTCCTCCCGGCCTCCGGGCCTCCACCAGCAGTGGCTTAAAACCTGCACTCCGGAACCAGAGGCCGGGGTCCAGGTCCAGCCCCACCGACTCCGAGCTCCTCCTGCTGGGACGAGTCCCAACTCTTCTTGAGACTCCCCAGCTGTAGAATGGGTATGCTGCTGCTGCTGCTGCTGCTGCTGCTAAGTCGCTTCAGTCGTGTCCGACTCTGTGTGACCCCATAGACGGCAGCCCACCAGGCTCCACCGTCCCTGGGATTCTCCAGGCAAGAACACTGGAGTGGGTTGCCATTTCCTTCTCCAATGCATGAAAGTGAAAAGTGAAAGTGAAGTCGTTCAGTCGTGTCCGACTCTTAGCGACCCCATGGGCTGTAGCCTACCAGGCTCCTCTGTCCATGGGGTTTTCCAGGCAAGAGTACTGGAGTGGGGTGCTATTGCCTTCTCCGAGAATGGGTATAATGTATAATGTATGTTTAAAAGGATGTAAGCATCATGGGACTTCCCTAGTGGTCCAGTGGCTAAGACTCCGCCCTCCCAATGCTGGGGGCCTGGGTTTATCCCTGATCATAGAATTAGATGCTGCACGCCACAACTAAGACCTGGAGCAGCCAAATAAATAAGATAAAATAAAATTTTTAAAAAAGGACATAAGCGTTAGCGCTTAATGTTCTTAGCCAGAAAGCCTTTTCAGCACCCTTTCGTCCCCACTCAGTTATTACTCTGGGTTCCACAGTATCCTGTTCTCCCCTGCCCCATTTGTAACCCTTTGTCTTCCCCACTGGACCATGATCCCTGTGGACCATGAATACACTCTTAGTCACTGGGTTGCCCTCAGTGATGTCTGGCACATAGTAGGAACTCAAGAAATATCTGTCAAACAATCGAGTAGTGGACATATAGGCAAAGAATCAGAAATGCAGAAAAATGCAGACAGAAATTGGGAAACAGAGGGGAACCCATTTATAAACTTAACTCTCAGGGGACTTACCTGGTGGTCCAGTGGTTAAGACCCTGAGCTTCCACTACACAGGCTGTGGATTTGACCCCTTGTCAGGGAACTTTTTCCCCCATGCTGGAAAAAGAAGAAAAAGCAAAAGGTAAACTTGAGGCTCAAGCAACCAAAGGGGTACCCAGCCCAGACCTTGACACTGATGCGGACCACCTACTTCCACACACATTTTTTCATGGAGAGGAGCTGAAATGGGTGTGAATAGGAAATAGTGGCTTCAAGAGAGATAGCCTGATAGAAAAAGAGAGGAGATAGGGGTAGACCCAGATCTCTGATAAACAGATAAGGAGAGATCAGAGACCACATTTCCTCCCAGCCAAGGTTGTTTCCTTTCGATTTCGGGTTTTTTTTTCTTCAACTTTCAGCCACCCTCTGAGGCATGTACGATCTTGGTTCTCCAACAGGGATTGAACTCAAGCCTCCTGCATAGAAGCGGGAAGTCTTAACCACTGGACCACCAGGGAAGTCCCCAGAAGACGACTTTAACACTACTAGTGGACTTCTCTGGTGGTCCGATGGTTAAGACTCCATACTTCCACTGCTGGGGTGTGGAAGTCAGTCATGTTCCACTCTTTGTGACCCTGTGGACTGTAGCCCACCAGGCTCCTCTGTCCATGGGATTTTTCAGGCAAGAATATTTGAGTGGGTTGCCATTTCCTCCTCCAGGGGATCTTCCCAACCCAGGAATCGAACCCAAGTTTCCTGAGTCTCCTGCATTGGCAGGCAGATTCTTTACCACTGAGCCACCTGAGAAGCCCCATGCAGGGGGCGTGGGTTCAATCCCTGGTTGCGGGAATATCCCACATGCCGTGTAGCACTGCCAAACAAATAAATAAAATAAAATACAACCCTTTTAGCCTAAGCTTTTTATTTGCATTCCTCCTCTCTTTTCTTACCTCAACACTTCACACCCGTTTTACAGATGAGAAAACTGAGGCTCAGACAGAAATTCCTTGCCAGAGGGCAAGCAGCTGACAAGAGGTGGATTCAAGATTCCAACTGAATTCCCTGTGACTTCCAATATCTTTGAGTTAATTATTCACTTTCAGGAGAGGTCTCACCTGGTGGGTAAAAGATGGCTGAGTTTTCCCTCTTTTATCAGCCTCCTGTTTGGATCAGGAACCCAAGGCATCAACCTGGCAGCCCCTGGGGGCAGATCTAGCAGGGGGAGGAGGGGCTGTTTGGTGGAAGTACCAACACATCTCTCATCTCTGGGTTTTCAGTCTATTGAAGCCAGCTAGTACTTCTTGGCCCTGACTCTGGAAGTGTTAGTTGCTGAGTCACGTCCGACTCTTTGTGACCGCATGGACTGTAGCCCACCAGGCTCCTCTGTCCATGGGATTCTCCAGGCAAGAATACTGGAGTGGGTTGCCATGCCCTTCTCCAAGAGATCTTCCCCACTCAGGGATCAAACCCCGTTTCCTGCATTGCAGGCAGATTCTTTTCAGTCTGAGCCACCAAGGAAGTTGACTCTGTGGGGATGGCAGGAACAAGACTGATCTGATGCTGGGGGAGCCAGGGAGCTACCCCCGAGCATCGAGCATCGTCATTCATTCATTCACGAACTCATTAATTACTGAATGAACTCAGGAGGAGGCCTTACAAATAGCTCGGAAGAGAAGAGAAGTAAAAGCAAAGGAGAAAAGGAAAGATATTCCCATCTGAATGCAGAGTTCCAAAGAATAACAAGGAGAGGTAAGAAAGCCTTCCTCAGCGATCAATGCAAAGAAATAGAGGAAAACAACAGAATGGGAAAGACTAGAGATCTCTTCAAGAAAATTAGATACCAAGGGAACATTTCATGCAAAGATGGGCTCGAAAAAGGACAGAAATAGTATGGACCTAACAGAAGCAGAAGATATTAAGAAGAGGTGGCAAGAATACACAGAAGAACTGTACAAAAAAGATCTTCACGACCCAGATAATCACGATGGTGTGATCACTCACCTAGACCCAGACATCCTGGAATGTGAAGTCCAGTGGGCCTTAGAAAGCATCACTACGAACAAAGCTAGTGGAGGTGATGGAATTCCAGTTGAGCTATTTCAAATCCTGAAAGATGATGCTGTGAAAATGCTGCATTCGATATGCCAGCAAATTTGGAAAACTCAGCAGTGGCCACAGGACTGGAAAAGGTCATCTTTCGTTCCAATCCCAAAGAAAGGCAATGCCAAAGAATGCTCAAACTACCGCACAATTGCACTCATCTCACATGCTAGTAAAGTAATGCTCAAAATTCTCCAAGCCAGGCTTCAGCAATACGTGAACCGTGAACTTCCAGATGTTCAAGCTGGTTTTAGAAAAGGCAGAGGAACCAGAGATCAAATTGCCAATATTTGCTGGATCATCGAAAAAGCAAGAGAGTTCCAGAAAAACATCTACTTCTGCTTTATTAACTATGCCAAAGCCTTTGACTGTGTGGATCACAATAAACTGTGGAAAATTGTTCAAGAGATGGGAATACCAGACCATCTGACCTGTCTCTTGAAAAACCTGTATGCAGGTCAGGAAGCAACAGTTAGAACTGGGCATGGAACAACAGACTGGTTCCAAATAGGAAAAGGAGTACTTCAAGGCTGTATATTGTCACCCTGCTTATTTAACTTATATGCAGAGTACATCATGAGAAACGCTGGGCTAGAAGAAACACAAGCTGGAATCAAGATTGCTGGAAGAAATATCAATAACCTCAGATATGCAGATGACACCACACTTATGGCAGAAAGTGAAGAAGAACTAAAGAGCCTCTTGATGAAAGTGAAAGAGGAGAGTGAAAAAGTTGGCTTAAAGCTCAATGTTCAGAAAACTAAGATCATGGCATCTGGTCCCATCACTTCATGGGAAATAGATGGGGAAACAGTGGAAACAGTGTCAGACTTTATTTTTGGGGGCTCCAAAATCACTGCAGATGGTGATTGCAGCAATGAAATTAAAAGACGCTTACTCCTTGGAAGGAAGGTTATGGCCAACCTAGATAGCATATTTAAAAGCAGAAACATTACTTTGCCAACAAAAGTCCATCTAGTCAAGGCTGTGGTTTTTCCAGTGGTCATGTATGGATGTGAGAGTCGGACGGTGAAGAAAGCTGAGCGCCGCAGAATTGATGCTTTTGAACTGTGGTGTTGGAGAAGACTCTTGAGAGTCCCTTGGACTGCAAGGAGATCCAATCAATCCATCCTAAAGGAGATCAATCCTGGGTGTTCATTGGAAGGACTGATGTTGAAGCTGAAACTCCAATACTTTGGCCACCTCATGCCACGAGTTGACTCATTGGAAAGGACCCTAATGCTGGGTAGGATGGGGGGCAGCAGGAGAAGGGGACGACAGAGGATGAGATGGTTGGATGGCATCACTGACTCGATGGACATGGGTTTGGGTAGACTCCAGGAGTTGGTGATGGACAGGGAGGCCTGGCGTGCTGCGATTCATGGGGTCGCAAAGAGTCGGACGCGACTGAGCGACTGAACTGAACTCGTTCACTCACTGGATCTGGTCTCAGCCTGAGCAATGCTGGAGCCCCAAAGATTCTGAAGCCCCTAGTTCTAAGTGAGGACAGAGCCGCACCCTCCAAACCCCCCATGATCAGTGCTGGGACTGGAAGAATCAGACCAGGAAGGGTGACAGAATGTCAGAGGAGTTGGGACATTACCCTCAGGTCACTGAGCCACAGTAGTTTTGAAAAGGTGGGGAGGATCAGATAAAAAGTCTATGGGAGGACTTCCCTAGTGGTCCAGTAGCTAAGAATCAGCCTGCTAACGTAGGGGACATGGGTTTGATCCCTGGTCTGGGAAGATCCCACATGTTTTGGGGTAAGTAAGCCGATGTGCCACAACTACTGAGCCCATATGCTCTAGAGCCCAGGAGCCACTGCAATGAGAAAGCTCAAGATAAGCCACTGCAATGAGAAGGCCATGCACAGCAACTAGAGAAAGTTCCCATCCAGCAACGAAGGCCTAGCACATCCAAAAAAAAAAAAAACAACACCCTGTGGGGGTTGGAATGGAAGTGAAGGTGGTTTATCCCAAATCAGGCCTCAGCTGCCTGGGTGGATAACAGCGGGGGGCATGTAGGCCCCCCTAATAAGGGGGATGGGGTCAGATTTTCTGGGAAGATCAGAGAAGGCCATGCCTAGGGGAAGGGATGCCAGGAAGGAGAGATAAATGCTGAGCCCTTGGGTAGGACAAAAGGAAGGACAGACAGGCTTGTGTTCAGAAGAGTTCCAGACATGCTTTGATGCCCCCAGAGCGTCCACAGCCGCCTCAGACGCCAGACCTGAGGCTCTCCTCCAGCTGCGGATCGGATGATCTGGCAGCCCCCATCCAGCATCAGGAAGGTGCTTGCTTTGATCTTCTCTCTGACCTTTGATTTTCTCAGGTCAAAATGGGTGGGAGGTGGGCGGACACTCAGAGGGGGAAGGTTCCAACACTCAAAAATAGTTTCCTTACATCCCAGGACCCACAGCCAAGATCAAACCAGGCAGTTTTGTGCAAGCTACGGGGTCATAGTTTTCCCTTTCTATAAAATGGAGGTGAGAGTGAGTATGATGCTCAGTTGTGTCGGACCCTTTGAGACTCTAGCCCGCCAGGCTCCTCTGTCCATGGGATTCTCCAGGCAAGAATACTGGAGTGGGTTGCCATGTCCTCCTCCAGGGTATCTTCTCCACCCAGGGATCGACCCCCATCTCCTGCAGCTCCTGCACTGTAGGCAGATTCTTTACCACTGAGCCACCAGAGAAGAGGAGCAACTCTGATTAGAGTTGTTAGGAGACCTTAGGGGGATCAGGCAGATAGAGTACTTCCTGGGCCCTTGAACAGGGTTTCCAAATCCTGTTCACTGCTTACACTTGGCACTGGATTGTTCTTTGTGGTGGGGGCTGTCCTGGGCATGATAGCACTTCTGGCCTTCACCCGGTAGATGCTAGGAGCAGCCCCACCCGCCCCAGACTCGACAACCAAAAATGTCTCTAGTGGGAGGGGCGCTGAATTACCCCTGGGTGGAAATCACGACACTAGAAAATTCTCTGTACCAGAGGCTTCAGTCTCCGTGGACAGGAGTAACCAATGCTGTATGGAGCACTGACCAGCCAGGCCTGGTCGCGAGCACTGTGCTTGAATTAAACTCGTTAAATCCTTCCCACGACCTCATACAGGTAGACATGCTCATTAGCCCACTTTGCAGTGGGGCAAACTGAGGCTCAGAGAGTTTGGTAAATTGCCCTAGTCACAGAGGTGGGCCTCAGCGCCGCCTCCCTGAGCCCAGGAGGGTCCAGCAGCAGCGGTGGTGGTGGTGGGGGAGGTGTCCCCTCCCCAAAGGACTGAGACCCCTGTTCCCACACCCTTTCCTTCCGACAGCGGTTGCCTCTGCGTTTCGCTTTTGCCTCCTTGGCCCTTCGTTGCTCACGACGGCAATCCCCTGAACTAAATTCACTCTGTAAAAGAGCCTAAGGAAGGCGGGGATATCACGAGAGCGCCAACCGCATCCTGATCCTTCCTGGGGATGGAGAGAAATTGAACCGCCCGGTGCTGGCAAATAAGTATTAAAAACGTAAACGCGGAGACGTGGGTTAGGGGGATGACGTCTCTGGTTGTCCAGTGGCTGACTCTGCTCCCAGTGCAGGGAGTACGGGTTCTATCCCTGGTCGAGGAACTAAGATCCTGCATGCTGCACAGTTGCTGCTGCTGCTGCTGCTGCTAAGTCGCTTCAGTCGTGTCCGACTCTGCGACCCCATAGACGGCAGCCCACCAGGCTCTGCCGTCCCTGGGATTCTCCAGGCAAGAATACTGGAGTGGATTGCCATTTCCTTCTCCAGTGCATGAAAGGGAAAAGTGAAAGTGAAGTCGCTCAGTCGTGTCCGACTCTTCGCGACCCCATGGACTGTAGCCTACCAGGCTCCTCCGTCCATGGGATTTTCCAGGCAAGAGTACTGGAGTGAGGTGCCATTGCCTTCTCCATGCTGCACAGCGCAGCCCCGCAAACAAAAACAAATCAAAAAGCCCCCCAAAACGTAACCCCGCGCCAACGCCTGCCTTGTCGATCAAGCCAAAGAGGCGGGGCTTGGAGGGCGGCGTTGGGAGGCACCACACGTAACTTCATGTTTTCCTAGCTACGCTGGAGAAGGGGTCCAGACAGCTGGTTCGGAACTTTTGAAACAAAGGCGGCAATACAGTCGTATGAGGAAGGACCAGAAGTTGCCAGAGCTCGTTATACAGGCAGTGATGAGGTCCTGCTGTGGAAAATTACCCAACCCCAGGGGCAGGGCTCTGGGCTTCACATGTAAAGCCACTGGGCCAAAGGCTGCGGACTCAAGAGTTTGCAGAGGATGTTCACGGCGTGATTGATCATATGATAACAGAAAGCAAGCTGTGGGTCTCCGCTGGCGGTCCAGTGGGTAAGACTGCAGGCTTCCACTGCTGGCGGGCACAGGCTCACTCCCTGGTCAGGGAACTAAAATCCCACATGCCTCTGATATGGCAAAAAAAAGCAAGATGTGAGCTCACATTCCTTACAGGAGTGCATTCACACCCGTGTGTGTGTGTGTGTGTGTACGTACGTGTTGTGTTTTGCTTTGTGCCCCCTCAACCTTCCCAGGTGAAAGTCCCAATCCCCAGAACCTCCAATGTGACCTTATTTGGAGATGGAGTCATTGCAGATGTAATGAGTTAAGATGAGTCACAATTGGAGCAGGGTGGTTCCCAGTACAATACATCCCATGACCTAATAAAAAGGGGAAATTTGGAAATACACACACATGCACAGGAACGTCATGTAAACGTGAAGGTGGAGATGCAGTGATGCTTGTACAAGTCAAGTAAGGTTGCAGATGGCTAGGAGATCCCCCAGAAGCCGGGAGAGCTCAGAGAGCATGGAACAGACTCACAGCCTCAGAAGGAACCAGTCCTGACCAAGCCCTTGATCTTGAACTTCTGGTCCCCATAACTCTGTTTTGGTTCCCGCCCCACCCCTCCTACAGTGCATGCAGAGCTTCCCTGACCAGGGATCGAACCCATGCCTCCTGCAGTGGAAGCCCAGAGTCTTAACCACTGGACTGCCAGGGAACTCCTTTTTATTTATTATTATTAGTTGATATTTTAACCATTTAAAAATTATTTATTTCTGGCTGAGCTAGGTCTTCATTGCTGCGTGGGCTTTCCTCCAGTTTCCTCGAGTGGGGGCTGCCCTTTGTTGCTGTGCGCGGGCTTCTCATTGCAGTGGCCTCTCAAGGGCTTTAGGGCATTCGGGCTTCAGCAGTCGTGGCTCCCAGGCTCTAGAGCACAGGCTCAGTGGTTGTGTTGCACCGGCTTAGTTGTTCCAAGGCATGTGGGATCTTCCTGGACCAGGAATGGAACCCATGTCTCCTGCATTGGTTGCAGATTCTTTACCACTGAGCCACTGGGGAAGACCCTATTATTATTTTTAAAATAAATTTCAGTTGTTCAAGTCACCCAGTTTGTGGTGCCTTGTTCCTATAGCCCTAGGAGACTCACAGAGTATGTGTGTGTGTGGTAGGTAGGAAAAGTTTTGGTAAGAAATGTAACAAGCTGATAAGGGGGAGTATGGTATGGGTCTGGTAGCCTTCACACACTACTTTAATTTGTACAAATGAAATGAATTTGCACATTGTTTGCATCATAAAATTAATTTCACAAAGACATTTAAGTCATCCTTAATGGATCTTGTATTTCTCAGGTGACAAATTGGGGTCCTCTTCCTGGTTTCACATGATAAAAATTTCCAGGGACTTCCCTGGTGGTCCAGTGGTTAAGAATCCTTCTTCCAGTGGCAGGGGATGCTGGTTCGATCCCTGGTCAGGGAACTAAGATTCCACATTGTGGAGCAACTGGGCCTGGATGCGACAACTAAGATCCAATGCAGCCAAATAAATAAAAATACTTTTTTAAAAATTTCCAAATGGAGCATAGAAATGAATGCAAAGAAACTAACATGAAATCATACGAGGTTAGACAGCTAGAGTTTCTGGTTTTATTGAGAGCTAGGACTTGAGAGAAGTTTGTGGCTAAGGAAAAACCTATTTATACTTTGGGGGCCAAAGGATCTGCTTTTAGATCAAAGAATGAAAAATGTAAAGTCAAACAGTAGAAATGCTGCTTCTTACATGTTGCTTCTTGGGGATGGGTGTGTGTCTGGATCACATGCATTGGACTGGATGCAATGCCATTTGGATTCAAGACACTTTTGTTTTTCCCAGGAAATACCCACGCAGCAAGGAATTTGTCCTGATGCCAAGGAGCTCCAAACTGCCTTCAAAATCAACATCAATAAGTTGGGAGATTGGGATTGATATATACACTAGTATATATAAAATACGTAACAAATAAGGACCTACTGTACAGCACAGGAAGCTCTACTCAATACTCTGTAATAGCCTATATGGGAAAAGAATCTAAAAAAGAGTGGATATATGTATATGTATAACTGATTCAATTTGCTGTAAATCTGAAACTAATACAACATTGTAAATCAACTATATGCCAATAAAAATTTTTAAAAAATCAACCTCAAGACCTTTCATTTCTTTTCCATGCATGGAAAGACCCCTGAATTCCTTGTATGGTACCTTGGGAATGGAAGGACAGGTTTCTATGACAACATCAGCTTTGTCAATCAAGCCAAAGAGGCAGGGCCTGGAGGTTGGGTCTTTCCTATTCTAGCTGGAATTCTCACTTAGATAGTTTCCAACCCAGCAGTGTGGGAAGTCCCACATCCAATGAAGCAACAGAGCAGGGTGTCAAGATTCCAGGGCACAGCTTATCTTCCTCAGCTCTGGGATGCCTCTTAGAGAAACAGGTTCATTGGGATTTAATTCACATACCAGATAATGCACCTGTGTAAAGTGTACAGTTGTGTGAGCTTTAGTACATTTATGGAGTTATGTAGCCATCAAAGCAGTCTAATTTTAGAACATTTTGATCACCCCAAAAGAAACCCCGTGACCTCCTTTGCCCCTCCTCACTGACTTTCTAGCCCCAGGCAACCACTAATTCACTTCCTGTTTCTCTGGAGCTGCCAGTTCTGGAAAATTCATATAAATGGAACCATACACTATGTGGCCTTTTGTAACTGGCATCTTTCACTGAGCCTAATGTTTTCAAGGCATATCCCTGTCCTAGCATGACATAGCAATTTATTCCTTTTTATGGCCAAGAATATTCTATTGGATGGATGGCCTACCGTATTTACCTATTCATCAACTGATAGACATTTGGGTTTGTTTCCACTTTTGCACTATTGTGAATCATGCTGCCATGAACATTCATGTACAAGTTTCTGTGTGGATGTCTGTTTTTAATTCTCTTGGATATGTCCCCAGGAGTGCAGTGGATGCATTGCATGGTAATTCCTGGATGCTGGTGGTTTAGTCTCTCAATCCTGCCTCTTTGTGACCCCATGGACTGTAGCTTGCCAGGTGCCTCTGTCTACCGGAGTGCGTTGCCATTTCCTTCTTCAGGAATCTTCCCGACCCAGGGATTGAACCTCGGTCTCCTGCATTGCAAGCCCATTCTTTAACTCCTGGGAACATCGCATGGTAACTCTATGTTTTGTTTTTTTAACCTTTTGAAGAACTGCCAGACTGTTTTCCAAAGCTGCTGCACCTGTTTGTTAGAAATTTACATTATACATTTATTTGTTTATTCAATATATATGTATTGACAGCACCTGTGGGCACTGTTCTGGGTACTGGCACAATAGCAATGAGCAAACAGGCAGCTTATAGGGCGGAAATGAACATATGTAGCAAAGATAAGATGGGGTGTATGGGGTGCGGTACAAGCCTGGGAATGTCTCACTGGAAAGGGGGACATTTAATCTGGGGAAAGGGCATTAAGAACAAGTGCCAGGGCCCAGAGGTGGGAATGAATGAAATGGACATATCTAAGGAACGTTGAGGTCGCCGGAGTAAGTGAGGAGGAAAATTCAGGGAGGCGAGAGCAGGAAGGTGCTGTGGGTAGATTGTTCGGGGTCTAATGGGCCATCATGAGCATCCAGTGACCACAGTTATCCTGGGGTCAGAGGAAACCCAGTCCAATCTGTAAGAGGACCAGGCTGCTCCCTGGGGGTCCCCAAGATCCCAGAGCAGGGTCTCCTGGCCTTCCATCTTCACGAGGTCCTCGCAGCTTTCTTGTCCCCACCACATTTTTCCTAGTTGCTTCCAGCCCAGCTCCTGGTCTCAGCCTCGCCGCATCCGGCCTTCTGGACGTGGACCCTGTGCAAAGCTTCCATTGCATAGGAGAGAAAGCTGAGGCCCTTTCACAGGAGGGAGGGTAGCCCCTGCATGCAGGGCGGGCTTTAAGTCTAGTTAATAAACGGGAAACTTCCCCACCCGGGTCTGCTAAGAACAGGTCCCACCTTGCAGTGGGGAAAGGGCCTGCTCGAAAAGACCTTAACCCTTTCCCTAGCAACCTACTACCGTCCCCATGACAACTAGGGCGGGGCCGGACTCGGCCTCATAGGTCTCCGGATCCTACAGGGGCGGGGAGTCTCGCCTTCAGCAGGGGAGGAGGAGTCTGAGCCGCGCCTGCTGGCCCTTTAAGAGACTCCACCCGGCGAAGCCTGAAAACATCCTGATTGGTCCCGAGAGCGGCCGAGCACAGCCGAACTTGACGCGCCCGCCTGCAGCCTTCCCTACTTACCTCCCACGCGGCTCAGTGGCTACCGCAGCCAATCACCAACGGGCGCGCCGACCTTCATCTGCATGGTCACGCCCCAAGGGAAGGGTATACCCAATCCGATCGCTCGCCGAGTCGTTATTAGCATGTCGGGGGCGGTGCAGGGCGGAGCGGGCGGCAGGGGCAGGCTCCCGGCGGTTGGTTGGAGCGTCGTAGCAGCCGAGAGGTCCGGGAAAGTTTCTTTGGAGGTGAAAACAGCCGCGGAACTCGGGGCCCGGCGAGGAGGCGGGGGCGCGGGGATCCCAGGGCCGGGGCGGGGACCCTCCTGGGCCGGGAGGGTGCGGACCCAGGCCTCCTGGGGGGCGATCGCCCAACAAAGGATCCCTGGGGCGCCCGCCCCCGAGGGCCTCCCCGCCCCCGGTTCCGGCCCCCCCAGGCGCCCCGGACCTGGCTTTACGGGGCTCCTCAGCCCAGCCCCACCATCGCTGGCTTGGGCGACCCTCACTTGGCCACGCGTCTATGTTCCAGGTGCGGCCGGGAGTGGCCATGTCCCACGGCCCCAAGCAGCCCGGCGCGGCCTCCGCGTGAGTGCGACATCCCCTCCCCCTCAGCCCACTCGGGGCTGCAGCCACCCCGTCCCGTTGGAGATCCTCGAACCCCCCGCCCAGGGTCTTGACTCCTCCGACTTGGGACAGGAGCCCCCCACTTTGGGGTTCCCACGGGCTTCCCCCAAACCTCCGTGCTCCAGTCCTTTTCAGGAGTGGCCTGCTGGTCTCCTCTAGTTCTCCTGCCCTAACCCCGGTTCCTGACCTCCTCAAACCCCTGCTCGCAGAACTCAGGCTGCTAGCTGCCAGCGCTTCCGTCGTGGGGGAAGGGGTGGGTGACCCTGGCGTCCCGTAGCTCTAGTCTCTCCGAGGTCCCCTGTGGCTCCCCTAGTGCTCCAGTCTCAACCTCCGTATCCTGACCCTCTCAGAGCCCTCTTCTGAGGACTCAGGCCCCCTGCTTCCAAATCTGTCGTCGGGGCGGGGAGTGGGAGTGACCCTGGCTTCCCGTGGCTCCAGGCCGGCGAGCGGCAAGGCTCCAGGACAGCATGGGGGCTTCGTGGTGGCTGTCAAGCAAGAGCGCGGCGAGGGCCCGCGGGCCGGAGAGAAGGGGTCCCACGAAGAGGAGGTGAGAGTCCCTGCACTGCCATGTCAGTGATCCTTAGCCTTGAAGCTCCGCCCCGAGCCAAATTTGAATTTGCTGTGGCTCCGCCCACCGTCCAGATTTCCCTGCCCAAGCTGAGGCCCGCCCCATGCCAGATACCACGCCCCCGAGCTCTACTGCCACTGTCTCGGCCCCGCCCACTACCTGGGGAATCTTTGCTAGTAAGGCACGCCCATACAGGGGACACGCCCACAACACAAGCCAACCCCATCCTTGGGTTGATGCTCTGTCCCCAGTACCTCTCTGATCCCTTTACCCATGGTCAAGAGTTCCTTAACCCCACTCTCCCAATTGTGAACCCTGACCAGGCCATACTTCCATACCTTCAGGGTCCCACCTCGTGGTTAGGCCCCACCCAAGTCTTCCAGGGCCCCGCCCCTTCCCCTGTGTGCCCAGCCCCAGCCCTCCAGACCCCTCCCAACAGCGCGACTGGATTCTGCAGCCTGTGAAGAAGCGCGGTTGGCCCAAGGGCAAGAAGCGGAAGAAGATCCTGCCGAATGGGCCCAAGGCACCTGTCACCGGCTACGTGCGTTTCCTGAACGAGCGGCGCGAGCAGATCCGGACGCGCCACCCGGACCTGCCCTTTCCCGAGATCACCAAGATGCTGGGCGCCGAGTGGAGCAAGCTGCAGCCTGCGGAGAAACAGGTGGGACGGCCCGGAACCACTGACTGACCTGCCCTCACTCACTCAGACATCCATCCGCCATCACTTACCCCCAAGGAACAGGTGTGGCAGGCCCTTCGTTCTGCCGGGAGTACTGACCACCCGTTAGCTCTCTCCAGCTTGTTGAAGGAGAAGGCAATGGCACCCCACTCCAGTACTCTTGCCTGAAAAATCCCGTGGACGGAGGAGCCTGATAGGCTACAGTCCATGGGGTCACTAAGAGTCGGACACGACTGAGCAACTTCACTTTCACTCTTCCCTTTCATGCACTGGAGAAGGAAATGGCAATCCACTCCAGTATTCTTGCCTGGAGAATCCCAGGGATGTCAGAGCCTGGTGGGCTGCCGTCTATGGGGTCGCAGAGTCGGACACGACTGAAGCGACTTAGCAGCAGCAGCTTGTTGAAGGGAGGGGAGGGTGGCAGTTGGCTGGAATAGACATAAAAGTTAATAAACACCGTTATAAAAGAAGTCGGGGGTGGATGCTGGATTTTTGTTAGAAACCTTACGGTTTTAAAGTTCTGGTAATGAATTTAAAATTTGCAAAAACATAAAGGAAATGTAACAAAATCACCAGCAGCGTGCACCCTCTACATGGGATTTCAACAGGCAAAATGGGTTTAGGAGGGCAGGCCAGCCCTGAGGTGGGAGCCTGCAGACAGTCAGACACCAGGGAGTGGTTTAGAAAGGCTGGAATTGGGGTGAGGTAGTGAGGTCCGGGAGTTTGGAGGTGGCCTGAGCAGCATAGTGAAGGGCGAAGTTTTGTCTGGAGGGCAGCAGGGAGCTGTGGTAAAGTGTAGCACAGCGGGCTGTGTGATGGAGCCCGCGAGGCCTCAGCTGCCACTGGGCCGAGCCTTCTCTTGCTGCCCCTGCCAGCGGTACTTGGACGAAGCTGAACGGGAGAAGCAGCAGTACATGAAGGAGCTGAGGGCCTACCAGCAGTCGGAAGCCTACAAGATGTGTGCGGAGAAGATCCAGGAAAAGAAAATCAAGAAAGGTGCGAAGGGCCTCAGCCCCCAGGCAGCTGGGTGCTTACTCTGAGACAGGTGACCCAGGCCAACGACCTCCCCCCGCCCTTGCCAAAGGGGCTCTCACGGTCACATGTAACCAGACAGTTGTGAGTGAACCGGGTTGATCTGTACTGAGATGGGACACACGTGGATATGAGGGTGGGGGGAGGCGCCCAGGAGGGGCCTTTTATCCAGGATGAGCAGGGCTCGATGGGGAGTGGGGGTTTGGGGGGGGTGGAAATAATGGCATTCCAGGCAGAGGGGACAGCATGTGCGGAGCAGGGGGTCAGAGGAGACCTGGGCGGCTGACCCTGCCCTCCTCCCTCCCCCACCAGAGGACTCCGGCTCTGGGCTCATGAATACCCTTTTGAATGGACACAAGGTAAGTGTCCCTCCTCCAAGGAGAACACCTGGGCGAGAAAGGTCTGGAGTGTTTAAACCCCCGGGTGACTAAGGACTGTCACTCAAGGGGTGAAGTGAGCGCCCCGTCCAGATGTGTGCGAGTGGAGGCAGGGCACCCACACAAATGGGGAGGGCAGTAAAATGGACTCTGACCCAGGTAGCCTCAGGAGACCCTCCCAAGCTTAGGGGATGTCCCATAGGGGGGTTGACTGCCTCCCCCCTCAAAATTGCCACCTTGTCCTGTCGTCCCAGGGTGGGGACTGTGACGGCTTCTCGACTTTCGACGTCCCCATCTTCACTGAAGAGTTCTTGGACCAAAACAAAGGTGAGCGCTGACCAGCGGTTCTTGAAGCAAGCGTTGAACCAAGAGGACACCAAAGCGGGAGGCAGTGGGTGCCTTCCTCTCTTGCCCTCGCAGCCCAGACTGCTGAGGTGTGGGGCTGGAGACAGAGCAGTGATGGAAGGCTTGGCGTGGGGCACAGCTCGAGGCGAAGCCAGCAGAGGGAAGGCGGCAGGGGGATGGCGGGGAAGCGTCAGGCTCTGACCCGGCTCCCCGCCTGCAGCGCGGGAGGCGGAGCTACGGCGCCTGCGGAAGATGAACGTGGCCTTCGAGGAGCAGAACGCGGTGCTGCAGAGGCACACGCAGAGCATGAGCAGCGCGCGCGAGCGTCTGGAGCAGGAGCTGGCTCTGGAGGAGCGGCGGACGCTGGCGCTGCAGCAGCAGCTCCAGGCGGTGCGCCAGGCGCTCACCGCCAGCTTCGCTTCACTGCCAGTACCGGGTGTGGAGGCCCCGCCCCCAACCACCAAGTCCCGCCCCGCCTACCCCCGCGAGTCCCGCCCCCTGACCCCGCCCTCGACGACCTCGGCTCCGCCCCGGCTTCCGCGAGTCCCGCCCCCTCTGACCCCGCCTGGCAAGTCCTCACTCTGGCATCCCTTCACCCTGTCGTTTCGCAAACCCGCTTCTCTGTCCAACCGATGCGCCCCTGCTGACCCTACTCCCGGCTATCCTAAGCCCCCGCGGCCCCGTCGTCACTGAACGCTGCTCGTGCCAGCCCCGCCCACAGTGGCCCTCGCACCCCGCCTCTCCCCAGGCCCAACTTCAGTGTTCATTCTTCAGCGGACCTAGGCCAACCTCCCCTCCTCCACCAGTCCCCGAATCCCCCCATCATGACCCCGCCCTCTCCATCTTCCATCTTCTGATCTCTGCCACAGTTGACCTTGATTTCCCCGGGTCCTGACGCCCTGACCGCACCCACCTGACCCCACAGACGCTCACCCATGGCCCCCTCCTTTTACCCCCACCTTCTGATCTTTGTTTCCGTGGTGACCCCCGTTGGGTTCCTCTGACGGGTCCCCGCCTCCCCAGGCACCGGCGAAACGCCCACGCTCAGCACCCTGGACTTCTACATGGCCCGGCTGCACGGCGCCATCGAGCGCGACCCCGCCCAGCACGAGAAGCTCATCGTCCGCATCAAGGAGATCCTGGCCCAGGTCGCCAGGTGTGTACCCGGGCAGGTCTGCCCCCCTCCCCCCGCCCGTTCAGCCCAGCTTGGGCTGCCTCGCGTGGGGACCACGTCGGACTAGACTCGCCCTGGAGGAGCCTGGCTACATAAACCGGCCTTAGGTCTGCAGCGGGCTTTCTGGGGTCTGGGGCCGCTGCCGCCAAGTGGGATCTAGCTGCCGGATCTTATTCTGAGGCCATAGTCCTTGCAGGATCTACTAGGTGGGGCTGGTTTGATGTAGGTGGCTAATGGCCTAGCTACTGGGGGGCCCTAATTCAGTCTGGTACTGTGTTAAATGCTGCTTGGGGGATCTTGAGGCCAGCACACCCTTGGCTCGGGGGACCCAGAGCTTCACCACAGCTTCTCCGTGGGTTTTTGTGGGTGACTCCTAGCTTCCCAGGATAGGTGGGATCAACTCCAGGCCCCTCACCCTAGCATCTGAAGGAGCAGAGGGGGGGTGGCCTCTGGGGTACCCCAGGATGGGGATGGGGGCTGAGACCTGATGTGGGTCCCTCATCAACTAATCTCTTCTTTTGTCACAGTGAGCATCTATGAGAGTGTCGGCCGCCCCACGGATCCAGAGAAGACCAAGCTCCGGTCATGGCCCCTCCCCCAGTGCACCCCCTGGAGGAGGGGTGGGGGGTTCCATCCTCTGGGACCAGGCCTGATCCTGCACCTTGGGGGCTCTAGCCCCCCTAAAATTAAATTTCTACAGCATCCTTCTAGCTTTGAATCTCCCCAGGTCCCCATCCCAGAAAACCCACCCACCATGCACTGTGCACAGATTCCCAGGGCCCAGCCAGGCCTGTTGGCCTTACAGGTCACATCACACTACACAGACGTGGGAACACACGAGGGGCAAGGAGGAAACCCGGAACAGGAGGAAACCCACAGCCGCTCACACAGCTGGTGTGGGGAGAGTTACACACCCTACACCCACTCCCCGGGACCAGCTCCCAGACCCAGGGCAGAGAAAACCCACTCCTGCCTGGCAGGTGTCACCCTAAGTACCCACCTGGGCAGGCACTTTGCAGGGACACACTCTCACACTCCTGGCGGGGCCATCTATCTGTCACCCTCACATTCCTGCACCCCTGAATGGGGGGGCTGGCACCACCCCATGCTCATTCAGCTGAGGAACCACTGTGGAGGCAGTTGTTTTGCCACCACTCGATCTGGACTTCTTAAATAAAAAAAAAAAAAGTGGAATTTGAATTTCAAACTTAAATGAGTATGTGGTTTTTTTTTAAGGGTAATGGGCCAGGATCCTCTGTTGGGGTCCCAGGCCTACCCTCTCCAGCCCTTGGCAACCACTAGTTCACTTTCTGTCTCTGGATTTACCTGTCCTAGGCATTTCATATAAATGGAATCACACACCATGGGTCTTTTGTGTCTGGCTTCTCTCACTGAGCATCGTGTCCTCAAAGTCCATGTTGTAGTGTATATCAGTGCTTCATTCCTTTTTCTGGCAGAGTAATATTCCACAGTGTGGGTGGCCCATGTTTTGTTTACCCATTATTGGTTGATGGACACTTGGGTTGTTTCCACCTTTTGGCTATTGTGAATCATGCTGCTGAGAACACACACACACACAGATTTTTGTTTGATCACCTGCTCTTATTTCTGGGTAGATCCCAAGAAGCAGACTTGCTGAGTCAGATGATAATTCTGTGCTTAACTTACTGGGGAACACTTTCAGAGACTTCAGCCCTTTATGGAATATTTGACACACCCTAAAAATTCCAGAGATTTAATTTGACAAGCGCTGGTGTTATCAGTAGAATTTAGTCCCGCTCAAAGAAAATCTTGAAGCCCTAACCCCCAGAACCTCAGAATGTGACCTTATTTGGCAATAGGGTCACCGAGGATATAATTAGTTAAGATGAGGTCATCTTGGAGTGTGTGTGTGTGTGTGGGGGGGTGCCTCTAATCCAATGTGACTGGTGATCCTTATAAGAAGATAAAGATTTGGACATGGAGAAAGGAGACAGCCATGTGACAACAGGCAGACACTGGAGCCGAGCACACCCCCAAGGAAAGCCAAGGATGGTTAGCCACCAACAGAGGCTGGGAGTGGTGGTCGGAGGAGAGGATGCCACCCAAGGAGTCAGAGGAGCTTGAACTTGCTGACAAATTGATTTCTAGCCTTCAGAATTTTGAGAGAATAAATTTCTGTTGTTTTTAATCCACCCAACTGGTGGTACTGTGTTATGGCCGCCCCAGGAGACTGGAAAAGATGGATATTGTCACACACACACACACACACACACAAGTGTGTGCTCCCTTACCTCATCCCCTCCCTGGCATTGTACCCTCATTGTAGGTTTGGAGTTTACCATTCCTGGTCAGGTCTTTACATAACCTTTAGCGCAAAAGGATGTCTTTCCACAAGAATACCATTATGATGGATTTTTTTTTTTTAGTTTGTTTTCTAAAGATTTGAAAATGTACTATTCTGTGGTTTCTAGTATAGTCACAAAGTTGTGCAAACCACCAGCACCACCTAATTCCAGAATATTTCATCACCTACCAAACAACATCCCCTTCCATGTTAGCTGTCATTCCCCATCCTCCCCAGCCCCTGGCAACCACAAATCCACTTTCCGTCTGCATGCATTGGCTGTTTTGGACACTTCATCTAAATGGTATCCCAGGCTATGTGGTCTTTGCAATCTGGCTTCCTTCAATGAGCACCAGGTTTTCAAGGCTCATCTGTATTACGGTGTGTATGGCGTCCTGCACGTTTTCAAGCTTTACATAAATTTTCTTACCTCCTCCGAAGCCTTCTGCAACTTGCCTTTTCCAGCAATGCTTGGTTTCTGAGATTCTTCAGAGGCATAAGGCCCCCCTTTTGAGCTGCTATATGGCATTCCAGTGCTGTTCATTTAGCCAAAAGCAACATTCCTTTTGGTGACACTGGGTTCCCAGGGGATTCTGAGAGAAACTTCCTAGTACCCAGAGCCTCCTCATCTGTAACCCAACGGGCTCAGAGAACTGTCTTCCTCTCCTCCAGTTGAGGAGACCGAGGAAACACAGGATGAATAAATAAAATATCTCCCCTGTCAGGTCACACTCAGAGCTGGGAAGGAAAAAAAGCAGGGAAGAGAAATTGGGACCTGGTGAGAGGAGGCGACGTCTGAGCCGAGAGCTGAGGAGGCGAAGAAGTGAACCACTCGGAGATGTGGGAGACGTTCCAGGTGTTGGAGGGGGCACAGCCTGTGCAAAGGCCCTGGGGCAGGCCAGGCCCTGTGTGTGAGCAAGGAGGATGCCCAGGGGTCTGGAGCAGAGTGAGCCAGAAGGAAAGAGGGAGGAGAAGAGGGCAGGGAGGGGATGTGGCAGGTTGTGCAGGGCCTTGTGGGCAGAATAGAGGACTAGGGTTTACACCAGGGGACGTGGGAGCCCTGGAGGGCTGTGGGCAGGGGATGGGCAAGATGTGGCTCAGTTATGTCAGAGTAAGTGTCCTCCCCACATCCGATGGTTGTTGCAAGGATTAAATGAGTGCGCCCAGCAAAGAGTGAGCGCTCTGGCACTGACAGTTGCCCTATCCTTATTTGTGATCCTTATTTTTTCCCCTGCTCCCCGGGGAGAGCACAGCTGGCCCTGGCAGGGCCGGGACAGCTGGGGCCCACCCCCCATACACACTCCGCGGTGTCGCCTTCCCGGGCGGTTCGGGTTCCCGGATCCCCTTACCCCGGGCGGCTCGGCTGTCGCGCCCTGGGCCGGGGGAGGGGAGGCTGCAGGAAGCGGCGGATCCGGCGGCTGTGGCAGTGGCCCCGGTGACCGAGCTCTTCCTGCCATGGAGACCACAGCGGCCCGCGAGGCCCGGGGGGCCGAGGCTCAGCGCCTGCCCGCGCCCCCGCCCTCGCCCGCCGAGTCCCCAGCGGCATCCCTGACCCCAGCTGCGCCCCGCGCCCGCCCGCGCCTCGTCTTCCGCACGCAGCTGGCGCACGGCAGCCCCACGGGCAAGATCGAGGGCTTCACCAACGTGCGCGAGCTCTACGCCAAGATCGCCGAGGCCTTTGGAATAGCACCCACCGAGGTGAGGCCCGCGGACCCCAACACCCGAGGCCCACTAGTCGACCGGGGATAGGGGTGAACACTGGACGCTGGGACGGGGCCCCCCAGATCCTCCATCTCTGGATGGAGGGGACCCTATCTCCAGATCTCAGAGACTCACTTCTCGGATCCTGCGGTGCCCATACCCCGTGGACCCCCTTTGCACTCCCTGTGCAAAAGGTGAGCAAGTCTTAGGGTTCGTGGATCCTTAGATCGTCCGGAAAACACTGGGCTACCCAGCTAGGAGTGGACCCCAGCCCTCAGGGAAGCGCCTCCGGTTCCTGAGCGCGGCTGGGGACTGGGGTTCCAGGCAGCCCCCTGCCAGGTGAGATGTCTAAGGTCGTCGGAGTCAGGGGCTGGGCCGCAGGTGCACCCTTAAGCCCCCAGGGGGCGCCAGGAGATTTGGAACTAACTGCCTTTAAAAGATGGTCTGGGGTTGTCAGGGCACCAAAGAGTTAAAAGTGGATGTCTGAGGGAGGATGGAAGAAGGGTGTCCATCTGTTCGCAGCCTCCTTCTCATCCTACTCCTCATTCTGGGGGTCCCAGTCTCCTCGCCTCCTACTCCATTCTGAGGATCGCATATTCTGCCCGTAAGCATGATTATGATCCTGGGGAAGGTGGCGGTTTCATGCTTTGGTGCCTCAGTTTCCCTATCAGGCCTCTGAGCCCATCCCCTGGTTGTTTTGTGCAGATGGTGGGGGATGAGGGCTGTCGTTAATTTGGGGCTCCCTCTCCTCTCGGGGCAGATCTTATTCTGCACCCTAAACAGCCATAAGGTGGACATGCAGAAACTCCTGGGCGGCCAGATAGGGTTGGAGGACTTTATCTTTGCCCATGTGCGCGGTGAGACCAAGGAGGTGGAGGTCACTAAGACGGAGGACGCCCTGGGACTGACCATCACGGACAACGGGGCCGGCTATGCCTTCATCAAGGTGCCCACTTGGGGGGGTCAGCCGGGTGGCTTCCAGGGTGGGAGCCCCTGATCCTCTGTGGTGTGAATGGGCTCTGGGGACCCAAGTTGGGTGGCTGGATGGTGGGGTCCTGTGAATGACTCTGGGTCCCCCGCAGAGGATCAAGGAAGGCAGCATCATCAATCGAATCGAGGCAGTGTGTGTGGGAGACAGCATTGAGGCCATAAACGACCACTCGATCGTCGGCTGCCGCCACTATGAGGTGGCCAAGATGCTGCGTGAGCTGCCGAAGTCGCAGCCCTTCACCCTGCGGCTGGTGCAGCCCAAGAGAGCCTTCGGTGAGGGCCGCCTGGGGCCCTGGGGGACAGGCTGGGTGGGGTGAAGCTCTTTCAGAAATGGGTTCTCTGGATGTATGGAGCGGCAAAGGGTCAGGGGATGGGACAGGATGGAAGGTTCTAGATGCTCCTGGTAACAGGACAGAGACCTTGTGGCACTGTATGAAAAACAGGTGGGTTGTTTCTACATTGTCATAGAGTCAGCCCGGGCATGGGGTTGGGGGAGGCTTGGGAAGACTGAGACAGGATAAGGAGCTGTCTGGATCTATTTTGTAACCTGACTGGGAGCTTTCAAAGTCCTGCTTTGAGTCTCTGGTGAGTTCTAGAGAGTGGCTTTCATAGGGAATTCTAGAATGGAGCTTTTCAAAGAGAAGTCTGTGACTAGTCCATGGATGAGATAAGGTCACCGTGCATGTGTGAGTTCTCAGTTGTTCAGTCAGGTCCTACTCTCTGTGACCCCATGGACTGCAGTCCGCCAGGCTCCTCTGTCCATGGGATTCTCTAGGCAAGAACACTGGAGTGGGTTGCCACTTCCTACTTCAGGGGATCTTCCTGACCCAGGGATTGAGCCTGTATCTCTTATGTCTCCTGCATTGGCAGGCAGATGCTTTATCATTGAGCCATCTGGGAAGCCCTCACAACTAGGTTGTGAAAGTGTTAGTCACTCAGTTGTGTTCTACTTTTTGTGACCCCATGGTCTGTAGCCCGCCAGGCTCCTCTGTCCATGGGATTCTCCAGGCAAGAATACTGGAGTGGGTAGCGGGGAAGCTATGACTAAATTAGGGAGAGCAAATTCTAGAGCAAGATACTTTCTAGACTGGCCCCAAGGAGAATCTGAAGTCGTTTCTTCTAGGGAGAGTCATTTTGAGAGGAGGAGGGAAATTTAAGGGGAGGGAGGATTCTCAAACAGGGTCTCTGAAGATTCATCCATGGAAATAAGGAGGACTTTGGAGGGTAGGAATGTTCTAGAAGGGCTCAGCTGGTGACTTCTGAGTCTTTACAAAGATGTAGCTTCACCCGGAACACACGCACCTCCTCTACTCTGTCCCCTCCAGATATGATCGGCCAGAGGAGCCGGAGCAGCAAATGCCCTACAGAAGCGAAAGTCAGCAGTGGGAGGGAGACCCTGCGGCTTCGGTCTGGGGGTGCCGCCACTGTGGAGGAAGTGGTGAGTGGAAGGGATGGGGGGGCTTCAGGGGCTCTTGCACATAGAGTTCTACCACTGACACTGACTCAGCATGACCTTGGGGAAGACCCTCTCCTTTACCCAGTCTCAGTTTCCCCATCTGCAGAATGGGTTCTTGTCAGTCAGGGCAGTAATGGCGGGACCAGAAGCATTGACTCATGGGAGGTCCCAATCTGCTGTCACCAAAGGGGTAGCGGCTTGGGGAGGGGGCTGGGCCGGAGGATCCCAGGCTTCTGACTCTCTGCTTTGCCCTCCATGCTCCCAGCCCAGTGAATTCGAGGAGGAGGCATCTAGGAGGGTGGATGACCTGCTGGAGAGTTACATGGGCATTCGGGACCCAGAGCTGGGTAAGGGGCCAGGGTAAGCTGGGTGGACCCTGGGGGGAGGACAGCCCATGGGGAGGAGGCAGGGATCGCCCCCACCCCAGGGAGAACCCTCACCCACTTCCCCTCTGCTTGACCTGCAGCATCCACCATGGTGGAGACATCCAAGAAGACAGTGAGCGTCCAGGAGTTTGCATGCCATTTAGACTCCGTCTTGGGCGAGTTCGCCTTCCCGGACGAGTTTGTGGTGGAGGTATGGGCCGCCATCGGCGAGGCCAGGGAAGCCTGTGGCTAGTCTGCCCTGGTGCCAAGCACAGTCCCAGCTCGGAGCCCAGCCCCCCGCCCCAGCCCTCCCGGTCAGTTTCCAAAGCCCAGCCCTGCTCTGGAGTCCAGAAGCCCAGACCTGAGACCCAGCTCTGCTCTAGAACACAGCCCAGTTCAGAGACCAAGCCTAGATCCGAGCCCGAGTCCTGCCCTAGAGTCCAGCCAGGTTCAGGGACCAAGCTCAGATCTGTGACACAACCAAGATCAGAACCCCAGCCCTGCTTTAGAGCCCAGCCCAGCTCAGAGACCAAGCCCAGATCAGAGCCCCAGCCCTACTCTAGAGCCCAGCCCAGCTCAGAGACCAAGTCCAGAACTGAGACTCAGCCTTGTTCAGAGACCAAGTCCCCCTTTAGAACTCAGGTCAGTTCTGAGGCCCAGTTCATCACTAGAACCCCATCCAGTTCTGAGATGCAATCCAGCTTCAGAATCCAGCTCAGTTCTAGAGCCCAGGACAGCTCTAGAGCCCTAGCCAGCTCTGAGGCTAAGTGGAGCTCCAATGTGAAGTCAAGCTTTGGAACCCAGATAAATTTGAAGACCCAGCCCGGCTCTGAAATCCAACCTGGTTCTGGAAGCCAGGCCAGCTTTATGACCAAGCCCTGCCATAAAACTCGATCCTACTCTGCAGCTCAAGACAGCTCCATGACCCAGCCGTACCTGGATACTCAATCTAGCTCAGAAACACCAGTTAGTTCTGGAGCCCATGTGAGACTCAAGAGGCAGTCCAGCCCTAGAAGCCACTCCAGCTTAGGAGTCAAAGACGGTTCTGAAGTGCAACCCTGTTCCCGAACCCAGGCCAGCTCAGGAACCCAGATGCACACTTCAGTCCTGCCCAGGTCGAAACCCTATCTGCATCCTAGTGCCCAATCCAGCTCCAGTGATGAATCCAGCTCAGAGACTGAGCCCAGCTCTAGCCCCCAGCCTCGTGTGACAAGCAAACCCGTCTCCAGGATTCAGACAAGCTCTGGATCCCCACCCATTGCTGGGGCAAGACCCACCTCCAGAGCTCAGCCTGATGCTGAGCCCCATGCTCACTGCAGAGCACAGAGCAACTCTAGAATGCCATCCAGCTCTGGGACAAGGACGGATCTCCAGGCTTGGCCTCTTTCCAGAGTTCAGTCCATCTCCAGCACTCCACCCAGCTCCAGAACTCAGCTCAGTTTTAAAGCCCAGGCTGGCTCTGAAATCCCACCTGGCTCCAAAACACAGTCAATTGCTGAGACCCAGGAGCATTCCAGAATACAGCTAATGTCTGGAACCCAGTCAAGTCCTGGGACCCAGAAGGATGCAGACACAGACTTCAGCTCCACAGCTGTGTCAAACTCCGAGAGTAGGCCCAGTTCAAGGACCCAACCCTGCCCAGGAGCTCAAAACACCTCTGAGGCTCAGCTCAGCTCAGAAAGCCTGAAAAGTTCTAGAAACCAAATCCAGGCCACAACCCAGGGCAGCTCCGGGACTGAGCCAGACTTTGGGAAGCAGACCAGCTCTGGAATTCAGCCCATCTCTAGAGCCCTGCCCAGCTCAGAGATGCAGATAAGTGTAAGAATTAAGCCCCACTCTGGAGTCAAGCTCAACTCCAAAACCCAATCTAGCTCCACAGTTCAGTTCAGGTCTGAGGTGCAACCCAGCTCTGAAACCTGCAGCAGTTCAAAAATACAGTCCAGCTCTGGATCCCAAGTCAGCTCCAGAACCCAGACCAGTTCTGGAACCCAGCTGAGCCCTGAGATTCAGCCCAGCTCTGGGACCCAGACCAGTGAAAGAACTCAGTCCAGCTCTGGAGTCCAGCTCAGCTCCAGAACACAGCCTGCTTCTGGATCCCAACCTGGCCCTAGAACTCAGACCAGTTTTGGAACCCAGCTCAGTCCTGAGAGCCAGCCAAGCTCTGGGACCCAGACCAGTGAAAGAACTCAGCCCAGCTCTGGAGTCCAGCTCAGCTCCAGAACACTGCCTGCTTCTGGATCCCAACCTGGCTCTAGAACCCAGACCAGTTCTGGAACCCAGCTCAGTCCTGAGACCCAGCCCAGCTCTGGGACCCAGACCAGTGCAAGAACTCAGCTCAGCTCTGGAGTCCAGTTCAGCTCCAGAACCCAGTGCAGCTCTAGAATTCAGTTCAGCCCTGAGACCCAGCCTAGCTCTGAAACCCAGACCACTTCAAACACTCGGCCCAGCTCTGGAGTCCACCTTAGTTCCAGAACTGAATCTGATTCTGAAATTAGAAGCCAGACCAGTCCAAGAATCCAGCCCATCTCTAGAAAGGGGCCCTGCCCACAGACTCCAGGCCTTGACCCCAGAAGTCAGGCTGATCCCACCCCTTATGCCCAACCTCAACACCCAGGTCCACCACCCAGAGCCCCGACTCCACGTCCTAGCCGCGTCTCTTGCCCCCAGTCCCAGCCCGATGATCTGGTACGAGGAACTCCACCCGACCCTGGCCCTGGCCAAAGCCCCTCAACTTCTCCCCTGGCCCCCCACACACAAGCCCCCTTCACCCCCCAGAAACCAGCCCTTTCCCCCAAGCCCCAGCTGGGATCCCAGAAATCCACCCCACCCACCAAATCTGTCATCCCTAGTTTTGCCCCCAGGGTGGCCCTCCTTCGTTCTCAGCCCCTTGAACCCTCAGTTCAGGGGCCTGCCCCCTCCTCCATGCTCAGGGAGTCTGGGTTACCTCCACGGGAGTCAGAGCTCCTACCCCACCATGGAGGGCAGTAGCTTGGGGGTGACATAGTTGGAGCCCCCATGACCCCCATCCCCTCTCCTGCTCCTCCCTGCCTGGGTTGCCCAGAAGTAGCAGGTGACTTCATTCCACACCCACCCCATCCCCTCAAATGGGGTGGGGCAGGTGAGGGAGGGAGGGTGGAAACAGCTGATCCTAGGTCTATGGGAAGGCAGTGGGGTAGGGGCGGACAGGGGAGGCAGGAAGCAGTTTCCTTGTCATGTACCTTGAGGGCTTGAGGGCTCCTGGGGAATAAAGGCATAAAGGCACCTCCCACCCCTACAGCCTGATGTGTTATTTTGGGGGGTCTCTGGGGGAGAGCAGAGGAAGGGGGACTGACATGAAAACACTAGATGCTTCTTAAGTGCCTACTATGTGCCGGGCACCTTATAAGTGCTAATTGTGCAGGCGTTGAGGGCCCTGCAGACACACAGCAGTCTGTAAAAGATCAGTCTACTTTTATTGAGCAGCTACTGTGGGCCAGGAGCTGCTTGCTCAAGGTGCAGGGAGTCTGAGGGGCTGAGTGGATAGATGGTGAAACCACAAGCTGATGAAGGCATGCACTTCATCTGCAGTGGAGGAAGCAGGCGTGTACCCCATGGTCTCTGGATATCTATCTTGTCCTCTCTTTTCCTCATCTGCAAAATGGGTTTAACCCAGAACCCGCTCCTGGGGTTGCAGGCAGGATTCCAGGAGATCTCAACCGTGAAATGCTCAGGGAAGACTCAATAAAGGGGTTGGGGAGAGGAGTGAGGAGCCAGTCCCACTTCTTGAGGCTTCCCCAACCCCCGCCCCAGTCCTGCTCAGCAGCTGCGGGCTGAATAGGAATCTTGACGCCAGAAACTTCAACGATGGATGATTTCAGAGCCAAAGGAAAATAAAGCTGAGGTGGAGATTATATTTTGGCAAGAGAGGGGGTCTGCTGGCATTCAACCTTTCTAGACAGAGCCTTCTTGAATTGGGGTGTCAAAGGGAATAAACCATATCCGAGTAAGCAGGTCAGATTCAGGGGTTGGAGCCCCCTATTTCTGGAGGATTTCTGCAAGGGGAGGCTTACAAGTCTGATTTCCTCCAGATACCTGCTCAGCATCCTCACACCCTTCCTGGGTTTGGGAGGGGACTCAAAATGGGGGCTGAGAGAGGGGAAGGGCTTTGGAAAGGGGAGTCAGGTAAGACTTGGGGAGGGTCCCTGGAGCTGATGGAAGATAGCACACAATTTTGTTGTTCAAACCCTCTGTCTTTGCTGCACTCTTGGCTCCTGGGCATCAGGACAGACAGATGCGACCGACAGGGAGGATGAAGGTCTGGTGGGGAACATTCTGGCAGGGTGCTCTGTCCTTCCAGAGCTGTCACTATATCCAGCCTAGGACCTAGCGTATGGTCGACCTGCGGTTGAACTGGGGCTGCAGGGACAGTGACCTGGACCGGGTGCTCAGGCGAGGGTAGAAGCGCCGGATCACTGCCCGGCGAAACAGGATGTACACCCAGGGGTCGAGGATCTGGTTCCAGGTGGCCACTCGCAGGTAGATTAGCAGCTGCCGCTCCGTGGGGCGGGACAGCTGCCCCGTTGGGCTCATGGCGGGCGGGCTCCGCAGCACCGTCTGGGCGATGAAGACCTGCCGGGGGCCAGAGCAGTCAGCCAGGGGCCAGGCTGGCAGCCAGCCCTGCCCTCCATCAGCACCTGCCTGTGCCACCTGCTGTCCCCTGAGATCCAGTGCTGATTCTGTTCCTGCTGGGCTGTGTGACCTTCAGATATCTGCCTAACCTCTCTGAGCTTCAGCTGATATGGCTGCAAAATAGCACACTTTTCCTGCTCCTCCCCTGGACATGATTAAACGTGGTGGACAAAGAGGACTTGCAGGTGCGAACAGGTGGAATCACTGTGACTGCCAGTGTTATTATTCTATTAAACACATATTTTATATAAACTTTACATATATCAAATATATATACTATATATAATAATATATCAAATTATGGTATAAGATTTATATTAAATAATTAAATTTTATGTTATTTTATTTTGTCATTTTATATTATATTAAAATTTATGGTTTATAAAATTCTATGACAAAAATTTTATATTAAATAATTTTTAAAATAGTAAATCAGTTTAATATAGTTTATTAAATATGGGATTTATATTTAATATAATATACAATATGTAATATAAGGTACAAATTATTATATACAATAATTTACAAATAATTATAGAATATAATAATATAGTTACCTAATAATATATTGTTAGTTATAACCATATTATTTATTATATGTATTTAAAATTATATATGTAATTATATAATATATAATTGTAATGTGACTATGTATTACATATGATTGATATAATTACTAAGTATTCATTAATAACATAAATATAGCTATATGTTATATAGTATTTAACAATTATATACTATATAATGATCAATATATTAAATATTGATTAATAATATGTAATTATAATAGTTTTGCTCAGTCGTGTGCAACTGTTTGTGACCCCATGGACTATGGCCTGCCAGGCTCCTCTGTCCATGGGCTTTTTCAGGCAAGAATATTGGAGTGGGTAGCCATTCCCTTCTCCAGAAGATCTTCCCGACCCAGGAATTGAACCAGCACCTCCTGCCTTGTAGACAGATTCTTTACCTGCTGAGCCACTGGGGAAACCCCCTAATTATAGTTATATGTTATATAGTATTTAACAGTTAATATAATATATAATCATGTATAATAATTGATATAATTAATTATGAATGTATATAATTATAGTTATATGTTACATGGTATTTAACAATTATATAATATATAAATATATATTATATGATTGATATAATTATTAAGTGTTAACTGGGGCTTCCTTATATATTATATGATTGATATAATTATTAAGTATTAATTAATACTATATAATTATAGTACATATTATATAGTATTTAACAATTATATCATGGTTGTTATAATTATATATATTAATTCTAATACAAATAATTATTATAATGGGTATTATATTTCATAATTATAATTAAAATTATACTATGATTAATATTAACATTGTATTGAATTACTACATTACAATTGTTTCCTGAGCACCTACTGTGTGCCAGGCAATTCTGGGGACAGTGCAGTGGCCACAATGGACTCAGGCTCTACTTACATGACCAGGTGGTTTCAGCTCAGGGGTGGGGGTGACCGAGCAGGGATGGAGGCCCTGTTGTAGCTCAGAGGAGGCGCTGGGCCAGGCTTGGGAGTGGTAATCAGATGGAGAATAGGAGTTTCCCCAGTGAGATGGAGGGAAGTGTCTGTAGACGTTTCCTCTGGGACAACAGGGAGCCATGCGAGGTTTTAGAGCATGGGGTGGCTCATGGGCCAACTGTGGCCTGCCACCTGTTTTTGTTGTGCTTTGTTTGCTTTATTTGTGCCTTTTTAGTTTGTTGTTTTGCTAAGAATGTTTTTACATGTGTCAATGGTGAGAAAAAAATAGAAAGCATATTTTGTGACATGTGACAATTACATGAAATTCACATTTCTGAGTCCACAAATGAAGTCCTTTTGGCACTCAGGCGTGCCCAGTCATTTCCAGGTAGTTTCACACCCCAATAGAAGAGCTGTGTGGTTGTCACAGAGACAGTGTTTAATAGGTATACTATACGGCCTTTTAGGAAAAACTTGGCTGCCAAAGGGGACTTGGGAATCATTTAACGACTTAATGTTTCTACCTAGAACACCTTCCTGTTTTTTATCTGGCAGCTTATCTCCTATTAAGGAGATCAAACCAGTCAATCCTACGGAAATCCACCCTGAACATTCATTGGAAGGACTGATGCTGAAGCTGAAGCTCCAATACTTTGGCCACCTGATGGGAAGAACTGACTCATTGGAAAAGACCCTGATGCTGGGAAAGATTGAGGGCAGGAGGAGAAGGGGGAAACAGAGGATGAGATGGTTGACTGGCATCATCGACTCAATGGACATGAGTTTGAGCAAACTCCGGGAGATAGTGAAGGACAGGGAAGCCTGGCATGCTGTAGTGCATGGGGTTGCAAAGAGTTGGACACGACCGAGTGACTGAACAACAACAAATATCCTATTCAGGCGTCCCTGGTGGCTCAGATGGTAAAGGAGTCAACTGCAATGCAGGAGACCCAGGTTCGATCTCTGAGAAGGAAATGGCAACCCACTCCAGTACTCCTGCCTGGAAAATTCCATGGACAGGGGAGCCTGGAGAGCTACAATCCATGGGGTCACCAAGAGTCGGACACGACTAAGTGACTAACACACACATCTCTCTAATTTCCTATTCATCCTTCAAAGTCTCAGCTCCAATGGTTCAGAGAAGGGCAGGGGTCATCTGGGGTATTCTAAGACAGTCAAGCCTGGAAGGCAGGTATCAGGAAGATGCTGAGGCAGACCTTTGTCAGGGAACTCTTGGTGAAGGTGACATTTGAGCAAGGACATGGAGGAGTGAGGGAGTGATTCATGTGGAGATCTGGGGTTGGGGGAGCATTCCAGGCAGAGGGTACAGCACATACAAAGGCCCTGGGGCAGCATCATGCCTGACATGTTGGAGGAACAGCAAGGAGGCTGGAGTGGCCGGAGCAGAGTGAGCAAGGGGGAGAGAGGGAGGAGGAAAGGACAGAGAGGGGATGCAGAAGGTCTTGCAGGGTCTTGTGGGCTGCAGGAGGACTTGGGGTTTTATCCTGAGGGAGATGGGAGCCCTGAAGTGCTGTAGGCAGAGAGGGGGAAACCTGAATCAGGTGCTCACAGGCATCCTCTGGATGCTGCTCAATAAATAATAATCATAATAAACAAAAATAGAAATGGTCTCAGCTGTATGAAAACATACCTGGGAGGACACCCTAGGGACTGAGTTTCAGAAGCACATTGCTCAGCCAGAGCATCACACTGTAACTTTTGCTCCCCAGGGGCCCGTCATGCCTGCAGCTTCACGTATCACACACAAAAAATTATGCTCCCTTCTATTTCTTCTCCCACCACTGACACATGTAAAAACATTTAGCAAAACAAAGCACAATCAAATTTGCAATCTTCCTATCCCACAGATTTAGTTTTTGTTTTAGCCCTTATCACTCCCTAATATCTACCACTTCACTTATTTATGCACTGTTTATTTGCTGTCTTCCCCATGATCATGGGGTCGCAAGAGTCTGACATGACTTAGCGACTAAACCACCACCACCATGATCAAAGAGCTCCGGGAAGTCTAGCATTTTTGTCCTTTTTGTTCCCTGCTCAGCACCTAGACCAGAGCCAGCAACACGCTGGTTGTTCAATCAACGTTTGTTGAAGAAACAAATGGACGAATGAGTTCATTTCCTCCTGAGTCACTCTGAGAGGCAGGCACCTTTTAAATCATCCCCATCCCCCATGGCTCAGACAGTAAAGAATCTGCCTGCAGTGCAGGAGACCCAGGTTTGATCCTTGGGTTGAGAAGATCCCCTGGAGAAGGGAGTGACTACTCATTCCAGTATTCTTGCCTGGAGAATTCCATGGACAGAGGAACCTGGCAGGCTACAGTCCATGGGGTCACAAAGAGTTGGAGATGACTGAGCGACTAACACTTTCTTCTTTCTTTTAAAATCTAAGGAACTGATTGAGGCTAGAAGAAGGAAGCCCATAGCCAGAGTCACATGGTAAGTCCTTGTTGGATATGGGCTGGAAACCAAGTATCCGATTCTGGTCTTCAGGCTTGTCCAGATCGAATCAGAAATGGAAAAATAACAACTCCAAAAGGCCAATTATATTAATCAGTGGAAGAACTTCAGTAAACTCACCTGACTCAGGGAAAATCTGTGCAAGGCTGGGGTCCAGCCCAGAACTAGGCACAAGGTAGAAATGATTCAGTGATTCTACCTGGAATATCCTCCCTGCTTTCGTCTAGCAGGTAAACTCCTCTTCCTCCTTCAAAACCCCAGCTCCAATGACCCTCTGCCGGAAAGCCTTCTCTGATATCCCCCTGGGGTGGGGAGAGCCTGGGAGCCCCTCCCTGGGCATCTCAGTCCCAGGACACTGCTTCTGCCCCAGTCCTGCCCCCAGTTTGGGGTTATCTGTGTCTCACTCAAGGGAGTACCCCTGAACCCTGTGGTCACATTTTCTTGGGCTAATGAGAACCTGAGGGTTATGAATCTATTCAGGATGAACCCAGGCCCCAGGCAGTCCCTGCCCCCACCCCCGCCACTCACCAGCAGTGGCATCCAGCAAATGCTGGCCACCACCATAATGCCCATGAGCTGCACCATCATCTCCACCTCGCAGTCCCTCGGGCGCTGCTGGGCGGTCGCCTGCCCATGGTAGACGTGGCACAGTGTGGCCACACTGATCGTGTTGAGCAGGAAGGACATCCCCACCGAGACGCTGCCAAGGAGTGCAAAGAGCAGGCCGAAGGCCACGTCCCCCGGATCAGTGCCAAGTGTGAGGAAGCACCAGGAGCCGGGGTACTGGATGGTGTAGCGGCCCACTCCCAGAAGGGGCAGCAGGCCCAGTGCCAGTGCAGAGGCCCACACCAGCCCCACTGTGGTCCAGGCTCGGCGCTGCGAGGCAGTCGCGGGCCTTGAGAAGGGCCGGGTGATGCCCAGGAAGCGCTCTGAGGCCATGGCGGTCCCCAGCAGCAGCGGACACAGGCCAAAAAAGACCATGATGACGCCCATGAAGTGGCAGAGGCTGCAGCCAGGGTCCACGGCCTGCCATTCAAAGAGGACGAAGTGCTGGGTCACCACGATGGCGCCGGTGACCAGCAGCCCCATGAAGTCAGTGAGGACCAGGCCGCAGAGGAAGGTCAGGAAGGAAGATCTAGACTGGGAGCTGCCCTGCCGTGCGCCCATCAGCACGCTCAGTGCCAGCAGGTTGGAGGCCAAGCCCACCAGGCAGAAGGAGGCTGCGAACCATGGAGAAGCAATCAGGCGCCGCTCCTCCAGTGTGATGTTCATAGGCCGGAAACAGGGCCCCAGAGAACTGGCATTGGGCCACATGGTGCTGGAGCATAGCGGGGAGGGTCACCACTTCATCAGGCCAAGGCTGGTGGTGGTTCAGTGACACCTGCGGGGAGGCGGGTGGCAGAGAAGATTTTGGTGATTCATTCTGCATTTTAGTCTGAGTGGCCCCAGTGAACTCCTACACAAACTTCAATGCCCTAGCTCAAATATCCCCTCCTTGAAGAAGCCTTTCCTCACTTATCTCACTCCAAGCTCAGTAAGCATTACTATTACTATTCCTAGTAGTAGTCCTGCTATTACAATTACTAGGATGACTAGCTCCAACTCTGTCCTGCCCCGGGCTCAGTGACCCTCAAGGGCAAGGATCAGTTTTGCCTCTTTTGGGAACCCTGGAAGACACCAATTAGTATCTGCCAGGTTGCAGAGAAGGGTTGAGAAGCTCTGGGTTTGAACTCTAGCCATGACACCAACTATGTGACCTCAGGCAAATGATTTTTTCTTCTCTAAACTTCTGTTTCCCTGGGGGTCATCCATCTGAGCCCTTCATGGAATGAAGGATCCAGGACAGATTTCAACTGCTGTAAAACAGGACACTTGCAGTGTGGGGAGGGCCACTGGCTGGCGGCCAGAGGTCGCTGACTCTCAGGCCAGCTCTGTGGTCAGCCTTGAAGTCATAATTCCTCATGAAGGCCTTGGGGAAGATCCGACCCTGTTGGTCTTTTAGGGACATCCTTCCTCCCATGTTGGAATCATATAGATTCCTTCCCCCCCCCCATTTTTTGTTTAATAAAAAATAAACCCTGAAATCCAGTTCCATTCTGGGGGAAAAAAAAAACCCAGTTCACTGGAAGCAACTGGGTCCCCAGTGACGGGCTATAAACAGTAACAGGGAGGTAATGGCTATGAACTACTCAGTATGGGGCTGGGGGAGAAAATTGGAGAGATGTGTGGGTCTGACTGTCTGGAGTGTGGATGAATTGACTAGTGTTTGAGGAGAAATAAAATGACACCATTTAAAAGTCAGCTCTCTAAAGCAATTATACTCAAATAATAATTTTTAAAAAAGTCTTCTCTCAGTTCTCCAAAAGGATACAGCAGGGAGGGCACAGGGTCACCCATGTGGTGTGCAAGCACATCACAAACCGTGCTTGTGCCAGCAGTGAGGGGCCACTGGCCGCAGGATCAGAGTGGACAAAGGTGGGGAGGCAGGATGATGGGAAGCATGGAGGTTCCAGGCAGCTGAAGCCCAGAAAGATCCACTTATTTTTTTTAATTAAAGAAATTTAGTTATTATTATTTTATTGGGCTTCCCAGGTGGTTCAGTGGTAAAGAACCCACGTAATGCAGGAGATTCAGGTTCGATTCCTAGGTTGGGAAGATCCCCTGAAGGAGGAAATGGTAACCCATTCCAGTATTCTTACCTGGAGAATCCCATGGACAGAGTAGCCTGGTGGGCTACATGTGGTCGCAAAAGAGTCGGACACAACAGAGCGACTAAACCACCATGACATTATTTTATTATTGATTAATTAATTAAACTGTACCAGGTCTTAGTTGCAGCATGTGGGATCAAGTTCCCTGACCAGGGATTGAACCTTTCAGGGTCCCCTGAAATGAGAGCTCAGAGTCTTATGATCCCCATTTTGCGGACGCAGGGAATCTGAAGTACAGAGAGGTTAAGTAACTAATCCAAAGTCACACAGCCTAGCCGGAGTTGATCGGAGACCAAATGTGTGGAATGGAGTCAAAAGCCTTGCAGTCAGGCGGAGGCTGGTGAGAGGTGGGTGTGGAGGGTCATCATTTCTAGGGAATTCCCTGGCAGTCCAGAGAGTAAGACTATGTGCTTTCACAGCCAAGGTCCCATGAGGTACAGCCAAAAAGGGATGGAATTTTTCTAAAACGACTGCCATGAATCCCCTCACGAACCTTGGAGGAGTCTCATCCTACTCTGAGCCTCAGTCTCCTTTCCAATAAAATGGGGCCAATGACGAGCCCTGGGGCTGTGTCCGTGACCAGCCTCAGCAGTGAGTGTGCTTAGCTGCACCCTACCTCACTCCTCATCTCTTTAATTCATCTCAGCAACTCCTTATCTAGCCTCATAAATTATCCAGCTCCTGATGGCCAGCTCCTCTGAGCCTCCCTCCCAGGCTGACAGCCAAGGTCACCACCACTTTGGTGGGTGGGGCCTCGAGTGAGAAACTGAAACCTGAGCGAGGGTGGGGTGGGGCCTTTCCACGGTTCGTGGCCATCTGAGCCCTCCACCCTGGGGAAGGGGTGTGCTTGTTGTCAGCTCAGATTTGACCCAAGCTTGAGTTCCCCCTGGGACAGGGTGCTCCCTCCCTCCCTCCCTCAAGAGCTGGTATGTGTTGTTTCTAAACATTCTCGGGTCACTGCCCCTGCCTCACCCTGGAGTGACCGCCAGCCCCTCCCGCATTTCATGGCCCCATGGTCCCCTACTCTTGTGCAGGAGCTTATGCACCCAGGGACACAGACCCCGAGTCTGTTTCACACCTCACATATATGGGAACAAAAACTGTGACCCCAGGGCCCCTGGCCTGGGGGAGACTGGAAACTGGCAACACTTCCTCTGGCCCCAGCATGTGGTTTCCAGTCCCCCAACCAGGGGTTCAGGTGATGGCAGCCGGCTCAAGTTCCCCAGGAGAGCGGGCCAGGAAGGGCACCTGGCAGGGCCTCCCTTTCCCTCCCACATTGACCAGGAGGGCTCTAAGGTCCAGAAGCACCGCTGTGTGGCCCTTGGGAGAATCGCTCTCCCTCTCTGTGCCTCACGAGAAACATGGACCCCAGATTTGCTGGACAAACCCAAGGATCCTATAACCCAAGAGTGGGGGAGGTTTGGACTTGGAAATCCAGGGTTCTGGAATTCTAACGAGTCCCCGGTTCTAGAATTCTAACAAGGTCCTACTTTAGGAACCCAAAGGCCTGAAGCGTCTAGAATTTAAGGGGGCTGAGGTTCCAGAGCTCTGATGGGCTGGTCCTGAGTTCCAGAAATCTCTCTCTTGGGTCCTGGCTCCTCTCTGCAGGACTGCAGGACGGACATTCAGCTCATCTCGGGGAGGCTGGGAGGGCTCCAGCCACCACTGTCCCAGAGGCCTGGGCGCTCGGCCGGGCGTGGGCACCAGGCTGCCCCCCCCCCCCCACGGTGGCCCTGGCAGACTGTGGTCTTTGGATCCCAAGGGCTGGGCCCCTCCTCTGCCTGATGGTCCGTCACTGCCTGCCCACTCTCCTCCTCCTGCTTCCGCAAGCCATCCATTTTTTAACAAATCCCTCTCCCTCTCAACACCCCACCCCCTGGCCTGCCTGCCTGTCCCCACGCCAGGGGCCTACCTACCCTCACCCCGGAGGGGCGACAGTGACCTCAGACAAGCTCGGACTGGAGCCCCCGATCTGCCACTGCCAAGCGGGGGATCGACCTTGCCAAATCTCAGTTTCCCCCTTTGTGAAATGGGGACAACAAGGCCACTGACTTGCCTGCCAGCATTCGGGCTGGTCTTCCCAGGCCTGACCTGCTCTTGCCATTGAGACTTTGAGTTTTCACTCACACACACATACATACACACACACACACACACATGCACCCCACCCCTGCCCGGTGCCCACACTCTTCCTGCTTCCTGGCTGTGCTCACAGCTTGTCTCTTGGCTGCACACACTGAGCAGCCAGGTGGGAGCCCTGATGCTCTGTATGACCTCAGTCCACTTCCACATTTCCTAAGTCCTCTAATGCTGCCCAGTCGACCAAGGATCATGCCCTCTGGCACGAACATGCAGGGATCAGGCCCGTTGTAGCATTGGTTCAGGTTCATGCCCGGTGCACATCTGCACGCCCTTATGCAGCCGCAGACACCCACACAGACACAAACACGTACATGCAGGGTCCCTGTCAGTTCCCAGACCCGTCCCTGCCTTCCCTCACCACAAGCCTCAATTTCCGGGAACTTTTCCTGTTTGTGACACCAGGTCCCCACCCCAGTCAGCCTGTCTGGGTTAGAGCTGAGCCTAGGCCCTGACTCATGCAGTCCCTCTGAGCCTCAGTTTCCTCATCTGTCCAATGGGCATCCTCTCAGCACACACCACTGGCAAGGGGAACAGATGGGTGACGGAGGGACAAGACTGATCCAGGCCAGGCAGCTAGTGGTTAGTGATGGACACAACTCCGAGTGTGCATGCAGACACACAACCAACCAGGCGTGTGCTTTCACTCGCAGCCATACCCAGCGCCTCGGCACTGTCTCCGGCTGCAGCGCCACAGGACACGGAGTGGACTGGCCCAGACTCAGGTGGAATCCACACATAAGCACATTCTTGCTCACACCAATCAGCAGGTGCCCAAGGCAGGTAGCACTGGAGACTGGGACCCAGGCTCAAGAGTGCCCCTAGACACCCAGCACCTAGTAGCTGTCACCGTCCACGGGAACACACCCACGGCAGCGCGGATCGCCCGTAGGATACACCCAAGCCACACCTGCCCACTCACATGCCCCGCCCCTTACCTCAGGGCCAACTGTCCTCACCTGAAAGTGGTCGAGGGAGCGTGCAGGGGTAGGCGCGCCGTCCTGGGCCCTGGAGCAAGCGTGAGTGCCTGGCGGGAGGAAGGGCGTGCGGAGGCGGAAGCAGGGCGGCTCGGCCTCCCGGGCCCCTGGGGAAACCGAGTCACAGCGGGAGGACTCCCGAGCTGCCACGTCGCGCCGGGGCACCGATGGAAGGCGTGGCGGCGCGGGTTCCCCGGCCGAAGGAAGGGTGACTAGGTCCCCTCCTGGCCTGGAGGGGTCCCACGGGGTCTAAAAATAGCCCGGGGCGGGGGCTCTGCTCTGCAACTGGATCCAGTCTCTGCCAGAGTCTCGCTCAGTCTGTCTTTCCGTCTGTCTCGCATCAGTCCCTCCCGCCCCGCTCTGGCCACGCCCCTCCCGCCCAGGCCGGGCTGCTGAGGGTCAAGGGGCGCCCCCCAGCCCCTGGGGAGACCTCGCGGCCTCCTGGAGGAGGGGGCGTTGGTGGGATCCCGGGCCGCAGGGGCAGGGGCTCGGCGGCCAGGGTGGCTGGCGCCCTCTCAGGAGCCTCCGCCCGCGCCCTCCCCCAAGCAGGCCCCAGTTAGGCCCCCTTCCGGCGCCGCTCCAGCCGCCAAGCCCCGCGTTATTCACCGTCTGGGTAGCACCCTGGTCCGAGAGGGAGCGGGGGCGGGGTCAGCTCCCCAGGGCGCCCAGACCCCGGCCCAGGGGCCCAGGGGCCCAGAGCTCAGAGCTGGTGAGTGCGGGGGTGCGTGGTGGTTGAGGGGTGGCTGGCGCTCAGTAGATGCTTCATCAGTGTAGAGTTTGTTTGAGGGCCCTGTCAGGGCTGGGGGTGAGGGTGCAAGGGTGTTCAGAGGGGAGAGGGACCGCACTCTGAAGCCGGAAGCCTCGTGGGCAGCCTGCTCGGATAGGTTTTCCCGGGAGCAGGTGAGCGGGAGGGCTGTGGGCGGCTGCATTCTAGGGGAGCATCTGGGAGCACCTAGACTGGCATTGGGCCCCTGAGGTGGGGGTGGGGAGGTACGCTTTCCCTCTGCTCCCCAGAGCCCGTCACTGCAGGAATGATCGAGCGTGAGGCAGGGAGCTGGAAGCTGGGGAATGACTCTCCAGACAGGATGGGTTTCCTTGAAAGCCCCGTGACTCATTCAGGGCTGTGGGCCAGGGTCTCATCGGCCCAAAGCTGTGAAAGCAGAGGGTGAGCAGCCGGGTGCCGCTAGAGCAAAGGCGTGGAGGCTGAACCCAGACCATGGTGCAGGAAAGAGAGAAGCTTCTTAAAGGTCCTTCCTGCCCACAGTCCTTGGGCCTTGGGTGAGTGAAGGGGGTCCACGGGTTTGGGACTGGCCTTCGAGGACGCATGGAAGGCAGGGTTGGGGCATAGAGGGGTGAGTTTGGGCCTCATTGGCCCTGAGTTAGAGCTTGGAGTGGGCTGGAACCCATTTGCCTTGGCCTTGATCTCACGCCACCTAGTCCTTGGGGGCCTGGGAGGGGCACACCGGTACAGGCTCTGAGTGAGAAAGATGGACTCCTGCCCTGGCCCTGATCTCCCTTCCACTGGGTCCACCTACTATCCTTCTGGCCTCTCCATCCCTCCAGATGGCCCCTCCTCCGTTCCATACCATTGTTTGAGTCCCCAGCCGGTTAACCCTCTCTTCTTCCTTGACAAGGAGTCTCCCCAACTCCTATGCATCTGGCAGAACCCTGGCTCTGAGGCCCTCTTCTCTGTAAAGCCTTGATGCCCCCCACATCAAAGGAGGCAGTCTTGTTCCTCCCAGCCTTTCCTTTAGGGAAACTCTTTGCCCCAGCCCATATGGTAGGACAATTGTGAGCCCGAGGTAGACTGTAAACCGCACCTGCCCTCAAAGAAAAATAAAGCTGGATACAAACATTCCCAGCCTCCTGCGTTCAGGGCAGGGCCAAAGGAAGTGACAGGGCTTAGGGGGGCCCAGAAGGTGAGTCTGAAAGGCATCCTGGAGTGCGGATGGGGTGGAAGAAGTGAGAACGGGGGCTTTGTGGAATGCATAGGAGTTCCACATGTCCAAGAGACAGGGCAGAAATTATATGTGTAAAACTTTGGAAGCAAGAGAGAGCATGAGGCTTCAGGGGACTCTAAGGAGGGCAGAGGATGTGGGGCTGGGACTCCAGATTGGGGGGGTGGGCTGAGATGGAGGAGGATTGCTCTGTTCCCACTTCCTCTGCCCTGAGATAAAAGGACAGTGCTCCTTCTGGTAAACAGCCAGGGCAGGGGTCAGATAAACACACTTGACTTGAGATTAGCAAGTGCCTGGGTCACAGCAGGACTCTCTGCAAGGCAGGGGGCGAAAATGCTCATTTTATAGACTGGGAAACTGAGGCGTGGAGGGCAGGAAGGCTGAGTCCAAGGCAATATGCAGGTGGGATCTGACCATGAGTTCTGCACTTCCCCCACCTCCCAGGCTGTAGGCTGGAGATCTCCTGGTCTCTGCGCTGGCCCTGGTCAAGGGCACACAGGAGTCGTGAGAAGCGTTGAGATGGTCTGTGGCGTGGGTGTGGGGGGCAGCAGATGGTGGGAACAGAGGTCAGGCTCAGGACCGGCTTCCCCAGGCTATGGTTTCCGCTGGGAGTCAGGGAGCATCTATTCTTAGTCTCACACTCAGCCAAGGGCAGGAAGAGGCTGAGGTGGGGGTTGGGGGCAATTGAAGGATGCTGGGTGTACACTGGGCAGGGGCTGGGTCCTGGGGCAGCTGGGTGCTGTGGTGCCTCCAGTCTGCCTAATGGGTCTTCCTGACACCCAGCTTGTGTCCCACCCAGCTCACTTACCCTCTATGGCTCCCCAGTGCCCTAGCACCCAGCACCTGGACTTGCATTCAGCCCTGCCCTGGAAGCCCTGCAGAAGGAAATGGCAATGCATTCCAGTATCCTGGCCTGGAGAATCCCCACAGACAGAGGAGCCTGGTGGGCTACAGTCCATGGGGTCACAAAGAGTAGGACACGACTGAGTGACTTTCACTTCTCTTCACTGCCCTGGAAGCACCTGTTGCCTTTTCCTCTGCAAGGCAGGCCCAACTTCCTTCTCTGTCCGACAGCCCTGTCCTCCCAGGCCTGGCATGGCCCTCCCCCAGGGAACCTTCAGAGTCCCTTCTGGGACCCCTAGATCTCGTGCCTCCCCTGCCCCAGCCTGACGCCTTGCCTGGAAGCTCTCCTCCCACTGGACTGGGGGCTCCTGCTAAACACATGCCCAGCAATTCGGGGACATGGCCGCCTTGTTCCCCTCCCCCAGAGCCACTGCCTCCCTTGGGGTCTACAGGCCACCTGAATTGCAGAAGCGAAGTGAGGAGGAACCAAGACCAGCTGGGGCTGGAAGGACTCCTCTCGGGGCAGGTAGGGAACCTGAGGCTGGAAATGGGAGGTTGGAGAAGGCTGGGTTCTAACTCTGACTACTGGTTTCTAGGCTTGAAAACGTGGGTTTCTGTTGAGTCTGTTCCCCAAATGGATGTAAATGCTGTCATGTATGGCTGGTGTGAGGTCTGCATAACGCCTGCTAAAGGCCAGGTCATGGCAGCCACACACAGCCTACATGCTGAGAACAGAACAGGGCCCCACCCATCTGGTGAGGAAGCTCTGCCCCAGACTCAACCTTGCTCCAGGGTGACAGTGGAGCAGGCCAGGGATCAACTGGAAGTGGCTGCCCAGAGGACGCTGATTGCTTTGGCAATCAGCCATTGATTAGTGATGTCCATGGAGGGTCCCAAAGGGGATAGATGGGGTCTTCTTGCTGCCATAAAGGGTATTCTTCCACCTGGACCAGGCTGGCTGAGTGGGCCAGGGTCTGCAGTGGGGAGTGGGCACCCCTTGACCACGTGCACTTCGCCCCCGAGTCCCCAGGCCCTGTTGTCTAGAACGTGTCCACTGACGTATGAGAACTTGTGGGGTGGGGCACCTCAGTGGAGGCCAGAGCTGAACCAGAGGCTCCTGGGACACAGCTGTCAGGGTTGGGAGATGACTGCGGGACCTGTGGGTGTCAGTCTCAGTGCTGGGGACCTAGGGGCAGATCACTCTCTGACGGTGGCTGTCCTGGGCACGGTGGGGTGTGGAGCCCCCAACCCCCTGATGCCAGGAGTCCCCCAGGTCTTGACAACCACAGTTGTCCCTAGACACTGCTGAGCAACATCCCCTGGGTTAGGTGAGCAGCTAAGCATCCTCCTTCTGCGGGGTGAGGGTGGGGGGCAAAGATGGAGGAAACCCTCAGATGACGAGGAGCTCCCTTGGGAACCGTTATTGACTATTTTTAGGGGTTGTACTTGTTTTCAAAAGGTCTTAGTTGTTTGGTGCCTTAGTTCTGACAGATGTGCTGTGGTTACGCCAAGACGTTAGCAATGTGGACAGCTGGGTGTGGGTATAGGCGTGGGGGCCGGGAACATGAGACGACCTCTGCAGCATTTCTGACAATCTAAAATTATTCTAAAATAAAATGTTTATTAAAAAAACATGCAATCTCACAAGTAGACCAATTAAATGAAAATAAACAAGATTCTTCTCCTCCCACCTAAAAAAATCTTTGTAGAGAAACAACCTGAAATGTACATGTTTCCAGATGAAATAAGGTGTCTGGGCCAGGCTGTCTGAGGAGTGGAGGCGGCTTCAGGCTTCCTCCCACTTGAGGCTGGAAATGTCTCCATGAGAAATTGTTAAAAAGCAGCCTGTTTCTGGCGCGGGGCAAGGGCGGGGGCCGGCCTGGGGCCCCACTGGCAGTCTGTGACTAGGTGAGTGATCGTACCTGTCAGACTCTCCACTATCCCCATCCGAGACTCGGGGACAAGGAAGGTGGCTCTGGGTGGCAGCCTTAAGGGACAGGAGAATGCCCAGGCCAGGGCCCCCGGAGCGGCAGCTATCGAAGGATATTGCTCCCAGACTTGATAGTGGGCAGTAACGGGACCTCCATGTCCACGGGGAGGAGACTGACCCCCAGCCAACACCGGGGGCGAGCTGGGGGACCTGAGAGCTCAGACATCCCTGGATGGTCTCTTGGGGAGCATGCACTCAAGGGCCTGGAGCCTGGGTCCCACTGGTCCCACACCCGGCGGCTAGCGTCAAGGGCCAGTCAGTGCTCTGCCAGCCCTGAGGCCCTGACTTGGGATGGCTGATGTGGGGCCTGTCTCACTTGGGGCTCAGCGTCAGCCCAGGGACCGAGGTCTGGCGACACCTGCCGGGTCCCCTGGGCTCTGAAAACCCCCTAGCAGCCCCTCCAGTGTGTCAGTGCCACAGGCCCATCTGTCTGTGCATCCCCTCAGCTCTCCCAGGCAGGCTCTGCAGGGAAGTGGGACCTGTTCATGCAGGGAAGGGGGGGCCCTGCGAGGACCAAGCCCAGCCAGGGGAGGCTGTCGGCTCCGCACAAGCCCCCTCTGGGTCGTGGGGCTCCAGGAGGGGGCCTGGCCGTCACCGCCGGTAGCGGTAGCGTTTGAAGTGGAACCAGAGCTGGAAGATGCCGTTGGCGAACTGGCAGCGGAAGCCGTGGCGGTGGGAATACTCCCACTCGCGGTTGACGATCTTGAAGGCGATGTCCTCATAGGGCGGCCCGGCGTGAAAGCGGAGTGTGGCGAAGTCCTTGTTGTCAGCACAGGCTTCTAGGAAGTACTCGGGCGTGGAGCGCTTGTCGATGAGGTCAGGGTAGAAGATGTTGAACTTGTAGCCCTGCACGATCTTGGGTGGTGGGTTGTCGAAGTCGTAGTGTGTCTGGTTGTACTTGTTCCACTCGAAGCCCGTGTGCACCCGGTTGAAGAAGCGCGGCTTGCGCGGCCGGTACTTGTCTGCCCACAGATAGGCCTTGCCAGTCAGCGGCATCTCCACGCTGAACTGTGCCTCGTCCTGGCCCATGCCTTCCTTGGCTCGCCGGAAGAAGATGTCCTCCGCGCTCTCGCTGGCATCGCCTGCAGGTGGTGAGGTGGGGGGGCACGTTACCTGGGACCCTGGACACCCTCCTCCGGCCCCCCTGCCTGTCATACTCCCCGCTCCTGGCCTGCCTGCCCCGCGCCCCGTCCTCCCAGGTGGGCACCAAACACCACATGTCCCCTGCCGAGTTGCCCGAAGGGCCTGGTAGTTAGAGGCCCGCATGAGGACCTTGGATCCGGTCTTCCTGAGGCGGTTTCTCCTCTGTACCAGGGAGGATGGGCGCCCAGGGAGGCCCGGGCCCTGGCCCACGGGCCATGTAAGGCGCTCAGAGCAGAGCCGGGCACTGGAAGTAAACACCAACATCCCCGTGTCCTTGGGACAAATGAGCGCCAGGGACAAACGAGCGAGCAGGTGAACATAGGGACACTCAGGAGAGCTGGCGGAGGAGGATCCAAGGGTTCAAGGCCAACGCTCCCTTCACCGCTGGGAAGCCCCGCCTCCTGCCCCGCCCCCGCCACGCACCTGTGACCTGAAGCTGCTGCCGGGACAGCTGCAAGCGCTGTAGGTCCTCGTCGGGCTCCAGCACGTGGGCATCCAGCGGCAGTTCATGCGCTGTGAGCAGCCGCGGGCTGTACTTGCCGGCGTCGTAGTCGTCCAGGCTCTGCTGGATCAGGTCCTCCTCCATGAGCACCGCCTCCCCGTCTGTCTCACCCTCCGCTGGCGTGGCCCCTTCGGCTTCCGGCTCCGCAGGGCCGCCCTCCGAGGGCCCAGGCGGGGTGGGGGCCGGGTCCTCAGGCTCCAGGCTGCGGAGAGGGCTGGTTTGAGCAGGGCCGGCAGCCGGAGAGGGTCCTGGGGAGCGGAGACAGACAGGCCAGGACCTACCTGTGGCCGGGAGATGGCGGCTCCTGCTTGAGGATGGGGAACAGCGGCTCGCTCTCCACGCCCTGCTCCTGCTTCAACTTGTACAGTTTCTGCCGCAGCACATCCTGGTGCCGCTCACGGAGCCTGGGGGGCAGGCCAGGTGGTTATCCAGAAGCCCCATGGGGAAGGCCCCTACCCAAGATTTCTCAAGACCCCCAATATGCAGCAAGGACCAGGTTGAGGGCAGCAAGGGGATGCAGCATAGGCAGACACCGGGAGGGGGCAGGTCCCTGCCCTGGCCAGAAAAGGACCACGGACTGGCGAGGAAAAGGATAAATTTAGAAGTGATTGCATTCCATGGCAGACAGGAACTGTGTTTACATGATGGTCCCAAGCACGCAGAAAATTCAAACACTGGGAGTGTGGGGCCTGTGGATGGGGGTGGCAGTGGCCTCTGAGGCTTCCTGTGATATTGAGTGACCCAGGAAAACAAATACCAAGTGCTCAGTGGAGGCTGGAAGGAAGGTGGGAAGCTGGCTGGGAGCTGGGGGGGGGGGGGGCTCCCAGAGAGGCCCTGCCCACTTACCTGGCGCGTGCCATGTGGGCCCGCAGCTGCTGCAGCAGGCTCTCCCAGTAGCCCATGTCCAGGTTGGGGCCCCCAGCCCGGATCTTGCCCTCAATGCCCTGGAAGATGACCTGCAGCTGGCTGTATGTCTTCCCCTTGAAGACTGATTGCACGTCAGAACTGACTGAGGCGTTGACCCCCTCTCGCCGCTCACCTGCAGTGGGGCGGGGGTGGCTCAGATAAGGGCTGGGCTCAGGCCCTAACCCCTCAAATTTGAGAGGCCCCAGATAACAAGGCAAAAGCTGACTGACCCCCTGTCCCTCACACTGGCTGGCTTCCTTGTTTGTGGCTCATCAGACAGCGAGCTGTGTACCCTCCCGCCCAGCCCCAGGGCCTCTGCACACGCCATGTGAGCTTCCCACAAGCAGTAAGTTCTTCCACATGAAGCTGGCCTCTTAGATCCCAGCCATCTCCAGTCCTGGGACAATGTCCCGTCCACTGAGAGGCCTTCCGCAGTCACCAGCCTACTCCCCTGGCCTAAGGGCCTAACTCTCAGTTTCCCAAGGGCGGGGACCTCCAGCTGCTGTTTGCTTAGCACTGTGCTGGGCTCCCCTGGGGCTCAGTACACAGCTGCTGGGTGAATGTGGGGCAGGCTACCAGCTTGTGTTCCCTGCTCAAAAGCTGGCTTCTCCAACCCCTGCCGGAGGACAGAGGGTCACAGTTAATCACACAGGGTCAAGAACTCGAGTCCCTTCAGCCAACCAACATGGGACCCTGCAACCAGTAGTTGGGCTCCCAAGCAGCACTGGCCTCAGTGGGACCTGTAGGAGCAGCAGCCTGGCTGTGGTCTCTTGCAGGTGCACACACATCACGGGACCAAAACCGATCTGGCAGCAGCTTTCACACCCAGCCAGGCAGGGCCGTGTCCTGCACTGACTCAGACAGAAGCCAGGCCTCTGCTTGCTGAGACAGATGGAACCACCAGTGAAAACTTAACAATCCACAGAAGCCACGGGCGCTAAGCCACTGTCTAAAGGACCTATGGGGACTGTTAACAGGGTGAGGCACTGGGTAGTCCACACGGGTGTCCGAGGACCCACTTTTTCCTGCACACCCTACTGTATAGTGAGGATTCCCTAGCTACAAAGAAGGAGAGAAGGGGAGGTGATGGGAAGAGAAAAGAATAAAAAAAAGAGGACTTTCCTGAAGGTCCAGTGATTAAGACTGTGCTTCCACTACAGTGGGTACGAGTCCAGTCTCCAGGTGGAGAAGTTCCACATGCAGTGTGGCTGGGGGTGGGGGAACAGGAAAGAAAAAAGAAAAGAGAAGGAAAAGGAGAAAGGAAAGGAAAGGGCCAGTTTAACTGGAAAGGGGGAAGGCTGCCATCTTCAGGGCTCTGGTAACAGTGGGGTCACACCTCTCAACTCCCCTCCTCTCTCTGAAGTCAGGCCCAAAGAAGACAAACATACTCTTTGAGGACACCTGGAGCCACCTGGGACCCCAACCACAACATGCAAGGGGGAAAGGGGACAGAGGGGTGACTGATGTGGTGGGGATAGGGGGAAGGGCCAGGAGGGGCCATGGGCCAGGCACTCAGGGAGCTCTGGAAATGGGGTGGAGGGGACGGGACGGTGGACAGACACTTGGCACAATGTCCCTTCACACTTTCCCACAGCCTTGGAGCAGGGCTGTGCTTCGGAAGGAAAACGCCCTGAGACGAGCTCCAGCCCCAGCCCTGCAAACACCAGTGTGGGGAGAGGAAATGCTTCCCGACATGTGGGACACCAACAATTTCCTGCCTCGCTCCAGAAATTACTAGAGGGTGCGGTACCAAGCCACAGAAGAGAGAGACGTGGGGTCCCAGAAAGCAGGGTTCCGCTGCTGGTGCAGAGGCAGGAAGCCCCAGGAGGGTGGTGGCGGACAACCCCACCCTCAGGGGAACGAGGAGGAAGGGCCCAGGGAAGGGGGCAGGGGGCCGGATGGGAGCCTCCCAGGTGTCTGGCCCCCTGGGGAGTGAAGCGGAAGGTGGGGTCATCGGTGAAAAATCCCCCATGCCTTCCATGGTCCTGAGCTGAGGCGTCACCTCCATAAAGGTGGATGCTGTTTTGAATGTTTGATGACCGTGTGCTCACTTCTCTTCTGGCAACCCGCTGGGAGGTTGTCCCCTGTGCACGGGAAGGACACCCAGGCTCTGGGGAGGCTGCTGACCACCCCTGGTGGCCGAGCTACTCACTCGCTGGCCTGGGTGTGCCCCCAGAGCCACGCCCCAGGCTGTCATCCAGCCCAAGGGCCTTGCAGCACCTCTCAACCAGCACCTCTGCCAACCAAGCAGGTGTTTCTGGATGTTTCTTTGTTGTTGTTTTCAGGGGTTTTTTTGGTCGTACCGTGAGGCTTGTGGGAGCTTAGTTTCCCGACCAGGGATGGAACCCGGGGACTGCAGGAGTGGAAAAGCCAGGTCCTAACTGCTGTGCAGCCATGGAAGTCCTCTGGACACACACTGATGGCAGAGTCCCTTCCTTTCTCTGGGACTTACTACAGGATGCGCCCTGAGAGGAGGGCTGAGAGAAACACAACTCCACTTTTGAAGATAAAGGATGCTCCTCCTCTTCCTAAGAGGAAGGAAACGGCTCCAACCACTCTGTCTGAGCAGCATCTACACAGGCTCAGGGGACGGAGGGCGCCTGTCCCTCAGCCGCCATGGGTGGGCAGCGAGATATGGAGCTGACAGCTTAGCAACACCGGCTCAAGGCCCCCAGGAGCTGGATGTCGTTATTAAAGCCAGTGGCTTCAAGGGGCAGGAGCAGTGGGGCTCCTGTGGTTGCTAAGCTTTTATGACAGTGGCTCTCAACCAGAGTTGAACCTGCCTCCTCTCAGGGGACACTGGGCCATACAGGGAACATCTGTGATTGTCACGACTGGGGGCTCTTGGCACTGAGTGGGTGGGGGCAGGGAGGCTGTCCACACCCCACAGGGCCCAGGACAGGCCCACAGAAAATGGTCTGGGCCCAGATGTCAGCAGTGGTGTGGGGGGAGACACTGCTTCAGAGCTTGTCCTCTTTGCAATTATATGCATGCAATCATTTTGAAGAAAAGAAAAGCAATTAAAAAGGCACACAGATTTCCTTAGTGGTCCAGTGGTTAAGACTTGGAGCTTCCACTGCAGGGGGCATGAGTTTGATCCCTGGTCAGGGAACTAAGACCCCACAAACCACACGGCATGGCAAGAAAAACCCTCAAAACAAAAAAAAAGCCCTCCACACAGCAAAGGTTCCTACCAAGTGGAGTTGGGCCCTGCTCTCACTCAAACAGATTGAGCCTCCAGTGAAAACTTGACACCCGAACAGAAGAGTCCCACTGGTGGTGATACCACAGAAACCAAGCGCTAGGTGATTGTTTAAAGGAAGCCCTTGGCACTACTGGGTGAGACTCCCCCACCAGCAGAGCCCCTCACTTAGCACCAGCCACTCCTGATGGCTTGCAGAGAGGCCTGGTGAGGTTGTAGCTACCCCAGAGGGGAGGCAGAGACTTGCAGAGAATCAGGGTCTTCTGTGGAGCCACCTGACCCGCTCCTACCAGACTCAGAGGTGCAACACTGCTGGCCTGGCCCACATTACCTGGCCCCTTGCCCGAGGCCTCTAGCTTTCGGAGCTTGGAGATCTCGTCCTCCGTAATGATCGTCATGTCCCTCCAGAAGTCTGCGTTCTTGCCCTGCTCGAGCTCCATGTAGACCTGGAGGAGGGGGCACAGATGGTGTGAAGGCATGGCTGGGGCTTGGAGGTGGGTGGGGGCGGGGGCACACTGCAGGGTATACCTGGATGTCCTCTAGCAAGTCCTCCATGTCAGCCACTGTGAGGCCATTGAGGAAGGTATAGGGCTCGTGCATCTCCACGGCCAGGTCGTCGTCCTCGGCGCTGATGTACTTGGCCAGCAGGTCGATGGGCTTGGCCCGTCCGTCCCGGATGCGGATCTTGGACCTGCCAGGGAGCAGAGGGCAGTGTCAGAGCCAGGGGTGCATCCTCCCTCCCGGATTGGGAGCCAGGAGAGGAGCCCAGCCCACTGTGGGTGGTGGTCAGGGAAGGCTTTGTGGAAGAGGAGGCATCAGGCCGAGAAGCAAGAAAAGTTGGAAGGCACAGGCCCTGAAAGAGGCAGAGACAGGAGCAAGGTGGGGTCTCAACAGTAGGTGGGCGACAACAGAGGGGCAGAGAGGACAGCCCGGGTGAAAGATCTAAAGCCTCAGTGCTGTGCAGGGCGATGGGCATCAGAGGCTAACCGTGTTCCAACCCCAGACAGCCCTGTGACCAGGTGGGTCTGAGCCCCCTGGGGACTGTGGGTAGCCAGGTGAGTAGGGGCCAGGCCTGAGGCTCACACAGCCCACATGACCTCGGACAACTCTTGACACCTCAGGAGCCTCGCTTTCCTTGTTTGTAGATGAAGCTGATGAGCGAAACACCTCAAAGGCTGGGGACGGCCAGGGCCTAGCCAGTCAGGGCTGGTTGGCACCCTCTACTCAGCCATATGTTTGTCCCACATGCAGCACCTGGCCTCACGGGGTGAGAGTGCAATGATGAGGGAAGCAGAGAGAAAGTGAGTCAGGAGGGACCCTGAGGAGGTGCAGGGTGCAAGCCCAAGGGCCAAGGGGACAGGGTGGGGAGCAAGAGTGGGTTCCACCAGCTCAGGTCCAGGAGGAGGGGGGCGTCTAGGAGGAGGAGGGGCGGGTCTAGGAGGAAGAGGAGGTAGGGCGGGTTTAGTAGGATGAGTAGGAAGAAGGGCAAGTCTAGTAGGAGGAGGGGTGGGGCCAGGAGGAGTGGATGGGGAGCCCAAGCACCGAAGCTTGGCCTGCTGCAGGTGAAAGTTGTCTTCCTGCTCTTCCCAGGTCTTGAAGTGCTCCGCCTCCTTCTCTCGCTGCAGCATCTCCAGCTCCTGCTCCCGCATGGCCTTCTCTCGCTCCCGCTCTAGCCGCAGCTGCTTCACCTGAGGGCGCATGCAGAGAATGAGGGGGGACAGCAGATGACAGGGTCTCGTGGAGTCTGCCCTTATCCTTTCAGGCTGTGGGGTTCCCCAGGGTTGGGGGGGGTACTGTTCCTGGCGCCTGGCCCCAGTGGGCTAGCCCTGGACACAGGAATCGGTCCAGGGATGCCTGAAGCTCTGGACAGACTCTGGGGCAGAAGGGAACCCTCTTTCTGCTGGAGACACAGTAGCTTTAGTGGCCAGGGCTGCTCTGGCCACCCAGCAGGGAGCGCCTTAGAATAAATACTGGAGGCCAGAAAAGCTGAGGTAGAGTCATTGCCCAAGCCTCTGGATACAGCCATGCCTGAGGCCAATCTCCCCTGAACTTTCCACGAAAGCCAATCAGGTCCCCCTGGACTTAAGCCAGGGTGGGCCAGACTCACTTTCTGTCTGCATCCCTTGGATCCCTTAGGAGGGAAGCAGGGAAGCCCGGGGCGCCCCCACCTTTTGCAGCTCCAGACGGTTGTCTTCCTGGATCCTCTTGTTCCGCTCCTTCAGCTCCTTCTCCTCCAGGTGGCTGATCCCCTTCTTCTCCAGGGCCTGGAAGGGCCAACCACATGCCTGCTGAGACAGATGCCTCCTCCCACCACCCTCCCTGGGAATACCCAGCACAGCCTCCCACGCTTCATAACTGCTCTACCAGGTGGGGACCCACCAGGCCGAAGCACCTGCTCTGCTGATGAGGAGTGTGAGGCTGAGGGGATCGGCTGCCTGCAGGAACTGCCGCCTGCAGAATTGGCTCAGTCCACTCCATTATCGTGGAGCTCTGTCTGCCCTGACCATGGAATCCTACCCTGCATGTGATGCTGAGACCCTGTTCTCCCATCCTGCCTGAGGTTAGGCTGGTTCTGTGGGTGGAGGGCCTGAAATTTTACACCACAGGAGAGTGTCATCAGAGGAGAAGCTGGTGCGTGTGCTTGTGCGGGAACACAATGTCAGTGGCAGGTACAACCTGGGCACGTGCACTGGGAATGCTAAATAACGTCTTTGGAAATAATCTGTAAAGAGCGTATGAAACAAAAAGACAGAAAGGACTGGCAAGCAACATGAGCAGGACTAAGGGCCCAGCCTGGCTGCCGGAGGCTCACCTTGTTCCAGATGAAGGTGCCCAGCAGGTTGTTGTCACCAAAGGGGTTGTCGGTGTTGGTATAGCCCATGTACTCCTCGCCCCAGCCCATCTTCTCCCGTTTCTTCCGCTCCTTGGCCTCCTTCTTGGCCAGCCGGCGTGCCCGTTTCTCCTCGGGCGTCTCGAAGGCCTTCATCAGCTCCTCCTGCTGCTTCCGTTCTTCGCGCAGCCTCAGGCGTTCCTGCAGGCTCTGCCTCTGGCTCAGGGCCGCTGCCGCTGCCTCCCGGGGGCTCTGTGAGCGGTCCCTGGATGCGGAGCTGGATGCCGAGGAGCCTGGGGACCAGGAACGTGTCCGCTGCTGCCGCTGCTGGCGAGCCCATTGGCCCCGCTGCTGCTGCTGCTCATCGCTCAAGTCAGACTGAGAGGAGCGGTCCTGGGAGCGCCGGTGGGCAGGAGGGGGGCTCCGGCTCTGCCTGCCTCGCCGTGGCCGCTCCTCTTCTGAATCCAACCTGTGGAAGGAACCCACAAAGCTCTGCTTGCTGCCTGCTGGCCAGTCGCCTGTCCCACTGCCACTGACTGGGCAGGCGCCTGCTGGGGGCCAGGAGCTGGCCTAGGTTCTGGGAACATGGCAGTGACCCAAACACTGATGGTCCCTGCTCTTGTGGGGCTCACATCAACAAGTGTGACACTAGATGGGACCATGAGCCACTAGGATAGTGACAGTGCATTAGGGCAAGCAGAGGTCAGAGAGGAGCTCGCTAAGAAGGTGACATTGGAGGAAGTGTGGGGGAGCTACAGGGAGATCTGGAGAGAGTGATGGGGCAAAGGGCACAGCAGGAGCAAAGGCCCTGGGGCAGGAATTCATTTGGCATATTTAAACAGCAGCAGGCAGGCCTGTGTGACCGGAGCAGAGTGAGTGAAGGGGAGCATGGGAAGGAAGGTAGGAGGGCAAGTGGCCTGGGCCAGATGGTGAGGGAACTATAAGCTCTGTTCAAGGTGTCCAGGGGGGCTTCCCTGGTAGCTCAGTCATAAAGAATTCGCCTGCAATGCAGGAGACATGGGTTTGATCCCTGAGTGGGAAAGATCCCCTGGAGAAGGAAATGGCAACCTACTCCAATATTCTTGCCTAGAGAATTCAATGGATAGAGGAGCCTAGTGGGCTACAGTCCATGAGATTGCAAAAAGAGTCAGACACAAATTAGCGACTAAACAACAATAACAAGGCGTCCAGGGAGGGCTTACAGGAAGAAGGTGGTGTTTACCTGGCTCTATAGGACAGGCAGGAGTAAGACTGGTGGGAATACAGGGCCTTGACAGGGAAGGTGAGGAGGGCAGGCAAAGTACAAACCCTGGGGATAGATTCTTTAATGTTGGGGGCCTTTAAGCAACTAAATCTGTCTTTATTTTGTCCAGTGCTCCACCCATTAAACTCACGTCAGAAAATTTACACCTTAAAAACCAATTATTTGGCATTACTTAAACAAAAACTACAAATTTGGCCAAATCTTCATAAATGACATTGATTTGCATGACCTATCTAGAGTGGCTGATTCTCGTGAATAACTAAAATCTTAGAAACCAACAGGTGACAATAACAATCTATTGCTACCCCCAAACCACTGCTAAAACATCATTAAACATTAAACCAGAGTCAGCAAACTTTTTCTGTGAAGAGCCAGATGGTCTATGGCACAGCAACTCACCTCTGCTATCACAGGGCAAAAGTGGCCCACGAACAGCACATGAACAAACGGGCATAAGTTTGTTCAATAAAATTTTATTTCTAGACACTAAAACTTGAATTTCAAGTAATTTTAATGTGTCATGAACTACTACTCTTTTGTCTTTCCCACCCCCCCCCCCCAACATTCAAACATGTAAAAGCTATTCTCAGCCCACAGGCTGTAGTTTACCAAATCCTGGTTTAAACCATCTCTTTACTATTTTCACTGCTTTCATCTTCCTGGAATTCCTGGGTGGCAGTGATCTTATGAGACTCAAAAGGAAAAGCCACCTTCTCAAACCTAGAGCGTGATCAGTGGATGACAGCCACTCTGGCTATGGTGTGAAGAACAGTGCATGCTTCCAGAGCCCCTGTGGAGATCCCGAGGGCACAGATGACAGAACTTGGGTGAAAGTGGGGCAGGGACTGCCAGTTACAGGCTGAGCCAGCAGTAGGACCCAGCTCTGAGAGTCAGTCCCTATTTCCATGCTGATTCCCTTGTGCTGGAGTACACTGAAGCAGACTCAAGCCAAGTCTGGCCAGGTGCCCCATCTCCACAAGAAAAGGGCTGTGGGCAGATGGGAAGCTGAGCAACAAGTCTGAGGACTCAACCGAGTCCTGCCACCTGTCATCAATAGTTCTTCTCTCTCACACCCCATGAACAAGTGTTGTCACTTCTAATTCGGAAATCCCTCTCAAATCTCCCCACTTTCTCACTGTACCTTCGCACAGCCTCCCCTCGAGAAAGCCATTATCATCTGTTGCCTGAACAACTGTTACTACGTTCCTGCTCCTTGGTGTCACTCCTGCAGTCCCGCTGAGTCCCTTCTCCACGCGAAAGCCAGTGGGAATTGTGCAAGGTAATCCAGACATCACTTCTTGGTTCGAAATCCTCCACAGCTCCCTACTCCCTCTAAAAATGCTTCATGACGATACACAAGCCTGCACGATCTGGTCTCCCGCTTCCTCTCCGACCTCACCGATTCCCCAACGCCTCGCTCCTGGAGCCTCTCGCTTTCCTATCGCTGCCTGGTTAATCGCGACATGCTCAGACGTCTCCTTTTTCAGGAAGTCCTCCCTGACTAACTCGAGGGGCTCTCAGCTCCCCGAACGCTGGAGCTGGACCTCCAGCGCGGCTCACACAGCAACCCTACCTGCGCTCCCGATTCCTCCGCCTCCGTCTGCGTCGCCCCTCGTTGTCTCGGCGACGCCGGTTTCGCCGCCCATGGCTTCCGCTCCGACTTCGGCTCCGACTCCCGCTCCGGCTCCGTTGCCTTCGACCCCTGCGACCAGCCGACCGCGAGCGCGAGCGCGTATCCCGACCCATCGGCTGGGACGGTGCCGACGGCGCTGACACAAATACCCGGGGCCTGTGCCGGGGGCCTTCCTCGCTTGTGGCGCGTGCCTGGTTGCCCCGCCCACGCCTGAGCAGGGAGATTGGAACCCATCCTGTCGCCCCATGCCGCGGGGACTTCGATCCTCCTTAACCTCTCCACTGTCCTCAATGTGGCCTAAGTGATGGACTCCTGCCGGACTGTCGCCGCCAGAATTTGGGATTAGCTCTTCAGGCAATACTAAGGGCAGGCCCAGGTGGGTCCTAGCGCCTTAGCGAGTCAAAGGAACAGTGGGCGGAGCAAATGCGAACGAAGACCTGTAAGGGGCGGGGCCTGGGGAGGCGGGACCAAGAAGCCGGCCCAGAGAGGAAGAGGAGCCGGCATGGGAGGGGTCTAAGAGGCGTGGTCGAGAGAAGGCGGGGTCTCTGGGGCGTGGCCTAGGAGGCGTGTCTTGAGGGCGAACTCTCTCTGGTCTTGAGGCGGGGAAGCCTCCAGACTGTACGTTTAAATCCAGGCTGCTCCAGGAGACGAGGGGTGGGAGCTGGGATGGAGACCGAAAAGTCTTAGACGATGGGCTGACCCTCTGTGAGAGTCTTCATCATGCTACACCACTGCCAATACCTGTGTTTCCTGGATTAAGCTTAAAAAAAACACTTGCATAACGTCTTAAGTTCCTCATTAACTCATTTTATAGATGGAGAAATTGAGGCTGAGAGAGGGAAAATCACTCCAAAACCCCGCCCCCAATGAGCCAGTGTGGAGCTGTGATTTGAACTTGGTGGCCCGTCCGGCTTTGTCCAGTGGGTGCCGGCGAACCGTGGGAGGGCTTTGAGCAGGGAGGGAAGTAAGGGGTCTTTAGGTGGAGTTCCTGCAGGGCCATTATGGAGGGGCAAGACCACAAAGGGGCGACAGTGGAAGCCCGAAGATCTGGAGGAGCCCAAAGTCCTGCTCTGAGTTCCCCAAGCCCCACCCCAGGGGATGGTGCTTAATTCTTTAAGCCAACTCTTTAACTGTGTAGAACACAACTTCCAGACACCATCCTAGATGCTGCTAGCTTTGCATATTCTGCCTGGTGCTGCAGCGCAGGTTGGAGGGTGGTGGCATGGAGGCAACCCTTGATAACTGCCTGTCTTGGAATGTGGGTTGTCCTGGTGACAGGCTGGCCCAAAACGTGCTTTTCCCCACCCGGATGCATCCTTGAGCATATTTCCTCTCTGATCATAAGGGGAACATAGTCGTGATCACCTAGTCTTGTGTACCACCGAGATGTGCTATCTGTGTCTGGGACCAAAACTGGGTTGCCAAGGGCTTGCTTACAGACAGGATCTTGTTTTCAATGCAGTGTTTCTCAAATTGGTAGTCAGGGAGAAATATTTTCCCCTTAAAAGGGGTCCATGCAATACTCAGTTTGACGGACTGGCAGAACAGTCTCTGAGGAATGTGTGTTCCTGAGGTCAGCTTTTATTTATTTAAAAAAATCTTTTTGGCCAGGCGGCATGTAGGATCTTAATTTTTTGACCAGGAATCAAATCTGCGTCCCCTGCAGTGAAGTGCAGAGTCTTAATCAGTGGCTTGTCAGGGGAGTCCCCTGCGGTCAGCTTTTAAATTTTTTTTTCCTAGCCGAAGTGGAAGCCAATGCTACTAAAGCATTTGGGTCCATTGTTGATCTTATTTATTGTGATTCTTCCTAAGGTTTCTTTGTGTTCTCCTTCAAAGTCAGTCTTTAAACTCCCATCCAGACCACCAGAGAGACAGAGAGAGGCGGCTGATGCTTATTACCCGATTTATTAGAGATCTCTTCAACGTAAAAAGGGGGGGGGGGGTGGCGGGGCTGGAGAGGGGGAGGATCTGGGGCTGCATACGAGTGTTATGGGGCCAGCAGTGGCTGCGGTCACAGAGGCGCCCACAGCTCTGGGTTTGAGCGGGCCGGCGTTCTGTGCCCGAGGAGGCTGAGCCCCGGATTGTCACACACCAGACCACGGGGGCTGAGCACACGGGACCCCCAGTGAGATTAAGACACACAAGGTTTGCAGTTTTGTTGTGTTTGGAAATCAGTTGGGCCATAAAAATGGGGTTGGGGTGGGGACAGGCGATGCAACTGAATCACCAGAGAAGGTGACTGAGGGTGCTTGTTCTGGGGTGGGGACCGAGGGGCTGCAGCGACAGTACCATGGCAGGGGACCCCATGGGGATGGGAGTATTGCACTGAGCCAGGTGGTGGAGGAAGGGGGCGAGAGGAGGCAGAGGATGGTGGCTGGGAGGGGACACGCGGGAGGTCCCACCTTGTCAGTCTCAGGACACACCTTTCCCGTGTACAGTACGGCACGGCAGACAGTGCCCACGTTCTCAGTGACAGAAGCTGTCAAGGATGAGCTGGGACGGAACTGGAGCATCACCACCAAGGAGTTGGCAGATTTCTATCCTGGGGGTGGGATGACAGCTGGGTGGGTCCAGGGCCCCTCCTGTTGGGGGTCTGGGGAAGGCTGTGAGTTTGCTGCATGTTATAAATAAGGTCTTGCCTTCCCACCCTCTCACCCTGACCATAAGCACACACTTCCTGGCAGCCTAGTCCGAGGACCACCTTGCATCCATGTGACAGTTCTCTGAAAAAGGGACAAAAAAATACAACCAACACAAAGGCGGCTCTGAAGGGGTATTCATGACTTAGCACGGGAATGAAAACATCATGATGTCCAGGAGGTTTGCAAATTTCTCCAAGTGAGCATCTGTCTGTGATTCACTCAAGAAAGCCCCGGGGCCCCGCTCCCCGGCTCCAGGTGGCCGAGGGCACCCTGGAAGTGGGGCCTGCTGCTCAGGTCGTCCCCATGGGATGCACCGCATCTCTGCAGCCAGCCTTGGGGGCCTGGGCAGGGGCTCTGATGTCGGCATTGGCGCGACATAACAGTGGCTGTTAAGTCATCTTCAGACCTCTGCCCATTCAGCCCACCTCCTCCGGGCGGGACAGGGCACCAACTGGGGACTTGTGCGCATGGGGCACTGTGGACGGTGCCTTGGTGGAAGTCCAGGTGAGGATGCTCCAGGGTCTGTACACACCCTCGTGGGTAGGAGGGGAGCAGAACACCTGCAGGATTTTTCTGATGGGTCCTCTTCCCCAAGCCTCGTGCTGTGGCATCCTTGGTGGCCCTGTGAGGGGAGAGCCCCCAGGGCACAGCCCGAGGAGGGGTGCAGCCAGCCAACAGGCTCTGTCCAGGTGCAAAAAGCAGGCTGTGCCAGGGGAGGCGATGAGGGGCCCTCGTAGGAAAGGACAGCAGTGTACATAGCTTGCAATGAACTTGAAAATCAGATCCTGGCTTGGCGGGTTCTCCAGCCATCTCAGGCTCTACCAGGGAGGCAAAGGTGGGAGTTCTTCAGCAAAGTGCAACTTCCACTCCACGGTGGCTCCCAGCTCCACCCATGCAGGGCCAGGTGGGCCAGGTGAACAATCCCTGATGCAGCCCTCTCTGGAGGCAGGCAGGAGAGACCCTGCAAAGCTGTCAGCTCCAGCAGCCGCCTAAGGACACAGCAGGGCCCCTGGCAGTCACCCTGTGGGGCTCTGGGCCCAGAAGTGGGACCATCCAAAAAAAATTGTTTTTTCACCAAGAATTTCTTCTCCTATCCTTCAATCAGCACAAGTGTCTCCATCACTTAAAAGAGAGAGGATGCCCACCTCAGTCCTTTAACAGGAGGGGATCTGGTCTTCTAGCCCTGGCGGCCTGCCCATGGGGGCTCCCCTTCAGGACACAGATCTTAGGAAGTCCCAGGGCCTCAGTGCCTGGCTGCCTCCTCCTGGCTCGGCCCGTCTTCCGGAGGAGAGAAGCCCAAAGCCCTGAGCTCCACTGAGTCAGGGCAGCTATGTGTCCACATGGAGGTTCTCATCACACCTGGGGATTCCTACTCGTGGTCACAGGGTAGGCAGGTGGTGGGAGACAGATGCTGAGAGATGGCAGGGCCACTGGTGAAAAGCCGTCCCCAGCCACTACCGTGCTGCCCTCAAGGATGGTGTCTAGCTCTCTCGGCCCCAAAACATGAGCCAACAGTGCTTGGCAGACGCAGTGTGCAGCCTCCAGAGGCACCCTGGGGAACACGGTGGCCCTTCTGTCATAGGGGCCTGTCCACCCCGGCCCAGACCTAGAGTGGATTCCGCTGGGGCGCAGGTTCCCTCAGCAAAACATGCAAGCACAGCAATGAACCAAAAGTGCAGTGAAATAGAGTTTCTTCTTTTCCATCGTGGTTTTTTTTTGCCTTTTTCTTTTTCTAAAAAAACACACACGTGTGTGCTACCATGTCTGTGCAAAGAATAAGGACCCAAAATAAATACATGATCGGAAATGCAGGAGGGTTCACAGTATCAGGCGTAGGTAGTCATCCGGGAGCCAGGGCGGGGCAGGCCGTCCAGATGGGGTTCGCTCAGCAGCCAGGAGTGTCGGTGTCGTCAGGGGAGGACGAGGATGAGGGCTGGCTGCCAGGCGGGTGTCTCCCGAGCTCTGGGCTGAGCGAGGCGGGCAGTGCCTCCAGGAAGCGGCCGGGGCAGCAGCGGCACTCGGCTCCGGGTCAGTGTCTGCATAGGAATTACTGCAGAGGCAAGGCGGCGGGTGAGCGCGTAGTGGGCTGGGGCCAACCCCCACCCGCCCGGCCTCCCGTGGCTAATGCCACAAGCCAGGGACCCCGGGAGCCGTGAGGGCTGGACACAGGCCATGGCGCAGCAGGACCCGGCTGCCCCTCCCACTGGAGACCTCAGTTTCCCCATTGGTCCCAGGGGTGTCTGGGGGCCAGGCCCTCAGGCCCTCCTGGGCCGAGGCCTTGATCTGAGCCCCGAGTGGGCCCGGCTGGCCAGCCATGGGCTCACTTACTGTGTCGCTCTCGCCGTCGGAGGCAGGCTGGGCCTGCGTGCTATAGTGAAGCGGGGAGTACACCCAGCTCCTCTCATCGGTGGGCTGCAGGGCAGGTGGGCAGGTGGGCGGCACGTGCAGGAGGGGTGCAGAAGAGCAGGGTGCGAGGAGGCGCGAGAGGCGACAGGGAGGAAGGAAGGAAGAAACAGAAATAAAAGAGGGGGACCCCCAACGTGGGATGAGTGGGCGGCTCAGCCCCCGTGCCCTCTCCCTGACAGGGCCTGCCCCAACCTGGACGGCCCTTGGGCCTGGTGGGGCGGGGGCCGGGCCTCCGGGGCTGAGTGGCCAGAGCGTGGCAGGGGGCAGGGTGGGCAGCGGGAAGCAGCGCGTGGGTCCAGGCAGAGCCGGCACAGCGGGAGGGGGAGGCGGGCAGGGCTCGGTTTCCTCTGCTGTCCGCCCACCCCCCAGCCCCATAACCTCTGCCCTAGCCCAGCAGCACCCCAGCTTCAGGCCTGCCTACCACTGGGGACTGCCAGCTGGAGCAGCGCCCTGGGGACCCGCTGCGGGGTGTACTGGCTGGCAGGGGCACGGGGTGGAGCCCACTTCCTGCCCTGGCACACACAGATCTGCTCCAGGACCGAGGCAGGTGCCCCCCAGAGAGCAAGCAGCAGAGGCCTCTCTGCTCCACGCCTGGAGCACAGGGACACCTTCCTGGGGAGGGGCACAGGCAGAGTGGGGATTGGCCACCAAGGGGCCCCTGGGCCTGGCAAGGGCAGGCTGGTCTTTCTCCAGCCATGTCTGGGCAGGCTGGGCTCAACTAGGGAGAGGACATATACTTCCCCAGTCCCCCTTGCCCTTCCTAGGTCTGCTCTCACCACCAGAACCCTCCTGGGCCTGGCAGCTCCCTTGGGGCTCCCCCAGCCACCTTCTCGTCTTTGCTCTTTTCCCCTACTACACGCCGGCCTTCAACATCCCACAGCCAGAGCACACACCTGTCCTAGCCACATCCCCCTGGCTGTCCCATGGCCTCTAAACCCACCATGGCCCCCGAGACCCAACCCTCCTTGGCCCAGTTGGGAGGATCATCAGCAACCAGCCTCTGCCTTCCTGCCCCTCGGGGTCCACCTGTTCTTGTACCTGCATAGCCTCTGCCTCTACATTTGCTCCACCCGACCCTCCCCACAGCTCACAGGCCACGATGGTACCCATGTGGACCCAGAAGGCCCAAGAAGGCTGTGTCCCCATGTGGGCAGGTTCCCACAAAGGCACCCAGAGCCAGGGGAGCAGGGCGAGACCCCAGTGAGGGCCCTGCTCGTGCCTTCAGGGGGTCACAGAACCATCAAGCCATGTCTGGCCACTTGGGAGCCCAAGGTGCAGGTCCAGGCCTCTCTGTGGCCACAGAAGGTGCTGACATTGGGGTGGTGGCCCTTCTGGGCTCAGAATGTGGGTGACACAGGGGTCCCCAGGAACCCTGTGATGAGCTGGCCCTGGGTGACCCACAGAAGTTGAGTCCAGGGCATGCCTTCCCCGCACAGCAGGCCTTGGGGTCCAGCCTTCCTCCTGCCACTCCCTTGCCTCCTTCTCCACCCATCAGCCCCCAGTATCTCATTCTGTGGTGCCCCCAGCGAAGATAGCCCTTCCTCTTCCACCTCCCCACACCCTGGCCGCATCTCAGAGCCCGCTTGACCCTTTCCAGATGCCCGTTGCCATTGGCTCCCCTCCCCATGGCCCTTGGGCACCATGTGTCCCAGTTCTGGGACCATCTCTGGGGTGCAGTGTCCCCGGTTGGACCGAGCAAGGAGGAGATCTCCCCTTTTCAGGCTTGCTCGGCAGCGCATGACACCCTGAGACACTCAGAGGGACCACTGACAGGGCTGGAGTGTGGCCTCTGAGGAGCCTCACTTTGAGAACACAAAGTCTCGCTTTAGATCTGCGCCCTGTTCTGCCCGTTGAGTGCTGTCTCTGGGAGGTCAGCTGCCTCTCTGGGCCCCCCGTTTACTGCTCACGATGACAATAACGAGCACTAACAATGCCACTGCCACACAACATCCCACAGCATCCCAGATATGCCGGGCGGGTAAGTGTTTATTAGACATACGCCTGAAGTTTGGGACCTAGATTTTGTGTACACTACATGCTCGTGGGCTACCTGGGGAGCCAAGGTCTGTTTCTCCATCTGTGAAATGGGTACAGAGACACCAACTCCTCTCTCCTGTAATTAAGAGCTTGGCTTTGTGGTCCTTCCGCTGACCTGGGAGGAAGTCACCCCCTTCAGGGGACAGACGCTCCGGGAGTGCTGTCGGCAGCAAGGTCTGAACAAGTGGGAGCTGTCCACGTGACACGTCCCTGACCCAGGAGTGCTGGGAGGAGGGGCAGCAGTGGCTGGGGGCTGGGGGTCAGATGCCGACCCTGCCACGGCCAGGCTGTCCCTGGGAGGCCCAGCGGTGAGCCTGCAGGCGCCATGACGCCCAACTCAACGGGGAGTAAACGTCCCCACAGGACGCCCACAGCCCAGCGCCCCATGCGGGCCAGCATGGCCGACCTCAGCCGCAGCGATGTTTTCCCCATGTCCCTTCTTGGAGGAAGAGGGACGACCAGGACTTGTGGCTCCCTGCTGCCCAGGGCGCGGGGTGGGGCCTGGCTCCCTGGAGGCCTGCCGTGGTCACTTACAGTCCCTGAGGAGCTCAGCGTCACGGCCCGCAGTCGGCGATGCCGGGGAGAGTAAATCCAGTACCTCCCATCGGTGAACTGGGCGGGCCGGGCGGGCGGGGGAGGAAGCAAACAGAGGACAGGATGAAGTGATAGGACGAGGCCATGGGAGTCTGGCGGGTGGGCAGGCAGGCAGGCGGAGAGGGCATCAGGTGGGGCAGGTGAGCTGACGGCCAAGCGGGAAGAAGGGGTGGGCGTCCCACTGGCTTTCTTCTCTGCTGTGTGCAGGGCCTGGCTGCAGATCTGGGTTTCACGCCCCCGACTCCTGACAGGACATGGCCCCTGGGGCCGCCTCACACACAGATGCAGAGAACAGGACAAGATCAGCCCCGGTGGGGTGGGGATGGGGTGGAACACAGGGTGCGCTCGCTCGGTGCCCTGCAGGCCAGGCAGCGTTGGCTTGGAGACTGAGAGCAGGGGCTGTTAGAAGCAGTGATGTCAGCAGGAGGGCCAGGCTCACCCAAACAGCCCCGAGGCCCAGCGCTGGGCAAGGGCAGGGTCGGGGGTCAGACGTGAGAATGAAAGTCTGGGAAGAGGACAGCAGGCGGGGCTGGTGTTTGGCTGTCTCTGCTATAATTAGGGCCATCTGATCCCAGAGCAGGGCATCCTGGGGAGACAGCTCAGGACCTACTGTTAGGGTTGGGGCGGTCACTGGACTGGGCTTTGAGGGCTCCCAGGCCCCCTCCAGGACCCACTTCATCCAGGTTCCTGCCTGCCTGTGGGAGATGTGAGGGGGAGGAGATGGCCAGCTCTGGAGGGAGGTCCCAGGTACCCAGGGGAGGGCCCCCTCCTGCTCTGATAGACCCCACCTTGTCCAGGAGCAGCTGTGCATCCTCATCCCATGAGGTTGGCAGCGTGGAGCCCACCTGCCCCTCGCCTTGGTGCCCCGGCCTCCTTAAGCATGGAGCCTGCCCACCGTACCCACAACCCGGGGAGAGAGAAGGTGTGTGTCATGCCAGCCCCACGGTCGGCCTGGGCCTCCCCCAGGGCCAGGGGGCGGAGCACGCCAGGACTCCAGACGCCTCCCCAGGCCCTGCTGGGCTCAGGGCCAGACATGGTCACGAGGCCAGGGAGGACGGTGGGAGCGGGGCCCTGCCACATCACCTGAGAGTGAGCGAGCCAGGCACATGGACCTGAGTGTGAAAAGGTGAGCACACACTCATGCCTGTGCCTGAGTGAGTGCACCTGCAGGTGTGCACGAGCGCCTTGAGTGTGCGACGAGTCAGTGGGAGAGTGTGAGGGAGTGGTGTGCCTGTGTGTGAATGGGGGTGGACATGAGCATACGTGGGTTTGTACGGGCACGTCTACACACACGTAAGCACAGGTGAGCGCCGGTGGTCGAGAGTCCGGCGACGGGAGGGAGCCCTGGGGGACTTACAAAGTAGATGTCCGTGGCAGGTGCGTCTTCCTCGTCCGAGGCCTGGCTGGCGGGCTCGGAGGCCTGGCTGGCGGTTTCTGCTTCGACAGCGGCAGAGGCACAGGCTGGGGACGCCCCCTCCCTGAGGACACGGGCAGGACATGGGAGTCCTGGGGGAGCTCTGGAAAGCACGCATCTCCCCCCCGCAGCCCAGACCCTCTCCACTCCCTCCATCCATCATGGAGACCACAGACGCAGGAAATTCAACGGCAGGGGTGGGTTCTGCCTGACACACTCTGGTTCTCTCACAAAACAGAACACCCCTAGGCACTGTTGCCGCCAAGGGAACCAAGAGCCCGGCTCCGAGCAGGTGGCCTGGCCCCCTCCACTCACTCAGGGGCACGCCTGTGGGCAAATCCCCACCTCACCACTCACTCGCTGGGCAACCATTAGGACTATACTCTTTCTCAGGGACTCAGTTTCCTCACCTGTAAAGTGGGGACATATACCCACCCTGACAGGCCAGAATCTTTTGCTCCTCTTTCTGGAGCACTTCCTAGGTGCCAGGCCTGTTTGAGGGCCTGCTGTCCTGTGTTGTTGTTGTTTATTTGCTCAGTTGTGTCTAACTCTCTTGGGACCCCATATACTGTAGCCCACAGGCTCCTCTGTACATGGGCTTTCCCAGGCAAGAATCCTGGAGTGGGGTGCCATTTCCTTCTCCAGGGCATCTTCCAGACCCAGGTAACTAACTCACGTCTCCTACACTGGTAGATGGGTTCTTTACCACTGAGCCACCAGGGAAGCCCCTGTCCTGTGTTACAGATGAGGAAACTGAGGCGCAGAGTAAAGGTGGGGAAGGTGCCGGAGGCCATGGCAGGCAGCCACGTGATTAGTGAGAAATTTCACTTCTCGGATGAGAAGCTCAAAACCTAATAAAGTTAGAAATAAGTACCAAAAAGGTAAACAAAAAATCTTAAATACTTGAGACACCCCTGAGATGCCTCAGTCTAGGGTCTCGCCCTTAGCACTGCTGACAGTGGGTAGGTCATTCTCTGTGGGGCCAGTCCTGGGCACAGTGGGGTGTAGAGCAGCCTCCCTGACGCCCACCATGATGCCAGCAAACCCCCAAGTCGTGACCACCAGAGATGTCCCCGGACATCGCCCGCTGTCCCCTGAGGGCAGAATCACCCTCAGGTTGTTGAAAGCCACTATCTTAATTCAAAGAGGAAATTTTAAAAAAAAAGAAAGAAAATTTCTAGCCATCTGTACCTGAGCCAATATAAAAGAACTGCTTCACCTCAAACTCATGGGACAGGGCAATAGCAACACTTACAGGAAAACACATAGCCTTAAGGGCCTCATTGTTAAAGAAAAGAAGGAACTTAGGCACTCAACCTACTGGAAAAGAGAAACAAGTGAAAAACAAACCAGAAGCAGCTAGAAAGAAGACATTACTGGTGAGTTACACTGAATGAGATAAAAACAGAACACAACAGGGGACCAAACTTGGTTTTTGAAAACCTTGTAGGTTACTGTCGTGCAAGCCCCGACAAAGCCAAGAGGATGCAGAGAGGAAATGTGGCAGGAAAAGTGACCTCAGAAGACAGGGTGGCTCTGAGTCCTGGAGGAGGAAACCCTTCCCAGAGTGAAAGACCCACACTATTCCCGGCCTTCCGTGCTCCCTTCCCAAGCTGGAAGCCCCATTCCCACCCCTAGCTTGTGTACTACTTTTCCCAGTCTGCCCTGCGGCCAGCTGGCTACGTAACCACGCTTGGCCAATGGGACCAGAGCAGAACCCGAGACCAGGAATTAGTCAATCGACTGTGGGGACCACTCACCCTGCATCTTCCTCCTTGGGGACCACGATCTCCACGCTGCATGTGGGCTCCACCTGAACTGTGATCTGCTGCAGGTCCTCCTCCGCGTGCATCTCCTCCTGGGGCCTGGAGGCAAAGGGAAGCCGCGCCTCAGTTTCCCTCCTCACCCCCCTCCGCCCTGGAAGCACCTGCTGAGCTCCAGGCCGGTGTCAGCTTCCAGTCCCAGTAAGAAGCTTGGAGCTCCAGGAGGTGCTATCTCTGGGCACCATCTGACCAGGGCCCTGAGCTGGCCCAGCTCACATCTGGTCCCTGGCCGTTCTGCCCACCTGGGGCTGCAAGGTGGCAGTGACTGACCATCCACCAGGGGCTAGCCTGTGACTCTGGCACCAGCTGGGACACAATGAGTGAATGGGGGTCTGGATCCTGCCCACCCCCTGGGGGCAGCTAGGCACCTGCCTGGGGCCTGCACTAGGGGGCTGGGATGGTTCTGGGGTTCCAGGCCTAGATCCCTGATGTAAGTGAGTCAGAACATGCCAGCAACCGGGTGTGCAGATGGCGCACCTTCCTGGATGGCATCACCAGAGAGCAAACGGGTGGCTGACGTCAGAGCAGGTAGCTGGACGGAGGGTGATGCACATGATTTTTTTTTTGCACCATGATTATTTTTCCAACTGGCAGAAATCACTCCCCCCAAAAAAGTAATTACAGAAAACAACCCCTCTTCACTCCAGTCCTGTTATAAGATCAAACAACTGGGAACAACCCACATGCCACATGCCCGGGAGGGCAAGTCACAGCCTGTTAGAGGAAGGGGACCAGCACCTACTCTACCTGCTCATACAGGTGACGTACCGCCAGCAGGTGACAGAGCAAAGGGCAGGGCGGCGCCCAGAGCGCATGCTGGTTGAAATGAGAGGGAGAGACAGGCCCGAATGTGTGTCTCTTTGTATCTTCATAAATGTCTCTGGCAAGAGACAAAAAAAATCTGTCCGTGGGTTACTCCCAGAGAGGGGAGTGGGCATGGGGCAGGGGGCAGGCATTTCTGTTTTCCCGTTTGTATTTCTTAGAATAAAAATATTAATAAGAAAGAGAGAAAGAAGAACCAACAGCCAAGTGTGGGAGATGAATCCTCTGGGTACCGAGGTGGAAGACAGAGTCCGAGTGACCCCATATTCTCTGCGCTTCTAGAGCCTGACTGGAATCTGTGCTCAGAATGGTGTGGTCAGAGAGGAAGGGCTCTGGTGGGGAAGGTGGAGGAGGGATGGGGGCAGGAGGTTGGGGGGAGAGGGGAGAAGAGACAGGAGAGAAGGGAGAGGGCTGGGGTCTCATCTCACCGGCCATCCTGTCCCGAGGACTGCGTGCGCCGCCTGCACAGAGACCGCAAACACGTGGAAAAAGTGGGGTGAGGCCCCTCCCAATCAACGTCCTGCCCACCCCACGACCCCGCCCGTCCCACGGCCCAGGTACATGGTCAGGTCCACTCACCTGTACCGCGGCTGCTCCGACGACTCCGAGGGGGACCGCTCTGGGATGGAGAGGGATGTGGAGGACAGGGTCGTGGCGATGGAGGCGGTGGTGGCCTCCTCAAAAGATGGCGGCGTGCAGGGCAAGAGGTCCGGCCGGCCTATGGGGAGGAGCAGGTGGGCACTTGTGCAAGCCAGGCACCCAGGGCTGCTTCTGTGAGGCCTCTGAGCTCTACCTGCAACTTGGCTCACCCCCAACTACCCATGCCCTCTCTCTCACCCACCACCTCACACTGTTGTCCCCACCAGCTTCAGGAGGGGAAATACGCTCCCATTTCCCCCCTGGCGTAAGGCCTTCCAGTACCTATCCCCTGTTCTCAATTAAAAACTCCCTTCAGGGTCCTGCTCCACTGGCCTCTCTGCCTCGCTCTGCTCTAGCCACACTCCTCATTGTTCCCCGTACTGTCCCCTGGGCCTTTGCACAGGCAGTGTCTCCCTTCCCTGATGCTCTCCCCTACCACACCTGCCCCTCCCTGCCTGGAATCTCTGACCCAGGAAATGCGAGGGACTTTCCTGAACACCAGGCTGACCCCATTAACCACTTCATCCCCCCAGGTCTCCGTGCATCTCTGATGTAACGAGAGCCTGTCACTTGAGGGTGGGGGGTGGGGGGTGAATTCTGTGCTCAGCTCTCACTGTGACTCTTCCAGGGACCCACTCCCAGCTGCTCCCTACTTCTCAGCTGCAGATCTTGGGCTGAGGGGGGTGACTGTGACCCAGCCCCTCCCATCCAGGTTGGGCCCAGTACAGGGGCCCCTCCCTTCTCAGCCCCCTCGTCTCCCAGCCACCTGCTCACCCTCGTCCTCCAGTGTGGGGTAGCTGCGGGCTCCCCGCAGATCATACTGTGCATCCTCCCGCTCGCTGGGGATCTGGCTGGCGGAGAAGGCGGCTGTGGGCCCCAGGGGCTTGACGGCCAGCAAGGCACCACGGCCCTTCTTGGACGGTGAGGACTTCAGGGCTGCAGAGGGAGGGCGGCTGGTGCTGGGGAGCTTGAGCCCCGCAGCAGCACCCAGACAGGGCCCCACAGCCCCCAGAGCCTCCTCTGTACCAAAGCCTGGCTGCCCCACTGCCCCACCTCCAGCCTGTCCACCAACACCCTTCACTCTTGCTCTTGGTAGGGGAAGCCTGCCCTACTTTCCAGATGGCTTGCCTGCGGGGGTGGGGTGGCAGTGCAGGAGCCCAAGTGCCCTGTCCTGCCCACTGGGAGAGATGGGATGAGATCCCAGGGACCCAGAACTCCCACTCTAGCCCCCTGGAAACAGCAGTAGGATCAGCAGCTGCCAATGTTTACTTAGCACTTTGGGGCCTCAGCCCCTGAGTCTCAACCCACCCGACTCTCAGACATGGAAGCCAAGGGCCTGGTTCCCATCCAGGCTGCATGGCCTTGGGGTCCCTGAGTCCCCATCTGCAACAATGGGTCAAAGGAGGCAGGAAAATCCTGACACACCTTCCATACCACCTTGACCCCACCAACGCCTATCACCAGCCTCTCCCACGCCTCCAGTGACCACTGCCCCATACACAGTAGGTGTTCAGTTTGCCTTACACAGCTATCCAATCCCAGAGGCTGGGGAACTCCCTGGGTCCCCAGCCCCATGCCATGTTCCTGAGGGGCCACCCCAGTTGCCCCGTTCCCTGGACCAAGTCCTTGACTGCGTCCTAAGGCTGGTGAGTGGAGGACCAGGACCCTGGGTTTACCCTGCTCTTCACCTCCCACTCTCCTCCCTCTGCACCCCCACCCAGAGGGCCCGGGCACTCACAGGAGTTCTTCCGGAAAACCGTGTTGCTCATGAACTTGAAGAAGCGCTCGGCATAGAAGCTGGGCCGGTGGACGGAGACTGTGTCCTGGGAAGGGAAGGGCGGTCTGAGGGAAGGCAGGGGGTGAGGGCTGGAGGGGGCCCACAGGAGCCCCCGTGTCAGGGCTGGTGTGTCACCTTGATGGGGAGGGGACCCCAGGAACCCGTATTGATGGCAGAGACAGGGAGGCAGGGAGATGGTTTCGTGGTAACTGTGTCCATGTTTTTAATTGTTGACCCTCATGAATAAAATGGGTATTCAAAGAGGTAACTGAATAAACATCAAAATCAAGAAACTGGAAAGAACCTCTACAGCTGGGGGGTGGAAGGAGAGTGCAGCCGACCCTGGTGCACAGGAAGGCTTGTCCCGGGGGCAGGCAGACCAGGCTCCCGCACTCATGGTGGGGTGACCCTGGCCGCGTACTGCTCGTTGGTGCCCCGGGGGGGGACTCAAGGCTGCTGGGCAGGCCCAGACGCAGGGCTGGGATGCCCGTGAAGCAGGGAGCCCGGCACACAGTTGGGGTGCCATACTGCAGGGCCCCTGGGCGCACACCCTGGCTATCCCTGGATCCAGTCTGCTCACTTGCTACAGCACCGTCTCCCCAGCACTGCTGATTGCAGGCCAGTTGTTCTCTGGGGGTCCATCCTATGCCCTAGGGTGGGGGCAGCATCCCTGGTCCCCACACACTAGATCCAGTGTGACCACCAGAGACGTCCTCAGACACTGCCTGGCGGCCTCCCCCGGCTGTAACGTAACAGAACGCATCTGGACACAGGGCATCCCATCCCGGCCTGCCCTGAGGGGGTCACATGGCCACGGGGACCCGTGCTGGCTGATGGTGAGTGAGCAAAGACAGCAGGAAGAGGGGCCCTCTCTCTGGCTGGAGCCGAAATGGGGGCTACCATCTGGGCCAGGGGCCAAGGGCAATGCCTGGGGTGTACGGGGATACACAGGAAGAAGATGGCCACCAGTACTGTGGGGCCACTCTACCAGTCTCAGGTTTCGCACAACTGGAAGGTTACTTTTTTTGGCCGTGGTGCATGCATGGCAAGCGGGATCTTAGTTCCCCACCCAAGGACCAAACTTGCGCCCCCCCCAATGATGGGAGCTTGGAGTCTTCACCACTAGACCGCTAGGGAAGCCCCTGGATGGTTACTTTGATGTTTGGGCCCCTTTGGAGCTGACCTCGATCTTCTGACAGGGTCACGACCCCTCCATCTGCTCTCTCCTCTGCTGTGGGTTCACCGCACAGAAGGGTTTCCCGCTGGCCCCACCTGGGGGGAACATTCTGAAAGCTCCCCCTGGACCCTCGAAACACTCTGAGGCGTAGAGGGGAAGGTTGTTGGGACCTTGGGTTTTGCAAACTGCACACACACAGCCCTTAGCACTCAAGTAAGATGGCCTGTGGGGGCTACAGGGGGAGAGGCCTCTGCCTGAGGGTCCACAGCCGGACTAGGGCCACAGGTAGACAGTTTAACCCTAGCAGTTGGTCCTCATGGTATTTTACACTTTGAGGTAATTCACTGCAAGGGTTTACGGGTGGGCTGTGCTCACAAGAAGACACAAGTTTCCAGATTTTTTTGAACAACTGAGCCCATCTGTGTAAGCAGGCCCCCACCTGCAGGGTCAGCAGGGTCAGAGCTGTGCAGTGCTGCCCCTGGGGTGCCACTGGGGCCCAAGACCCCCTCCATATCACACACTTCCAGAATGTTCTCTGTCTGATTGGCCCCTGACTTTCCCAGCCTGTTCTCACTTCTAACTCACTGGGGGCCCCCAGTCCCCTCCTTCAGGAAGCCTGTATGCTAAGCCTGTGCCCTCACGGATGGCTTGGGCCCCTGCTCGGGGGTCCTATGGCTGCCTCAGTGTCTTGACTTGGCCCTGACCCCCTGGCCTGTGACCATGGCTTCAGAAAAGTGGACGTGTCCCTCGGCTCTTTAGTACTCAGGTCTTGCCCAGAGTGATGGTCAGGATATTTGTAGATGGATGGACAGAATGAACAAGTGGAGGATGCTCACCCCATCGTGGACGAGAGCCTTCCAGGTGTGTTCCAGCTTCTTGATGAACCTGCAGAGGAGAAAACACCCAGGACGTCAGCCACACCTCCAGGTCTGGGGGAGGTCTCTTCCAGCCGAGCTCATCCCAGGGAACACAGGTGGTCTCCAGGGACCTTTGTGGTCATCATGACTGGAAATTTTCCTGGCATAAAGGGGGCAGAGGAGCCCTGGTCGAGAGGAACCAGGCCACCTGCTGTACCAGTCAGAGGCCACCCTGCTCTTTCCAGCCCCCTTGACCCCTCCCCACTGGCTGGCTGCTCCCATCACTGCTGCTCTGTAGGAGGAAGTGGAAAGGCTGCAGTGCGTGGCCTTCCATGGGGGATGGAGCCCGCCCTTCCTCTCTCCCTTGGCCCAGGCTGAGCCTGTCTCCTCCCTGCTGGAGGGAGCGCCCAGTGCCCCAGCCAGGCTCCCGTACCACACCTGGGCTGGGGAGCATGTTGCCACCTCCAGACAGCCCCCTCGAATGCCTCTGGGCTGCAGGGGGAAGGATATCCTCCTTGACACACACCCCTGCCCTGGGATGAGCTCTGGCTGCCAGCCCTTGGCTGTACTACCCGTCTTGCTCCACCCGGGTCTCCATGGAAACCCTGACCTACTGCTCGGAAAGCTGCCTGCTCTGCTCCACACTGGGAGGGAGACACCAGCAGGAGCTGAGGTAGCCCAGTCTTGGCACACAGCAGGGCCCACAGTCAGCCAGTGACACCCTACACTCCACCCTGCCCTGTGCCAGCCCTGACCTGTCCCTGACCAGGCTCTCACTGGGGAGTGGGGAAGTCGGGCCAGGGGCATGCACCCACCCTGAGGAAGGCAGGATGGGGGGCGGGGACCGACCTGTAGGATTGCAGGATGTCGATGATTCCAATGTGCAGAAGCAGCCGCTCTCCTCGACCATTCACAGCGGGGATCCCCCCCAACCTGAGGAGAGGGGTCAAGATTGTCAGCACTCATGGAGCCAGCCCAGGGATGAGCCCCGTCTATCAGGAGCACAGGCTGGAGGTGGCCTAGAGCCCAGCCTGGTCTGGGACTTAGGGGCACAGAAAGAGAGGGATGAGTGGGCAGGAGTGATGGAGCTCAGGGCTTGAGGATCCACACGTTCCCTGTAGGTGGCCGCCTGGCTGGACCCTCAGAGGGGCACCTGACACCTGGGAAGCCCATCACAAAGAGGGATCGAGTGGCCTTCTTGGCCCACTCATTGAGTCAACGCTGTACCACCAAAGGGTCCGGGCCATGAGACTCAAGTGCACGCATACCCACACATGCACACACGGAGCTTGCACACATACACAGGTGCATGCACACCCACACGTGCACACGCGGAGCTTGCACACTCACACACGTACATAGGTGCATGCATGAGCACATACACACTTTGGGCGCAGGCTGGGGTGTTAAAGCTGCTGCAACCCCAGAACAAGCCCGCCCGTGCAGTTAGTGGGGCCCACGAGGCAGCAGCTTCCTGCACGCCCAGGCCCCCAACAGGCTCTGCCACCGCACTCCGCACTGCGCTCACCTTCGCACCTGCTGTCTCGCCTGGCCTGGCACCAACCCTACAAATGCCAGATGGCTGAGCTCTGGGCCCACTCAGGTCCCCCCCACTCATCCCAGGCAGGCCCTTCAGTTGGTGGCTCAGTTTGGTGGCCAAGCTTTAGCCTGTTCCCCAGCTGGCTGTGCACCCTGATGACTACCACCCCCTGTAAGGACTGGACAAGGTCTGGACGTGGAGGGTCTAGCCAGCTCCCGCGTGGTTTGTGCATGGTGATACAGGGTCAATTGTGACACCTGTCTACAGTGGCGGTTCCCATCAGGGGTGACCATCCCTGGGGACACCGGTGCTGTCTGGGGACAGCTGTGGTTGTCACAACCAGGGTCAGGAATGCTGCTCCACCCCTCACAGTGCCCAGGACACCCTACGAGTGACCGGGGCCTGCATGGTGTGGGGGTAGGGATGCCCTGTGAGTCTCTGTGCCTGGGCCCCAAGGGCAGGACCAAGTCGGCTGTTTGGGGGGTCAGGGGGCACACTCTCCTCTGGACCCTCTGACCTGGCTGCTCCCACAGCCACCTGGCATCACTAGGGAAGAAATGTTCTCGGCCTCTGCACCCCACCTCCCCGGGGTCCTGGGCAGGGATCTTGCTGTGAAAGAGTCCCTTGTCCCCAGCCCTTTCCACCTTCTCCTGGCTGCCTTCCAACACCTTTCCAGCTTTGCTGTCTATGGTGAGGCTTTAACGCCCCTGGGTCCAGGGCGGGGGTACCTGTGTTTCCCACAGGGCTGGCCAGTAACCTCCGTCTACTGACTGACTGAGTCGGATGCCAGGGTCAGAATACCTGGCCATAGCTGTGTGCCCAATATCTAACTCTCAGGGCCCAGTGGATGGGAATGGGTAGGCGCTGCTGGCTTACAAACCAGAAACCAGGAACCTGCCAGGTTCTGGACCTGGCCTTGTCCCTCTCACCTTCCTCAAGGCTCCCCCTATTCCTCCCCCCACCTGCTTCTCGCCTGGCAAGGGGGCCGGGGCAGAGATGAGAGCCGAAAGCACCCCCAGCCCCGCCACCTACGTGTCATCCGTCTCGATGGCCTCCCCGCGTGCGGCACCACCCTGGATGGACTCCATGGCTGTGGAGTAGAGCGCCTTCTGGCCCAGCGGCCGCTTCTCATCAGCTGTGCTCTGGGCACCCTCAGCCTGCCGCTCGCGCTCCTGCTGGTCGATGTTGTGGACGCCCAGAAGCAGGCTGTAGTCCATGATCTTGAAGCTCTCCAGCACCTGCGGGAATAGGGGTCAGGGACCGGCTGGCTCTGTCCCCATACCCTGACCCTAGCCAGTGCTGAGCCTGAGCTGCACCCAGGTCTGCGCCCACTGAGTCCCCACGGTCAGGTGGGGAGGTCCTTATCCCATTTCACCAACCAGGTGAGTGACAGGCCCAAGCGGGTAAATGGACCACGGTGGGTGGGCCTGGGGCGTGGCTCCTGACCTGAGGTCAGGGTGCCTCCCAGGCAGCCCCACACCCCCACCCTGGTTCAGAAGCCCGGTTCACTGGCCACCCCACCCTGCTCCAGACCATGAGGTGCAGCCCAGGACGTGGGCACTGGGGATGGGGCCTGGAAGCCCTGGGACCTGGAGACGGCTGATGGTTTTCTGGGGTGTCTGGGAGCCAGGGGTGCAGGGCAGATCCTGGAGGACACAGGCCTGGCCTGAACCCCCTCCAGACCTCCAAATCCTCGCCTCTGAGGCCAAAGGGGGCCGGGGTGGACCGCAGTAGCAAGGCCTGGGATGAGCCTGGTAAGCCTTCTTTCTCCCTAAGAAATATCTGCCTGTGAAAGAGGGCAGCTGCACAGACCTGGGTCTGAGGAGAGCCTTAAGTTTTTTTGGTTTTGCTTTTGTTTTGGCTGTGCCACATGCATGCGGGATATCAGTTCCCTAACCAGGGATCAAACCTGTGCCCCCTGCAGTAGAAGCTCAAAGTCTTAAACACTTAAACACTCAGGCCAGGCAAGCCCTGAGGTACACCCTGAGTTGAGCCTTGAAAACCTCAGGCTGCCCTGAGGCTCTGTCTGGCAGCAGGAACACAGGCTGTGGGGGCGGGGTGGGGGGTGGGGAATCTCTTTGGCTCACACAGTGCTAGCTTTTACCAGCGTCCCCACTTCACAGCTGGGAAGACGGGGCTCAGACATGGGACCCTGTCAGACCAGCCGGCCGCTCCTCACCAGGCAGTCACGTTGCAGCGTCTTGACGAGTGCAGAGAAGGTGTCGGCGTCAAGCATTAGCCCCTCGGGCATGTCCTGAATGAAGTCCAGGTCCTTGTAGGTGGGGATGCTCTTCTCCTTCTCCTTCTTGCTGGCCCGCCGCTTGTATGTGGAGCCTTTGAGGTCAAACTTGAGGTGCATCTTGACCACACGTGGCAGCACGTTGTTCATCACCACTACGCGGATGTTCTTGCCACCCGACTGCACGCAGTATAGCCCATAGAATTTGGGCAGCAGTGTCCGGGGATTCTGATTGAGGTTCTGGTGAAAGGGAGAGGGTGGGTGGAGAGGATGTCGGGAGCCTTGCTGGGACCCCACATAGTACCCTGTGGCCTGCTCCTCAAGAGCTCAGGCCAGAGGCCACCTCCTCAGGGAGCCTGCCCTGACCACCTTCCTGAGGCCTGGCCTCTCTCCTTGCCCCTAGCAGTCAGCCAGCTGAACTCCCCATTGCCCTACCTGACCAAAGGCGCCAGGAGCGTCTGTTTCTACATGGCCAGGCCCAGGGAGAGGTAGCCTTTCCATAAAGGGCCCCAGGGGGCTTCCCAAGGTGTTGGGCCTGGTTTCCCAGGAGGTCAGACCCAGGTCTCTCACCTCCCCAGTCCGCCCTGGGGGGAAGGGAGTTGGTCTGTGTTAGGCCATTTGTCTTTTTAATTTTTCTGGCTGTGCCTTGCAGCATATAGGATCCTAGTTCCCTGACCAGGGATTGAACCTGTGCCCCCTGCATTAGAAGCATGGAGTCTTAACCACTGGACCATCAGGGAAGTCCCAGGCCACTTGTCTTTGTACAGCTGGGAACTAAGAATGGTTTTATATTGTTAGGAAGTTGATAAAACTAAACAAAAAAACAGTGTCCTGTGGCATGTGAAAATTACATGAAATGCACATGGCAGCCTCGGCAAATAGTTCTATTGGCACTCAGCCGGGGTCACTTGCTCTCTCACCCTGTCTGTGGCAGCTTTCTCGCTAGAGCGGAGCTGTGAAGACAGAGGCTGCGCTCACAAAGCTGAAGACATTTGTCTTCTCGTGTTTTACAGAAAACATCTCCTGACCCCTGACCTACGGGAGCTGAGGATCCCACCCAGGATCATACATGGAGGGGTGGGTTACAGGGCAGGGGACAGGTCACAATCTGTGCAAAGTTGCCCAGGGCCTGGCCACGCCTGCCAGGCAGCAGGGAGGGCTGGCCCTCAGGCAGGGGTCCTCACATCCAGTCTGGGTGTGTATCAGGACCCCCCACCCCTGGGGCCAGGAAGTCTGAGGTGCCTGCTTCCACACCCCCAGGGGCCTGAGTGCCAGCTGATAGCCCAGTTCCTCCCCAGTGCCTGTCTGGGTCACTGGCTGTTGAGACTTGAGGCCCAAAGCCATGATTTTTGGGAGGTGGGTGGTAGGGGATGGCCACCAGGGCCCAGATGGCTATTCCTGCTTGCCACGTGAGGGGGTCCTGCAGGTGAGGCTTGGTGACCCAGGATGGCCTGTCAAGGCCTGCCCAGAGGGGACAGTTCCTGGAGGGGGTGGCTCCCAGGAGGGGTAGTTCCCAAGGTGGGGATGCCCAGAGCTCCTCAGCAGAGGGAGGAAGGCCTAAGTCCTGGGGTGGCCGGGCTCCCCACCATGTAGTAGCCGGGCAGCAGCTTCTGCAGGAACTCAGCCTCCTTGTGCATCACCGTCTTGATGATGAATTCGTCGTCGCTGGTGACGTAGAACAGGGAGCCACTGGCACCGGGGTTAGACAGCTCAATGAGCGGCTCGTTGCACAGCGAGTACTGAAAAGGGGATGGTGAATGGGTGGGGGTGGTCACCGACACCCCACAGGCCCAGGGGCTGGTGTGTGATCCCGAAAGTGGTCACGGTCGGCTCCATGTGATAATCACACAGGAGACCGTAGTGTCTGGAAGGAATGGAAGTCCTGGCCAGCAAGGATGGAGCCTGGCTGATGACACCAGGGGTTTGGAAGAGACCCGATACAGTTGAGTCCACTTGAGGCCACAGCCCAGCCCTGGGTGACAACCTGAGCAAGGAGCCCAGCAACACTGCAGCCACGCCCCTGCCCCATGGAGGCAGAGGATGACAAGCAGGTGGCGATCTAAGCCCCCCGAGCCAGGGCTCAAGCGGGTGACCCGTGTGACACAGTGGTGGCCAAGAACACACTCACCAAGTAGTCGTCTGGCCGAATCCCAAAGAGCTCCCGGAAGTAGCGGAAGGCAACAGGTGCATAGGTCTTGAACCTGAAGTCCTGGAAGTGATGGGCGGGAGTGAGGTTGCTGCCTTCACTGCAGAGGAAGCAGGGGGGAGACTGTGAGGGACCCAGGCCCATGTACGCTCCCATCCCCCACTGACAGCCGGCCTGCCCGCCCAGGGCCAGCCCCAAGGCACCCGAATAGCCAACCCAAAAAGTGACATGGGGCTCCCATGCTGGACACGGGACAAAGGGCTGTGGCCAGTCTTGAGTTGTCCTCCAATGACCACCCTCCGTTCCTTCATTAGCCCACAGTGTGGGGTGTACACATGGCCACCCAGAATAAGACCACTGCCAGCTTCTCCCACAGCCAGGCATGATCAGGGTGCTGCGCTTGGCCAATCCCATGAGGGGAGGAGAATGACTTGGGTCTTTTCCTAGTCATGCCTTTAAAGGGCAGGGGCATGTGCTCTCCTTCTCTTTCCTGTGGTTGGAATGCAGGTGTGATGGCAGGAGCCTGGGCAGCTCTTACAGCCACTGGTTTGTAAAGCAGCATAGAAGATGGTGGAGAAACCAGAAGGAATCTGGGCCCAGCAACATCATGGAGCCACCTGACCAATCTTCAATCTTGGACTGTGTGTGTGCGTGTGTGTGTGTAGGTATACATGCACATACACATATTAGAAAGAGAGAAACAACAAACTTCTGTCTTCTTCTCTTTCTAAGAGTCGCCATTCTGTTGCATCTCTCTGATTCAGCAGCAAACATCCCGACTGACACAGGGCTGGACCTCAAAGGCAAGGGGAGCCCAGGAGGGCCCAGAGCCATTTCCAGCAGAGAAAAAGGCTGAAAGAACAGCAGGGGAGTGTGTGCGTGCAAGGAGAGTGCAGAGGGCTTGGAGCGGGCCGGGCAGGTACCTGGGGAAGAAGATGCTCTCCACCACGTAGAAGTCCTGCATGAGCACGTCACGCTCCGGCTTGGAGCTCAGGTTGCCCACGGTGTAGCCGATGCCCAGCTGGATGGCCCCCTTCAGGGTAGAGGACGTGGTCTGCGGGAAACCCAGCTGCATCAAGATCCCTGGGGCCCACCCCTTGGCTGCCAGAGTCCGAGACAGGATGGGAAGCCCCCTTAGGATGGAGGGGGCAGCATCCGGCCTGCAGCTCAGCCCCCGACACCCATCACCTCCAAGGGGTCCCCAGGCAGCACTCGCCAGGCCCGTCATAGACGTGCTGGCCTCGGGCCCGCCGCTTGGCTTGCATAACCACATGGCCAGGAAGTGGCCTGGCTGAGGCTCCAACACCACCATGTGGTCCCGTGGCCTGTTTTCTATCCACGTTGTAGAAGGTTCCTACAGCTCAGAACTGCCCCGACTTGGCTGGGGTCTACCACTGCCAGGGTTCTCTTTTGGGAAGGAGGGGTACAGTATCCAGCAATGCCCAGGCTTCCCTTCTGAGACCCGGGCTCCTTCTGTCTACTCTAAAAGGGATCTGCCTCTCTGCATCCCAATCCTCCACCCTGGCACTGGCCCTCCTGGGGCCCCTCATGCCACCCTCCCTAGAGAAGTACCAGCTGCCTGTCCATCTGTCAGGACTGCCATCCATGTTACCGTCACCATGAGCCCTAAGCAACACGCCCACTATCGAGGAAAGATGCCTTGGTCCTTAAGTTACTGACTCTGGTCCCCTGCACCCCTGTTGCAGGGACAAGCCCTTCCCAAGCGCCTACCCCTCCTCCTGAAGCCCCCTTCAATCCATTCCCTCAAGATGACATAGACTGAACACAATCTTCCAGAGGAGATACGCAGACGACCAGTGAGCACAGAAGGTGCTGGGTACCACCAGGCACCGGGAAGGTGCAAATCTAAACAGTGAGACCTGCTGCCCATGCACCGGGAGGGACAGATAAGACAGACAAGCACCACACAGGATGGGGAGTGGAGTCCCCAGGCTCAGCTAGCAAGAATGGAAAATGGGACAGCCACGGTGGACAGTGTGGCAGCTCCTCCAAGGGGGTCCCAGTGGTTCCACTGCTAGGACTGCGGCCCAGGGAGGACAGTGAAGTCCCAACAATCACCTGGACACAAGCCCTCACGACAGCACTGCTCACAACAGCCAGAAAGGGTCCATCAGTGGATGGTGGGTACACAGAACATGGTCCCTCCACCCACGGGAGCATCGCTCAGCCACAAAAAGGAGAGAAGCCCTAACACTCGCTACCATGTGATGGACCCTGAGAACACGATGCTCAGTGAAAGAAGCAGACACAGAAGGACACACAGGGTGTGATTCCACTGATGGGAAACGTCCAGACCAGGCAGGTCCACAGACACAGAGAGTGGGTTCCTAGTTGTCAGGGGATGGGGGAGGCAAATGGGGACAGGGCTTTTGAGGTGAGGGAAACACTTTAAAATTGACTCTGGCGATGACTGCATAGCTCTGAATACTCTAGAAACCATCTAATTGAACACTTCTGAAGGGTGACTCACTCGCTGCACACACTCGCTCTCAGCGAGGTGGGTGTTTTTAGGAAGTGCAACCAGGCGGAGAGGACCAGCAGCAGCGGGGCCAGCTCACCACGCACAGCCTTGGCCTAACCTCACCTCACCTCTGCCCTGCTCCTAAGGGACAGGAGGAAGCTGCAATTTCCTCTCGCCCAAGGTCATAGTCAAGGCCACAGTGACTTGAGGAGCCAGGCAGGTGGTGCAGCCTCCAGCCACAAATGGCCTATACCTGACCTTCCGTGGGCCTCGTGCACAGGAAACACAAGGGGGGACAGGGCCCCCCCTTGTCCCACCCCCGTTGACTGAGGGCAGAGCAGGAACCTTCTTGTAGGTGGTTTCGCCAGATGCATCCACGCCCCGATGACCCAGCTTCTTCCCATGGCCAGGGCCGGGCTGTCCAGTCATCAATGGGACCTGGGGAAGAGGAAGCAGGAAGTTCAGAATTGGCAAGAAACCAGAATGCTCTGGAAATCCTGGCCAGAAAGGGCCTCTGTCGCTGGGCTCAGCTGGAGTCTGGGGCGGGGGCTGGGTGGGTAGGCTGCAGGGCACAGGGGCTCCTCTCTCTGGGGGCCCTCATTCCACATCTGGGGGCTACACCCAGACCAGGACCACCAGCTCCTCCAGAAAAGCAGGAGGTCAGCAGCCTGGGCCCCCTGCAGGGAGAAGAGCCCCAACTTCAGGGTCACCCCACCCCCAGCACTGCTGACTTGGGGCTAATCACTCTCTGGGGGGCATCCTGGGTGCTGTGGGGTGCAGAGCAACATCACTGCCCCACCTCTTCACTGCCAGGAGCCGCCCAGTTGTGACAACCACAGACATCCCCAGACAGGGCCGGGTGAGACCCTTTGGACTGAAATGACAGTATCTCCTCCTGGATGGGGGAGAGGTCCCGCTGGTCTGGGGGCAGACTGGTTCCTGCCAGCTTCACAGCACAGGTGTGACATCCTGGCAAAGTTGTGTGGAAGCCACCGGCCCCCATGTGTGATATCACAGGGGAAAGATGGTGCTCAGGGCCATGGGGCCTGAAGGACACACGCCTGCTCAAGAGCCAGGCTGAGGCCGGCCCGCAGATAGTGTGTACTTGCCACCATTCACAGGGCTCAGATCAGCCTGTTCTGCACACTGGCCACCAGGGGGTGGGCTCCCCTCAGGCAACATCAGTTGCCAGCCCTGCTCTGCACCCCTCGCTGGCTCCCCACTGCCTGTCAGCTGGACACCCAGATGGGCAAAGCCCTCCTAGGAAGGACCCCAGGTGCCCAGCAGTGTTTTGGGAGAGGAGCCTGGCTGGGAGGGAACATGGATGTCAGGGTGGCTCCTGCTTATAACTGGGGTCCTCTAACATGCTGCCCACAGCTCCTCAGACAACAGGGCTCACAGACGCCCCTCACAGGTGGCCTCCAGGAGAGACCGGAAACTAACAAACTAGAGACAGGGTGCCAAGGGCTCATGCAAGTGGCCACTACCAGGAAAAGTTGCCTGGGGACAGGACCAGCGGGACCCTGGGTGGGCAGGTGTGGGACAGCAGGGGGGTGGGGGGGAAGGCCGGCTTGGAGGCACTGCTGACAGGGATGGGCAGGGGGGCAATCCTCTCCAGGCCCCTCGAGGGGTCCTCGGGGCTCTTCCCACCTACCCCATGCCTCCCAGAAACTCAAGATGCTGGTGGGACAGGCAGTTTCCACTGTCTGACGACATGTGCTTATTTGCTATGCCAGCATCTGAGGCCCAGAGAAGTGCAGTGAGATGCCCAAGGCCATGGAGCAGGACGCAGGCAGGGTGGGGTGCTGCCCTGTCCACCTTCGGGAGGCAGAGAGGGTGGGCCCCCAAGGACACTCACCTCCGCTGGGGTTGTCTTTTTCTGGGCCGAACCTAAGGAAGAGAAGGGACACTTTAGTCTGGACCCTTGGCCTCTGCTGTCAGCACCGCCCCACACACGCACCCTGCGCCCCTAGGGAGGTGGTAGGGACCCCGCATGGTAAATAGGCCTGGAGACGCAATGTGGGGGTGGACGCGGAGCGACCAGGCTGACACGACTCTGCAGGCAGGGATAGTGGGAGGGCGGGTGGAAACAAGGCACAGCCCATCGCTGGGAGGGCCCCAAGCAAGGAGGGTGGACATCACAGCACCAGGGCGGCAGTGATCAGTGGCTGTGGCCCAGGCTAGAGTGACAGCACTGGGTGATGGAGAGGCAGCTGGGTGATGGAGAGCCAGCCAGCCGAGAACACTCCCGGTCCCTGTCCACATGGCCCCTGTCCACACAGCCCTCATCCACATGGTCCCCATCCCCAAGGCTCCCGTGGAAGGATGCTCCCAGTGGGAAAGCCAGCGACGTTCACCTCTCAGGACCACTACCACCCCCTCCAGCCCAGCTCCTCAGGGGGGCCTCAGGCCAAGCATGGGCCCCGCTGAGCTGGTGTCCTCACCCAGAAAGCTGGCTTCTGCTGAGGGTTATCTGTTCAGTGCGAGTGCTCAGCACATATCTGCCCCAACCCTCGGGATGTTCATATTCTGGTCCCAGAATGGGCTGTGCTGGTGGGGTTAAAACCCCTGAGATGGGGACGATCTGGATTCCCTGGAGCCCAGTGCCATCGCAGGGTCGTCGTAAGAGGGAGGTGGAGGGTCAGAGGCAGAGAGACGGAAGATGCTGCCCTGCTGGCTGTGAGGACGGAGGGAGGGGCCGTGAGCCAGGGATGCGGCGCCTCTAGAAGCCAGTGCTCCCCTGGAGCCTCTGGAGGGACGGGCCCTGCCCACGCCTGGATTTAGCTCCGCGAGGACTGAGCTGGACTCCTGACCTCCAGGACTGTGAGATAATCAACCTGTGTGGTTAGCAGGTCCAGTCTGTGGTGATCTGTTACAGCTGCAAGGGGGAACTCGTACACTGGTGTCTGCCAGGTGTCAGTGTGGAGGGGAGGCAAGTGGTGGCCAGGACAGTCCTGGCCCCACCTTCCACGGCGCACAGTCAAGAGGGGGCAGAGAAGGGTCTGGACAGCACAGCGAGTGCCAGGAGGACCACATGAAAGGACAGGTGGGGGGTCAGATCAGCAAGGGAAGGCTTGGGCTCTTACCTCAGGGAGATGGGAGTCCTGGAGGGCTGGGGAAAGGTGGGCCACCTGACTCAGGTGCTCTCAGGCGCCCTCTGGTGGCCGTAGGGGGACAGACTGGGGGCGGGGGCGGCGGCGCACGCAGCCAGAAGGCAACTGCGCTGGTCCAGGTGGGAGATAATAGGGTGGACCACGGGTGGCCACTGCGTAGCAGGTGAGAGAGAAGTGGTCAGATCGGGGAAGATCTAGAGTCAGGACAGACAGGCCATGCTCACTGGAGGCGGACTGAAGAAAAGTGAGGCGTCAGGAATGACTAAGGATTTTGGAGCAACTCACAGGATAGAGCTGCCTCAGCCAGGATGGGGGCTGGGCAGGAGAGGTGTGGGGGATGGTCAGGGGCAGGGTAGCCATGTTGAGTTGAGACCTCTGCGTGAAGATGGGAGGGACATCTGGATTCCGCATCAGGAGCTCAGGGAGGCCCTGGCTGGAGGCAGGGCTGGAGGCGGTTGTCCGGGGGCTAGAAGGGGTTTGAGCCCCAAGAGTGGACAAGACCACCCAGGAGATGTGGAGGTGGGAGAGGGGAGAGGCCTGAGGACGAAGCCCTGGGCCCACGAGTTGGGGGGCGGGCAAGGGCCACCAGAGAGAAGCAGGCCCAGGTGCCGGGTCAGGGGTCAGAACGTGCTCTCTGTCCACTGGGCTTGAGCCAGGGCTGGGTTGGGGATGGCTACTGGGGACTCAGCTTTCTCTAGGAGGATGAGAACGGTCTGCAAGCAGTGGTCATGGCCGCACAACATTGTAAAGATACAGGAAAAACTGAATTACACACTTACAAGTGAGTTTTATGGTATTTATGAATTACCTCTCAATAAAGAACACAAAACCAAGATGGCACGGCCATGGTGCAGCCAGGCTTGCTGGGGTGGGGACTCTTCTGAGCACCCTTCTGCCTGCAGTGCACCCCCACCATCAGGAGACAGGAAAACCGAGGCCAGGAAGCAGTCGGCTTGGCCCTTCATGATACCAGGGCCCACAGAAGGGACTCTCCTGGAGGACGCAGCCCATAGATCCCCGGAAGGCCGTAACAGCGCCAGGACTGGACACACCAGCCCACACGCCCACCTTTCACATGTGGGGCTCCCTGGCCACAGGACGAACCTGGGCTCAGCCCACCCTGAGGCCTGGGGGTGGGGGGGATGGTGGAAGGTGCTGGAAAGCTGACATAATATTTTCGTTGGCTGCCCAACAGCAGAACAATTCACGGTTTTGCATCTGGGGTGTGGGGGAAGGAAGCGGGGATGAGGCAGGAAGTGCCAGTGGACTGAATGGAACATTCCAGACCTCGTCTGGGGGCCCCAGGCATCTCCTTCTCAGTCTACCTGGAGCACCTGAGCCTGGAGCCCAACCCCTAGGCCCACCCACGTCCTCTGCAGCTCCCGACCCCTCATCCCAGGGTTGAGATAGTCCAACACCATGGTCCCTGCCCTCTCCACCACCAAGGCCTCCGCAGTCTCTGGCCTGTGGGGGAGGGGCCTGGCCAACACCAGTGCCAGACGTGAAGTCCAGCCAGGTCCTCCCTGCTCAGGGACACTGACTGGCTGATAAAGGGGCAGCCCCACCCCACCTGGAATCCCCCCAGGCATGAGGCCAGGACGGCAGCAGGCAGGCTCTGAGCCAGCCCAGGTCACAGGTAGGGGTGCCCAGAGCAGGAGCAGAGAAGGAGGAGAAGCAAGGGCAAGAAGTGGCCAGCACACCTGAGACGGGGTTCTGCCTAGACACGCACCCCGATGTCCCCTCTAGGGGCCTCCATTCCCCCTCCCCCTCGAGTCCCACCATCCACGCGTCCACCCACTCTCTGAACTGCCCTCTGGAGCCTTGCCCATCAGCTCTGGGACCAGGCAGCCAGGTGGCTCTTGCACCCACTCCTGCCATCCGGGCTGGGGGCAGCAGGGACCAAGATCTTGCGCTCCTCCCAGCCCAAGACGTGACCAATTATTTTTTGAATGAGCCACCCTGTTTTCGGGGAAATTAGGTTTTAAAAATAGCTGGGGGAGGGGGAGAGCATGAGGCGCTGCAGGCGGGAGGCAGGGCTGAGACCTAGGGGGGAACTGGGGACACAGCTGTGCCTTGGGCTGGCCCCCCTACGGATGCCCACGAAGGCTGCTGGTGAGGGGCCCCTCCCCCAGCATACACAGGACCACTTCTCTACATTTGATGAGGAAACAGGCAGAGAAAACACACCCTAAGGACCAGGGGCAGGGGGGCCTTACCATCTATCCCTTAGCAGAAACACTAGGTTATTTTTACTTCGAAGTCCATTCATAGTCCACCTCTGCCTGGCTCCTCTCAGGCCCCATTCTGCACCACGTGGAAACTTGCCCCCCCAGTCTGTCCTCCCCAGAGCAGCCACCAGGGGGTACCCGTGAGCACCAGAGTCAGGCCCCACCCGGGCCCAGCCCCCTCCTCTGCCCACAGCCCTCCTGGGTCCCACCTCCCTGGAGATAAGAGCCCAAGCCATCTATGTGGCCCACAGGGCCCTGCACGACCTGTCCTGTCCCCTCCCTGTGCTCCCTCCCTCTCATTCTCCCCCTCATTCACTCTGCTCCACATGGGCCTCCTTGCAGTTCTCTTCCAGCATGGCAGGTACAGTCCTGCCCCAGGGCCTTTGCACGGGGCTGTTCTCCCCACCTGAAACGACCTTCCCAAGACCTCTGCAGGGTTTGCTCCCTTGCTTCAGCCAATATCTGGCTCTGACATCACTCCTTCAGATAAGCTGTTCCCCTGATCACCTCATCCCAGACTGCCTCCCTAACTCCAGGCCACTCTCCCCACCTTCTGGCTTTCTGTCTTCCAGCGCTGGGCCCCAACTGGTGCCTTTGTATCATCTCTCCATATCCCCAGTCACAGAGCATCAGGTCTGCCCTGTCACCTGCAGAGCTGTCTGGAGTGCATAGGGGAGCATTCCTCGGAGAGGGGCAGGGGGGCCTGAGGCGGTCACTGTGGGATCACTGCCCACCTGGTGCCCAGGGGAGGGCTGCTCCCCATGACTCAGAGCAAATGAGACAGTATGAGGCAGTTGAGCCAGGAAGCAGCACTGGGGCCAGGGCTTGCTCACTTCCCATCAGCTGGAACGGTCTGGCAACAGGAGCGAAGTCCCCCTGGGCCAGGGCCCCCCGGAGTCTTGGTCCGCCATGACCAGAGTGGACAGTCCACCCACTAACCACCGAGGGAAATCTGCTTGTAACCCACAAGGAGGGCTCTGCGGCTGACCCCAGGAGGCTGCAGCCCCTGCAGCCAGGCAACCCACCCTGAGCCACTGAACCCAGCGGAAGGGACCCTGCCGCGTGAGGAAGGTGGGTGGCTTTGAGCCACAAGGTCCCTGCTAAGGCCCTGTGGGAGACCCCGTGGGGGCAGGACCAGGCAGCCCCCACCCCTCAGCCCTGCGAGCACAGGAGCCTCCTAGACTGTGTGCTGCCTGCTGAACCCAACCCAGATGACAGAATTGCAAGTGTGTGCAGTTTGCAGCCCTGTGGCTCTGAGGAGGCTGTTACACAGCAGCAGCTAACTGATGCAGGGACCACTTCTCCAGGCTGACAGCATCTCCAAGAGGAATATAAGGATCTAGCCTCAGCCTTTGGGAGATGGAGACAGAAGTGAGCACTTCACGCCCTCCATCCAACTTGTGTTCCTCACATTCACAAAAGCATTAAAGGTACCCACACGACAGATCACTCAGCCACAAAGAGAAGCCCCGACACTCGCTACCACATGGATGGACCCTGAGAACACGATGCTCAGTGAGAGAAGCAGACACAGAAGGACACATAACAAGTGATTCCACTGATGGGAAACGTCCAGAACAGGCTGATCCACAGACACACAGTGGGTGAGCAGCTGTCAGGGGCTGAAGGGGAAGAGGTGGGGGGTGACTGCTAAGGGCTTTCTAGGACTGATGGAGTGTTCTGGAATCAGATTTTGGTGGTGGTGGCACAACAAAGCAAATATAATAATAACTGAATTGTGCGTTTTAAAAGACTTAATTTTATACTATAGGAACTATGGCTCAAAAAAAATTTTTTTTAAGGAATGAAGCTCTTTAGTTGCAAAACCACCACCCAGTGACGTGTGGCTCCAGGCCTCCTCCAGACCCCGCTCCTCCAGCAGTGATACTGCAAAGCAAGAGGACGCAGGTCCCCTGCCCCACCCTGAGATAAGGTCGTGCAGCCAGATGGAGGTGTCCGAGCTCAGGAAGGGCAGCCAAGCCTCCAGGTTGGTGCTCCCCCACCTCCTGTGGGGAAGGACCAGCTTGTCCTATTTCTGACCCATCCTGGACCGAGATGTCCACAAAACATGGTAAACATCAGCCACTGGAGAGGTGAACACACACAAGATCAAGCCCAAGGTTTTGCTGCTCCTTTTTCAGCCTCCGTACAACTGCAATCACACCAGACAGAAGCACGGGGACCCCACCACAGCTCTCACCTGTCGGTTGAGCTGTGACACTCTGCGAAGCCCAGCCTCTCCTCAGCGCACTGCACAGGACACGAACAGTGTGGGGCTCTGGGCACTCCCAAGGCCCATTCGCTAACCCAGGCCCCCAGCACTGCAGACACGAGGGTAGGGTCACTCTGTGGGACATCTGGGGTGTTGTGGATGTGGAGCCGCATTGGCCCCCAAACTGGATGCTAGGGGCTCCCTCCCAGTATATATAATCCCAGTCATGACGACTACAGATGTCCCACGAGACAGGCAGTGAGACTCTACACTAGTCCACGGTGGAAAACCCCAAGACAAGGCGTTTATGATGGCAGTGACACGGTAACAGCCAGCACCACACTCCTCCTGTCCGACAGACACCCCGACTCGTCCCCTCACTCTATGCCAACTGGGTGACACGGGGACTGGCCTCCCCAGTCTGCACAGGGACCTGGAAGCTGGTGGTCCCCACAGGAAAGCAACAGGCAGAGGTGTGAACTCAGGCCCCCCACCCACCCACTCCACAGCCCCAAGCTCGGTGAGTATAGCCCCCAGTTATGCCACCAGGAACCCGTACCTGGGCTTTCTTTCTGGCGGTAGAGGGTCAATGCGAGTTGAGTCAACTTTCAAAGTCACAATGTTTTGGAGATAAACCTGGGTTTCTTGGAAAATGAGCAAATCGACACAGACAAGGCCAGCATGCTCACTCACCTGGATCCATGTTCTCGCCCTTCACGGTCTGCTCCCCCCACAGCAGCCAGAGGGCGCCAGTGAGCACCTGACCCAGGCACCATCTGGCTTGGTGATCTCATTTCTTTACCACCATTTTACAGAAGGAAGCAAGGGTTTGGAGAAATTTAGGAAGTGATCCCAAGTCAGAGGTGAAAAACTTTATGATTACATCTCAGAATTCAGAACAGCGTTACATAAAATTCAACAGAAAAGTCATGTCCAAAAAGCTATTAAGAAACTAGAGGAAGGTGGGGTGGGGGAAGTAGGGGTGGGTTGGGGGACAGGAACAACCTTTACTTAAAAACATGTAGGGGATTTCCCTGGTGGTCCAGTGGTTAGGACTCCACCCTTCCACTGCAGGGGCATGGGTTCAATCCCCGGTCAAGGAACTAAGATCCCACAAGCCATGCAATGTAGCCAAAAAAAGGGAAAAAAAAAGTACAAACAGTAAGCACATTAACATCAACCACAAGACAGAGTGCAGCTGTGAGGGCTACCACTTCAGTGGGAGAACTGGCCAATGCAATAAAATAAGAAAAAAGAAAAGGAATGAAAATTGAAAAGATAAAATTTTTTTTTTTTTAAAAATCTAAATCTAACAGAACCAACTGACCAAGCATTGAATTAAGTGGAGCAGAGCAAGGTGGCCAGACAGATACCAGTAACTCACCTGCGGTCACATTGCAAGCAGATCTGGGAGTTTCTGCCCTTTGGACCAGCACCCGCTCTTATATACGCATGCCTGTCCCTGGTTTCACACTTGAGTTAATTTTTATCTGTTGGACCAGACCTCTCTGATTAACATACATTAACAGGGAGCTGCTAATCTTTCCTTCACCAGGGTCACCCCTGGTGTGACATTGAATAGGTGTGAATCTGGGGTAAATATCACACAGTGACAGAAATAAAGAACTTTCATATTTTTGTTGTTATATCAGACTTTTACCACCAGTATTAATGACAGGGAAGGCTACGAAGTCTAAAGTTAATAGGTGATCAGAGTAGTTAACATCACCAAGAACATGCTGGAAAATATCAAAGTCTAGTTAATGAAACACATGTTGAAGTGTTTCAAGGGGAGTGTGCTGATGTCTGCAGCTCTGAAATGCACTCAAAAGGTTAGATGGAGAGAGTAATGGATAAGTGATGGCAGGTGCTGGTGGGATAAACACAGCAAAACATCCATTCTAGGATCTGAGTGGTAATGAGTGAGTGGCAACGCCACTCTCCAATTCTTTCCACTTTTCCGTATAATTGAAAATGTTCTTAATAAAATATTTTTCCTCCACATTAAAGGTGAATTTTGACCTTTCATGTCAGGTGTTTTCAAACTCTGGAGAGAAATATTTTTTGAGGTTCTGCCCACAAATGTTTGTGATCCCAGGAGCAGCAGTGGACATACATGAGCACACCTAACAAACTCAGTGAGCATCCCCTAAGTCCAGGGTCCTGCTTTAGGGATAAAATACTCCAGAGGAACTGGCTCCTTGCCTGATGTTTAGTAAGAAAAGAGTTTAAGTGCCCAGAAAAATCCAGAATAATATAAAAAACATCAATGTGTTACTATACAGGTTAAACAAATCTCTGTTCCTCCCCTAAGTCAGGAGTCAACAAACATTTTCTGTGACAGATCAGAGGAGACCCAGCAGAGGCCACCCAGGGGTCCAGGTGAGGGGAGTGCCCTAAAGGCGGTTCTCACCCTGGTGATCCTGCCTGCAGGGGACACTGCACAATGTCTGGGGACATCTGTGATTGTCATGACTGGGGGCTCCTGACATTCAGTGGATGGGGCCAAGGTGTGCCCAGCACCCTGCAGCACCCAGGACGGCACCCAGGGGATGACCTGACTTGACATAGGCAGTGCTGGGGGGAGATCTGGAGCACATATAAAGATGTGTGGGACAGGGGGCAGAGCCTGGATGTGGGTGCTTATTATATTACTCTCTGGTATTTAAAATATTTCATGATAAAAATGCACTTACTTGTACTATCCTGTCTGTTTTGCCTTCTGTTTGAAGTGCGTTGTAATGAAAAGCTACAGTGTGCACACGCGCGCGTGCACACACACACATCCCGGGTTAGGGACTATCCAGCCGAGTCTCCAACCCTCTCACCACCTCCAAGAGATAACTGCCATTCGACCCACTTTATGGTTGGGGAGGCTGAGGCCCATTGGCCTGGTGACTTCAAAGGCTGCAAGGTCACTGCTGGCTGCATTGAGAGCTACCCCGAGGCTGGAGCAGGGGGTGGGGGGTGGGGGGTGTGCAGCGGGTGGAGGAGGTTCTGGTGTCCAGTTTCCAGATAATGGGGTCAGAGCCACACAGCCTGACTGAGGTTGTGCAGCCAGCAAGCCCCAGGGCCTGGGGGGGTTGATGAGCGACTTGCTCTGTGCCGGGCAGACATGCTTGGTTGTGTGAGGTCTTCCACTGGGCCCACACCATCACTGGGTAGGGCACGGCTCCACCCCTGTAATGCAGGCGCTAAGGAGAGGGAAGCCGTGTCTGGTTCACACCCAAGCAGAGCTCACCTTCCCCACGCCTGTCCTGGGCCTGCAGCAATCCCAGCTCTATCTTCCCCTGGTGGACTGGATCACCCCCTCTGCATAACACACCACAATCCTAACCCCAGTACCCTCCCAACTCTACCAAAAGCTCCACTTCCCGCCCTGGATGCCTCTGCACCCACCCAGGGCTGGGCATGGTGTGGACCTCAGCGAGTATCAGCTGAGTGAGAAACCCGGGAGGGCTGCATGGAGGAGGCTGAGAGTACACCCTGTCAGGAGCCTTGGGGAAGAGCAGTAGGAATGCAGCCCACACGTGTCTCCAACACGTTCCCTCAAGCTGGACATCAGATGAAAGGCTGGAGGCCAGTACGGCCACGGACTGTGGTACTTTCGGCCTAGTCTGTCCCAGGCAACACCCTGCTAGTCTCTCCTATTCAGAGGAAGAAACTGGGCTCAGAGAAGGGGTATTCAGATGTGAGTCGAGACAGAAACACAACGGATGCAGCTTGAAGAAACAAGGTAGGTGTGGGGGGAAGAATATTTGTTGATATAAGTCAGGAGCCAGCAACCTGTCCCATGGACCAAACTCAGCCAGCAACCTGCCCCGTGGACCAAACTCACTGCAGTTGTTACAAGGTTTTACTGGCACATGGCCCCTCCTACTTATTCACAATCACACCTGCGTCGGCTCCCACACAGACCACCCAGCCCCTCACAAAAAAAGGTCTGCAACCCAGCAAGACCAAAGAGGTCAGGGTGACGGGCTTCAAGCCTCGCTGGACTCTGTCTCCCCATCTCAGCACTGCTGTCCTTGGTGCTGACCCCCCAACAGATGCCTGGGCCCAGGGGTGGACCAGCTGCCCCTTCCTCTTGTCCCCTGCAAAGTCCCAGGGCAGGGAGGCTCTGACCCAGTGGGGCCTGGTCCTGCTCACCCAGGGCTGCAGCACCCTGTCTGGGGGTGTGGGCAGTGGCTCCCCAGGGGAAACCAGGGTGCGGGGCCCAGTGCTCAGGAGGCGGACAGCAGACAGGGGCCAGACGGGAGGACGGTGGCCAGAGTGCCCAGGGACAGCACTCCGCCCACCCCGCAGGCGTCCAGTGGAGGGTCACGTGCTGTCTCAGGGCTGGTGTACAAGGCTTCCTGGCCCAGTTTTCCTCCCAGATGTATTTTTACTTTCCAGCAGGCCGTGCTGGGCGACACACACTGCACCAGATGACACACATCACGCCGGACGACACATGCCACACCGGGATCCAGCGGATGAGGGCTTCAGGGTGAGGTGGGGGCCATGGCTGAAGCCCCCTGGTCTCTGGTGGGGTGGTGCTGCCAGCCAGGTGGGGGCTGTTCTCACATTCAATCCCAAGCTCCACTTCCCAGGGGTCCTCCAGAACCCAAGGGCCTGGACCCGCCCAAAGTCCCTGGCAAGTCGGCAGCCGAGCCAGGTCCCCAGTGCCTGGCTGGGCTCCAAGGGTGTCACAGGGGCTCCTGCGCTCTGAGGTCCCTTGAGCCAGGCTGACCACACAGCCCCATGTGATGAGACAGGGGTCAGGGGCATCCCATTTTACAGATGAGGGGATGGAAGCTCCATCCTAGGAGCAGCTCCTCCCACCTGGCCCACAGCCTTACTGCGACCTCATGAGAGATGGAGCCACGAGGTGTGGGGCTAAGCCACCCTCGGATTCCCGACCCACAGAAAGTGTGAGATGACAGGTGTTTATCACTGTTTTAAGCCATGGAGCTCTGGGGTAATGTCACACGGCAGTAACTAACGGATGCTTCCTGGTCTCCACATGGCCCCTGGGGGACAAGGGGGAAGAGCAGACAGAGATGGAAAGCAGTCCATATGGTGGGTCCTCCAGCCCTCACCCCTCTCCTCCTCCAGCCCTTACTCCCTGTGTTCCCACCACACGGCCCCCTCATTGTTCCTCACACGTGCCAGGCACAGTCCTGCCCCAGGGTCTTTGCACATGCTTCTCCTCTGTCTAGAACACTCTGCCCCAGCTCACACATCAGGCCTGGATCAAATGGCACCTCCTCAGAGAGGTCTTCCCTGACCACTGGCTGAAGTTGGCCCCTGACCCAACTCCCTGCTGCTGATTGTAAGTCACACCCTGCCTGGTTCAAACCTTCTCCTGTACCTCTGCTCCTCCAGCAGCTGCTCCCTTAGTGGGTAGCAGTCACATCTCCTGCATGGCTGCAGCCCAGGGAGCAGGTATCTGGCACCACCAGGGACACCAGCACCCACCCTCTCTCCCTGGTGGTGACCCCAGGAATCATGTCAAGGTCTTGGGCCAGGGCAGGCAGGCTTGGCTCAGAGGGCAGACAGGGGCAGGAGACTTGGGGTATAGCCTGCTGTGTGGGCCTCCAGCTCTGGCCCGCTGGTCACTGCAGGGAGCAGCCGGAGCAACAGGAGGGCCCAGGAACAGTTACTGCTGAGCATGACTGTACGATGAGGCCAGCGCTGCTGATTCACTGAAACTGCCCATCAGCCCACGAGACTGATGCTATGATCACCTCCACGCAGCAGATGTGGAGGTCGAGGCTCAGAGAGGCCATGTCACTCACCAGAGGTCACTCAGGACCAAGAGAGGAGGATGCACTTGACGCCAGACAGCAGACTCCAGCCTGAGCCACAACTGCATCCACAGAAGAGTTGGGAAGAAACCAGCCATTTGAGAGCCACACAGCCTCCCAGCAGCAGGAGAAGCCTGCACCAAGGTCTTGAGGCAGGACTGTGAGTGTGGAGCCGAGGGTCAGCCAGAGGCTGTGAGGCTGGAACAGAGTGAGCGACAAGAGGCGAGGGCAGGGATGGGACAGGCCCTGCCACATCTGTTACTGCAGGACCCCTGCGTAGTTGGTGATTAGGGTCCACTTGCAGCTCTTCCCAGACTGGGATCTGTCCTGGCCCCCCAGTGACCGGAGACCAGGCAATAAGGGCACCAAGACAACTGGACAAGAGGAGACACTGGGGTCCTGCTCACAGCAACACTAAATTAACTCAAACGCATCACAAACCTAAACGAATGCGACGGCTAAGACTACAAAACCCTCAGAGGAAAAACAAGGTAAATCCTCATGACCCCAGGTCAGGAGGGATTTCTCAGCTACAACACACAGGGAACCAGCAGCAAAGGAAAAGAGTGAAATGGGGCCTGGTCACAATGAAATACATCTGTGCTACCACAGGCACCGCTGTGGAGGTGAGAAAACCACCCACAGAACAGAAGGGAACACTGTGGATCATCTATCCGAGGAGGGGCTCATGTTGAGACCATAGAAGGAAGGTCTACAATTCAGTGATGAAATGAAAACCAACCCAACTAGAAGACAAGCAGGGACCTTCCTGGTGGTCCCTGGTGGTTAAGACTTTGCCTTCCGATGCAGGCGGTGTGGGTTTGATCCCTGGTTGGGGAGCTAAGAGTCTACATAACACAAGGCCAAAGCACCAAACCATAAAACAGAAACAATGTTGCAACAAATTCAAGGAAGACTTTAAAATAGTCCACATCAAAAAAAACCAAAACACAACCTTAAAAGAAAGAAAAAAAGCAGCAAAGGATTTGAACAGACATTTCTCCAAAGAGGAGACATGAATGGCCAACAGGCAAGAGAGGTTCAACATCACTAACCATCAGAGAAACACATCTGGAGATTATGGTGAGCGCCCACCCCCACCCCATGATGAGGATGGGGCAGGGGGACTTATGTAGCTGAGTGGGAACAGAGCGGTGTCTCCTCAGAAGGGTAACCAGAGTTTCCATCTGACCCAGCAGCCCCAAGGCTGAGTGTCTGCCCAAGCGACATGAGGACCCGTGTCCACATAAGGGCTGTACATGAATGTTCTCAGCAGTACGAGCCACACCGGCCGAGAGGTGCAAACAGCCCGAATGTCCATGGACCGGTGGATAAACATATGTGTCCCTCACCCGGGAGCATCCCTCAGCCATGAGAAGGAGAGAAGCCCTGACACTTGCTACCACGTGGATGGACCCTGAGGACACGATGCTCAGTGAGAGAAGCAGACACAGAAGGACACACAGGGTGTGATTCCACTGATGGGAAATGTGCAGAACAGGCAGATCCACAGACACTGAGAGGGGGTTGCTGCTTGTCAGGGGCTGGGGGAGGGGATGGAGGGTGACTGCTCATGGGGATGGGTTTCCTTTTGGGTTGATGAAAGTGCTCTAAAATCAACTGTGGTGATGGCTGCACAACTCTGTGAATATAGTAAAACCACTGAATTACACTTTGAATAGGTAAAACCAAGTGGCATGTGAATTCTCTCAACAAAGCTGTTACCCAAAAAAGTGTTTAGGAAAACGCCTAAGTGCAGACTGAGGTCTGCAGGCCAACCTCGCCTCATTGCACAGGGCAGACACCGCGTGCTTCTCTCACTGCATGTCTGTGGGTGCCCTGCATTGGGCAGGTGTGCCAACGTCATTTACCCAACAACATGCTCCCTTCAAGTCTCTCAGTCACATTCTGTTAACTCTCACATTTCAAACTTTGTCACTTGGTACAGTGATCTGTCGTAAGTGATCTTTGATGTTACCATTGCAAAATGATTACTACTTTCTAAAGGCTCAGATAACCAGTAGAGTTTATTAGCAATAAAGTATTTTTAAAATATTTATTCAGCTGTGCCAGATCTTAGCTGTGTCATGTGCGATCTAGTTCCCTGACCAGGGATTGAACCCTGCATTGTTGGGGGGTTGGTGAGAAAGGTGCCTGGGGTGGGCCTGAGGGTGCAGCCAGACCTGTATTTTGTGCCAGAGACACACAGAAGCTTCACAGAAGAGAAAAATCACGAGAGCTGAATTCTAAGGGGGGGGTGGGGGGATGCAGTGGGCAGCACATGCAAAGGCCCTGTGGTGACGGGATGAGACACTCTCCAGGAACAGCAGACAGGGTTTGATGTGGCTGGAGAGGAGCGTGCAGGTGGGGGCCAGTCCTGACCAGCAGCCCACACTGCCCCTCCCATCTCAGTGCACAGAGTGAGGGTCTCCAGAGTAGTAAACAGGAAGCCTTGCACAGGACAGGGTCAGGGATGGCAAGGGGGGGTGGGAGCAGGGGTGTTCGTCCAGGACTCTGCGGGCCCTGAGAGAAAGAAAGTTCCAGAACCTTCACCACTCATGCCACAGACAGCAGAACAGCCATTGGGACCAAACACAGGTCTGCTTCCAGAGTTCAGGCCCGCACCCCGGGCAGAGACGACCCACAGGGCAGTGGACAGTCACCACACAGCCATCATGTGAAAGGTCTAAGGGCTAGGGGGTGGTTTTGGCCAGGGAAATCAAGTGGGCTTCCAGGAGGAGCAGGCAGAGGACAGCTTCCTGTCCTCTGAGGGCAGGGACAGAGGCCAGGAGGGCAGGGTCACCAGGGTCACCAGCCACATGCCCGGTGGCTCCACTGGCAGGGTATGGGTGGTCATCTGAGGTTAGGGTCACAGAGGGGCCCTCAGAGGGTCCCACTGACCCCAAATGCTGAGTGTGATCCTGGATGGAGTCCCAGGGAGGAAGCAGATGTTACCACCCAAGACGGCCTGGGTTATTCATGGAACTGAATCCTGTCCCATGTTCCATTTCCTCCATGTGACCCTGCGCTGGGCTCAGAGAGCCTCTTTGTTTATGGGACACACAGCCCGGCCTCCTCCGTCCTCCTTACTCACAGATTCCCCATTTGCAGGTCTACCTAGTGGTTGGAATGTACCTGTAACTCACATGTTCACTCCCAGGTACATGCAGATCAGAGAGGTTCTAGGATGCTCCCCATGTGCCCAGTGAGGTGACGCCCTGCCTGCTGGGTTCAGCCCTCAGACCACAGACAAGGGTCCTTTGCAGGGTCTCTTTAGTGCCAGGCTTTCTGCATTTCTGACTGAATCAACAGCTGGTGTCAGACCAGGCCGCGTGGGGATGTCATGACACTGGGTGACAGAGCCCTAGGGAGCCTGGCCCTGCGCAATCTCCTTCCCCTGGACTTCATGGCAGAGGGCATGTGGGTGTCGACAGAATGTCCCCACAACTCTGTGAAGGTTTCAAAGTTTTCAAAGGAAAATGTTGAAAGGATAATAATATACATAGAGACAGGTAAACACCCAGAATGACAGTTATTGCCTCTGCAGAGATGCAGGGTCGAGACAGAAACAAACGTTCACTTTCCACCAACTGCAGGTCTCACTGCGGCTTTTCTCCTGGTAAACATGTTATTACTTGTAGCTGGAGGCACGACTTCTGCATGAAGGCAGAGGCAGACGAGGGGAATCGAATAAAAGTCCAGAAATAGACCAGCCACTCGTCGGAGTCTGGCCTGTGATCGAGGTGACATTCGCCAGCAGGAGGAAAGCAGATTATCCAGGAAGAGGGGATGGGATGACCCAGAGCCGCCTGGGAGCACTGTGCTCAATTAAACCCTCGCACATCTCATGCCAGGGTAAACTCCAAATCTAACAGGAATTTAAACATAAAGGGGAAAAAGTAAAATTATAGAAGCACTAGAGGAATTTAACTGTAACTTCAGCATAAATGACACATTCACCAACCTGTGAAATCATAGAAAGAGAGACAATGATAAATGTGACCACATGAAAACAAGATATCTGCCTGGCATCAATAATCACTGTAAGAGAAGATGGGGAGAAGCTTCTTGCACTTACTTGTATCATGGATTAAAAAAAATAAATAAACCTTCCATAATATATAAAGAGCTCCTACAGATCAATAAGTAAAAGACTGATAAGTAATTTGAAAATGGGAAACATATGATGCAATTGATATGGAGTTCCCAGAAAATGAGGTAAGAGTCCTGAGATGTGCAGGATGGAATGCAGGAGTGGAGTGAGTATGGAATCAAGACAGGATGCAGAGGGGCCTGAGAACTCTTTTTATGGACAAAGGTATCAAGAACTCTCTTATCTTTGACCTTGGTGGGTAGGTCCCTTTATCTCAGGTTTTTTTGCTCCTTTTGCTGGGACACATTTTTTTTCCCCCCCTATTTTATGGCCATGCCACTTGGCATACAGGATCTTAGTTCCCTAACCAAGGATCGAACCTGCACTCCTTGCAATGGAAGTGCAGCATCTTAACCACTGGACCATCAGAGAAATCCCAGGATACATTTTCAACAAAATGAAGATGAAACATTAAGAAGAAACAACACATGAAAACCCTTCCCTCTGATTCATGTTTTCTCTGACTCAGTTTTGGTATGTATTAGTATGAGAGAGAGATATATACAAGCTGCAACTACATCAAGCCTTCCCTTTGTGTGTAAGTTCTGCAAAGATGGAAGACATGGACGAGGCGTGGCACTCTCACCCTTGCTGGAGGGAGCTCAGAACAGTTCACTTGGGGTTAATCACATGCATCTTAACGATGCTCCAACATCTTGGAGGCCCTGCAGACCTAGGGACTGTCCCTTCTAGAGTCAGCCAACTCCCAGATCACAAACAACTTGCCCATGAGCACATGTGTGCTGTGCAAACCAAGCCACCATGGTTCACACCCTCCCCCTCCTCATCCTGCTCACACAAGCCTGGGGGCCCCACCCTAACCACCCCCGGCCAGGTCAAGCCCAGTCAGGGCCCACCCCACATCCCAGAGCCACTGCCATCAAACCAGTCAACCCTAAGCTGGCTCAGGGTGCTGACCCTGATCGTCCCTCCCATCCTGAGGACACCCTGATAAAGGCCCCTGCTCTCTCCATGTCCATCCCAGCCCCTGGCCGGCGGCAGAGAGACCCCAGAGACAGCCCACTCAGATTCCTGCCCTGGCAGGTGCCCCCTGGGCCACCAGCCCCCAGTGGCTGGGCCCTGTCCTGGAGTGTTCCTGTGGGCTGGCTCATCTAACCCTCACGGGACCCCGAGAGGAAGGCAAGCCTGGATCCTGCTCCCCCATGAGCCTCCCGGGGCTGCTGAGACCCCAAATCCCCTGTGCCCGCTCCTGGGTCACCTTCCCTCCAGTGGTCACAGGTTGGAAAGGCCATCTCCTACAAGAGGCGCTAAGACGTGTCCCCAAACGGGGACTTCAGCTGCCCAGTCATCGCTCCACACAGGGAGGCCCTGGCCCTGCCTCGCCCCCACCTCCCCGCCCCAAAGCCACATGCCTACCACCCCCCAGGCTCCAGACTGGGTCCTCTGCCCTCACGCACTTCTCTATGTCTCATACTAACACTGCACCCGACTGTCCCCCACACCTGCTCCTACCCTGTCCGCCACCTCAGACGAGGCAGCTTGTTTTTCTGGGGGGCAGATCACAACATGGGAGTCACCCCCTACTCCCTTCTGCCCCTTGCTCCTCCATGCTCAACCCTTCAATCAGTCCTGTCAACTAGGCTTCTAAAATCTACTCTGAATCACTCCTGCTTCCACCTGAGCCCCAGCCCTGCCCACCAGGACCTGCACAGTCCCCTCTGCCCTGGTGCCCCACTTCCTCCTCCCTCCCCACAGTCTGTCTCCCACTGTGGCTTAGTCTGTGAGCACCTAAGTCAGGCCTCGCCCTTCCTCTGCCCACAGCCCTGGAGGGCTGTGCACTCCACAGTGCACACTTCTCTGCTCTTCTCTTCCCCTTGGCAGCATTATACCTCTTTTCCTCTTTCATTTACAGTCTGCATGCACCCCGCCGGCAAACCCCACCCCCCCCCACCCCCCCCCACCCCCCCCCACCCCCCCCCCCCCGCCACAGGGACCACGCTGTCTCATTTGGGCTGGCCTGGCCCAACCACTCTTCAGCACCTATGTGTACATGAACACCCGCCCTGCATTCCACAGCCTCAAACTCTCAAGGACAACCCCAGCCTCCAGGATCAAGGCCTGCATATAGACATAATGAGTGTGCGATTGAGTGAGGTGTGACTGTGACTAATGCTGGGGTCCCTTTCCTGGGTCAGAGCCAGAAGCCAGGTCCCCAGATGCCCTCCTGCTGGCTCTGGCACCTGGTTCCTTAGGTTGGGCCCTAACCTCTCCAGGCGGCCTGGTGGTGCCTAGTTAGTGCAGGGGCCCCTCAGCTAATCCCCAAGTCAGTAATCCCCCATGTGGGCGGTCCCACCTCAAGCCCTGCAGCCCAGCTGGCAGCAGCCCAGAAATTCCCAGCAGGGTTCCAACCTGGACTGTTATGAGTGGTGACATGCAGTTGGGGCTGGGCCGGGGTGGTGGGCTGGGGAAACAGGGGGGCCTGGAGTCCAGACACTCTTGATCCTCAGCCCCCAGGCTGGTAAATGCTGTCACTTAAAGAGCGCTGCCAGGGGAGGTGGGTCCCACCTCTTCCTACCCTATCAAATCTTTGGGATCCCACTGTCCTTACCTTGTGAGGTGGAGAGAGGTACACAGTCCTCGGCCCAGGCAAGAGTGAGTCAGGCCAAGCCTCAGGCCACCCCACCTAAGGTCCCGTGGGCCTCCACCTGCCTCAGGAGTCCCGGGAAGCCCACCAGACCTGCCCTTCCCCCATTGGCACAAGCCTGCCAGAGCGTGGACCCCTAGACCTGCTCCTTCTTGGGCCCTTCCCTATCTGCCCTCATCAACTCCAGGGTGCAGACTCCCTCATCTTTCTCCACCCCCACAAGACCCCCGTCCAGGCCCCCAGCCCCACAGCCCTCTCCCTACAAAGCAGTCCAAGTGTGATCACTCTGGAGTGTGACCTACTGCCCTGCTTACACCCACCACCGCCATCAACTGGACTCAAACCAGAACCCGAGTGGGGCCAGGCCCCCACCATGCTCATTCCTGCCTCAGGGCCTTTGCACAGCTGATCTCCTGCCTAAATGCTTGACATGGCTGCTATTTCTCCCTCGGTTCACCTGCTCCCCTGACAGCTACAAGGCAGCAGGTCTTGGTCACCCCCTGGGTGACCCCCTGGGGCCATAATGCCCCTTTCACTGCCCTCACAGCTCCCTTGGAGCCAGAGTGGTCTGACTCAGGGGTTGGCAGGCATCTTCCATAGAGCACCAGTCAGCAAGTATCCCTGACTTCACCGGCCAGGAGCTCATCTCAACACTCAGCTCTGCCGCTGTAGCTGGATACCCTGTGGATGACAGGCAAATGACAGGGCTTGGCCAAGCACCAACGACATGTGACAAAAACCGGAAGATGGGATGGACTCAGGCCTCAGTCTATGACCCCTGGTCTCACCTGCTTGCCATCCCATCCTGACCCCCACCAACCTGAGGGTGAGGGAGCCCTGGTACCTGACCCCCACCCCCAGCCGGCCTCCATGAATGTCCAACAGGCCACATCCAGGCACAAAGCGAGAGATAACCACAGGACCCCATGAGCCGAGTTGGACATCAGCCCCGCCTGTCCAGTTTCTGAGGGAAGTGGTTCCTTGAGCAGGCCCCCACCCATCCTTCCAGGGCTCTACATGCCAATCCGCCTGGCCCAGCCCTCCAAAAAAGACACATTCATCTGCCCATTTCACAGATGGAGAAACCAAGGCAGAGGGTCCCCAGCTGGCAAAGGTGGTCTAGCTCCTGAGGCTGCTTTACAGAAGGGACTGAGTGTGCCGGCCCAAGTGCCGGATGTTGCATCACTAGAAAGGGACCAGGGTGGGATTAGAACTGGGACCCTTCTGCCTCCAAAGGCTGTAGCTGACTCAGCGAGGGGATGAGGGGGGCCACAGTCCCAGGTTACCATCCACCTGCAGCTGCAGAGGAGGCCTCATGAGGAGGCCCCGCCCGCCCAGCCATGATGGCCCCCACTGCTCTTCAAGCCACTCAGGCCTTTCCCTGGGCTGTGCTGGCTTCCTGCCCCTCCTTCAGGCCCCTCAACCAGCAGGGGAAGCCCGAGAGATGTCAGAGCAAAAACTTGGAAGAGCTCCAGAAGGAAAGACAGGGATATGGAGGACAGGCATTCTGGGCAGAGGGCACAGCAGGTGCAAAGGCCCTGGGGCAGGACTGGGCCTGGTGTGCTGGAGGAGCAGGGTGGAGGGCCGGGTGTCTGTTACAGAGTAAGAGAAGGGGAGAGAGGGAAGAAGGGTGGGCAGGACAGGCATGGCCTTGGGGAGGACCTGGGCTTTTACCCCAGGGAGGTGGGACCCTGGAGGGCTGTGGCAGAGGAGGGGCAGAGCCTTCTGGAGTTGAGTGGCAGGGAACACAGGAAGAGACAGGAGATCAGGCCAGCCATGAGGATGGGGCTAAACCAGGTGGAGGCAGAGGGGTGGGGGGAAGTGGGTGGATTTTCAGTCCATTTGGAGGCAAAGCCGACAAAATCTGTCACCAAATTAGACGTGGGAAGGGGTTGGGGGTCTGTGGGACGAAGCTGATTGTTCTGAAATATCACGGACGCAAGAAGGGCAGGAGGGAAATAGCTCAGAAGCACCAGAGCACAGCACAGCCAAAGCCCACAGGCAGCTCATGGGCCCCCACAGGGCCCAGCCCTCCCTAAGATCCTTGCTGGAGCCAGACACCCCACACGGCCCCCAAGAGCCAGCAGAGAACGCCAGCAGGCCTTCCCTGGACCAGGCCTTGGGAGCCCAGGCGTCTAAAGTAAGCAGATGCTAAACACCAGCAACATTTAACTCCCATCAGATTGGCCCCAGTGACTGAGGCCGATAACATCCGGAGTGGAGCTGGCAAGGCTGTGGGCACACAGACAGCCAGGCTCTCTCAGCCCTGCTGGGACTCTCCACAAAGCCCCCAAGTGTCAACCTGCTTGCCCCTGACTCAGCCATTCAGAGGCAGGGACTCCAACCTCTAGAAATGAAAGCACCACAGCACCAGGCCATGTTCAAGGGTGTTTACTGCAGTATGGCTGTGACAACAAAGCCAGCTCCAGACACCACCCAACCATCCCCCACCAAGAGGCCCTCTGAGTCAGTAAGGCCTAACCGGTGTGGGCTGTTGCTAAAGTTCCCCAAGCACTCTCCACTTGCTGACATGCTAATTCAGGTACTGCTGGCAGTGTGGCCCCATTTTACAGATGTGGACACTGAGGCTCAGAGAGATCAAGGCATTTGACCTTGGAGGTCACAGAGTACCTGAGTGGAACTCAGGCAAGCTCAATCACAGCGCTGTATTCTCTTTCTCTGAAAAGAACTGATACCAATGTGGGGGCGGGGGACATATTGTGGATAAAAAAGCCAGCAAGGCACAGAATGATAAGGGAAGTACAGCAGGCCTCACCCTGGGTGGCTGCGTCTCCAGGGGACATGGGTCATGTCTGGGGAGAAGGTCTGTGGTCATCAGGACTGGGGGGCTCCTGGCATCGAGTGAGTGGGGGCAGGGATGCTGCTCCACCCCCCACAGCATCCAGGATGGTGTCCCCACAACAAAGAATTTTCCAGCCCCAACCATCACTAGTGCCAAGGTGTGAGGGTACCCTCCGAACCCCGTGGTGAATGAGCAGCCCCAGCTGTGTGTTTACGCGTGCGTCTCTGTGAGCAGCAGGAAAGGCGTGGACAGTTGTTCCCCAAACTTAACAGAGATGGGTTCAGCAGCAGAGAGGCAGCTATTAACCCTATGGTGAGTGAAATAAGCCATCAGCTGTGGAAGTTGGGTTTCTGCGGGTTTGGGGACAAGCGGGGGTTCGGGGGGGGGTCTCATGGGTCAAGTCCCTGTGCTCAGATCCGACCAGACCACAGCCGGGGCCTAGAACTTTATCTGCCCCCATCACCTAGCCCCTGATAAGACAAACGTTTGCTGTGTGGCTTTCCTGTGGTCACTGCGTCCTAGGCTGTTTTGTCTCTGCCCATATAGGGCAGAGGACTGCTGGTGGAGGTCAGGGGGCTGAGAAGGGTCTTCAGCCGGGTCCCTCTGCTGTCTGGTGCTGTTGAGCCAGGGCATCGCTGACAGCAAAGAAGCAGGGCATGGGGGCCGGATGGTGGAGCTGAACGGGGTCATCCACCACGCAGCTCCAGATGGTAGCAGGAAGGGGAGCGGTGGGAGTGCTCCAGAGCCCGGGGTGGGTTGTGAGGGGTGGAGATTGCTCCCCCGCTCTGGCTATTCCTCCAGACATTTCTCCCAACTCCCGGGCAGCGGGCAGCGCAGTATCTCCCGCCTGCCTCGGAAGCTTCGGGAGGCCAGGGGAGAAGGAGGATGGGTGCCCCAGGTGGGTGTCCACAGGAACTCGCCAGCGAGGGCTGACTCGGTGGGGAGGGAGAGGGAAACGGAAAATTTTGCAGATCCGGAAACTTCGTACTTGGGAGCCTGAAATTTGGACCAAGAAGGAACCGGCCCCTCCAGGCAGGGGCTGGGCTCTGCCTGGAGCCCGCAGGGCTGGGTGAGGCCACCTCTCTGCCCAAACCTGCTCTACGGAATGGTGAGAGATACAGGCCTAGCAGAGGGGCAGGGGAAAGCAGTACCCACTACAGAGCCATGGCGGCCCTTTTCCCAACATCCAGGGAAAAGGCTGGGGGCTCTCCTGTTCCCCACCTGCTTGCAGAGCCCTGGCACTGAAGGTGTCTGGAGATGTCAACCCCTAACCCCCTCCTGTTAGATCAAGTAAACTGAGGCCCAGGAAGGGAAAGAACGGCCAGTGAACTAAAAACCTGGTCCGGAGAATCCCACAAAGAATGATAAGGTAGTCAGGAGGCTGACCTAGCTGGCCTTGGAGACCCCCCATTTCCACCACAGCAGCCCCTGCCCTTCACGACCAGTAAGATGGGGCCAGAGGGTGACCGCCTGCAGGACAAGAGGTGAGCCCGGAGGCTGACACTAGCAAGGTGGGCGGTCAGGAGCAGAGGGTCCGCGTCACCCTTTGGAGGCAGTGCTTCTCACCGGAGGAACGGGGGTACTCCACAATCCACGCGTAGAGCAGCCCCCTCACAAGACCGGGTGGGATGTCGTCCCCCAGGGCCCTCAGCAGGAGGCAGGCAGGGCACTCACTCAGCCATGGAGCGTCCTAAATGGGGGTCGCCTCCCCCCGCCCAGAGGTGAGGACCCATCTTCCCCGCGCGCCTCCAACCGGGGCTGCTCCACCCACAGCCTCCCAGAATGGGGCCCTGCACCCACTCCCGCCCCCAGACCCACAGCTCTCCCCAAGGACCCCAGGAATGGGCGGCGCCACCCCTGAGCCACAGAGGCGGGGTGTTCCGTCCTCCCTCGGGCCCCGGACGACGCGTCCCCTGGCCCCGGAGTGGGGCGTTCCATCCCCCCCGCGAGCGCCCCCGAGTGGAACGTTCCAGCCTTCCTGCAGCGGGTCCCGACGCCCCTCCAGCGCTCGGACGGGTCCACTGGGCCCCTGCAGGGGGGGTCAGGCGGGTCCATTCGGGGAGCGGGGAGGGGAGGAAGGTCCGGAACCGTTACCTGCTGTCGCACCGCTCTCCGCCGCCCAGGCCGCCTCCGAGGTCACGGCCCCGGCTTCGGCGCTCTCCGCCTCGTCCGGCACCTCCAGCTCCATGGCCGCTCGCGGACCCGCCGGCGGGCTGGCGGGCGGCCGGGCGGCCGGAGGCTGCGACCCGAGCTGCGGCCACCGCCGCTGAACAACAACCGCCGCCGGCTGGCGAGCGGAGGGAGGGGGCCGGGCCCAGGGAGCGAGGGGCGGGCCCGGGGCGGGGCCAGGCGATGCGCCATTGCGCACTGCGCGCGTCGCCAATAGGGACTCGGGGGAGGGGCCTGCGTGCGTCAGAGTCCCCGGGAGCGCTGCGAGCGCCCTCACGCGTCCAGGGAGTGGAAGAGCAGCGCCATTTCTGCCAATACTGCTGTAGCGCTCAGTCTCAGTCGTGTGCGACTCTATGACCCCATGGACTGAAGCCCGCTAGGCTCCTCCGTCCGTGAGATTATCCCAGGCAAGAATACTGGAGTGGGTTGCCATTTCCTTCTCCAGACTGGTGTGGTACTTAAGAGCATTATTTATAACGAATATAAAAAACAATTAACAGTTTAAAATCATCATACTAGTAATATTTATATTAAAATGCTTACTTTTGATGTCAGTAATGGTTATGTAATAATACGTGATGATAAGTAACTTTAATTTTTATCATTATGCAGAACATACAAATTATGTGTGATATTGTCTTGATGTATTAACATTATTAAATAGTGATATGGTATCATGATAAGTAATATTAACATGTAAAATAAAATATGATGATATATAACATGTATGTTTGTAATGTGGTAAAAATTAGTTATACATAATAATAACATTCTTAAGTGTCAAGCTCAGTGCTAAAGCCTTTATATGCAATATCCGCCAAAGTCAAAGACCTGATTTTTATTTCTTTTATTTTAAAAAAATATTTATTTATTCATTTGGCTGTACTGGGTCTTAGTTGAGGCATGTGGGATCTAGTTCCCTGACCAAGGATCAAACCCGGGCCCCCTGCATTGGAACCATGGGGTCTTAGCCACTGGACCACCAGAGAAGTCCCTGTTTCATTTTTTAAAAAACACTATTATATCCCCATTCAGTTCAGTTCAGTTGCTCAGTCGTGTCCAACTCTTTGCAGCCCCATGGACTGCAGCACTCCAGGCTTCCCTGTCCATCACCAACTCCTGGAGCTTACTCAAACTCATGTCCATCGAGTCGGTGATGCAATCCAACCATCTCATCCTCTGTCATCCCCTTCTCCTCCCACCTTCAATCTTTCCCAGCATCAGGGTCTTCTCCAACGAGTCAGTTCTTTGCATCAGGTGGCCCAACTGGAGCTTCAGCTTCAGCATCAGTCCTTCCAATGAATATTCAGGGTTGATTTCCTTTAGGATTGACTGGTTGGATCTCCTTGCTGTCCAAGGGACTCGCAAGAGTCTTCTCCAACACCACAGTTCAAAAGCATCAATTCTTTAGTGCCCAGCTTTCTTTATAGTCCAACTCTCATGTCCATACATGACCACTGGAAAAACCATAGCTTTGACTAGATGGACTTTTGTTGGCAAAGTAATGTCTCTGCTTTTTAATATGCTGTCTAGGTTGGTCATAGCTTTTCTTTCAAGGAGCAAGCATCTTTTAATTTCATGGCTGCAGTCACTATCTGCAGTGATTTTGGAGCCCCCCCAAAATAAAGCCCCTCACTCTTTGCATTGTTTCCCTATCTATTTGGCATGAAGCGATGGGACTGGATGCCATGATCTTAGTTTTCTGAAGGTTGAGTTTTTTCCCCATTACCTAACACAAAACAATACACCTAGAAGACAATAGATACTTGATAATATTGATCAACCAGATGGAAACTATTATCCCCATTTCACACGTGAGGAAACAGGAGCCCAAAGAGCTGAAGCCATGTGTTTGGAATCACACAAAATACCTCGTTGTGAAGCAGCTTCTTTTCTTATTGTTAAGAATGATAATATAATTAAAGTGCAGTGGTGAGCTCACCGGTGCTATGGTCAGGCAGTTATTCATTCTGAAGTCACAGTTTGGGGAATAATAAATCTTGTTATTAGCAGTTTTATTCATTATTAATGATTTCTGCTCGGAGGCAGATTGGGGAGTCCAAACACCCAGCTGGTGTAGGTCGAAGCTGGGATGTTTTCACCCAGGCCTGTCCAGCTCCAGACACATGACTCCTCTCTTCACTGTCAGGTTGCTGGCGAGGTCAGCAGGAGGCTAAGACTGGGCTTTGGGGTTCTGGGCAATGGGATGAAGAGGAAACAGCGAGACAGAGCAGCCTTTAGTCAGACCCAGGGCTCAGAAAGATGCTTCTAAAATATTCTCTATCAAAACAGGGAGACAAATGAAGAAAAGGGAAGACGTAAAGAACAGGACTCAGGATCAGGTGGAGGGATCCCCCCAGCTTAGCTGTTAGAAATGAGCCAATTTAAAGGGGAGGGGATCAACAGATGATGGATACACGTATGTGGTCTACCCATACGATGGCATGTGATTCTGCCTTAAAAAGAAGGGGATTCTGACACACATTGCATGAACCTTGAGGACACGATGCTCAGTGAGAGAAGCCAGACACAGGACAAATAGTGTCTGATTCCACTACCTGAGCTCCCTGGAGGAGTCAGATCCATAGAGACAGGAAGTAGATGGTGGGGGAGGGGTGAGGAGTCAGTGTTTCATCGACACAGAGCTTCCGTTTGGGAAGCTGAGAAAGTTCTGGAGATGATGGTGGGGATGGTTGAAGGTACTGAATGCAGCCAAGCTGTGCGAGTGAATACTATGCTTTGTGTATTTTGCCACCATTTTTCTAAAAGACTCCAAGAGGAGTTCTTTGGTCCTGATTCATTTTGAATCTGCCTTGAGAAAAGATTTATATCCATGGTTCTCAAAGCGAGGTGCCCGGACCAGCCCCCATCAGCATCCGCCAGGAACTTTTTAGAAATGCAGGCTCTCGGGCGCCACCTCAGGGCTCCTGCATCAAAAACTCAGGGTGCAGGGACTCATAATCTTTCGCTGAGCCTCCCAAGGCGTTTCGGATACCTGATAGAGTTTGAGAACCACTGACTCAGACAACTGGAGGCGCAGAGGAGGGGCCAGGATCGGGGTGGGGCAGCGGCTTTTGCTCCTCAGGCTTCATCCTCCCATGTCCCTGCTCAAAATTCCCATTTTGCAGGATGGGAAACCAAAGCTGCCGCGATTGGGATTGGTAGCCTGGTTTCGGGCGCCCCTTGGTGGCTATACAGGCTATTACCGCCAGTACTGGGTCCTGCGGGTAGTTGTTCAGTCGCTCAATGGTGTCGGACTCTTTGCAACCCCACGGACTGCGTGCAGCCTGTCCATCACCAAGTCCCGGAGTTTGCTCAAACTCATGTCTGTTGAGTCGGTGATGCCATCCAACCATCTCATCCTGTCGTCTCCTTCTCCTCCTGCCTTCAATCTTTCCAATGAGTCTTTCCCTCAGGGTCTTTTCCAGTGAATCGGCTCTTCGCATCAGGTGCCCAGAGTATTCGAGCTTCAGCTTCAATCCTGCAGGTTGCTGCTGCTGCTGCTGCTAAGTCGCTTTAGTCGTGTCCGACTCTGTGCGACCCCATAGACGGCAGCCCACCAGGCTCCGCCATCCCTGGGATTCTCCAGGCAAGAATACTGGAGTGGGTTGCCATTTCCTTCTCCAGTGCATGAAAGGGAAAAGTGAAAGTGAAGTCGCTCAGTCGTGTCCGAATCTCAACGACCCCCTGGACTGTAGCCTACCAGGCTCCTCCGTCCATGGGATTTTCCAGGCAAGAGTACTGGAGTGGGGTGCCATTGCCTTCTCCGATTCTGCAGGTAAAAGGGACTTAATGAGTTTTTCACTCCCTCCCCAAACTTCACCATACTCCTTCCATTCATTCATTCATTCACTTCACAAATATTTATTGAACACCTGCTATGTACCAAGCACTGTTCTATGCCACACTGCTGCTGCTGCTGCTAAGTCGCTTTAGTTGTGTCCGACTCTGTGTGACCCCACAGACGGCCGCCCACTAGGTGCCCCCATCCATGGGATTCTCCAGGCAAGAACACTGCAGTGGGTTGCCATTTCCTTCTCCAATGCATGAAAATGAAAAGTGAAATCACTCAGTCGTGTCCGACTCTTAGCAACCCCATGGACTGCCGCCCACCAGGCTCCTCTGTCCATGGGATTTTCCAGGCAAGAGTACTGGAGTGGGTTGCCATTGCCTTCTCCATCTATGCCACACGGACACAGGAATAAGCAAGACCAAATTCCTACCTCAGTGAGGAACCGTCTAAGGGAACTCCCTGGTGGTCCAGTGGTTAGGACACAGTGGTCTCACTGCCAGGGGCCAAGGTTTGATACCTGGTCAGGGAACTAAAATCTCAAGCTATACGTGTGGCCACAAAGGAAAAAAGAGAGAGAGAGACATCTAGGAGAAACAGATAAACAAGCAGACAACACACAAGGCTTTTCAGTTGCTAATAAATACTTTGAAAATAATAGAGATATTGTACAGCGGCAAGAGAATGTGATCAAAAAAAGGCTCCACAGTTGATACGTGCTTTTTGTTGTTGTTTAGTCACTGAGCACATATCCCAGTGTTTTCCAGTAGAACTACAAGGCGATGTAAATTTTTAAATGTCATTTAAAGTTTTCTAGCAACCACATTCTTAAGAAATTTAAAAAACCCGGGACTTCCCTGGTGGTCCAGTGGTTAAGACTCTACACTTCCAATGTAGGGGGTGTGGGTTTCATCCCGTGGTCAGGGAACTAAGATCCAACGTATCATGGGGCATGTCCAAAAATAAATAAATAAAAATAAAACTAGCAGGTGACATTACTTTTAACAATATATTTCATTTAACCCAATACATTCAAAACCTTTGTCATCTCTACAGGGAATCGATGTGTAAAACTAATGAACTGTTTTAGGTTCTTTTCTGCAGAGCGGCTCTTCCAAATCCTGTGTGTATCTCACCCACCTCTCATTCATTCAGACCAGCCACCTGCGGGTAGAGATTAGAAAATGCTGCCTACTGTGTGCCCAGCAAAGCTCTGAGCACTTTATGGACCAACATTCATTCAGTTACTCAAGGAAACAACCCTAGGAGCAGACACCAGTGTTGTTTCCATTTTTAAACATTTTGTGCTTGTTTGTTTTTATTGGAGTATAGTTGCTATACAATGTTTTATGTTGTTTCTTTTTGGGGGGGGTTGATTTTTTTGTTTTGGCCACAAGGCGTGGCACCTGGGATTCTAGTTCCCTGACCAGAGATCGAACCCATGACCCCCTGTATTGGGAGCACAGTCTTAACCACTGTACCGCCAGGGAAGTCTCTGTTCCCATTTTTTGAGAAAAGGAAACTGAGGGGGCCCGGGTGACTTGCCCAAAGCTGCCCAGCTGGGAAGTGATAGAAAATTCTCAGAGTAGGGATCCTGCCACTCATGTGGGGGTAGAGAAGCAGATTTTGTGCTCAGATCCTCAGGAAGGGAAGGAGCAGTCCGGCCACCAGGTGCGAGACAGTGCCTGGAGGACGGTGGGGGGAGCGATGGCGGGGGGGCGGAGGGGACACACCATTTATTCACTCAGTTCTGGATTTATGCCACCAATGTCTTTCACCTGCCACGTGGGCCCATCCTTTGCTGATGCCAAGGGCTTGGTGGTAGCCAGCGCAAGTGGGATGGGACTGGGCATCCCTGGCCTCCGGGCGGGCAGGGGTTAAGGCCAGAGGCTCCCACGTGAGTGTGCACCTTGCGACAGAACCACACACCCAACCAGGTCTCTCTCACTCTCGCCCGTTGGCTTGTGGTTGTCGCCCTGCTGGTTCCACCTGGCACGGGATCGGCCAGTCTGTGGCCACCACAGAGAGGAAAAGTTGGGCAAACAAGTGGGCAGGCCGGAGCCCAAGCCTCGGGTCCCTGCCCTGCCCCCGATGCCAGGCGGACCTCCAGGCCCTGACTGCTGCTGCCTGCCCAGAGGCCACCTAGCCTCCTAGACAGGTAAGTCCCCCACCCCGATCGGCCTACCACCCCAAAGGTACTGTCCAGATGGGGCTCCCCACCATGAGGTCCCGGGCCCCCTGCCACCTCCCCCCACCACCAGGCTCCCGGGAAAGCAGGAAACCGACACTCTGGTGTGGGCATTTGACATAGTTTCTAAGGGATTATCTGGCCGGCAGTTACTGCCCCTGGCAGCCTGCCCAGGACGCCACAACCACAGACTTCAGAGGGTCATTGTTGGCCCGGGCTCTTGCAGGGAGGCTGAGGGGGTACCAGCTGGCCTCTGATCCCCCAAATTGAGGAGGGGAGGCTGGCAGAGTGGTGGCAGGTGAGACAAACTGGCACCTGGTTGGTATCTGGACCTCCTGGAACTTCTTAAGAGGCCCCCAAGTTTTCAGACAGTTGCATCTCATCTCCTCTACACCTGCTGCTGGAGCCGGGGGCGACAAGGGTCCTGGGGGAGGAGGGCTTATCTCCTTATCTCGATTTCTTCTCTGGGTGAAATCTCCCTATGGAGAAATGAAGCAATGAGTGGGTAGATGATGGCCACAAGAGTCTGTAGAGCGGACTGTGGGCAAGAAGCCAGGATGGTTTCCAGGCAAAGGAAGATTAGACCCCCGAGAAGACAGGAGTCTGGTGGCAAGAGCTTTTCTGGGTCATTTTCTCCCAAAAAGTGCAGGACAAAGAGTGCGTCCTAGCCAGCCAAGTGTCTGATTGCACCTCAAAGCTCTTTGTCCGAGATGAAGAGGGCCCTCTGGGGCTCAGAATGCATGAGTGTCCCAGTTGCAGGGTATGGGGGGGGGCTGGCATTTGGAGTCACTCCTGGGAAACAGAGATGCTAAGATTCAGGGTCTGAGGAGTTAGGAAGGAATATACCTCGACTGGGGTTTGGAGAGAGAAAAACCCATGGAGTCAGAGAGATCTGACTTCAGTTTTCCACTCTGTGAAATGGGTATAATTAGGGACACTAGGTTGCAGGGCTGCTGAGAATAGCATATACTAGAGCACGTAATAGATTCCCAATCATGCAAGGGGCAGGGCAAACTGCCCCCCCAAAACCAGAATGCCAAACCAGTGGCACCATCTCATTGCCTTCCTGTTTTGCAGAGGTCAAATCCAGGCTCAGAGAGGGGCAGCCACCTGCCCTGGGCTACACAGGAAAGTTGGGCTGTCAGCCTGATAGGAGTGAAAATGCGGAGAGTTGGGGAGGTGTGGGGGCTGCCTAAGCGCCCTCCCCCCCCAGCCAATACCCCAGTTTCTGCATCTTATTAGAGTCCTTCTTCCCTGGCTCAAGGCTTCTTTGTGGCCCCGGTTCTGGGGAAAGTCCACTGCGGGAATCTGGGTTCCTGTTCTTCCTCCTCGGGTCTGGCCTGGTGCCAGGGAAGCTGTGTTTGCTCAGGGCGGAGCCTGACACCCTTTGGAATGGGCTGAGGTTAGTGGGGATCATGCCTGGGAGGAGGGGCTGCCCAGGGAATGAACCTGCATTTATGGGGCACCTACTACTGTGTGGCAAGTGCTGTTCCGGGCCTTGGGGATTCAGGGGGCAATCAAGAGAAACAAAGATTCCCGCTCTTGTGGGGCTTGTGTTTTGGTGGAGGAGGACAGACAAGAAACAAGAGACAATAAGGAAGTAAACTATATCCTGGGTTAGAAGATGGTCAGTCTTATAGAAGAAAAAAAAAAAGTGAAAGAGGTACAGCTGCTGCTTCTGCTGCTGCTAAGTTGCTTCAGTTGTGTCTGACTCTGTGCGACCCCATAGATGGCAGCCCACCAGGCTCCTCTGTCCACTGAATTCTCTAGGCAAAAGTACTGGAGTGGGTTGCAGGGATAGGAGTAAAACAGGCAGGGAAGTATTTCACACTCTTAAGTAGAAAGATCAGGGGAGAACTTGTTGCTTTTCAGTTGCTCCATTATGTCTGACTCTTTGTGACCCCATGGACCCCTGGCAGCATGCCAGGCTTCCCTGTCCTTCACTATCTCCTGGAGCTTGCTCAAACTTATGTCCATTGAGTCAGTGATGCCATCCAACCATCTCGTCTTCTGTTGCCCCATTCTCCTCCTGCCTTCAATCTTTCCCAGGATCAGGATCTTTTCCAATGAGTCAGTTCTTTGCATCAGGTGGCCAGAGATTGGAAGTTCAGCTTCAGCATCAGTCCTTCCAATGAATATTCAGGACTGATTTCCTTTAGGATTGACTGGTTGGATCTCCTTGCAGTCCAAGGGACTCTCAAGAGTCTTCTCCAACACCACAATTCGAAAGCATCAGTTCTTCAGTGCTCAGCCTTCTTTATGGTTCAACTCTCACATCCATACATGACTATTGGAAAAACCATAGCTTTGTTGGCTCAGGGCGACAAAGTAATATCTCTGCTTTTTAATACATTGTCTAGGTTTGTCATAGTTTTTCTTCCAAGGAACAGACACCTTGTAATTTCGTGAACTCATTGAGAAGGGGACATTTGAGCAGAGACTTGACAGAAGTGAGTAGTTGGGGGAGGGGCATTCCAAGCGCAAAACAGCCTGTGCAAAGGCCCTGGGGCAGGATTGTGCCTGGTAGAACAGCTGGGAGGCCTCTGTAGATGGACAGAGGGGAGAGAAAGAGACAAGGGAAAGGCCCGGAGGGGATGGGACAGGTCCTGCAGGATGTTGTGAGCCTCCGGAAGGACTCTGGCTTTTACGCCTAAGGAGATGGGAGACCTGGAGAGCTGCGAGCAGAGGAGGGGTGAGGCCTGACTCTGGCGCTCACGGTTGTCATCTGGTGGCTGCTTCAGGGAGGACAGACTGTGGAGGGTGAGGGTGGAACCAGGGACCTGGAGGAGTGGACTCTGCTGGTCCAGGTGGGCGAGGATGGGGTGAACCAGGTGGAGGCTCAGAAGGAGAAAGAAGTGGAAGGATTCTGGACACATTTTGGGAGAACTAAGAGCATTTGCTGACATATGAAAGACAGGGTTCAGGGTGATTAGGAAGAAAAGTGGGAAGAATGTTCTCGGACTTGAAGATGTTAATGGGTGAGAGGGAGTAGGTGGAAATTTCTTGAGGGAGGAGCCTTGGATGCTAGAGTGAAGGCTTTCAGTGTAATGGAGGTAAGGGATTGTTTTTTGTTTTTTTTTTTTCAAAAAACATAAACGCATGACTATACTCTAACATAAAACCAACAAGGACTTCTCTGGTGGTCCAGTGGCTAAGACTCTATGCTCCCAATGCAGAGGGTCTGGGTTCGATCCCTGGTTAGTAAACTAGATCCCACATGCTGCAACTAAGACCTGGTGCAGCCAAATAAACAAATAAAAATAAATATTTAAAAATAAAACAAACAGGTGCTTTATGAGTTATCTTAACTCATTAATTAATATGGAAACTAATAAGATCTTACAGCTTGTGTAAGGAGAGACTATTAAGAAAGAATACACACCAGCAATCAAGGCTGAAATGAAATAACAAATAGTTATAAAACGGGTCAATAACCATAGGACAATAATCAATAGTCTCCACAGGACGAAATTCATTTATATGTCTATGGACAAGTATCATTTGCAATATTACCAGTTTCCTGTAACTTTGTTGTTGTTGTGAAGTTGTTAAGTCGTGTTTTATGCTTTTGCAACCCCATGGACTGTAGCCCGCCAGGCTCCTCTGTCCATGGGATTTCCCAGGTGAGAATACTGGATTGGGTTGCCATTTCTTCTTCCAGGGGATCTTCTCGACCCAGGGATCAAATCCGAGTCTTCTGCATTGGCAGGCAGGCTCTTTACCATTGAGCCACCAGGGAAGCCATTCCTGCAATTTACAGGGATGTAAAATAATTTGAAGACCATAAGAAGCACAGATAACTAAGAAGAGTGCCCAGAGCCTGGCACTGATCAGACGCTCAATAAATATCCTTGACCAAAGGCTAGGGAATGTTCTTGAGCTAAAGCCACAGCTTTTTAGCCACACACTAATCGCAGACACTGTTCTGTTTATTTATTTATTTTGGTCGAGACACACAACATGTGGGATATTAGTTCCCTGACCAGGGCTCAAACCCACATCCCCTACAGTGGAAGTTCAGAGCCTTAACCACTGGACAGCCAGGGAAGTCCCTCAGACTATTAGTTGCATGTCTGCTCTGAAAGTCTGTGAGCTCTACCTCTGCAGTGTCCTGAGTTCCTAGTATAGTGCCTGGTATGCAGTAGGTGCTCCATAAAGGAGTGAATAGCTCATGGGTAACCACCTAAGATTCTGAGCAGAGTACAAAGACCAGTACTGTGCACTTTAGAAGGACAGATTCCAGCTGTGGCTGGATCAGTCACAAAGCAGATAAGACCCCCCAGCAAACTGGGGGTCATGAGGGACCTGTCATGGGACGTGGTGGGGGGAGCTGGCGGGGGCACAGGTACAGAAGCCAGACTGGAGACCGGGATGCAGGTATCAGGGGTGTGGGTGCTTCCCTCAGCCATTGCACAAAAGGATGAAACCTCAAAGTTGACATTTCTGTGGGTGGTCCCTGTCCAGCCCTGGGGGACACCATAATTCACTTCATTTTTTCCTACTAGGGGCTTATTTCCCTCCTCCTGACCCAAGTTGGGATGGAGCCACAGAGAGCACCCAGGCAAACCTTTCTGTGCACCTGCTATGTGCCAGCTGCTTTAGTTTGTGAACCTTCCCAATCATAGCGCTCAAAGGCAGAAGCAGGTCCCATTATACAGATGAGAAAACTGAGGCCGGAATCAGAGAGGCTGGGATTCTCAACAGGCACTTCTCTGCCCCCTGTGGTGGGCCTCCTCCCACCCAGGAGGCAGGCGATAGGGGAACACACTCTGTGAGCCCCCCTGCAGCTGCCCCCAGAAGGGTGTTCACCCCCCTCCTTCCAACATCAAAGTGCTCTCCCTAAGGTGCTCCAGCGCCCTCACGGTGCCAACCGCAGGGACACACCTCAGTGCTATGAGCATCCACAAGCCGGCCACACCCCAGAATCTGCCCTTCCTCCCCCGCCCTCTGCCTGAACCCATAACCCCAGTCCAGGCACGAGGAAAGCACTGGACAAACCCCAAATGAGGAGTGGTGTACAAAGCCCCTGCCTGGTCTCCTCCAGACTGGAAAGGTCCATGGAACAAGGGGGAGTGGAGCCCGAGGAGATGTGAGGACCGGACACACTGTGAGATGCTAAACCCAGTCCTGGTGCAGTAAAACCTGAACGCAGCCTGGAGTGTAGTTAGCAGTGATAAGACTGTGGTTTCTTAGTTTTGACAGGTACACTGCGGTCATGTAAAATGATGTTGGGAGAAACTGGGTGAGAAACATAGGGGGACTCTCTGAATTACATCTACAACTTTCCTGTCAATTTAAAAATGGTCCAGGAAGTTCCCTGTTGGTCCAGTGGTTAGGCCTCCCCTCTTTCATTGTCTGAGGACCTGGGTTCAATCCCTGGTCAGGGAACTAAGATCCCACTAGAGGCACGGCCAAAATTAAATAAATAAAATAAAATAAAGTAAAATATATAAAAAGGTCCAAAATAAAACGTTTTGGGGTTTTGGCATCGCAGCTTCTGGAATCTTATTTCCCTGACCAGGGATTGAACCTGGGCCCTCGGGCAGTGAAACCGCAGAGTCCTAGTCACTTGACCGCCAGGGAATTCCCCCAAAATAAAACTTGATTTAAAACATTTTTTTTTGCAGGGCCTCTGGATTCTCACAGCTCCCCTAGCTTCAGCCCCTGCCACTCAGTCTGTCGTCCTAGCAGTGGGCCACCAGAGGGCGTGAGTGGGCCCCTGAAGCAGGCCCTGGCCCTTCCTCTGCCCATAGCCCTCCTGGGTCCCACCTCCCTGGGGTCAGAAGCCCCTGCCTCCTCCCTGCTCTCCCCTCCTTCTTCTCTCTCCCTCTCTCACTCTGCTCCAGCCACAAGGTCTTCCTCGCTGTTCCTCCAACATTCTAGGCCCAGTCCTGCCCCAGGGCCTTTGCACTGGCTGTCCACCCAGCTCTCCCATGGTGCCTCCCTTACCTCCTTCAGGTCTAGCTGTTACCTCCTCCCAGATCCCTCTCACTTAGGTCACTCCTATTAATCTCAGTAACACCTCCTTAGAGATGCCCTCCAGGAGTCCCCAGACCAGCTGTGTCTCTGTGCAGGTGCTCTCAGAAATCTAGATTGGACATTTTATTTCTGCTACCTGAAGATTAGACCATTGTCTACCTTCCCTGAGGGCCCTGGGCTTCCTTTTGTTGTTGTCATTCAGTGATCCTCCGCGTTGGACTCTTTGCGACCCCATGGACTGCAGCACGCCTGGCTTCCCTGTACTTCACTATCTCCTAGAATTTGCTCAATCATGTCCACTGAGTTGATGCCATCCAACTGTCTCATACTCTCCTCTTGCCCTCAATCATTCCCAGCATCAAGGTCTTTTCCAATGAGTCGCTCTTTGCATTAGATGGCCAAAGTATTGGAGCTTCAACATCAGTCCTCCCAATGAATCTTCAGGGTTGATTTCCTTCAGGATTGATTGGTTTGAGTGCCATGCTGTCCAAGGGACTCCCAAGAGTCTTTTCCAATGCCACAATTCGAAAGCATCAATTCTTCGGTGACCAGCCTTCTTTAGGGCAGGGCCTGTGTCAGAGCTGGGTGTACACAGTGGGCACTCAGTAGTTGAATGAGCCAGCGCCCAGCCACGTGACTGAGCAGCTTCATTCTTGGGTTCTGGTCAGACCTGTTTGACCACAAATAAGACCGCCTCCTGCAGCCCAGCAAAGCAGTCTCCACCAGGGAAGCTTTAAGCCTCAGGCGTGAATGACCACCACTCCCTCCCTCCAGGTTCCCACCCTTCCTGGCGGCCACCACTCGGGGAGACCTCAGCCCTGTCCCCACCCCTTTTGAGCCCAGTTTCCCCCTCTGGGGCTCAGAAAGGGCAGAGAAGGGTCATACCCCAGGTTCCTAGTATCCTCCCCTCCCACAACATCCCTTCAGGCCGTGTGCACGCTGCCTCCTCCTGGTGGTAATCAGCACTGCAACTTCAGGCGGGAATTCCTTACCCGCTCACTTCCTCCTTCACTTGGTGCACAACAAGGGCTTGAAATATTTTTTTGCATGAACAACTGAATAGCTGAGAAAATGAATGCATGAATGACCCTACCTCTGTGAGGCAGCACTGGATGCACCTTTCTCCAAAGCCCTGAATTTGAGTACAGGTTATCTGATGGATACTGGGGAAATGCTGAGTGTTCTTGAGCAGGGAATGAAGTATGGGAGGTGGCTGATGGAAGACCATGTATCTTGGGGTGGTTATCCCCCTTCTTAGAGGAGTTTAAAGAGGGGTTTCTCTACCTCAGCACTACTGACTTTTGGGGCTGGATGGTTCTCTGGGGTGGGGCTGTCCTGGGCACTTGGCGGTGGTGAACAGCATCCCTGGCCTCTGTCCACTCCATGCCAATAGGAGTGTGTGCATGCTCAGTTGTGTCCAACTCTTTCTAACCCCATGGACTGTAGCCCGCCAGGCTCCCTCTGTCCATGGGATTCTACAGGCAAGAATACTGGAGTGGGTTGCGATTTCCTCCTCCAAGGGATCTTCCTGACCCAGGGATGGAACCCACGTTTCCTGCATTGCCAGGTGGATTTTTTACCACTAAATCACCTGGGAAGCCCACTCAATGCCAACAGTGTCTACTAAAAATGTCTTCAGATATTCAAGTGGGGTTTCGAGGGGGAGTGAGAGGTAAATCACCCTGCGTATAGAATGAGGGGTGTGGCACCAAACAGCCAAATCCAGCTCTTCTAGTTGGGCCCGCTACTTGACACATCTGGTCTCAGTTTTCTCAGCTGCAAATGGGCACCTGGATACCTGTGTAACAGTGGTTGCAGCAGAGCTAACACTCCTTAAGCATGAGACAGCCTACTTGTCTGATTTTGCCAGACCTACATCCCAATCAGTAACTCCTCCCCAGTAATTGCAGCCGTGAATTCCTATATACATGTGGCAGTGGAGAATTTATTTATGTTTTTTCCTGTAACCCATTAAAGAAAATATACATCTATTTTAAAAAAATGTTTGACTTTCTTCTACCTAAAATCATTTTGTGTTTGGCCCAAGGTCACCTGCTGGTGGCCCAAGGTCACATTGGAAAAGGCTGAGGTTGGCTCAGATGGTAAAGAATCTGCCTGCGATGCAGGACACCTGGATTTGATCCCTGGGTTGAGATCTCCTGGAGAAGGGAATGCTATCCACTCCATTGTTGCCTGGAGAATTCCATGGACAGAGTAGCCTGGCAGGCTGCAGTCCACGGGGTCGCAAAGAGTCGGACATGACTGAGCAACTAACACTGATTTACTTATGAGGGTTCAAATAGGTCCTTAGAAGGGGGCTCTTGCAAGGGGTTATTGCCTTGGAAGCCTTTGGGCACCCTTGAGAGGTAAATTGTGGCTAACTGGGATCTCTAGTGTTTTGGGGAGAGCTGAGACGTCAACTTTGGGGGCCTCAAAGATTTTGATTATATTCTTGCACATTTGGCAAATTCTTATCCAACCTTCTTGCTGGGCTGGATGAATCACAAGCTGAAACTGAGATTGCCAAAAGAAATAGCAACAACCTCCGATAGGCAGATGACACCACCCTTATGGCAGAAAGCGAAGAGGACCTAAAGAGCCTCTTGATGAAAGTGAAAAAGAAGAATAAAAAAGCTGGCTTAAAACTCAACATTCAAAAAACTAAGATGATGGCATCTGGTTCCATCACTTCATGACAAATAGATGGGGAAACAATGGAAACAGTGATAGACGTTATTTTCTTGGACTCTAAAATTACTGCAGACAGTAACTGCAGCCGTGAAATTAAAAGACATTTGCTCCTTAGAAGAAAAGCTATGTTAAGCCTAGACAGTGTATCAAAAAGCAGAGATATCACTTTGCCAACAAAGGTCTGTATAGTCAAAGCTATGATTTTTCCAGTAGACATGTATGGAGGTGAGAGTTAGACCATAAAGAAAGCTGATCGCAAATTGATGCTTTCAAACTGTGGTGCCAGAGAAGACTCTGGGGAGTCCCTTGGACTGCAAGGAGATTAAACCTGTCAGTTCTGAAGGAAATCAACCCTGAATATTCAATGAAAGGACTGTTGCTGAAGCTGAAGCTCCAATACTTTGGCCACCTGATGAGAAGAGCTGACTGATTGGAAAAGACCCTGATGCTGGGAAAGACTAAGGGCAAGAAGAGAAGGGGATGAAAGAGGAAGAGATGGATGGACAGCATCATCGACTCGATGGACTTGAGTTTGAGCAAACGCAGGGAGATGGTGAAGGACAGGGAAGCCTGACATGCTGCACTCCATGGGGTGACAGAGTTGGACATGACTTAGTGACTGAACAAAAACAGCAATATCCAACCTTCTAAACCCCAGTGGCAATGCCCCCTCCACCAGGAAGACTTCCCTGATCCCTAATTTTCCCCTCTGCCTCCCCTCTTCCCACAATCTTGAGCTTCTCTCTGCCCAGTCTTGACTGGGTGAGGCTGGGAAGGGGTGTCTTTACCCAGATTTGCCCCTTCAACCTTGACCTGGGAGGGGCAGGGAAACAGTTGGGCCTCAGGGTCTATTTTTTTTTTAAGCAAGAAGGAGTGTGAGGGTAGAGCCAATGGTGGCTCCACCCACCCAAGTGACTTTCTCGCTTCCACACCCCCAGGTAGAGGGTTTCCTGCTCTGGTCCAGTTATTCCTAGATAGGTCCCTTCAGGGTGAGGCAGGGTGTGGAGAAGGAAACATGACCTTTACTCCAAGAATCTTAAAGAATTTCCTTGTCCCTGCTGCGCGTCCTTCCCAGCTGGGGACCCAAGCCAGGGCTAGGTGTGCAGACAGGCTGATAACACTGGATTCTGGCCAGGTCCAGAGGTGACCGCTGTGCACCTTCTGGATCCTCCACTGTAGGGGACATCAAAAGGGAAGTCTCATATCAGCCTACACCTTCAGAAAGTCCATACCTCTCACCCCACCCTAGGCTTCTCTGGGCCTCAGTTTCCTCTCTAAAATAAATTCCCCAAAGTGAAAAAATCAAATAAACTAGGGTGAACTTGCTGAAGATGAGGTGACCGAGAAAGACCAGCCCTACTCTCGGGAGGTCTCTGACTCTTGGCTAGCTCCTAATCATAACACGTCTCTCTACAGAATCTCAACACGCATAGGTTTTCCTGGATGGAAAACCTTCCAAAGCGCAGGCTCCGTTCCAAACGCGGTCTTAATCCCTGCCTGGTCTTCCTCGCAGCCTCGCCCGGCGGGTCTCCAACCCGGCCGCGGGGTAGTGCGCAGCTGGACGGAAAACTCGGCCTGGAATTCCCACCCCAGGGCCTGGATCCTGTGTTGGGAGGGGTGGGAGGGTGGGAACGGAGGAGGCCTCGGCGGCGTCCCGGAGGCGTGTCGGGACAGAGGCGGGGCCGGGAGGGGACGCAGAGGAGGAAGACTGCAGGTGCAGCCCTAGCGGCGGAGCGGGCGGGAGGAGGGCAAGTGCTGGACACCTGCTTCGCCGCGACCCTCCCCAGCTTCCTCCCTCACGCCAGGGTGGGGTCCAGTTTTGACTGTTTCTAGGCCCCCCGCCCTGGGCCAGAGGTGCTGGACAGCCCCCAGGGTGGACTATGGCGGTGAGATTCCAGGCGAGTAGCCCGCGGAGGGCCGGAGGGGGAGGGGACCGAGGTGGGGTCGGGGCTGGGACCGGGACCCAGGACCCCAGATCACCCCCTGCCTAGGTAACAGATGGGGAAACTGAGGCCCGGGAGAATGTAGAGGCTAGCACGGGGAGAGTGTCCGCGCCCACTGGCCTCCAACGCTGCCTCCGGGGGCTCCCTCTGCCCCGGGTCTGCCTCCCTTAACAGATAGCGTTCGTGTGTGTACTAAGTCACTTCAGTCGCGTGTGACAGTTTGCAACCCAATGGACTGTAGCCCGCCAGGCTCCTCTGTCCCATGCTCTTCTCCAGGGGATCTTTCCGACCCAGGGATCGAACCCGCGTCTCTTCTGTCTCAGGTATAGGCAGTCCGGTTGTTTACCACCAGCGCCACCTGGGAAGTCCCTTAGCAAGTAGACCGGTGTTCAAATCCCGATTTTTCTGTGTAACTTTGAGCCAGCCAGTGAGTCCACGCCTCTGAGAACCTCGTCTATAAAGTGGGTGATGGTCACTTTATAGAAGGGCGTGGGGAGGATCCTAGGAGGGGGAAAAAATGCTCCTGGTACATAGTAGGTGTGCAGTTTCCCAGGAAAATGAGCCGAGTTGAGCTTGACCACTAAGGGTGAAACTGTAGGCAGGGACTTAGTTTGTGGGCTGGAACGGCTGGAAGGCAGTGAGGCTGTGGAAGAGGGGATCACCATTTATTGAGTGCCTACTGTATACAGGGTCGTTAACTTGGGCGATCTGGCTTGAGAGTCCCCTTTTGCATCGGGCAGGCCAATCGATCAGGCTGGGGCAGGGAATCCCCGTGGCTCTGTGGGGAGGGGTGTGTGCTTCGTTCTCCAGTGTTGGAGCTTGAATCGACTTTGTCACACCCACCCTTCGGAGTTTCAGGTCGGGCCCCAGAGGGGTAAACAAGTGAACAGGCTTGGGAGATCTGTGGCTGGCCCCAGGCCAGACCACCCGAGGCTCTAGGGCCGGGAAGTTCTTTCTCCTTCCCAGCAACAAGAAGCAGCTCCCAGAATCCCGTCCTCAACTCGAGTATTTGTGGTCCCCTCCCCTCCTCTTCCCCACTCTGACCCCCGCTGTGGTTCCCAGAGGTGGGGGCGGGGAGGGGGAGAGTGATCAGCAGCCTGGCAACCACGTGCGGGGCCGGTGTGACTCGGTAAGCCCAGTCCCCTCTGGAGGCCCCTCGTCTCCGTCTCCGGTGTTTCTGTCCCACGCGTGGCAAGGGGTGGGGATGTAGGCCCGGGCCCCGCCCCCTCGGAGCTCACCTGGAGGGGGGTGGGGCTGAGGAGGCTAGGAACTCTGGACGTACATGCAGGTGGTGGTTGTTGTTCAGTCGCTAAGTCCAGTCTTACTCTTTGCGACCCTATGGACTGCAGCACATCAGGCTCCTCTGTCCTCCACTATCTCCCAGAGAACCTGGTGGAGTTCCTGTCAAAATCAGCCTTTTATTCTACCATTAGTGCATTCCTCAAACTCCCCCCACATGCGGTCCTATGGAGACAATGATGGGGTCCCAAGGCCCCCAACCCTGCCTACCAGGAATCCCCAGACTCAGTGGTGTAGGGGAGACAGGTGGACTGGGACCTCTCAGGCCTCAATAATCAGAGGCAAGAAATGTATGTGTCTTGCGGGGGTGTTGAGGACTTATTTCCTGAAAGAAGAGACAGTGCCCCTGGGGTTGTGAAGGATGAATAGGAGTTTGCCAGGGAGTACAGCATGTGCAAAAGCCTGGAAGGGAGGCTGATTGGAGGGCCAATCAGCAAAGTACCCAGAGAGACAGCCCCGCCTAGCCTTCACACCCAAGAGGAAAGATCAGAAACTCACAAACTGATGAATAAAAAGGGTAATTGAAGATGGTTTTGGATGCCATGAGTAAAACCTAATAAATAAAGCAGAGGAGTGGTAGGATGCTAGAGAAGATTGGCTAGTCTTGGAGGTCTTCCTGGGGAGGCGGCATTTGAGCTGAGACCCAAGTGTCAGGGGACAGCTGTATGTATGTTGGGAGGGTGTCCAGGCACAGGGGTCAGCTGGGGAAGGGTTGGGGGTGAACTAAGATGAGGTGGGCTGTGGGGTTAGGTGTGGCCCTATGGGTATCAGAGAGCCTGCCCGTATCCATGGAGGCGAACCTGCACAATCCGGGACAAGCCATGGCCACCTGTGCCTGCCCCCTTAGGGGCTGTGATTCCCTGGGGGCTGATTCTTAAAATAGAGCCAGGAACTCAAAATTCAAGGGGGTCATTTAATGACACCAAACATAAAATCAGAGCAAGGGAAAAGATTTTGTTCCGAAAAATAAGTTAAGAAAAAAAAAAAACCCAGAAGGATGCTGGGACTATAGTGCTGTGTGACCTCTAGTAAGTTACTGAACCTCTCTGGGCCTCCTTTTCCTCCTCTGTGAGGCAGGAAGGCAGGAATAGAAACAGTGCCACTTCCTGAGGTGACTCAGGAGTAAAGGAATGGGTACTGCAAAGTGCTTGCTGGCAGCTCATGAAATAGTGTTGCTTATTAATGTTACACAGAGGAGAAAGGTCATTATTATTACTTCTCACTACAACCACTGCCGTCCCTCCAGAGGCTCCTACTGCTATTTGTGGGAGACTCCAGGCCCCCTTCTCACACTGAAAGATGGGATGGCGGGGGTGAGGGAGGTACCCATTGTACAGATGGGGAAGATGAGGCTGGAGAGGTAACACCACAGCCAGTCAAGGGCAGACTGAAGAATTTAAATCTTGGTGGTGAAAGCAGACCTGGCTCCCAGGAGGGCTCATGTGGCCCTGCCCTTGGTTTTGTTTCCCTCTTCTCCGGCTTCCTACCTCCCTGGAGCCTGGAATGCTGCTCTCCCAGGAACCTCTAAGAAAAGGCAGGCAAACACACCACGCACTCCACAGGGAATCCCCCCACACCTGCTGTGCTATGTGGGGAGAGGGCATCATTTCTACAAGGCCCCCCAGGGGCAGCAGCACATCCAGGTAGAAGTAAGGGATAGGTGGGGGCCACATCTCCCCTTCTGTTGGCTGCGTGACCTCTATTCCCAAAGCCTCTGATCTCATCTGTACCCTGGACTTGAAAATAACAGAAGCCATGCCTCCCCAGCCCTATGCTCCAATTGCTCTGTTGTCTTGGCAAGTGACTTTCCCTCTCTGGACCCAGCTTTCCTCATCTGTGGTTGTTGTTCCGTCACTCAGTCATGTCTGACTCTTTGCAACACCATGGACTGCAAGCATGCCAGGCTTCCCTGTCCTTCACCATCTCCCAGAACTTGCTCAAACTCATGTCCATTGAATTGGTGATGCCATCCAACTATCTCACCCTCTGTCGTCCCCTTCTCCTCCTGCCCTCAATCTTCCCCAGCATCAGGGTCTTTTCCAATGAGTCAGCTCTTTGCATCAGATGGCCAAAGTATTGGAGTTTCAGCTTCAACATCAGTCCTTCCAATGAACACCCAGAACTGATCTCCTTTAGGATGGACTGGTTGGATCTCCTTGCAGTCCAAGGGACTCTCAAGAGTCTTCTCCAACATCACAGTTCAAAAGCATCAATTCTTTGGCATTCACCCTTCTTTATGATCCAACTCTCATATCCATACGTGACTACTGGAAAAATCATATGACAGATGAATAATAGAATATCTGTTAACAGAATACCTGTTAGTGAGCAGATTAAATGAGATCTTATTGCAAAGAGTCTGGCGCAGAGGAAGCACTTCATTCAATCATTCCGTAGATAGAATCTGAGGTAGATAAAAGTCTCTGCCCTCCAAAGCGGACATTCTAGAGGGAGAAGTGCAGTGACCAGATTTTTAAAATTCAGAGAATGTCAAGGGATCACAGGTTCTATGAACTGGGAATCAGGGCGAGGCAGATAAACTGGTCTGTTGTAGGCTGGGGAGGGTGCCAGTTGCAGACCGGGTGGCTGGGAGAAGGAAGTGAGGGAGGAAGCCAGGTAGAGATCTGGTGGATGAGAATTTCAGGCAGAGGAGAAAGTGTGTGCAAAGGCCCTGGGGTAGGGCTGGGTCTGGCCTGTTGGAGGAATGGCGAGGAGGCCTGAGGGTCTGGAGCAGAGTGAGTCCCTTGTGCCTGTGGGCCTTGCTCAATGCCCCCTAGGCACCGAGCCAGATCTCCCAGGGGGAAAGCAACAAGGACTTGCCTCTTCTCTGCTTCCATTATAGTTCAGCACCATTAACATCTGGGAAAGGATCTTTTTTTTTTTTTTGTATTTTTTCTGTATTTCTGGTTGCTCTGGGTCTTTGTTGCTATGCGAGAGTTTTCTCTAGTTGCGGCAATCAAGGGCTATTCTTCATTGCGCTGTATGGGCTTCTCACTGAGGTGTCTTCTCTTGTTGCAGAGCACAGGCTCTAGATGCGTGGGCTCAGTAGTTGTAGTGCGCGAGCTTAGTTGCTCCCCATGGCATGTGGAATCTTCCCGGACCAGGGATCAAACCCATCTCTCCTGCATTGGCAGGCGGATTCTTATCCACTGTACCACCAGGGAAGCCCATGGATCATTCTTTATGGTGGGGTCTGTCCTGTTCACTGAAGGAATTTGAGAAGCACCTCTAGCCCCCACCCACTCGATGCCAGGAGCACACCTAGTTGTGACAGCCACAGATGATCCCAGATACCACACAGTGTCTGCTGGAGGAGGCAGAACAGTTCTGGGTTGAGAACCACTGACTAAAGTCCACTTTGCAGATGAAAAAACTGAGGTCTCAGGAGAGATTGCAACTAGCCCACAGGCTTGGGCCAGGAGAATATCAGAGCCAGGCTCCCCACCCAGGTATGGAGACCCCTGAATCCTCACACCCACCTTCCCTGTCACCTCCCTCCAGGTGTTGGACATGGAGGAGCTGACCATCTGGGAACAGTACACAGCCACGATCAGCAAGGTGGGACCTCCTTCTCCCTGCATGGGTGCCAACAGAAATGGTGGGTTGGTCCCCGTGTCCCAGTGAGAAGCAAAATCGCGTTCTGTTTCTCATCCCCTCTCAGGATCCCCGCCGAGGCTTTGGCATCGCAATCTCTGGTGGTCGAGACCGGTCTGGTGGATCTGTGGTTGTGTCCGATGTGGTGCCTGGAGGGCCGGCTGAGGGCCGGCTACAGTGAGTGTCAAGGCAGCTGGGTTACAGGGGACAGGCAGGTCAAGAAGAAGGACCTATATGGACCAGAGTCGGGAGGCTAAAAAGTGCCTGGCACCTTCCAGCTCTGACAACACAGGACTGGAAGCTGGCAACATGACTGACTGTGTTCTCGGGGTCATGGTGGCCCTGGAATGCTCCTGGAACAAATATCCTGGAAACCTCTTTTTGGCTGGAGGGAGAGTGACCCAGTACCCTGAGGTCTTGGGGCCAGGAGGCTCCTGGGAGTTATTTTGGGAAAAATGATTCTTGGGCCCAAGTGTCTGACAGGTGATGTGATACTCAGAATCGGGGGCCAGCTTCAGAGAGAAATAGAGTGTGAAACAGAGAGAGAAGGGAAGAAAAGTATGAAGAGGGGGGCCTAGAGTAAAAAGTAAGGGGATGTGGAGATGCCAGTTGCAATTGCAGTTTATGTTCTACAATTGCATTTCATTATTATGTGGGTTCTTTGGTCAGTCCCACTTTACAGATGAGGAAACTGAGGCCCAGAAGGATGTCTTTGTGAGCCTGGGAACACTGATGGTTTGGAACCAGGCCTTGTGGAGCTTGGGGTACCTGCCAGGGGCCCTCAGGGAAGGCCTGGGGAGAGGGGCTCCCAGCAAGGCCTCCTCCCTGAGACCTGGCCTTCTCCCTCAGAACAGGGGACCACATTGTCATGGTGAACGGGGTCTCCATGGAGAGTGTCACCTCCACCTTCGCCATTCAGATACTCAAGACCTGCACAAAGATGGCCAACATTGTGAGTGGGAGGGGCAGCTCCTGCTCAGCAGCACCTCTGTCCTGGCTGAGTCCCCCACCCCCACGCCCCCATCCCCGATCCTGCTGCCCATGGGCAGATGTATATAAGCTTCCCCCGAGCCATTGGAATTGTGTCCCCATTTCACAGCTTGGATGTTGAGGCTCAGAGGGACCAGAGTCCCCCAGGGCTGCCCAGGGGACAGGCCAGAGCCTTGAACTGGCCCCCCACCCATCTCTGCCTCCCTTAACAGACGGTGAAGCGTCCCCGGAAAGTCCAGGTGCCCTCCACCAAGGTCACTTCTGCCCCAGGACACCAGGACTCAGATGAGGAAGATAGGCTGTGGCATTTGGAGGAGGCTGACCACGGCCGGGGCTACGAGGGGGACACATCCAGCGGCTCTGGCCACTCCTGGGGCAAGCGCTCCCGTCGGCCAAGGGCAGGTCGCCGGAGCCGGGCCGGCAGCCACGGGCGCAGGAGCCCAGGTGGTGGCTCCGAGGCCAACGGGCTGGCCCTGGTGTCCGGCTTCAAGCGGCTGCCGCGGCAGGACATGCAAATGCGGCCCGTGAAGTCCGTGCTGGTGCGGAAGAGAGACAGTGATGGTGAGCCTTGGGGCTACGTTGTTGGCAGGGGTCTTGGAGTCCCTGGGAAAGGGCCACAGTGCTGCCCTGACATTCGGTCCTGCATGGTGTGTGGTCAGCAGAATAACGGCCCCCAAAGATGTCCATGCTCTATCCCAGGACCTGTGGATGTGTCACCTCACAGGGCAGAGGGGACTCTGCAGGTGCAATTAAGCTAGGCCCCTGAGATGGGGACGACCCTAGATTCCCTGGGGCCCCAGTGTCTTCACAGGGTCTTTATAAGAGGGAGGGGGAGGATCAGAGGCAGAGAGAGACGGAAGATGCTGAGCTGCTGGCTGTGAGGATGGAGGGAGGGGCCACAAGCCAGGTGGTACCTCGAAGCTGGAAATGGCAGGAGCTGGAAATGGCAGGAGCTGGTGCTCCCTGGGAGCCTCTGGAGGGATCAGCCCTGCCCATACCTGGAGTAAGTCCCATGAGGCCCATTTCAGACTGTGAGATAAATCTGTGTTGTATTATACACACTAAGTTTGTGGCATGTTCTTAGAGAAACAGGAAGCTCACATATCGTGACATCAGTAGATGGTCAAGGTGTTCGTTGGTAGAGAACAGTAGACCTCTACCTCTACAGAGGTAGAGAGACATGACCTCTCACCCCCCTCTTGATTCAAGGACAGCATCATGATCTCGGAATTGTGGTTATGATGTGACAAATGGCACTGGGACCTCTACCCCACATCGTAATTTTAATAATCCTGAAAACGTTCGTTGTGAATCTCATTGAGTAGTGGGGGTTGTGACCCTGAAGCCCCTTTGGTGTTGTCATCAGGGTGTTCGGAAGGGACAGCCCGGGCTCTGCCCCTTCTCAGGTGCCTACTGCTGACCACCATGCAATGACATCCGAATCCCTGCTCCAGGGCATTTGCACGAACCATTTCCCACCGGAAACAACCTTCCTAAGACCCTTGCAGGGTTTGCTCCCTTGCTTCATCTGAGACCTGGCTCAGACATCACCGCCTTAGAGAGGCCATCCCCCGACCACCTTGTCCCAAATGCCCCCCTCCGTCCCCCACCAAGGCCACTTTCCCCAGCTCCCCACTTTCTCCATCTTCCCAGCTCTTGGCACCACCTGGTGCTTATGTGTTGCATCTCCAGCTACGGGGCACCAGGTGTGCTGTCACCTGCTGACAGGTACCTGTGGGGGAGAATGCCCGGTGGAAATGCTGAAGCTTGCCCCGTCCGCTCAGACAGCAGCTGGGAAGGCAGGATGGTAGAGAGCAGGTGAAAAGTCTGGGATCTGAGAGCCCCTGACAGCCTAGACCCCAGGCCCTGCCTCAGTTTTCCACCTTCTCCCACAGATTTTGGGGTCAAACTGGGCAGTCAGATCTTCATCAAGCACATCACAGATTCAGGCCTGGCTGCCCGGAACAGTGGGCTTCAGGAAGGAGATCTCATCCTCCAGGTAAGCCCGGACTTCCCATTAGAGGCAGGGAGACTGGGGCCAGAGAGTAACAATGCTACCAAGACACCAGTAAGGTCAGCAGAGCTGAACCACTTGCCGGCTGCATTGTTACCTATTTTCCAAAGGTTGGAGATGGCTATGCAGGATTTTCCCCCCTTCCCCCTATCTGCTGCTAATCCATTGCCAAATGTTGGTTTCTAGTACTCCCTTTGGGTTGTCTGTTTCTAGTATTCTCAGAATCACATGGCCAGCTGGCTACACCACTGATTCATAGACCTGTCTTAGGTGGCTGGATACTAGTGATCCAGAAACCAGGCTGCAAGGAGCAGCTCTGCCTTAAGAGTTCATTTCCTTCTAGACTCCTCCCCTGAAAATCTGTTTCTAGTGATTCCTGGTGTTTGATTTCCAAATCATTTCTGGTTGATTGTTTCTAAACTCTTCTCAGAGTTATCTGTTTCTAGTGACCCTGAGGAATTGTCTGTTTCTAGTGGCTTAGAGCTGACACTTAGAGCTTAGAGGTGGGGGGTGGCTAGAAACTCACAATCCCAAGGGTTACTGAAAATGGACATTCCCAAGAGAAAATGCTAGAAATGGATTCCTGGTAGTTGAGATGCCATTAAACCCTTCCTAGGAATTGTGCATTTCTAGTCTACTTCGAATGTCTGTATCTAGCACCTACTAGAGATTGTCTGTTTCTAGTATATAAGTATTTACTCCCTCACCCCCAATTAGAGTTGTCTCTATTATTACTCCTGAGCTGTTTCTAATATCTGTTCCCAGTGTCTCCTGAGAAATTTCCCTCTCCGGGGAGATGAGAGAGTCAATCCATTTTTAATTTTTCCCTAGCATCCCCCACCCCTCTTAGAAAACTGTCTGTTTCTAGAATTCTTCCAGAGGTCAGTTCTCGGCATAGTATCCTCTCACAGAAGGAATGCAATTCTATCATTTTCTCTTGAGAATGTTTGCTTTTAGTAACCCCTGAGAGTTATGTGTTTGTAGTCCCCCCACCAAAATATCTGTTTCTAGTATCCCCTATCTCTCATGAACTTGCTTCCTCTCTTCTTTCCTGATTCCTTTTAGATCAATGGAGTGTCCAGTGAGAATCTGTCACTGAGTGACACACGGCAACTGATTGAGAAATCAGAAGGGAAACTGACTCTGCTGGTGCTCAGGGACCGAGGCCAGTTCCTGGTGAATATCCCTCCAGCCGTCAGTGACAGTGACAGCTCCCTCCTGGAGGGTGAGGGTCCAGGAGGCCAGCCCTGGGCAGGGAGGTTCAAACGGAGGGCCAGGAAAGCAGACTGTGTCTGGCAGGGCCAAGCAGGGGGCGGTAAGCCTGGCCCTGAGAGGCTCAGCGAGGGACAGAAACTTGCCCAAGGCTGCACAGCAAATCAGGGCTGGAGGCTCCCAGCTGAGCCTGACTCTGGTCTGGGCCCCTTTGCTTAGAGGGGCCTGATGTGCCCCTCTGTGAAATGGGTCCAGCCTGGAAGACCATGCCCATGGCTGAGACATGTTTTCCCCCACAGACATCTCAGACCTCGGCTCAGAACTGTCCCAGGCACCACCATCTCACATCCCACCGCCACCCCAGCATGGGCAGCAGAGTCCAGACACCAGCCGAACCAACTCCCCCGTGTATGTAACCATTGGCTAGAATGGCCAAATGGGAGGGGAACACGGGCATGTCTTTTCCCGCATGGGGTAGCCTTGAGGGTGCAGCCATGGTGGCCTGCCTGGAAGAGGTCTCTCCTGTTCATAGGAGGTTCTAAGATGTGGTCTAGGGCTATGGGCTTTTGGGGGTGGATAATCCCCTTCTAAGCTCCCTCCTATGGCTGTTGGTGGGAGGACTCAGACCCTCAGCAGGAAGGTCTCTCTAGGGGAGGGGACCACGCAGAAGTAACAACCAGGGGTAGAGGTCACCACAGTCCATCTTAGAGGCCAGAGGACAGCCCATACCAAGGTTCCAATTCTTACTTCATTGTTGGCTCTTTAAGTCATTAACTAGTCATGGCATAAGGAGCAGAGGGCCTGAGATCACACAGCTGCAGAGGGGCAGGACTAGAATTAAAACCCAAGTGCTGATAAATTAAAATTCTCCTAAAATTTGCTGCTCAACATCCCCCACCCCCACCCCAAATGTGTTCCCCACCAGGGAGAGCCACCAGCTTCAGCGGGAAAGTTCAGTGGATTCTAGGACTGCATCAGAACGAGGTGAGCAGGGATTTCCTTGGTGGTCCAATGGTTGAGACTCTGCTCTTCCAATGCAGGGGGCTTGGGTTCAATCCCTGGTTGGGGAACTAAGATCCCACATGACACAACAACAACAACAAAAAGACATTTCAACAATGCTGACTTCTCATTTGGCATCAACAAATACATTATTTTAAAACCAAACAGGTGAGCAGAGAGTGTCATTCTGAGCACCTCACCTCTGGTTTTTGTGATCTCAGCCAATGAGGCTATGCCATGCACAGTGTGGAAGGCTGGCATGGGCCTCAGAGGTCAGGGACAATTCTCCCCGGAAGGAGCGGGGGTTGGGCAGCCACATTCCAAGGGGCAGGGACACCCTACAGCAAAGGTTTGGCAGCTGGACCGGTCAGTGCACTTACGGAAAACTGGCTGTTCCCTTTCAGACTCCCCGAGGCCAAGAAACTATGACATCTACAGGGTGTCCAGCGGTCAGAGTGTGGAGGACCACGGGTATGTGTCCCAAAAGAAAACTGAGGACCTACACACGCCGGGGTGCCTCCTCGGCCCCCACCACCTGCCTTCCCGGGATACCCATGTGGGGCTGTTTGGGAGGCGCGGCTCTGAAGCGGGGGAGCTCACCGTCCACCTGACTCCGCCTCGCGCATGACTCCGCCTCCGCCTGCCCTGACTCCACCTCCCACCTGACTCCGCCTCCGCCTCTCCGCGCAGGTACAGCCCAGACTCGCGGGTGGTCCGCTTCTTCAAGGGCACGAACATTGGGCTGCGGCTGGCCGGAGGCAATGACGTGGGCATCTTTGTGTCCGGGGTTCAGGCGGGCAGCCCGGCTGACGGGCAGGGCATCCAGGAGGGAGATGAGATTCTGCAGGTGAGCGAGAGTTTTGGCTGGGGCGGCTGGCGGTGGGCGTTCTGGGTGGTCCCCGAGTCTGTGAGCCCTCTTCTTGGGCCTCCCTGGGGGCCGGCAAGACCCTCAGAGACATTCAAATATATATATATTTATTTATTTATTTATTCATTTATTTATATTATTTATTTTTGGCTGCTCTGCGCCTTCCTTTTTCTTGGGCATAGTTTTGGTCACTGCCTCCTATACAGTGTTACAAACCTCCGTCCATAGTGCTTCAGGCACTGTGTCTATCATATCTAATCCTGTGAATCTATTCGTCACTTCCACTGAATAATCATAAGGGATTTGATTTAGGTTATACCTGAATGGCTTAGTGATTTTCTCTACTTTCTTCAACTAAGGTCTGAACTTTGCAGTAAGGAGCTCATGATCTGAGCCACAGTCAGCTCCTGGTCTTGTTTTTGCTGACGTATAGAGCTTCTCTGCAGCGTGTGGAATCTTCCTGGACCAGGGATCGAACTCTTGTCCCCTGCATTGGCAGGTGGATTCTTAACCACTGGACCACTGGGGAAGTCCCTGTCTTGCCTCTTTCATGTTTCACCAAATTCCCACCAGTGTCCTGGTCCTGTCACAGCTGAGACCCCCCTGTTCCTGTGTCTTGATATTGACCACTCATTGAGACTTGGTTGTGCCTGAATTGATTACATTTCCCGTTTCCTGGTTTCTGGGTCAAACCTTAATTAGTGTGTGTGAAGCCTGGGTGCCACAAGGCAATGCCTCCATTGGAAAGCCATCCCCTAATTCCAGGACTCTTGACAGCAACCCTGGAAGGAGAGGGTTGCGAGCTTTGTCGAGAGGAAGAGCTGGAATCTCTCACCCAGGGCATCGTCCCACTCCTGCACCCCATTCCTGGCAGGTGAATGATACCCCGTTCCAGAACCTGACCCGGGAGGAGGCTGTGAACTTCCTGTTAGGGCTGCCAGTCGGCGAGGAGGTGGAGCTGGTGACACAGCACAAGCAGGACAGTGAGTGTGTGTGTGTGTGAGAGAGAGAGAGAAAGCTGTGCGTGGCCCACCGCTGAGTGAGATCCACAGTCAGGCCCTGGGGAGGGGTGGGGTCTGGGTCCCACCAGTTCACGGAGTCTCCCCATCTAGTCTTCCAGAAGATGGTGCAGTCTGGCTTGGGCGACTCCTTCTACATCCGCACGCACTTTGAGATGGAGCCCAGCCCGCCATCTGGCCTGGGCTTCACCCGCGGAGACGTCTTCCACGTGCTGGACACACTGTACCCCGGCCCTGGGCAGAGTTCTGCCCGGGGAGGCCAGTGGCTGGCAGTGCGCATGGGGCGTGACCTCCGGGAGAAGGAGCGGGGCATCATCCCCAACCAGAGCAGGTGGGGACCAACCACACACTGGAATGGGTTTAGCATCGCTACTTAGCATCCCTGGTGGTGCACTCTGGAGAGCCACGCAGAAGGCTCCAGCCAATCAGTCAGCACTAGTATCAGTTTCCCGCAGCTGCTGCAACAAATTACTATAAGCCTATGGGCTTTGAGCAACACGCATTTATCATCTCATGTTCTGGAGGTCCGAAGTCCGAAATGAGTCTGATGGGGCTCAGTCGAGATGTGGGCAGGGCTGGGTCCTCCCGAGGCTCTAGGGGAGCATAAGCTCCTGCCTTTTCCAGCTTCTAGAGGCACCACCTCCCTGGCTCTCAGCCCCTCCCTCCATCCTCACAGCCAGCAGCGCAGCATCTCCTGTCTCTCTCTGCCTCTGACCCTCCTACCCCTTTTTTTTTTTTGTAAAATTTATTTTTGGCTGCACTGGGTCTTCCTTGCTGCACACAGGCTTTCTCTAGTTGCAGTGAGTGGGGGCTACTCTTGGCTGCAGTGCTTGGGCTTCTTATTGCAGTGGCTTCTCTTGTTTTGGAGCACAGACTCTAGGGCGCATAGGCTTCTGTAGTTGTGGTGCAGGGGCTTAGTTCCTGTGAGGTATTAGGATCTTCCCAGACCAGGGATTGAACCCGTGTCCCCTGCATTGGCAGGTGGATTCTTAACAACTGGACCACCAGGGAAGTACCTCCCACCCCCTTTTATAAGGACTCTATGATGACACTGGGTTCCCCCGGGGAGCCAGGGTCGTCCCCATTTCAGCGGCCTTAACTTAATCCCTCCTGCAAAGTCTCCTCTGCCCACTGAGGTGACAAGTCCACAGGCCCCCTGTTCAACCCATAGACATCTTTGGGGCTGTCAAGCTGGACCCTGGTGCTCACTTATCTCTTCCCTTCTCTCCAGGGCTGAGCAGCTGGCCAGTCTGGAGGCTGCCCAGCGGGCTGTGGGGGTCATGCCTGGAGCCTCAGCGGGCTCCAACTCACGGGCCGAGTTCTGGCGGCTGCGGGGTCTTCGTCGGGGAGCCAAGAAGACCACCCATAGGAGCCGCGAGGATCTGTCAGCTCTGACCAAACAGGGTCACTACCCACCGTATGAGCGCGTGGTGCTGAGAGAAGGTGGGCCAGGGTGGGAGGAGGGGAAGGGCCTCAAATAAGAGTGTTCAAAAGCCACAATCCTTACCTCCCTCCTTCTACCCCAAATACCCACTTTTGGTTACCTTAGGACCAAAATGCTGTGCCATGCCATGCTAAGTCGCTTTAGTCGTGTCCGACTCTTCGTAACCCCATGCACTGTAGCCCACCAGGCTCCTCTGTCCATGGGATTCTCTAGGCAAGAATATTGGAGTGTGTTGCCATACTCTCTTCCAGGGGATCTTCCCAACCCAGGGATTGAATCCATGTTTCCTGCGGCTCCCACATTGTAGACAGATTCTTTACCACTGAGCCACCAGGGAAGCCCAAGACAAAAATACATATGCACAAAACCAGGAGATTCTTTCCCTACCTGAGAACCAGATGTAAAAATACACCTTATCCAGATTCTGGAAAGGAAAAGATTAAGCTCTTACATACAGCCTCAGGGCAGAGGATTAAAACCAGGTGCAGAGGCTTTTAGAACAGTGGGAGGATGGGAATAGCAGGTGACCCAGAATGAGAAGGTGGCTCAGATGATAAATAATCTGTCTACAATAAAGGAGATCCCTGAGTTGGGAAGATTTCACTGGAGAAGGGAATGGCAACCCACTCCAGTATTCTTGCCTGGAGAATTTCATGGACAGAGGAGCCTGGTGGGCTACAAGTCCATGGGGTTGCAAAGAGTTGGACACAACTGAGTGGCTCATACACACAAACAGGAGAAATGGGACATAACCGGATGTGACTCTGTGCCAATAAAACTTTATTTACAAAAATAGGCTGTGGACCAGATGTGGCCTGAGGGTTGTAATGGCAGTTACCAACCACTGAGTTAGCTGGATTCAGCTGCTCTAACAGACCTCAAGGGGCAGCTGTATAAACAATAAGTTTCCTTTTCTTTCAAATAACAGTCCTAGTGTAAGAAGTCAAAGAGGGCTCCTACCTTTCCATGAAGGATACAACCCAGACTGCACTAATTATTCTGCTTGCATCCCATTGGCCAGGACCCAGTCACATGGCCACCTTTAGCTGCAAGGGAGGCTGGGAGTTGTAGTCTTTAGCTGGGCAGCCATGGGCCTCACTAGATCTACTGTGGAGAAAGTGAAGAAGCAGTTGTGCAAGAGGCTAGCAGTCCTTGCCCCACATGGGATCCTGATTCTTGTCATCGATTCTCTGCCCTCCAGCGAGTTTCAAGCGCCCGGTGGTGATACTGGGACCCGTGGCCGACATTGCTATGCAGAAGTTGACAGCTGAGATGCCTGACAAGTTTGAAATTGCAGGTGAGAAACGGGGTCCTTTAGCAACCTCACTGGTGAATCGTTTCATAGCCCTTTCCTAGGAACTTCCCTGGTGGTTCAGTGGTTAAGACTCCACCTTTCAATGCAGGAGGTGTGGGTTTGATCCCTGGTACCAAGATGCCACGGGGTGCGGCAAAAATTTTAAAAAAAGAAACCCTTTCTCAGCCTCTGGAGTTGAGGCAGCGTGGTAAGGGAGCTTCTAATGATGCAGCCTCAATCATCTTGGCACTCTTTGCCCAGAGAGCCTCAGAATCCTTCTTAACACGTTCACCAGGCAGTCATTGACAATGGAGCCAATTGGACAGTTGCCAACTGTCCATTCATTAGTTCAAGACATTTATTTATTGAGCTCTAGACACACTGTTGAACAAATACACAGAATTTCTGGAAGAGACCAAAAGTGAACAACTATAGAAACAATTAGGATAGGGTAGAGAATCAGCAAATTATAGCTCCTGGGCTAAATCTGGTTGTTTTTATTCAGCCTGCTAATGGAGAATGGTATTTATAAATTTAAAATGGTTGAAAAGATGTTAAAATAATTTTTTTTGGTGATATGTGAAAAGAACTGAAAGCTATGACTTGAACAGATACTTGTACATGAAGTTTCGGCATGATTCACACCACCCGGAAGGTGGACACAGCCCAAGTATCCATCAACAGGTGATGAATAAATAAAATGTGCTCCATCTATCCATGGAATATCACTCAGCCTTAAAAAAAAAGGAAGGAGGTTCAGACACCTGCTACAACATGGATGGACCTTGAGTACTTGATGCTCAGTGAGAAAAGCCAGACACAAAAAGGAAAAGTACTATCTGATTTCACTCACAGGAGGTCCTAGAGGAGTCAGATCCACAGAGACAGGAAGTAGATGGTGGGGCAGGAGCTGGGGGAGGGGATGGGGAGTCAGTGTTTCATGAGGACAGAGTTTCAGTTTGGGAAAATGAGAAAGTACTGGAGATGATGGTGGGGATGGTTGCATGATACTGTGAATGTATTTAATGCCACTGAGCTGTGGACTTAACAACAGTTAAGATGGTACATTTTATGTTACACAGGTTACCACAACCAAGAGAAAAAGGCAAGGTTGTGTTCCCCTTCTTTCTAGGCACCCCAGGGCAGGACATGCCTTCTCCCTCAGCTGCCAGGATATCTAGGAGGGCTTCCTGGAGGAAGCAGTGCTCCATCTAGGGTCGTAGAAGACACATGGGGGTGGGAGAGTAGCTTCTTTTGGGTCACAGCCCAAGCGAAGGCCTAGAGTTGGGACTGAGCCTTGGCGAGTGAGTGTCTAGAGCTCAGACCCTGCACCCAGCTCCTCATGCCATTTGGCTCAGTGACTCCAAGCTGGTGACCTTATATCCCTGAGGTTCAGTTTTCCCATCTGCCAGATGGGCTAGTAACAGCCACTCCTGTTCAGGAGGAGGTGGTGAGGGTCATGTTCAAGAGGGGACCCAGTGTGGTGTCAGGCATGAGGCCAACGGGAGCTACTGTTGCTGGTGTTAGGATTTCCCTCAAGGGCCATGGGGAGCCATGGTGGGTTCTTGAGAAAAGGAGGGGCAGGTAGACATGAATTTGAAGGGCCAGTGACTGCCCTCCTGAAGCTGCCAGTTGCCTCTCCCCTCCACAGAGAGTGTGTCAAGGACTGAGAGCCCCTCCAAGATCATCAGACTGGACACCGTGCGGGTGATTGCGGAGAAAGTAAGCAAGGCTCTGCTGTGGGTCCCATTTCATGGATGGGGAAACTGAGGCCCAGGCCTCCAACCTGTTCTGGCCACATGCCCCACAGATGTGATTTTCCACGGAGCCCCATTTTGGAGGCTTTTTTATGTGGAGGGCTTGACGGGGACAGAGCCTGCCCTGTGTCATGCAGCGGCAAGCCCTGGGAAAAGGCAAGAATCAAACTGGGGGCTCTGTGCTCAAGACAGTGTGACCCAGGCCAACACCAAACCCCACCCCAACATGCTGGCCTGCAGATGTGAGTGGCTTGGGGTCCACTCTGACCTCAGACTCATCTCCATCTGTTTGATTCTTCACCTGTCTCCAATGCTCTGTCTCTGGATGTGGTTTTTCTCTCCACTGTCTCTCCATCTCTCTCTCTCTGTCTCCTGGCCCCACACCACTGCCCCCGACACTGGCCCGGCCCAGGACAAGCACGCGCTCCTGGACGTGACACCCTCAGCCATTGAGCGCCTCAACTACGTGCAGTACTACCCTATCGTGGTCTTCTGTATTCCTGAGAGCCGCACAGCCCTCAAAGCCCTGCGCCAGTGGCTGGCCCCCGCCTCCCGCCGCAGCTCCCGCCGCCTCTACGCCCAAGCCCAGAAGCTGAGGAAGTACAGCGACCACCTCTTCACAGGTGGGGTGGGAGCCAAGGGTCTGGGGTGGGTGGTGGGCCCTGGCCTGAGTCTCCCAGCCATGCTGATGCCCTCCCCCTGTAGCCACCATCCCCCTGCAAGGTACCAGTGACTCCTGGTACCAAGAGCTCAAGGCCATCATCCAGGAGCAACAGACGCGGCCCATCTGGACGGCTGAGGACCAGGTACCTGGGCCAGGGGGTGGAACCCACCTGGAGTTAGGAACTGGGGGATGTGGCCAAGATTTGACCCTGAGGCTAGGGTCTCTGGACCTGGTTCCTGGCGTGAGATGGGACTGGGGGGTTGGGTTTGGGAATTGGGGTCTTCTCTGGGGGCTGGAGTCAAGGCTTGGGGCTCAGTTCAGATTTGGAGATTCTGTCTCAAATAAGGTCAATGGGGAGAGAACTCACTTTGGGGTCAAGAGTTAAGCCTCAACTTGAGGTTGAGGACTGGAATTTGAAGGGTGGTGTCACGGGTCTGGGGTTTGGTCTCAGATCAAGGAATTTTGGGGCTGGAGGCGGGAGTGGGGAGGGGAAGGGTCTTAGCTCAGCCCAGCCATGTGCACCCGCAGCTGGACAGCTCCTCAGAAGACAACCTGGACCTCCCCTACCACGGCCTGGCGGACAGCTCCGCGGACCTGAGCTGTGACAGCCGGGTCAACAGCGACTACGAGACAGATGGCGAGGGCAGCGTCTACACTGATGGCGAAGGCTACACGGATGGCGAGGGTGGGCCCCACACAGACGTGGATGAGGGGCCCCGGATGCCAGCCCTGGCCCGATCCTCAGAGCCCGTGCTGGGGGATGAACCCCGGATCCCGCAGGATCATGGGAGACCCTCCAGTACCCGGGGAGCCCAGGTGAAGAGAGCATGGGGGTGGCACCAGCAAGGGTTTGGGGATGGGGCTGAGATGCATAGGGAGCCTGTTACCCACCCCCCTGCACCTCATCTCCCTGGATGTGAAGGAACAGAAACTTCCCTGATCACATCAGTATCTGGGACCTGCTTCTAGGGTGTTTAAACCAGAGTCACTTAGAACAAATGTTTAACCTCTGCATGAGTTTCCTTATCTTAGATTCAGAGATTGATGGTAAAGTCTTGACATCACAAGCTCATTGTTTATTTGGTTGTTGCTGCTGCTTTGTTTTGTATTTTTTGGCCACGAGGCTTGAGGGATCTTAGTTCCTGGACCAAGGATTGAAGCCAGGCCCCCTGCAGTGTGAAGCTCAGAGTCCTAACCACTGGACCACCAGGGAATTCCCACAAGCTTGTTGTTTAAACTGAATACACTTAGTCCAAGTCCCTCCCCATCGTAGTCAGGTATTTAACAATAACAAATATTGACTCAGCACTTATTCTCTGTGGGGCTGCCTCAGCCCCCTAGGTGCTTTTCTGTGAATTCAAGAAGTTCTCCAGACCCTCTCTAGGGAAATGTAAAAACGTACAAATCTATGATGTTGCTGGTAGAATGGTGCTGTGGGGTTGTGCAGTGCCCAACCTGTTTAACTGTCTATGGCATCCTGTTTATGAGGCAGCTCTACTCTAAGCAGTTGACATACATGAACTCATTTATGCATTCCTGACAACACGACTCTGAGGAATGTCACAGATGGGAAATCCAACTCTCCCTTTGTTGACAGGCTGGGAGATTTCAGCCAAGGTCTTGCCCTGTCCAAATCCATTTTCTCACTTAAAATTGGGGATGATTTCAAGACTTCTGTGGGGATGAGGAGAAAATTTGTGGGTAGAACTGCCTGGGCAAAGGGAGAGAGGTAGGATGGGGGTGGTTACTCATCCCTATTTCTCTTTCCTTGGTGGGGGTAAATGTTAACTTCCTTTCTCCCTCTCCAAGATGGATAGCTGCCACCCACAGGGTCAACGGCGACAAGATAGCATGCGGTAAGAGTCCCTGTACTCCACACTGGGGCTGTTCAACCCCCTACCCTGGGATTCTGGGGTGCTTAGAATCAAGCTGTGCCTTTGCGGTATTAGAGCCTTGTGGGTGAGATAGAGCCAGAGAGAGCCACTCCAAGCCCCATGCAGTCAGGGCCATGAGAGTAGAAATCCTCTTCCTGGGAGGATGAGAAGGCTTCCTGAAGGAGGGGACATTGGGGCTGGGGCTTTGAAGGATGTGTAGGAGTTTGAGAGTCTTGCTCGTCTCTGACTACACCCACTATGCCTAGCCCAGAGTCAACTCAGTTAACAGTAGGTAAGTCCACACCCTCCCCACACACAGCCTCTTCTATTTTCTGACCTCCAGGACATATGAGAGGGAAGCTCTGAGGAAAAAGTTTACACGAGCCAGAGATGTGGAGTCCTCTGATGAAGACGGCTACGACTGGGGACCAGCCACTGACCTGTGACCCCCTTCCAGGTGGCCAGCTGGCCTGTCCTCCTATTTCCTCCCTGGAGCTGAGAGTCAGTCTCCCATACAGAACCTAGAAACCTGCCTCCCTCCACCTGGTATTTAATAGAGTATTTTCACAGCACTGGCTTCTAGTGACTTCCTGGGACAAGGTGCCACAGTCAGTGTTGTCTTTCCTCTATCGACCTCACAGACCTAGATCTGAGATTTTGCCCATTCGATAGGCTTTTAATTTTTTACATCAGAAAATAACATAGAGCCAAAAAACCTTTGGGACCTTGGCCAGCTGAGGAGATTCCGCGGACGGAGTTCCAGGACCGGCAGGGGCTAAGGCACAGTGGTGGGGGTGAAGGTGGTCGATCACAGGTACACCGGCTGCTCTTGGCCTGTGAGCAGGCGGTAGGTGGCGGCAGGCATCGTCTTGATGCGGACCTGGGGGTGGAGAGGAGGCCACGGCTGGGGTTGGGCTCCTCCCACTAGACCACGCCCACAACTGGCTCCTCCCACAAGACCCCACCCACCACCTGCCCCGCCCACCTCAATGTGGGCTTCTGTGAGCAGCTCGATGATGCGAGCGTGGGGTGTGGCCACCACACTGTGCCCATTGATCTCAATGATGCGGTGTCCCACGCGGACGCCCCCACGCTCAGCGATGCCACCCCGAAGGAGGCTACAGATCTGGGGGGAGAGGAAGGGCCATGCTGCTCAGGGGGCCGGGATTGGGGCCGTCCCACCCTCTTCCCCGGTCCCTGGGCTGGGAGCTCACGATGCCATCCTCCACGCAAAAGCCCAGCTGCTCATGGACATGAGGCCGGCGGATGATGGCCGTGGTGACCGGAGGGCAGTGGACGATGCTGAGGGTCACCAGCGTCTGCGACTTCACTTCCTGTGCAGGATGGGGGCTGTTGGCCTGGCTGGGCCTCCATGGAGGGGGCGTGGGTGGGCTGCCAGACTTCTAGTCAAACTGCAGCCTCCTGGGCCTCAGTTTATCCACTCATAAAATGGAAGCTGTAGATTCTACAAGACCTCTTGAGAAGTGGTTAAGAACCCAGACCAGAGCTGGGCAACCTAGCAGTCAGAGCTGTGTCACCTCTCATCTCCCTGGGCTTCAGTTATGGTCAAAAGTGAGGTTCTAGCAGTGCCCACAGGACAGGGTTACAGACAGTAACACGGTATGGACCATGTCAGTCCTGCCCTTCTGGCCTGGCCAGGTCCCTCCCCATCTCTGGGCCTAGTTTGCCCTGTCTGGGCAACAAGGGTAGAGACTCAAGAACACCCTTGCTGCCTTGTGGCATAGAGTCAAGGCTGTCTGCATTCCATCCTGCTCTGGTACCAGCAGGGTGTCCCTGGGCTTCTCTCTGAGCCTTGGTTTCCCTAAGTGCCTGGGAGCCACGTCGGGGGGCAGAGTGGGCCTCGCAGGCCCTACACCCTGGAGCACTCACCCGGACGGCGGCCTGACAGGCGGCCAGGGGCAGCCCCACCAGGCTGGTCCCATTGATGGCAGTGATGCGGTCACCGATGCTGAGGGCCCCCGAGCGCTCAGCAGGGCCCCCATGCAGCAGGTTGGCAATGACGGCGGTGGGCAGCAGGGAGCCCCAGCCCGACTCCACCAGGGCCACACCTAGACCCTCACCCCGGCGTTTCTCGATGAACACCTGCAGGGCCACGGGTGGCACTTGAGGGAAGCTTAGAAGAGGTGGGAGGAATGGGGTGGGAGAGTTCTTCAGGTCCACTCAGTGGGCTGGGGTGGGGGGCCCTGGTTGCTCACCTCCCTGCAGTTTTCGCTGTTGGAGAAGTGGTCAAGGTCCCCGTTGTGGAGGTGGCCGGGGCCCATGGCCCCCTGGCTCTGCTGGGTGCCCACCTGGCTGGGGTCGATCCCGCTTTCCCGCAGGAACTGACTGTAGGCCACGGCAAAGGCCTGGCCAATGGCCTGAGCGATGAGCTGGGCCTGTGGGGTGGGCGACACCTCTCTGGGCGTCCTGCCTACCTCCTTCAGGTCCCCCACCAATACACTGATATTCCCAGAGCTAGCCTTTGTACCCCCAAGTGGGACTGCCCCTCAAGCCTCTGCCTGAGAATCTAGGGGAGGGGAAGGGAGGCAGGCTTGAGGCGGGGAGGGCTTGTGGAGGCGGCTGCCAGTCTCAGTATCTTACAGGAAGGCCGGGGATATATGGCTTGGGGCTCAGAGCAGGGTGGGGATGGAAGAATGCAAGGGTGACAGGGTAGCTGGGTGGGGCTCTGATGGAGGGCAGGTGCCCAAGCAGTGCCCCTTCACCCTAGGACACCCAGAGCCCGCTGCTCACATCCTCTGACTGGAAAACATGGCAGATCATCTTATAGAGGCGGCGGCTGTGGGGCTGGGCTGCTGGCCTCTGGGCCAGCCGCCGCCGGGCCATGAGAACCAGCGTGCTGCCGATGTCAGCGATGTACGAGATGGTCTGCAGGGCGTGGTCCATCATGGCCTCCTGGTGGGAGTGGGAAGACTGAGCTGGGTGGGCTACAGGAGCCTTGCTCAGCCCCACCCTTGGTGGAGCCCCTCAGATCCCAGAGACCAGGCCCGACCCGGTACCTGGGAGTTGGTCATCAGGACCTTGACCCTCTTGGTGGAGACGAACAGGTCCACCTCTGTCATGGGCTGAGTCTCCCCATCAGGGGCCTGTGGGGAACAGGGTGGGGTGTGGAGACCCCCAAAGACCCAGACTCTGACCCACCAGGCTCCGGGGGTCTTGGAGGAACCTGCCTGCCCGCCCATCCGCCCGCCAGCCCAGGGCTTCACCTTGACACGGTCCATAGCCTCCTGGGCCTGCGCCATGCGCGTGCTGGGGGGTGGGTTCCGCTCGGACACCAGTTGGGTGGAGCCCAGGTACTTGGCCCCAAATATGACACCGTCTAGGAGGTCTTCGTGGTCACAGGGGCCGGATACTGAGGGTAACAGCAGAGGTGGGTCAGCCCCCTAGATCCCCTGCCAGCCTCATCCACCCCTATGGGCTCCTCCCAGAGTCCTAGATGGTCTGGAAACACCAAGTTCTGCTCTGCGGCTCAGCACCTGGAGCCACACAGGTCCACCCACTCTGGGGTCCCAGAGCCATTCCATCAGCCAGAGCCATGGACCAGAGGCTCAACCCTCATAGATGGAGAGCCCTCCATCCATCTAAAGCCTGGTCTGCCCAGGGCGCAAGGACTCCCAGGCAGAGCATGCAGTTTCCGGAGCAGGCTGTGGGTCTAGAACCATGGCCAGACCCAAAAACAGCTCTAGTGCCCACAGATGTCTCCACCCTGTGTTTCAGGAGTTCTAGGAATCAGGCTAGAACCAGACAGCCTCACTCTTATTTCTAAGACGTGACATTCTAGAACCATGGTCAACTCCACTGGATAGTTCAGGAATCCCAATCAATCTAGAAACAATTTGGTATGCTCGCTGTTCTAGAATTCTGTCCAATCAGCCTAGGACCATAGACAGCTCAACTCCATGGCCATAGAACTGCGTAGAATACAAAGAGGCAACTGTCCACATAGCTCAAACTCTCATTCTATTGAGAACCCCAGAGGCTCCTGATCCATGAATGTAGAACTCCCTGACAGGTCTTGAACCACAGAATTCTGCCAGGGATTCTAGAAACCTAGAATCAGATTTCTCCACTCTATGATTCCAGAACTTCTTAATAAAGATAGCATTGGAGGGACTTTCCCTGGTGGTCCAGTGGCTAAGACTCCATGCTCCCAATGTAGGGGGCCCTGGTTTGATCCCTGGTCAGGCAACTAGATCTCACATGCTGAAACTAAAGATCCCACATGCTGAAACTAAAGATCCCACATGCTGCAACTAAGACCTGGTACAGCCAAATAAATAAACAATTTTAAAAACAGATAGCATCCAGAAGCTCTTCCGATGGTTCTACAATCCCCACAATGATTCACAACTGCAGGCGCACCTGGAAATTCTAAGAATGATCTGAACAGTCCAGAAACAAACAACTCTGCTCATAGTTCTAGAACCCCCAACCCAGCCCAGAACCTCAAAAAGCTTTGCCTGCACGGCTCTAGAATTCCCTGAGTAACCTAGAGCCAGACAGGAGTGCCAGTGACTCTAGAATATTCTAACCAATAGCTATGGGTTTTTTGGAGAAAAAACCTACACAGATGTAGGCCCTAGGCAATGAAACCACACACCCGTGAACTTAAAGGATAGCCAGTTCTGTCCTATTGTCCTTCATGAGTTCAGCATTCCAGGACAACAGACAACTCTGCTCTGGGATTTCAGAGATGCACCATCCAATATGGTAGCTACCTGGCACAGGTAGGCGCTGTGCACTTGAAATGCAGCTGGTTTGGACTGAGACATGCTGTAAGTGTAAAATGTGACACTGGATTTTGAAACTCTCATATTAAAAAAAATAAAATAATTATAAAATGTTAATTGTATGTTGAAATAATATTTTAAATATGTTGGGTTAACTTTAAAGTTAATCTTTTCCAGTAGTCACATATGGATGTAAGAATTGGGCCATAAAAAAGGCTGAGCGCTGAAGAACTGATGCCTTTGAACTGTGGTGCGGGAGGACTTTTGAGAGTCTTTTGGACAGCAAGGAGATCAAACCAGTCAATCCTAAAGGAAATCAACCCTGAATATTCATTGGAAGGACTGATGCTGAAGTTGAAGCTCCAATACTTTGGCCACCTGATGTGAAGAGCCGACGCATTTGAAAAGACCCCGATGCTGGGAAAGATTGAGGGCAACAGGAAAAGGGGGTGACAGAGGATGAGATGGTTGGATGGCATCACCGACTCAATGGACATAAGTTTGAGTGAACTCTGGGAGATAGTGAAGGACAGGGAAGCCCGGCATGCTGCAGTCCATGGGGTCGCAAACAGTTGGATGTGACTTAGGGACTGAACAACAACAAAGTTAATTTTGAGTGGTTTTTTAATGTGGATAACTAAGAAATTTCAAGTGATATGTGGCTGGAATTGTATTCCTGCTGTATAGCTCTAGAACTTTCTGACGACTCTAGAACTGGACAGCCCTGCCCAGTTCTAGCACAGCTCCTAATGGTCTAGAAACCAGCGATAAATTCTATTCACTCCATGGTTCTAGACTGCTCAGTCAGGGAAGAACCAGACAGCTCTGCTCATCATTCCAAAATGCCCTCAGCAGCCCAGGTCACACTTAACCACAGGCAAAATGCCAGGTTCTGGAACTTGCTAGGTGAATCAGCTCCATGACTTTAGCACCTTTTTGGAACTACAAGTCCAAACCAGTGCCCTTTCTCATGATTACAGAACTTGTCCTTTGACCTAGAGCCTCAGGCAGCACGGGGGGAGAATATTCTTAAACATTCCAGGTGGCCAGAACAGTACTTCTCATGCCTTGATGGCGGACTGGCAAACTTTTCTGCAAAAGGCCAAACAGTAATTATTTTTTCTACGGTCTCTGATGCAACTACTCAACCTGGCCTGTGGTAACATGAAGGCTGCCACAGACAATATTTGAATGAATGGGCTTGAGTTTGTCCTGATAAAAAACTTTATTTGTGGATACTGAAACTTGAATTGCCTATCATTTTCACCCATCAAGAAATACTTTCAATTTTTTTCAACCATTTAAAAATGCAGAAGCCATCTTAGCTCACCAGACATAGCAGAAGGCCTATGGACAGTAATGTGCCAACTCTTGCTCTAGAATCAAGTGCTACAATTTGCCAAGGCTGCCCTATTCACTCCAGAACATTTTCAAGACTGTCTCTCTTCTCCCAGGTGTACAGCATCTACTCAAAACCAACCTCAGGGACTCTCTAGAAGCCACTCCTCACAGGCTAACTTTGTGCCAGATTTTGGGAACTCAGGTCGGGCTGTTCTGAAACCCCTGAGCCCCTGGGGCCGGGGTGGGCAGGACACTCACCCTCCTGGAGGGCAGGGTAGGAAGCCAGGGTCTTGGGTCTCTGGAAGAAGACAGAAGAGGGGCAGGCCTGAGTCCTCCTGCTTGGCTCCCAACAGTGGAGGCCTGGGGGGCGGGGTGGGCTCTACCTGGACACTGGCAGGTGGCTCCTCAGGAGTGACCAGAGGTGAGGTCTCCAGCCAGGGTTCCGGGGAGCTGTTGGAGCTCCTGTCCTCATCCTGCTCGGCGGAGGCTCCCTCTGTCCACTCCTGGGGGCCAGTGTCCTCCTCTGGGTCCTCGGGGGGCTGCAACAGGCGAGGAGCAGGGTCTGGAGGAGGTTCCTGGGGACCCGGCAGGGAAGGAGGGCCCTCATCTTGCTGCAAGAGATTCAGCAAGTCTTCTCGATCAGCCTCAGCAGACAAGAGCCCATGGGCGTCAGCCACGTCCTGTGGGGCCAGGCCATGGCCGGTAGCAATGTGCAGGGGGCACGGGGGTCCATCCGGGGACAGGCCCACCAGGTCACCTGGCAGAGCTTCAAACTGTTGCACCAGGTCCTGAATATTTAGCCCATCAAGTTCCATCTGACTCAGGCTGCCAGAGCCTCCTGGTGTGGGGTCCCACTGGCAGTCACCAGTGAGGTCCTGAGAGGGCAAAAGTGTGTCCCTGGGCTCTTCCAAGTCCATGGCTGGAGGTCCTGGAGGGGGTTGGGAGGCTGCCAGGAATTCCATGCCTGGACCCTGGGCTCAAGCCAGCATCTGAAAGGGAGAATCAAAAATGAGATTTTCTGGGCTTCCCTGGTGGCTCAGAGGTAAAGAATCAGCCTGTCAATGCAGGAGACATGGGTTTCGACCCCTGATACAGGAAGATCCCACATGCCATGGAGTAATTGGGCCCGGTGGACGACAACTATTGAGTTGGTGCCCTAGAGCCCGGGAGCTGCAACTACTGGAGCCCCTGTGCTGTAGAGCCCAAGCCACCACAATGAGAAGCCCATGCACCTCAGCTCCAGAGCAGCCCCTACTCTCCACAACTAGAGAAAAGCCCATGCAGTAATGAAGACCCACAGCACAAGCAAAAAAAAAAAAAAATTAGACGAGATTTTCCAGCTGCCAACTTGGTACTAGGATTTAGCCTGGTAAATGTTCATAGAGAACACATAATTTAATCCCCACCATACCCCGCAAGGAAGATTCTACCACGATCCTAATTTTACAGGGGAGGAAATCGAGGTGTAGAATCAGCAGTTGTAAAGCAGTAGCTTCCTGGGCTCCAAACCCCAGGGGATTCACTTGTGCCCGTCTCCTCAGACCTCCCCCTCCCACCCGTGGACCCTGTACACCCCAGCCCTGATTCTTCCAAGTGTTTCTTCCCCGGGATGTGGGACCCAGGCTGGAGACACACTCTGACTACACAGATCCGACATGTGTAGGTCTCCGATACCCAGGGACTCAAGACCTCAGTCCGAGATTTCAGATCCAGAACTTCAGGCTAAATATTAGAGTTCCAAGATGCCAGAAAGCAGACTCACCTCAAAACCTCCAATGCCACATTCAAGATCAACCCCAGACTCAGACCTGGACCTCAGACCCAGCCTGAAGACACAAACTCGAGCCTAGAGCTGAGAGTTAAGACCCTAGTCCTCTCGCAGACCCCAGACTCAAGACTTCAGACCCGTGACCTCAGATGCTGGCTCCAGACCTCTCTATGCCCCTCCGGGACACTCACTTACCAAACCGAGGTGGTCTCAACCCGCGGGGCCGCCGAGACCCAGCACCTGAGCTGGTACGGTGTTACCAGTGACCGCCGCCTGCCAATTTCTGCCAATTCCGCTGCCGCCTGCCTGCCAGATCCCCGGAGCGTTCCTGGATCATTGGGCATGCGCATGCCTGCTGGGCTTGCTGGGAAATGTAGTTCTCTCAGACAGCATCGCCGGCGCAGGGGCGCCAGATATGTGGACCACGAGTTCGAATCCCAAGCCTTCATTTACTCGGCGTTAAAGCTCTGACAGGCTTCTGAACCTATTTCCCCAACTGCAAAGTGCGGTTAAAAATCACTGCTTGACTGCTACCTCTTTGGTCATTATTCTAAGGGATAGTAGATGGGAAGAAATGGGACTGGAAAAATACTAAAGGCGCATGAGAGATGATGGACTTTCCGACTGCAGGGGTGCCAAAAGCGGCACGGGGAACATATTGTACACAGGCTTTCGGCTTGGCGGAATGGCTCGGTTATGCTTAACTTTATTTCGCTGAGCTTCCGGCTTACTCAGTTGTGAACTGGAAATAATAATGCATGCGTGCTCAATTGCTGAGTTGTGTTTGACTGCGACCCTATAGACTGTAGCTGGCCAGGTTCCTCTGTCCATGGGATTTCCCAGGCGAAAATACTGGAATGGGTTGCCATTTCCCTCTCTAGGTATCTTCCTGACGAACCCGCGTCTCTTGGGTTGGCAGGCCAGTTCTTTACCGCTGAGCCACCAGGGAAACCCACACCTACCTCCTAATTAAACGAAATCGAGCTGGTTGCAGATTTAACATTAGGGCTGGGAAATATCGAGTCTAATAAGTGTTAGCTTTTGTTACTTCTAGGTTTTTCAGTAATTTAGCTACTGAGAAGAACCCAGTGTCAGAACCTGGAGAAATAGTCCACTTTGAAAAGTTGATTTAAACGTACTTCTTTTTCTCTTGTGTGGACCTGCTTTGTGGAAAATTAATTGGCTTAGGATAACCAAACCCTTATTTATCACCTGTTGCATGTGATGACTTTCGAAAGTTTGAGGGCCACTGGCTACATGGGTATAACTTTTAGGGTGGTAGGACTTTTTAATGTAATGCTAACAAGTTTTCTCCTCCTTGACCCCCGAGCCTTTATTTTCGTTTTTAAATGCCATATGTAATCTGTGGTCCACAAAATTGGGAGCGAGGGACTTGAAACAGACCTGCCATAAATTTAAAGGATACATAATCCTCTATCCAAGGCTTCCCAGGTGGTGCTAGTAGTAGAGAATCCGCTTGCCAATGAAAGAGATGCAAGAGACCCTTCCTGGGTTCAGGAAGGTGCCCTAGAGAAGGAAATACTCCAGTATTCGTGCTTGGAAAAATCCCATTTTTTCCCCCTCCCAGACAGAGGAGCCTGGTGGACTACAGTCCCTGGGATCGCAGAGTTGGGCCCGATTGAGCACACACAGTTGCTTGTTGAATACAATTAGGAAAGTATAAAAGTGTGATACTTAAAGTAAGTGATATAACTGAAGGGCAAGAGGTCAATGAAACATCCCTTGAAAGTCGCTTCTTCCCATAACTAGGGATAGCTATAAAAGTTTAAAGAAATCACAATAAAGATATGCCTACCGCTGGAATACTACATTTCCCATAAATCTCTAGGGGCCTACAACTCCCAACCCCTCGGCCGCTGACGTCTTTCGGAAACGTGCACGTGCACGTTGCCAGAATACGTCATGGCGGCTAGACGCCTCTTCAGTGCTACCCGGAGCTGGGCTGGCTGGCGGGCCTGGGAGCTTTCGGAACTCGCGGCTTCTGTAAGACTACATGTACGCGATTATGCCAAGAGACCGGGTGAGCTGGCTTAAGAGAGACCAAAATGGGAACGGTAGGGACATGGGGAGTTCGTAGTGCGCAAGCGCTAGTCGGGAGGCGCGTCCTAGTATGAGCGCGCAAGCGTAGAGGCAGGTAAGCTGGGCTGTTTGCGCAGGCGCAGTGTGAGGTAACTAGGGTGCGGTTGGGCTCTGTGCGTGTGTTGTGTGCGTGTGTTTGCGGGTGGATGCGGAGTGGTTAGGAGGAGAACTTGAATTTTGCGTCCCTAGCACGTTTCTGCATCCGAGAGAGTCACCTTTTTGGCAAATTACTACCAGAAATTCGGACCATATGGGCATCAAAGTATTAAAGCCAAAGCAAGATTTAAATTTTTCTGGATGCAGCCTTGACTGATCTCCCTTGTTGAAAGGAGGGACTTCGCAAACGAAACGTGAGGTTTTAAAGACACACGGCAGCCGGCGGAGATTTTCTTCGTGAGAGAAGGAATGAAAATGGAATTGAATGAAGTTAGTTACTGTGAATAGCAGTGTCATTTAATGTAATGCCTGTGAATATCAATGTAATTTAATGCAGTGCCCGTGTCCCAGTTAAAATCATTTTGAGAACAGCACACAGGGTACAGCTGGGGCAGAAAGGGAAGGGTGGCCTCCCGACGGTGTAGCTGGGCTGATATGACTCTCCCCCACCGCAGTTTTTAAGGGGGCCAAAGGCAGCAAAGGTGCTGCGGTGGGAGAGACCCTGAAGGACCCCGAGGTGTGTACAGACCCAGTCCTGCTCACCACGCACGCCATGGGTGTCAACATCTACAAGGAGGGCCAGGATGTGGTCCTGAAGCCGGATTCCGAGTACCCCGAGTGGTGAGTGGGTCAGGACTGGGTGAGGAGGGCCTGGTGGATCCCATCTGAAATTTCAGGAGGGCTTCCCTGGGGAGTTGGTGGGTAAGTTAAGACCTGAGTGGATGGCCAGAGCTTCAGAGGCAGGTGGGAACAGCCAGTGCAAAGGCCCTGCGCAGAACTGCACCTGGTTTGTACGTGGATAGCAAGGGGCAAGGTGGAGGGTAGGGGGAGACCGGCAGGAACCTGATGGAGCCTGGCTATCGGGGGCTGCAGGGGGAATTTTGCTCTTGGCTCTGTGAGCAGTGGCAGGATGCGGAAGCCATCACCATGCACCCATCCTTCAAGCTGGGTAAGGTTTAGAAAGGTTGAGCGAGGGGGTGGGGAGGCCTTACAGGCGGGCAGTGCAGCACAGACGATGGTCAGGAGGCAGAAGGCTTGGCGTGTGCCTACTTCAGATCCCAGGGCCACTGAGATGGGGGCGCCCCCTGTTCCACAGCCTGGACCTGGCTCAGGGTGCAGAGGGACCGCCCTGAGGTCAGCTGGCTACCGAGGGACCCGGTACTGCTGCAGCTGTGCCCAAGGTGTCTGGGGTAGGGTGGGGGAGCCATGGGGAAGGGGGCTGCTCTGTAACCCCGACTCCCGCCCTTCCCATCAGGCTGTTCCAGATGAACGTGGGCCCCCCCAAGAAGCTGGAGGAGCTGGACCCGGAGACCCGGGAGTACTGGCGGCTGCTCCGGAAACACAACATCTGGCGCCACAACCGGCTGAGCAAGAACCAGAAGTTCTAGCTGGGGAGGGCCAGAGCTGTCTAAAAGGACCCTGACCCTCCAAGGACCTGGAGGAGACAGGACAGATTGGGTGGTGGGAGGGAGTTGGTACCTCCCCCAGCCTGCCCCCAGGACTTTTTATTTTCTGGAGAAACAGATGTTTCTGAGAACAGAGGAGAATCCCCCCTCACTGGGGTTGCCCCCACAGTGAGACTGAATCAGGGCCCTGGGGGCCAATAAAGCCTTCTGGGGGCAATTGTCGACAGGCCCCGGATGCCACTGAGTGTCCTGTGATAATCAGGGTCAGGAGGGACTTGGGACAGGCAGTGGGGAGGTGGGAACTTCAGGCCCAGTGGTTCCATGGCCCAGCCTCCATCCTCAGTGATTGCTGGGCATCTGCAGGTCCATCTTTATCTCTCAGCCTCATTGAGCTTCTCAACCTGATTCCTGGAATTCCTAGCATTGCCCAAGAGGCTCCAACCTCTGTCCTCAAGGGGGAGATTTTTTGAGCCAGGCTTGCCTGGATTGCGGTGGGCTTGGACTCATACCCGAGCCACATCATCCAGAGCAGAAGAGAGTCTTTGTGAGCTTCAGGAATGGAAATGTCCAGGGCTAGGCATGGCTGGATCCAGGTGCTTCAGTGTTCAGCTGTGAGGTGCTGTCCATCTCTGAGACCTTTTAACTCCAGTGGGTAGGTCCTGGGTGGCCCCAGGACTTCTGACTGACACCCCATACCCAGTTCAGCAAACCCAGCCAGAGGGAAGGGACTTCTCTTTCCTTTCTGCCAGGGTCACAGGGGTTATCTGTTGGCCAGTCACTTGAGCCAAGGAACCTGGGCCTACCCACCATCCTTCTGACCACCCCCACTGGTGCCCACCAGCTTAGAGGAGGCTGAAGGACACACACATGGTGCCAGGGGCCACTCCCAGTGGTACAGCCGTGCCCTCTCCTGGGAAGATACCTGGGTTTGGGGCGGCATACACTGCTTAGGGGGCTGGACCAGGGCGCTCTCACCCTCCAAACTCCTCCAGAGCTGGGCAGGTGGGGCGAGGCAGGGTCCCTGAGGCTAATTCTGTCTGGTCCCAGGAAAACGAGAGCCCTCATCCTCTTAGGTAGACTCTGCCAAGCGGATTACAGCTCACCTGCCCTCCCTGCAGCCCCGCTGGGCGGGTGCATCATCGCAACTCCCGCGCGGGTCCCCACAGCTCTGAGTGAAAACCAAAGTTGTAACGGCCACAGGCTTCCTGGCTGCTCCTCCAACATGGCAGGCATGGTGCTCCCCTGGGCCCTCTGCCTGGGTCTCTCCCCGCCTCCACTATGTCCTCAGGGCTCCCTCTTTATCTCCAGACCTTTGCTCTGGTGGTGCCGACCACCCTGTTAAACTGCAGCCCTTCCACATGCTCCCGATTGCCCTTCCTGGCTTTATTTTTCTCCCAAGCACTTAACCACCAGCAGGTGTTTCATGTTTAACTTATTTATTTTTAAAATTAGGGCTCTGGTCTCTCCCACTGGAGTGGCAGCTCCAGGAGGGCAGGGGTTTTTCTCTGCTTTGTTCACTGTTGTGTCCTTGTAAGTTGGAATGGGTGGATGAATGATTGGGGGGATGGTTGGCCTGTCTGCCGCAGTGTAAACAGCACAGGGGCCTTTGGGGTTCTCATGGAGGTGCCCTCTGAGGTGGGAGGTAAGCAGGCCAGCTGAGAGCAGCCTGGAAGTGACATTCCTGGAATTTCCTAGCACCTGTGGTCACTTCCTGGCCAGAGCCTAGAGCGAGTGGGGTGCTGCCATGTCCCCACGACCATACACTCTCCTGTCCTGACTCGTCCCATCCCACAGGGAGGTGCCCTGACGTGGGCACTTGGGCCACACACCCCCAGCCCAGCTAGCCTCCTTGTCCTGGAGTCCAGCTGAACCCCGGCAAGGGTGGCCATCATGCCTTTGTGAGCCCTAGGGGGACGTGGTTGGACAGAATGAACGCTTGTCTTGCTACCAGGGCCCCAGCCACCCCTCAGTGGGCTGGGAGATGTGATGGGGGCTGTAGTTGATGAGAGACAAGCCATGCTCTGATAACTGGGGGGAGCAAAGATCGACTGTTCACCCAGTGTCAGCTGCTTCTACCTGGGAGCGCCCTATTAGTGCCCGGCCTGGGTTCTAGGTGCCTGGGGTGATGGAGTCAGGCAATGAGCTTAAAAAGAGCTCTACCCCTACTGGCTCTGTGGCTTCAGGAAACTGGCTGTCCCTCTCTGGGCCCCAGTTTCTTCCCCTGTAACATGGGGCTGATGGCCATGCCACCTTGGGGTAAAGTGATGGGCACGCTGGGAGCGCACAGTGAAAGGGGGCAGTTGAATGTGAACTGCTGCAGCTGTTACTTGTTATCTCTCAGGGTGGCCCTGCTGTTGAAAGATTAGGAGCAGGCAGAAGGATTTAGAATCATCAACTCAGAATTAACATCCTTGTGGCTCCTGGTTACAGCCTTAGTCTTAAGAACCTCAGAATCCACCCCACACACGCCCATTTGACAGATGGGGAGACTGAAGCCCCAAGAGGGCACCAGCTCCCTGGAGACTAGGCCAGGGACCCCCACCCTGGCTGGGCACCTCTGGCTGCCACCTTGAAGTCAGGTGCCAGTTAACCCTGCAAGGCAGGGTAAGTAGGTGGTGGTGGGTGGGGGACTTGGTGTGGGTGGCCATGGACAGGCCGAGCAGGAGGGGCTGGGCAGGCACCAGACTCAGGCCGACGGCCAGGCCCTGTCCAGAGCCTGCACGTGCTCCTTGGCCAGCAGCCGCAGGGAACCTTCCTCCAGGGTGAAGCCGTCCACGAAGGCTGGACTGAAGGCATGGGGCCCAAAGGAGCCCTGCAATCCTGGGCCTGAGCCCAGGAGGCGCGGGAGGGCTGGCACAGCTGGGGGCCCTGGGCCCAGCCAGGGCTCCAGGGACAGTGGCATGGTGGGAGGGCGGGCAAAGGGCAGTGCTGGGGCCTCGGGGAGTCTTGGGGCTCCTATGGCCCCGGAGCCTGACTCCAGACGCTCCTGGCGGCGCCACTTGGCCCGGCGGTTCTGGAACCACACCTGGAGGCAGCAAGAGAGGTACTCCCATGTCAGAGGTGGCTGGTGGGCGCCAGGCAAGGCCGCTCTCCCTCCCTGGGTCTCCCAGCCCGTCAGGGTTCTGTCTGTTTTCTGACCTGATTCCTTCCCCTTGTGATGCCAACATGCATTGTTACCTACCCCGAGGAGATGACTGTTCTGAGAGCAAGATCTTTGCCTCTTGGCCCCCATTAGATCAGTCCCGAAGTCTTCTGAGTCCAGGTTCTCCTTGCCTTTCCCTTGCCCAGGCTCCCTCAGGCTCCTCTGCCTCCTCCCTGGTCTACCTTGGCCCTCAGCATGAAGTTCCAGCTACTGAGTTTGGCCTTTGAGGGGCTTCACCAGCTTTCTCTGCCTCCCCTTCCACCTGCCTCAACACCTTGCTCAGTAGAAATGCCTCCAATTTAACTCCTGCACATCTTTGCACTCATTGTTCTGGATGCCTAGAAAAATGCCCTTTCTCCTTTCTAGCTGGCACACTCCTACTCAAACATTAAGTCCCCAGTCCCACATCCCCTCCTCTGGGAAGCCTTGCCTTGTGCTGGGAGGGTCCATCTCTGGCACTGGCTGCCTCAGGGTGGTTAGGGGGTACCCTCACCTGCACGCGCACCTCGGGCAGGTGCACCTTGGCTGCCAGCTCCTCACGGCTGTAAACATCCGGGTAGTGGGAGGCCTCGAACGCCCGCTCCAGCTGGTGCAGCTGGTATGTGGTAAAGGTGGTGCGGTTCCTCCGGTGCTTCTTCTTGGGGGCCTCCTCTCCGGGCCCTGGCCCCCCACCCTCAGCCGCCGGCCCCTCACCTGGGCTCAGGAACATGGCTCCTCCTTGCCCCCACCTGGCAGGAAGGCAGCGGGACAGGTGGCGGTGAGACAGGAGGGATGGTGGCCGGGGAGGGCGGGGGAGCTCCCTGCCCCTTGCTGGGTCTGGGGTCAGATATGGAGGGGCTTCTCCCTCCACTGGGTCCTGCATTCCCTCTGCCTCTCTGTGCATCTCAGACGACCTCCCTCTGTCTCCACTTCCTTCTCTCTCATTATTTTTCTGTCTCTGCCTCTATTTCTCTTTCCCTCTGCAGCTCCCTGTCTTTTCCTTTGTCTCTGTGTCTGTGACCCCCAGGAAGGCAGAATCTGGGACACTGCCCTAAGGAATGCTTCCCTACCCCCCAGCTCTCCACCCTGGGGGGCTGTCTGTGCTCCTGCCTCCTACCCAGGCCCACCTGTGCCCACCTGCCCAGTGCTCACTGCTCTTGGCAGCCCCTCCAACAGCCCCCGTGGGCCCAGCGCTGTCTGCTGCTGGCCTGGCCTAGCCAGACCCGAGGGGGTTGGGGTCGGGCGGGGAGGAGGATTAGCGAGGTGATTAATTGAGGGGGCCCCTCCTGCCCAGGCGTTGCTTGCTCTGAGCCACAGAGGGAGTGCCAGGCAGCAGGACACCGTTAGCCTGGGTCTGCCACACCTTGCTCTAGAACATAAACAAGAGCCTCCCCCTCCCCCAGCCTCAGTTTCCCCAGCTGTAAAATAGCTGCAACAGGACTTCCTACCCCATGGGACTCTCACAGGGACTCAATGAGCTGATGAGAGAGTACATTGATGGAAAGATATACGGTGATTGGCCAACAGTGAGTGCTTAGTGAGCAGTCACTAAATTAGCCTCTGTTAACCACTTTTGTTATTATCTGGAGTGAGAAAAAGAACCTCTCAGATTCACAGATGTCAGGGGGAGTTGGGGAAGCTGAGGTCCCCAGAGGTGAAGGTAATTCCAGTTGGTTCCCCTGGGCACTATCCAGGACAAAGGAGTATGGGGAATTTTAGCTGTGTTTTGAGGTATGAATAGAAGCTCACTTTTCAGTCACCCAATAAACATTTAAGCACAATAAAATTTGCGCTTACTGTATACCAGGTACTGTTCACAGCAGGGAACAAAACAGACACACTTCTTGGAGCTGGCATCCTGGTGGGGGAGACTGATAATCCATAACTATGTAAGTAAAATACAGCATGTCAGAAACCTGGTGGGAAAACTCAAGCAGGGGAGGGAAGGTTGTTCTTTTAAGGAAGGTGAGCAGAATGGGAGATGGAATGCAAGGGTGTAAATTCTGGACAAGACTGGGTGTGAAGGGGGTACTGGGGAGCCATGGAAGGTTGTGGAGCATAAGAGGGGCACAGGTGGCATTTTGGATGGGTATTATGGGCAAGATGGGAGGCCAGGAGGAGGCTAGAGGCCTGGTCAGGGCTAGATTTTGGGGGAGGGGGGACTTCCCTGGTGTCCAGTGGCTAAGACTCTGCACTCTCAATGCAGGGAGCCTGGGTTGGATCCCTGTTCAGGGAACTGGATCCCACACGTCTCAACTAAGACTCGGTGCAGCCAAATAAATAAAAATATTTTTAAAAGTTCTAGGGAGAAAAAGTCTAAGGAGGGAAGAAGACCGGTGAACCCAGCCCCTGTCTGGGGACAGCTGGGTGATGGGACTGTCCCTCCGGCAGTGGCCTGAGAGCCAAGCAGGACCTTGGTGACGCCCTGAGACTGGTCAACCCCCTGCCCAATCCAAGGAGCTTGGGGGTGCTCTGAAAACAGGAGGGGCCCTGGGGGTGACAGGGGGCAAAATGAGGCCCAGAAGGAGGGACGGGAGGGATGGAGGGAGGGAGGTTGTCTCAGGGGTGTGAGGCTGGAGACCCAGGCCTGTGGATGGACCAGAGAGTGAGCGCAAGAGGAAGCAGAACTAAGTCCTTCTAGAATGTTGGCTTTGTAGGGGGAAGACATACACAGAGATAAGTGCTCACACGTGCATGTGTGCACAGTTGGACACTCACAGCACCGAGGTGCAGGCCCTGGACTGCTGGCAGGGGCGAATGGCCTCAGAGGAGGAGGGGGCTGGGTGGGCAGGGGGCTTAGCACCCAAGGGGTCAGCCAGACAGGGAGGTTCCAGGAGTTCTGAGTCCAGGCTGGAGGGGCAGTGAGTGAGGCCTCAGTGGCCCTGTCTTTGAGGTGGGCTGGGGCATTGTGGCAGGGGGAGCCAGGCCTCGGGAGAGGGGGAGTGGGGGTGAGGGGAGGTAATCCCCCTAATTGCTTCATCACTTTAAAACACTAATGAGCTGCTCTATTCTCAGCCCCCAATTAGCTAATTGGCCCCAGTGGGTTAAGAGGTGCAGGAGGGATCAGGGTGTTAGGTGTGGGGGAGGAGGGGGTGGCGCTTTGGCGACTTAGCCAGCAGCTGCAGGCCCAGATGCTGTGTCAGCTTAGAGGGCTGGATTAGGGGTGGGCAGGGTGGCGTGGGGCCACTGTGACAGGCGGCCTTCTCCAGCTGGATTGGGTTGGGGGGGGTGGGCAGGCCACTCTCAGCCTCTCTGGACTCCCACCCTGCATTTCTCCCCCAGAAAGAATCACTAACCCCCTTCAGGTGCTGGTGGGGAAACTGAGGCCAGAGGGTTGGTGGGGCTCCGGGAGGGGAGGAATTGCAGGAGGCCAGTGTGACCTTGAGACATATGAACAGCTCAACTCGGGCAGGGGTGGGCCAGTGGAGGGGGGAGGCCGTGCTGTGGCCTGGGATCCCTGCACCAGCTCAGGGGTTCCTGGGGTGGGGGCCACACCCCACAGGCCAGACACTCCTCTCCAGGCAACCTTGAAGCATCTGGGAGTGTCATCAGAGAGGGGGTGGTTGACAGTCACATAACATAACAACTGAGCACCAGTTATGTGCACTCAGCCCTTGGGGTCCTCATGGCTCCCCCGGAAGATGCCTGATCACAGAGGAGGCTGCAGGGGTGGGGCAGGGAGGGAGACCACCCCCCCTAGTTTCCCTGGGACACCCCGGGTTTAGCACCAACACCCTCATCCCAGACATGCCCTCAGTTTGAGGTGCTGGGTCACGGTGAGCCTGGGCCACAGAGTGGTGGAGTCAGGATTTGAACCTGGGGGTGCAAGCCAGGAGCCCCAGCCCCTGCTGGAGAATGGACAGGGCCCTGGGACAGGTTGTGCGGCTGGCTTTTCCCAGCGAGTGTTCCCCTGAATCACTGGGTGAGGCTGTTGGGGGGTGACAGGTGGAGGACATAGCCACCCTGGAGCGCCCCAGGAGGGGACGCTGCTGCCCTTGCAGCCCCCCTCCCCCATCCGGGCTTCCATTTGCTCTCTCAAGGGGAAAGGCGGGGGTAGGAGAGGGTGCCAGGACAGGGGACTCAGACCTCCACGGCCCCTGAAACTCTCCCACAGTCCTTTGCACCCGGGACCCCGAGAGCTACAGCAGGAGACGGGGGACCTGCAGGTGATGGCAAGTGGATCCTCGGGTGGCTGTGACCCTGGCCTGGAGGGTCTCCTGGCTGCATACCCAGGGAAACATGTGCCCTCAGGGGCAGCAAGCTCCCAGCCTGGTGGCCCCCTCAGTGGGCAGACCATTGGGCAGGCAGATGGCCCCCAGGCTGAGTGACGGGCCCCAGGGCGGACACAAGGGGCAGCAGAGAGACACTCAGACACCCAGTTCTTGGAACCAGTCTTTATCCAGGCGCTAATCGTTCGCTTCCTGGGGTCGAGGTGCCCATGGGCTTCCTGGAGCCCCCGCCATGGGCCTGCCCCTGTGATGCGAGCCGGGCAGGCAGCTCACCAGCTCTGCCCCTCTTCAGGCCTGGTCCACATCCCCACCCTGAGCCCCCCACTCTCTCAGTCCTCTGGGGCCTGAAGCCCCGCAGGCAGGGTCAGGGCTCCTGGCTGCGGGGCAGGGCGGGACCGTCCGTGTCCTGCCCCCCATTGGGGGCTGAAGCACCCACGCTGCGTAGCTCCCGGGCCAGCTTCTCAGCCAGTTTGCGGAAGGGCGGCCGGCGAGTGGGTTCAGCCTCCCAGCAGCTGCCCATGAGGGCATGGATGGACCCAGGACAGCCTTCGGGGGGCTCCATGCGGTATCCCTTCTCCACGGCCTCTGACACCTCCTTCAGTGACTGCGGGCAGAGGCCACTCCAGTGTGGTCTGGGGGTCAGGATCATGACCCCCTAGACCAGCAGGGGACCCAGCACCTCCCCACCCAGCCCCCCCGACTCTGCTCACCATCTTGGGGTATGGAGCCCGGCCGTATGAGAAGACCTCCCATAGCAGCACCCCAAAGCTCCAGACATCCGACTTGCTGGAAAACTTCTGTGGGGCCCGAGATCAGGGTGAGAGGGACCCCTCAGGGCTTCTGCTCCAGCCCCTGCTTCCTCCAGGAAGTCCCCCTGGGTTGACTTTCGCTCTGTAGTCTCCTCCCAATAGGCTCCTGCCCCTGAATCCTCCCACCCCTCAACCCAGATTCAGTGCAAAAACAAGGTGTTTCTTGCTCTCACTTGCTGAGCCCAAGACTGTTGCAGAATCGAGGAGACAAAGGCTCAGAGAGGGCTAAAAGGAACAATTAGTGGCCAAGGGCTTACTGGGGAGGTGGAGCCATTCCTTTGGAGGTTCAGAGGCCAGAGACACGCCCAGGGGCTCATAGTGGAACTAGGGAGCTCACCCCATGCTTGAGAGCCTCGGGTGCTGTCCACTTGACGGGCAGCCGACTGGAGTCCAGCCCTTTCCGCTCGGCTTTGGCCAGGCCGAAGTCGCTGACCTTGGCCACCAGGTCCTCCGAGATGAGGATGTTCCGGGCGGCCAGGTCACGGTGCACCAGCTTCTTGCTTTCCAGGTATTCCATGCCCTCGGCCACATGCCTGGGGGGAGGGGGCGCTGGGCAAGGGGCTGGGATGCATGGGCCAGACTCCCAAGGCCAGGCTCCTCCCTGCTCCGTGCCTCAATTTCCCTGCCACCCCCTGGAGCCCCACTCACAGGGAAAATTGCAGGAGCTGTGGGGTGTTCACAAGGGCCCGGCCTCGTGTCCGTAGAAAATTCACCAGGTTACCCTGTGGGGGATGTGGGCGGGGTCTAGGAGTGCTGGAGGTTGCTCAGCCTCCCCACCAGCACCCTAACCGACCCTCAGGTCCTGCCCCACTTCCACCCCACCCCGAACCCCCGGCCCTGCTCCCCCCACCGCCTTGGGTCCTGCCCCACCTTGCTCACGTGCTCCATGACGATGTAGAGGCCCTGATGTAGGATCACACCCAGTAGACGCACCAGGTTCTTATGCTGCACCTTCCTGGGGGCAGGTGGGTATGGGGTGAAGGTGGGGTGGAACCCTGGCCCTAGGGCGCCCTCCCCTGCCACAGCCAGGACTCACGTCATGACCGCCGTCTCGTCCAGGAAGGCTTGGGCTGTCACGTCACATTTGATATTCTTCACAGCCACCTTCTGCCCCAGGTACTCGCCCTGCAGGACAGCTGGGGGGCAGGCAGGGGTGGGAAGGAGATCAGGACCCCAAAGAGACAAGACAGACATGCACATACCCACTCACATGAGCCGTGGAAGAGGCCAATGCAGTGGCGGGTCCCCAGGCCTGGAAACCCCTCTTGGCAGGCTCCAGTTGTTCAGTTGTGTCTGACTCTGTGCGACCTCATGGACTGTAGCCCACCATGCTCCTCTGTCCATGGGAGTCTCCAGGCAAGAATACTGGAGTGGGTTGCCATTTCCTCCTCCAGGGGTTCCTCCGGATGCAGGGATCGAACACACGTCTCTTACATTGGCAGGCGGGTTCTTTACCACTGAGCCACCTGGGAAGCCAACAGGCTCCAGACCCCGGAGCAAAGATAATCACCTAAGCCAGGGGTCTGCAAACGCCAGCCCTTGAGCCCAATCTAGTCCCCTCAAGGGTTTTTGCAAGGCCTGCAAGCTCACAATGGGTTTTTACATTTTAAAATGGTTGGGGAAAAAAAAAGACTATTTCATGACATGAAAATGATACAAAATTCAACTTCAGTGTCCATAAATAAAGTTTTATTGGCACGTGGCCTTGGCTGTTTGTCTCCCTGTGGTCTGTGGCTGGTTTCCTGTAACAAGGGAAGAGCTGAGCAGACGTGACAGAAAACATGTGCACGCCAGCCCTTTCCAGAGAAGGTCCTGATCCAAGCCCTAGGACCTCCCAGGATAATAACCTCAGGCTATGGCATTGACACAGAGGGACCTGGGACTCCCCTGGTGGTCCAGTGGTTAGGACTCTGAGATTTCGCTGCTGAGTGCAAGGGTCCAATCCCTGGATGGGGAACTAAGATCCCACAAGCTGTGTATAATGGCCAAATAATAATAATAACACATAAATTTTAAACATTTGGGACTTCCTTGGTGGTCCAGTGGTTAAGACTCCACGCTACCAATGCAGGGGGCACAGGTTTGATCCCTGGTTGGGAAGCTAAGATCCTACGGGCTGCACAGCCAAAACACAAATAATAATAAAACAGAAGTGTGCAAGGGTCCAGGGGGTGTGAAGGACTCACTCACACCCACTGGGTACCTGCCCTCACCACCTCTCTCCTCATCCTGGCTTTCATGAACCTCCTTCCATAGAGAGGAGCCTTTGTGTCCTCAGTCGCATGGTAAGTAGGTATCAAATGCAGGTGTCAATTCATCTCTGGGAGCCCCCCCTTCCTTCAGCCCCCACTAGGTCCCCTGCTCACCTCCAAACTCTCCCTCTCCAATCTGCGCTCCCAACGTCAAATGCTGCAGGTTCAGTAACCAGCCGGCTGTAGAGGGGAGACCCAGTGAGAGGGCTGCCAGTGGCTCCACCTGACAGGAGACTAGGCCCTATCTCCCATAGCAGTGGCCCATGGCCACGTCTGAGACACCACACTCCTGGTACCAGTTATGCGGGCTGGGGGTGGTGGTGAAAGCAACAGGGCCCACCTGTCAGGGCCCTTCTCTCTTCTACCTGGAGACTGTGTTCTGCCAAGGACCCTGCAGAATCTTCCTTTATGGTGCTTTCCCTCTGCCCTCCTCCCTCCACCAGGGATACACAGACCAAAATATACAACAGATACTGGGAAAGTTTCCAGAACTTCTGGTAAAGGTTCTGGAACATTCTCAGAATATTCCAGCACTCTAAGTCACCATCTTGGGACTTCCCTGGTGAGATTCCATGCTCCTAATGCAAGGGGCCTGGGTTCGATCCCTGGGCAGGGAACTAGATCCCACGTGCCACAAGTAAGACCTGAAAGTGTTAGTCACTCAGTCGTATCCGACTCTCTGCGACCCCACGGACTATAGCCCTCCAGGTTCCTCTGTCCATGGGATTCTCCAGGCAAGAATACTGAAGTGGGTTCCCATTCCCTTCTCCAGGGGATCTTCCCAACCCAGGGATCGAACCTGGGTCTCCTGCATTACGGCCAGATTCTTTACCATCAGGAAAGGTGGTAAGTGAAGAGTTTCCCTGTAGCTCAGATGGTAAAGAATCTGCCTACAACGCAGGAGACCCAGCTTCTATCCCTGGGTCGAGAAGATCTCCTGGAGAAGGGAATGGCAACCCACTCCAGTATTCTTGCCTGGAGACTCCCATGGACAGAGGAGCCTGGCGGCTACTGTCCATGGGGTCGCAAAGAGTCAGACATGACTGAGCAACTAACACACTATAAGGTGGTAAGTAAGACCCAGTGCAGTCAAATAAATAAAAATAAATATTTTAAGTCATCATTTTTGTTCCAGCCTCCCTGATCTTTCTGTCTAGCACGCCTGTGTTCTCCCAATCCCTGCATTGTCCTCTGTCAGGCTCTGTAGGTCTCCTCCTCTTCTCCAAAAAATCCCCTCTTAAAATCACCAGCCCTTGGATACGGTCAGGCACAGTGACACCAGCCTCCACCCGGGTGTCATCCCCAAGACATTTCCAAGGAGACAGCCACGATCACCAGGTTCAAAGTGGGGTGGCCAGGGCAGGGTGTGCTTGCTCTGAATGTGGGACATCTCACTACTCAAGGGCGGGAAAAGCATTTCAGGTGAGGGGAACAGAATGCACAACAGTCCAGAGGCATGAGGGTAAGTGCAGAGTCACACAACCCCAGGGGCATGTGGAAAAGAAGGGCCTCGTAGATGAAGCAGGAAAGATAGCTCAGCCACAAGGGAAGGTTTTAGAAGGCAATGGAGCTTCCTGGCCTCCCCCCTTTAGACATGGGAGTGATGTGGGTGGATTTTCCCGTAGAAAGTTGCCTCCGAGGCCACAGGGTTTGGGAGGAAGGGGGACCACCCCCTCAGGGAGGAAGTGGTCTGATGGGCCAAGGCTGGGCCAGGGTGAGGGCACTTAGACAGGGAGGGGCCAGATTTAAACTGGTGTTAATAGAACTTGGCCATGGAGGGGTTGTGGGAGGGTGGGGGGCCAGGGGCGGGGTGGCATCGAGGATCTGCCCAGGGTTTCTGACTCAGGTGAAGGATGATGAAACAAGGGAAAGCAGCTGGTGTGGGAAATAGATGGATAGTGTGCTGATGGGTGTGTGCAGGCGTGCCCCACCCGGCCCAAGAGCACCCAGGTCTTCCGCCTGCAGAGCCTGGCACTGTGACCTACTCAGGTGAGGCAGCCTTGGCTATGTGCCCTGCCTCCCCAGGCCAGGCCCACTCAGGCAGGAAGGGCGGGGCCCCCTACCCTTGGCCAGCTCCTCCTCCGCCGACTTGGTGCCCTGCTTTCTCTTCGGTCTCACAAGCTTCGTGCAAATGGCCCCCTGGTCCTTGCTGTAATACTGCAGCGGGTGGGGCAGGGCAGAGGCAGCCGTGAGTGCGACCCCCCTCATCCAGTGAGCCCCTGCCTCCCATCCCCTTCCCAGGGGGTTCTGGGGAGGGGTGGGTGGGTGCTGGGGAGGAAAAGAGGGGGTGGGTTCCCACAGGACTCTTTAGGCTGGTTTCCATGGGAACAGGAAAGGATGCAGAGGAGGAAACAGGAGGATGGGGGTGTGTGTCTTGGGACTGGTGTCAAATTGGAGGTTCCTGGGTGTCCCTGGAGGAGTCACCCCAGTCCCTGGAGATGGGGGGACCTGGAGGACTCATACTATCTGTAGGGTCGGTGGTCCAGGGACCAGCACCTTCTTGTCCACGTTGGGGAGCATGAGCCTCTGGTGGGGGGTCCCATGTCTACCCAGCTGTTGGGACGGGCTGAAGCCTGGCCTCCCTACATCTCTGCACTAGGGGGCCTGGGCGGCCGCACCTCCACCATATCCATGAGGTTGCAGAAGCAGACCTCCTCGTCGATGGTCAGGTGGCCGTCGCGGTGCAGCACGCGGTAGTGGATGACGTCGCTGCCGAAGCTCACGCACAGCACGTAGTCACCAGGGTGCCGTGCCGACTCCCGCACTAGGAACAACCCGTCCTCGGGCGGCTGCAGTTGCTGAACCGCCTCCTGGCCTGAGATCTTCCCATGGAACCACCTGCAGCCGGTGGAAGGGCGGGTTGGGCGGGGCTGGCCGGGCCCTGCTGACCCCACCCGCATCGCGGGGGCGCTTCCCCACGACTCACGGCATGAGGCTGAGCTTGGGGTCCGCCGAGAGGGCCTCGCGCTCCCGCAGCGCCCCCGCCGCCAGCAGCCCCTCCTGCCCGCTGGTGTGGTGCTTGGCACGGTACCAGCTCTTGTTCTGCCAGGAGGGATCCAGCGGTCGGTGGCGGGAGATGTTCCCTGGAGGAGCACCCCCTCTCGCCAAACACATTCCCCCCTACTCACTTCGCAGGCCTCAAGGATGGTGACCACGTCGCCCTTGCAGAAGGCCAGCTCCCCGGGTTTGGGGCGCGTGTGCTCACATTTGGTGATGCACTGGGTGCCAGGGGCCCAGCGCCTCTGGGGGGTAGTGGCCAGAGGGGGAAATGAGAGAGATGGTGGGGTGGGGGTGGGGTCCAGAGGAGAGAGAAAGACTGTATTGAGGCAGAGACCAAGAACAGAACACAGGAGAGAGGAGATGGGGGTGGGAGGTGTGCAGAGCACCCAGTAGAGGAAACGGAGTCACAAACGGAGGGACTGCCCGGGGCAGAAGATGGGAGGAAAGAGTGGGAAAAAACACCAAGTGACAGAAAAAGACCTGTGGACCCCGCCTAAGGGGACACGGGTCAGATGGTCCCCCACCTCCACCCCCACCCTCCAGCCCCATGGAGCTGAGCTCCTGTGGACTGAGGAGAGGAAGGGCCTAGGCCCAGGCACCCAGTTGGGAGTACTCACCGTTGGCATCCTGGCTGAGATGGGTGAGGGGTGCCAGGCGTGGAGGAAGCGAGGGCTTCCCTGGGGAGGGGCAGAGACCAGCTGGAGAGCTCAGATTCAAGCCAGGCTGGGGGCCCAGGGGCCGTGACTGCTGCTTCCAGCCTGGACCAGGTGGAGGCGACGGTCGGGAGGCCCCCCCACCCAGGGGTTGTGGGGGGCCCAAGGCGCTGGCTCCCCAAGCCCCTCAGGGGAGGTGGTCTTTCCCTGGGAGAGTTCCTTAGCATGGAGCCCAGCTGTGCCGTCATCCCCAAAGGGAAACTGAGGCACAGAGCAGGCTCAGAGTGAGTGGCAAGGGCCTGGCTCAGGCCCCAGGAGCCCACACTGGGGCGCTTGGAGCCACTAAACAGAGCCTGGTTCTTCCTCTTTTCTGGTAAAGTAGGCAGGGGAACGATGAGGAAACAGAGGATGATTCAAGGTCATTCTCGAGAATCTCTGACCCTGGCGGGGGTGAGGCCCGGCAGTGCCGCCCTGCTGGGCTCCTCTGGCTGCCGGCTGGGTCTCTGATCCGCCCTCCCACCCCCACCCCCACTCCCCAACCGAGGACGGAAACACAAAGTCCCTCACTGTTGCTGGGGTGGGGGCATGTCTGTCCCCTGTTTTCCCCACGGATCCCACCAGGTGGCCGGAGCAGTGGGACAGGTGGGGACGAGTGAGTCTCTGCCCCCAGAAATCCCCAGCCCTCTGTGTACTCACACGCATACTGATCCATGTACACACGAGAACACACAGAAACACACAGGGCTTGGACACAGGTGGACACAGGTACCCACAGGCACGCGGGTATGCAAGCAAAAGCAGTTTCTCCTAGAGACAGTTGTGCACACACGTCTACACGTGTGAACACACGCGCAGACATTCGGAAACGTGTGTGCCGCCCCCCCTCAACCCACACTTGAACACCTGGGCGCCACACGCTGGGCCACCCGGGCACGTAGGGCTACACGCAGGGCCGCGCACACGCAGCGCAGAGACACGCGCGCACATCCCTCCACGTGGACGCGCGGATACACACACCCAGGGGTTGCAGACGCGCATACCCGCACCCACAAAAATACCACCCCACCCGACTCCTGGGCGCATCCAACCATACCCGCCCCAGCCGCGTACCGGCCGCACGCCCCGGACGCGCCAGCTTGCGCTCGCACACTGGCCCCTCCCGCGCTTGCTCAGCATCCCCCCACCCGCTAGCCCTTGGGCCCCCCCCCCCAACTGTCCTACGGTCTTTCCCCACTATCCTCTCCGGCGCTCTCACCTGTTCAGGGGTCGCCCTTGGGCCGTACTCCGTGCCCGCCCCCAGGAGGGCCCCCGCGCGCCGGCTGCGCACCCCGAGGCGGTCCCGGCTGCACAACTTGGAGCAAGTTGCTGCGTTTCCTCATTTTGTGGGGGGAGGGCTGGGATCGGGGTTGGGGGAGCGGGAGGCGCGGCAGCTTGAGCGGCCCCCGCGGGTCCTAGCGCCGGCCGCACTGCAGTCTGCTCCGCGCGCCGCTGCCACCGGTGGCCCCTCCCCGCCCCACCTCCAGGGCCCCCGGCGCCTCTCGCGCGGCCCGGCGGGGGCCGGCGGCGCTCTCGAGATCCACGCCACTTCCCGGCCTGGCGCCGCGGGGTGAGCAACCCGCGCGTTCCCGGAATCCACGCCTCCCGGAGCGAGGGCAGCGCCGGCACAGGGAGGGGAAGGAGAGAGCTTCCCGTCCGGGCAGGTAAGCAAGTCTCAGAGCCCAGACAACACAGTGGACCCTTCTGACTCCAACGCCCTCAGCCAACTTTAACAAGAGTCTCATTTCAGTACCCGGCCCTAGGAAAGAGCTGTTGGTGCCCGTCACAAAGAAAGCCCTCAAAATGTCAACCACTATGAAAATTCTTATCATCATCCTTGAAATTAAGGGAGAATTGAGACTGAAGAGAAAAACATAGCCTGGAACTGGAGGCCTCCTGTCAGAGCAACACTGGGTCTCCCCAAGGCCAACCCAGCTCATGCCTGGATATCCTCCTCTGTAGGGTCAGGCAGCACCAGCTTCCGACTCAGGAGGCAGTTCCCTGAGCATCTGAAGGCCTGGGGGCCCAGCCCTCAGCCTTTCCTCTGTGAGCTACTTCAAATACTTTCTGATGGATGAGTGGATGAGTCCGTGAGGTCAAGGATGAAGCTGACCTTAGGAGGGTGATGCACCAACCTGCCCAGAATTTAATTTTCTGGTACCCCAAAGTCTAAGTGTCTGTGCACCAAGATGTCATGTGATTTCTGGGAATAGAGGCCCAATGACAAGAATTAGGGGCTTCCCCAATGGGTCAGAGGATAAATAATCTGCCTGCAAAGCAGGAGACACAGGAGAAGTGGGTTCAATCCCTGGGTCAGGAAGATTCCCTGGAGGACGAAATGGCAACCCCTTCCAGTATTTTTTCCTGAAAAATCCCATGGACAGAGGAGCCTGCTGGGCTACACTTCACGGGGTGGCAGAGAGTCGGATACGACGAGCAGCTAAGCACACAACAAGAATTAGAGATATTCAATTATCATGCAATATTATGCACCCCAAACTAGGAAACTATGTATAAGAAAATGCTAAAATCTCCGGTTGTCAGAAACAACCACCACTTACCAGAATGTTATAGAAAACAAACTGTGTGATCCCATACAGGCTATACAGGAAACAGCAAGTCCAAGGGGAACATTCCAGAAGGGGATCCTCGAACCTGCCAAAGGTTATTCCCGGTGAAGGAAGCAGGCAGGAGGGGAGCGAGAGAGGGGGCGTCTTTCTCTGTGGTGGTGTAATGTACTAATACTGGCAGTTTGCCAAGAGGTTTCCTGCTCATCCGGCTCTCTGGGCTGCGTGGATCTGGCTGTGGGATTGTCCCAGGTGCCCCCTCCTCCTGCCAACTTCCCAGCCACGGGCACTGCTCTGGACCAAGGGGCTGGGGACCCTGCAGCTAGCGTTCAGCGGGGTCACTGGGGGCCAACCGTATATGGCAAACCATCATCACTTGCCCAAAATAGCAGCTCAGCGTCAAAGTGGCCACAGCGGAAACACAGCAGCACTGTTAGAGTCACACCAGCCACTGTGGCAGGCCCAGGCGCAGAAGGGAGGGCTGCCTGCTCCCCTCAGCACAGCCTGTGCTTACGACTTCCCTGGTGCCCTGGCACCCCACGGAGCCTTTCTCCTTGATGCCACCAGAGAAATGGGAGGAGGTTGAATGGGTCTGCTATCTCCCTCTGCAAAACCGTGACCCTTTGTGTCGGAGAAACATCTCCATCTTCCCTGGGACTGGGTCCTTGTCCCATGCTCTGTGAGGCCCTCCCCTGAAAGATGACCCTACCAGAGAAACCAGAGGTGCTGAGACTGGAGAAGGAGAGTCTTAAGCAAACACCATCAAGTGCCCCCTTATCAACAAGGGCTGGCCTGGGAAGAGGAGGCCCCCGTGGCATGGGCATGGGGTGCGGGGCAGTGCCTGACTCAAGGGGGACAGATTTGAGTCCATAGTTTATGTGGGTCAGAGCTACATAAGGGGTGAGCTCCCCGTCCCTGGAGGCATCCAAGAATTGACCACCTTGAATCACAAAGATGTCCTTCCAGCCCCCAGGGTGGCCATACCAGTGTCTCCTGCCTCCTGCCTTCTACCTGCCTGAAGCCAGTGGGTAGCCACATCATGGATCACATCCCTAGACATCCCCAGTCGCGGGCTCCTCACCCTCCAGATTCCAATCCTGTCGACTTGATTCCAGAAATTCTCTGGCCCTCCTCCCCCACCCAGGCAAGCCCTGTGGTGCAGTTTTGTGACACAGAAGCCCCCTCACTGCTCCTTCGGCTCCTCCAGGTTTCCTCCTTGTAGTCCTCCACCTTCTACTGCACAGACAAGGGATGGATGTGTGACTGTGGCCCTCCTTTGCTCCATACCCCTCTGGAACTCCCCATTGCCTGAGGGCAGAGCCTAAAGCGCTCAGTCTGGCATTCAGGGCTCTTGTGTTCAGCCTCCAGCTGACCTCCCAGGTCTCACCTCCTTCTCCCACCAACTACCCAGCAGTCTGGCAGCACTGAACCACAGGAGTTTGCAAGCATCTGTTCCTGCTGTCCTCTCTGCCTGGAATGTCCTTGCCCTTGTCTGGCTGGCACCCCCAGTTCTCTCCATCTTTACAATGCTCTCTTAGATGTCCCTACTTGTCTCAGAGCAACCCCAACCCACTTCCATGCCCTGAAAGCACATAGCACTAGCCATCTCTTCTCGCTGTGTGATGGGCGTGGACCTGACCATGGTGACTGAGCCCATCAGCCTGCCTGAGAAGGAACCAGGCCAGGAGAAGCAGAGAAAGAGACTGACTCCCTTGAGAAGAATTAAAATGCTTGGATCCAGCCATGCCTGGAGTTTATGCTCTGCCTCATGTTGGAAGCTGGTCTTTGCTTATTAGAGGCTTCAGACCGACTCAAAGGAAGTCACAAAAGTTTGAGCAAACTTTTGGGAGATGGTGAAGGAAGGGAAGCCTGGCGTGCTTCAGTCCATGGGGTTGCAAAGAGTCAGGCACTACTCTTTGAGCGACTGAACAACAACAAATATGGAAAATGGGACCAGAAGTTGGGTGTTGAGATGAATGGATTCTATGATGTGGAACTGGTGAGTCAGATTGGGTTGCCTTAAACCCAGCTAGAGAAGAAGGAACTCTTGGGTGTTCCCTTCCATGAGCTGCTAAATATACCTTCCACCCACTGGGTCAGGTGGCGCTGACTTTCCTTGCTCGCCACAGAGAAGCCCTGATGGATCCACCCTGTCCCCCTCCAAAAGCTTTTCTTTTCCTCGTCCAAATCTCACTGTTCTTCACCTTTCTTATCTTTCTATTTTCACTGTTGTAGTTTGACTACCCCTCCCATCAACAACCTCAGATATGCAGATGATACCACTCTAATGGCAGAAAGTGAGGAGGAACTCAAGAGCCTCTTGATGAGGGTGAAAGAGGAGAGTGAAGAAGCTGGCTTAAAACTGAACATTCAAAAAAACTAAGATGATGGCATCTGGTCCCATCACTTTATGGCAAATAGATGAGGAAACAATGGAAACAGTGATAGATCTTATATTCTTGGGCTCCAAAATCACTGCAGATGCTGACTGCAGCCATGGAATTAAAAGACGCTTGCTTCTTGGAAGAAAAACTATGACAAACCTAGACCTGTATTAAAAAGCAGAGACATCACTTTGCTGACAAATGTCTGTATAGTCAAAACTATGGTTGTTCCAGTTGTCATGTACAGATGTGAGAGTTGGACCATAAAGAAGGCTGAGCACCGAAAAGTTGATGGTTTCAAATTGTGGTGCTGGAGAAGACTCTTGAGAGGCCTTTGGACTGCAAGGAGATCAAACCAGTCAATCCTAAAGGAAATCAACCCTGAATATTCATTGGAAGGACTGATGCTGGAGCTCCAATCCTTTGGCCACCTGATAAGAGCCGATTCATTGGAAAAGAATCTGATGCTGGGAAAGATTGAGGGCAGGAAGAGAAGGGGAGACAGAGGATGGGATGGTTGGATATCACAGACTCAATGGACATGACTTTGAAAAAACTCCGAGAGATAGTGAAGGACAGGGAAGCCTGGCATGAGGTAGTTCATGGGGTTGCAAAGAGTCAGACACGACTGAGCAACTGAACAACAACAACAACAAGGAACACTGTGTGTCATGTGACAGGCACTTCATGTTACACACCAGTTGGGATTACGATCAGCTCCACCAAGGTGAGGCACTGGTCTCCTCTTCCTCAAAACTCCCAGGCTTGGTCCCACCTCAGGGCCTTTGCATTCCTATGCTTCCTGCCTGGGACACTTCCCCAGATGTACCCCACCTTCCAGAACCCCACAGAATATTTCAGCCCACTGACACTTCACACCCTCTCCCCCTGAAGCCCTGTAGAACCACCATGGGCAGAAGGAACATAGACCTTGTTTACTGGCTGCATCTTCTCTAGAACATCAGCCCTGTGAGGGCAGAGCTTTTAGATGATGTCCTTCACTGCTGTGGCCTCAGTACCTGATTCAGAGGAGGTGCTCAGAACACAGTTAAAAAAATATTTAATTATTTTTGGCTGTGCTCGGTCTTTGATGCTGTGTGTGGGCTTTCTGTGGTTGCAGTGAGTGGGGCTACTTTTTGTTGTGGTGCAAGGCCTTCTCGCTGAGGTGCCTTCTCTTGTTGTGGAGCACAGGCTCCGGGGTGCCTGGGCTTCAGTAGTTGTGGCACACAGGCTTCGTTGTTCCACACCATGTGGGAACTTCCCAGATCAGGGATCGGACCTGTGTCCCTGCACTGGCAGGCAGATTCTTAATGACTAGACCACCAGGGAAGTCCCAAAATGTATTTTAAAAGCCAGTGAATACTGGGGAGAGACGAGCTAGTGAGCAGTGCCTGTTACTTGTGATGTGAGTGCTCTTATTGGACCCATTTTGCAGACAAGAAAGCTGAGGCTCAGAGGGTGCTCAATCATGTCAGACTCTTTGTGACCCCATGGACTGTAGCCTGCTAGGCTCCTCTGTCCATGGGATTCTCTAGGCAAGGCTACTGGAGGGGGTTGCCATGCCCTTCTCCAAAAGATCTTCCCCACCCACATCTCCTATGTCTTCTGCATTGCAGGTGGATTCTTTACCCACTGAGCCACCTGGGAAGCCCACCCTGGGACATAGGAGCTTTGAACCCAGGCCAGTCCAGCTCCAGGACCTACACATTGACTGCCCAGCAAGGTGTGGGGCACATGGTAGACCCCCCAAATAGAATGAACCTATAAGAGCTCCCTGGATGTGGAGGGCCAGCTGCTGCCAGATGTGGGGATGGCCGAGTTGCCGGGTACCCAGCTGATCTGCAGCTGGAGCACACACTGGATTGGACTGCCCCAGTTAGCACACCTTTAAATTTAGCTTTCTCTCCCTGCCAGGGGACGTGGGGATTCAGCACGGGAATGCTCCCTTCTTTCGAGGAAAAATGCTTTGCAACTGGAGTGCAGGCCACTGGGCCACTCCTGCCTGGTCCAAGGAAGGGCCTCTCGAGTGTGCCTGGGTGAGCTTTAGGCGGATCTGCCTTTAATGGGAGAGGCTCCCTGCTCTTCCCCAGTCCCTTGTCCTGTCTTCCTGGTACCAGAAGTGGAGCCGGGCACCTCATTTCCCAGCCATGCTTGTGGGTTCAACATGTGTAGCCTGGGTCCGTATCACTTCCTGGCTTAACACCTCCCCTGGGGACATCCCTGGTGCCCAGTGGTTAAGAACCTGCCTTGCAGTGGGGGAGATGCAGGTTTGATCCCTGGTCGGGGAACTAAGAGCCCACATGCCGTGGAACAACTAAGCCCTCCCTTGTACTGCAACTACTGAGCTCGCTCGCCACAACTAGAGAGTCCATGCACCGCAACAAAGATATCTGTGTGACACAATGAAGATCCCACATGTCACAGCTAAGACCCAATGCAGCCAAACAAGCCAGGAACCTCCCCGGGTGCCAGCTGTGCTCGTGAAACCCAGCTCCTGGCCACAGCTTGGTGAGGCCACTGTCACCTCTGCTTGCATCTCTCTCCTGTTCCTCAGATGGTCCGGCACTGTCCAGCCCCGGGGCCTTTGCACATGCTACTTTCTCCTCCTAGCACGTGCTCCCCCAAGCTCTTCGCAAGGCAGGCTCCTTCTTAGCACTTCCAACAATGGCTCCAAGAGACCCTTCCCAACCACCCAGAGAGGCCGCCCACCATCCAAGCCTGATTACTGCCTGTTACCCTGTCTCACTCGCTCTTGTCAGTTACCTGGGATCTGCCTTGCTCTCCTTGATAGAGTGTAGGCTCCATGAGCAAGGGCAGAGGCTGGCTGTGGCCTGGGCAATCATTTATCTCTGGAGCCTGGCATGGGGTAGGCTTTCTCAGCACAAAAGAACAACAGAATCATGCTAGAGGGTAAACTTAGAGGAAGAGCGGGTGACCCACAAGCTACCCAGAGACTTGCCCCTGCTCCAGGATCCCACCCTGATCCTCTGCATCCTGTCCCCTACCCTAGTGCTCTAACGCAGGAGTCAGCAAACTCTCCATCAAGGGCCATGTGTCTTTTCTTCTTTTTTACTGTGTATATGTTTTGGTTGCACTGGGTCTTAGTTGCAGCCTGTGGGATCTAGTTCCCTGACCAGGGTTCGAAACTGGGCCCCCTGCATTGGGAGCCCTGAGCCTTAGCCACTGGACCACCAGGGAAATCCCAAGAGCCGCAAGTCTCAACTACTCATTTCTGCCGTGGCGGCGTGGAAGCCGCCGTAGAGAGAGAGAACACGAGGGAAAGAAAACAGGTATGGCTGCCTTCCAAAGAAATGTTACTTATGGACGCTGAAATTTCAGCTTCATGTACTATTCATGCATCATGCAATATGGCTTTCTCCCCAGCCATTTAAAAATGTAAAGAACCATTTTTAGCTCCCGGGATGCACAAAATCAGATGATGCACGCTAGATGGTGGGTAAGTAGGCTGTAGTTTGCTGACCTGTGGTCTCTCTCTGTCTTTATTTTCTTATAGTGTAGGCACATTTTCTAATCTATTTGATCCTATAAGTGCACTCCTCATCAATTAAATTGAATGTGGAGACTTTCCTGGTGGTCCAGTGGCTAAGACTTGGGGTTCACAATGCAGGGGGCCCAGGTTCCATCCCTGGTCAGGGAACTAGACCCCATATGCCAGTAAAGTAATACCCCAGTGCAGCCAAGTAAATAAATATTTAAAAGAAAAAAAATGAAATATGTTGCTGTTCATGGCACACAGGAAGTTCTCAAGTGCTTTCCAAACCACATAAAGCTCCTGGACTCAGCAATGGGCCCCTCAGGGTATGTGTGTTTTCTTCTTGTCAAAATTAATAGTAGCAATATTTGTAGCACCTTTGGCTCTGTGCTGAAGACTGTACAAAGCTTAAGAAAAACTATTTTAAACAAAACACCGTGTGTCTCACTCCCCAATGGTTTACACATCTCTGGAATTATCAGTAGAACGTTCGTTGTCTATTGATTTTCTACTCCCGAAAGAATAGACTTAACTCTATGAGGCATATTTCTTTCTCCAAAGTTCTCAAATAAAGGTATCATGACTTTTGTTTAAATGAATATTCAGTGCTTATATTATATGAAACTTTTGTTCACAGTGCAACAGTGTCCACTAAGGAACACTTTTATTTTCTAGGATTTGCTCTTTGCTCTTCCTGGAGTTAGTGGTTGCCTTTGTTTTGTACGTCTATGACTCTCTCTCTCCCCGAGCTCCTCGAGTGGAACTAACTACCCCAAACAGGAGCAGCTGTTGCCTGGTTGTGCTCTGACCCCTCTTCCTTTAGCACCCAGGATTCCTGAGATGTAGCTCCAATTTCTTGGGTCCAAGTTTCCTGTTCATTGGTTTGTGCCTTTGTTTTAGGAATTCATACTCCCTGGGCATTCCCAGAGAAAGTGTTTTCCTTCACTCTCCTGTGTGATTGGTGGTCTGGCTGAGGACAAGTGCTCTGGGTAGCAGAGTGCTCGGGGTACACAGTCCCTTGCCTCAGGTCTTCCAGCTTCCAGTCTTGGACAGCTAAACAATCTGAACTGTTCTGCTTCCTCATTTTCTGCTTGTCCCTTTTTTTTTCCCTCCTCTTTTCTCTCTGGAAGCTTGTAGAATCTTCTCTGACTGCTTTTGTTTTTGTTGTTCAGTCACTCAGTTGTGTCTGACCCTTTGTGACCCCATGGACTACAGCATGCCAGGCTTCCCTGTCCTTCACCAATTCCCGGAGTTTGCTCAGACTCACGTCCACTGAGTTGGTGATGCTATCCAACCGTCTCATCCTCTATCGTCACTTCTCCTCCTGCCCTCAATCTTTCTCAGCATCAGGTTCTTTTCCAATGAGTTGGCTCTTCACATCAGGTGGCCAAAGGATCGGAGCTTCAGCTCCAGCATCAGTCCTTCCAATGAATATTCCGGGTTGATTTCCTTTAGGATTGACTGGTTTGGTCTCCTTGCTGTCCAGGGGACTCTTAAGAGTCTTCTCCAGCATCACGGTTTGAAATTATCAGTTCTTTGGCCCTCAGCCTTTCTATGGTCCAACCCTCACATCTATACATGACTATTGGAAAAACCATAGCCTTGACTATACAGACCTTTGTTGGCAAAGTGATGCCTCTGCTCTCCCCACCCAAATTCTTATTTATATGGCTGCATCAGGTTTTAGTTGCAGCACATAGAATCTTCATTGTGACATGTGGAATCTAGCTCCCTGACCAGGGATCAAACCCGAGCCTCCTGCATTGGGAGTGCAGAGTCTTAGCCACTGGACCACCAGGGAAGTCCCTCTATCTTTCTCTTTATTCTCCACACCCTGCCCTTTTACAGTGTGTGTTTGCTGTGGATCTATTTTCACCTGTGATGCTAAACATTTGGTGGGCTCTGTCATGTTTTCCATTCCTGGCAAACTTTTTGGATGACATCACTAGTGATTTCTTCCACTTTTGATGTCCCTTGTCTGTCTCTGTGGAACTCTTCTTAGTCACATATCGGGCTTCCTGAATTGATCTGATTTTCTTGTCTACATTTTTTTTTTCTTTTTGTCTTCTGTTTTTTTTTCTCTTACAACCCTTCTGTTGCCATTTGAATTTTGATCATCAAGTTTTTTATTTCTAAGGGTTTTTTTTTTCCTGGTTCTTTGAACATTGCTTTTCAAAAGGCAAATTTAAGCTTGTTTCCTGGCTTGTGTACTTTCTACTAGCTCTCTGAGTATAGTATATGTACATAAGGTGTTGTTTTTTTTTTTTTTCCCCTAGAACTGCTTTCTTTTGTTCTTATTCTTTCCTCCAAGTTGTGTGCCCATGCATGCTCAGTTGCTTCAGTCATGACTGACTCACCCCTATGGGGTGTAGCCCACCAGGCTCCTCTGTCCATGGCGATTCTCCAGGCAAGAATACTGGAGTGGGTTGCCATTGCCTCCTCCAGGTGATCTTCTTGACCCAGGGATCAAACCCGCGTCTCTTATGTCTCCTACATTGGCAGGTGGGTTCTTTACCACTGAGCCATCTGGGAAGCCCTTCTCCCAGTTATTTCTGGCTACTTTGACGGTTAACATTCAAAAGGACAGGGCTACAGAGCTGACAGGAAGCTCCTCACCGTGGGAGTGGCTTCACTCTGGGGTGATTGTCGGGGTACTGGCCACTGTTGGGGAATCCTCAAACATCAGCAGCACTTGTAGAGCTTTTCTCACTCACATGCATGTTCTGTGTATGACTTCCATTTTAATCACCAGTGTTCACCCTCACCCCTGCCCACCACTGTGCCCATATCCCTGGGACTAAACCTTTCTGGGCAGCAAGCATTTAAAAAAAATGCATTTTATGTCTGCGTCTCCATTGTTGCTGCTCTTCAGTTGCTCAGTCATGTCTGCCTCTTTGCCACCCCATGGACTGCAGCACGCCAGGTCTCCCTGTACCTCACCATCTCCTGGAGTTTGCCCAAGTTCATGTTCATTGCATCAGTGATGCCATCCAGCCATCTCATCCTCTGACACCCTCTTCTCTTCCTGCCCTTGATCTTTCCCAGCATCAGGGACATTTTTGCTGACCTGAAAATAGGTTCATCAGTACCATCTTTCTAGATTCCATATATATGTGTTAATATACGATATTTGTTTTTCTCTTTCTAACTTACTTCACTCCGTATAATAGGGAGGTTCAAGAGGGAGGGGACATATGTACACCTATGGCTAATTCATGTTGATATATGGCAGAAATGAAACCAATATTGTAAAGCAATTATCCTTCAATTTAACATAAAATTTTTTTAAAAGCCGTGATGCAACTAAATCTGGTGCACCACCACTACTGAGCCTGTGCTCCAGGGTCCATGAGCTGCAACTACCAAGCCCGCCAGCTGCAACTACTGAAGCCTGTGTGTTCTAGAGCCCGTGCTCCAAAACAAGAGAAGTCACTGCAATGAGAAGTGCGTGTAAAGCAACAGAAACCCAATGTATTTTATTACTGAGTTCTCCCCACTGCCCTGCAAGGTTGGTGCTATGAGTTTTAATCCAAGTTCATAAGAGGCTCTGGGAAGTGAAGTGAGCTCCTGACACCCCATGGCTAATATGTTAAAGGGCCACGGAGTCACCCTTTCTGAGTGAAGTGACTCTGGCTCTGCTTTGGATTCTCCCAAAGAAGGCGATGTTTGCTGATTGTTGTTGTTCAGTTACTAACTCTCGTCTGACTCTCTGTGACCCCATGGACTGCAGCATGCCAGGCTTCCCTGTCCTTCACTGTCTCCTGTAGTTTGCTCAAACTCATGTCCATTGAGTCGATTTGCTGATTGAACATTGAATCAACTTCAGCATTCTCAGTTGGGGACACAGAGAGGTCCCACAGGCAATGGCCCATGGTACATAATAAGGTGTTTGATCAAAACATGTTGCATGAATGAGACGATGATAGAACAGCAGCTGAATATCCAAGACATGGCAGAGGGAGACCTAACTGTTAAGCATATGTGCAGGAAAGTATCTTGGAAAATGAGAGGGCATGGTCCTGACCTGAGGACCAGAGTGGGTCTCTTTAGTTTAAAGTGTGTGTGGGGGGCAGACTCACACAGCTCTGATGGAATGTGGTCTTGCTCATGGAAGTTTCAAATGCCTTAAAATGCTCATTCCTTTCAATCTTGGGCATCTACGGGGGGAATGGGATCCCATTCAGGAAGGTGTTTGCCGAGGTATAATTTGTAATCTGCAAACAGTCTAAACATCCAACAGTAAGACAACAATTAAGCAAATTAGGGTACATTCATGCAGTGGAATGCTACACAGCTACTAAAAGCTACATCTCTTCAAAGGAGAAACATTGTATGACATCCCTTGTATGTGGAATCTAAAAAGAAATGATACAAATGAACTTATAAAACAGAAAGATACTCACAGACTGAGAGAAGGAATTTATGGTTGCTGAGAGGAAGGGATAGTTAGGGAGCTTGGTATGGACATGTACGCATTGCTATGTTTAAAACAGATAATCAACAAGGACCTGCTGTTTAGCACATGGAACTCTGCTCAATGTTATGTGGCAGCCTTAATGGGAGGGGGCTTGTGGGGGAGAATGGATACATGTACACGTATAGCTGAGTCCCTTTGCTGTCCACCTGAAACTATCACAACATTGTTAATTGGCTCTACCCCAGTACATGATAAGTTAAAGAGAAAAAACAGACAAAAAACTGCATCTCTTCATAGTAGCCACAAAGTGGAAGTGACCCAAATGTCCATCAACTGGTGAATGGATCAAATGTTTTCCATCCACACACGTGTAGTCAAAGCTATGGTTTTTTCCTGTAGTCATGTATGGATGTGAGAGTTGGACCATATTTTAGCATCCTGATAATAATGAAAAAGATTTGTCTCCAAAGGTCTCCAGAAGAATTAAATTAGAAAAACTATATCTAAGCACCTTGAAAACACAGCTGAGAAATCAAAGTTGTTATAATGTCAAGTGAAGAAAAGGAGGAATGAAAGTGGCATAAACAGCGCACCTGTAACCAAGAGTGTGGAAAATGAGAAAACTGGAAGGAAACAGAGTTTTAACGGTGGTTGACTTTACTTCCCTTCTTCCATTTTTTCTGAGATTTCCAAGATTTTTGTAACTGGAAAAACCCAATGCATGAAAAGAACATTTTATTGTGTTAAAATAGACATGATACCATAGATAAATAAAATAGACAAAATACCACTGAAACCATTAGATGCACAGCTCAGTGGCATTAAGCATATTCATATGGTTGCACAATCATCCCCCCATCATATGATACAGTCATTCATAAGATTCCCTACCATCATCTCTAGAACTTTCTCATCTTCCCAAACTGAAACTCTGCCCTCATGAAACACTGATTCCCCACCCCCTCGCCCCTGCCATCTACTTCCTGTCTCTACAGATTTGACTCCTCTAGGGCCTCCTGTGAGTGGAGTAAGACAATGTGTGTCCTTCTGTATCTGGGTTATTTCACTGAGCATCATGTCCCCAAGGTTCATCCGTGTTGTAGCAGGTGTCAGAACCTCCTTCCTTTTTAAGGCTAATGTTCCACAATGTGAGTGACCATACTTGTTTATTCATCATCTGTAATGGACACTTGGCTTTTGGCTTTTTCTCACCGTTTGGCTGCTGTGAATCCTGCTGCTATGAAAATGGGTGTTCCACGAACAGCAAATATCTGTTTTCTAGTATCTTTATTTTCAGAACTTGGGCAGATATACACAGGGTGATACTCCCCATGCCCAGCTGCCTACTCTGGGCTGCCTTCTCCATGAGTCCTCTGGCCTGTTCTCTCCGAAAAGCCTTGATCCGCTTACCTGAAACATCTTCTCAGCCCCGGGAGCCGAACTAACAGGTGACCAGGGAGAGGATGGAGCCAACATCTCTCCACAACAAGTTCGGACCGGCCGAGCCCACAGATGCTTCCTGTACCACTGAGCGTGACTTATCTGGACCAGGGGCTGCAGTGCATTTCCGTGGTTTTCATCCTGTGTTATTGGTGACTTAGCAGGTGGGGTTGCAGGCAGGTCTGCCCTCTCATGTTTGTCTCTCCTGGACTGCCTGCCAGGTCTGGCTCCGGCCCTGCCCACACCACCCGCGTCATCCCTCCCACACGCAACACCATCTCCTAGCAACCGGGCTGGCCTGCAGCATCCCACAGCCTGAGGTCCCGCTTCGCTGCTGTCTCTGGCTGCTTCTCTCCCCGCTGTCCCCCCACAGCGGTCTCAGTTCTCAAGTGCCTGGTCCTGAGTCTCCCCACCAGCCACCTGCCTGCTCTGGGGTCCTCTACCCTGCGGGAAGAGGGCTTGGAAGCAAAGCTGAGAAGCCACTGCTCTTCAGGCCTGCAGCAGGCACCACCGTCTGGGCGTTCCGTCCATCTGGACTGAGTACATTGTTCACCAGCTGTCTGAGTCTGTGGCTGTGTTGCCTAAACTCAGTGTCTTGCAGTTGCTAGGGGGGCAGATTTAACTCTCTGTCAGCTGGGCTGGTTTTAAACCACCTGATGGAGAAGGTCACACCTGTCTTCCTCAGGAGGCAGGGATGGGACGGTAAGCCATGGATTGTGAGATTCTGGGAGCTGCCATGGCCAGGATGAGAGGCTCATGATAGCAGGACAGGGTTGCAGCCATGACTGTCCACTACCCCCAAAAAATGCCAACCTATTCTCCCTTCCCTCCATCCTCTCCCTGCCTTAGCCAAAGGCCCTCACCCCGACTGGTACAGTAATCTCCTGGGATGAGACCAGAACAGGCGGTGTCATTTCATCTGCTGGGAGAGGAATTCCTCCAACACAGAGACCCATCTTTGAGGGCAGGGGCATGGCTTCGAGTATTAACAAACCTGGTGTCTTCTAGACCTGGGGTACCACGGTAAGACAGATGCACAGTTTCTGTCCGCAGACAATTCACAGTCCTGGGGGTGGTGGTGGGCAGAGGGGAAGGCAGATAACAAACTATTTTAATTGGTTCTGTGTGGGTCTGAAGGAAGTAGACAGAGTTATGTGACAGGCTGAGGGGGCCAAGGGCTTCTTTGGTGGCTCAAATGGTATAGAATCTACCTGCAATGCAGGAGACGTGGGTTTGATCCCTGGTTTGTGAAGATCCCCTGGAGAAGGGAATGGCAACCCACTCCAGTATTCTTGCCTGGAGAATTCCATGGACAGAGGAGCCTAGTGGGCTACATTCATGGGGTCGCAAAGAGTCAGATATGACTGAGTGACTAACACTTCCACTGAAGGGGTCCAGAAGGCCTCTCTGAGACCCAGAGGAGAAGAGCAGTGGCTGTACACACAGGTTGGGGAAGGGCTTAGCAGGCAGTGGGAATAGTATGTGCAAAGGCCCCAGGGCAGTGGGACATGGGGCTGGTTCACTGAGGACCAGCAGAGACTAGTCGGTCTGGAGTGAAGACACTGAGGTGGAAGGTGGCTCCTGGGGTTCCTCCAGGGACACTGTCAGGATTGGGGGTTTTATCTTGGGTGCAACCCTGAGTTGTACCCAGAGCCCCAGCTGCTGGAGGACTAAAGCTGTGAGTGGAGCAGCAGGCAGGGGACCAACAGGACTTCTTACTGGCTTGGCCCAGAGGAACCCAGGAGGGCCCCCAGGTAGTGGTGGCAGTGGTAGCCTGGGCAGCTGGGTGAACAGCAGGGCTGTGGATGGAGATGCAGAGAGAGAAGGGTGTGTGGGCAAGGCTGTCCTGTGTGAGTGGACAGTGTCCTCTGCGCCTGATCTGTGACCATTGCCAAGACCTGCTGAGGGGCTGCTCTGTCTCCTGGCATTGTTGGGATGCCAGTCCCCCAGGAAGGGCCTGGAAGTGGAGGAGAGCAGCCTACCCTCCTGGGGGGATCGAGTGGTCAGGCACCAGCTGGCCACTTCCTGTTTCTGGTAGATATCGCTCCTGCTAGAACCAGACTCAGCTCTGTTCACACCAGAGGGCTGATGCTCCCTTGGCCCAGCTCTGAGCAGGGAGTACTGGCTGTCTCCCTGCCCAGGCCTGTGCCCACAGGCATGTGCCACTGCCACCAGGGGCCACACAACCTTGCCTGCCTCCTACCCCTCTGGCCTCCCAACCACTGCTTGGAGATGCCCCCGGGGACTTGAAGCTGTCAAGAGCTCAGCTGTGACAGGTCTCCCTATCTGGACCCCCTCCCGCTGCCCCCTGAGGTTTGCAGTGAGGACTTGGGGAAACAGCGGGGGAGCTCTTCGTAGGGGGCCTGTAGGCGGAGAGCCACCCCTCCCAATTCAACTTGGTTGCCCCCTCTTGCAGGAAGCCTTCTGGGTCCCACCTCCCACTGACAGCCTGCCGATAGAGTATCTGCTGGACCAGGCCAGGCTGGCTTCCTGGAGTGGCTGTGGATGTGTGAGAGATGAGTGCTGTGGGTGTTGGATCCCTGGTGTTGGGGTGGGGGTCTGCAGAGCCTGGCTTCTCTGTGGCTCCGGGGACCTCTGTGAGGAGAGGGCCTGAGAAGACGCCCACACCTGGACCTCCTCCCCATCCACACTCCCAGCTTCAGAGCCTTTGGGAGATGTATTGGCTGCTCAGGGTCCTGCCTGGAGCCCAGCAGGGTCACTGCGCCCTGAGGAAGGACTGCGTGGGCCACACCAAGACACAGGCGTACCTCGTTTACTCCCCACCCCCCAAGCTTCCAGGTGGTTCTACGAAGACACTAGATGTGAAGCCGCACACAGGCTGTCCCTCAAACACAGAGGTGAACTGGAAACAGTCAAGTGACCAGGAGAGACGGTGTCCACCCCAAGATGTACGTGTCCCTTTCAGCACCATCGGGCAGCCAGGCGAGAGGAGAAGTAGCAAAGAGGGAAGTTTGCACAGGTGGGGGCGGGGACTGGGTGGGGGGTGCTTCCATGCCCACCTGCCCGGGGGGGTGCCTGATCCCATGCCCCACCCCGGGCAGAACCCCCAGACCCTGCCTCCGAGGGGCAGGCCCCGGATCCACGTTGGCTGCACCTATGCAAGGAGGATGCGAGAAAGACGGAGGCAAACCAGCTCCGAATGAGGCGCACAGAGCGGCTCCCCACAGTGCAGAAGGCATGCAGTGGCACAGCAAGCAGACCAGGAGGATCACTGATGTTCCTGGGGTCAGGGGCCTGCCCAGCCTGCACCCTCACCACCCAGGGGCTCTGCGGCCCCCTCCATGGTGGGCTGGGGCGAGCACAGCTCAGACCCTGCAAACCTCTGGCCAAGCCTCCAGGCTGGGAAGCTGTCATAGGCAGTGTGTTTGGAACCAGCTGGACTTGGGGACGGGGGACCCCAGCCTGGGCACACTCCCACGCTTGGCCAACACCCCCTTCCAACCTGCTTCCAAGGCAGGCTTCCTGATGTGGGGCCCTCAGTGGGCTTGCCCATGTTATGTCAAATCCATGTGTGCTGGGCACATCCACACAAAGTCATTAAAAACCCACACCCTTCGCAGGCCACAGAGTGACTTTAAAGCTAGCAAGAAATGCCAGGGTTTACGGTTGTGCTGCCCCTTCTCGGCCCGGGGTGAAGGCAGGCCTTGGGTGCTGCCCCTACCCCCCACAGCTCAAATTGCCAGATGAAGAGAGTTCACTAATAGTTTAAGCACAGGTGTGTTTAAAGAAATCTACAGAACGTTACTGCAAAGGGAAACATGGACTGTCGGTGTCAGAGGTGAAGCAGCCGCTCAGAGGCAGCGTGTCAGGTCCCATTGGGGAGGCGAGGCCGCTTCCTCTGTTCGCCGCCCCCCTTGGCCTCGGGCTCACCTGCCTCCCGTGGCCTCTTCCGGAAGCGTGCCCCCAGCCTGATTCTGGGGGGCGGCAGAGGGTCGATGCCCAGGATCTTGTGGATCTGCCGGAACGCCAACATGCGCAGGGCGTGCTGGGGGCAGACCAGCTATCAGGACCCGCCTGCCCACGCCCACCCACGCCCGCTGGCCCACCGCACACAGCCTGCGCAGACTCAGGCATCCTTGCACCCTCCCAGCAATGGCCAAGCTCAAAGCACCCCTGGGCGCAAGGAACTGTGCTGGGAGCTGTTCACACCCGCTGGTGCCGAGGACGCTGCCAGGAAGCCCGGGAACCTCAGCTCTTTCTCGTCTGCTAGGGGGACCCTGGATCCTGCTTCTCCCAGTTGGGCTCTGATTAACAGCAATTTGACTCTTTCCACTTAAGACCCTTCATGATGTCATGCCCAATGTGAAGTCTGCTGAAGAGACTTGCTCATTAATAGAAATTTGCAAATCAAAGGGAAGCCAGAGATGGGGCGGTGGGGGTGGGAGTGGGCAAGGCTTTGGTTCTTGAAGCTGTTGAGGCACAGCAGGAGGCCTGGCTGGGTGTGTGCAGACCTGGGGCATTGGGGTACCCCCAGGACAACGAGGCCCCAAGTGTCCACCTCATCACTGCCTCAGTTCTGGGCTGGCCCTGCCCCTGGAAGCAGTCCTGTCACCCAGAGGCCACCTGATTCTGCAGGGAAGAGGACGGGAAGGGGACTCAGACCGTTTCCTGGGATGCAGCAGAGATGTGCACAGGTGCTGGGAGCCGGGCTCCCTGCAGCCGGCTCACATGGGCCCAAGTCGGGCTGGCCTCCTACCTGGGCGCTGGCCGTGATGTCTTCTCGTTCCTGGAGGGTCATGGAGCCGAGGGCATCCATCTGGTCTCTCTCACAGGGATCCTGGAGCCCGGGCCCATCTGGATGAGGGGGGTCGGTGGGAGCGGCAGAGAAGCAGATACACCCTTGTGAAGGCTGCCACCACGGCTCTGCGATGCTGGAAGTCTGCGCCTGGACCCCACGGGCCCATGGACCACAAGTGGGCCTCTCCCCGCCAGTCCCCCTCCGGCCCCACACGCATTTAGCAGAGCTCCTCCCAGCCTGTGTGTGTGTGTGTGTGCGCACGTGTGCGCACGCGTGGGTGAGTGTGCAGTTACATAAAAGGCTCACACCACAGGCCCATGTATCACACTCTTCTTCCATGAAACACGCTATCATCCAAGTCACCAAAACAACTGGAAAACACCGTCTGCATCTAACACATCACGTGGGCTGCCCGCCTGGTCTCTTCCTCCCACTACCACTCAGGATGCCGTGAAAATCTCTATGCCCAGCCCTCCATGGACCTCCTGTCGTTTCCTTCGGAAGCATCCCCCAGGCTATCCCTGGTTCCCCAGGAAGGATGGATGTGGCATCAGAGGATCAGGTGGAACCCCCCTCCAGCCTGCACCCGCCTCTCCTTCCACCCGTCCACGCCTCCTCATGGCTCCCTTGGGTGAGTGACATGCATGTGCGAGTCTGTGTCCACTGTCCTACCTAGGCTGGATGGGGTGCTTGAGTGTTCCTAAGAGGCTCCTCTGTCCACCTCCCCTGCTCCCCCATGGCCCTTGATATCTGCCAAGGGCTCCAGGGTCTGAGCTGCTGGCCAATGGGGACTGACCTGTGAGGAGCGTCCCCGAGGCCACACACTCCAGGACTCGGCGCACAGCATCCCCGGGGCTCAGGGGCCCCTTGGTGCTGCTCAGGGCCTTCTCCACCAGCAGCTCCATGGCCTGGGCCGGGCGGGGACAGAAAAGGAGACCCGGGCCTTTGAGGGGACAGCGGTTGTGTGGACAGCCGGGTCTCCAGGGGGCATGGGACAGGAGGGTCTCCATGGGGCATGGGACAGGAGGCTCCCGCCCAGTTGCCCCCTCATGCCCACCCACCCACCCACCCACCCAGGGGGTCACCGGACCTCACTGCCCTGGCGTGGCCATGGGTGGGTTTCATCACCCTCCCTTTTCAGTTTCCTCATTAGCAAAATCCCATCAATGATAATGTGGCAAACTAATGTCATGTGGGTTCAGAGAGACTTGTTCTCTGTGACCTGAGGGCCCCTGAGGGTCACAGGATCCTGGGGCCTAGTTCAGGTGCGTTTTTTCCTCCAGGAGCCACTTGCCTGGAGGGCCCGGGGACACTGTTGGGGGTGTGAGCTGTCGTGGGGGCGTGTCTACACTTAAAGGGAAACGGGCTCCGGGAAATGCACGACCCCCCAGCCCCCGCAAACGTCTGAGTGAACCTCTCTGGTCACTCAGCACGGAGCAGCCACTGTGCCACTCACCCGGGGTGGAGCTGAGAGTGGACATCTCCTCAGACCACAGGCAGGAAGCCAAGGTCCAGGGGGCACCAGAGCCCCTGGTTTTGGAGATGGCCCCCTTGAGTAAGGCCAAGGGCAGCCTGGGTTGGGGTGTGGGGAATGTCCAGGAGCCCGCCTGTGGGCATGAGAGCCGATGGACTGGCTACAAATGGCTGCAGAGAAGAGGCACGTCTCTCCAAGTTCAGGGCCAAATTCCCAGGGATAAGGTCAAAGGTGAAAGCCTTAAAAACTTACAAGTTGTCTCGGTCACTGGGGAGGTGAGTGGGCGTGTGACAGGGGAAGGACACTCAGAGATGAGACCCTGAAAGTCAAGGCGGGGGGCCCCAGTGGGCGGGACTGGGGGTCTCATGAGGCAACTTTGGGGGTTTGAGGTACCCGGGGTCCCTTGCATCTTCTCTCCTCTCCTCTCCCCCTGGAAGGGCTCCAGGGCCAGCTGAAGGGGCGCGTCAGGGCCACAGGGTTCTCTCCTTCAGAGGAGGCGGATCTGCCCCAGGCCTAGAGGTCAAGTGGAGCCAGGACAGGCACCGGCTTCTTGCCCTCACTGGGGCCTCTGCACCAATGCCTGCAGGTCTAGGCAAACACCTCAGCTTTTGCTGGGGTGTCCTTGTATTTACATGCTTCCTGGTTCTGCCCGCAAGGTTGTGGGTTTAAGATAATACAGTCAAATGAGGCCATGTCCTGGCAAGCCTCCCCCTGGGACTCAGACCGACACCAGCCTTTTCTCGGAAAGCTGGACACTGGACAAGGATACGAGGTTCAGCCTAACAAGGCTGTGGCCTGGCAGGGTTTGGGGGCTTCCTAAAGCAAGGCTGGCCCCCTGACGCGCTGTCTTACCCAGTCCGGCAGGGCCCCCCAGGTGGGCACGCGCTGGCAGAGGTCCCGGAAGACCCTGATGACGATCACACAGGGCTGCAGGCCACTGGCTCTTGCCTTTGGGGGAAGAAGCACATGGGAAGCCCCAGGGAGTTCTGAGCACATGGCTGGGGTTGGGCGGGGAGCTATACATGGGGCCAAGGGAGCGAGACTCAGTCAAGGCAGTGAGCCTGGCTAGTGATCCCATGCTGGCAGTGGAGGCACTGAGGGACTCCAGTGGGATCAGGCCAGCCTCCTGGGCTGTGGGAGGCAACCAGAAGCAGATTCCATTCCCAAATGGCCCAGTCTAAGCCCTAGTGCCAGCCAACGGGGCCAGAGCAGTGGTCACCCCTTTCAAGCTCCCAACCAAATAAGTCAAGAAGTGACCTCCATTATGATGGTGAGCATGGGGCGAGGACACAGAGCCACCCCACCCATGAACTCTAACCCTGGCCTGTTCTGGGAGCCCGGCCGCCCCTAACCTGGAACCACTTGGCGTGGCGGAGAGCAGCCAGTGCCTGCAGGCACTTCTCTGGGCTCAGGACATCTCCTGGGTCCGGCGGAGGCACCTCGGTTCCTTCTAGAAGAGAAGGGCAGGTAGGCTGGCCACCCCTTCCCCTGCTCCCACCTCCTGGGCCCTCAGGTTCCTGGGCCTCACTGCGTTCATCCGTTCATCAAGAAGACATGCAGCTCGGCTCACTGGCCCTGCCTCCAGACACTGCCACTGGGACGCAGAGCTCCCCTCTTGAAATCCCACCCCTCCTCAAGATTGTGGTCCCTTTCCCCCAAGAGCTCCATGTTCAGGTGGAAAACTAGGAATGAAGCTGGATTTCCAGAAACTTCCACGTGCGTGTGTGATTAGGGTCAGGTTTGCGCACATGCCATCACGGATGACCAGGGCCCCAAGTTGGGGGAAATGTCCATTTTTTCCTTCCTTCTGCTTGCTTTAGGAAGATTCTTCTCCCCTCTTCCAGTGAGGCCCTGATGTTCAGTTCGCAGGAGGGAGCACCACTCTCCCCCCGTCCCCCCAGGCCTGGGTCAGTTCCTGGGGGCTGAAAGCGAGCACAGAAACAGCTGAACGCCACCCCCTCCCACCCAGAAGCAGCCGGCAGGGCGCAGATCCCAATAAGGAGCGGCTCTGGGGGTCCAGGGTGCCTGCAGAGGGGCTTCCTGATCTCTGGCCCCCTCCAGCCCGCCCCCTCCCTGACATTCCCAGTCCCCACTGTTGGCAGGGGAGCAAGCTGGAGCAGGCCTGAAGCTGGGGTCGAAGGGTGGGCATCACTGATTCTTCCCACTGCATCTACTTTTACATGACACGTGACAGTCCCCTTATGACAACTGATAATGGCTTTCCACTCACACAAAGGCTCTCTTCTTTAAAAATGGAAGAGCCAGAAAGGAGTTGAATCAGAGAAAGCAGCAGTGGTTCGTGGCCCTCAGTCAAGGCAACAATCAGGAAGGGGGTCTGAGAAAGGCTGGAGTTTGGGAAAGGGTCCCAGGGGCTGTCCCAGGGGTTTCCCGCTCCTGGGCATGAGACTCGGGGTGCCCTCCGGCCTGGCCCACGCCCTTTGTGTTGGCTGCCCTCTGGCCTCGGCCTGCACTCCTCCTACTTGCCCAGGCAGCAGTGCCCATGTGTCTCAGGTCCCCGGGGCACCTGCCTGGCTGGGGGACCCGGCACAGTGGGTCTCCTCGGGGCGGGGAGCAGGTCCCCGCATAGCCTGAAGGCTCAGGGGGAAGGGCCCCAAACACGCCTGCCACAGCCAGATTCTGAGCCACCTGACACTTGTCTCAGCTCTCTTCTGCCTTTCTCCGCTACCCCGAGGCCTGGCCCTTATCTGACCAGGGCATCCAGGCTTGACGGAAGCACGGGAAGGTGGTGGTGGCACCCCTCCCCCTAAACCAGAGCAGAAGTGGGCGCTGCCCTAGGCCACCAGGTATGTGGGAAGAGGGGGCTGAACAGAAGGGCCCGGCCGCACCTCGGTCTGTGGAGGGGTCCTCCCGCATCAGGGGTGAGGTGATGGACACAGCAACCTGTATCCGGGGTTCCTCACAAGAGGAGATGACAATGCTGGTGTCCGGGTCGGAAGAGACCTCGTACTTGTCATCTGTGACCACCTGCAAGATGCACATACAACATGAGGCCTCAGGACTCCACCTGAGAGGTGGGACACAGCTGGGTGCCCAGCCCCATGCCTGGCCTTCTGGAACCTCCTAGGGACCCAGACACAGCCCTGCCCTCCAGAAGTGCATATGTAGAAATACCAAGGTGCCTTCATATGTAAAAAACATCCAGAGCTCAATAACAACCAGATGAGCAACCCAGCAACCAAACTGGCAGGTGATAGCTTGCAGAGAAAGAAACCAAAATGACCCTTTTCACACAATGACAAAAGAAAAAAAGAGCCCCGTGGTAAGGAAGAATCACATTAAAACTAGAATGACATGCAGGGCCACCTGTAAGAAGGACAAAACTTGAGGAGTCTGAGGAGCAGCTGGGCTGGTGTGTACGTGCTCAGTCACTTCAGTCATGTCCGACTCTTTGTAACCCCATGGACTGTAGCCCGCCAGGCTCCACTGTCCATGGGATTCTCCAGGCAAGAATACTGGAGTGGGTTGCCATGTCCTTCTCCAGGGGATCTTCTGGACCCAGGGATTGAACCTGAGTCTCCTGCACTGCAGGCAGATTCTTTACCATCTGAGGCACTAGGGACGCCCCAGGCCAGCAGATCCATGCATCTCTAAACTGCTGGTGGAGGCTGACCTGGCGACACTCACCAGGAGCATCCAGTCTCGTGCCTTGGACCCAGAGACTCTGCCCCAGGAAATGCTCCCACCCATGTGGAGCAGTGTGTGTACAAGGTTATCACTCTCTGCAGCTTTGCTGGTGACCCAGAACACTGGACACAACCTAAATGTCCAGCTACACGGGAGGACCCAGCCAGCTATGGACATGTGGCAACAGGATGCCCTCCGGCCACAAGAAAGAGTGAGGTTCCCTACGCATGAATGTGGAACGTGGGCTGACAGACCCACAATTATTCAGTGAAAACCACACAGTCCTTCAGCTGGCCTACCAAGCCACCCTTGGGAGGATGAGGGCAGATCATGATCTCTCGGAATGCAGGACAGGGGGTGCCTCCAGGCAAGGTCTGAGGCCCCTCGGCTCCGGTCCCCACCCCACACCTGCCACGGGTCCCAGGGTTCAGTCTCGCCCCAGCACGGGCATCCTTACGGCCCTGCCAGCCCCGGCTCCATCACCCGGGGCTACCCGGAGGGTCAGTCCTCTGCAAACAGAGACTCTAGGCAAGCCCCACCCTCTCAGAGGGTCCCCTCCTCTCCAGACCTTGGTCCAGTCAGTCTCTCACAGGGGGAGCTTAGGGAGGAGGGACCCTCGCTCATGGCCATTAGAACTCTGACTGCTGCCCCCTGGGAGACGGCACAATGAAGGTGGGTTTGGTGCAGTGACCTGGTGCCTGGAGACACTTTACTGTGTCCCTCATGTTGCTCTGGAGTTCCCGAGTCACTCGGCCAGGTGACGACTAAGAGAGTCTGTCTATATCTCTGGGGGCAGGGCACCACCAGCTCTCCCATGGCCTCTGCTATCTTCCCTCCGGCCTCATCCATCTTCATGGCCCTGGGTTGCCAGATTCTGGAGGACAGGGCCTGCATCTGAGCCATCTTTGCACCCCCTGCAGTATTTAGCACAAAACTGCTATGTTGTGGGGTGTTCAGGAAAAATGAGTGATTAAACTGGTGAAGTTGTAATATGTCACTCCCCTGCTTAAAGCCCTCCAGTCTCCCCATTTCCCTAAGGAGGCAGTCATACCTCCCCACATGGCCTTCCCAGGTGGCACTAGTGGTAAAGAATCTGCCTGCCAGTGCAGGAGACATAAGAGACATGGATTTGATCCCTGGGTCAGGAAGATCTCCTGGAGGAGGGCATGGCAACCCACTCCAGTATTCTTGCTTGGAGAATCGCATGGACAGAGGAGCCTGGTGGGCTATATAATTGATAGGGTTGCACAGAGTCGGAGACAACCAAAGTGACTTAGCACTCACATGGCCTTCAGGCCTGGCTTGATCTAGGCCCTCTTCCACTCAGTCTCACGTCTTCGTGGGCCTCCTGCCTCTTGGCCTCTGTGGGTTCACGTTCCTCTATAGGGAACTCTGCCCACCCCCATCAGTCAAGGCTTCTCATCTCTCACCTCACCTACTCCATCTTCTGTTGAGACTCACACCTCCCATGGTCCTGTCTGCAGTGGACCCCGCTCTCCCTGGGTGCTGCCTACCTGGCACCAGGCTTGAATTGTTCTACAGAAAATACATCAGAAGTCAGCCTTCTCTGTGTTTGTTTATTCTGTCTGCTGACCAGACTGGGTGCGCCAGAGAAGGACCTAGGAGGGGTGAAGCTGAGTCCCCTCAGGAAGGGTGGCAGACAGGAAGGAGAAAGCACCCTGGGAAGTGATCATTTAACTGAAGATGATAATTAACATCATGACGTGATCTCCCTCTTCTCCTAGTTATTATCTTGGGTGAGAAAAGCTCTATGACAACAATGGGAATTGTGCTTGGAGAGAAAGTCCGGCCAACCCTCCAGTCCTGTGCCTCCCTAGTGCTTTCCCTGCAGATCGTCCTCATGCCAGCTGGCTGGGCTCTGTGTGGGTGTGACAGAAGTGATCGTCCTCATGAGCCAGATGTTAGACTGTTTCAAGCCCTACTGTGAACCCCCCTGATAAGGGAACCCTCAAGTTCCACCAGTGGATCCCTGCGCCTGTTTCTAAAAGCAGACCGGACCGTGTCTCACCCAGGTAGACCCCACGCAGCACGGCTGGGCACCTCACCGGGAGCTGGAGGGGCAGCTGCTCAGCGACTCTGCGCTGCAGGGCCCGGGTGGGTTTCTGGGAGCAGAGCAGGATCAGCTGCACTGCCCGATCTCCCCGCAGGAGTAGCCCCTTCGCCAGGAGGCCAACCCGCATCACGCCTTTCAGGATCCGGGCTGAGGGGCTGGGGCAGCTGCTGAGACAAACCCACAGAGCAGTGAGCAGGGGGCGGGGAGGAAGGACCCCCACTCCTGACCCAAGTGCATGGGTTTCCTTGCCAGGCGCTCTGCGCCTGTATGTCCTCATCTATAAAGTGGGAGCATGGCCCTTCCCAGAGGGCACCTGATCTGAGAGACACCGGGAGAACTGGGAGAACAGGGAGAGTTCTCGGACTTGAGGATGGGAATCTGTGCTGCTCACCGGGGCTGGCAGCTGGCACCCTCTGCTGATAAACTGCATGCTGGGAAAAAGGTTGCCTGACCCCAGCCACCCTCATCGGCCTCTGGCTTCTGAGTTTTCTCTGCGGCCACGTCACCCCCACCTGGATTCCTCTGAGGAGGCCTGGCCTCCCTGCCCTGCCCTCCCCTCCCCTCCAGCCTGTTCATCTAGTCCTACCTTCCCTGCCCCCAGGTCTGCCCTCACCTGCCCACCACTGTCCTGGTCACTTTCTGCAGGTGACCCCCATGGCTGCATTGGCCCAGCAGTCACCCTCCTACTGCTGCCCCACTACAGGCTGGGGACACCTGAGCTTCTTCCTGGGGCCCCCACCCTGACCCCTGGCCACTATACCACCATCCTCTCTTTCTACTCCCTCCCCACGAGGCTTGCGCATCTGGACCATTGCCTGGGGTGCTCCCATGCAGTGGCGGACCTCTCCACGCTGTCTCTCTCACACACACACACGGTCACCTCCTCAGAAGCTGCCACCCGCTCCCACCACTCCCTGACCACCACTTTGCTTCGTGTCACATCTCAGGACATGAGATAACCTTGTTCTGCGATGCATATGGGTGTCTTTGTGGTCTGTCTCCAGACCACCAGTGCTGGAGCCTGGGATGGTCCGGGGGGACCCAGCCGTGCCTGGAATGTCTACAGGACAAGGAGCAGACCCTTTAGGGGAAGGCAGAGCAGAAAGGTGGGAACCAGAGGATCAAGAGACTTACAGGTTGTCAATTAATTGGGATCCTGATTCAACACAAACTGAAAAACAAAAAAACCTCCTAAACAAAAGACTGAATTATTGTTATCTATGGGACAACTGGACGCTGCAGCACTGTCTGGATATTTGGTGTTGCTAAAGAATTATTGTTCATTTTTCTTTGAGGATGATCATGGCATTCTGGTTTTGTTAAATGAAAAAGAGTCTTGTTTAGAGATGTGCACTGATGCACCGACATACTCCGGGCTGGTGCCCGATAGGGTGTCGGACGGGGTTTCTTTTAACCACTGTGGGCAAGGCGGGGAATGGGGAGAGAGCAAGTGAGTCACCCTCGGTTTAGGTATGGTCATCTTTTGTGTGTGTTAGAGAATTTCCATAATAAAAAAAAAAAAAAAACAATACTAATGCACTCTTTGTGACAGTTAAGTAAATAATGCAACATCCATAGGATAGTTTATCATGTTCCTATTAAAAACACACACACACATTTCCACAGAGAAAAAGGCCACAAACAAGAGTGAGAAAGGGAATTCCCTGGCAGTCCAGTGATTAGGACCCCACGCTCTCACTACCGAGGGGTCTGGATCCAATCCCTGGTCGGGGAACTAACATCCCACAAAGCTCAGTGCAACGAAGGAAAAAAACGTTGTGAGGAAAAAAAGCCACCAACGCTTCTATGTTTTTGAAAAATAATATTAAAAAAAATGAAAAAGACAAAAAATAAAAATAAACAAACAACAACAAAAAAAGAAAAATAATGTAAGGACAGAACATGTAACATGACATCCATGTTATGTGAAGGCTTTAAAAAGGTACAATTGGTTTTGCTTTAAAGCTGGGTTTGCGGGGGGTTGTGGGAGTGTGGGGGCAGTAGGGCTCCTGTGCTGGCGGAGGCCCTGTGTCCTCACTGTAGTGGGGCATCTGCTCAGGGGGTGAGTTGTCCAGCACCGGGGAGGCCTGAGCAGGGCGTGGGCCTCCCTGGGGTGCCTGTGTGGACGCCCGGCCTTGACACCTGTGGGTCCAGGCTGTGGAAGCTGGGGGAGGGTGGAGGGTCCTCTCCTTACTATGTTTGTGTTGAGTCCACAATCATTTCAAAATGAAAAGTTAAACTAACAAAAACAAAACATGAGAATGGGGAGAAAACGGGGAGGGAAACCACCAAGCACTAAGTGAGGGCCCTTCTTCTTCAGGAGACACGGGGGCGGAGGTTAAGGGAGGGTCGCCCTGTCTGGCGCCACGCCTGCTTCCACTTCCAGGCATCACCGGAGTGGGGCGGTGGGGTGGGGGAGGGGGGCGGGGCGCCCGTGTTCACACTGAGGGATGAGTGCATTTGGTTATGACACCTGGTGACCCACGCATGGCTATCATGTTCTTCTCAGAGAGCAAACACTCTGGCACAAAGAAGCTACTGACTAGAATCAGCCTGACACAAATGCTGCACGATTCCATTGATAGGAAACGTCCAGAACAGGCCACGCCATGGAGATGGGGGGTGGAAAGGTGGGTGCCAGGGGCTGGGGAATTTTACGGGATGGATTTCTGTTTCAGATGATTAAGAAGTTCTGGAAACAGACAGCGGTGATGGCTGTACAACTTTGTGAATGTGCCCACAATGGCCGATTTCCTGTTATGAGTATTTTACCACCAAAAAAACACCTTAAAATAGTAAACGAGGGACTTCCCTGGCGGTCCAGTGGTTAGGACTGTGTGTGCTCACTGCTGAAGGTCCAGGTTCAATCCCTGGTCAGGGAACTAAGATTTTGTAAGCCATGTGGCACAGTCAGAAAAAAAAAAGGTAAATGAAAAGGAAGCCACACAGAGATGAGGGACCTGGAAAAGCTATGTCCTCTGGGATTCTCTAAACCGTGCAATGATTCACTACGAGGTGCGGGGACTTTCCGTCTTCTGACGGTCGGGCAGCTGGAAAGATGATTCACACACATGCTCAGTGCTTGGCGGCACCCCTGCTCCTTGAGCTCATCTCTGTGTCACAGGTGAGGACACAGAAGTGGCTAATCCTCTGCGAACCACATTTCTAGACGTGCCTTCTACAGGAAAGTGACTTCCAGTGTGAGAATAATCGCTCTCCTTGGCTGGGGCTACTATAACCCCTTTTGACCTCCCAGCCTCCTGGCTAGCTCCTAGCTCCTAGCCTCCTGGGGAGCTATATGAAGGGGGCTGGAAAGCCCAGGCCCCGAAGACTCCAAGCCTCCTGGCACTGGAGCTGCCACTTCCTGTCCGGACCCTGACCCCTGCCCACCCACCCGGGGACCAGCAGCCTCCGGGCCCCTGGACAGGAGGGCACCATCCATCACCTGTGGTCCCCGCCCTTGGGCTCCTGGTTGGCAGAGTCCTCCTCAGCCAGCGTGTCAGACACCAGCTTGAGGGCACGCTCCGCATGGGAGACGGCCTTCTGGACGGCCAGGAGCTCCTCCTCTGTTGGGTAGATGGCTGCGTGCTTACACATGACATGCCGGTCGTCGCTGGACTCTGGCCGCCTCGTGGGCTGTGGGAAGAGGTGCGTGTGTCTTGTCACAGGCAGGCTGAGAGGGCCCGGTCACACGAGAGCTGTGGGGGCCCTTGGAGCCTGGCTGGTGTGACAGGCAAGTGGTGGCTAGAGAGCCGGGCAGAGTAGTGACAGGGCCCAGGGGGAGGTGGAACAGGGAGGACCTCAGCCCCAATAGCTGTGGGGAGCTTGGGCTGAGTGGGGGGCCAGTGGGCTCCCTAGAGAACACTCTTAAGTTTCAGAGCCAGAGGCTCCGGAGGCAGCTGGGGCCCCTCCCTTGGCAGGGCGCCCTCCACAGTTCCCCCCAACCCGCCCAGTCCCTACGGATGGACAGTCAGACGCCTCAGTGCTTCTGAGGGATGTGACCACTGGGGCCTCAGGAAGCTCTGAGGGACCCCTGTGGCTGGCGGTGAGGCCCTCAGGTCCCTTCAGCTTCCCCTACTCTGAGGCATTCGACCATCACCCACCAGAGACTTGGCTGTGGGCGCCCCTGGCCGACTCCTGAGAGCAGGCAGGTGCTGGTCAGGCAGCAGGCGTCCTGAGTGTGCATCCCGGACAGGCGGCCCCTCTTCCAGCCGCTTCCTGCACAAGTCGTAGCGCCTGTGGGACGAGAGGGACTCGGGGCCCTGAGGGGCGGCAGGACTGTGACGTGGTCCCGTTAGAGCCCTGGGGAGCCCGTGGGGAGCCCTCCCACTGCGCAGGGCCCCGAGGCTGCACCTCGTCTCATTGTGCCAGCGCCGCAGCTCCCCCAGCCGCCTCTTGTTCAGCTGCCGCTGCCTCCGCAGTGTCTCCTCCACGAGCTTGCGCACCCGTGTGCTGGGCTTGTCCGCGATTGGGAGGTCAGGGTTCACTTTTTTCTGCAAAGTTCAGGGACCTTCATTCAGACAAGAATGCTGGGAGGTGGGAAACTCGGCGCCCAGGGGACCCCTGTCTGACAACAGCCTTCCACTGGATTTAGACAACAGTGAGTTTTAGTCCCCGAAGTCTCAACACTCCTTGTCCCCCAAAGGCCATGGCAGAAAACCACGAGGACAAAACTATGGCTGACTCAAAGAGCAGCAGATGTGACACTGAGCAAACCATCCGGATGTCTAACGGAGGAGCCGGAGGAAGGTGCTGAGACACCTTGAAGCAACTGCCACCAGTGGTCACGCTGTTCTCAGAGGACTGACCAGAGATGCTCGTCCTGAACAGAATAATTCAGAAAATACCGTTTGTGTGAGATCCAATGTGTATTGTAAATATAATTCTTAACTCACTCGCTGGGCTTCACTTTTAGCACTTTATTTCCTCACTCAGAGAGCGTGGTGTTGTCTAAGGATTAGTCACCAGTGGACACAACACAAGTGTGCTTCAGTGGGTGAAACACACACCATGTGGTCCCCTCCACACACGGGAGCATCCCTCAGCCACAAAAAGGAGAGAAGCCCTGGCATTCGCTACCATGTGGACAGTCCCTGAGAACACGACACTCAGTGAGAGAAGCAGACACAGAAGGACACACAGGATGTGATTCCACTGATGGGAAACATCCAGACCAGGCAGGTCCACAGACACAGAGAGTGGGTTCCTATTGTCCAGGGCTGGGTAAGGGGTGGGGGTATGATTGACAATGGGGACCAGGGATCCTGATGGACTGTTCTGGAATCAGATGGAGCTGCTGGCTGAATGTACACATTCGTGAATGTAGTTAAAGCCACTTCACGTGCTCCAGCTGCTTGGTGTATGAGTGATATCTCAACAGGCTGCTTAAAAGAGAAAAATGCCCAGAAGCCACTATCTCTCACAAGGGTCATAGTCTGTGCTGTGCACACGCGTACTTAGGGTCCAGCAGTCACGTGTGCCTAAATACACTTGTGTGCACACGTGCCCCAGCAAACCTGGGGCAGGGAGGCCTTGTGACGGCAACTGAGGGCCCCTGTGGTTGAGCCCGTGATGCTGAAGGGCCCAGGGACTCAGACTCACGGAGGCACAGGGTGCATTCTGAGACGTGGGCCAGGGTGTCCAGAGCACAGATGCCCCCCTGCCCCCCGTCGGGGCGCACCTTGTACTGCAGCCGGTGCCGCCGTCCCCGCACGTGCATGTCCCTGGCGTTGGGGTCATTGAAGCTGCACTCACACAGCTTGCAGTAGAAGCGGATCACCCGGCCCTCCTCGTTGCACACCTGAGACACAAGGCTCGGCTGAGCATCACCTGCGACCCCCATGCCCCCCTCGCTGCGGGTCTGGGCTCTAACAGGAGCCTCCTCTCCCAGGGCCTTCCAGGCCAGGCACTGGCTTCCTATCTGCCCTGTGGTTAATGCTTTCAGAGGAGTGACCTTCACCAGCGCACTCTCCCAGCCTGGCCCTTCTTGCCACCACCTCTGCCACCATCGTCCCATCCTCCCTCCCTGCCCCCACCCGCCCCCCTTCCTGGGGCTGCCACCAGGAAGCCTGCCTGGCGTGGCTGTTTTTCAGGACACAAAACTGAAGGTGCTGAATGGATTGAACAAGAGCCTGAACTCTAGCACAGAAGACGTGCCAACATGCACATGCCTAGAGGCAGGGACTGTGGGCATGGGGGCAGAGGGCTCAGAACCTGAGCTCCACAAGGAACCGGGTGTCTGGGCAGGTGCCCCAGGGGCACGTGGGCTCCAGTGCCCAATGGTCACATGCCTGTGGGTTTCCAGGGCACAGATCCCTCCTGCCACCTTCCTTCCTGCAGGAACTGGGGCTGCTCGGGAGCAGGAGACACCTCTGTCTGTCTCAGACCGCCTTCCAGGATCTGAAGCCCCGCACCCAGGCCTCCTAGTGAGGTCCCAGAGACGCTGGCTCGCTGGGGTATCTGCCCAGGCGGGTGTGCGAGTCTTGAGGCATGGCCCCACCAGGCCTGGCCAGGCGTGTGATGGGCGTTCAGCTTTTACCTCCTCCACGTAGCCTGGGCCCACCGGCTGACCCTCACAGCTGCTTCCAGAAGCTTCCGCAGAGCCTCCTCGGGCAGGCGGCTCCCTGGGCCGCTCTGATCTGGAGGGTGCTGGTTTCCCATGGGGGGTTCTGCAGTCAGTTGCTGGCAGCGCAGGAGGCCCTGGAGGGAAGAACTTCATGACTTGTAGCCTGCTCCAGCCAGAAACCATGGCCAGCTTCTGGCCCACCAGCTGGAAGGGTACAACACAAGGCCACCGGGTCCCCCGCTGTCCCTCTCATCCCCTCATGACGTCAGTCTGTGGGGTCCATGGTCCTGTGAGAACCTTACCCACCAGCTCAGGTCACAACTGGAGAGCAGGGCCCTCACGGCGTTTCATGCCCAGGTGGACGGGTCCACAGGGAGGCCCAGGTTGTAGGCCTCTCACTGAGGACACCCCCCCTCAACTGCACAGTCTGCAGCCCTTAGTTAACAGTGGACACCAGGTGGACCAGGGTCACGTTCACTGACCTTGGTTCATTGAGCCCCAGAAGAGAGACTTTTTTCTTAATAATGTGTTTTTAAAAATAATTAATTTATTTATGGCTGCACTGGGTCTTTGTTGCTGCCAGTGCTTTTCTTTAGTGGCAGAGAGTGGGGGTTACTCTCTGCTGTGGTGCGTGGGTTCCTCACTGGGGTGCCCTCTCATGTTGCAGAGCACAGGCTCTGGAGCGCTGGCTCAGTAGTTGTGCCTCACAGGCTTAGTTGTCCCGTGGCATGTGGGATCTTCCTGGACCAGGGATTGAACCCATGTCTCCAGCATTGTAGAGTGGCAGGTTATTTACCACTGAGCTACCAGGGAAGTCCAGGGAGAAATTTCTTTGTCACCAAAACTGCTTTATATCTTCACTATCACATGACTGTTCAAACCTCAGTCCTGCTGAGGCTCAAAATAAAACAGCCCCCCGTCCCTCAAATGTGGTGGTGGAAAGCAAAGACTGTCCCACACTGGGGTAGAACCCCGCTTCCACCGCTCACCAGGTGGCCCAGGGCCAAGTGCTTTGCCACACCTCAGTTCTTCCATCTGTAAAGTGGGACTGATGACAGATCTAAAGCATAGCGGAGGGAGAGTCAGGCCCTGCACGTGATGCAGTCAGTGGAGCTCCTGACACGGAAGCCTATGTACCCATGCCACACAGGGCCCTCGGTCACAGCGGCAGATTCGGGGGATGCACACCCGAGGAGAGGTGGGGTTGCGAGGAGCCTGCCTTAACCTCCCGGTGCCCACCTAAGTGATAGAGCATCCAGGGGGAAGGGGGCTGCATCTAGCACGTGGACCGTGGCCATCCAGGGGCTGCTCCAGGCCCAGGGTGGGGCTCGGGAGTGTGACCAGCACTCGCTGGGTCTCAAGCTCCAGGGGAGGAAACGGAAGCTGCTATCGCACTGCCCACACTTCCCTGGATGGACCAAAGGTGCCAGGAAGCACCGCCCGGCCGGAATCCGGCAGAGAACCATCAGAGGTCCTGCCTCCCCAGAAGCTATGGCACACAGTGAACCAGATGGCCAGTCTCTGAAGCTCAGGCTCGCCTGGGGTGGCTGTGAGGCGCAGAGCCGTACCCACAAGCGAGGCCTTCGAGGTGGCCGGTCTCCTGGGCGGTGGTGGCCTGCTCGGGGCACACACGCTGGGGCTGGCGGGGGCCGCAGGCTTGGCTGAGGCTGCGGGGGCGCTCTCTGCGGTGACGGTGATGGGGGTGGAGGCCGGCTGGCTGGTGCTGGGGGCCTGGGCCAAGCCGGGGTTGGCCGGTGCGGGGTCTATGGTGGGGATGGGCTTCCCCAGTTTGGTGTGCAGCTTGAAGACCTGGAACAGACCAGCCCCATCAGGGCCCCTCCTGCCCGACCAACCTCCTCAGGGGCGGGCAGAGCAGCTCGCTGGGGTGGGGAGCTGGCAGCCTGTGCAAGTGAGGGGGGTCTATCCCGGTTTCCCCGGAACACCGCCCCCTCCCCAGCACCCCTTAAATGTCTCAGGGAGGGCCTTCCTGAGCTGTCTCCTGCTAGGAGGTACCCACCAGTCATACACAAGGGGGACCTCAACACAACCCCAAACTCCACACTCCACCACCTGTGCTGGTTTCTGCACTCCCAGCCCCAGCCCAGGGCCAGCCCCACAGCATGTGTGGGTGAATGCGCTGAGGGGGCCAGCTGCTCCGAGGTACGCGTATGCACACCCACAGCACAGGTCCATGCTCTGCTGGAACTCAGACACATGTCCAGAGACACAGATCACCGAGGACACGGTCATAGCCCCTCCTTGGCCTGACCCCCTCCAAGGCATTTAAGTGCTGAAGCTCCACTTGGCAAGGACAATCTGCACTGACGAACGTCTCAGACACGTTCTCGGGCTCCAAGTCTCTGACGCTCTCAGCTCAAACCTGCCTCCCCACCTCCCCACCCCGGGACTTCCTGCAGGGCTTCCTGTCCCCAGAAGCAAGTCCCAGACTGTGAACCAAGCTGTGACACCTGCAGCCAACCCTACCTGGGCCCCAGCTCTCCCCCTGCACCCCTGTGACCATCAGGCCAGGGCCCCTTCTCCACACTCCCCTGCTCCTTCCTCTGTGGGGTTTGTGGGTTCACTCAGGCATTCGAGAGCCTGTCCCAGCAGGGCTGGGGGACAAGGCCTGTGGTGAGCTGGGGCAGAGAACGGGGCGGGTGCTCCGGGTGGCTTGGCCTGCAGAGGGGGCTGGGGAAGGGCTGGCAAGGCTGCGATGTGGGAGGGCGGGGGGGGTGGTTTTAGCAAAGGCCCTGGGGTAGGAGGGAGCACGGCAGGTGGGCTGGGGCAGCTGGAGGGGGTTCTGTGGACAGGGCAGGGGCCTTCCCAACCCTCTCACTCTAAACCACACAGGGCAGCACCAAGCAGGCCTCCTGCCAGGAATTCCCCCCTCCTGCCCTCAGCGCACACCCAGAAGGTGAGCATCACCTACCAGGTTCGTGACACCGTCTGGGGGAGATTTGCTGATTTCCAAAAACCACCTCTGGGCCAAAAAAAGAGGGCCCAGGGAAGGGGACCCTATTCACTTCCCCATAAGATGACATACTACAAGCATTCTAAGGCCATAAGAAAACGCTGATACTAAAATAGTAATAAATATGACAAATGCTGATACTAAATAGCATCAGTTAAATCTTGGATGTTCAAATATGAAAATTTAGTACTTTAATTTGATTTTTTAATAAATAAGGACCCCCAAATAGACTATACCATTGGATCTCATCAACATACAGACTCTGGTCCATATAAACACACAGACACCCCGAGGGCCCAGAGTAGTCTCCTCTTGGGCCAGGCACGGGCTCCGGCTCAATGCCTCTGTCCAGGGGCAGGTGTGACTCTTGTAACTGGGAGGAGGGGCTAGTTTCTGAGGAAGGCGGACACGTGGGCCTGAGGGGAGAGCTGCCTTTCATGGATTGCTGTCCCCCTACCCCACTGTGTCAGCAGACGCCCCTCTGGGTCCCGAGTGGGCCTGGCTCCACACAGGGTCCTACCTTCTGGTGCTTGGCCCCCCGGATGTGGGCAGTGTAGGCCTCTGCCCCGGTGCAGGACACGGCACAGAGGTCGCAGTGCAGCTGCGCCTGCACCCCCCGCGGGCTGCCGTTGGCCTGGATGCCCATCTTCTGAGCTGCCTCTTTCTTCTTGTGCTTCTGCCCTTCCAGGTGCTCGCGGTACGTCTGCTGGCAGAGAGCAAGGTCGGCCTGATGGGGGTGTGCCCACCTAGCATCATGTCCCCACAGTTCCCAGGGGTCTGATGTCCCCACCCCTCTGCTCATGGCCTCCCAGAGGTTTGTGTACCACCTTTTAAAGCCCAGTCAGGACTTCCCTGGTGGTTCAATGCACCTGCCAATGCAGGGGTCGCGGGTTCAATCGCTGGTCCGGGAAGATCCCACATGTGGCAGAGCAACTAAGCCCATGCACCACAACTACTGAAGTCCATGTGTCCTAGAGCCTGTGGTCTGCAACAAGAGAAGCCACTGCAATGAGTAGCCCTCACACCACAACTAGAGGGTAGCCCCGCTTGCCACAACTAGAGAAAAGCCTACATAGCAACGAAGACCCAGCACAGACAAAATAAATAAAATCTTAAAAAAAAATAATAAAGTCCAGGCAACAGACCTAGAAGCTCAGACTGAAAAACATAAGGTTTCCTTCTTCTTCTAAAAATCAGTGAGTTTCTGAAGCAAGCATCCTCAAAGGATGACACATTTAGTTTCAGAGGCTGCTTGAAAAAATATTCCAGCTTTTCAGAATCTGACCTCGGAAGCCAAGCAAGGACGCATGTTACCGGAAAGACGTGGGACACACTTCTTATTAGGGCACTGCTTCCAAACTGTGAGTCCATGTGGGAAGGGACTTCATGAGTCACAGACCCACGGCTCCTGCCCCAGGGCACCTGAGATACCAGACACACGACCGAGTATTCACAGGGCAGCCCTGACTTGTCTCTTGGAAGGGGGCCTGCTAACCCAATGTCCTCTACCTACACCAAGAGTCAATAACCCTCAGAGTAGAAAGGCTTCTGGAAAACACCAAAGACACTGGTGATCTTGGCTGGTTCTGGGGGCAGGTAGAGGCAGGGACAGGAGTGGGAGCGGTGCTCTTGGAATGTAGGCATCTGTCTTTACCTAAGCCACAGGACACACATACACACAAGATTGCGCGCATGCACACACACATACATATAAACACATGCACACATGTGTGCGTGCACACATACAAACACAAACATGACGTAACAGCCTATGGACAGAGAACAGCGTAGAAAGAGATACACCAAGGTGCCAGTGGTAAGCTACTTCAGGACACACTTCGTAGAAAGCATGTGTTCACAGCTTATGCCATCCCGATGCCCGACTTGGTGGTGGTGGTGGTGGTGACGGTGGCAGATGCGCGAGCCTGCCCAAGTGATGAGCTTGCACAGAGCAAACCACATACATACACACACTCGCATGCAAAGGCACACACAGGTGCAACTGAGACCAGTAAAACCAGGGGCATCTGACTAAGCAGACGGGTTCAAGGCCAACAAACGTCAGCACTGGAGGTGCTGGAGAAAGGCCGGTGGGCCTCCCTGCAGTTTTTCTTACAACCACATGTGAACCCCCATCGTTATCTCAATAAAAATGCCAATGAAAAAGTGCTGCTAACATTAGCAAAAAGCTGGGAATAACAGGAGCTGACGTTTCTATGTGCCAGATGCTATGCTGAGTGGTGATGCGCTCAGGCAAACCCAGTCCCATGGGAGACAAAGCTCAGAGAGACCTTGACAGCACTTGAGTAATGCTCATGTGCCCACACCCCGTCCCATCCCACATCCGTGGGGAGCGTCCCATGCTTGCTCAGTGTGATGCCGTGAAGGGTCTAGAATCACAGAGCAGACCTTATGTTTGGCTGGTGACAATAACCAAGAATCCTCACAATGCAAAATTAAAGTCATGCAGAAAAATAAAGAAGGGAAGAGGGAAAGCCAATGTCTCACTAAGGGAGAGTGTCATGCAGTGGAAAGAAGCACAAGGAGCGGGGGTGCCCTGCATTCTGAGAAGGGAAGGATCACGGACAGCTGGGGGTCTTGGCGTCGAGGCCCTGAGTGTGGGGGACCTGGCCCTTGACCCTCAGCCAGGAAGTCGGGCTGGAGGAGACAGGCGTGGGTGCCTCCCAGGTCTCTGCAGTCCACCATGGGGAGTCTCTACAGGCCTCCAGGGGCAGCTTGACGAGCCCTGGTGTCTGAAGACCTCTGCAGGGAGCAAGCTGGGTTACCTGCGATCGTGGCTGGGGAGGGTCTTTGCTTACAGAGCAGTACAGGCCCACTCACATGCACACACATGTGCTGCTCCTGCCTGGCTGCAGGCCTCTCTACACCCTTCCTACACAACCCTGCCTGTATGGCCCTGCAGCAAAGTTCCACTGTGACCAGCCACATCCACTGGCCCTCAGGTCCAGGAGGGGGCATGAGTGCCTCCCTGCTGCAGACAGCCTCAGAGTGCAAGACTACGCTGCTGCAACCCACACCCAGAGCTGGACTGGCTCTCATGTCTTCCACAAGAACATCAGGCAGTTTTAAGGCCATGGTGATGCCCACTTGATGATGCAAATTATTAACAAGCCTCTCCTGGGCAGGTAACAACCCTGCCCTCTGGCCAGCTGCAAGGACGAGGAAGGGCTCCCCAACGATGGGGGCAGGGGGCTCCCCTGGGCCTCCCTGCAGGGGCCAGAGTGGGGGCCTGACCTGGGGGCCAGCACAGCTGATCTTGCAGATGTCACAGTAGTGAAGTGGGAGTGGCTGGGGGCCGGCCCGGGGTCTTGGCAGCTTGCTGGGAACTGGAAGCTTCTTGGCGACGCTGTTGGCGCAGATGGCACTGGGACTGCCTCCTGGGCCACCCCACTGGGATGAGTCCACAGGCTTTGGGGGAGGGGGGGGCTGCTGGGGTGGGGGTGGCGGCGGCGGCGGCTGCATCTGTGGGGTGAGTAGCGGTGGGTAGTAAGGACCAGCCACGGAGTAGGAGGACGCGTCATAGCTCGGGTAGCTTGGTCCTAAGAAGGAAGAGAAGAGCAAGAGGGTGAGATGGTTGGTTTTGAGAGAAGGACCACATGTATTTCAGCAGCAAGCAGTGGAGTGGCCTGTGCTCATGTGCCAGCTCACCTGTGTACGGGGCGGAGGCTGCACTGAAGGACGATGAGGCCGGTGGGGTGGGGACGGAGGAGGCCGTGGGCTGGGCGCTGCTCGCTGGGGCATAGGTGTAGCTGGAGCAGGCGACGCTGGCTGGTGGCCCTGCCTCGGCGGTGGGCATCTGTGGCAGGGGCTGTGCCTGGCTGTACCCACTGCCCCCGTAGGCTCCTTGGGTCCCTGGAGAGCAATCATAGCCTCTGCAGAGCCAGCCCGGCGGCCCTGGGTCCCAGGAGAGGACGGTGAGAGCCACACGGGTGACGGTATGGCTAGCTGGCTGTGAAGCCCAGGTATCTGAGAGGTGCTGGAGGCCGGAGCTCCCGGTTCTTCCATCTCTAAGTCCTCCATGAAACCCACCTCCTTCCATCCTGGGAAAGCCTCCTGGGAAACCACTCCCAGCTCCACTTCAGTCTCTCCCCGTCTCTCTGCCTCACCTCCCTACCCTCCTTTCCCATCCTCTGGCCCACTGACCTATAGAGACCTGGGGGCGTATCAGGACAACCCACCCTACTCCCACACTATGAATCTGGAGTTTGAAATTGGACTTTCCCAGGGTCCCTCCTGCATAAGCAAGGACACTGGCCCCTACCCTGACCCACCTGGCGGGCAGAGCGTGGCCGTGACTGGGAGCTGAGGCTGGCCGGCCGCAGGCGGTGGGTACTGTTTGTTCTCATAGCCACTGGTGGCTGTCGACAGTCCATAGCTGTAACTGTCCTGAGAGAGGGTTTCCACAGGGAACACAGGGCAGGGAGAACGGTGCTCAGGGCGGGGTGAGGCATCCTCCCTCAGCCCCTGCCCCAGGCCCGCATCCATAGGATTCCTGGGCTCCAGCCCTGTATCCAAGCTCTGTTTTGGGACCTGGGGATGAGGGACCAGGGAAAGGGCCATGGCCTGCTCCCTCAGAATCTCATATCTGAGAGCAAAAGTCCCACAGGACATGGGCTGCTGAGGACGGCTCCTCGGAGGGGCAGTGACAAGGAGGCTGGTACGCGGAGACTCCAGGACAGAGCTGCTGGTCAGGTCAGTACAGTCCAGAGGCCTTGGTGGGGGTCAGTGTGTAGGCTTGCAGGAGACCCAGAAGGTGGTCAGAGCAGAGGCCCAAGAGGGCCAGGAGAGGTGCTGGGCGGGCAGGTGGGCAGGGGCTGTGGGAAGGATCTGGGGTGGCAGGGAGCAGGGCTGGATTTTAGTTCACAGGGGGATTCCAGCTGCGAGGGGGACCAGAGATGAGGTGGAGGCCTGGACGGAACCATAGAGGCCAGAGGAGGCCCCAGGAACAGGGCAGGAGCTTGGGATAGTGGATTTGGAGAAGTCCCAGGGCTCTGGGGGAAGCAAAGGGGAGATAAGGAGGAAGGAGATGGAGCCAGATGGGTACTAACTTGGCTGAGTGAGACAGGAACCAGCTGTGGGTGACAGAGGCTGGGGGTGGTGGTGCACATGGAGCGTGGGAACACAACTGCCTGATCTGCAGGCCTGGGGCTCAGGGTCAGCACCGGGAGGGCCAAGCCAGGAGGAGCCCATTCTCCAGGCCCGCTAGGGCAGGGACGGGAGCATTAGGAGTGGGGACCTGTCCCTGACTGTGTTCTCAAGGAAGGGCCGTGCTGGGCAGAGACAAGTGGCTGATACCTGGTAGGAGGGTGCCGTGGTGGCAGCTGGTATAGGCTCCTGGGACTGGGTGCTATAACCGAGGTCCTGACCAGAGTGGGGCTGGTACCCGCTGTATCCTGGCCCGGGGGGCTGGGCAGCCTCAGGAAATGGGATCAGGGCTGGGCCCAGTCCAGGAACAGGCTGCGTGGACAAGCTGGCTCCAGCAGTGGGGACGGGGAAAGCTGACGGAGGCGGAACGCTGGAACCACAGATGAACACAGCGTTAGATCCTGGCCCAGTCCATAAGGACCTGCACTGAGCCAAAAAATGCCATTGACGCTAGGCAACAGCTCTCTGGGTGCTCCCGGTCTAAGACCTTCCTGGGAGTGCGGGCACCATTGGAAGCACTCTTCACGAGTTAATGCAATCTCACAGCAAGCCTGCTAAGTTGGAGCCAGCCTGGTCCCCATTTCCAGGAAAATCATGGAAGGTCAATGAACACTAAACTAAGAATTCTTTACCTACAAGAACCAGCTCTTGCTCATGGTTTGCTCTGCAGGAAGCTGTGTGTGTGTGCGCATGTGTGTGTACGTGTGTGTGAGTGTGTGTGTGTTTAGTTGTGTCTGACTCTTTGTGACCCCATGGGCTGTGACCTGCCAGGCTCCTCTGTCCATGGGATTTCCCAGGCAAGAATACTGGAGTAGATAGCCATTCCCTTCTCCAGGGAATCTTCCCAACCCAGGGATCGAACCCACGTCTCCTGCATTGCAGGCAGATTCTTTACCATCTGAGCCACAAGGGAAGCCCGTAGAAAGCCCAGAGCCTAGCTCTCTTATCTACCTCACCTCATCCCACCTTTTGGCCCTTAGAGAAGGCACTGGCTGGCTGGCTGTCAGTCCACCTGTTGGTCTGTCCCCACTGTCTAGATGAGGAACTCTGAGGACAGGTGATGAGTGAGGTACTCTATTCAGACCCAGATCGGTCTGATCCCCGCACCCCTTACTCTGCTATATATCAGTCAACCCGCAGAGAGTGCTCGAATTTAAAAGCCCACTTATCGCGGAAGGGTATCAGCAAAGATTTTAGCCCAATTCCAATAAGAATCATATAATAAAGTTCCCACGACCCTCCTACATGGTTGGTGGGAATGTACATTGGTGCAGTCACTATGGAAAACAGTGTGGACATTCCCTAAAAAATAAAAACAGATAGGAATCTCCTGGGTGCTCAGTGGCTAGAACTCCACACTCTCACTGCCAAGGCCTGGGTTCAATCCATGTGTGTGTGTGTGTGTGTGTGTGTTAGTCACTCAGTTGTGTCCAACTCTTTGCAACACATTGGACTATAGCCCAGCAGGCTCCTCTGTCTGTGGAATTCTCCAGGTAAGAATACCAGAGTGGGTTGCCATTCCCTTCTCCAGGGGATCTTCCTGACCCAGGGATTGAACCCAGGTCTCCCACATTGCAGGCAGATTCTTTACCATCTGAGCCACCAGGGAAGCTCTGGGTTCAATCCTTGGTTGGGAACTAAAACCCCACAATCTGTGCAATGCAGCCCCAAAATACAAACATAAAAACAAATAAATTTTTTAAAATAGAGCTACCATATGATCCAGCAATCCCACTCCTGGATATATATCCAGAAAAGACAAAACACTCTAATTCAAAAAGATACATGCACCTCAGTGTTCTCAGCAGCACTGTTACAGGTGCCAAGACATGGAAGCAACCTAAGTGTCCATTCACAGATTAATCCATAAAGAAGATGTGGTATGTGTCTATATATATACACACACAATGGAATATTGAAAGTGAAAGTGATGTTACTCAGTCGGGTCCGACTCTTTGCGACCCTATGGACTATAGCCTACCAGGCTTCTCCTTCCATGGGGTTTTCCAGGCAAGAGTACAGGAGTGGGTTGCCATGTGTGTGTATACACACACACACACACACACACACAGGAATATTACTCAGTCATAAAAAAGAATGAAATATTGCCATTTGCAACAACATGGATGGACCTAGAGATTATCATACTAAGTGAAGTAAGTCAGACAAAGACAAATATCATATGATATCATTTATATGTGGAATCTAAAAATAATAAATGAATTTATTCACAAAACAGAACCAGACACACAGACACAGAAAACTTTACATTTACCAAAGGGGAGGGGAGTGAGGGATAAACTGGGAGTATGGGATTAACAGATATATACTATTATGTATTAAAATAGATAGTATGGGGGACTATGTTCAATATCTTATTATATCATAATCTATAATGATAGAGAATCTGAAAATACTGAATCACTTTGTTGTACACCTGAAACTAATACAAATTTGTAAATCAACTATGCTTCGATTTTTGAAAGCAGAAAGTTCCTGCAAACGCTGTAGGGGATGAGGCGAGGTGTGTGCCCAGCCTGGGGCCAGGCAGACCCAGAGTGTGGAGGGGCGATGGCCAGCAGCACTGGTCCACTAGTGCCTTTGCACACATTCTGGGCCGACACTAGACTCACCTGTGGCGCCCACAGTGCCATTCCTGCCCCTCAAGCGGCTCACTGTCCAGTGGGAAACCCATGGAGAAGCAGGGACCACACTGGGGGTGTGTTATCCAGGCCATGCTGGGGGCGCTGAGGGTCAAGCAGAGCCCACTGCATTGCCCTGCCAGGACCCTGCCCAGCTCCTGGCCAGCAGCTCCTCATTCCTCCTGGCACCCAAAGGGGTCCTCTTTAAGCACAGACCTGACTGGGTCACCCTCCTGCTCAGACCTTCCCAAGGCCCTCGGCACCCCCCCGCCCACACCCACTCACTCCCCTCCTCGCCTTCTCTTCCAGCCCTCCCTGAGCCCTTAGAGGAGAGCAGCGGTATCCTGGAACTCATCACCCTGCCCCATCACCTGCTTCATTTTTCCTCCCAGCATTGCCTGATGCATTCCTTCCACCACCACTCCTACCACCGTGAAGCCCCAGGAACTGCAGTGGGTCTCAGGCCATTTCCCGGCACCACAGTGGCACCTGGCATGTGGCAGGCACTCAGGAAATATTAGCATGGGGAATGGTGGATGGAAGCGGCCTGATAGGTAGTGTCCTGGCCCCTAGGGTGCTGAGGTCCTTCTCCCCACGTCCTGCTATGGTTTCCCTTTATGTGTGTGTGTCTGTGTCCTAATCTCTTTTTTGACTTATTTATTTGGCTGAGCTAGGTCTTAGTTGCAGCACATGGGATCTTCGACCTTCACTGTGGCATGCAGATTATCTTTTAGTCGCAGCATGTGGGATCTAGTTCCCTGACCAGGGATCAAACCTGGGCCCCCTGCATTGGGAGCATGGAGTCTTAGCCATTGGACCAGCAGGGAGGTCCCCTAATCTCCTCCTCTTATCACCAGGCATATTGGATCAGGGCCATCCTAATAGCTCATTTATAGCTTCCCTGGTGGTTCAGTGGTAAAGAACATGCCTGCTGATGTAGGAGACACGTGTTTGATCCCAGGGTCGGGAAGATCCCCTGGAGAAGGAAATGGCAACCCACTCCAGTATTCTTGCCTGGGAAATTCCATGGACAGAGGAGCCTGGAGGGCTACAGTCCATAAGGTCACAGAGTTGGACACAACCAAGCACACACACACAATACCTCATTTTACTGTAATTATCTCTTCAAAAACCCTGCCTCCTACAGTCACATTCTTTAGTTAGGACTGAAGTCCTGATGGCCAGATATGAATTTTACGTTACACAAGTCAGCCCACACCAGCTGCTTCAGGTCATCATTGTAACAAAACTCAAATGATATGAAAATCTTGATTACACAAACATCATTCATACTGAATGGAAAGCACCTAACATAAAGTTTACAGAATATATAATCCTTTATGAATTAGTATGTTTTTATTTCAGACAACCAAACGTCACCAACCCATCAGCAGACACACTCAATAGTAACCTATGGTGATTTGACAACTATAAATCAATGTCACTTTTTTTTCTTGCTCATTAGAAAGGTATATTTGTTGAGGTAGGTGGGACAGGATATATGGTATCTAATTTTTGCCAGCTTGGCCTATAATGTTGAAATGTTAGGACATGGCATGCCAGCTTCCATTTGTACTTTTGCCCTGGGCCTCTCAAACCATAAAGGCTATTCATTTGTTTGACTACATCACAATTCATTTGCCTATGTTACTATTGGACGGTACCTATATTGTGGATCAGTTAGCTACTGAAGAGTTAAAAATTACCCCCAATAAACGTCAATTGGTGCAGCCACTATGGAAAACAGTTTGAAGGCTCCTGAAAAAACTAAAAATGGAACTAACATATGATCCAACAATTTCATTTCTGGGTAATTTTCTGAAGTAAACAAAAACACTAATTTGAAAAGATTATACACCACCTCAATGTTCACTGCAGCATTATTTACAATAACCAAGATATGGAATTGACCTAAGTGTCCATCGATAGATGAATAGATAAAGAAGATAGATAATGAAGATATACATATATATATATATCTTTATCCACTCATCTAACGACAGACACTTCAGTACACACACAGGCATGTGTGTGCACATCAGAATGTTACTCAGCCATAAAAAAGAATGAAATCTGGCTATTTGTGACAACAGAGTATTATGCTGAGTGAAATAAGTCAGAGAAAGACAAACAAGACATGATCCCACTTACATGAAGAATCTATAAAACAGATGAATAAACATGACAAAACAGAAGCAGACTCATTGATACAGAGAACAAACTGGTGGTAGCCAAAAGGGAGGCGGGACAGGAAGATGAGTGAAATAGGTAAGGGAGACGAAGAGGAAGAAACCACCAGTCCTTAAATAAGCCACAGGAATGTAATATGCAGCATGGGGAGTATGGTCAATAATACTGCAATAAAGATATGTTTAATATTATTTATTAATAAATATTTAATACTATATTTAACATCATTTATTAATATAGATATACTTATAAATAAATACAGTTGATAAATTTGCATGGTGGCAGATGGTAACTAGACTTTATCCTGGTGACCATTCTGTAATGCATAAAAATATATCAAATCTCTATGTTACATACCTGAAACTAACAGATTATTGTAAGTGATTATACTTCAATTTAGAAAACTACCCCCAGTGATGTGGCTCCAAACAATAGTTTATCATCTTCACAGTTTCTGTGGGTCAGAATTTGGGGGTTGCGTGGGAGGGCTCTGATTCAGGGTCTTCATGAAGTTGCCAATAAGAAGTTGGCTGGGGCAGCATCACCTGAAGGCTCGACTGGGGTAGTGGGACCTGCTTCCAGGATGGCTCTTTTCCATGATGGGCAAGTTGGTGATTTCCCAGTGCTGCTTGGGTGTTCTTACAACATGGCTACCTGCTTCCCCCAGAATGAGAGAGAGAGAGGGGAAAGACCAGGTGGAAGCTATCCTTGTTATGACGCAGCTTTATACATCGCATGGCATGACTTCCGCCACATTCTGTGTTAGAAGTGAACCACTGAGGGACTTCCCTGGTGGTCCAGAGGTTAAGACTCTGGGCTTCCAATGCAGGAGACGTGGGCTCCATCCCTGGTGGGGGAAAAAAGACCCCATCTGGTCAGAGAACTAGAGGGGCTTCCCAGGTGGTGCTCATGGTAAAGAACCTGCCTGCCGATGCAGGAGACACAAGAGACTTGGGTTTCATCCCTGAGTTGGAAAGATCCCCTGGAGGAGGGCATGGCAACCCACTCCAGTATTCTTGCCTGGAGAATCCCATGGACAGAGGAGCCACAGTTCATAGGGACACAAAGAGTGGGACATGACTGAAGCAACTTAGCATGCATGTGCACAAGGAACTAGATCCCGTATGCCAGGTGGCATGGCCAAGAAATTAAAAAAAAGAAAAAGAAATGAACCACTGAATCCACCCCACCCTCAAGGGGAGAGGATTAGGCCCCAACTTCTGAAGGAAGGAGTGAGCTTATTTATATGTTGAATATGAGAACTTATGGAAAAATTATTATCTTTTTAAAGATCTGTATTATATTTTTAAATTTTTGGCCACACCATTGAGACACGCGAGATCTTAGTTCCCTGACCAGGGATTGATCCTGCTCCCCCTGCAGTGGAATGTTTAACCACTGGACCCCCCAGGGAAGTCCCTATGGCTATGTTTTTAAACCACCACATGCTAGTTGCAATTTTCTACTGTCACCTGTGCTCTGTGCATGTTTTATACATGTTTTCTTGTGCCAGCTTCCCCTCAGGGCTTGTTGTGCTGCCTGGGTCCCATACCATTGGCTCCAACCAGGGCACGGCTGAGGGCAGTGGGGCGAGGGCGCCTGCTTCAGCTCCACCAGGATTTGTTGGGGAGCTGGGGCCACCTTCTCCTGACTCAGTCACATGGGACAGTCCGTGGGACAGGCGTGGTCCCAGCCCAAACTGGCAAGGAAAATGGAAGGCATGGACTTGGGGAGGATGATAAAAGGCCATGCCGTTGAAGCCACCCAGAAGGCTCACCAAGGTGGTCTGAGCTGTCCAAGCTGCAAAGACAGAACTGGAGTTCTCTGGGCTGAGCGCTGCTGCCTCTGCTGGGGAAGAGGCCATCAGCACTGCACACTGACACTTCCTTCTTCTTTTTAAAAGATTTTTTTTTGGCTGCACTAGGTCTTAGTGGCAGCGCAAGGGCTTTCTCTTGTTGCAGCGCACAGGCTCAGTAGTTACGGCACACAGGCTTAGTTGCCCTGAGGCAGATGGGATCTTTTTTCCCCCACCAGGGATGGAGCCCACGTCCCCTGCATGGGAAGGTGGATTCTCAATCCTTGGACCGCCAGGGGAGTCCCAAGCTTCCCAGCATGCCAAGGGTCCCCACCTCCATCCAGTGGGGTCTCCCCTCCCAGTCCTGAAGCCCAGCGCACCAAGTGGTGCCAGCTGAGGAGGCAGAGGCAAGTGTCTCCCAGGTGGAAGGGTGAGTCTAGCCATCCTTCAGCCATGGGCCCCAACGAGGAAGCCGAGACAACTTTGAGGTGCTCTTCACCGGCTGCTGCAGTGACCCAGCTCAGGTTAAAAGCTGTGTCTCCGCCCGGTGGGGGCCCCACGCAGGGAACCACTGAGGCGGGCGGTTGTTAACCTTGTTCATGCCAGGAGATCCAACAGCCTGCTCCATCTAGGTCAGGGTTTCTCCCTCCTGGCCCTGCTGACACTGTGATCCTCATCTCTCTCTGTAGGGGACCGACCTAGGCACTTCGGGCTTTGGAACAGTATCCCTGGCCTCCACCCACTCAGTGCCGGGAGCGTCCACAGTCGTGAAAACCAGAGATACTCCCAGACACCGATTGAGAGCTACTGGTCTAGCACATGCCCAATCCCAGGGTACCAGCTTTGAGACCCAGGCCACGGATGGGCGGCGTCACGTGCTCAATTATGCCTGGTCCAGACCCTGCTCCCGAAGGACCCCTGGGATGCTGCGGGCTGCCGTCTGACTGGGGATCAGGCTTGAGACAGCACGTCTGCAGGCGTATACTGAGAAGTTAAGACACGTTTTGGTTGTGTACGACCATGAGTAGTGATGATTACGCACCCTGAGGTTTGAAGACTGTTTCCCAGGTGGTGCTAATGGTAAACAACTCACATGCCAAAGCAGGAGACATAAAAGACATGGGTTTGATCCCTGGATTGGGAAGATCTCTTAGAGGAGGAAATGGCAACCCACTGCAGTATTGTTGCCTGGAGAATTCCATGGACAGAGGAGACTGGTGGGCTACAATCCATGGGTTCACAAAAGAGCTGGACATGACTGAAATGACTTAGCACAAGCTAGACCAAAGTCAAGGACAAAAGGACGTCTGCCCACAGATGGCCTTGATGTAACTCAGTGCTGGGAGACCTCAGGTGTTCCTGTGCCCTGCAGGATGCTCCCATCAGGTTTATTATGAAGGCAGGCAAAGGTCACAGCTGTGAGAAGGCCAGTTGGCTGTGAGCTGCACAGGGCTGAGTATATGTCAGCTTTGAGGTTTGTTTTTTGGCTGTGCTGGGGTTTAGTGCAGCACTCGGAATCTTTAGTTGTGGCATGTGGGATCTAGTTCCCTAACCAGGGATCAAACCCAGGCCTCTTGCACTGGGAGCGAAGAGTCGTAGCCACTGGACCACCAGGAGAGTCCCAGCTCTGACTTTATTTGGGATGGTGAAACACCCTTGACCTTACCAGAGGTCACTCTCCCATCTGCTCAGATGACAGGAGGAAACGCCTCTCCTGAGGGAATAGCTGAGATGCTGGGGGAGGGGCAGGGGAGATGGAAACATGCTGTCTGGGAGAAGGATGGGTGTGCTGACAGCCGGGCGGGTGGCAGGAGCCTCTCCCTCCAACCCTGGACCTGAAAGGCCTGATTATGGAGGGGGCTCAGATGCAGCCCCCAGGCTGAGAGCAGGGCCTGGCACACATGTGGGAATGGGAGATGAGCACAGAGGTTGGCAGGAGAACAGCTGTGTGTGTGGAGGCATAAAGGAGCTGTGAGTGACAGGAGGCTGGGCGGTGGGCTTGGGGATGCCAGGCAGAATATGGGAGTCACTGAAGTTCCTTAGGACGAGATCTGTCCTGTTTCAGGGCACTAATGGGGTGCTATGCTCTGAATTGTGCCCTCCCCTAAGTTCACATTAAGCCCTAACCCCAATGTGACTTGTTTGGAGATACAGTCCTTACAGAATTAAATGAAGCTGTAAGGGTGGGGTCCTCATCCTGCAAGGCTGGGATTCTTATGAGAAGACACACTGGGGATGCCTGCAGAGAGGGAAGACCACACGAGGACGTGGGAAGAAGGCCCATCTGTGGGCCAAGGAGAGAGGCCTTGGGAGAAACCAACCCTGCCGGCACCTTGGTCTTAAACATGCAGCTTCTAGACTGTGAGAAATATATGCGTTGTTTAGGCCGCCCAGTCTGTGGTGTTCTATTATGATGGCCCGAGTGGACTACACAGGCAGTGAGGGCTGTGGATGGGAGAAGCTGAGGGTCCTTAGAGGACATGACACACATGGGCCTCAACCAGCCTGGTGGAAGTGGGGAGAAAACGCATGAGACTTCAGGCCTCCTGCACAAAGTCCGGCCACACTGGTTCCTGGTAGTCGAGAGCTTTGCAAACACCCAAATGGGGGCTTGCCAAGCAGTCAAGTAAATAAATGTTTGGTGACAATGATCAGAGCAGTAGCTCTGACCCCAAAGGGAGCACTGGGCCCACCATATACTGAGTCACTGCTCACAACGGCACAAAGATGTCCATGGTCTGGAAGGGTCATGTGTGACCTGGCATTTATTTAGCTGAGCAAGCTCTGTGAAGAAGCGGAGCACAGATGCCCTGGAGCTGTGGGGCGGGGGTGGGGCGTCATGTGTGTGCAGGTCCTATGGTCTCATACCCTTCTCAGGAGTGGCATGGTGGAGCCCCGACTAGACCATTAAAGAGAGAAACGGAAGGGATTTGAAGCAAGGCTTGGACAGTGTGGCCACACCTGCCCACTGCCTGTTTTTGCACAGCCCATGAGCAGAGAATAGATTTTGCATTTTTAAGTGGTTGGAGAGGGTTAAGAGAGTATGATTTCATGACATGTGAAAAGTATACGAAATTCATGTCAGTGTCAAAATCTAAAAGTTTTGATGGCCCACAGCCTCATCCACTTGTTTACATCTCATCTTCAGCTGCTTCCACCCTATGGTGGCAGAGTTCTCTAGTGGTGACACGTATAGTACAGTCTGCTGCTATGGGCTGAACGTCCGTGTCTCCGCAAAATTGTTATGCTGAACCCCCTTCCCCTCAATATGATGTTAGGAGGTGGGGCCTTTGGGAGGTAATTTAGCATTAGATGAGGTCATGAGGGTGGGGCCCCTGAGATGGGATCAGTGCCCGTATAAAAGTCATAGGACAAAAGTGAATCAGATAGAGGAGAAATATTGAATGACATCCCTTATACATGGAATCTCAAAAGAAATAATACAAATGGACTTACTTACAAAATAGAAAAAGACTCACAGACTGAGAGAATGAATTTATGGGAATTTATGGTTGGTGGGGGGAAGGATGGGGGAAAAGGATAGTTAGGGAATTTGGGATGGGCACGTACACACTGCTACGTTTAAAATGGATAACCAACAAGGACCTACGTATAGCACATGGAACTCGCTCAATGTTATGTGGCAGCCTGGATGGGAGGGGAGTTTGGGGGAGAATGAATACATGTGTAAGTATGGCTGAGTCCCTTATTTGTTCACCTGAAACTATTACAACAATGTTAATCAGCTACACCCCAATACAAAATAAAGTTTAAAAAAATAAAGTCACAGGAGGGCTTCCTCCACCCTCTGCACTCCTCTATATGAGGACAAACAGAAGTCAGTGTCTGCAACCCGGAGAGGTTTCTCAGCAGAGCCCAGCCCTGTCTGTGCCCTGATGGCAGACCTCCAGCCATGGGAACTCAAAGGAATAAACTGTTATTTACAAGTTATCCAGTCTGTGGTGTTTGGTCACAGCAGGCTGAATTAAGACACCCACAGAATGGAAAATATTTACCCTCTGACCCTTTGCAGACAAGGTTTGCTGATCCCTGGCTTAAAATAGCTATCACTGGGACTTCCCTGGTGGTCAAGTGGTTAAAAGACTTCAGGGTTCCAAAGAATGGGGTGTGGGTTCAATCCCTGGTTGGGGAACTAAGATCTCACGTGCCATGTGGCTCAGCCAAAACCAAACAAACCAAACAGCTATCCATTACTTTGCTCTTCACCCTGTGGGCTGCACTGGGCTGGGCTGCAACTGAGGTCAGCGGCAGGCAGCTCTGCTCCTGGAGAGCAGGGCCTGCACCAAGGCCCTCCTCCCTCTGGCATCTCCGCCTCCAGTGGGTTAGTCTGGGGTCCCCCATGTCATAGCAGAGTACCCCCGAGAATAGACGGGATGTGGGCAAAGGCTCTGGAGGTCCAGGCTTAGAATCAGATTAGCAGCTCAAACAGATGCTCCAACATGACACCACAGAGTGGGAACTTACAAACAGAAATAGCTCAGTTCTGGAGACTGGGGAGTCTGAGACCAAGGCACCAGCAGATCCAGTGTCTGCTGAGAGCCCGAGTCCTGGTTCAGAGATGGCTACCTTCTTGCAATGTCTTCACATGGCACAAGGGGTGAGAGGGCTCTCTGGGGTCCCTTTAAAAGGGCACTAATCCCATTCATGAGGGACTTCACCCTCATGACCCTATCACCCCTCAAAAGTTACCACGTCCTAACACCATCAACTTAGGGGTTAGGTTTCAATATATAAATTTGAGGGGGGACATAAACCTTCCACATATGCACATATGGTGGTATCACTTCCACTGCAATCTAGGGGCCAAGGAGAGGCATGAGGAAGCCTGGCTCCAGGGCCAGGGAAATAGATGTACTTTTCCGATGGGAAAAGTGCAAGGTCCCAGTGGAAAGGATGTAAGAAGGAATTCCTTCCTGGTGGCTCAGTGGTGAAGAATCTACCTGCCAATGCAGGAGACTCAAGTTTTACCTGAGTCAGGAAGATCCCCTGGAGAAGGAAATGGCAACCCACTCCAGTATTCTTGCCTGGGAAATCCCATGGACAGAGGAGACTGGCAGGCTACCATTCATGGGGTCACAGAGGCAGACACAACTTAGCGATTAAACCAATACCATAAGGAAAGACATAAATGATAGGGGTGTTTTGGCCACAGATCTACCACATGGAGGTTTTAGGAGCTGGGTGAGCCAAAAAACAGCTCATGGAAAAGCCTCCACAGGCTTGGCCTGTATGGTTGTCAAAACCTAGGTAATCTAGATCGGGGTTCTCACCTGGGGTGATCCTGCCCCCAGGGGACACAGGGTGATAGTGGGGACATTTGTGGTTACTTTGGGGGGCTCCTGGCATTGATAGGTGGGAGCCAGGGATGCTGCTCAACACCCCACAGTGCCCAGGATGGCCCCAGAGAGAACAATCTGGCCTGGACATCAGCAGGGCTGCTGCTGAAGAGATTCAGGTCTGCAAGGTCGGGGTGCCCAGGGGTGGGGGATTAGAGTCTAACGTCTGGGGGGGGAGCCACAGGTAAGTCAGCAGCCGAGGCTGTCACTCCTGCCCAAGCTCCCTGCCCCAAGTCTGAAGGGGGAGTCCCCACACCTCTTCTCTAGCTCCCCTTGGTAAGAGGTCAATTTCTAATTTTTTTGGCCATGATACGCGGCATGCAGGATCTGAATTCCCCAACCGAGGATCAAACCCACACCCCCTGCAGTGGAAGTGTGGAGTCTTAACTTGGCCAGACAGGGAAGTCCCAAGAGGTCAGTTTCTAATAGCCTTTTTCAGGATCAAGAATGAGATGCAGGCTGACTTCCTGCCCTCTCAGATCCCCTGGACATGGCACAGTTCTGCCTGTAATTACCTGGGGCTTCACAGGCCCAGGTAATTTGGAAGGACATTGCTCTTCCACATGGGAGAGCAAAAAGCATGGTCGAGGGTAAAAGGCAAAGTTTATGTGGCCCTGCGTGACATGGCATATTCCCTTCTCTCCGAGTGGGGTTGGGGAGAGAAATGTAATCAATCCTCTTTCAAGGGCAAGACCGCCCCCTTGAGGTGTCATCAGTCACCTCAAGATGAAAATTGCACAGGAACAAATGAGACGTGCCCTGAGAGCAAGATGGAAGGAAGTGGCTGAGGACCCAAGGGCTCTGCGTGAGGACTGAGGGCCGGGGACCAGGGGAAAAGCTGACAGGGTTTCAAGCTTAGGAACTGGGAGGAGTGCTGCAACCTAGGGGCTTGGACAGGAGCCACACCGCCTGGTTTCCAACCCTGTCTCTGCTCACTGTGGGGCCTTGAGCGAGTCACTCAGTCTTTCCTGACCTCGGTTTACTCACCTGTAGAATGGGAATGCATACCTTTTGGGAGGGTGTGACAAAAAAACTCACGTGCTACAGTGCCTCGCACCGGAGCTCACAAGGCCTCCCTGGGTGGCCAGCTCTTCCCATTTTAAGCAATATTAGAAATTTCTGAAAAGTCTCCCAACTTTCCAGGCAAGAATACTGAAGTGGGTTGCCATTTCCTACTCCAATTCAAATATAGCAAGCAAAAAAACCCCACTGCACAGGCCTAAGAGAGCAGGTGTGAGAATCCAGCATGGTCTGCAGGAGATCCCTGAGCAAGAGCAGGGCGTTGGGAATGAGTGTTGAGGAATGAAGAGTCATGAACTGACCCCAGGTGAAGCCTCCCCTAAGCCAGGGGCCCCGGCTGCTGCTGCTGCTGCTGTGTGCTCATCTGCTGCTCACAGGGAGGGTGTGCCACCGCAACACCATGCTCAGGACATGGTCCTTGTGACGAGGACCCAATGGCTCCGCCTGCCCTGCCCTGCCTGGGAGGGAGGAGCTGAGGCCGGAAGCTGGGGAATGCACCAGCACCTGTGGGCTCAGGAAGAGCAGGGCTGGAGCACGTCTGAGAGACACAGACTCAAAGTCCTGGCTGGCATCCTCGTCTACGGGTCCCAGGTAAATATCCCCTGACGGCTTTCTGATCTGAATTCTGTTTCGGGGAGTCAGGCTTTTTTGGGTGACTAAACATCTAGATTTTTAAAACTTATTATTCTTATTGTATTTATTTGTAATTTTTTGTCTGTGTCACATGGCATGTGGGATCTTAATTCCTGCACCAGGGACCAAACTGGAGCCCCATGCACTGGAAGAGTCGAGTTGTAAGATTTTAGAATGGCGAGACCCACGGATGTCATTTTGTTCAGTGAGTCACTGAGCTGATGGGGACATGGAACGGATACATCTGGGGAGGCCACGTTTCCCGATCCAGGGGTCTCTCCCATGGGACACATTCTGGTTTCTCCTATAAGGCCAACCATGAAGGACACGTCAGACCTTGAGCACAGTCCTCACTTCAGAAGGGCACACATCTGAGGGAGCTACAGGCAAGTGGTGAAATGTCCCAGGGACCGTCATGAGGAACGACAGGTCATTCTAGTTTGCCGTAACAACTATCTCTGCTGCAGACTGCTTTCAAAGAATCGTTTTCAGTGAGAGCACACACAGGATCAAAAACGTGCAAAGTTTGGGGCAGAAAAAAATCAAGTGGAAAAAAAGATTTTCCTGGAATCACAGCGGTGAGAAACCTCACACGGTAATTTCTTTTAAAATCATGGACCTCCCACCTATTGTATAACACACTGAACTTCTGCTCAATGCTATGTGCCAGCCTGGATGGGAGGGGGGTTGTGGGGAGAAAGAATATATATGTATACATATGGCTGAGTCCCTTCGCTATCACCTTAAACTACCACAACGTTGTTAATCAGCTATATTCCAATACATAATGTTTTAGGTGTTAAAATAAATAAATAAATAAAATCACGGGCTTCCATGGTGGTCCCATGGTTAAGAGTCCACCTTCTAATGCAGGGGCTGCAGGTTTGATCCCTGGTCAGGGAGCTTAGATCCTGCATACCTCATGGCCAAAAAACCAAAACATAAAACAGAAGTTAACAGTTAACAGTTTACTATTGTAACAGTATTTGTTACAACACTTAACAAACTCAATAAAGACTTTACAAAATGGTCATCAAAAAAAAAAAACAAAAAATCATGGACTCTTCCCTCCAGGGCAGAGCTCTTCACTCACTTATTTATTAGCCCTGTTCCCAACACTCCCCCTGCCCACCCAGTGGCTTTAACTAAACCAGACTGAGGGGTTAAACCTGAGTACGGGACAGTTCGACATCTCAGCCTAGATGATCATGAACTCTGCAGGGCCATGGGGAGAAAACCCTGGCTTTGGCATCCTGACCCAGGTCAGCTCCCCAGGCATGTCTGTGACTCCTCACATGGCTGAGGAATGTTCAGGGGTTAGGGTTAGGGTAAGGCTAATATGCTCACTCAAGACATTCATCAGGGAGGAGGTTTTCAGATGTTTTATTGGCAATGAGATCACATCTGTTACTTTGTGTGTACATGCATACATACACACCCAGAGAGATAACCTCGTTTGGCACTTCCGTTGACAAGGGTTTTATGTTCAAAACATATGACATACTGTACATTTATACCCGTAACAATTCTGATTTTTTCTAACGGATTTTTTTTTTTTTTTTTTACCATGAAATCTATATGCATTCTGCATGTGAAATGCCCATTTCAGATCCAGGGATGCCCAGAAAACACCCGGGAAAGAGATCTGATGAACTAAATCCTTGGGCTCTTAGGAAGGGGATGGAGAATTTCATTCCTCTGCCCCCGTCTGCAACCTTCTTTGAAATGTAGTCAGGAGACCCCAGCTCCCCATCAGGGCCAGCCTGAGCCTCCACACAGAATCACAGGATGGCTGGACATTCCCGAGGCAGGGGTTTGAGACCGCTGATGGGAGCTTCCTAAGCCTCAAAGGTGAGCCACATTGTTTGGCAGTAGAACTCCAAGAATCCTCTTCTGTTCTTCTGAAAAGGAATGTAGTTCTCCCATGGAGGGTGGCTGCATGGTTAGCGCTGTGGATCAGATGCTTAAGAACGCCATCTTGTTGACACAGGCTGGTTAAGCTAAACAGAAAGCGTTATGTACACACACACACACACCCCCCAAAGCAGTGCAGGTCAACCAGGATCAGTGTGGCTGCGCCTCTTTACTGCAATGAACCAAACCCTTAAAAGGCTGCTATGGAGAAAAAAAAAAAAAAAAGGCTGCTATGGGCACAGCGAGGGCTCATTCGTGGTTCCAGCCCTCCTGCTGTTTCAAGGGGCAGAAGAATCTCCACAGCCACGTTGGTGCTGGTCTAGCACTTGTGCCTCTTGCGTCAACACAGGGAGCAGGCACTAGACAGCCAATCTGAGTTTCTCATGAGCAAATACAACATATGTCGAACCACCAACCCTAGATCCAACCAATGATATTCAAAATTTAAAAGAAGCCACTGGCTTTTTAAAACATTCATTCCAAGAGTCTGAGAAGTTATAGTTCATTCTGCTCCCCATCAAGGAGATAATCTCTGTCTATGGAACTGATTTTCCAAACTACAAAGTGCTGCAGAACCAAAGCAAGGCAATTCTCAAATCTTGTTGTTTAGTCTCTAAGTCATGTCTGACTCTTCTGCAATCCCATGGACTGTACCCCGCCAGGCTCCTCTGTCCATGGGATTTCCTAGGTGAGAATACTGGAGTGGGTTGCCATTTCCTTCTCCAGGGGATGTTCCCGACCCAGGGATTGAACCTGTGTCTCCTGCATTGGCAGGCAGATTCTTTACCACTGAGCCACCACGGAAGCCTTCGCAATTCTTAGTCAACAGTTAATTGTAAAAGGCAAGTGAACAGTGATGTGCCATAAATGCAACTTACCTCTGGGGGGAGAAAACTGCCCAAAGCAGCAAAATACCTACCAAAAAAAAAAGAAGTCCCATTCCCCAAAACATTTACAAATGAAGTTTCTAATTTAAAAAGGTCTAGTAACTTTACAAAAATCCTCTAACACAAGTATAAGAGGAAAGGACAGGCAGAGGTCAGTTCCTGGCTTGATGGCAGATGCCTCAGTACGAGGCACAGAACAAGAAACAACAGTCAAACAGTGAGACCCGGGGTGGTACCAAAAGCTTTTCCTACCAAGATTCTACAGTACCCTATGACCAAAGAGCACCCTTCAGATTTAAGGTGTCACAGACATGCAAAAAACAAAAGAAACAAGAAAAAAATCTCTGTGCTTTGTCAAAGCTTCCTAATTCTGTTTGAATTAGACGGCATTCCTCACCTTAGATGAATAAGCTATCTGAAGAGCTCAGAGCCGTGATGAAAACAAAAACTGGCATTAACTTTTAATACACAGACACACACACATAAGCCCAGAACTTTCTTAAATAACTAAAACCAGTTGAAACGGAGGGCTCCTCCTTCTAGTTGAAATAGGTACTGTTCCTTTCAACTATTCAGTGTAAACTATAATGTCTTCCTATCCTCCTGTCTAATAATGTCTAATTATCTTCCTGTACATTCTTGTATCCTCAAGAACATAACGGAAGGTCACAGAATGGAAGCAGATGTCATCTGTCTCACACAGTCTGAATTTGTCCTGGTATTTAAAACTTGGGGGATTTCACACAGAACGGGGATTGTGGGTTCTCTGGGAAAGCAGGAAGACTCTAGGTTCAGTCCCACGAGTCAATGACAGGTGGGGGTGGGGTGTGCAGGCCCTGTTGTGATCCTCCCCGATACACCCTCTATCCTCTTAGACTCCACTCATATGTGTACATGTCCGCCCCTCACAAGGCCATCTGCAATCTCTGAAGTTTCACAGACTTTCAATCTATTAATATAAAATAAAGAGTGAATACAAGCTCTACGAATACCTTTCTACCTGTCTACCTTACTTTTTAGGACTCTTCAGTTATTCATCCAGGTCAATGGTCTTGGTCTCCTTACCTCCACAGCCACATAGAAGAACATCAATTACACTCAATGTGAAAAAACAATTTTAAAGGATCACTTGAAAATGCTTTTAAATTTGATGTAGCTATTCTGATCATTCTAAATATATACATTGATAGATCCAGACAAAAGACAAAACAAAACTAAAAAACATTCAGAAACAGAATATGTTGAGAAAAAAAATCCATATTAGGAATTAACTTATACTCTGAGGTTGATGAGCTGACTTTTGGTTCTAGAATGTATAAAATGAAAATTCAAAATCCACACTTCAAAAACTTTCAATGTACCTCATGTACTTGTGATAGGAACACAGATAACACATTTCTATCATTTGAAAGGTTTTCCTTAAAATACAATGAAATCAGGTTTTGTCTGCAGTTGACAGCTGCCACTCAAAACTGCCTTCCAAGGGCCCCTCTCACTCAGCTCCTAACAGGTATCTCAGCCTGATTAGATGGGCCTTTAAGAAAACGAAAGGAGTCACACTCTAACAGGAGAACTCCTGTGCCTGTGTCCCCAGGGTCCACTTCAGCTAATCCCATCAGGAGTGAACGGAGGTGCTGCTGAGGAGCAGTCAGGTCATGTTCCCACCAGCCCCAACCCAGCCCTCAGGGCAATGACATCAGATTCTCCCTGGCAGCTTGTGCTCCTGGGACCTAAGTTCAGGGGACACACAGGCCTTGGAGGGGAAGGTTTATTCTGGAACGGCCTGGAGACCGGAGCGGGGGCATGCTGGGGGGTGGGTACAGGCAACAGAGGCTGGCAAGGGTACAACCTGGATGCTGCGCCCACCCTGACAGGGCAGGGCTCCCACCTGGGTGTGTTAATGGGTGGTCTTCCTGTGCTGCTCCCTATGGCTGGCATGGGCCCCGGTGCCTTTCCCAAGCTACCTGTTGTGACTGGAAGAGATTACAGAGACATAGCTTGGGTTACCATTACCATCCCCACCACCTTGGACTAGATGCTTCCTCGGCTTCCCTGCTCCAGAGAAGGTCATTTCTCAAGGTCTAAAGAACATGGCCCTAACCCACAATTTGACTAGGACCCAAACTAAAGGGGCAGGATCCAGGCAACACCTACAGAATGACGAAACCCAGTTTCCGCCAGCAGGCCCCACTGCTAAGCGGCTGCGTCAGGCTTGGTCTGCTACCACCAGCACCTCCCAACAAGACTCAGGTAAGCCCCACCAAGGGGCAGAGGCATGGCAGCCCGCATGCCTAGCCAGACCCCACTGCTCGGCACCCTGGGGACCCTACACCAGTTACTGTACCCCGAGCCTCATTCCCTTATCAGCAAAACAGGCATCAGAACACCTTGCTCACAGGATAACTGGGAGGACTGGACGAGATGTCAAGTGCTTGGGACTTATTCAACACAGAGAGTCGGTAACCAGCACTCCTCAGTGTTAGTACTACTAATGGAGTCTGATGGGGTTTCACTCAGGCTTCCAACTTCCTGACACTCTCCAGGTAAAGGAATCCAGCCTTTAACACAAACGCCAAAAGCTTATCAAGCTCCTGACGGGAAATCAAGTATTACACCAAAATCCAGCAGCCATCTTAGATTTAACAAGAATGCAAAGGTAGAGGCCACCAACTACAATAGATGGGTGGTGTTTTGACAAAACTGCCTGGGTTCAAGCCCTAGTCAGGGAGGAAGATCCCACACGCCACAGCTAAAAATTCTGGGTGCCGCAACTAAGACCTGGTGCAGCCAAACAAAGAAATACTTTTTTAAAAAATCCGCCAGAAAGGGGAAATGTTAACAGTAGATTTGGTCATGTTCCACCAGTGTGAACATCCACCAGACAGCTCTGAGCTCTCAATGTTTTCATTACCAACATGACTTAACTCACACAGAGCCCTGTTGGATTTCTTGAGCAGCTCTAAGCCTCACAACTGAAACCTGTATTCAGTGCAAATTAAACGCACTGTCAATTTTCCATGTGGGATTAATCCTTAATTCTGAAAACTTTTAGTGCTAACTCTAAAAAAGCCTTAAGAGATCTAAAAGACCACATAAGGTAAAATAAATGAAAATCACCATTATTAACAAGGAATTACAAACTTTTCTTATCGTCCAAGAGTGAATGTGCATTTGATCCTTTTCTTTTTTTAAAGTTTTTGCTTTTTGGCTGCATCATGCAGCATGTAGGCTATTAGCTACCCAACCAAGGATTGAATCTGCGCCCCCTACACTGGAAGCATGTAGTATTAATCACTGGACTGCAAGAGAGGTCCCTGTGGTTACCAGTTTTAAAAGCCAAGAAAATCTACACAAAATTCCTCTAAGAAATAAACTGCTGTCTTTGCTTTGGTAGTTCATGAAACGGGCTTTGTCAATACTGCTGTTCAAACATTACCACAAACCTGGTACTCACAAAATCTGTTATCTGATCAGTTTTTCCATGGCACATTACACAAGAAATACATACTTTAAAAGCAGCTGAAGGTTTCAAGCAAAAGTCATTTCCCCCAAAACTGAATGTCTGGTTAACTTAAAACTGTTCAGATAATGCAAATTATCTCGTTTCAAGGTTTTGTGAGACTGAAATTTACTTTGCTATAATTCCTATGCTTCTGTTTTAGTTAAACCTACTTCTAAGGAATAACACACCCTCTTGGGGACAATTTTAAAGACAAAAACAAATCTGACATTCAGTTCATGACAATTTCACATCCTTGGTTACATGGATGTTTACTGTACGACTTAAGTTATCAGAATCCAGACAATAGCTGCATCAAAATGTTTAAGTACACTAATTCAAATAAATGACAAGAACATCTGAAGTACTGCAATTACCTATTTTACCAATGTCAATTCTCAAAATTTCTCCTCTGGAAGATAATCTTAATAGAAAGCACAACATTCAAGTGATTTTCCACATCTGAATGAAGAATGCACCAGAGAAGAAAAAAAATGAGAAACAGAAAAATAGAGAGAAAGAAAAGAAAGAAGCGGCAGCAAGCAGGCAGAGGCACGCAGCATTTCCAAAAAAGGCCTTGGTCTCTGACAGCCTAGCCAAGTCCTGCTGCTGTAACTGAGCACTGGCTGTAAGAATACCACCAAGCATGCTGGAAACAGGGAAAGAGGACATAAAAATGCAACACTCTGTTTCAGGAAACAGTGGCCTAGACATCCTTTCCCTGATAGAAAATCTATGTCTAGTCAACACTACACCTTAGAGAACACTCTGGGTACAGAAAACAGGAAGAACTCTGCAAGCTGCACAAGACTTGGATCCAAGCCCTGACCTCATTCCTTCTGACCCCACAGAGGCGAACATGGCAGCATCACAACTGGGTAGACAGGTGGGCACTAACTTCCCACTAGCCTGACCTGTGTTCAACATGCTGAAACAGAGTATGAAAGAAACATGGGGGACAGGCCCATCCTGCAAGCAGACACCAGTCTCTCAGTTACCTAAGGGGCACTTCGAATCCAGTCTGTGAGCGACTGGCCCAGAAGGTTCTGCCAGGCTACCAACTGGAAACTGACCCCAGAGTGACACATAAAAACGATGTGAGGAGGGGAACACTTTTCCCCAGGGATGCCAGCTCTGTCTGCATCCCTGCCGGGGACCTGGTCTTGAGTGCCCAGCTGAAAGACTGAGACCAAACAGAGGCTCCAAGGAGAAGCCATGGAAAATGCTGTGTGTGTGTGTGTACATTTGGGGTCCAGACGCACTCCATGTGTCTCTAGCCCTAGATATTTCCTTCCCCTGGCTGCTTCCTATCCCTGCCCCCCACTACGATCCCCCACCTCCCCCCAGCTCTTCTCTCAGCTCCTTTCTCTCCCCTCCCAACGCTTGGGTCCCTGTCTGTTGCACTGCATTGCATTTTATTCACTAAGTCGTGTCTGACTCAGCTTCCCCAGGGACTGTAGCCAGGCTCTTCTGTCCATGGGATTTCCCAGGCAAGAAAACTGGAGTAGGTTGCCATTTCCTTCTCCAGGGGATTTTCCTGACCCAGAGATCGAACCTGTGTCTCCTGCATTGGTAGGCGGATTCTTTACCACTGAGCCACCAGGCAAGCCCTCCCAGTCTGTTAGTGTTAGTCACTCAGTCGTGTCCAACTCTTTGCGACCCCATGGACTGTGGCCCGCCAGGCTCCTCTGTTCATGTCATCCTCCAGGCAAGAATTCCCTTCTCCCAGTCTGTTACTACATCTCAAATACCCAATGGCCTCCTCCACTGACTTTCAGGATTCCAGGTCTCTCTATCCTTCCTTACGGTTCCCATCCCCTAGAAGCCCCAGGTGCCCGCTCTCCTATTGGATCTCAGGACTTCCCTCAGGTCCAGACTGCTACTCCCTTGATTCTCGGCCTGCCCCTCCAGTCAGGCCTCTATCCTCCTCCCCCAGGCCTCTGTCTCTCCCTCCCGGGTCCGTGTGTTCTCTAGCACTCCCTGCCCCCCTCCAGGGTTCATCCCTCCAAACTTCAAATCCCCTTGCCCGGTCAGGAACCCCTCTAAGGCTGTCTTGCCTCCCAATCAGGGGTCAGGTTCCCACCTCCACTCCCCTGCTCCCCGCCGAGGTCTCTCTTCTCCATCCCCTGCACCGCTAGGTGCCCTCAACAGGTCTCAGTCTTCTCCCTACTCGCCCCACCCCCGCCACATATGGGGTTTCGACTTCCCCGCCCTCTGTCCTTGGCCCTTGCCCCGCCCCTAACCCAGCCAGGTTCCGTCCCACGCCGGTCTTCTCTCCCCCACCCCAGGTGCTGCGTCCTCCTAGGGCAGCCCTTTCCGTGGTCAGACCTCGGCGCCCACTGAGGTACAATCCCCCCTCGGGCCCATCCTCGCGACAGGCCGAGAGCCCCCTCCCACGTCAGGAGCCCCTCCGGCTCTCCCCGACAGAAACAACTCGGGGCCATGGCCTCCCCGGGGCCGGGGTTGGGGTCGGACGGCGCGGGCGGCGCGGGGGCCGTTACCTGTACTGCGAGCCGACGCCTTGCGCAAATCCATAATAGTTACTCGCCGCCATCTTGGCGTCTCCACCAAGCGCCCGCCGACCCGGAGGCGCGAAGGGGCGGGGCCGTCAGCGCATGACGTCATCTAGCCGGCGTCCGGGCCGCGTGCCTCTTGCGCCCAGCCACGCGCCACAGGCCCCGCCCCCCCTCGCGAAGCTCGTGCCTTCTCTCTTCCTAGTCTGCTTCCGAGGGCGTATCTTTGCCTCGAACTCCTCCCCCCGTTGCAAGCCCCTCCCCTTACTCGGAGTCCCCACTTACCCTCTGCTCAGCATCAGGTCTTTGGTTCGACCCTCTTCCGGTGGAGTCCCAGATCAGACCCTTTCTGATTTGGTTCAAGCTCCGCCCCTCGCCTCAAGCCCCGCCCCTTTAACCTCTTCCCTTTAACCTCTCAGCTTGGGAATTTCAAGGCTTGGTAGTGGTTTTTCGTTTTTGTGCTCTTGAGCGGGGTTTCGTTGCCCCGCTGACCGTTTCTGGCTGGGTGACTATGGCCCTGCTGATACAGCCAAGTCCTGCTGATCAGCACTCTGTGTGCCAGTCTTTCCTTAGAAGGAAACCACCTAAAATTAGAGCCACCTAAAATTCAGTGGCTCTAAATTCGCGGTTCTCAACTGGAGTGTTTTGCCCCCAGAGGACAGTGGACGGTGTCTGGGGACATCTGTGGCTGTCATGACTGGAGTGCTCCTCTCATCAAGTAGGTGGGGACCAGGGATGCTGCACAGCACCCAGCAGTGCTCAGGTAGGTGCTCCATGACAGAGAAGAACCTGGCCCCAATATCGGCAGTGCCAAGGTGGAGAAACCCTATTCTAAGGGTAATTCATTTTGAGAGATATTTCTTTACCCATTTACTACAGGCAGGGCCTTCTTGGGGGGGTAACAGTGAGCTGCCCAACACCAGTCCTCAAGAACTTGGATTCAGGGAAGCAGATCATAATCAAACTATTACAGTTATGATACTCTTTGGTTAAGAACAGATTTATTGGGATATACTTCACATACCATACAATTCACCCATCTAAGGTGTGCAATTCAATGTTCTTTAGCATATCCATAAAGTTGTGGGTGGTGGTTACAAACATTAATTCCAGAACATTTTCATCACCCCAAGAAGAAACTCTGTAACACTTCAGTTACTTGCCCACACCTGCCCCAGCCCCTGACTACCACTAGTTTGCATTCTGTCTCTATGGATTTGCCAGTTCTGGACATTTCATATAAATGGAATGTTACTCTGCACTAAGAAGGAATAAACTCTTGATACACACAACTTGAATAAAGCTCTAGAGAATTATGCTGAGCAGGAAAAGCTGATGTCAAGAGATCACATATGATTCTATTTACATAAAATTCTTGAAAGATCAATAATTATAGAAACAGAAAATGTATTTGTGATTTCCACCAGTTAAGGGCATGGGAGGAGTGAACGGGGAGTGGGAGTAGTTATAAAAGGGCAACATGAGAGCTCCTAAGGTGATTGAAATGTTGTGTATCTTGACTGTATCAAAAGCAATAGTGCTATTATACTATAATTTTCTAAGACATTATTAATACCATTGGGTAACATGGTGGAAAAGTGTACATGGGATCTTTCTGTGTTACTTTTTACAACTGCATGTGAATCTACAATTATTTCAATTTTTTAAATTAACTTTTTGGAACTTCCCTGGTGGTCCAGTGGCTAAGACTCCACACTCTCAATGCAGGAGGCCAGGATTCTATCTCTGGTCAGGGAACTAGATCCCACATGCTGCAGTTAAGAGTCTGCAGGCTTCAGTGAAGGTCAAAGATTCCAAATGCTGCAACTAAGACACAAAATACATATTTAATTTTTTTTTAATTTTAAAGCCCCCCCCCCAAAAGAGTCCATTTAGTGATCATACTGGAGTGTTGTTCTTTTGCCCCCCTTTTAAGCAGGCACAGGGCTAATCAACCCTTGGACAGAAACCATGGCAAGCCCAGGGTGCCAAGGAAAGCCGTATGGGTGATTTAATGGATGGCATTCTTCCATTTGTGTCTTAATGGCCATGTGTGGTCATTAAGGAACAATCCAGTGCGTCTGGCAAACGCAGCTCCCCACCATGCCCTGGCTGAAGGCCAGTGTGGTAATTACCCAGGACCTCGCTCTGATTCCCTGCGGCTCTAACTAGCTAACCCATGCTGCATGCCTTTTACAAAAGCAGGTCTGTTTTCTCTGGAGTGCATAGTATCTTTTTTTCCTATTATTTGCTGTAAGTGTTAGTCACTCAGTTGTATCTGACTCTTTGTGACTCGATGGACTGGAACCCACCAGGCTCTTCTGTCCGTGGAATTCTCCAGGCAAGAATACTGCAGTGGGTTGCCACTCCTTTCTCCAGGGGAATCTTTCTTACTCAGAAATTTAACCCAGGTCTCCAGCATTGCAGGTGGATTCTTTACCATCTGAGCCACCAGGAAAGCCCCTGTTTGCTGTAAGCAGTGGGTAAAATGCTTTACATGTACAATGTTATCTAGTCCACAAGATAGCCCTCAGAAGTAGATACAGTTGATTCTCATTACTGACAGCAGTTCTGGTCTATAATGTTGCAGCAAACACTGAAATGGCAAATACTGACCCATTGCTCCCACGGGAAATACAAGGTTAGGTTCTTGCAAGCCTCAGATCACATTTTCATTAGTTGATCAATACCTAAATGTGTGTGTGTGTGTGTTTTGTTTAAGGGCATATTGTTTAATATACATTGTAGATTGCTTAACATTGAACTCACAATCCACAACACTATAATTCACACTTGAATGAAGCTTATCTAACATGCTTATTTTCTCCATAAGGCACATCTTGATAGCTTCTGTCTGTTGGATTCGTGATTTCCAAAGAAGAAGATTTAGCTTCAGGACCAGGGACCAGGCTTGATCACTCAAGAGCTTTTGTGTAGCAGAGTTTTATTAAAGTTTAAAATGGACAGAGAAAGCTTCTGACATAGACATCAGAAGGGGGAAGGAGAGTGCCCCCTCGATAGTCTTTTCAAGGCGTTATATACTTTTACTAGACTCATTCCTACAGCATACATCTTAAATTAACAAGATTACAACTAACAATAGAAAGGCCTTACCAGACTCTACTCCCACATAAGGTAACAAGATTAGTCCAAAGGTTCTTGTTAAGAAGGAGAAACACATCCTCAAGCAAGATACATCATTGATCTATAATCCTTAGTACAGAGTTTAAGATGAGTGTTGTGTAATCATTAGCTCTGGGTTTAAAGACAAGGCAATGTAGAAAAAAAAAGTTTGTCCTTTTCTCCTCTTTGAGAGCCCCAGACCCTTTTCTCCGTCTCCAGGGCCCTTGACCCCTTCCCAAGGCAAGAATACTGAAGTGGCAACCACTTCAGTATTCTTACTTTGAGAACCCCATGAACAGTATGAAAAGGCAAAAAGATATGACACTGAAAGATGAACTCCCCAGGTTTGTAAGTGGCCAATATGCTACTGGAGAAGAGTGAAGAAGTAACTCCAGAAACAACGAAGAGACGGAGCCAAAGTGAAAACAACACCCAGTTGTGGATGTGATTGGTGATGGAAGTAAAGTCCGATGCTCTAAAGAACAATATTGCATAGGAACCTGGAATGTTGAGTCCATGAATCAAGGTAAATTGGAAGTGGTCAAACAGGAGATGGCAAGAGTGAACATAGACATTTTAGGAATCAGTGAACTGAAATGGACTGGAATGGGCAAATTTAATTCAGATGACCATTATATCTACTACTGAGGGCAAGAATCCCTTAGAAGAAATGGAGTAGCCCTCATAGTCAACAAAAGAGTCTGAAATGCAGTACTTGGGTGTAATCTCAAAAATGACAGAATGATCTCTGTTCATTTCCAGGGCAAACCATCCAACATCACAGAAATCCAAGTCTATGCCCCAGTCACTGATGCTGAAGAAGCTGAACATTTCTTTGAGGACCTGTAAGACCTTCTAGAACTAACACCAAAAAAAGATGTCCTTTTCATCATAGGGGACTGGAATGCAAAGATAGGAAGTCAAGAGATACCTGGAGTAACAGGCACGTTTGGCCTTGGAGTACAAAATGAAGCAGGGCAAAGGCTAACAGAGTTTTGCTAAGAGAATGCACTGATCTTAGCAAACACCTTCTTCCAACAACACAAGAGTCGACTCTACACATGGACATCACCAGATGGTCAATATCGAAATCAGATTGATTATATTCTTTGCCATTGAAGATGGAGAAGCTCTATACAGTCAGCAAAAACAAGACCAGGAGCTGACTGTGGCTCAGACCATGAACTCCTTATTGCCAAATTCCAACTTAAATTGAAGAAAGTAGGGAAAACCACATTCAGTTATGACCTAAATGAAGAAAGTAGGAAAACCACATTCAGTTATGACCTAAATCAAATCCCTTACAATTATACAGTGGAAGTGAAAAATAGACTCAAGGGATTAGATCTGATAGACAGAGTGCCTGAAGAACTATGGCTGGAGGTTCATGACATTGTACAGGAGGCAGTGATCAAGACCATCCCCAAGAAAAAGAAATGCAAAAAGGCAAAATGGTTGTCTGAGGAGGCCTTACAAATAGTTGAGAAAAGAAGAAAAGCTAAAGGCAAAGGAGAAAAGGAAAGATACACCCATCTAAATGCAGGGTTCCAAAGAACAGCAAGGAGAGATAAGGAAGCCTTCCTCAGTGATCAGTGCAAAGAAATAGAGGGAAAAAATAGAATGGGAAAGACTAGAGATCTCTTCAAGAAAATTAGAGATACCAAAGGAACATTTCATGCAAAGATGGGCACAATAAAGGACAGAAACAGTATGGACCTAACAGAAGCAGAAGATATTAAGAAAAGGTGGCAAGGCAAGAATACACAGAAGAACTACACAAAAAAATCTTAATGACCCAGATAATCATGATGGTGTGATCACTCACCTAGAGCCAGACATCTGGAGTGTGAAGTCAGGTGGGCCTTAGGAAGCATCTCTACAAAAAAGTTAGTGGAGATGATGAAATTCCAGTTGAGCTATTTCAAATCCTAAAAGATGAGGCTTGAAAGAGCCGCACTCAATATGCCAGCAAATATGGAAAACTCAGCAGTGGCCACAGAACTGGAAAAGGTCAGTTTTCATTCCAATCCCAAAGAAAGGCAATGCCAAAGAATGTTCAAACTACTACACAATTGCACTCATCTCACACACTAGCAAAGTAATGTTCAAAATTCTCCAAAATGTTCAAAATTCTTCAACAGTACATGAACTGAGAACTTCCAGATGTTCAAACTGAAGATAGAAAAGGCAGAGGAACCAGAGAACTAATGGCCAACACCTGTTGGATCATAGAAAAAGCAAGAGAGTTCCAGAAAAATATCTACTTCTGCTTTATTGACTATGCCAAAGTCTTTGACTGTGTGGATCACAACAAACTGTGGAAAATTCTTAAAGAGATGGGAATACCAGACCACCTTATCTGCCTCCTGAGAAATCTGTATGCATGTCAAGAAGCAACAGTTAGAACTGGACATGGAACAATGGACTGGTTCCAAATTGGGAAAGGAGTACGTCAAGGCTGTATATTGTCACCTGCTGATTTAACTTATATGCGGAGTACATCATGTGAAATGCTGGGCTGGATGAAGCACAAGCTGGAATCAAGATTGCCGGGAGAAATATTAATAACCTCAGATATGCAGATGACACCCCTCCTTATGGCAGAAAGCAAAGAAGAACAAAAGAGCTTCTTGATGAAAGTGAAAGAGGAGAGTGAAAAGGCTGTCTTAAAACTCAACATTCCGAAGTAAGATCATGGCATTTGGTCCCATCACTTCATGACAAATAGATGGGGAAACAATGGAAACAGTGACAGACTTTATTTTTTTGGGCTCCAAAATCACTGCAGATGGTGACTGCAGCCATGAAATTAAAAGACCCTTACTCCTTGGAAGAAAAGCTATGATCAACGTAGACAGCACATTAGAAAGCAGAGACGTTACTTTGCCGACAAATGTCCACCTAGTCAAAGCTATTGTTTTTCCAGTAGTCATGTATGGATGTGAGAGTTGGACCATGAAGAAATCTGACCACCGAAGAATTGATGCTTTTGAACTGTGGTGTTGGAGAAGACTCTTGAGAGTCCCTTGGACTGACTGCAAGGGGATCAAACCTGTCCATCCTAAAGGAGATCAGTCCCGAATATTTCTTAGAAGGACAGATGCTGTAGCTGACACTCCAATACTTTGGCCACCTGATGCGAAAAACTGACTCATCTGAAAAGACCCTGATGCTGGGAAGGAATGAAGGCAGGAGGAGAAGGGGTAGACAAAGGATGAAATGGTCGGATGGCATCACTGACTCGATGCACATGAGTGTGAGCAATCTCCGGGAGTTGGTGTTGGACAGGGAAGTCTGGCACCCTGCAGTCCATGGGGTCGCAAAGAATCAGACACAACTGAGTGACTGAACTGAACTGAACTGGACCCCTTCCTCCTTGAGGGCCCCAAACTCCTTATCAGCCCACCTAAATTAACTCTCTGAATCACAGCCTTCTTGTGCTAACAAAAACTAGACAGCACTTCAGCACCATGCGGGGCAGCCATTATAAATAGCAAAATCACCAACAAACCCCAAAATGTTAAACGTATGGCACCAAATAGACCCCAAAAAGGACAGTTGTTTACAGTCAAGGCTTGAATGAGCATCACCTGGGTCAGCCTCAGCTGGGAACACATGCATGGCCAGCACTCAATTTTTTTCACTTCTCTGTGTTGTCTACAAATGATCCTGAAAGCACTGTGAGTATTGATTTTGGGGGGTTACAAATAAAGTTCAACAGGCAAATTTACAAATACAGAAACTGAAAATAATGAGAATCAAATGTATTTGTATGAATCCCCTTTTCAAATGAAGAGAAGAAGATTCAAGGGGGTTTAGCCATTTCATTGCCTCAACAAATTTTATTGAGAACCAACTTCGTTTCAAGCCAAAGAATTGATGCTTTCAAATTGTGGTGTTGGAGGAGATTCTTCAGATTCACTTGGACTGCAAGGAGATCAAACCAGTCAATCCTAAAAGAAATCAATCCTGAATATTCTTTGGAAGGACTCATGCTGAAGCTGAAGCTCCAATACTTTGGCCACCTGATGTGAAGGGCCGAGTCATTGGAAAAAAAACCCTGATGCTGGGAAACATTGAAAGTGGAAGGAGAAGGAGACAACAGAGGGATGAGATGGTTGACAGGGGATGAGATGTTTGGATGGCATCACCAACTCAGTGAACATGAGTTTGAGCAAGCTCCAGGAGATGGTGAAGGACAGAGAAGCCTGGTGTGCTTTAGTCCGTGGTTTGCAGTCAGACACGACTGAACAACAACAATTATCTTGGGAGGGCGGCTGTCCTGGGCATTGTAGAGTGTTGGGCAGTGTCGTTGGTCTTTACCTGCTCCATGCCAGTATCAACTCCATCTGCTCCAGTCATGATAATAAAAAATATCCCTGACATCACCAAGTGTCCCATGATGGGTAAAATCACCCACAGGTTCTCAACCACTGATCTAGGGATTAAAAATACAGCAATGACAAAATGAAACATCTCTGACCTCCAGAAACTTAGGGGAATGGGAATGGGACATCAGTGTTCCATGGCGACAGAGTTTCAGTTTGGGAAGATGAGAAAGTTCTAGAGATGGATGGTGGGGGGTGCCCAACAATGTGAAGCCACTAAGCTTTACATTTAAAAATTATTAGAATGGGGACTTCTTGGTGGCCCAGTGGTTAAGACTTTGCCTTCCAATGCAAGGGGTGTGGGTTCAATCCCTGGTCAGGGAACTAAGATCCCACATGGCCAAAGAACCAAAACATAAAACAGAAACAATATTGTAACAGATTAAATAAAGACTTTTTAAAAGGTCCACATCCAAAAAAGTCCTTGGGGACTTTTCCTGGTGGTGCAGTGGGTAGGAATCCTCCTGCCAGTGCAGGGGACACAGGTTCAGTCCCTGGTCCGGGAGGATCCTACATGCCACAGAGCAACTGGGCCCATACACCACAACTACAGCAGCCTGCTTGCTGCAACTGCTGAAGCCTGCATGCTTGGAGCCTGCACTGCAGCAAGAAAAGCCACTTCAATGTGAAGCCCATGCACCCCAGCTAGAGAGTAGCCTGCCCTCACCACAGCTAGAGAAAAGCCTACACAGCAATGAAGACAAGCACAGCCAAAAAATAAAAATAAATAAGAAATGAAAATTTAAAAAAGAAGAAATGGTGGTGACTGTAGAGGGTAAAATTATGTTTGAAATCTTTAAACATTCAGTTCAGTTCAGTTGCTCAGTCCTGTCCAACTCTTTGTGACCCAATGGACTGCAGCACGCCAGGCCTCCCTGTCCATCACCAACTCCCAGAGATTGCTCAAACTCATGTCCATTGAGTCAGTGATACCATCCAACCATCTCATCCTCTGTCGTCCCCTTCTCCTCCTGCCTTCAGTCTTTCCCAACATCAGGGTCTTTTCAGATGAGTCAGTTCTTCGCATCAGATGGCCAAAGTATTGGAGTGTCAGCTTCAGCATCAGTCCTTCCAATGAATATTCAGGACTGATTTCCTTTAGGATGGACTGGTTTGATCCCCTTGCAGTCCAAGGAACTCGCAAGAGTCTTCTCAACACCACAGTTCAAAAGCATCAAGCAGCAATCTTGATTCCAGCTTGTGCTTCATCCAGCCCAGCATGTCGCATGATGTACTCTGCATATAAGTTAAATAAGCAGGGTGACAATATTCAGCTGTGACGTACTCCTTTCCCAACTTGGAACCAGTCTGTTGTTCCATGTCCAGTTCTAACTGTTGCTTCCTGACCTGCATACAGATTTCTCAAGAGGCAGGTCAGGTGGTCTGGTATTCCCATCTCTTTAAGAATTTTCCACAGTTTGTGGTGATCCACACAAAGGTTTTGGCATAGTCAACAAAGCAGAAATAGATGTTATTCTGGAACTCCCTTGCTTTTTCGATAATCCAGTGGATGTTGGCAATTTGATTTCTGCTTCCTCTGCCTTTTCTAGAACCAGCTTGAACATCTGGAAGTTAACGGTTCACATACTGTTGAAGCCTGGCATGGAGAATTTTGGGCATACTCTACTACTTTGTGCTCAGTGCTCAGTCATTTCAGTCGTGTCCGACTCTCTGCGACTCCATGGACCATGGCCCGCCAGGCTCCTCAGTCCATGGGATTCTCCAGGCAAGAGTACTGGAGTGGGTTGCCAGTTCCTTCTCCAACCGTGTAAGATGAGTGCAACTGTGTGGTAGTTTGAGCATTCTTTGGCATTTCCTTTCTTTGGGATTGGAATGAAAACTGACCTTTTCCAGTCCTGTGGCCACTGCTGAGTTTTCCATGTTTGCTGGCATATTGAGTGCAGCACTTTCACAGCATCATCTTTTAGGATTTGAAATAGCTCTACTGGAATCCCATCACCTCCACTAGCTTTAAACATTATTAGATGGTAGATTTTATGTCCATGATATTCTCCAGGCAAGACTACTGAAGTGGGTAGCCATTCCCTTCTCCAGGGTTCTTCCTGACCCAGGGATCAAACCCAAGTCTCCTGCATTGCAAGCAGATTCTTTACCATCTGAGCCACCAGGGAAGCTCTCTCGCTATATTTTGCTGCTGCTAAGTCGTTTCAGTCGTGTCCGACTCTGTGCGACCCCATAGACGGCAGCCCACCAGGCTCCGCCGTCCCTAGGATTCTCCAGGCGCTATATTTTAACCACAATTAAAAATAAACCCGACAAGAGCCAAACTTGTTTCGCTCAAGAGGCTTGGCTGCGGCGGCAGCAGCACCACGGACAGCTCCCGGCTCGCTCCCAGGAAGGAGGGGCCGCTACTTTACAGAAGTCCTGTCGCAAATGCTTTTCTTCTCCTCCATCCATCCAACTCCTACTCACTCCTCAGGGTCCAACTCACATAATCACCTCCCCTGCCCAACTCGGAGAAATCTCCCCATGCCCCACACAGCCACTCTACTCCAAAGATGTCTTTTTGCTGTTGTTTAGTCACTAAGTCGTGTTTGACTCTTTTGTGACCCCGTGGACTGTAGCCTGCCAGGCACCTCTATCCATGGAGTTTTGCAGGCAAGAATACTGGAGTGGGTTGCCATTTCCTTCTCCAGGGGATCTTCCCAACCCAGGGATCGAACCTGCGTCTCCTGCATTTGACAGGTGGATTCTTTACCACTGTGCCACTGGGGACTCTTACGTCAGCCCACACTCCCCTGTCCATTTGCTTCTCCGAGTAGGAGTTCTTTGAAAGCAAAGTCTTATTCATGTTTTGGACCCCAGTGCCCAGCACTAGAGCTAATCTGGATTCCTGGCTTAGTGTCTCTCCCCAGAGCTCCACTGCCTCCAGCCAGAAAGTGCAGAATCCAGACTTTGTCCCAGAGGCTCTGGGCTCTCCTCCTTTGGCTCAGAAGACCACAGCCACCAAACCAGTAAGAGGGGTGGTCACGTGAATAGAGTGTTGTTTGAGACCACAAACGGAACCTGCATCTATGGTGTCTACCTGCATTTCCCAATATCTTCTTTGAGTCGGGTGCAGCTGCCATGGTACATTACAGTGTACAAAAGAAACCAAGTCTCTTTTCTCTTGAAATTTCTATTCCAGTAAGTGGAGGGAGGGGAGTCCTAGAATAAACAAAGAAACAAGTAAATAATTTCAAACAATTGTGTTATGGGAAAAAAAAAAAAAAAGACTTCCCTGGCAGTCCAGTGGTTAATTAAGACTCTGTGCTTCCAATTCAGGGGGCATGAGTTCAATCCCTAGTGGGGTAACTAAGGTCCCACATGCCATGTGACATGGTCAAAAAAAAAAACCCCACTGTTTAAAATCATCTGTATTTTTGGGACTTACCCTGTGGTCCAGTGGTTAAGAACCTGCCTTGCAATGAGTGGATATGGGTTTGATCCCTGGCCACGAAACTAAGATCCCACATTCCACACACTCAAAAATTTAAAAAAAGAAATGCATCACTAGCCTTAAACATAGAATTAGCGTATCATTCAGCAAGGCCACTCCCAGGTATACACCCAAGTTCACCGAAAACAGGGATTCAAATAAATCCATGTACACCCACAACAGCGAAAATGTAGAAATACTTTTTGTTTATCTACTGATGGATGAATAAACCAAAAAATGGCACATGCATACATACAATGAAATATATGATTCAGCCAAAAAGATGAAGGAAGCACTGACACACACCATGATGCAGATGATCCTGGAAAAATGATGCTCAGTGAGAGAAGCCAGATACAGAAGATGGCATAGTGGATTATTCCATTGATATGAAATATCCTGAACAGGCAAATCCACAGAGACAGAAAGTGGATTAGTGGTTGCCAGGGGCTGGGAAGGGGGAATTAAAGGACTGCTTAATGGGTACGGATTTAGGGTGATGAAAAGTTCTGAAACTAGAGAGTGGTTATCATGGCACAACACCATGAATGTACTTAATGTCACTGAACCATACACTTTCAAATGGCTAAAGTGGTATATGTGATGCATACTTTGTACTTGTGTGCATGTGCTCAGTCATGTCCTAACTTTGTGACCTGATGGACTGCAGCCCGCCAGGCACCTCTGTCTATGGAACTTTCCAGACAAGAATACTGGAGTGGGTTGCCATGCCCTTTTCCAGGGGATCTTCCCAAGCCAGGGATCAAACTAGTATTTCCTGCATCTCCTGCATTGGCAGCTGGACTCTTTACTGCTGAGCCACCTGGGAAGCTGATGTGTATTTTACCACAGTGATAAAAAAAAATTATACTGAAAGACAAATCAGACTAGGTAATGGGATGAAGGATGATGGAGTAAGAGGTAAAGGTTGGGGGTGATCAGGGAAGACCTCTCTGAGCTGACACCTGAATAATTCAAACATCTGGGAGAAGGGCATTCCTGGCAGAGGGAACAGTTTGTGCAAAGGCCCTGTGGTGGGAATGAGCATGATGTGTTCACAGAACAAGTGAAAAACCACCACAGTGATTAAGAAGCACAGGAGAGAACAACAGGTATCCAACCCTGTTTGGGGTTATGTATTAAGTCTCTTGTGGCTGCCATAACAAAGTACCATACTAGGACACTCAAAACAATAGAAAAATGGGTTGTTGTTGTTTTATCATGCTGCATAGCATGTGTGATCTTAGTTCCCTGACCAGGGATTGAATCCAAGCCCCCTGCAATGGAAGCATGGAGTCTTAACCAGCGGACTGCCAGGAGAGTCCCAGAAATTTTTTTCTCTCCCAATTTTGGAGGCCAGAAATCTGAATATAGTGGCAAGGTTGGCGCCTTCTGGGGTCTGTGAGGAGAATCTGTTGGGTGCTCTCCCCCCACCTCCCAGCTTCTAGAGACCGCCAGCCATCCTTCATGTCCCCTGGCTTGTAGACGCCTCACCCTGATCTCTGCCTCCATCTCACATGGTGTCCCCCCTCCTTCTCTTCTCTCATGAAGTTACTTGTCGTGGGATTTAGGGCTCATCTGTAATCCAGGATGATCTCATCTGGAGATCTTTAACTTAATTCCACCTGCAAAGACCCTTTTTTTCCCAAATAAGGTTACATTCACAAGTTCCAGGGGCTAAAACATGGAGGTATCTTTTACCGGGGGCCGGGAGGCACCACTCAACCTGCTACCAGTCTAAACATAATCAGTAACAGCAGGAAACACGCACAGAACTCTTCTCATGCTGTGGTATGTGCCAAGCACCTAGCCCGGGTCACCTCATTAAATGCTGAAACGCCAGAAGCCTAACGTTTCCTTTTCGCAGATGAGGAAACTGAGGCCCAACAGGTACGATCACTTACCCAGTCGAGCCCCCCAGTTCGTGGCTGAGCCAGTGCTCAAACCCATTATGGTCTGATTTCAGAGAGTGTGCTCTTAACTCTATTCTACCGTCTTTCAGGGCGGGGCTACCGCACGCACACCTGCAGGGGGCGCCTTTCCCTCGGTGGCCCCGAGAGCGTGTGTCTTAAGAATCTTTCTGCCTCCCCAGCACCCAGCCTGGTCTTCGGCACATGGGTCATAGGAAGTGGTCAGCTGAGGGACCCACGAAGTGGGTACAGGAGGTTATTATTCCTTCTCATATTCCAAGGAATGAGGCCATCGCTGCCATTTATTTATTTATTTGTTCCTTGTTTTTGTTTTTAAATCTGTGATGCGCCATCAGGAATCATTTCCGCTTCTGCCCCCAGTGAGGCTCTTAGCACTGCTCCCCTCTCAGCCAATGGAGAGCACCGATTCTGCCAGGGGGCTGTGCTTTTTGGTCAGCCCTGCCCCCACCCACCCACCAAGCACACAAAAGCAGCATAATTGACTGTCTTAAAGGAAGCCGAGCCTCTGCCAGCTATGAGCTGGCGAGAAGAAAATACCTCGGGAGGCACAAGCTGAGACGACGATGACCCGAGACGCAGCCGCGGCCGAGCAAGGGGGAGTCGACCGCTAACTGCAAGCCTTCCCCGCCCGCCGCCCCAACATCCCTGGACAAAAAGCGCCCGTCTGCGCCCGCCGCGTTGCTCTGGGTGACCTTCCTTGGATGCAGAGTTCGCACTGAGCGCATCTTCCTCGGATGCTCTGAAGGCCCGGGGACCGGCGCCCGGGGCTCGTCTTTGTTTGCGCTCACCCGGGAGAGGCCGCGGAGGGAGCCGGTACTCGTGCGGAGGTGAGTCCACTTTGTCCCCGCCCTGTCGAGGAAGATCGTCCCCCATGTATCTGGGGGCTGCAAACCCGGCTTCTGGCAGATGGGCGGGTGGGAGCGGAGAGCCGGGGTACTTGGTGATTCTTGGAATGGCAACACCTCCATTTTTTCCCCACGCGGAGAAAACCATCCGCCGCGCGCGCGCACACACACACACATACACACCCACAAGGTTCACCTCGCGTGCCCACCGTTCACCTGGAAGGCAGAGGATTGCACCATTTCCAGGCTGTGTTGGGAGATTAGGCGGCTCAAACCCTCAGCTCCTCTCTGGGACGCTTCCTGCGAGACCGAAATGTAAACGTCCCAACCCTGTGCGTTTCCTATTTATAACGCCGTGAGCGGATTTGGAAAAAGGATTTGACAGAAGTGCACGTAAAGGCTTGTCTATGGGGTGGGGAGGAAGGGAGATGGTTACAGACAAGAGATGCCTCCTCCTGTGTCTGAACTTGTATGCGAGGGGCTGTTAATTCAGCACCATGGCAGAAAGGACCGCTTCTCAGCTTCCTCTCGCTGCCTCCTTATTCGATGGTCCTTGAATGTGAAGTGGGGACCAGAGGGCGGGAGTGTCCAGAGCCCAGCGGGACCCACCCACATCCCGGCGTTTAGAGGATCGTGGGGCATACATGTGAGGCTCCAGGCTCGGCTGTGGGTAAGAGTAGGGGTGGTGGCCCTTTTCGGGGGGCTGAGGTCACATTCATCTCAGCAGAAGGAAGACAGACGCAAAGACCACTCCCTTCATAAAGAAAATGAATTTCTACTGACGCGAACTTTCCCTTGTGGTAAGGTTCTGGGTGGCGGTTGCCCATAGCATCAGGACGAGATCTCTCTTCTCCCCCCGCCCCCCTCTTCCGTACTGCGTCTTTCTGTCCCTCCTCCATGAATGAGTGACGACATCCAGGGCAGTGACAAAATCGAGTGAGAAACTCTCACTGAATGGGGGAGGGTCACATTTCAGACACCCCCTCTCTCCTACCTGGCCCTCACCCTGCTCCCTCTGAGTCCTCCCTCTGAGCCCCAATCCCAAAGGCAGACCCACCATCCACAGGGGTTTCTGTCCACCGAGGGGCTTTGAAAGACACACCCAAATTGAGAGCCACCCACCGGCTTTAGAGGGGCAGCTGCGGCGTGGGGGAGGGGGGAGGGCTGGAGGCGGGACCTTAGGTGCTGGCAAGTGAAGATGACAACTTAATCTCAGCTCTACGGACGTTTGGGGCCAGATGATTTTTTATTCAGGGGGGACCATCCTGGACACTGGAAGGCATTGAGCAGCATCACTGTTCTCCACCCACTTGATGTCAGTAGCGCTCCCCCACCCCATGTGATAACTAAAAACATGCCTCCAAATATTACCAAGTGACTGGTGAGGGGGGAGGCACCATTACCCCCAACTGAGAACCACTGGCTTAAAAGCACAGAACCTGTGCTATTCGTTGAGTCATAAGATCTTGGGTGTAATTCCGAAAGGGATATTAGAGGTTATTTCTGGATCAAGTCTTTCATTGATAGACAGGGAAACTGAGGCAGGGGAAGCCTGCCATGCCTCAAGGCATGTTCATGTTCATGCCCCAAGTTCAGTCTCACTCAGCAGTTCTGACCACAGTCCCAGACAGCCCAGCACTTAAGCCACCATCTAGAGTGCTAACCCCACCCCACGCCTGCCCTCAGCTGGTTCCTCACAACGTTAAAAAGAAAATTGGCATTTTGTGGTTAGTGAGAAATTATGATCCTGATTCCCAACCCCAGGCACCTTCTCACTGTCTTTTTTAGTCCTAGGGTCAGGTTGTCAGGTCTTGCTTCTTCTTGGGGGCATGGGAGTAGCAGATAGAGGGGCAGGGGAGGTGGGCCAGAGAAGATAAAGGTGGTTAGGGGTTAACCAGGTCCTGTCTGAATGTCAATCCTGGCAAGGAAACTTAATTATTATCAGTCATTAGCACTTTAGTAGTATAAATGACTTTAATTGCATTTATGGCTTCCTAATTGAACCAAGGTAAGGGAGGGCAGGTGAACCATGGGGAGGGTGGATTTCAGAGCTTCACTGGGAGGTAGTTTATAACTGGAGGCTCAGCCCCTCCTTTGGGTTCAAATTCCTGACCCTCCCACATGGATTTTAAGCTTTCTATGTCTCTGTTTTCTCACCTGTGACATGGAGAAGCCTCATGGGTCCAGGCAGTGATTCAGTAAGATGACAGACACAAGTGCTCTTTGCAGATGGATGTCTGAAGTTCTGTGCATGGCTGGGGAATTGTCATTAGGATGATCGTCTAGTAAACCCTCCGTCCACAGCTCTTCTTCAGGATTCACTGCTACTTGAAGTCGGCACCTCTTCCCAGCTCTCATGGGGACCACCGAAGCCACACTCCGGATGGAGAACGTGGACGTGAAGGAAGAATGGCAGGACGAAGCTCTGCCCAGGTACGGCTGCCCCGGTCTGTGCGCCAGCCGTGGTGGGAGTGGCCCGGACCGGCATTTCTCCCAGGTGTGGTGCAGACACCTTAGTTGACTCGGCCAAGTTCATAATTGGTATTTGCTGACTTAAGATGGATTTTCCACCTCTCCCCGCCCACCTCTGCCAAAGTGCTAAAATAGCTCCCATTTCCACACTCTTGTAAGAATTCTAAACATTCTTCTATGAAGAAAACCATCTTATGGACTATTGGGCTTCCCTGGTGGCTCAGATGGTAAAGAATCTGCCTGCAGTGCAGGAGACCCAGGTTCGATTCCTAGATCAGAAAGATCCCCTGGAGTAGGAAATGGCTACCCACTCCAGTGTTCTTGTCTGGAGAATTCCATGGACTGAGGAGCCTGGTGGGCTACAGTCCATGGGGTCGCAAAGAGGTGGACATGACTGAGCAACTGATACTTTCATGGGCTGTTACAGTCTTCTTACCGGGGTTCCCAAGAATCCAGGTAATAGTGTGTTTTTATCTGCAGCAGCCAGATGGACTGTTTCATATCCCCGCTTAAAATCCCTGGGTCAAATGTTCATCCCTTGAAAAATCTGGGTTTCAGCCTCCACTTGCTCCTGCCACTCTCCACCCTTTGTGCCCTCCAGCCCCTGCTGCTCCCTTCCTGTTCCTTCTGTGCTGGGCTGGCTCTGATGTTCTGACTTTGCACTGGCTGTTCCCTCTGCCAGGAATGCTCTTCCCCAGACACCTGCCTTCCCCCACCTCCTTCAGATCTCCGCCCACTGGCCACCTTCTTAGAGAGGACCTCCTAGCCCTTTCATTACCCACCTCCCCCAGTTCTTAAATTGTTTCCTTCCTAAATAACAGCCCTCCCGAGATATCCATGTCCTAATCCCTCCCTGGAGAATATTTGTTAATGTGGCAAAAGGCACTTTGCAAATATGATTGAGTTAAGGATCTCAAAATGGGGAGATGACAATCTTGGATTGTTTAGGGGGAGGTCCTCAATGTAGTCACAGGATTCTGTATAAGACAGTGGTCCCCAACCTGTTTGGCACCAGGGACCAGTTTCACGGAAGACAGTTTTTCCACAGACCTGGGGTGGGGGCAAGGGGATGATTTCGGGATGATTCAAGTACATTACATTTATTGTGCACTGTATTTCTATTATTATTGCATCAGCTCCACCTCAGATCATTAGGCATTAGATCCCAGAGTTTGAGGACCCCTGGTATAAGAGGATGGCAGGGGACTTCCCTGGCTGTCCAATGGTTAAGACCCTGAGCTTCCAGCGAAGGGAGTGCAGGTTCAATCCCTGGTTGGGGAAGTAAGATCCTACATGCCTCAGGGCACAGTTGAAAAAAAAAGCTTGTCTTCCTTTGTAGACAAAGGAAGGTTTTTCTACAGGTGTAGGAGCTGTGATGATGACAGTAACAACTTGGAGTCATGGGAAGAAGAGACCACCTGGCCAGGGACACAGTAGCACTGCACTGGTTTCTCCTGGAGAAACCAGCCCCATGAAACTGATTTCAGACGTACTTCTGGTGTCTAGATTCATAAGAGAATACATCTGTGCTGTTTGAAGCCACTAAATTTGGAACAATTTGTTACAGCAGCCACAGGAGACTCATACAATCCAATATGCTGACTATTCCATACACTGGTTTACAATCTGTTCTCCACGATGGAGCCCATGAGAACAGGGGCCTTTGGTGTGATCACAGGCATACAGTTGGTGCTCAGTAGATATGGGTTAATGGATGACAGTCATTAGTAGGAATGAAAAATCATAAGAAGGGAGCCATGTGTGGCTGAGGTACTTGTCTCTGTTTTCTCCTCCAGCAAGGCATTAAGTAAGAGGAAATATCATCAGCACAGGCTCCCCCGATTCAACTCCTCATCTCCTTCCCACTTTTTTTTTCTTGGCCATGCTGCATGACTTGCAGGATCTCAGTTCCCCAACCGTGGATTTAACCCACGTCCTTTGCACTGCAATATAGATTCTTAACCACTGATCCACCAGGAAAGTCCCTCCCTCCCACTTTTTAAAAAATATTTATTTGGCTGCATGGAGTCTAAGCTTTGGCACACAGACTCTCTAGTTGTGGCACGTGGACTTGGTTGCCCCAAGGCATGTGGGTCTTAGTTCCCCGACCAAGGATCGAACCCATGTTCCCAGCATTGCAGGACAGATTCTTAACCGCTGGATCACCAGAGAAGTCCCTTCCTCCCACTGTAATACAAGGAGTTTATCCCAGGGAGATGATGCCCAAGAGTTAGTTGCATAACCATCTGGGAAGGAAGGTTAACGAGACTGGGCACATTCTTGGAAAAGAAAAGTTGGGAAGGAGTTCCAGCTCCAGAAAGTCTCAGTGGGTGAGGGTGCTGAGGGCAGAACTAGGCTGAGGGACAGGCATGAAAGGTTTGAGTCTAATCTAGGCTCTTTGGACTCGAATGGCCCCATATGTGCATAGTTTATACGCCCATCCTTTCAAAAGCAGAACAGGCTGATGGGGGAAGTCTAGAGCTTCCTGTCAACCTGTCCCAGGAGAAGCTGTGATGTTGAGGGCATCACCCCCTCATTTGAGAATCTTGGGCTTCTCGGCAGTCTAGTCCTTTTCACCCAAATCCTTGTGGCTCTTCCTCTTTTTTAAAAAAAACATTTAATTTATTTATTTAGCTTCCCTGGGTCTTAGTTTAGGCATGCAGGATCTTTAGTTGCAGCATTCAAACTCTTAGTTGCATCATGTGGGATCTAGTTCCCTGACCAGGGATCAAACCTAGGCCCCCTGCATTGGGAGCTCAGAGTCTTAGCCACTGGAACACTAGGGAAGCCCCCTTGTGGTTCTTACAGCAATAGATGCCCCACATCAGAATAACCAAGCATCTCTTGTCTGCCCAGTACCATTGTCTTCAGGAAGACTTAGTTTGAGAAGGAGATGGCAACTTCATTGGAGTCAAGCTCCTATTCATTCACCGTTAGAATGTTCTTTGTCCTACATTCCCCCGTGAAAGTCTTTCTCTTCAATTCAATACAAGGAGCACTGTTGCCAGGTTGTGTAGAAAGGGGTTTCATGGGACTTCCTGGCAGTCCAGTGGTTAAGACTCTGCACTTCCAATGAAGGGAATGCAGGTTTGATCCCTGGTCAGGGAACTAAGATCCCACATGCTGTGCGGTTTGGCCAGAAAATAAACTAAAAAATTTTTTGAAAGAAAAGGGATCTCATGATACCTGGCGGTTTGGGTGGATTAAAGATCATTTTTCTAACTTTTTATTTTGAATTGGGGTATAGCTGATCAACAGTGTTGCGACACTTTCAGGTGAACAGTGGAGGGACTCAGCCATACATATTCATGTATCTGTTTTCCCCCCAACTCCCCTCCCATCCAGGCTGCTACATAACATTGAGCAGAGTTCCCTGTGCTATACAGTAAGTCTTTGTTGGTTTTCCATTTTAAATGTAGCAGCGTGTATAAAAGTTTTGGCAGGGGCTCCTCCCATGGCTAAAAATGCCCCAGAGTGGGCAAGAGCCAGCCACCTTGAGGAGCTGTCCCTCATCTGTGAAAGGTCTGTTTTGTCCCACGAAAAAGGTGAAATTAGATGGGTGATCTCAGTGGGTTCCAAGCGCTCAGCACCAAGCGCTCTGGGGGTTTAGAAACATCTCCAACCAGTCTCAGCATCACTCACCTTGTGGTCCCATGAACTCTGACCTCCACTGAGACCAAAGCATTCCCAGGTCCAGACTTCAAAAACCTTCTGATTCAACCCCGCCTCCCCAGGCGGCAAACTCCAAGCCTTCCTGGACATTAAAAAAAAAAAATTATCTGATGACAGCACAAAACTCACTTTGCTCACTCTAGTTTTATTTCAAGCAACACAGCGGAAACAAGAGGGCATGAGCTGTGGAACCAGACGCCAGTGGGTTCAGATTCCAATTCTCTGATGGGTTTGTGCAGCCACCTCGGACAGCTCTTTGAGCATCTTTGTGCCTCAGTTTTCCTACCTGTAGAATAGGGACAGTCATTCCTGGCTCACAAAGTGGTTTGAGAATTTGATGCTGCCTGCAGCATCATTTTTCTTTTCCTTATTTTTTATGTATTTATCTTTTGGCTGCACCTCAGAGGTAGACGGGATCTTAGTTCCCCAACCATGCACCCTCTGCAGTGGAATCTCGGCGTCGTAACCACTGGACCATGAGGGAAGACTCAACATTATTCTTTTTTTTTTTTTTTAAGTTTTCTTTGGTATGGACCATTTTTAAAGTCTTTATTGAATTTGTTACAATATTACTTCTGTTTTATGTTTTGGTTTTTTGATTATAAGGCAGGTGGGAGCCTAGCTCCCCAACCCCAGGGATTGAACCCTCAGCCCCTGCATTGGGAGGGGAGGTCCTCACCACTGGACCCCCAGGGAAGTCCCAGCATCATTGTTATCAGCTTGTATCTCCTTCACTCTGGTTCCTTTTACCCATCCCCCACCCCCCATAAAAGAGACCCTCCTCTCCCAAGCCTCCTTGAGACAAAGTGGGGCTGACTGCAGCTGCACGTGTGAATTTCAAGTGAGTTTCCCCAGCTGCAGAGGGCTCCTCTCCCCCATTCAGTGGTTCAGTGTTCACAGGATAGTGGCTGGCTGTGCAGCCCCCGGTTGGGAACATGCCTTCGTTGAGGCAATGTCCTCCTCATTCTGGGAGGAGTGAGTAAAGCTCCTTATACAGTGTCCAGATGCAGCCCAACATAAGCACCTTTGTCTGAGTCAGACAACCCCTGATTCTATTCCTTCCAGGACAGCGATCCCTTCCTGGGACCTCTCCCAGCTTCCCCTGGGTGTGTCCGGGCATGCAAACTGTGCCTGTTTTCTGCAGTGTCTTTCCACACTTCTGCAGATTCCCATGGACTATAGCTGAGGGCTGCCTGGAGATGACCCATTCACTGCCTCCTTTGCCCATCCATTCATTCTAGCGATGTGCACCAACTGTGCCAGGCCATGGATGAGACGCTAGGGACACCTGGCAAACAGGAGAGATGCCCTCGTGGCATGCTGGAAGGCTAGGGAAGAGACAGGTAGTCCCTTATAACCTCACCGGCCAATGGAAAATTGCAGCTAGATTCTTGGCACCTGGAGCAAGCCTGGGTGGGGTCTGACTGGGTTGGGGAGGTTAGAGGAGGAGCTGACCTTGAGCTGTGAAGGATGATGAGGGGGGAACAGGGAAAAGAGGCTGAGGGTAGCAATCAAGCATTCCAAGCAAAGAGAGCAGCATGTGCAAAGGCCCTGGGGCCAGCAGAAGCAAATTGAGGGACTGAAGGAAAGTTGGGTGGGGAAACTGAGGACCTAGGTGGGGAAGGGTTTGGCCAGCATCTCACAGCTAAGGAGGTGGGTGCAGGATTAGGTGTCTCACCCTGTGGGTTTTGTTTGTAAATTTTTTTTCTTTTTCGGGGGGCTGTGCTAGGTCTTGCCGCATCTGAGCTCTTCATTGTGTTTGTAGTTTTTTTTTCCTTTTCTTTATTGGAGTATAGTCAATGATGCCATCCAACAGAGGATGAGATGGTTGGATGGCATCATCGACTCAATGGACATGAGTTTGAACAAACTCCGAAGGATAGTGAAGGACAGAGAAGCCTGGCATGCAGCAGTTCATGGGATCGTGAAGAGTCAGACACGACTTAGCAACTAAACAATAACAAATAGTTGATTAACAATGTGTTAGTATCTGCTGTGCAGCAAAGTGAGTCAGTTATATGTATACACATATTCACTCTTTTTATAAATTCTATTCCCATATAGGTCATTACAGAGCATCGAAGAGAGTTCCCTGTGCTATACAGTAGGTCCTTTTTAGTTATTTATTTTATATATGGTAGTGTGTATGGGCTTTCCCAGTGGCTCAGCGACAAAAAAAAAAAAAAATCTGCCTGCAATGCAGGAGACACGGGTCCAATCCCTGGGTTGGGAAGATCCCTCAGAGGAGGGCATGGCAACCCAATCCAATATTCTTGTCTGGAGAATCCCATGGACAGAGGAGCCTGGTGGGCTACAGTCCATAGGGTCGCAAAGAGTCGGACACGACTGAAGCGACTGAGCACAGACAGTAAGTACATGTCAATCCCAATCTCCCAATTTATCCCTCTCCCTTGTAACTTTTTATTCTGACATAGTCCCAAGCTTAGAAAATAAAAATTATAAGAATGGTGTAAGGAATATCTGTAAACTTTTACCCAGATTTGCTGACTCTTAAGATTTTATTGATACTTCGTTTATTGTTCTCTCTTTCCCTCCTCTCTCTGTCTCTCTCTGTGTCTGTTTGTTATCTGTCTATCTACCTATGCTCAGTCTCTGTCTATATGTGCCCATCCCTGCACAGGGTAGGCCAAGCATGCTCCCTCTCCTAGTTCAACGCACACACAGCAGTGACTTCATGTTGTCCAGCTCAGCAGTCCTAAAAACTGTCAGGCAGGAGCCGTGGGTTTAGAGCAGGAAGTGATGGGGAGCCCTGCGCATCCACTGTCCCCCACCCACTCCGCTTTCTCTTTCCTGCACTCCAGTGATGCTGGGCTGTCACAACAGAATACAGCACATGGGGCAGCTTCAACAGCAGGTGTTTATTCTCCACAGCTCTGGAGGCTCTGTGTCTGAGATCATGGTGCCAGCAGGGCTGGCTTCTGTTGAGGGCTCTCTTCCTGGCTTCTTGCTTTCCTCTGTGTTCAGTGGTAGAGAGAGAGCTTTCTTGTGGCTCTCCCTCCTCTTGTAAGGCCACAGTCCTAAGGGATCAGGACCCCACACATTTTTTTTTTGACCGCTCATGTGGGATCTTAGTTCCTCAACCAGGGATCGAACCCCCACTTCCTGCAGTAGAAGGGTGGAGTCCCAACCACTGGACCGCCAGAAAGGTCCCAGGGCTATACACTTTTGACCTCCTTAAATCTCAATTGCCTCCTAAAGACCCTATCTCCAAACATAGTCATACTGGGCATTGGGAGAACACAGTTAGGTCCAGAACATCCTGTTTGCATCCGCTGAGCCAGAGTGACTGCCGGGGATGAAGTAGGGTATAGGGAGCAAGGGCTGGGAGGTCTGTGCTTCTGCTCACAACCCCAGGCTTTCTTTTTTAAAAATATTTCTTTACCTTGCCAGGTCTTAGTTGTAGCTAGATCTGTCGTTACGGCACGTGGGATCTAGTTCCCTGACCAGGGATCAAACACAGGCCTCCTGCATTGGGAGTGTGGAGTATTAGCCACTGGACCACCAACGAAGTTCCCCAACAAGGCTTTCTGATCCAGCCAAGAGGTGATAGTGTTGGGGGAGACCAGAACAAGATGAATGGAAAAAGGTGTCAGAAAGTGCAGAGAAGGGTAGATTTATCTGAGTGTCTGAAACCACCAAAGTTGCCTGTAATTTTTGAAGGCCTCTCCGCAGTTCCCTCAACTTAGGTTTGCAAGAGTCCTATTGTAAGCCCTGGAGCTGCTAGTCCAGCTTTGAGCCTCAGAAAAGCCTACGTAATGCTCAGAAAGAGTTTTTGCTGTTACCCTGCACCAGAGGTGGCTGTGGATCAGGCAGAAGCAGAGGCTGGGAAGCCCTGGAGGGGAGACTGAGGCAGCGCGGCCAGTCTGAAGGCCATCAAAGACCTGGAGCACTGTTTGGGAAGCAGTGCTCAGTTGTGTCCGACTCTTTGGGACCCCATGGACTGTAATCTGCCAGGTTCCTCGGTCCATAGGATTTCCCAGGCAACAATACTGGAGTGGGTTGTCATTCCCTTTTCCAGTGATCTTCCCAACCCAGGGATCAAACCTGTGTCTCCTGCATTGGCAGGCAGATTCTTTCACCACTGAGCCACCTGGGAAGTCCCTTGGGAAGCAGGAGGCATATTCAAAGGTCCTGGGGCCCATAGTTTATTCCCAATTCCTTTCTTTCACACCATGAGTAATATTAAGACAGAGTCTAGAACCTGAGAGTAGAACTAGGTCTAGGGGTCACCTCTGAAGCCAGAACTATTGCAATATCAGCTGATTCTGAGTGACAGGTATTTCTTGATTTTGGCCTTTCCCCGCCACTTGCAAAATGTGCCCTGACTCAATCTTTCCTTCAACAGACCCTTGCTGAGGGCTGCTTCTTCCAGGGCCAGGCCTGTGACTCACCAAAGCAAGAGAGGAAGAGGCAGAATGCAGGGATAAGGTGGAGGTCAGATTCAGACAGGGTCTTCTAGAGGACACTGACCCAGCCTCAAAGGCTAAGTAATTTCACTGGGCAAAGAAAGCAGGAAGTGGCCCCTCTAGTCAGTGGGGGCAGGATGTGCAAAGGCATTGGGGCAGTGAGGACCTTCGCATGGTAGGGACTGCAGTATGTAAGAGAGCCTGGTTAGATCACAGGTGTCAGGGTGGAGGGTTCACAGACATCATGTCCAGAAGGAATGCCCAGGAGGGAAGTTTGGATAGTGCTTTAACAAAGTACCACAGCTGGCTTAAAACAAGAGACGTTTTCTCTCACATTTCTGGAGGCTAAACATCCAAAATCAAGGTGTCAGCAGGGCCATCCTCCCTCTGAAGGTGCTAGGGAAGGATCCTCACTGCCTCTTCCTGCTTCCGATGGTGGTTGGTCATCCTTGGTGTTCTTTGGCTTGTAGATGCATCACTTCTTGCCTCCATCTCTTTTTTTAAGCTTGTGTTTTATTTTTTAGTTTTTTAAAAAAATTTTGGCGTATAGTTGGTTTCCAACATTGTGTTAGTTTCAGGTGTACAGCAAAGTGAGTCAGTCTTATACATATACATGTATCCACTCTTTTTTAGATTCTGTTCCCATATAGGTCATTATAGGTCAGAGCACCGAGTAGAGTTCCCTATACTATATGACAGGTCCTTATTTATCTATTTTATGTATAGTAGTGTGTATGGTTGGATAGCATCACTGATTCAATGGACATGAACTTGGGCAAACCCCAGGAGATAGTGAGGGACAGGGAGGCCTGGCATGCTGCAGTCCATGGAGTTGCAAAAGTCAGGCTTGCCTTAGTGACCGAACAACAACAACAAAGTATGTATATGTCCATCTTAATCTTCCTATTTATCTCCCCGAGTACCCTCTGGTAACCATAAGTTTATTTTCTACATCTGTAACTCTTTCTGTTTTGTAGATAAGTTCATTTGTATCACTTTTTTAGATCCCACATATAACAATATCATGATATTTGTCTTTCTCTGTCTGACTTACTTCACTCAATATGACAATCTCAAGGTATATCCTTGTTGCTGCGAATGGCATTATTTTGCTCTTTCTTATGGTTATAATATTCCATGGTCTATATGTCCCACATCTTCTATACCCATTCATCCATCGGTGGGCATTTAGGTTGCTTCCGTCTTAGCCATTGTAAATAGTGCTGCAATGAACCTAAGGGTCTATATATTTTCAAATTTTATTTTTCTCTGGATATATGCCCAGGAGTGGGATTTCTGGATCATAGCGTGACTCTATTTTTAGTTTTTGAAGGAACTTCCATACCGTTCTCATAGTGACTGCACCAATTTACATTCCCACCAACAGTGTAGGAGGGTTCCCTTTCCTCCACACCTTCTCCAGTATGTATTGTTTGCAGACTTTTTGATGATGGCCATTTGGACCAGTGTGAGGTGGTACCTCATTGTAGTTTTGATTTTGCATCTGCCTCCATCTTCCCATGGCCCTCTCCTCTGTGTGTGTGTCCAAACTTCCCTCTTCTTATGAGCCCACCAGTGAGTCTCGTATGACTTCATCTTAACTTAACAATGTCTGCAACTATTCCAAATAGGTCACATTCCTAGGTACTAGGAGTTCAGACCTGAGTTAACGTTTTGAGGGGATGCAAGCCAACCCACACCAGAAGGATAAAGCCACCACACTGTACACCTGGTGGAGTCGAGGGACCCCACTTTCCACATGGGTTTCCCAACACAGACAGAAAGCAGGTGCTACATGGAGCCATCTGGATCCACTTGGAGTTTGTGAAGGGGTTTCAGATCTGCAGAAGCTGAGATCTTTCTGATGCTTGAGGAATTAACCCCAGTACTTTGGCCCTGTGATGTGAAGAGCTGACTCATTGGAAAAGACCCTGATGCCGGAAAAGATTGAAGGCAGGAAGAGAAGGAGACAGAAGGTGAGATGGTTGGATGGCATCGCCGACTCAATGGACATGGATTTGAGCAAGCTCCAGGAGTTGGTGGAGGATAGGGAAGCCTGGCGTGCTGCAGCCCATAGGGTCGCAGAGTCAGATGCAACTTAGCAACTGAACAACACTTGGCTTTGAAAGCTGCAGCACTGTGGACCTGAGGGGCTGGTGCACATGTGCAGACTGGGCACAAGGGGGCAGTAGTGGGCAGTGACTGGACTCAGCTCAGCCGCTATGAACGGTTCAGCCCTCCCTGCTCTCCCTGGTTTAACCTTGGTTTCCTCCTCTGTGAAACGGTCTCCTTGCCTCATGGGAATGCTGTGAGGAGCAAATAAGATGATGCATTTCAACGGGATGTCAACATTTCAACACAGGGAGTGTCCTGCCGTGGGGTAAATGATGGTTCTAGCTGATTTTAGCACACAGAACTTCAGCCTCAAACTGACGGGTGCAGGGAAGGCAGAGTCAATGAGAAAAGGAACTAGAAGGAAATTCCAACATCCAGGTGAGCAGGGCTGGCGGACAGTCAGCTCCTGGTGGTGGTTACCGTACAAGGAAGGCAGCTCTGATTCAAGAAAAGACTGAAATCTAGACTTTTTGTGTCTCATCTCTGATTTGACAGCGAGTTTAAAATGTTGTGAAATGCTGTGTGGGCAGGACAGAGCTAGCGGCGGTTCATCAGCTATCAGTCTGCAATTTGGGAGCACAGTTTTGGGTAACCTTGCAAGTAGGCGATGCACCTCCTGTCCTCGAACCCTGGACGTATTTGTGAATTACCAGCTGCCTTCCCCATGTTCAGAGCATGGGTGTCAGCTACAGACCAGAGGGACAGAGCAACGTGTACATGAAACGGGCATGTGAGTTGTCTCATCTCAATCTGAAAGAAAGATGCCTCTTTAAAACCTTCTGACTTAATCCGAACCTTGTTTTTTGCTTTTTTAAATGGAGGTGAAATTTCCATAATATAAAAATAGCCATCTTAAATGCACAACTCATCTGTTGTGCAACCATCAACTCTAGTTCTAAAACATTCCATCACCCCAAAATGAAACCATTCCCATTAGCAGTCACTCCCCATTTCCCTGGCAACCACAAACCCACTGACCCTAATGCTTGGTAGGATTGGGGGCAGGAGGAGAAGGGGACGACAGAGGATGAGATGGTTGGATGGCATCACCGACTCGATGGACATGGGTTTGGGTAGACTCCGGGAGTTGGTGATGGACAGAGAGGCCTGGCATGCTGCAATTCATGGGGTCGCAAAGAGTCGGACATGACTGAGCGACTGAACTGAACTGATGTCTGTGGATTTGCCTGTTTTTAATGTCTCATATAAATGGAATCACACCATGTGTGTCCTTCTGCATCTGGCTTCTCTCACTGAGCATCCTGTTCTCAGGATCCCTCCACATGGTAGCCAGTGTCAGCACTTCTCTCCTTTTCCAAGCTGAATAATATTCTAGTTTGTGGATGGACCATGTTTTGTTTACCCATTCATCACTTGATAGACATTTGGGTTGTCTCCAGTGTGATCATGCTGCTGTAAGCATTCGGGTATGAGAGTTTGCATGGATATGTGTCTTCATTTCTTTTGCACCTCGGCTTAGTTTTGACTTTTGACCTCCGTAAGAGCAGGGCGTCACCCAATTCATCCTTTACCTCCAAGACCCACCAATACTCCTGGAAGATAGTGGTTACTCAAAGAACATTTAAAGGATGGTGAATGGGAGAAAGGTGGGCGGGGTGGGGGAAGGGTGTGGAGGAAGATGCATGAATAGATTCCACCCTGCAGAGGGTGGCAGTTCATGCCCTATGAAGAACAGAGGCGATGGAATAAATGTGTACTTGTTGTTGTTCAGCCACTAAGTCATGTCTGACTCTTTGCAACCCCATGGACTGCAGCACACCAGGCTGTCCTTCACTATCTCCCAGAGTTTGCTTAAGTTCATGTCCATTGAGTTGATGATGCCATCCAACCATCTCCTCCTCTGTCGTCGCCTCCTCCTCTTGCCCTCAATCTTTCCCAGCATCAGGGTCTTTTCCAATGAGCCAACTCATTGGAAGCGCCGAAGTATTGGAGCTTCAGCTTCAGCATCAGTCCTTCCAGTGAATATTCAGGATTGATTTCCTTTAGGATTAACAAGGGACTCAAGAGTCTTCTGCAGCACCACAATTCGAAAAGAAAAGAAAAAACGCCCTACTGTCCTTCTCCATCAAAACAGCTCCCCGTTTAGCTGAGTTGGCACTGCTGAGTTGTAGAGATGAATTACCGCTGCAGTGCTTCCCTGAGTCAGCAGGCTCTGCAGCTCCAGCCCCTGACAGCCCTGTGCGCTCTGCAAACCCTTCTGCCTGAGTATTTCCCTGGGGAGCAAAGGAGCCGGAGCACATGGGTCAGAATCAGGCAGAGTGAGCTGTGGTCCAAAAAACAGTCTGGGCATTGCCAGGAAAAGCAGGTCTTATTTTGCAAATTCGTGCTCCACCAGTTAAAGGGGCACAGATGCATAGCTGGCTGCCTTTCTCTTTTTAAAATTTTACTTTTTAGTAGCTTTAGATTTACAGAAAAGTTGCAAGAATATTACAGAAAACTTCCAAACACACCCCTCGTGTAATTAACATCTTACATGAGGCTGATACCTATGTTACAATTAATAGACTGGTATTGATACATCATTACTAACCAAAGTCCACAATTTATTGAGATATCCATAGTAATTTTCTCCTAATATTCTTTTTCTTTCCTAGGATCCCACCCAAGATCCCATGTAACATTTAGTCATCATGTCTCCTTAGGTTTCTCAGACTTTAAAAAAGAAAAAGATTTTTTGATGTAGACCATTTTTTAATTCTTTATTGAATTTGTTACAACGTTGCTTCTGTTTTAAGTTCTGGTTTTCTAGCCAGGAGGCATGTGGGATCATAGCTCCCCTAACCAGGGATCGAACCCTCGCCCTCTGCATTGGTAGGCAAGGTCTTAACCATTGGACCTCCAGGGAAGTCCATCACAGACTTTCCTTGTTGTTGATGCCCTTGACAGCTTTGAGGAGGACTGGGGTCAGAGATTTTGTAGAACTTCCCTCCGTGGGAGTTTGTCTGGTGTTTTTCTCACCGTGACACTGGAGCGCTGGGTGTGGAGAGGAGGACACAGGTGAGGGACTGTCTCATCCATCATCTTGGGGTGCCTGTCATCAGCATGACTCTTCCTTGGTGTTGACCTGCATCCCCGGGCTGAGGTCGTGCTGGTCACGTGTCTCCACTGTAGAGTCACACCTCCCTTCTTCCCATACTGTCCCTTTTGGAAGGAAGTCACCGTGCCCAGCTCATGCTCACAGAGAAGAAGTTACTCTCCATCTTCTTGGGGATAGAGTATTTACATACATTATTTGAACTTCTTCTGTGCAAGAAAAATTTGTCTCTTCTCTCCATGTTTATTTATTCAATCACTTGCTTACTTCTGTATGGACTCGTGGACATTTTATTTTGTACTTTGAATCACCATCCAATACTTCATGATATATTTTGTTGGTCAGCCCTGTCCAGCATGGGCCATGGAGACCTCTCTCAGTTGTCTGCTATGTCTGTCGGGCAATTTCTGGCTCATCAGAGACCAAACCCTGTGGGGTCAGCCCATGAAGAATGCTGCTTATATTCCAAATATAGTATAGATGAGACCCTCCTTTTCTCTGGGCCCCAGCTTTTACTATCCAAAAAAAAAAGTTTAGGGACTTCCGTGGTTCACCTTCCAATGCAGGGGGCAAGGGTTCCATCCCTAGTGGGAGAGCTAAGATCCCACATGCGGCAAAAAAAAAATCAAAACATTTAAAAAAAAAAGCAACATTGTAACAAATTCAATATGTGTGTATGTTAGAGGCTTCAGTCATGTCTGACTCTTTGCCCCACCATAGACTGTGGCCTACCAGGCTCCTCTATCCATGAGATTCTCCAGGTAAGAATACTGGAGTGGGTTTCCATGCCCTCCTCCAGAGGATCTTCCCAACTCAGGGATCGAACCCAGGTCTCTTACATTGCAGGCTAATTCTTTACTGTCTGAGTCACCAGGGAAGCCCAACAAATGGTCCATATCGAACAAAAAGTATTAAAAAAAAGGCTTAATATTTTTTAGATGATCTGATGAGAGCCCTCTGGCACTGATGGTTTGTGATTTTCTGTGCTCATGAACAGATGTATTTTCTCCCAGTGATTTCCCAAAACTAAACAAATTCTGTTGCTACCATTCTGTCTGAACTCCACACTTCTGCGGCTGGACTTGTGGTGCCTGGTGGCTGGTGTCCACTCCTGGCTGGGTCTGCAGGCCACTCCAGGAAGAGACGGGGATGGACTTGCTTGGCAGCCCCACAGAAGACACATCCTGTAAGTTTCCATGCATGCAGAAATGGGCACACGATCTGGGCTCTGCCCAGGACTGTAACTGTAGAAATGTCAGAGGCCGTGCCTCCTGGGTGGAATGTCAAAAAAGGGGGTTGTTCACTTCCAAGGCCTGTAGGGAAAAGCAACTGTGGTGGTGGCCCAGAGATGTGTGTGGGCACCATCATGAAGTCATTGTGTGGTATTGCTGTGTGTCCTTGAACTGGTGGCTCAGCCTTTCTGTGCCTCCAATTCCATATGTACTAAATTCAGGTAGTGAGCCTTCCACAGAAGGGGTATACAAGGATTAAATAAGATGATTTATGTAAAGTGCCCAGGGGATAATACCAGGCATAAAATCAGGAGGGCTCTCCTGCCCTGAGCACTCAAGAGGGCTCATGGGTCTGAGGACGCAAAGGCCTAGACTTTGAAAACAGGGGGTCTAGGGCAGCCAGATGGGCTACCTCAAACACATGTTCTCCTCGATGGCATCTCCTGGCAGAGTCCTGCTGAGAGCTCGCATTCTGCCTGCATTTCCCCCATGTAGCCCATCACAGAGCCCACCCTAGAGGGGAAAGACTGCCCAGAGAGGGGCAGCCACATCCCTGAGGTCACACAGCAGCGAGTACCAACTCTGCCTACCCCCATACCATACTATGCCCATGAGCCAGGTAGGGGGATCAAGTTGTCCCAGTTCTCTGGGGCCGATCTGTATGGATCTGAATGGTTGGTCACCCTAGAGTACCAGCCATTTTTCCCACCTGAGCATATATTCTCTGCCCAGTGTTGTCACATCCCCACGGGGTGACCTTGGGTGACTCCCTTCTCCCCTCTGGGCCTCCACTTCCCACTTCTGTAAAACGAGGGGTGTGTGGTAACAGTACCTCACTTCCTAGGTGTGACTGCCTCAATGATGGCCCCCAAAGGTATCCAGATTCTAATTCTAGGAAACCACGAATGTTCCCTCAGGTGGCAAAAGCAATTTTGCAGATAGGATTAAGTTAAGGAACTTGAGGGACCTCCCTGGTGGCTCAGTGGTAAAGAATCTGCCTGCCAATGCAGGAGACATGGGTTCAATCCCTGATCCGGGAAGATCCCACATGCTGTGGAGCAACTAAACCCATGCACCACAACTACCTAGCCCACACTCTAGAGGCCGTGCTCAGCAACAAGAGAAGCCACCTCAGTGAGAAGCCTGTGCACCACAACTAGAGAGTAGCCCCTGCTTGCTGCAACTAGAGAAAGCCTGCATGCAGCAACAAGACCCAGTGCAGGCAGAAATAAATAAGCAAATTAATTAATTAATTAAATTATTTTTTTTTTTTAAAGAAATTTGAGACGGGGGATGTGATCGTTAATTGTATAGATTCACTTGATTGGCCCATGGTAGCCAGCTACATGGTCAAACATGATTTTAGATATTTCCATGGAGGGTGTTTTCTAAATGAGATTTATATTTAAATTCATGCACTTTGAATAAAGCAGATCGCCTTTCATTGTGTGGGTGGGCCACATTTAATCAGTTGAAGGGTTCAAGATGTGGGGGCTTCAGGGCAGGAAATTCAGGTGTGATTCATCCTGGGGCAAAATTCCTCTCCAACTGTGAACCTACGAAATCAAGCAATTTCTCTGCTTCCAAAGTACAAAGGTGAGACAGGGACAGAATAAATATTCCCACTGCAAATGAGAGAAATTGGAAGGATGAAAGGATCACGAGTCCCAGTGAGTCTGAAATTTGGCAGGGCAAATTCCACTAGATATTTTTAAAGGCAAATTCCACTAGGTTTTAAGGCTGAAGAATCATCCTCTTTGGTTCAATGCCCTTTCCTCCGGGTCTATATGGTGACATTACCGCCTCTGTGATTCCCTGCACTTTCAATCTTGCAGTCACCATGCTGTGATCCACAACCTGATCCCACCAGCAAAAGCAGCAGTATTCTTTTTAACATATTTATTTCTTTGGGTGGGTTGGGTCTTAGTTATGGTGCACAGGCTTGTTCCATGGCATGTGGGATCTTAGTTCCCGGAAGAATGAAAATAGTCCCTCAGTCATGTCCGACTCTTTGCGACCCCATGGACTGCAGCCCACCAGGCTCCTCTGTCCATGGAATTCTCCAGGCAAGAATGCTGGGGTGGGTTGCCATGCCCTTCTCCAGGGGATCTTCCTGACCCAGGGATCGAACCCGGGTCTCCTGCATTGCGGGCGGTTTCTTTACCATCTGAGCCACCAGGGAAGCCAGAATCAAACAAAATTCCCTGCATTGCAAGACAGATTCTTAAGCACTGGACCACCAGGTTAAGCAGTATTTTAAATCAAGCACACCTGATTCACTGCTCCCAACACATTTCCCGTGAAAAAGGCAGGGTAAGTTGAGAGGACCAGGGTCATATCCCTGGGAAGGTCCTTGCCTCAATGTCCCCATCTGTAAAATGGGTAATATTTCCCACCACACAAAGTCATGGTGAGAGCAGGAAATTATGTCAGTGCCTCATACATAGCAGACACTCAGTAAACGTGACTTATGGGATTTTTTATTACTTTTTTTTTCATTTTATTTATTTATTTATTTTTGGCTGTGCTAGGCCTTCATTGCTGTGCGAGGGCTTTCTCTAGTTGCAGCAAGCGAGAGCTACTCTCTATTTGCAGTATGCAGGCTTTTCATTGAAGTGGCTTCTCTTGTTGCAGAGCACGGGCTCTAGAATGCAGGTTCAGTCATTGTGGTGCTCCAGCTTCCTTGATCCGAGGCATGTGGGATCTTCCCAGGTCAAGGATTGAACTTGTGTCTTCTGAATTAGCAGGCAGATTCCTAACCACTAGACCACCAGGGAGGTCTGTAACTTGCGTCTTTATAATTTTCTGCCAAAATGCACATTTCTATCCCAAAGTGTTTCTTGAAGCAGTCTGACCTGTTGCTTAGGGATCGAGAGATTCAAAGTGAAAAAATATATATATATGAGATTCAAAATGAAAAAAAAAGGTAGTCCAAGGATTTCCCTGGTGGTTCAGTGTCTGACTCCAAGCTCCCAATGCAGGGGACACAGGTTTGATCCCTGGTCAGGGAACTAGATCCCACATGCTGCAAGTAAGACCCAGCACAGTCAAATAGGTAAACAAAAATAAATACTTTAAAAAAATGTGGTCCATTTAATTATGAATCTATGAATGTCATCCAATATAAGAGAGGGGTGAGATTCTCCTTGATGTTGTTCAGTTGCTCAGTTGTGTCCAACTCTCTGCGACTCCATAGACTGCAGCATACCAGGATTCCCTGTCCTTCACTATCTCCTGGGGTTTGCTCAGACTCATGTCCATTGAGTTGGTGAGGGACTCTCCTACTGGTTTATTGATTTTTGTCTTCAAAGTCTGTGTAATGAAAGAGGGAGAATTTCTGGGGTCTCTGGAAGGTCAGCCTCTTTTCCCAGAGCTGCCTTTGGGGGAGGGGATGGCTTTCCTCCCCTTGTAAACCCCATAAGCCTGAGGGGTAAGCTCTGCTCCAAGGGCTGTTAGATAGTTTTAACCCCTTGGGGGCAGCCCAGGAGGTGAAACCACCTTTTATAAGGAGACCAGAGTCCAGGCTAAGAGTCTTTAGGAGGAAGTGGTCCAAACCATAGGGAATATCCACCCCCATGGGGTTCAGAGTGACGTGAGAAGATCCTGCCTCCCTGTACCTCAGTTTACTCATCTGTCCATCGGGGCAGTAGCAAGGCTGCAACTGACTTAGCAGTAAAGAATCCGCCTGCCAATGCAGGAGATCCAGGAGACACAAGAGACACGGATTCAATCCCTGGGTCGGGAAGATCCCCTGGAGGAGGGCATGGCAACCCACTTCAGTATTCTTGCCTGAAGGATCCCATGGATAGAGGAGCCTAGCAGGCTACAGTCCATGGGGTGGAAAACAGTCAGACATGACTGAGCACACATATCTGTCTAGAGAAGTCGGAACATGAAAATGTGGGCTAAGGCTTGGCAGAGGGCCTGGCCTGTGTTATGTGATCGCTACAAGTTAATTGTTAGAGTCACACATCCCAGAAAGGCAAAAAGCAGAACTCGGACATTCTCCATCAGCCTTAGCCAGAGGGAGCAAAAGGTGTAGATACTGGCAGGTCTGGAGCTCGATCTGGAGACCAGGCTGCCTGGGGTCTAATCCCCATGTCATCGTTTGACCTTGGCTGGACTCACCGGTGAGTCCCATTTTGCAGATGGTAAAACTGAGTCAAGCTCAGAGCAAGGTGGCACTGCAGGGTCACAGAGCTGGTGAGTAGCAAGGTCAGGCTCTGAACCCAGGACTGTGTTCAGTCCAAGTGTCTGCCCTTGACCTCTGAGCTGTATGGTTCCATTAACTGCTGCTGTGAAAGGATGTTGTCTGATTTCTAAGCACTCCCCACAGCAGGGCAGAGCAGATCTCTGTAGGGTCTGGAATAGGAGAAGGGGAAGAAGAAAAAACAAGCGACTGATTTGGTTTTGCTTTGACTTTCCGTTTTCCCTTTCCCTCACAGCCCCTCCCAACACGCTGAACTTCAACGGGGCTCATCGTAAGCGAAAGACACTGGTGGCCCCTGAGATCAACATTTCCCTGGACCAGAGTGAGGGCTCCCTGCTGTCAGATGACTTCCTGGACACCCCCGATGACCTGGACATCAACGTGGATGACATCGAGACCCCTGATGAGACCGACTCACTGGAGTTCCTGGGGAATGGCAATGAGCTGGAGTGGGAAGGTGAGGTCGGTCGCTCACCATCCCTACCCGGCCCCCAAATCGGACCCCAGTGCTCCTCTCGGCTTCTGGGGCCATCTTGCCAGAGTCCCCACCTCCTCCCTCCCCAGAGGTTCAAGGGGAGCAGGGCTTCTTTTGTTGTTTTTTGGGGGGTTTTTTGGCCACGCTGTGTAGCATCTTAGTTCCCAGACCAGGGATGGAACTTGTTCCCCCTACACTGGAAGCATGGAGTCTTAACCACTGGCTCGCCAGGGAAGTCCTGGGGCGGGGCTTCCAACCGACTCCCAAAACAGGCCCTGGGACTCCACGTGCATTTTCTCGTGGGCTTGTGGACTTTGCAGAGAGATGTGTCTTTCACCCGATTCTCAAAGGTGACCAAGACCAGAAGGAGGGGCCGCCCCCTGATTCCACAGGTGTCTGTGGAGCGGGTCTTGATTGCCATGTGGGGGTAGGGTAGAGAGGGCAGGGACCCGTCGGGAATACACAGTGCCTGCCTGCCCTCAGGGCAGTCAGAAAGCTGGGCTCTGGGTAACAGAACAAATGGACACAAAGTAATTGCACCTGGTCGCTAGTGCTGTGGGAGAAATAGGTGATGGGAGAGGGCAGGGAGGCTCACTCAGCCAATTCAACTCTCCCAGGGGACACTGGGCCACGTTTGGGGGCATCTGTGGTTGTCACAACTGGGGGGATCCTGGCATCGAGGGGGTGGGATCAAGGATGCTGCTTCACACCCTGTAGTGCCCAGGATGCCCCCCACAGAGAGTGACTGGCCCTAAATGTCTGCAGTGCCCAGCCAAAGACACCCTGAACCAGGCTTCCTAGGGTGGGGAGGGTTCTTCTGCAGGGTTGTCAAGACTGGCCTCGCTGGGTGGGTATTACTGGAGCTGATATTCCAAGGCAAGAATACAGGTCAGAAAGATAGCAACAGGGAATTTCCCTGGTGGTCCAGTGGCTAAGACCCCATGCTCCCAATACAGGGGGCACAGGTTCGATCCCTGGTCAGGAAACTAGATTCCACATGCTGCAACTAAAGATCCGGCATGCTGCAACTAAGAGGGTGCAACCAAATAAGTACTTTTAAAAAAGGTAGCAATGGTGGTATCCATGGGGATGGAAGCAGAGGCACAGCATTTGTTGGGTGGATGTGAAATATGAAGGGGAACGAGGTCGAAGATGGTAGCTGGGTTTGGGGCCTGAGCAGCTGGGTAAACAGCCAGGCTATTTTCTGAAGTGGGAAGATTGCAGGATGACAGATGGGCAACAGACAGATAATTTCAAGACTGGTTACAAACCCCCGAGAAGCCCAGAGAGGGGAAAAAATGTGTGCAAGGTCACGCAGCAAGAAATGGGCTCTACCCAAAAAAAGGGTGAGATGAGTGGTTTTCCTCTGGCCTGGGGAGGAGAGGAAGAGGCTCTGTGGCCACGGGCAGCCAAGGCAGCCCAGAGAAGGAAGCTGGGACAAGATGTCCAGACTCAGGCATCCCTCCTGCTCACCCTCCCTACTGCCCTGCTCCAGATGACACCCCTGTGGCCGCCGCGAAGAACATGCCCGGGGACAGCGCGGATCTGTTTGGGGACAGCTCGGCGGAGGATGGCAGCGCAGCCAACGGGCGTCTGTGGCGGACGGTGATCATTGGGGAACAGGAACACCGGATCGATCTACACATGATCCGGCCCTACATGAGGGTGGTGACCCACGGAGGTGAGACCATGCCCCAAGGGCCCCTCCCAGCTCCAACAACTGGAGGGCCCAGCAGCGGTCCTCTCTGAACCTCAGTCTCTTCTTCTGAGCCAGGGGGATGTTAAGCTGTAGTGTCCAGCTGTGCAGGGATGAAACTCACATGGGGGCAAGGCTTAGATGCCTGGGGGCACACTGGAGATGCCCATGAGGGTGGCTGGCATCCCCCCATGGAAGGTATTTTCTGGCTTCTGTAGCCAGGCTTCTGGGGCTCAGAGCTGTGTCCTCTGAGTATGGGCAGTGAGTGGGAGGGGGCCAGCCAGCTATGAGATGCATGCATGGGGTAGAGCACAGGGCAACTCAGAGCTGGGAGAGGGCTCTGCCCAGCCCTGTCCAGGGCTGCTCACCAGCTGCCTCTCTGCAGGGTACTACGGTGAAGGTCTCAATGCTATTATCGTCTTTGCTGCCTGTTTCCTCCCAGACAGCAGCTCCCCCGACTACCACTACATCATGGAGAACCTCTTCCTGTAAGTGACCTGGCCACTCCATCCCAGCAGCTGGTGGGTAGGACCGGCAGCAAGGACCACATTGGGTGGTTCTGCCTGGCACCAGAGAAGGGCTGGACCACGGGCAGACCTGCATCTGAGTCCTCTGCTCGCCCGCTGGGCCTCACTGGTGCTATTGTCATCATCACTAGCATTTATGGAGCATGTACTATGGGGTGGGCTTCCCCGGTGGCTCACCAGTAAAGAATCCACCCGCCAATGCAGGAAACACAAGAGACATGGATTTGGTCCCTGGGTTGGCAAGATCTCCTGGAGGAGGACATGGCAACCCACTCCAGTATTCTTGCCTGGAGAATCCCATAGACAGAGCAGCCTGGCAGGCCCCAGTCCATAGGGTCACACAGAATCAGATTCGACTGAAGTGACTGAGCACGCACACTGTGTTAGCCACAATGCTAAGGGCTTTGTATGTGAGAGCATGTTCCATCCCCAACAAGACCCTGTGGGGTAGTTACAGTTGCCTCTCATTCTGTGGCTGCAGTGCTTGAGGCACAGAGAGATTAAGTCACTTGGCCAAGGACACACGGGTACAGTTTTGCTAGGATGGAGACAGATAATTAAGCATAAAGCACCTGGTGGGACTCCCTTGGTGTCCAGTGGTTTAAGACCACGGCTTCCTCGGGTTCTTAATGCAGGGGTGTGGGTCTTATTCCTGGTTGGAGAACTAAGATCCCATATGCCTCTTGGTGTGGCAAAAAAAAAAAAAAAAAACCTGGCAGATGACAGTAAGAGCTCAGCAAATCATTATCACTCCAATTTTCATTATTATGAAGATTTCCTTCTTCCTCAGGGGGGTGAGGGTGCCAGGTAGGCCAGAGAAAGAGGAAGTACCCATGGAAGGTCAGATCAGAAAGTGGCCTGACATACCAGGGAGCCCAGTCTCTCTGATTTACAGATGGGGAAGTGGAGGCTGAAAGATGAGAGGATTCTTCTGAAATCACTTAGGGGGAGACAGGGCTGGGATGGACCCCAGGTCCCTAAAATCAGGTTCAGTGGACCACTGGCTATGGGTATCTGTCCCCCAAGGGCATCTGGGGCTGTTGGAACTTACATTCCAGAATTAATGGAAACATTAGATGAGTTCAAGAGTATAAATCACTTGGCACCTAGTAAACACTCAAAAAAATTGTTGTTTAGTTGCTAAGTTGTGTCCGACTCTTTGCAACCCCATGGACTGCAGGGCGCCAGGCTTCCCCGTTCTCCACTGTCTCCTGGAGTTTGCTCAAATTCATGTCCATCAAGTTGGTGATGCCCTCCAACCATCTCATCCTCTGTGGTCCCCTTCTTCTCCTGCATTCAGTCTTTCCCAGCATCAGGATCTTCTCCAATGAGTGGGCTCTTCCCATCAGGTGGCCAAAGTACTGGAGCTTCAGCTTCAGCATCAATCCTTCCAACGAATGTTCAGGGTTGATTTCCTTTTAGGATCGACTGGTTTCATCTCCTTGCAGTTCAAGGGACTCAATTAAAAAAAACAAAAACAAAAAACAACTCCTCAGTAAGATAGTAACTACGACTATCATTGTGCCCACTGACCCAGATTTGGGGGGGTGTTTGGGTGTCCTCTGCTCCCCTGCCCCGCTATCCGGCTGAGCATGCCAGGACAGCCGACACCTAAACAGATGTGACACAGCCAGGGCAGGTGGAAGCAGAAAAGACGGGGGCCACAGGGCTTAGTCCCAAGGAACTGGGCTTCCTGACTCTGAGCCAGTCCTGCTGGGTCCCCGGTCCTCTGTGCCCCATGACCAGGTACGTCATCAGCAGCCTAGAACTCCTCGTGGCGGAAGATTACATGATCGTGTACCTGAACGGCGCCACGCCCCGGCGGAGGATGCCGGGCATTGGCTGGCTGAAAAAGTGCTACCAGATGATCGACAGGAGGTGAGTGGATGGGGCTGGGGGACGGCCTCAGTGTGCAGCGGGACCCGAGGACTGAAGTCCCTCCGACTGAAAGGGGGCGGCTGGGGCGGCCATAACAAAGCGCCAGACTGGGTGGCTTAAACAGCAGACGTGTGTCGTCTCCTAGTTCTGGAAGCTAGAAGTCCTTGGTCAAGTTGTCTGCAAGGTTGGTTCCTTCTGGAGCTGTGAGGGAGAACCGCCCCTGTGCACGCCTGTGTGCAAATGCCCCCTTTTATAAGGACACCCCAGTGACTGTGGATTAGGGGGCAGGCCCTGCTGGGATATGACCTCACTTTAGCTAATGACCCCTGCAGTGATCCTGTTCCCAAACAAAGAGGGCTGCAGTTCAACACGCCTGTAGCAGGTGCTTAGAACTGGGGGCCCTAGAAAATCTTTCAGGAATGAGAGGTGATGTGGCCACGCAAGGGCTTCCCAGGTGGCGCTAGTGGTAAAGAACCTACCTGCCAATCAGGAGAGGTAAAAGATGTGGGTTCAATCCCTGGGTCGGGAAGATCCCCTGGAGGAGGGCATGGCAGCCCCATCCAGTATTCTTGCCTGGAGAATTTCATGGACAGAGGAGCCTAGTGGACTACAGCCCATGGAGTCACAAAGAGTTGGACACGACTGAAGTGACTTACACATGCATGCACATGGCCACACAGTCAGATGCTCAGAATCTAAATTAAGAGGGAGCCAGGAGCCGGAGCCAGACATCAGCTCTGCCACCTGCAGACTCTGGAAGGGGTGGAGGGGGTGGGCTTAGCTTAACCAAGACTCAGTCTCCTGATAGTCAGAGCGCCGCCTGGGCTCACAGAGTGGGTGACACCCGTTAGCTGCTCCCTCCCCGGGGCTTTCCCCCCAGGGAGCCCATATTGCTCTCTCTGCCTCCCCACACAGACTGCGGAAAAACCTGAAGTCCTTAATCATTGTCCACCCATCCTGGTTCATCCGCACCGTTCTGGCCATCTCCCGCCCTTTCATCAGGTGAGATCATGATCTGAGTCCGGATACCCACCTGGGTTGTCATGTGTCTTTTTTTTTTTTTTAATCAGCATTTTCCAGCTCCTCTCTGGGGAGTCTGTATTGTTGCTTTACACAGTTTAAAACTGGACTTGCCCAGCAGTCCAGTGGTTAAGATTCTGTGCTTCCAGTACAGGGGGACTTGGGTTCCATCCATGGAGGGGGAACTAAGATCCCTCATACTGTGTGATATGGCCACTATATGGACCTTTGTCGGCAAAGTGATGTCTCTGTTTTCTAACACACTGTCTAGATTTTTGTCATAGCTTTCCTTACAAGGAGCAAGTGTCTTTGATTTCATGGCTGCAGTTATCATCCACCGTGATTTTGGTGCCCAAGAAAATAAAATCTGTCACCGCTTCCACTTTTTCCCCTTCTATTTGCTATGAAGCAATGGGACCAGATGCCGTGATCTTAGTTTTTTTTAATGTTGAGCTTCAAGCCAGCTTTTTCAGTCACCTCTTTCACGTTCACCAAGAGACTCTTTAGTTCCTCTTTTTATTTTTTATTATTTTACTTTTTGTCCATGCTTCTCAGCATGTGGGATCTTAGTTCCCCAACCAGGGATCGAACCCAGGCCCCCTGCAGTGGAAGCTTGAAGTCCTATCCACTGGACCACCAGAGAAGTCCCTATTTGATTATTTTATGACTTATTGTACAGTTACTTTCTCTTAGCCTTAGAGAACGTAACTCATTGTAAGAAAAACTTATTTGACCTTGGAAAGGAGTTTATTTGACATTGTACCAAAATTAGATTTAAGGGAATTTTTTAAAAAAAATCACGAGTTCAAAACCCCAAGCTGGTGACCAGTCACGTCAGTAGTAGCTGGTGGCCAGAGCTGGATTTGGACAGGAAGAAGCCATTCACCCTGGAAGAGTGGAAGATGAATCAGCAGTTCCCATGTGCACCTGTCTGATGCCCAAGTGACTACTGGTGCCACCAGACAGTGACGATTGTGCCATGAAACTGTTCTTGGGAAGATTGACACAGAGGAGCACCTCCTGGGGAAGATGGAGCCTGGAGTCTGGTATTAATAGCAACTAGTCCCTCTCTGCTTTCTTCCTTCCTTCCCTCTCTGCTCAAAAGTCCATATAGTCAAAGCTATGGTTTTTCCAGTAGTAGTGTACAGATGTGAGTTGGACCAAAAAGAAGGCTGAACGCTGAAGAATTGATGCCTTTAAATTGTGCTGGAGAAGACTCTTGAGAATCCCTTGGACTGCAAGGAGATCAAACCAGTCAATCCTAAAGGAAATCAACCCTGAATGTTCACTGGAAGGACCGATGCTGAAGCTGAAGCTCCAATAGTTTGGCCACTTGATGCATAGAGCCAACTCATTGGAAAAGACCCTGATGCTGGGAAAAATTGAAGGCAGGAGAAGAGGGCGACAGAGGGTGAAATGGTTGGATGGTGTTACCGACTCAATGGATGTGAGTTTGAGCAAACTCAGGGAGATGGTGAAGGACAGGGAGGCCTGGTGTGCTGCAGTTCATGGGATCGCAAAGAGTCAGACACAACTGAGCGACTGAACAACTCTCCGCTCAGCGGGGACTGGTGTCAGACACATGGCTCAGGAGCCTTCCCTTCTTGCAGGCAGAGACCCCAGGTTCTGCTCTGTACCCGCACTAGGGGCAGGTGGTGAGGTCTGGCGTGGGCTGAGAGGGAGGTTTGGGTGAGTGTGCTGGGGCATCCTGGAATAGGGCTGCGTGTGCGTCCCTGGCTGCCATCGCTCCCTCTGACCCTGAGTCACCACCCTCCAAAGGCTGGCTTTCAGATGTGTCCCTCCTCCTCCTCCCGACAGTGTCAAGTTCATCAACAAGATCCAGTATGTGCACAGCTTGGAAGATCTGGAGCAGCTCATCCCCATGGAGCACGTGCAAATCCCAGACTGTGTGCTACAGTGAGTGTCTTGTGCCGTGGGAGCGCCGCCCCACCTCCATCCCCATCATCCCCAGAGCTGCTCATCTCCCAACCACCCATGCTCCGCCCAAGCAGGCTGCCAGAGAACCAGACCTGAGTGGGAGAGCAGGACAGAGGGAAATAGAGTAAAACAGGCACCTGTGAAATGACAGAACACAGCGGACCTGGCCCCTCTAGTGCAAGCAGAGGGGCCAGTGAGTCCTGGCCCCTGGCTTGTCTTTATAAATAAAGTTTTATTGGCACACAGCTATACTTGTCCATTTACAAAGCATCCACAGCTGCTTTTGAGCTACAACAGAATTAAGAGGTTGCCACAGAGACTGGTCTGAAAAGCCAAAAATATTGACTCTCTGGCCCTTTGGGGGGGAGGTGGCATCTGTAGACAAAGCCACGTTAATAATTAATTGCTTTATCCTGGCTTCGTTTAGGGCAGATGCTAGAAATGTCTGCTGAGTTGCAGCGACACCAGACACTGGAATATGCCAGCAAAACAGCTATCCCTGCCCTGGGGTCGGGTGAGGGGGGCTTTGTAAAGTAGCTGCAGGCTGTCCTGTCAGCTCTAAAGCCTCGCGTGTGTTCAGATGTGACAGTGAGACTGCTTTCCTGTTCCCAGAAGGGAGGGGATTCCCAGGCCACCTCTTAGGCCTGCTCCTTTTTCTCTCTTCCAGGTACGAGGAGGAACGGCTGAAGGCCAGGAGAGAAAGGTCTGTGCAGAGCGGCCCGTGTTCTGACCGGGTTGGGGCTGGCCCTGAGCTGGGTCACAGCTGGGGGAAGCCGGTGGCTTCAACTCAGTTGGGACCCATGTCATGCACGCATGTGGTTCAAAGCCCTGTTTTCTCTAGAGGGATTGGAGTCAGACCCAGGCTGGAAACCAGGCTCCCCTGCTCAGTCTCAGCGTAACATTAGGCAAGTGAAAAGTTCACAGCCATCCTACAGGTTATCATGAGGAATTAGGACCAGTGTAACCCACTGGGCAAAAATAGTGGGCTCGGTAGAGTCCTTCTAATGATGCTGATGACAGTGGGGGCTCAGCCCTGGGGAGCCTCCTAAGGCCCCCAGGTTGAGTCCTCCACCCTTCAGGAGCACCTTTGCTCTCCTGGCCTCGTCCACCCCCCGGGGCTCACCCCCCAAGTCCCCCTCCGCACCGTGCTTTCCAGTTTCCTCCTCCCTTATGTCAGATTGGGACTTGAACCCAGCCCAAACCCACGGTGCCTTGTTTCAGGACCTAATGAAACTCAGGTTCTTGATGTCTCACCGCAGAATTTAGTGAGAGACAAAGTGATAGGTAAGAGGTGGATTTATTCAGATGCAGAGAGAAGCACACTCCACAGACAGAGTGTGGGCCATTGCAGAGGGCAAGCCTGGCAGTGAAATGTGGTATGGTTAGTTTTTATAGGGTGGGTAATTTCATAGGCTAACAAGTGGGAGGATTATTCCAACTATTTGGGGGGAAAGAGTGGAGATTTCCAGGAATTCGGCAACTGCCCACTCCTTGGTCTTTTGACAGTGCCTTGGAACTGTCATGGTGCCTCTGAGTGTGTCATTTAGCTTGCAGATCGAGGATCAAGGTCTAATCAAAGTCCACTTGTCTCCCATCTTGGACCTATTTGATTCTTATTGGTTTATGTTGTGTCCTTGGGCTATGTCATTCTTTCAAAGGTTGTGCCCTGCCCCTTTCCCTCATGTTACACCTCTGGAGACCCCTCATCCCTCTGGGGACCCCAATCTGTCCTCTGGACTGGGTCCTCTGCTCTGTGCGGTTCCCCTCTTGCCCTCAAGGGCTCTCTCCTTCCTCCAGGGCAAGCCCTCCACCATCCAGGAAACCCTCTACCCTCCAGGGTCCCCATCCTCTGCATGCCCCCTCCTTCTCCCTTCCAAGGGCCCTCCACCATCTGGAAAACCCCCCATCCTCTGGTTCCCTCCTCCTTCCCAGGGCCCCCTCCATCCTCCGGGGCCCGCCTCCCTCCGGGCCCCCTCCATTCTCTGGGACCCCCTCTGTCCTCCAGGAACACCTCCAAGGGCACCCTCTGCCCATGTAGGTCCTGCGGGTGCAGGAGAGAGGGGAGACAGAGCAGGGGGTCCCTCTGGGTGTGGAAGAGAGGGGAATCCATCTGGTGTTCCCCTGCCCAGGGCCCTGGGGAGCCTCCTGGGGGCCTGGGCCTTATCCTCTGCACAGTAAAGCCATGGATCATGAAGATCCTTTTTGTATTGTTCTTCTATGTATTCTTGCCACCTTTTCTTAATATCTTTTGCTTTTGTTAGGTCCATACCATTTTTGTCCTTTATTGCACCCATCTTTGCGTGAAATATTCCCTTGGTATCTCTAATTTTCTTGAAGAGATCTCTCGTCTTTCCCATTCTGTTGTTTTCCTCTATTTCTTTACACTGATCACTGAGGAAGGCTTTTGTATCTCTCCTTGCTATTCTTTGGAACCCTGCATTCAGATGGGTATATCTTTCCTTTTCTCCTTTGCCTTTAGCTTCTCTTCTTTTCTCAGCTATTTGTAAGGCCTCCTCAGACAACCATTTTGCCTTTTTGCAGTTCTTTTTCTTGGGGATGGTCTTGATCACCGCCTTCTGTACAATGTCACGAACCTCCATCCATAGTTCTTCAGGCACCCTATCAGATCTAGTCCCTTGAGTCTATTTGTCACTTCCACTGTATAATCATAAGGGATTTGATTTAGGCCATACCTGAATGGTCTAGTGGTTTCCCCTACTTTCTTCAATTTAAGTCTGAATTTGGCAATAAGGAGTTCATGATCTGAGCCACAGTCAGCTCCAGATTTTGTTTTTGCTGACTGTATAGAACTTCTCCATCTTTGGCTGCAAAGAATATAATCAATCTGATTCCAGTGTTGACCATCTGGTGATGTCCATGTGTAGAGTCTTCTCTTGTGTTGTTGGAAGAGGGTGTTTGCTATGACCAGTGTGTTCTCTTGGAAAAACTGTTAGCCTTTGCCCTGCTTCATTTTGTACTCCAAGGCCAAACTTGCCTGTTACTCCAGGTATCTCTTGACTTCCTACTTTTGCATTCCTGTCCCCTATAATGAAAAGGACATCTCTTTTGGGTGTTAGTTCTAGAAGGTCTTGTAGGTCTGCATAGAACCGTTCAACTTCAGCTTCTTCAGCATTGCTGGTTGGGGCATGGACTTGGATTACTGTGATATTGAAAGTTTTACCTTGGAAATGAACAGAGATCATTCTGTCATTTTTGAGACTGTACCCGAGAACTGCATTTCAGAATCTTTGGTTGACTATGAGGGCTACTCCATTTCTTCTAAAGGATTCTTGCCCACAGTAGTAAATATAATGGTCATCTGAGTTAAATTTGCCCATTCCAGTCCATTTTAGTTCACTGATTCCTAAAATGTCTATGTTCACTCTTGCCATCTCCTGTTTGACCACTTCCAATTTACCTTGATTCATGGACCTAACATTCCAGGTTCCTATGCAATACTGTTCTTTACAGCATTAGACTTTATTTCCATCACCAGTCACATCCACAACTGGGGGTTGTTTTTGCTTTGGCTTCATCTCTTCATTGTTTCTGGAGTTATTTCTCCACTGATCTCCAGTAGCATATTGGGCACCTACTGACCTGGGGAGTTCATCTTTCAGTGCCATATCATTTTGCCTTTTAATACTGTTCATTGGGTTCTCAAGGCAAGAATACTGAAGTGGTTTGCCATTCCCTTCTCCAGTGGACCACGTTTTGTCAGAACTCTCCACCATGACCTGTCCGTCTTGCGTGGCCCTGCACGGCATGGCTCATAGTTTCATTGAGTTAGACAAGGCTGTGGGCCATGTAATCAGTTTGATTAGTTTTCTGTGATTGTGGTTTCTTATTCTATTATTTTCTAATCTTTGTTATTACTCTGATCCCTCTTATTTATATTTTTCTTATTTTATATATATATATATATATATTTTTTTTTTCCTTTTTCTTTTTCTTCTCTCTCTTTGCTGTTGGAGTCCAGTTTTACCCTTCAGGGGTTATTATCTTCTATTCTTCATTATTGTTCTGCTTTTTTATCTCTCTCTGTTTTTTTCCCCTTTTTTTTCGTTCTTTCTCCCCGTGGCCTTCATATTCATGAATTCCTAACCATCCCATCACTTGCTCCACCCTGTGGGCCCCGGTGCTTCCCAGGGCAGGCAAACCCTTTCCAGATTGCTGTCAGGTCATGACAGCCCAGATGGAGGGGCAGTGGGAGCCAGGAGCCCCTCAGCCCACTTGGCTAGCTGGTCACCCCTGCTCACCTCTTTCTGTTCCCAGCGCGAGGCCACAGCCGGAGTACGTCCTGCCCAGGTCTGAAGAGAAGGCGGAGGCGGGGCTGGCAGAAGACAGGTAAGCGTCCAGGTGGCTGTGGGCAAGAGCTCACACCTGCCAGGGGCTACCGAGCCCAAAGAACATCAGATGAAGGTGATCTGAGGTCGCTATGGTGCTGAAATAAGACCACCTTGGGACTTCCCTGGTGATCCAGTGGTTAAGACTCTGCAGTTCCACTACATGGGGTGCAGGTTTGATCCCTGGTCTGGAAACTAAGATCCTGTATGCTTCGTAATGAAGCAAAAAAACAAAAGGTCCACCATGAGATCTGCTCCATCAAACCATTTTAATGTGAATTTAGTGCATCTCTTTAGAGTCCCTTGGACTGCAAGGAGATCAAACCAGTCAATCCTAAAGGAAATCAACCCTGAATATTCATTGAAAGGACTGATACTGAAGCTGAAGCTCCAATACTTTGGCCACCTGATTCAAAGAGCCAACTCATTGGAAAAGACCTGGATGCTGGGAAAGATTGAAGGCTAAAGAAGAAGCGGGCAACAGAGGAGGAGGTGGTTGCAGGGCATCACCGACTCAAAGGACATGAGTTTGAGCAAACTCCGGGAGATGGTGAAGGACAGGGAAGCCTGATGTGCTGCAATCCATGGGGTTGCAAAGAGTTGGACATGACTGAGCAACTGAACAACAACAGTTTTGGGCAACCGGCACCTCTCTCCCGAACATTCTGTCCGCCCAGAGGGAGACCCTGTACCCCACTAAGCAGTTGCCTCCATTCCCATCCCCCTCCTAATTTTCTTTAATCCAGTGACTCTCTGTTATTATAAAAGTCCTTTAGTACCTCACCCTGGGATGTGTAGACAGATGGCATGGCCCCCTCCTTGGTCTCTAGAAGCCCCCTCCCTCCTTCCCTGTCTCCTTCTGTGCCATCTACCTCCTGCATTTGCTGCTGTCATACCCTTCTCCTGTCCTTGGGCTCTTTGAGGGCAGTGGCTATATCTTGGGACTGTCCCCTCCTCGTCCTCCCACCCTGCATCTATCACAGGTCAACACAGGGACCAGGGGCAATTGATGTGCCTGAGAGATCAAGATCTGCTCTCAGATGGAGGTTCTGGCTGGCCTTTGTGCAGGTCCTGGTGGGTGGGTTCCACCTTCCAGGTGGGTGGACCTGAAGCAGCACTGGTGGTTTCACTTTGTGGCAGCCAAGGGGCTCAGCTGTCCTCATGACTACCTGTCCTGACTCATTTGTTATACAGCAGACACACGTTGACGCTTGCTTTGTGCCAGGTCAGGATGCAGCCATGTTGGTGCTCATAGGGCTCACAGCCAAATGCCAAGGCTCCCCAAACAGGCAACTAATGCTGGGACTCTTTCCTTTTCCCACAGGTCTGCTCTGGCCACAGAAGATCAGGAAACGAGGTGCATGGGAAGCCCGGGGGAAGGGGCCGGGGTTGTTCTTGGCATGTTTCTTTGGAAACATTCTAAGTGGAACCTAGCCTGGATGAGTGCCCCATGACTTGGTGGTGGAGGGAGGATGCTGCACCAGGGAGGCAGAGAGATCATGGTTACGATGACAACAGGGCCTCCTCTGGGGTTGAGTGAGTAGCTGGTCCCTGCCCAACTCCAGGGCATTGATGGGAGGTCCCAGACTGAGGACCCTGGCTAAGACATCTACCCATAGCCAGGACCCCTGATGCCTGGGATTTAACTCAGCTGAAGGGTGTGGTGTCTGCCCGCTACCTATCTCAGTGTGTCTGCTGGGCTCTAGATGCCAGAAAAAGCCTCCCTGTGTGTCACAGGTCCTGGGGACCACCCTCAGGGTCCATGGTTTGCTAGAAGGACTCTCGGGACTCAGCAAAGCAGATCTGCTCACGGTTATGGTTTATCACAGTGAATGGGTGGATACAGATCAAAATCAGCAATAGGAAGAGCTGTATGGGGCTGGGCAAAGAGAGACAGGTGCGAGTTCCCAGCTGTTGTCTCCCAAGGGACTTGTAGGAACAGCCCTTTATTCTCCCAGCAGCCAAGTGGGGTGGTGCACACCAAGTGTCACCAACCTGTGCTGCTCGCCAGGAGCCCTGGTGTCCAGGGTGTTTACTGGGGATCAGTCATATGTGTGGTGGACCGTACACATGGCTGACCTTCATCTCTAGCCCTAGAGGTTGAGCCGATACCACATGGTCCACAGCTCCTGTCACACTATCCAGTATGACCCAAGGTCCCAGGCAAACAAAGATACTCTTATCAAGAAAAGCATTCCAAAGTCATGGAGGTTTCCAAGGGGCTGGGAAAGGGCCAGAGTTTTCTTTGGAATGTGCAGGGTTAATCCTTGACCACATTCTCTGCTACAGATCTGTAACATGGGCCAGCCACATGTCTTAATACTATCCATGTGACCCAAAAAGCCCCAGGCTGAGAAATAAACATCAAAAATGGCCTTAAACCAGTCCTGCCCTGGAGACACTGAATAGAGGCAAGTTCTCAATGCATTTCTGACAAGACCATCTCAATCCATGCATTCTGAAAATAAGTCCCCATCCACAGACACAAAACACACAAGGAAATCATTCACCATGAAAAAAGTCAGATACAACAAACAGCAGAATTAGACACCCCCCCACCAGGAGATCCTCAGGCAGAGATAATAAAAAACAAGCACTTTTTAAATGATTAAATACATAATAGAAAGAATGGTTGGGAGCAATGGATAGATGGACAGATGGGTGGATAGGTAGATGGACAGGTATATGGGTAGGTGGATAAACAGATAGATGGGTCCAATGGGTAGGTGAACAGATGGGTGGATGGATGATGGATAAGTTGATGGATGGATGGTTGAATGGGTGTGTGGATGGATGGATAGATGAATGGTTGCTTGGATGGATATGGATGGATGGTTGGATGGATAAATGGATGGTTGGATGGATGGATGGGTGTGTTGATAGATGGATGGTTGATTGGACAAGTGGATGGATGGATGGGTGGATGATGGATGGATAGTTAGATGGATGAATGGATGAGTGTGTGGATGGATGGATGGTTAGTTGAGTGGATGGATGGTTGGATGGATGGATAAATGGCTGGTTGGATGGATGGGTGTGTGGATAGATGGATGGTTGGTTGGATAAGTGGATGGAGGGATGAATGGATGGGTGATGGATGGATGGTTGGTTAGATGTATGAATGGATGAGTATGTGGATGGATGGATGGATGGTTGGTTGGATAAGTGGATGGAAGGATGAATGGTGAGTTGAATAAGTGGATGGAAGGATGGTGAATATATGGGTGAATTGAAACCTGACCCAGTCTGATTGAGGGCACTTGCCCTGGGGCATACTCTTTGGCTGGGGCACCAAGAGAGAGGTGCCCTTCAGAACCACACCTGGAAGGTGGGTGGCAGGTGGCAGACTTTGCAAGGTAGGTGCCAAAGGCACCTTGTTGTCGAGGGCATGCCAAAGCCAGATTAGATCATTCTTTTGAATTCCACACACATGGAACATTTTCCACTTTCTCTAAATCCAATCATGGTAATTTGACCATGTCTCTCCCTCTCCAGCATGTCCTGAAGTGACGTGAGCACAGAGGAGGACACGAAAGAAGATCTCAGATGCCAAGAAACCTCTGTCAGATGCCCTGTGGCCCTGGATCTCATCCTCACCTCATCCCAAGTCCCAGTCTCCAGTGGGGTGCCCGTCTCCCCCATCCATCTCTGAAACCCAACATCCTTTCTAGCTGCTTGAAAACACTTTTAAAAAAAATGATGCTGTATTAATCCGTCTGGAAAAGGACCCAATTCTCCACCCTTCCACACTCATGAGCTCATGGCCAAGAAGAGTGGAAGCATTGAGCATTGCCTGTGCATCTTGGTGGCCTCAGAGACCCCATCCCACTGCACAGACTCCTGGTCAGGACCCTTCTCTTGCTTGTCACCTGGTCCATGTTGGAACCACAGATGCCCACCGACTCCCTGGCTGGGTCTGGATTCTTCCTCGTGCCTTTCCTCCCAGAACAGTTCCTGCAGTCCTGGGCATCGGGCCTGGAAGTTCAGCACCACCCCCAGCAGCACCATGTCCTGGGGGAACTGCCTGACCTTGGAACTCATGGCTTTTCTTTTAAACCAGCCCCCTCGCCTCCTATAACTCCCACCTCCTTGGGGAACATCAGAGCCCATGGCACCCGTGAGGGCCACTGATAATCACCCTTGCCCTACAGTTGCAAATCTGCTCCCCACCCTCAGTCTAGAACATTCTCCAGCCCCTTGAAGGCAGAGGCCATGCCACAGGGCAATCCCAACCAATACCTCCTACCTAGAGAATGAGCCTCTTCACTTCCCCAATCCCTCCCCCTAGCATGGAGTTGGGATGTGCCCCCTTGGATTCCCACCAGGAGCAGAGGCTGAAAAACCAGCTTTCAAGATAAGCTCATCACAGAAATACTGATGGATCAGACAGAAGATACAGGGTACTGGACTTTTGAGTATTACAAATGTTACTGAGAAAAATAAATCGCAGTGGTCTGTTTGCTATGGCCACCTGCATTTAAAGGAGACAGATTTCCTTAGGGAGGAAAGAAAAAAAAAAGACTTTTCTAATGTGCTCCAAAGGCCAGTCAGGTGGGCTCTAGAGGGAGTGAGTTCCCCGTCTCTTGGGGCATTCAAGAAAAGGATGAGCAGTGCTTGCACAGAGTGGTCCTCTGTGGTCCCCTATGACCCTGAGAGTTTCTGTTTCCGTGAAAAGTGTGAGTAGTTCAGTCGTGTCTGATTATTTGTGACCCCATTGACCCATGGACTGTAACCCACCAGGTTTCTCTGTCCACGGGATTCTCTAGGCAAGAATACTGGAGTGGGTTGCCATTTCCTTCTCCAGGGGATTTTCCTGACTCAGGAATCAAACCTGGGTCTCCTGCGTGGCAGGCAGATTCTTTACTATCTGAGTCACCAGGGAAGCCCTTTGTCCACAAATCTGGGCAGAAGTTAAGCAGGGGCAGTGTCTGGCCTCTGTGGCTGGCTTCTTGGCTGGTGTCATCCAGGTTTGATCAACTCCCTACCCCAATCATCTCCCAGTGGGAGATTCTTGGCATCAAGGGGGTGCATCTAGGGTTGCCCTGATGACAGGAAGGAGCCAGTGGCACTCAGCACTGAGGCAAAGGGACAACAAGCCTTTCCGTATAGCAGGGAATTGTCCCACCAGTGGCTCCCGTGTTGGAAAATGCAGGGCCTTGGGCCTCTGTCTTCTGGAACCCAGCACCGCTCCTGCAAGGCTGGGGCCTTTGGGTGTCTGGTGGGATTTTTTAATTTGTATTTACGCTCTGTTTCCCAAATGTCAAATACAGGACAGGATCCATGTTCCTGGCTCAGATGAGTTACCTGGAGCCCAAGGCAGGCTGCTTCCCCCCATTCCCACCCCCCCACCGAAAGTCCTCCATCCTGGGTCCGCTCGTGCCCCACCCGTTCCCAGAGTGCCTCCTTTTATAAAAGGTACCTTGGCATCTGCAGGACCAGGTCGAACTCCAGGTTCCAGTGACTGGTTCTGCTCTGCTGATGAGATGGACATGTGGCCTGCGAGGCCCACAAATCCACAGTACACAGTAACTCCTAGAAACGGTGCTTCACTGACAGTGAGAAAGGACCCGGGGATAGGAACCGATGCATTCCACCCAACCTGACAGTTACTGAGAGCCTGCAGAGCCAATGAGGCTTCGCAGGTGGTTCAGTGGTAAAGAATCTGCCTGCCAACACAGGAGACGCAGGTTCGATCCCTGGGTTGGGAAGATCCCCTGGAGGAGGAAATGGTAACCCACTGCAGTATTCTTGCCTGAAGAATCCCATGGGCAGAGAAGCCTGGCGGCTACAGTCCATGGGATCGCAAAGAGTCGAACACAACTGACCATGTGCGCAAAAACACGTGTGCAGAGGCCACAGAGGGATGAGAGAGGCAGACCATCCCGCCCTCAAGGAGTTTGCAGCCTAAAGATTCTGGCTGAACAAGAAATTTCAACACGGACCCCTACCCCGCCTCCCAGATCACTGTGGCCCAACCACCACCCCTCAGGACCACCAGCAGCCACAAACAACAGGCAAGTGGAACCAAGGACCCCAATCCAGCCACGCAGCCCCCTCCAGAGTAGAGAGAGAGGCCCCCAGGGAGGCGGTCTCCAGGCCGGCCAACTCTTCACAGGTGCGTGAGGTTCCAAGGTGCAGCTCCACCCAGATGGGGTCACCATATGCAGGAGGGAAGCTAGCCACACCCTCTGAAATGGGCCTTGTGGAATTTCTATTCGTGGGGCAGTTTTGGCTGAAACACAATGGACACTGAGCCCTCCTTGTGAAGGGACGTTGGGTTTTCCTCTGTGACACACGGGGTGCTCCCTAAGTCCGCCCCCGACCCAAGGTCGTAGTTCGCACGCCCATCCTCCCAACAGCCAGCTTTGTGGTTTTTTAAAACAAACAATTCATTATGATTACTGTTGTGATGTAAAGCCATCAGTTCCACGGGCTTTGGGGGATTTTTAAGGGAAATAAAGCATCAGTGAAAAGGGAGGTTTGTGACTTCTGTCCACGTGCATGGGATGTGGTGCTGGTCTTGGGCAGGGTGCAGAGAGAGCAGATTTCATGTGCCAGGATGGGGCACAGTGACTTGGGTAACCTTGGGTGACCTTAAGTCATGGCCTGTCTTGCTTCTAGCTCCTGTCACCAGAATGGGAAGCCCACCTGGGTTCTTCCTGAGGCCTCCTTCTGGCTCTGCCTCTCTGTGATTCAAGTTCCCTTCCTGCCCCCAGTCTTCTCTGGAAACAAACGTGTGTGTGCATGTTAAGTCACTTCAGTCGTGTCCAACTCTTTATGACCCCATGGACTGTAGCCCGCCAGGCTCCTCTGTCCATGGAATTCTCCAGGGAAGATATACTGGAGTGGGTAGCCATTTCCAGGGGATCTTCCCAACCCAAGCGAGGAATGGGGAAGCAGGCAGAGCTTGAACACCCCCTCTGGGCACCACAGATGGGGAGACTGAGGCACAGAGAGGGGGCGTGGCTCACCTGGGGTCACACAGACACTCAAGGGTGGGTCTGAGAAGTGACCCTGTGCATTGTCCCTCCGGCCATCCCATTGAATGACTGGAGACACACCCTCTGCTGGCTATAGGATCTTAGGAGACTGTTTCCCCTCAAAGGGTGAGAGTGGGCCCTCCCATGCCAGGTACAAGAGGAGTCCTCCTGTTGTCCATGCCAAGAATTTTGAGACCTGCTGGTGGCAGGGATACCAACATGTATGTGTTCACACACAAAGTCTCCATCAGGTTGATGGCAGGAGTCAACAGATGCCAACTCACCTGTCTCTGCCATTCCACCCTGTGACATCCAGCAAGGTGCCCTTCACAGAGAAGGTATCTTCATGGGGACTGGGAGGGGGCTTTGGGCAGAGGGGGCCGGTTGGCATGGGAGTGGTGAGGGGAGGGGGAGCTGAAGATGGCAGAACTGGTGCTGGGATCATGGGGTGCCGTGTCTGGAGGTGACGGGCCACCCCTTTCTACCACCCCAGTGAGTCTTTGAGTATCTTAAGGGGGCTCCTGTGAATCTCATTCATTCATTCATTCACTGAATAATGGCATTTAGCACATTCACAATATTGTACTGGGGATCCTCAGGGACCAGGCACCTCTCACATTGCTCCCAGCCAAGTGAGGGAGTTGGACACAGGGAACCAGGGCCCCACTAGGGATTGGGAGGAAAATCCAGGAAGGCTCCCTGGAGGATGAGTCTTCTCTGATTGGAGATCACAGAGAGAAGAAACAGTTAGCTAGGCCTTTGGGCAGGCCAAGAGGTATCTGGCAAGGGCCAAGGCTTGGAGGCTGGACAGAGTTGGGTGAGACAGGAGCAGGAAAATGAAGACTGGCTGGAGGAGTGCAGACAGAGAAGGCCTGAGGCTGGACTGGCTACAGCTGGGCGTTACTGCAAAGCCAGAGCTAAACAGGGCCTAATGAGTTGTTTTTAAAATTTACCATTTATGGCATTTAGCACATTCACAATATTGTACAGAATACCCAGAATATTCTGTCTGGGTCCAGAATATTCCATCACTCCAAAAGGAGACCCTGTCCCCATCAGCAGGCACTCCCCAGCCCCTGACAACTAGGAACCCACTCTCTGTGTCTATGGATTGGCCTGGATGTTTCCCATCAGTGGAATCTCACAGGATGGCATGGAATGGTCACTTTCAATGACCTTGGGCTCTTTGGGGACAGGCCCGTGTGCCACGGTGAGCCAACCTGGAGGCCTCCCAGTGGGGCCCTGCCGGGGAATGTCACTGTCACCCATGGTTTGGGCCGCATGCCCTACAACGAGGCTCCTGGGAAATTCTTGCCACTGAAAACTGGGCCAGAGGTCGCACACAGAGCTGGCTTTTCCCCTGCCTGTGGGGCAGCTGATGGAGCTCAGGGTCACAGGTCCAGCCACGCTGCCAAGAGAGGGAACTGAGAGCCAGAAAGGGCTGGAGTGGGGAGGAAAGGGGGGTGGGCAGTGGACAAGACCCCTGTTTTGGGCATTTGACACTCTGCCCCTGGTGTCCACCTTTGAACAGAGGGTCACTGCCCCTAGTGACCTCTCCTGACCTCTGACCTTCAAGCAGGTCAGTTCTGCCTGAAGCCATTAGATGAGTCCGTTAAACAATTCTTAAGCAGACCAGTCGCTATGTCCCCACCACTGGTTGACCCTCAGCAGGTGTCTTAGCGACTGCTGATCCTCCCAGTGAAACAGGAGTGGAGGGAGGTAATGGGGGGCCAGAGAGGGCAGGTCCTGGGGGTGAGGACAGTGTGTTACTTTTATTTTTCAGTCTCATCGCACAGCATGTGGGATCTTAGTTCCCTGACCAAGGATTGAACCTGCACCCCCTGCATTGGAAGCCTGAGTCTTAGCCACTGGACCACCAGGGACGTCCCAATGTGCTGCTTTTAAACGCAAATAAGAATGGGAGGAATGTTTGGCACAGGAGAGTTGAAATAGGAAAGACAGCCCCCAATCTGGGCTTTTTTTTTTTCCAGTTTTATTTTATTTATTTAGTTTTGGCTGTGCTGGGTCTTGATTGCTATCCAGGTGCTTCTCTACTTGCGGAGAGCAGGGGCTACTCGCTGGTTGTGGTGCGCAGGTTTCTCATTGTGGTGGCTTCTCTTGTTGCAGAGCATGGGTTCTAGGACATGCAGACTTCAGAAGTTGCAGCACGTGGGCTCAGTAGTTTCGGCTCCCAGGCTCTAGAGCACAGATTCAGTAGTGGCAGGGCACAGGCTTAGTTGCTCCGAGGCATGCAGGATCTTCCTAGATCAGGGATCGAACCCATGTCTCCTGCATTAGCAGGCAGATTCTCAACCCCTGAGCTGCCAGGAAAGCCCCCATCTGGGTTTTTACAAAGCTCCCTCTAGCTGTCACACAGAGCAGGCGGGTTTAAAGAAAAACCAGTGCCCGACAGTTCAAACCATAAAAGCAGATTGTACTCAGGAGTCATTGCAGGAGGGCAGAGAGAGCATAGAGCCAGTTTTCACTCCTGACACAGCACAGGCAAGCAGGTTCACAGAGAAGGAGCAGGTGGGGTCGGTGAATGGAAGATCATAGGAGGGGACATGAAGGGTAAGGGGGTAGTCTAGCTACACTGACTTAGGAGGATTCTTACTGAAATCCCCTTGTGTTTCAGCCAGCGTGCATACTTGCGTGCTAAGTTGTTTTAGTCCTGTCCAACTGTTTGTGACCCCATGAACTGTAGCCCGCCAGGCTCCTCTGTCCATGGGATTTCCCAGGCAAGAATAGTGGAGTGGTTTGCCATTTCCTCTTTCAGGGGATCTTCCTCACTCAGGGATTGAACCCGAGCCTCATAGGTCTCCTGCATTGGTATGGGGGTTCTTTATCACTAGCCCCACCTAGGAACCTGTTGGCTGGGTTCAAAGATCTCCTGGCCCTTCCAGTTTCATTCATTCCCTCTGCTACTATTTAGGGAGGGAGGGACGCTACCATCAGTGGACCTGACCTTGGTAAGCACCGGGGATACATCAGAAAACAAGACATGCATGGCCCTGCCTGCCCTGGGGGGAACTCATGATGTGGAGGGAGGAGATGGGGATCCAGAAAGTCTTCCTGGAAGAGGGGAGGTCCAAGCTGATGCAGGATGGCTTAGTTAAAGTTAGCCCGAGGGAGGAGGATTGGGTAAGGGGAGGGGTGATTCCCAGAAAAGACAATGGCATGTGCAAAGGCCCTGTGGCAGCAACTTTGGCTGCTGAGGGGCAGGTGAGGAATGGGCAGGGCAGGGCATCCTCCCTTCATACTCCTGGGGGTGGGAGCCCAAAGCCATAGACATCCTCCCTCCCTTGGTTGGGGCCAGCAGCCTCCCTTTATACAGATGGGGACAGTGAGGCACAGAGAGGCCAAGGTGGGGCCTGAGCTCCCCCATGCGGCAAGTGGCAGAACCAGGATTCAAATGCAGAATTCTTAACCAAGGATTCTTAAAGAGTAGGCCAGGGTGGGTGAGGGTGGTGGTCACTGAGATCCCTTCAGGGAGTCTTCAAGGTCAGAATCATATATGGAAAAAAGATCCATTCAAAGTGACTTCCCTGGTGGCTTAGATGGTAAAGAATCCTCCTGCCAATGCTAAAGACCTAGGTTCCATCCCTGGGTCGGGAAGATCCCCTGGAGAAGGAAATGGCTACCCACTCCAGTATTCTTGCCTGGAGAATCCCATGGACAGAGGAGCCTGGCGGGCTACAGTCCATGGGGTCGCAAAGAGTCAGTCACGACTGAGCATCTAACACTTTCACTTTGTTTCCTTGGTGGTCCAGTGGTTAGGACTCAATACTTCCGCAGCAGGGGGCACCACAACGATTAAGCCTGTGCTCTAGAGACCACAAGCCACAACTACTGAAGCCTGTGTGCCCTAGAGCCTGTGCTCCCCCATAGGAGAAACCATCGCAATGAGAAGCCTCAGCACCGCAACTAGAGAGTAGTCCCCACTCGCCACAATTAGAGAAAAGCCCACACAGCAGCGAAAACCCAGCACAGCCAAAAATAAATAAATAAAGTTATTTAAAAAATCATCTAACAAAAACAAGGGAAGAAACAAAGTGTAAAGATAAACCAATGACCTTTAACGGAGCAGAGAGGGAAAAAGAACCGTCCACCTTCATAAACCTCCTTCCGTCCAGTTCAGGTGTAGGACAAAGAAAACTACCCATGATGACCTAAAACAGGCTAAAAATCCTCCTTTATCTGTGTGTGAAGCTAGATTTTTTCTTCCTGTGAGTCCATGCTAAGTCACTTCAGTCGTGTCTGACTCTTTGTGACCCGATGGACTGTAGCCTGCCAGGCTCCTCTGTCCATGGGATTCTGCAGGCAAGAATACTGGAGTGGGTTGCCATGCCCTCCTCCAGGGGACCTTCCCAACCCAGGAATGGAACCCGTGTCTCTTATGGCTCCTGCATTGGCAGATAGATTCTTTACCACCAGCGCCACCTGGGAAGCCCTTTCTCCTGTATATCGACCAAAACAACTATGGAAACCGGCTGAACAACAAGCAGATGCGAGACTCCTTCTAAACCAAACATTAAAGTGATTTGGACTCTAAAATCACTGTGGATGGTGACTGCAGTCATGAAATTAGAAGACGATTGCTTCTTGGCAGGAAAACTATGGCAAATCTAGGCAGTGTGTTAAAAAGCAAAGACATCACTTTGCCGACAAAGTCCATATAGTCAAAGCGATGGTTTTTCCAGTAGTCATGTATAGATGTGAGAGTTGGACCGTAAAGAAGGTAAGAATTGATGCATTTGAACTCTGGTGCTGGAGAAGACTCTTGAGAGTCCCTTGGACTGCAAGGAGATCAAACCAGTCCATACTAAAGGAAATCAACCCTGAATACTCATTGGAAGGACTGATGCTGAAGCTGAAGCTCCAATACTTTGACTACCTGATGTAAAGAGCTGACTCACTGGAAAAGACACTGATGTTGGGAAAAAATGAAGACGGGGGAGAAGGGGGCGACAGAGGATGAGGTGTTGGATGACATCACTGACTCAATGGACATGAACTTGGGCAAACTCCGGGAAATAATGGACAGGGAGGCCTGGCATGCTGAAGTTCATGGGGTTGCAAAGAGTCGGACACGACTTGGCAACTGAACACACACAGAATATCACTCTTTAACCTAAAAAAAATTTTTTTATTTAAACAATATAAATTTATTCTCTGACAGTTCTGGAGGTGAGGAGTCTGACATGGGTCTCATAGAGCTAAGATCAAGACGTGGGCAGGACTGGTCCCTCCGGAGGCTCCAGGGAAGAACTAGCTCCTGCCTTTTCTGGCTTCTAGAGCCGCCACATCCCTGGCTCATGGTTCCTCTTCCATCTTCACAGACAGCAACAGGTTATCTTTCTGACCCTCCTGCTGGACCAATGTGTTCTCTCTCTCTCTGACTGTAGCTGGGAAGGTTCTCAGCTTTTTTGTTCTTGTCAACTGAGGTGAAAGTCACATAATATGCAACTAACGGTTATTGTAAAGTATACCATTAGGTGACACTTAGTGCATTCACAGTGCTCTGAAAAATACCACCTCTATCTAATTCCAGAACATTCTCATCACCTCAGAAGAACACCCTACAAGTAATCACCCCTCATTTGCCCTCTCCCAGGCCCTGGTAACCACGAACGCTGTCTCTGTGGATCAGCCTGTTCTGGACGTTTCCCATCAGTGGAATCACACCCTGTGTGTCCTTCTGTGTCTGCTTTTCTCACTGAGCATCGTGTCCTCAGGGTCTGTCCATGTGGTAGCGAGTGTCAGGGCTTCTCCCCTTCTCATAGCAGAATAATATTCCATGAGAGGATGGGTCAGTGTGTATATCCATTCATCTGCTAATAGACACTTAGTTGTTTCCACCTTTTGGCTCTTATGAGTCATGTTGCTATAAACATTCATGGATAAGCATCTGTGGGGACATGTGTTTTCATTTCTCTTGGGTTGACACTTTGAAGTGAAATTGGGTCCAAAAAACTGCCAACTGTTTCCCACAGAGACTGCCCCACTTCCCATGCCCAGCAGCAACTCACAGGACTGCCATCTCTCGCCATCCTCACTGACATACACATAGTCCATCTCTTTGACTATGGTCGTCCTAGTAGGTGTGAGTGGTATCTCACTGTGGGTTATTTATTCATTTTTTGGGTTGCACCTTGCAGCTTGCAGGATCTTAGTCCCCTGACCTGTGATTGAACCACACCCTTGGCAGTGAAACACAGAGTCCAGACCACTGGGCCACCAAGGAATTCCCTCACTGTGGTTTCCATTTGTATCTCCCTGATAATCAGTGATGCCGAGCATCTTTTCACGTGCTTGTTGGCCATGAGTATATCTTCTTTGAAGAAATGTCTATTCAGAGTCTTTGTCCATTTTTTAATTGGGTCATTTGCCTTTTTGTGGCTGACTTGTAAGAGTTCTTTATATATTCTGTCTAATAACCCCTTACCATATATATGACTTGTAAATATTTTCTCCCATCCCCTGCTTTGTCTTTTCACTTTCTTAATAATGTCATTCAATACAAAAATGTTTTAAATTTTATCTAGCCCACTCCCTGAATTTTTTAAAAACTATTATTTTTCATTAAAAATATCATATTTATGGACTTCCCTGGTGACGCAGTGGGTAAGAATCCACCTGCCAGTGCAAGGGACACAGGTTCATCCCTGGTCTGGGAAGATTCCACATTTCTTGGAGCAATTAAGCCTGTGCGCCACAACTACTGAAGTGCAAGCACTCCAGGGCCCAAAGGCCACAGCTACTGAGCCCACGTGCTGCAACAACAGATGCCTGTGAGCCTAGAGCCTGTGCTCTGAAACAAGAGAAGCCACCACAATAAGAAGGCCGCGCACCATAACCCAGAGTAGCCCCGGCTGCTCACTGCAACTAGAGAAAGTCCAAGCAAAGCAACAAAGACCTAGCACAGCCAAAAATCGATAAAATTATAAATATATATGTATATTACATTTATGTGACCATGTAGTTTTATCATTTTTAAAAGTTGAAAAGGCTTTAATCTTTTGCAGTTTTAAGTTATAATGTGGTAAATATTATCCATGACAATAATCCATTTATTTATTTCTTTACTGAGGCCACACCTTGAGCGGCTCTGCGAGATCCTAGCTTCTGGACCAGGGATCAAACTTATGCCCCCTTCACTGGAAGGACAGAGTCTTAACCACTGGACCACCAGGGAAGACCCAACAGTAATCCCTTTAAACCAAAGCTCCCTGGGATCCTCAGTCATTCTCAAGAGTGAGAAAGGGGGTCCTGAAAGCAAAAGGTCTCCTCTGGTGGGGAGTCAGGGTCTGGGATGCAGTCCCAGCTCGTCAGTAAGGTATGTGTGTTGTGGGGGGATCCACAGACCCATGCCTCCCCCACCCTACCCCACCCAGCTGCTGAGAGGCCAGAGGCTAAACCCAGTGACGCCAGGCCTCACATGGGCACCCAAAGAACGGGCCCCTGGTGTCACACTGAGATTTTTCCCGTGGCCAGGGTCACCTGAACGAAGCTATCTTGGGATTCACCACTTTGGACCTTAAGCCCATCTCGGCAGCAAATCCCCTAGAAAAGGAAGTCCCCTGCTGTGTGGAGCCCCTGGGGCTGGCCGGCTGCTGTGGCTGGAGACCAGACGGGGAGGGGGGTGGGGGGGTGGGGGGGGTGGGGGGTGGGGGGGGTGAGTTCCTTTCTTCAGCCACCAGAACCGGCCTTAATGTCAGGGTCAGGCGAGGGGACACACCGGCCTGGATATTTTTAGGGAGGGAAGGTGTGTGGCTGGTTATCTGTCCCCTGGGCAGCCTGGCCAGGAGGGGGAGGAGGGAAGGAGTAGGAGGAGGCGAGAGGGAGCCGGGTGACATCCACCCGCACCCCCCCTGCCTGGCCGACCCGTGACTAATTTAGGCAAAAGGCAGCGTGGAGCTATTTCCATCCAGTGGGAACAGGTGCAGCGCCTCACCCCCACCCCCACCCCACCCCCACCCCGCCCGCCCACTTCACCGCGCAGCCGCGCTCCCCATAGGCGGTGGGCCGCCTCCCTCCGGGCGGCCTCCGGGCTGCCCCAGCCTATAAAGGCGCAGGGTTTTCTCAATGAAGCCGGGACGCACTGCGGGATCGGGCCCAGCCGGGCACCCGGGAGTCAGGAGTCAGCTTGCCAACCGCGGTCCCCGCCGCCCCTCCGCGCCGAGATGAAGTACATCGTGGGCATCGGAGGGTGAGCGGCCCGGGAGCGCGCGGAGGAGGGAGAGGCCGGCCGGGCGCGCCCCTTCGCGGGCCGAGGCGACGGCCTGGGCAGGAGGCCAGGGGAATGAATAGAGGGCTGCCTTGCGCCTGGTGTCGCAGGGACCCGATGCCCAAGGTCGGAGTGCTGGGAGGGGGTTTCTGCCCTCTGTTCGGAAATTCCTCACTGGAAGTCCCTTCCCCACCCCGCCCCGAGACTAGACTTGACTCCCTGCAGATAGAAGACTTTATAAAGCTTAAGTAGGTCTTCTGTGAAGCGCTGGGGGGTGGGAATGGGGAGACACCAACCCCAGGAGGCTCCTGGGCAGGTAGGGTGGGGTCCTCAGAGTGGCACTCCGCTGTGTGGCACCTGCCTTTAGAAGCTCCTTCTGCTGACCTCAGGCAGGGACCTTGCTTTCCTGTGGGTTGTGGCCTTTTAGGACTACGCCTGGGAAGCATTTAGCAGAAGCCAGGCTAGCTTGAAGCTCCAACCTGGGAGGTTGCCCTGGGTCCACCCTGCGTTTGGTGTAGTGCTCCATTACCCTCTTGAAATTCCTAACAGAATGAGACAAAGGCCCCCATGTCTGTAGCCGGCCCTGAGGGCACCGTGTGCCTGTCAGCAACAACTCAAATTAACATCAAGCATGTTCTAATCTGCTCCCCTTCATGTATGGAGGTCTCTTTTCCCACCAGCTCTTTTAAAAGCTGCAACTCCCTCCTTCCACCCTCAGCTTTCCACTCCTGATTCCTGGGACAGGAACAGCCAGGTCAAAGGGACACTCATGTCCAGGAAGGCCTGACAGTCACCCTTCTGTGTCCTTTGACGGCCCCAGTCTAGAGTCCTTAGGGTGACCATCATCCTGCTTTTTCTGGGACTGAGGGTCGCCAGGATTTGGGACTTTGGGCACTAAAACCAGAGATATCCCAGGCAGATGAGATTGAGCAGGTCACCCTGCTTGCCCATTGTTTTTTGAGGATTTTATATATTTTTTGCCACACCACATGGCTTGTGGGATCTTAGTTCTCCACCCAGGGATCGAACTAAGGCCCTCAGCAGAGAAAGCACAGAGTCCTAACCACCAGGGAATTCCCACCCTTGTCCTAAGGTGACTGCCTCTTCCCAGGTTTGCAGTTTTCCACTTAGCATTTGCTTTAATAGTCTGGCATTTTAAAAAAGCCCTGAGAGGCTAGGTCACATGTGGGCCTCAGTTTCCTAGTCTGTAAGACCAGCTCCCAGCCCCACCTCCTGCATTTGCGGTCACACTGAGTGAGTCTGAACATGGAAAGCAGTGCTTCCCTGACCCCAGCTGAGACTGCGTGTTAACTTGTCAGCTTGTTTTCACATCCTCTACTCTTTTCTCTGTTTCTCCCCACCGGTGAGTGCAGGCCTGTGCCCGGCCTGAGCGGGCAGTGGGCAGCAGGGTGCTGGGTGGCCCAGGTTGGCCACTCAGAACCCCTCCCCTGACTTTCTGTTGCTGTTGTTCAGTCACTCAGTCATGTCCAATTCTTTTCAACCCCATGGACTGCAACATGCCAGCCTTCCTTGTCCTTCACTATTTCCTGGAGTTTGCTCCAACCCATGTTCATTGAGTCAGTGATGCCATCCAACCATCTCATCCCCTGACTTGACTAGAAATACCCTCTTAGCACTACAGCCTCGTGTTTTAGGTTTCAGTCTGATCCTGGGGGCCCCTCAGACCCAGACAGGCCCACAGAAGGGACCCAGGCAGCCTCACAAGTGTGCTCTGCCCACAGCATGACCAACGGCGGCAAGACTACCCTGACCAACAACCTCCTCAAGGCGCTGCCCAACTGCTGCGTGATCCACCAGGATGACTTCTTCAAGGTGGCTGCCCTGGCCAGGGGCAGGGGAGGGAGGCGGCCCTGAGAAGGAGCCTCAGGGCAGGCAGACCCCTCGGGGGCCCCCTGGGGCCGGCGTTCTCAATTACTGAGCACCTACATGTGCCTGGAACATTCTGACGGCACAGACAGGGAAAGTGCAGTTCCCAGAGGGGATGTGTCACCTGGCCGGTGCCCTTTATCCTCTGCACCTCCACTTTCTCTTCTGCAAAATGGGCTCTGAGCCCACCCTCGTTGCTTTGTGGAGAGTGAGGGGCAACTTTACTAAGAATGTAACTGGTCCCCACTCCTGGTCCCAGTAGTCATGAAGTTGGGGAAGGGGTTCTGAGTGCCTTTCCTGGGACCTCAGAGACTGTGACTCTCAGCTGCAGGGGGACGGGGCAAGCAGGTGCCCCCGGACCCTCAGGAGGCTCTCCAGGCGCTGTTCCCCCAGGGTGGGGTGAGGTGGGAAGGCGGGCACTGAGCCCGCGGCTTGGGCTCCTCTGTTTCAGCCCCAAGACCAAATAGCAGTTGGGGAGGACGGCTTCAAACAGTGGGACGGTAAGAATGGACGGCGGCAGCCCCGCGCCCCTGCCCACAGTACCCTCGGCCCCCACCCCACCAATGCCCTGTCTCCCGCCCCCCAGTGCTGGAGTCCCTGGACATGGAGGCCATGCTGAGCACCGTGCAGGCCTGGTTGAGCAGCCCCCAGAAGTTCGCCCGCTCCCACGGGGTCAGCGTCCGACTGGAGGCCTCAGACACCCACATCCTCATTTTGGAAGGCTTCCTGCTCTACAGCTACAAGTGAGCATCTCCAGATCTGGGCCCCAGGAAATGTCGGCCGTCCCGGGTCACTGAGTCTCTATTTCAACAGACAGGACACCGAGACCTGGGGGTGTGGGAGGCTTGGGATCAGGGCAGCGGGAGTCGGGGCGGGGGGCGCAGGCCTCAGAGTCAGACCCAAGGGTCTGGAGCAAAAACCCACACCTCTTGGGAGAACTGAGTCTTCCGTCTAGGACCTCAGCTTCCTCAGACAGAGCAGGCTGGGTGGGATCCCCCACCTTGCTGGGTGACCCTGGGCAAGACACTGTACCTCTCTGGGTCCCCGAATTGGCAGAGAGGTTGGACTCCACCCTCAGAGTAGGGGGGTACAGTGGGCATAGCAGGAGACTGGCCACCACTGGTACCCTCGCTCATCCCTAACTTAATCAGCCCAGACCCCTCTCCCTACCTGATCCTTGTCACCCAGGAACATCCCTGGAGGCTCTGGGGTTGTGTGCTTTGGCCCACGGGCGCTGACCATGTCCTCCATCCCTGCCAGGCCCCTGGTGGATTTGTACAGCCGAAGGTACTTCCTGACCATCCCGTACGAAGAGTGCAAGTGGAGGAGAAGGTGAGCCTGGGGGCCCCTGTCTGCGTCCCCAGGGGGCACCAGGAAATGGGTAATGCCCGCCAGACACACGGCCACCCACAGTCTGGGGTCCGGATAGCATGACCCACCCCTGCCCTGCTGTGGGCATCTTCCAGGCCCACTGGGAAAAATGCTGGAAGTTGGGGCACTCAGGCCCTAACACGGGACCCCTGACTCCGTGGGGTCCCTGTTCCTGACCTAGTTCCCACACCCCAGGCTCTGCGCTGGCACCACCCTCAGGTGACCTGGGCGTTGCTCATTCTTGCCCATTTCCCTCCCTAGTACACGAAGCTACGCGGTCCCTGATCCCCCTGGCCTCTTCGACGGCCACGTGTGGCCTATGTACCAGAAGTATAAGCGGGAGATGGAGGCCAACGGTGTGGAAGTTGGTAAGTCCCTGAGGGAGATGAGGCCGGCCCCTCCCCGCTGGGACCTGGTGGGAAACCTGGAAGGCCTTCCTCGAGTCTTGCCAGCAGTCTCTCTTGCTTTGGGCCCCAGAGGCTGGCCTGTCCCAGCCGCCTAACTCTGCAGGTCCACTTCCTCCTGACGCAGCAGTCCACCAGCCCTGCTCTGAGCTGGTTGGCCACAGCGCCAGGGACCCAGCCCTCCCTTGGCTGAGCCCCCTGGGCCCCTAACTACGGCCTTTCTGACTGCAGTGTACCTGGACGGCATGAAGTCCCGCGAGGAGCTTTTCCACCAGGTCCTGGAAGACATTCAGAATTCACTCCTGAACCGCTCCTAGCGAGGCTGAAGAGGAGGGGCCCAGCCCCCACTGCAGGGACTCACACACAGCTCCGGCCACAGCGCGGCCAGCGGGTGGCACTGCAGCTGGACACTGTGTGACCATTCTTGTCAGGGAAGTCTTGTACATGTGAGAGTGGACACCCCGCTCACAGCCCAGCAGCTTGGGGCTCACGATGCATCCATCCATAACCTCGATGGCCGCTTACTTATTAAATCTGATCCTGTTTTTTAGTCGTTGTGGTCCAGCCTGTTGTGTTTGAGGTGCTGAGAGGGCCCTTCCCAGCCCTTCTCCTTAGTGTACTGGTGACCTCTGGGCAGTGGCAGTCTCCACCTGGTGGACCCACGGCAGCGTGGCCCTGCGTGGCTGCTTGAGGGTCTTTGGGCCTATTTTCCTCAGAACGGAAATTTCCTGCCAGCTTTCAGCACAAGGCACAGCGCGGCCCAGAGCAGGGTCTGAGAGGTCAGCCCGGCCTGAGGGTGCCCCTGGCTCTTGGCTGAGCCTCACCCTCACTGCACCCCGGCACCTCCCCCGTGATCGGAGCTGATACTACTTCTCATGATCCAGGCGGTTCATGAGGACACTCTCTTGTCCCTGAGCCATCCCTAGAAGGCTGGTGGTTCAGTTTATCAGGTACACCCATTTCATAGATGGGCCTGTGGAGATCCACAGAAAGGGCTGGTTCACAGCCGGTCGGTCCTGTAAGTCCTGCCCCACCTCACATTTGGGGTCCCAGGCTCCTGGGAAATCGCTCACTTTCTGTATCCCAGCCGGAAGCCTCCTGCTCAGATGCTGCCCCTTCTCAACACAGTCTTCCTGCTAAAAGAAATCACCTGGCATAGCGCTCACCACTGCCTTTTGCCTCTGCAGCCTCACAACTCAGCACAGAGCAAGACACAAAGAAGAGAGTGCTGAGCAGATGGAAGGCAGCACAGTTGGGGCAAGGGCAGTGGCTCAGGCCCAGTGCAGCCACTAGGAAGGTGACCAGCCATCCCCACGTACTGGGGACTTTCCCAGTTTTAGCACAGAAAGATCTGTTTCCCCAGAAATCTCTCAGAACCGAGATGATTGGTCACCATATTTTTAGTCTTTCTAGGGGCAGTGGAGCAGAGGTGAAGGAGCCCACAGGTTGAAGGTCAGGAGGGCCTGGTGTCCGTCCGTCCCTGGCCATCAATCAACTGTGTACCTAGTGGCTCAGAACACCAAGGCCTGGGACATTTGAGCAGGATTTGAACCCGTTAAGTGTCTCCTCGCTTCAAATCAACAAAACCAAAGAGCAAATGACACTATTACGGGCTGAATTGTGTACCCTCGCATTCATATGTTGAAGCCCCGATCCTTAGGACCGCAGAATGTGACTGGGTCATGAAGGTGGGTCTTAATCCAGTATGACTGGTGTCCATACAAGGAGAAGTTGGGGGACTTCCCTGTTGGTCCAGTGACTGAGACTCTGAGCACCCAATGCAGGGGGCCTGGGTTTGATCCCTGGTCAGGGAAATAAAACCCACGTGCTGCAACTAAGACCCACCACAGCCAAATATATACATAAATACAAATTAAAAAATAAAGTCAAAAAAAATAAAAAATAAAAAAATAAAGTCTTCTAGGGCATTCCCTGGTGGTCCGGTGGTGAAAACTCTGTGCTTCCACTGCAGGGGGCGTGGATTCAATTCCTGGTCAGGGAACTAAGATCCTGCATGTCATAAATAATTTTTTTTTTAATTCACCAGGTCTTGATAAGAAAAAAAAAATCACCCAAAGTAACTTTTTTTTTTTTTTTTTGGCTATGCCGTACTGCTTATGAGATCTTAGTTTCCCAACTAAAGATTGAACTTGGGTTCCTTGCGGTTAGAGTACCGAGTCCTACCAAATGGACCATTAGGGAATTTCCCAATGTGACTTTTATTCAGGGGAATTTTTGACATTTGTGACTTTAATAAGAAAATGCATTAATGCCGGACTTCCCTGATGGTCCAGTGGTTGGGACTCCACACTTCCAGTGCAGGTGAAGTGGGTTTAATCCCTGGTTGGGGAACCCACATGCCACAGGGCTTGGCATGACCAAAAAGAAAAATAGAACATGTAAACCCATGGCTGATTCATGTCAATGTATGGCAAAAACTACTACAATATTGTAAAGTAATTAGCCCTCAACTAAAATAAATAAATTTATTAAAAAAAAAAAAGAATACAGATAAAAAAAATTATTTTAAAAAATGGCATCATTGACTCAATGGACATGGGTTTGAGCAAACTCTCAGAGATGGTGAAGGACTCCCTTCTGGGAGAAGGGAAGCCTGGCATGCTGCAGTCCATGGAGTTGCAGAGTCAGACATGACTTAGCAACTGAACAACAAGATTTAAAAAAATGCATTAATACTCATAACTCGCTAACAGCACATTAACTGCTAATAAATCAGGTGCTCAGTGTAATGGGTTAGAGTTACTGGGTGTATAGTACTTGGGTCAGCAAAGGATGGCCCCTGGGTCCAATCCAGCCCACTGTAGGTTTTCCCACATCCTTCAAGCTGAGAATGGCTTCACATTTTTAAATGTTTGTGGGAAAAAAAATTAAGAGAAGAATTAAATTTCATGACACACATATATTACATGTATTCAAATTTCAGCATCTATAAATAAGGTTTTACTGGCCTGCAGTCATGCCTATTCATGTGTGTGTCAGCTATGGCTTCTTTCATGCCACGTGGCCCTGCTGAGCAGCTGTACCAGACCCTCAAGTCTGCAGAGCTGGAATCAGTTACCTCCTGCAGCTCACTGCAGTGTGTGCCAGGGCTGGGGTAGAGGGCCACTGGCAGCGGTCACTGCATCCTGGAGGGCAGGAGGGAGCTGGGGCAGGGCCAGGAGGGAGTTTCAGCAGGCCTGCCAAGGCCTGCCCTTTGCTACAGGCACGGAGCACAGCGACGCTGACCCACCGGTCACTAGGCCCAAAATAGCCCAGGATGGGACAGGGACACGGGAGAGGTGGCTCTGGGGCAGCCTGAGCCCTGCCCGGTCACCAGACACCTTGGTCATTATGGAAACAGTAGAGGCGGGGAGAGGGACCATCTAGACCCAGTGTGCAAAGAACTTTCCGTGTTTCAGCACTGAGGGTTCCCCATGCTGGGAAAGCCTGGGTCCAGGCAAACTGAGACAAGCGGTCACCCTGATGGGGGCCAGCCACCTGGAGAGGGTGGGTTATCCTATGACCTGCTTCCCTAGGGCTCAGAGAGGGAAGGGACCTGCCCATGGTCGATCAGCAGAGTTCAGATTTGAACTCCATTCTGGAAATGCCCACCCAGGGCCTTCTCCAGCCAGGGAAGCATGCCAGGCTGCTCACACTTGCCCCAGATGGCCCTCCCACCCGAACCCCTGGAAGAATCTCTCAATCCTTCTACAACCGTCTGACAGGCCCAGCGGATCAGCTCCACCACAGGAAGGCTCCAGGCTCATTGTGGGCCCGGCCAGGCTAACTTGTGCCTTCCGCAGACAGAACCCCAAGACTAACCCAACACGCCCCTCCTGTGTCCACCAAGCGCCCCCTGTGTCAGTGCCAGGCAGTCTCCCCAGGCCCTAGGATGGGAGGCCCCAAGACCAGGCATCCTGGAGCGTGAGTGGGCAGCCCTGGAACCCAGCTGCCTCAGCCCATCCTGGAGAGAGGCCCTGGGCAGGTAATGTGCGCCCCCTGGGCCTCACCTCCTGCCCTGGGCTTGGGAAGCCCACTGCTGCTGGGTCTGTGGCAGGTCTTGCCACCCTCCTTGATGGAGCCCGAGGCCTGCCCCACCTGTGGGACACCTTTCTGGTGCATGGGGAGTCTGGGAGAGCTCTTCTGTGCTCTAGCAACCAGAATAACCTATTATTGTTTTCCAGATGAGGAAACTGAGGCTCCCAGGGGTGGAGTCCCTTGGCTCCAGGAGACAGGGTTCCAGGCCAGGCAGATGGGCCTGGGATATGGCTGTACCCACAGTCCTGCAGGACCCATCACCATCAGGTTCCCCCAACCCCAGGCCCGGAGGAGCCCCTCCCAGCTCCTGGTGCCCCCACTGCCTCCCTCTGAGGTCCCTTCCGTGGCCATTCGTTCTCCTCCTGCCCCCATCATGGGGCTGGAGCAGACTCCCCTACCAGTACTACGGTATGTATTAGTTTTCTTTACGAATCTCACTTATTTTATTGGTTTTAACTAAATTTACTTGAAGAGGAAACTTTATGGCCTTGCTGTGGATGGGAAAGCCTAAATGTCCTGTCATGTGTTAGAATGAAGCACATCACTAAAAACACTAAGAAGGCCTGCCCCCGTGTCCCCTAAAATCACCCCTGGGGCACCCAGTGATAAGCATCTCACCTTCCTGGAATGCCCAAGGCCAAGAACAACCTCAGGTCGGGGCTTCTCAACTGAGGGAGATGCTGCCCCCCTGCCCAGGGGACACTGGGCAATGTGACACTGGGCACTAGGAATGTGTGGCTGTTACCCTGGAGGCTCCTGGCATCGAGGGTGTGGGGCCAGGGAGGCTACTCCAAGCCCCTCAGCGCCCAGGACGCCCCACAACCAAGACCCATCTGACCTGAATGTCAGCAGAGCTGAGGGGAGGCAACCTGGACTAAAGGCAGAGAACTGGCTCAAACCTCCACTCCCCGACTTGGGGCGCCCCAAGTGGGACTTGCTGTGTAGACCATCTAAGTACCCAGGGTGGGACACACACCCACGTGATGCACTCACACCCATGTGTCTGTCCTTCATCCGGTGGCTGACACCCTCCTGGGCCAAGTCACCCCCACCCCCAGGAACTTGGCCTGGCCTGCCCGCCACCCCATTTCTTGGATCCCTACAGAGCCACAGGCGCCAGGCAGCTCACCTCCAAGGGCGGACAAGGTGCGTCCTCAGGATTGCTGGGGGTTGAGGGGAATGGGAGGGATTCCGGGGGCCCCTCACTGGAGTCTGGCTTCTCTGAGGCCACCCTGATTAGGAAGTACCTCTGGGGATACCCTATCCCACCCCAGCCCACTGCAGACATACAGATGGGCGGGTGACCTTCCATGCAGAGCGTCCCCAGGCCAGCCTCTGGCCAGTCACCCCACCAGAGCTCTGCCTGGGGGACCCTTCCTGAATGTCCTAACAGCCCTGGAAGGAGGAAGACAGCAGCAGAGGCCCAGGAGGTGGGGGCGAGGCTGCAGAGCCCGCTCCCTGCCCCCCATCTTCCTCGTTCTATTTCAGGACACCCCCACCCCAAGCACTTGCCACTCACATCAAGTAGCACTCAGCCAGCCCTCTTAATCAGCAGTAACTCTGCCCGCCCCACCCGAGTCCCAGCAGGGTCAGAGCGATTGCCTCTGAAGGTGGCCCCCACCTCAGGCATCCTGTCTGCCAGGCCGCTGAAGGGGCGTCCTTGGGGCACACCCCGGGGTGGGGGGACAGCCAGTGCCTAAGGGAGGAGCAGGCTGACTGGGAGAGACAGGCAGCAACAAGCCCTCCGCGGTCGCCCAGGAGCGCCCCCCAAGTCCACCCAGCGCACTCTGGAGGGAGCCTGGTGCTCCCTCCAAGAGATGCCCTCATGGCCACCCTGTCCAGTTTAAGCTTCTCTCGGCCTTCAAAAAGCCAGGGAGGGGAGGGGGCAGCGGAGGGTGCAGAGGCAACTTGCCATCATACAAACAGGGCCCACCTGTAAGTCCTCCCATCTGGGGACCCTCAAAATACAAAACCCCGAGGAGTGGGGTTCAGCCACCAGCTTCCCTAGTGGTTCGGATGGTAAAGAATCTGCCTGCAATGCAGGAGACCCAGGTTCGATTCCTGGGTCGGGAAGATCCCCTGGAGAAGGGAATGGCTATCTATTCCAGTATTCTTGCCTGGAGAATCCCATGGACAGAGGGGCCTGGCGGGCTACAGTCCATGGGGTTGCAAAGAGTCAGACACAACTGAACGACTCACACACACGCGCAGGGGGTGAGGTGGAGGGCACTGGGGAGTTAGGGGTGGGGGTGGGTAGGGGGGAAGCCGTGGGCTCCCTGAGGGGAGACAGCACCCCAGCCATAACTGCAGGACACAGGCATCCTGGGGTCAACTGGCCAGGGAGGGGCCCCCAGCTCTGTCCCCTCAGGACAAGGAGAGTCCAGGAGGAGAAGGCCCAGCCCCCTCCTCCTCCTCCTCCCCTCCCCCTCCCTTGCCCCCTCTTCCAGCCTGGGCCGGTGAAGTGCCCCCGAGGCGAGGCTGTGTTCACACGTCCTTTGCTTGGGGTATGTCTTTCACCATTGTTCTGTGTCTCACTTTTCCGGCCACCGAGTGGGGCTGGGCAGAGGGACAGGGGGATGGTTTCAGTACTTACTTTTCTTTTTCTCTCTGTACAACGGGGGGGCTAAAGGTCTCAGGGGCTGAAGGAACCTCCTGACACTGGTGGGGCTGGCTTTATAGGGCCACCCTATGCCCTGGGCAGCCACGTCGGTTATTAATAGCGGCCGCTGCCTCTTGCCCAAGTATGGTCAGGAGCACGGCAGCTGTGGGCGTGCAGCCACTGGACCAGGGCAGGTGGCATAGATGGACAGCCCTCTGCCCCCCGAGAGGTGGGCAGGACCCAGTGTGGGCTGGTGACGCCTGGGCCAAGCCCCCCAATCTAACACCACCTGCTTAGTGAGGGGGTGCCCAGGGTGTGCTGGGCCCCGACCCACCCCTTCCTCCATCCCTCGCCACCACTCTGGGCACCACTGTCTCTAAGGACAAAGCTGGCACACACAGAGGTGCCCTGCCTGCCAAGAGCTAGGTCAGGGGCCACATGAACCTAGGCCCAGCTGACTCATTTTGCAAATGGCGTGTGGTTAATGGAGATGCTGATGGGTGGCCTCAGTTAAGGCCCAATCTGGGACTTCCCTGGTGGTCCAGGGGTTAAGACTCCACCCTTCTACAGCAGAGGGGGCAAGGGTTCCATCCCTGGTCAGGAAACTAAGACCCTACATGCTATGTAGCCAAGAAAAGGCCCAATCTCATGCGCTGGGGAAACCGGGAGGGCCCCAGCCATCCCCGATGAGGTCCACTGGCCCAATGCCCGCCTTCTCAAGGGACCGAGGAACTGGATGGGCTTCTGCTATCACTGCCCCACCAGCCCTCAGAATTATTCAAGCAAGTCAGCAACACCCTCCCACTTTGTCCTCTCATCACTAAAGCCTGCCCCCCACAGCCCTGGGTTCACCCTGCCCAAGTGCACCCCAAGTGCCCCGGGGGCCTGCGGCATCCTTCTTCCTGGAGCTGTGAGTCCACATGACTAATAAGGAACCATCCACTCCTCTGCCCGTGTCAGACGTCCTGTGTCTAGCCACCCTTGACCCCACAGTGGGGCCCCTGCTCTCTCCAATGGGTGACAAGGAGGGGATTGAAACACAAGTCACTGGGAATTCCCTGGCGGTCCAGTGGTTAGGACTCTGCACTCTCATTGCTATGGTCCCAAGTTCAGTCCCTGGCTGGTGAACTAAGATCCCACAAGCCACATGGCAAAAAAAAGAAAGGAGAAAAAGAAGTCACTCACCCAGGAGCCCCCAGGTGAGCAGCCCAGCCACAACCCACAGTTCTGTCCATGCCCCGCCTGGTCCACACTGGGGTCTGAACCTTGCCCACCCTACCACCCTGGAGGGTCCACATTGCCTCAGCTCCCTGCCCAACAGGTGGGCAGGAAGTTACATGGATGGGGCGGGCAGCCACAGGACATCGCTGGATTCCCCTGTGCCAAGTCCTTGTCCTGGGGTGGCCTTGAAATCATCTCCCCTCAAGGGGACCCCAAGACGCCCACCCCTCCCCTGTCTTCCCCTAGCTCCAGTCCCTCCTGACCCTTCTCTGCTGGCCTTTGGTAGTGCCAGGAGTCTTCCTGATCTTTGGAGAACTTCTCTGCAGGGCCAGCTGTCAACCCTCCCCCGAAGCCATGGGCCAGATTCAGGGAACAGTGAGAAGGCTCAGCCCAGGGCTGGAAATCACCCCAGTGATGCACCCACCCCAGCCCGAGGGAACCGATGGAAGCAGATAGGGTAGGGGGCTGAAGAAACAGAACCAGGCACTGCTTTCTTGACATGAGAGAAGCCATTTCTGGTCTTAGTCATTTCGGGATCTAAGCCTGGCTATGGTGTTCATCCCAGAACTGCTGCTGCTAAGTCGCTTCAGTCGTGTCCGACTCTGTGCGACCCCACAGACGGCAGCCCACCAGGCTCCACCGTCCCTGGGATTCTCCAGGCAAGAATACTGGAGTGGGTTGCCATTTCCTTCTCCAGTGCATGAAAGGGAAAAGTGAAAGTGAAGTTGCTCAGTCGTGTCCGACTCTTAGCGACCCCATGGACTGTAGCCTACCAGGCTCCTCCGTCCATGGGATTTTCCAGGCAAGAGTACTGGAGTGGGGTGCCATTGCCTTCTCCGCATCCCAGAACAGGTCTCAATAATTAACGAGCTTAAAGAAACAAAGGGCTTCCCTGGTGGCTCATACGGTAAAGAATCCACCTGAAAAGGGAGAGACCTGGGTTTGATCCCTGGGTCCAGAAGATCTCCTAGAGAAGGGAAAAGCTACCCACTCCAGTATTCTTGACTGGAGAATCTCATGGACAAAGGAATATAGTGGGCTACAGTCCATGGGGTGGCAAAGAGTCGGACATGACTGAGTGACTAACACTTTCACTTAGGAAACAAAACAATGCAGAGATGAAGGACTGTTTATCAGGCAAGAGAAGCAACAATGGCAAAGATTAGTTGTAAAGACACCTCAGTTCTGGTAGTAGTAGTGAAGATTAGCCTGAAGCACTTTTTTATTCACATTTTTACTTTTTTTTGGGGGGGGTACCTTACAGCACAGAGGATCTTAGTTCTCTGACCAGTGATGAACCTGTGCCCCTTGCCGTGAAAGTGCAGGACCCTAACCACTGGACCACCAGGGAAATCCCCTGAAGCACTCTCTTGAGCTCTTTTGCCAAATTTAAACCCTCCTTGAGAGCTAAACCATCAGCTCAACTGGAACCTAAGGGGCGACGATATTGACCTTTTCTGACTTTCGTGACTTCAATCAAATAAAGCTTGGTCTCTGTCTAACGCCCCAAATCGGAGTCCTCCCAGACCCTCTCCCAGTGTGGCTCTAGAGGCACGATCATGACCCCTGTGCCCGCCACCGTCTCTCTCTGCAGCTGCTGTCACGACATCTACTTCGACAATTTGACCTGCCCAGGGACCGCTCTGCTGGCCTGAGTTCTTGTGGACTGAGTTGCTCTGATTTAATTCATTCCCACGGGGCTCTAGAAGTTCCTGCTCCCCCCCCAGCGTCTCTGGTGGGAGCAGCCATTGCCATCATGGTGCGGCAGGCAGTGAGGGGGGTCTCTGCAGTTTCGGGGTGCAGCCAGCAGCAGAACATCAGCCTCCCTCACTCGCCATCCTCTGCACAAGCTTGGCTCTGAGATAAACACGGGCTTTCAACGGCTTTCTTGCAACAAGCTTTACACACATGAGCCAACCGCTGGGCAGGTCCAGTCTGAGGCCACCAGCTGGAGAGATGGGACTCTGGCTCCCATAGTTCATACTCCCCATCCCCTCCCCGCCCCCACCCGGCCCCGCTTAAGAAGCAGCATAGGTGCGTGCTAAGCCTCTTCAGTCGTGTCCAGCTCTTTTCAACACTATGGATTAGTCCATCAGGCTCCTCTGTCCATGGGATTCTCCAGGCAAGAAAACTGGAGTGGGTTGTCATTTCCTCCTCCAGGAGATATTCCCAACCCAGGGATCGAACCCATGTCTCTTCTCCTGCATTGCAGGCAGATTCCTTACCACTGAGCCACCAGGGAAGCCCCTCAAAAAGCAGGCAAGACAAAGCCAGACACAGGGAGCCCTGGTTCTGCAGACCTACTGGGAGGCCCATGCTCCTTGTAGCACTTAGCACTAACTGCAACCCCCCCCCCAAATCACACTCCTGAAAGAAAAGGGGCTGAGGGCATGGCAGAGGGACAGGGTGCTGAAAGAGGGAAGTGAGAGTTGAGTTGCTCAGTGAACCAGTTGTGGGGGGAGGGGGGGTTGCTGTGCACCTTCATCATTGTGAGTCTGCTACCACAGACCCAGTGCCTTAAAACAACAGGTGTTGTCATCTCACAGTTGTCGGCCAGGAGTCTTGATTGGCCTACCTGGGTCCTCTGCTGAGGGTCCCTCAGGAGGCTGCAATCCAGATGCCAGCCCAGGCTGGGCTTTATTAGAAGGCTGGACCAGAGAAGGACCCACGGCTAGGACCCCTCACATGGTTGGTAGGCTTCACTGCCCGCTGGCTGTTACTTGCCACATGGGCCTGTCCAACAGGTGGACAAAGCTCACCATGTCAAAGTCAGCAATGAAGTCAGATGGAAGTCAGTCTGTGCAGCCTACCCACCAATGTGACCTCCAGCACCTGCACAGCATTCTGTCGTCAGAAACTGCCATGAGGCCAGCCTGCTCTCAAGGGAGTGGGGAGCACAGGAGCAGGAGCTCCTTGGGGGCCACCATGGGGCCTGCCTGCCAGACAAGGTAAACCACAGCACTTTAGCCTGCAGGCTCTGCCAAGGGTCAATACTATTAGTAAATGATTGTGGGGGACAGAGACACTGGTAGGTGCTTCGTGAACACACAGTGGTTCCCTGTGCCCTTAGCTGACAGATTGAGAAAGTAACTCGAGATGACCTGGGTCAGGGGCAGAGGTCGTCTCCAGAGCAAGGACCCTGAAGACACTGGGGAATTTGCCCTCAGCACAGAAGTGCTCTGGATTCTGAAAGGCCAGGTGTGAGTCCAAAGGGGCTGTGGTTTCTACCCGGAAGCCATAATCAGAAAGACTGGGAGAGTGAGGCCCCTCCTTTGCCTCCCACCGTTATCTCCCTGACACAGCCTAACTGGGTAAAGGTTGGCTGGCTGAATGCTCTTCACTGGTGCCCTGGAGCCTTCAGGGGGCCCCTGGCTAACCCCTCTTGGGGTCTGGAGGCCCTCCAGCACTGTATGGAAGCCCATTTCTTTTCCAGGTGGCACCCGGACGATGGCTTGCTGATCTCACACAGTCACCCACACTGGGCACCCCTCTCCTGCCACAGACTGACTGCATTTTGCAATGAATCACAGGGGGATGTGCTGCTCAAAGGGGTAACACCAGGTGCCAGCCGTGGAGGACAATCACAGACCGACTGGAGAAAGCTGAGTGGGTTCAACCACTCCACAGGCTGAAATCTACTGAGACTCTGAGAGTGGAAGTTGTTGATCAAGAAGACAGGTAATTCCCTGGTGGTCCAGTGGTTAGGGTCCCATGCTTCCACTTCAGGGGACACGGGTTTGATCCCTGGTTGGGGAACTAAGATCTCCCATGCTGTGCTTCATGGCCATAAAAAAAAAAGATGAAAAATGAAATGAATTTTAGAGTCTTCTCAATTTTTCTAAAATTGGTTTAAAAGAGGGGGAATAGGGAGATGCATGGAATGAGGGAACAGAATGCTGACCAGGCCACTGGGAAGGAGGAAGCAGGTCAGAGGGACCCTCTTTGGAGCCACATTCCAGACCCAGAGGCTGGGCGACTGGGGGCAGGAGTGGCAAGGACACCTCCTCCAGGCAGGCCCAGAGCAGGCAGGGGGCCCATGTGTGACCTGACAGCGTTTCAGAAGGAGCAGAGGGACAGGAAACCCCTCCAAGCCAACTCCAGTCGCCTGGACGCCTCCAGCTCTTCAGAGACATCCCCAGCTGAGCCCCAAGATAGGGGCAGCCTCCAAGATCCCCCAGGGCTGTGGGGGCTGGCAGTCGACAGAGGAAAGAAGACACAAGAGGCCACAGAGGCTGTGGTGCCAGCTGCCAGGCAGGCCACCCCCATCCCAGCCAAGCAGAGAAAAGCAGGAGCCAGGGAAGCAGGTTTTATTTCCTTAAGGCTAGCAGCAGGCACATGCTCAGAAGTGTGTATGTCATACAATGGTGCTTGTGAGGGGCACACAGTGGGCCCATCCTGCCCTTTTGCCAGACCCACAGCCAGGCTCCAATGCCCTCCTCGGCCCTACAGGGTCTTGTGGCCTGAGCCCCGCCGGGGCCATGGCTGGAGGGTCAGCCACCTGCCCACCCACTCCTCCCTGCATGTGGCTGGCCTGTTGGGAGGACTCCTCTCGGACTAAGGGCAGGGGGCTGCATAAGGGCCCCTGGATTAACACAAGGGCAGCAGGGAACTCCGCTGGAGCTCAGCGTGGCCACAGCTGGGAACCCAGGTTCTGCTGAAGCCTGGTTCTTAGGGCACATTCTCTGGACCGCACCGCAGGGCAGCACCTAGTGGCACAAAGCAGCATTGCCACCGAGACCACTTAAGGGCGCCTTCTCCAGCAGCTGCCCGGAGCGCAGCAAGGTAGGGCAGGCTGTAAGGGACCCTGGGGCTCTCCAGGTAGGGGACGCTGGAAACAAGGGCCCCTAGCAGTTACTCCAGGGTGCCCAGTAGAGAGATGCTGGTCCAAGGGCAGCAATGGCGAAGAGAGTATGATGGGGTGGGGCTGGGGATGAGGCGGGGTTGGGACCCTGCTGAAGGCTCTAAGTGTTGTCAGGGAGCTGGAGAGAAGGGGAGGTCCCAAGGCTCTTCACCCCCTTCCCCATGAGAGGCCTGCCTCAGCAAGAAGTGGAGATTCGGCCTTGAAGATACTTCCTTTACTGCACCTGGGCCCTGGGCCCTGCCACCACCACCCCCAATACAACACCCAGACTGACATCTCCTTGAGGGCTGGGGGCACTGAGAGGGGCTGGGGCATCTGGATCAGAGGCCCTTCCACCACTGACTCTGGAGGAGCAGCTTCTCTTCTCCAGAGTGGAGGAGCCAGGGTGTCGAGCAAAGGCTCCCCCTCAGTTCTGAGTCCTAGGACATTCACAGACACCCCACCATGCCCCTGCACCAAGATTCCACACACCTGGACCACATGGAGAGCCTGAGGCTACTGACCAGGCTCTGAACATGAAGGCTGCCAGCCCAACCCTGGGCAGGTGTGAGGCATGTGTGTCCGCTGTGGCCAGTTCCATTGTGGATGTGCCGCTCCCTTGCAGAGGTCCTGAGCTGATGCTGCCCTGGATGCCCCCAGAGTGAAGCTGCAGGAGGGAGGGAGGGGCTGGGGGCACTCGGGCGGTGCAGAGAAGGCCCAGACCAGCCACCTCCTCTGGGGCAGAGCAGGGCCAAGCCCTCCTGGGCCATGGATTCCTGGGCCCCACGGAGTGCATCCTGCCTCCAGCTCCTGGGCACTCCAGGGCCACATCGGGGTGACGGGGCCTCCCAGGGCTGAGGATGCCGCACCCTGGGCGGCCCTAGCGGAGGCTGCACTCCCCCTCCTGCAGCTTCTCCTGCTCCATGGCGCGCACCAGATCCTGCACGAACCGCATCTCGGAGGCCACCTGCTTGGCCAGTGCCTCGTAGCGGTTCTCCAGGCGGCTAAAGCGGCGCTTGAGCCCACTGGCCCCGAGCAGGGCACCCTTGGCCTCCTCCTGTGCCTGCCGCTGCAGCGCCTCCGTCTTGTGCAGCTCCTGGCGCAGCCGCCGCAGGTCCTGGCCTAGGCTCTCGTTCTCCTCACGGTACCAGGCCTCCTTCTCCTCGTAGATGGCCGTCAGTGCCTCTAGGTCCTCATGAAACAGGCGTCGGCTGTGCTCCAGCCCGCGCAGGCCCTCCTCGGCTGCCGCCACCTCCTCCAGCACCTTGGAGAAGCGTTCGAAGTTGATGTAGGTGTTGTTGGGGGGCATGCTCGAGTGCGACTTGATGGTGTACTCCTTGAGGCGTGCCGTCTTCAGGCGCCGCCGCTCCGGCTTACGGCCGCTGTCCTCCCGCCGCACATTCCGCCGCCGGATGGCCTGCAGGGGGAGAGGAGGGGAGGAAAGGGCACCTTGGACTAGGGCCAGCAGGGCAGCCCCCCAGGGCCAATCTGGCCCTCCGCCCACTTTATACTGGCCCACAGCTCTGTCCATCTAAGTACACGTGGTCCTGGCACTTTCCCGCTCTGATGGTTGAGCTGAGACTTGATGGCGGACCACATGGTCACAACAGAGACCACAGAGCCAAAAGAATTCACTCTCTGACCCTTGACCGAGGCTGCCAAGCCTGACCTCAGCCTGGAGGTGATCCCTTTCTGAGAAGTTCTGGGGAGGGCACCCTGCTGTGTGCAGAGTGGCCGTGGACTCCAGCCAGCAGTTCAATGAGACGACTCCGACGCTACACTGACATACAGCCTGTGCCCACAGCATCTAGGCCCACTTCCGTGAGGACGCTCGCCCATGCTGGGGGCTGGTCCCAACTGCCATGCCTATGTGGGGGCAGCCCCACCACCTCACCTTGATCCAGGAATGCTCCAGGCTCTGGGCGATGGTCATTCTCCTCCTGGAAGAGCCCCCAGAACTGGTTAGTTGCATGTGTGCCTCCTTCACTGTCCTCACCACACAGAGAGCAGGAAGGGGTGGTCTACACTCTCCCCGCTGCAGCTCTTGCTCTCAACCCCACCTATGGCTGACTCAGGGCACCTCCCCTGGGCCACCACCCTGAAACCTAGTCCCTGAAGTCATTGTGAAGCCCAGCAGCAAGTTCCTGAAACAACCATGCCAATACAGGCACAATTAAGGTCTCCCAATCTGTTTGGCCGGCCATAAGGAGCCCAACAAGGGGCTTGGGGACATGGACTCCAGGGTTTCCATGTTTTCCGCTAACAGCATTGACACCTAATGTTGGGGTCTCATAACTCAGACACCCAGAGGAGGAGCCTGGGGAGGACAAGCCCATGGGAGCACCTATGGGTGAAGGAGAGCTCTGTGCTGCCAGCATGTTTAGCTTTTTCTAGGGAAAAAAACCAACTAGTAATTTAGACTTTTATATGAAACCTCCTATCCTAAACGCTGGCAACAAATGAAAAGCTTTGTAAGAAGCAGCTTCGTAAGAGAGCCTGCCTAGGCATCCCTCTGCTATCTGCACCCAGAACAGGAGCCACAGACGACTCCCAGATACAGGAGTGGCATCTCAGATGGACACATTACTTGTCCTCGGCCATAGTGCCCATTCTGGGGGACTCGTCTGGTCCACCCTGCCCGGCCCAGTGCTCCTACTTGGGGTCTTTGACAAGCAGCCGACGGATGAAGTCCTTGGCCAGCTCGCTGGTATTGCTGAAGTACTCCTCGTCAAAGTCATAGTTCACAGCCGAGATGTTGGTCAGGGTCTCCTGCTTGGTTTCACCCAGGAACGGGGACGCGCCACTCAGGCTAGGAGACGGACACCAGGCTCAGGGGGGCCAGACAGGCCTGCGGTCACTCCACGACCAGGCTGCTTCCCAGGCCACCACCCAGCTCCACTGTGCCCATGGAGGGGGCACATGGGGAGGGAGGCTGATGCCAGGCCCCCAGCCACCCTGCACAAACGCGCCCAGCCGCCAACCAGAGGCAGTGAAAATCCACTGCCCAGCCAGTGAGGGGCGCTGAAATGAGTCAGCAAAATCTCTGCAGAACCTCAAAGTATCCCCATAGACTTAGTCTTAGGGGTTTGGTCTCAAAGCCCCTTCCCTGAACCCCTTAGTAGTTAGAGGCAAAATGGTTAACTGGAGGGGTGGGGGGGCGGTGCTGGGGGTTCCTGGCCGACACCGCAGATGTCAGGTGTCTTTCCAGCGTGCTGCGCTGAGGCCACACCACCACCCTGCACGGATCTGGGCGTGTGATGCTGTTACTTTTTAGGTGAGAAATACATATAGCTGGTTTTCACTCCCAACTGCAGGCACACAAAACCCTTGTAACTTCCTAAAACCCAAGGCAGGAACATCTATTGCTATAATATTTGGTCTTTGTTTCATTTCCTAAAACAACTCCAGAGAATAGAGATAAAAGAAGTGTCTTTTCTTGCTCATGACAAGCCCCTTCCAGCCACATCTGAGTTGGTACCAATGAGGTGACTGTGGAAAGGCCCTAAGGAGAGGGCTGCCAATTGGGGCAGAGCAGTGGGGTCAGAGGGATAGAACTTTTGTCCTGCCTCCAACCTCCAGGAAGGGGAGGGGCTGGAGACTGAGTCCATCTCCAAAGGCCTGTGATTGAATCCACCACACTGAGGAGTTGCCAGCCCAAGGACGAGGGGACAACAGTCCCGGCCCAGAGCCTCGTGTGGTTACTTCACGTGGGGAGGCCTTGCCTTTGGAACTCTCCTGAACACACTCTCTCCTGCACACACTCACGCAGTTGTCCATCCATCCAGAGTCCCTGAGCACTGCAACAGGTCAGCACACTGAGGGTCCTGCATTCCACTTGTGACCCCTGCACAGAAGCCTCCCGACCCAGCAAAGCCCTGAGAGGGCAGGTACTCACAGGATGTAGGTGATGACACCAATGCTCCTGGAGGAGAACACACAGAAGAGATAGGGTCAGCTCTGCCGCAGGCTCAGCACCCCAACCCCCAGAGTCCAAGACTATCTAGCCAGGTGGGGGCAGGCCTGTCAGCCCCAGGGACCCTGTTCCTCCAAGGTCTGAACAGCCTCCACCAAGTCCCACCCTCTGCTCCAAGGGCCTCAGGACTGAACACTGAGGCACCTCTGGCTACGGCTGCCTGTCCAGACTCAAAGTGGCTGGAGTGTGGGCAGGGTAGACAGAGCACAAAGGCACCACAGGCCACACAGATGTGGAGCCTCTTGAGGCCTCTGTGGCTGAGGGCAGACCTGGCAAACTCTATATTAATGTAAAGGGTGAGACAGTGAGTGTTTCAGGCTTTTCAGGCTACAAACAGTCTCCATCACATTCATCTGTTTTTAACAACCCTTCAAAGACCTGAGAACCCTTCCTAGCTCACAGGCCTGGATAGGTCAGCAACCCCTGTCCTAAGGCAATAGTTTGTGCTGCCCCTGCCCCACGGCTCCAAGACCAGGAGGGGGGGCTGCACCTCAACCCGTGGCTGTGACCCGGAAGCTCCTGGGCACAAGAGGAGGGTTCCCTGAGGAGACGCAACAAGGGCGGCCCTGGGCCCACCACCCTCACTCACCACATGTCTGCCTCCAGACCCAGGGGCTCATAGTTGACGATTTCAGGAGCTGCAGAGACAGGGAGACAGGGTCAGGTGCCGGATGTGCCCAAGGGGGCACGCTGGACACGGCCCAGGGGAGTAGCAGAGCCCACAGACAGGGCCGGCTCTTGGCAGGGAAAGCCAAGGTGGTGACTGCCCCAGGCCTTGAGTCCTTGGTGCCCAGCGCTAGGGCACAACGGGAAACCTGAGGCCTGAGGGGCTGCCTCGCCCTAAGCCAGCTGGAAATGCTCCAGTGCCCCCAGGCCCACCCGTTCCTCACCCACGAACTCCGGGGTCCCAAAGATGTTCTTGAACTCGTTCCCTGCCTCGATCTTGTGGGCGATGCCGAAGTCAATGAGCTTGATCCGTGGGTTGGGCACATTCTTGTCCAGGAGCATGATGTTTTCTGGCTGGTGCGGGGAGGAAGGCAGGGGGATGAGCAGGGGGCTCTGCTGCTGCTGGCCCCATGTCTCAGGGAACAGCACTGGCCTGGCCCAGTGTGTGGGGTGTGTGAGGGCTGACTCCCCTCCACAGGTCCAGCCCAGAGCCATCCATCTCAACACCCCCAGCAGGGACATTCTGAGAAAAGGGAGGTGGACCTTCTCAGCCCCATCCTCACCCATGCCGGCCAGGCTCCTCCCCGGCTCCGTGCTGCAGGCCCAGTGGGCTACCTTGAGGTCGAAGTGGGCGATGCGCTTGGAGTGGAGATAGTGGACACCGTCCAGGATCTGCTTGAGGAACTGGGTGGCCTCGTCCTCGGTCAGCGACTCCTTCTCGGCCAGGAAGTCGAAGAGCTCGCCGCCTGAGACCAGCTCAAGGATGAGCACCACATCCGTCCTGTTCTCGAAGATGTCGTGCAGTGTGATGATGTTGGGGTGCCGGATCTCCCGCAGGATGTTCACCTCCCGCTCGATCTCCTCTCGGCTCACTCCCCGGCGGCTGGATGATAGGCGGCGCTTCTTGATGAACTTGGCCGCGTATTCCTTCCCAGTGCCCTTCTGCCGGCACTTCCGCACAATCGCAAACTGGCCGCTACAGGGACAGAGGGGAGGGGGGAGCAGGCGCTGAGAGAGACGCAGGACTCTGGGGACCCGGGCCACTTCCCAGGACAGTGCGTCCCAACCACCTCAAGGATGCACCCCTGGTAGCAGTGCTCCACGTGAGCGCAAACTGGCACTGAACACAGTGGCTGCCCAGAGTGTCTGCAGCAGTGAAAGAACCAACATGGTTCCATGTTTACCAAAATGAAGCTGGACCCCATCATGGCAAGTCAGGCTGAATTTTATGCAGTCTTGAAAGACGATTCTTTAGGCGCTGAGAGGACAGACCCCCATGAAGACCTGCTCAGTGAAGACAGCCGCAGAGGACCACAAGGAATGAGGTTATTCTGGGTAAAACAGAAAGGTACAGGATTTCCCTGATGGTCTAGTGGTTGAGAATCCGCCCATCAATACAGGGGCCACCAGTTCAATTACTGGTCTGGGAAGATCCCACGTGCCATGGGGCAACTAAGCCCAAGTGCCACAACTACTAAGCCCACACGCCCTAGAGCCAGTGCTCAACAAAAGAAGCCACTGCAATGAGAAGCCTATGCACCACAATTAGAGAGTAGCCCCAACTCACCACAACTAAAGAAAGCCTGAACAGCAACGAAGACCCAGCTCAGACAAAAATTAATTAATTAATAAAAAAAAAAGAAAGGTACATGTTATACCATATATAGAGGTATGCTGACATGTAAGAGGTTGCCACAGGTAAGAGGTCTCAAGGACACATGCCTGGCTGTGAGCAGCAGATATCTCTGAAGATCGGAACTGAGGGCAGTGAAGAGGGGTTTTTTTCTTTTTATTAATGTTTGCTATGATTCCTATATGATTCAACTTCTCACAGCACATTTCATCACAGTTTAAATTCTAAGAAAAGATAAAAAGCCACTGAGTTCAAAAGAGCTTCAGAGTGAAAGAAGCACACACGTTTTCACAAGAGAGGAGGGAGGATATGGAGAAACTGGAACCCTGGTGCACGGCTAGTGGGAAAGCCAGGCGGTGAAGCTGTGGTGAAAAGTGTCTGGAGGTTCCTTAAAAGGCAAAACATGGAGTTACCTTCAGACCCGTGAATTCCACTCTACAAAAACTTGTACACAAATGTTCACAGCACCATCATTCACAGCAGTCATAAGGTAGAGATAAATGCTGATCAGGGGATAGAACATACACAAAATGTGGTCCCTCCACACACAGGAGCATTACTCAGTCCTGAAAAAGGGTTGTGAAGCCCTGACACTTGCTACAATGTGGATGGACCCTGAGAATATGATGCTCAGTGAGAGAAACAGATGCAGAAGGACACTCAGTGTATAATCCACTGATGGGAAACATCTAGAACAGGCCAGAGGGTGGGTTCCTGGTTGTCAGGGGCTGAGGAGGCGATGAGGGTGACTGACCAGGGGGATGGGGCTCCTTTTGGGATGATGAAAATATTCTGAGATTATTCAATAGTGATGGCTGTAAAACTGTGAATATATGGAAGATCGTTAAGTTGCACAGTTTAATAGAATAAACAGTATGGTGTGTGAATTATATCTCAAGACAACTGTTATTTGAAGAGAAAGAGAGAAACTATTTACTGTCCTCCAGGGAGCTGTCCAATGTCCAAATTCTTTTGCTGTCTAGGAACTTAGCTATGTTAACTTGCTTTCATTCAGGAGTTGAGTGAAAAAGGCTAGAGGATAATTACTTTAAGCTTTACAGGCCATATGGTCTCTGTCACAATTTGTGTGTGTTTTTACAACCCTTTAAAGAAGTAAAAAACCATCCTACATTCATGAGTGGACCATACTGAACTAGGCGAGGGCTAGATGTGGCCCACTAGCTATGGGTCACGCGAACGTAGAGACTAAGCCTAACACAGAAGGCACACAAGAGACCTCAACCAGGTACCACCAGGGGTCAAGAGAAAGGAGACAAGGTGACTATGTGACAACTCACAGAAATGGGACCAAGTGTGTAGAGGAAGGAGTGGCAGAGATGGGCCCTGGGGATAGGAGGGATCTCTTCAGTTGGTGATAGCACAGACAGGACAGGCAGAACAAGAGATAGATGAATGAGGGTGTCTTTGCCCAGCCAGGGGGTTCTTCAGAAAAGCCAAGGGACCCAGTAAGCAGACCTTACTAGACGCTCAGTACCAGGTGCAGCCGGCAAGCATCTAAAGCCACTGTACACATGAGCATCAAGGCACAAAGGTGCCACAGTAGGCTGCTGCAGACATGCTCTGTGTCCACTCAGGCAGGTAAGGTCAAGGTAGGCAGGTTGGGAAGTGCAAATTATCACCAATCAAGGTGAGCTAAATAATGGTCCACATCTGAATCCCCGGGACCTGCAGGCATGTCACCTCACGGGGGAGAGGGGCTCTGAAGACAGAATTAAGGCCCATGAGATGGGGATGACCCTAGATTCCCCAGTGGTCCCAGTGTCATCACAGGGTCCTTGTAAAAGGGAGGCAGGAGGGTCAGAGGAAGAGAGAGATGGGAGATATTGCGCTGTTGGCTGTGAGGATGGAGGGAGGGGCCGTGAGCCAGGGATGTGGCACCTCTAGAAGCTGGAAGAGGCAGAAGCCTCCGGAGGGACCAGCCCAGCAGATTCATTTTAGACTCCTGACTCCCAGACCTAGACGTAAAACATGGATATTCTTCTCAGCCACTAAATTGTGGTAATTTGTTACAGCAACAACAGGAAACTCATACACTAGTCTAAAAGCCAAGAGCACAGTCAGATGAGAAATGTCAAGTGTCCCTGATCAGACCTCCCCCCAATCCCTTAAATCTACCACAATGGTCCCCTGGGTATGTTGTGCTCCTGCCCCCTTCAACATCTTAGCTAACACTCCTCACTCCTGAAATGTCTTTCCCTCTCCCCTCTGCCTACATCAACCAAGCAAATTCTTCCAGGTCCGCCTCCCACCCCACAATGACACTCCAACAGAAATGACATCGAAGGCCGAGTGTTTGCTGCCTATTGGGAACACTCTAGGCCTGAATGTGTGGCCTAATTTTCAAATACAAGGATTTTTTCCCCTCTAGTTTTATTCCAAGATGAACCAAAAAACTAACAAAAAGTTCATGGTAGGGGGGAGGTGAAACTTTTCTGGTCATCTAGTGGCTAAGACTCTGCACTCCCAATGCAGGGAGCCCTGGTCTAAGAATTAGATCCCACATCCTGCAACGAGGATTGAGGATCCCACGTGCTGCAACTGTAACTAAGACCTGGCAGAGCCAAATAAACAATATATTCTCTTAAAAAAAAAAAAAGAGTTCATGGGAAGGAAAACAAAGACACCATTAGTGCTAAATTGTGTCCCCCAAAATCCTAATCCCTAGGACCCCCAAATCTGACTACTGTGATTTAGGGCCTTTGAAGAGGTAATTTAGTAAAAATGAGGTCACTGGTGCTCAGTTGCTCAGTTGCGTCTGACTCTCTGCAACCCCATGGACTGTAACCCGCCAGCCTCCTCTTGTCCATGAGATTCTCCAGGCAATACTGGAGTGGGTTGCCATTTCCTCCTCCAGGGAATCTTCCCAACCCAGGGATCAAACCTGCATCTCCGGCACTGGCAAGTGGATTCTTTACCACTGAGCCACCAGGAAAGCCCGAGGTCACTGGGGTGGATCCTAATCCAACAGGGTTAGGTGTCCTTATAAGAGGAGAAGGTTAGGACACAGACGCGCACAGAGGGAGACCATGTGAGGACATGGGGAGAAGGTGGGCATCTACACACCAATGAGAAAGGCCTCAGAGAGAACCAAGCCTGCAACACCTTGATCTTTGATGTCCAGCCCCCAGCAGCCTGAGGTGACAAATGCAGACACACTCCGTGACACAGAAACCAGGATGACGTCCACACTGACCAACCGCAGACTAATTTATCTCCCAAGATTGCCCAGGTGACTTGACTTGGGAGAACCCTCCATACCCATCCACACAATACTCACTCCCATTTTATTCAGTCCATGACTCCCAGGACAAGGAAACTCGGCTGGGCTTAACTCAAAGCAGAAGCCAGACGCCCACCTCTGGCTCCAGCACACCTGCGCTTTGCAATCAGCAGGGCTTAGTCTCAAGGCCTGAGTCCTGCCTGGCCACCTTCAGTCTACATGGCCTTGGGCAAGCTGATTTCCTGTTCTGAGCTTCAGTTTCTTCATCCACAAAATGGGGATGATAATGGTCCTGCCTGGTAGAGCCTTTCACAGATGAATGGGAATGTAACAAAAAACAGCCCAGGACTCAGATGGCCAAACAACATCTGCAAGTTCTACAGTTGCAGCACAGTATGCACAGTGTTCCATGGCATTAATCCTTCACCTCGTGTGTCTCTAAGAATGTTCTGGATCATTACATAGGGCAGCGATGTCCATGATGGCAGCCACTGGCCACATGCAAGCTGTCCAGCCCATTCAAACTGAGGTGTGCTGTGAGCATACAAGACACACCAGAATTCAAAGGCTTCACATCAAAAACAGGTAGTAAACTATTTCATTGAAAATTTTTATAGGAACTTCCCTGGTGGTCCAGTGGCCAAGACTCCACGCTCCGAATCCAGGGGGCCTGGGTTCCATCCCTGGTCAGGGAACTAGTTCTTGCATGCCACAACAAAAAAAATCCCAAGTGCTGAAACTAAGACCTGGAGCAGCCAAATAAATAAATATTTTTAAAATAATAATAATAATTTTTATAACGAATGACAACCAAAATGATAATAGTTTGACCTAACAGGTTAAATAAAACACATTATAATAAAATTATTAAAGTGGACACAGCTACTAGAGAATTTCAATAAAATTCCTACATGGCTTGCTTTATACAAGTTGCCATGCTCTTTTTAATGGGTGCATAATACTCTGTTGACAAGGCAGTGATGCTGTGATGGTCACTGAAAAGGCCCCATCTTCTGCTCACATAAAGTCCTTACAGTGACTCTCCCCATCCCTAGATCTTAGGTCTATGCTAATGCTAAGTCGCTTCAGTCGTGTCCGACTCTGTGCGACCCCACAGACCGCAGCCCACCAGGCTCTGCCGTCCCTGGGATTCTCCAGGCAAGAATACTGGAGTGGGTTGCCATTTCCTTCTCCAGTGCATGAAAGGGAAAAGTGAAAGTGAAGTCGCGCAGTCGTGTCCGACTCTTAGCGACCCCATTGACTGTAGCCTACCAGGCTCCTCCGTCCATGGGATTTTCCAGGCAAGATTACTGGAGTGGGGTGCCATTGCCTTCTCCAAGATCTTAGGTCTACATATATGCTATACCCACAGAATTAACTCCTAGGAGTGAAATTAGTGGGTTAAAGGGAATACACATGATAGTTTTACTGACTATTGCCCAGCTACCCTCAGCAGAAGGCCCTAACATTTTCAGTAATAAAGTCTGAGATTTCCATGCAGGTGGGGGAGATGGCCTGCATTCCCTGCCGCTCTACCAGAGGAAATTCCTAAAGGAGGGACTTCAGAATCCCAAATGAGCCCCGTTGGCTCTCTCAGCCTCTCAGCAAAGGCCTGATGAACGCTCAGTTATTTACATTCCCTTCTGGTGACATCATGGGGCCGGCCAAGGAGGCTCTGAGAAGGCCAACCAGCAACAAACTCACCAAATAAGGGTTGAGGCTCGGCAGAAAAAAGGATGGTGGCTGGCAGGTCTGAGGCGGGAGAGCTCAGAGGGTGCGCTCCCAGGCCCCGCCTGGCAGGAAATCAGCTGCCTGGCTGGATTGGGAAACCTCTGCTCTTTCCCACAAGAATGCTAACAATGGGCCAGGGTGTGGGCCCAGACAGGAGGCCGGGGAAGCTCCACTGCCTCCCACAAGAGAGGTTTAAAGACACAGACAGACCTTTACCAACATCTACTGCTCTCATGACATAGACCAGGCACTGTATTAGGTGCTATTTGGACTCGATCACGTTTATTCCCAAAGGAAGTGCACAGGGGATGTCGGAACCAGAATTCCAGGCCCAGACTGGCTGCCTCCAAAGCCCAAACTTGTCCCACAGCGCATGATACTGACTCATCGCTGCTTGGGGAGAGCAGGAGAAAGGACAGGAGGAGAGGAGATACTCCAGAAGACCCCACAGTGGGTCGGGTCTCCCCCCTCCTCGTGGCCCCATCAGAGGGGACTGCTCACCTTCCCAGCTCCTCTCCCATCTCATAGTGGTCTTCCACATCCTCCTGCCTGAATGTTGACATGGTGGCCGGTCTGCCTTCAGCGTCTTCCACTCCAGGACAAACCTGGTCAGTTGGTAGATGCGGTCCGGAAATAGTACCTCACGGAGTCCTCTTGCCGTGACCCTGGAGGAGACAGAGAAATAGAAAAGGACTGAGATGCCAGTCATTACTTCTGGGTCAAAGGATCGATCAGCATCCTCTAAATAGGTTTCAGATTCACCATGCTGAAATTCTACCTTACCGGTAAAAGGCACTTGCATTTGGTGGGTGGGGCGCTTTCATGTGTCATCTCGTTTAGATACCACACTGCCCCAGGGGTCAGTGTTAGCACGGCTTGGGCCACTTACACCCCTGTAACTCCCAGGAGCCATAGATCTGCGGTTCTGTACACAACACCCCAGTCTTTTCTGCCTCTTCCTTCTAGGCTTCTCCCAATCTCATCCATGGCCCCCAAATTCCTGTTTAAGTTCTCCCACACTCTTCACACCCCCAAACCCTGGGACACCTTGACTCTCTGCCAGACTTACCACACACTCCCATCTCCTTGTCGGTCAGCAAGCTCAACTCCACCTCCTCCTTACCCACTGCCCCCACATGCCCTCCCCTCCTCGGCTGGTCTCTAAGACCCTCTGCGGCGCTGGGCTTACCCCATCTCTCGCCCCCGCCTTTCTGAATTTCCCAGGAACCGGACAATGGCTTCCAAGCTCCTCCAAGGCCCTAGCCCATTCTTGCTCCCTCTGACCTCCGCCGTGCTAGCAAAGTTAACTTCCTCCTCCCTCTTCCTCGAAGACACCTCTTTCAAGTTTCAAAGGCCCCCGCCCCAACCTCCACACCTTCAACGGAACCCCGCAAAGGGCCACATCTGAGTCTCCTCCATGATCCTTCGTCTCCAACCTTCTTCCAAGCTCCAAGGCAGACCCCTATGGCTTCCTTCAGAGACGCCGCCAAGATTCCCCCAACCCCTAACGTCTCGGCTCCAACGTCCCAGAGGGCGACACGCCCCTCACAGGCCCTGGCCCAGATCCTTCTCCCGTCCAGTCATCCCACGGGTCCCCAAACGTCCCCCCTAGTAAGTGCCCCAGGAGCCCCTCCCCAGGCACCCTCGGCCCCGCGCCGCAGACCTGTCCCTCAGCCGCGCTGGCGGGCGCCGCGTCCTCAGGCCCCGCCGCCTCGGCCGCCGCAACGCGCAGACCCTTGCATCGTCACCGTGCCCGCCAGAGCCCGCCCGCGAGAGGTGGATCCCACCGCCCATTGGTCAGCACACACACGGTTCGTGAATCCCCGCCCACCGCCTCCTTTCAGGCCCGGGCCTACGGCTTCCGGGCCTCCTCACCAAAATGAGGCCTCACCTTTGGTACAGGCTCGCCTCCCACAGCTGATTGGCTGTTAAGAACGTCGGTCAAGCTCACGGAAGTCGGCCTCCCGACTTCCGGTCCCTGGACCGCCCCGCCCCTTTCCTTCTGACCCGGGTCCTGAAGCTGGGAAGGATGCTGAAGTCCTGCGTCCCTATTCCTGCCTTCCTTGGGCATGAAATACGTGAATCCTATGCCCAACTCTCTCATGACAGCTCCTGAGGCGGGCCCTGGGGCTGCTTCAGTCCCAGGCAGTTTTCTCCTCTGTAAAATGTTAGGGGTGCTAAGTCGCTTCAGTTGTGTCCAATTCTGCATAGCTTGCCAGTCCCCACTGTCCATGGGATTCTCCAGGCAAGAATACTGTAGTGGGTTGCCATTTCCTTCTCCAGGGGACCTTCCGGACCCAAGGATCAAACCTATGTCTCAAGTCACCTGCTTTGGCATGTGGGTTCTTTACCACTAGCGCTACCTGGGAAGCTGTTAGCCATATTGCAAATACATAAGGATGCAAACTAGGATAGGTGTTGCCATTAATGCTTGAGGATTGTTTTATGACTCCTTTTAGGCTCAAGATACGTAAGAACTAGCATTGATTGAGCCTTACTGCATACCAATTAACAACGTGAAGTTAAAATATTTTACTAGTTCTATACTTGGGGAAACAGACCCAGAGAGGTTAAGTAACTCACCCAGAGTCACACAGCCAGTAAAGGCATTAACTGAGATTCGTTCCCAGAGGCCTGAACCCAAAGCCCACTTCAGATACCATCTGACACAGGCCAACCTCTGGTCATGATAGTCCCAAATTCATGCAATTCCACTTCACTCCACCACCACTTGCCTTCTTCACCTCACACCTCATCCCCGTTTAAGTGTAGACAGGGAAGCTCTTCTTCCAGCCTGGGGACCACCTTCCTCCACTAAACCCAAAGCATACTTCACAGCTAAAGCAGCACTTTCTCTCACATTCACTTTTCCCTATTATTTCCTTATTAATCTGGTACATTTGCCCCCACTAAAGAACAGTGATACATTATTAACTAGTCCCTACTAGACTTTCTCCCGTCTTCTTGTCCCAGGATCACGTCACATTTGTCTCCTTAGGTTCCTCTGTGCTTTTTGAGTCTCACTTCCAGGGGTTTTGATGACTAGGTTTTGAAGATTGGTCTGTTCCCTCAATGTGGATTTGTCTTGATGTTTTTCTCACGGTTAAACCAAAGAGATGAGTTTTAGGAAGACCATGTCGTACCATACCATCATGGGGACTTACCACTGATGTTGACCTTGGTCACCTGGCCCTAGGCAATGTTCACCAGGTTTCTACTATACTCTTCCTTCCACACCACCAGGTGGGTCAATGGTAAGGAATCTGCCTGCCACGCAGGAGACAAAGGTTCCATCCCTGGGTCGGAAAGACCCCGTGGAGAAGTAAATGGCTACCCACTCCAGTATTCTTGCCTGGGAAATCCCATGAACAGAGCCTGGAGGGCTACAGTGCATGGGGTTGCAAGAGTCAGACACAACTTAGCGACAAACAGCATAGAAGTAACCACGAGGGAAGTTTGGATGGGACCAAAGTGAGCACACTACCTTCCAAGCCTGCACTGACTGCTACGGTACCATTAGTGACAACTACGTAAATACTGGGTTTGCTAACCCAATATTTAATGGTTAAACACTCAGTTATTGAGGCACACTGCTCCCATTTCTAATGCTTAGGGGACACATGGGCAAAGTGGCTGCCCCTGTGGACAGCACAGATGTCTGGCTGGCCTTGTGACAGATGGACTCCTGGACTATCACTTGGAGGTGACATTCAACACTGTAATGGAATGGCCTTGCTCACTGGCCCAGAGAGCCCATTCCAGCCTGAGCAGATGGAGAAAGACCACATACACACAATCACCACCATGTCGTTTATTATTCCAATGGCACTAATACAGCTGGAGGTGCTCAGTTGACACTGTGCGGGTGGGGTTTCCTGCCTTCTAGCTCTTGTCCAAACAGAACATCTACCCGCTTGTTTCTTCCCCCTTTCTGGAGGAAAATCCACTATGGGCCATTTACCCAAATAAACCTCTTAATGCGTTTATTTTTAACTTTTTTTTTGACATTAAGTTTCCCTCAACAAAAAAGTATTGGTTGTCCCATCCCCTCCCCCATCCCCACCGGCCAGATAAGTCCCTGCTGTGAGGGCACTTCTGTTGCCCCTGAAATCTGGAAATAAATATCGAAAGAAACGGCATCAAGTGTTCATGTTGAGCGATGGCACGAAGTGGGCCCCAGAAACCTGTCAGGCAGAGCGTTACTGGGTCTGGACAGCCTCGAGGTGTTGTGGAGAATGTGAGGGCTTGTTGCCGTGGTCACTTGTCCCTGGGCACAGGGGCCACGCCAAGTCCCACCAGGTGGCGGGCTAAGCGGACCACCTACAACTTGTCCAGGAAGTTGTCCAGGGCTGGGATGCCTTCCTTCAGGCCTTTGCGCTTGCGCGTCTCCGCCACCACTTGACTGGGACGGCTGGTGTTGTCAAAGGGGTCACCGGGGAGGATCTGCCAGTGGTCGAACACACACTGGGGGAAGGCCTGGCCACCCGTGTTGGACCTCAGGTCAGCAGTGAAGCCTGCAGGAGGGGGCAAACAGTGCTCACTGGGAAGCCTAGGTATGTGCCTCAAGGTTCCCTGGTTGAGACCAGAAACACAGACTCACACCAGGGGATCCCGGAGTCGTGTAAGATGTTAACCCCATTACCCTACACCTCACTCAAAGGTTCCCTCAAAGGCTACTGATAAAGAATGAGGCAGGGATGGCCCTTCCTGGGCCCCAGGCCTCCATCTGCACCTTCTGATGATGAGCCAGATCTCCAGCACAGCTGCTCTGTGGCCGTGCTTAGATCCACAGGCCAAGGTCACTCCACTAAATCAACAGTCCTGAGACCCACATGAGAGAGAAATAGGTCACCCCCTCCTTCAAACTGCAGTGGGCAGCTCCCATGATGATGAGAAAGGACTGGCCAGGGCTGTATGTCTGCTGGGCTCCACCCCGAAGGCAGTGAGCATCTGAGGACCACACTAGACTGGTACTCACCAAAGGACTCATTGACAGGCAGGTAGGCCTTCACGACAAACATGGGGGTGCCGGCCACCTGGGTCTCCTCGAAGACGTGGCCCCGCTTCCTGTTCAGGACACCGTAGATGCCACCAACCACTTGTTCCGGGCACTGTCAGGCAAAAAAGGGCTCTGAGCGGCTGCTGGGCAGGATGGAACCCAAAACATCAGCTGGGGGTTCCCGGCCCAGCCCCCTTACCTGGATCTCCACAAGATAGATGGGCTCCATGAGCCGGGGCTGGGCAGTCAGCACACTGGCATACAAGCAGCGCCGAGCTGTTGGGATGATCTGGCCACCCCCACGGTGGATGGCATCAGCGTGCAGGGTCACATCATGGACATCAAAGCGCACACCCCGCATGTTCTCCTCGCACAGAGCCCCCTATGGAGGAAGGAGGACCACTGTCAAGAACCCACCTCCACAGCAGCTCTGAGGGACAGGCTGGCCACAGCTGTCTGTTCCCAAGACCACACACAATCCCACCTTGCCCGCTGACTGCCCCTGCAGTGCTGTGCCTGAGCACCCCCTCACCTCCTTGGTGGCCCACTGGAAGCCAGCCACCACACTGTCCTTGATTTCATTGAGGTACTGCACCCCCTTGGTGATGTCCGTGAGGATGTTGGGGCCCGTGCCATCAGGGCCGAAGCACCAGATCTTACGGGCCTCAGCCACGTCCCACTCGTACTTCTCAGCCAGGTAGCGGGCCCGCTGCTTGAGCTCCTGGCGGGCGGACACCTCACCCTTGTCGATGTCCTCAGCCAGGCCATCAGGGAAGGGCCGTGCCTTCATGTAAAGCCTATTGTGCTTGTTGGGGGACTTGGACAGGCAGAGCACATTCGACTCCTCGCTGACAGTCTCCCGGTACGAGACAACTGGGTCAGATTTCTAAAAGAGGAACGTGCAGGGTCAGGTCTGCCCCAGGAAGCAGACAACCCAGACAAGCATCTTCCTAATGATGCCCACTTCACACTGGCAGAGGAGAGCGAGCAGAGCAGGCTCCACCTGACTTCCTGCAAACAGGTGTGCAGCTACTCGCTAAACGCCCACTGCCAACAGGGCTGGCTAAATAGCACTTGTGGTAAAACTATATGTGCAGTATTAATTGAAAAATGATTGCAAACATACTAGTGCAAGATCCCATTTCAGTCTAGTTTTCTTATTTAGAAAAGAATATGAAAAAACTGTCAATTCCCTGAAGAACGGAAACTTTCATTCCTATAACTAGAGAGGTTTAACAGGGAAAAACAGCATGTAAAGAAACCCAAAACCTCGGCTAAGCAGACACAGATCTGAGCTCATTTCTATGAAAAAGCAGAAAATGGAAACCAGAGTGTACCAGCTGGGGGTGGTAGGGCTGCCTACAGAACCTCAGTGTCTGCCCTTTTCTCAAGTTTTTTTTTTGGTAAACTTATGCTAGCAGAAGTTAGCAGACCCCTCACACTCCAACCCTGCCTGCACATCCAAACAGCTGATGTCACAACAGCACATATTATCTGGCAAGACGGGGCAGAAGGAAGGAGAACCAAGTGACCCCCACCACCGGGCCCCTCAGAGCCCACCCAGGCCGTGCTCTCCACCAGCCCTCTTGGTATAGGGAATGCAGGTCTCCAGCCATCACTGCGTGGCAGCACCAGCCTCACCTTGATGGGGATGCAGGCGTGATCCTCCTCCAGGTCCTTGAGGCAGATCTCCAAGTGCAGCTCCCCAGCCCCAGCGATGATGTGCTCCCCGGACTCCTCGATGATGCACTGCAGAAGGCCAAGTATCAGCCCAACACTGACCCCAGGACCATGTGGTAACCCAAGGGAATCCACGGGGCAGGTGGAAAGCCAGCTCCAGCTGGACAAGGTGGACTCCCAACACAAGGTTTAGGGGGTAGGTACTAGTTTTCAACTTTAACCTTCTAAAAAGAGCCTCAGGGTCCAACCAGTCTGGAAAGACTTAAGTAGTATATTAAAGTTGGACTCCTGGTGGAAAACCACCATTTAAATGGGCAGGACTTCTACCAGGTCAGCCCAGTCACATCACGTCAACAAGTCAACAAGCCACCGTGGCAGGTGTCGCCTCTGGCCAACGGCCACCCACCTGCACCATGGGGTCCGACTTGGCCAGCCGCTTCAGACCCTCCACCAGCTTGGGCAGATCGGCCGGGTTCTTGGCCTCCACAGCGACCCTGACAACAGGGCTCACACTGAACTTCATCACCCGCATGTTGTGGGCATGCTCAAAGGTGGTGATGGTGCCAGTCTTCACCAGGAATTGGTCCACACCCACCAGGCCCACAATGTTGCCACAAGGCACATCCTCGATGGGCTCCACGTAACGGCCCATCATCAGGATTGTCCTGGGGGGGGACATAAAAGGTGTCAACACACTAGCACTTGTGTGGCAGATCCCCAAGTCACCAGACAAGCCTCCCTTGTTTTTCTGGCAGTACCACACTGCATGTATTAATTCCTGGACCAGCGATTGAACCCAAGACCCCTGCAGTGGAAGCACAAAGTACCCCTCCTTTGAGCCTGTGGCTATCTTCATGTCTAGAGGGGCAGAGCCAGCTCACCAGGGGCCAGTGACCCAGTGACATCTCAGTGACAATTCTCTGATCACCCCAAGACCAAGTAATGTGCTGCTGCGCCTGTGCAGGCCTCTGCACCCTAGTGCAGTCAGGGCCTCAGAGAGTCCCACGCCTGCAGCAATGACTGGGGGGCGCCACCCTCAACTGAGGTCTTTGGGATCAGGGCCTGCTCTCGGGGTACCTTAACTATCCTATCACTCTAATTTCCTACCTGCTTCCCAGCTCAGGACTGTGTCACACTGTGAATCCTTAGTTGGAGGAAGGGTACTATTTCCTGGTGCTTCCCTCCCCCAAGCAGGTCTCTTACATTCAGATGATCCCACCCCTTCCCCCCTCACTGGATGGACGAGCAGCAGGAGGCTATTGGGCCCCCTCTAACTCCCTGAGTACCTCACCTCTGGATCGGCTTCAGGTACAGGTCCTCCTTCTTCCCAGGAGTATAGTTGGGCCCCATGATGCGGACCTTCAGGCCAGTGGACACCAGCCCTGAGAAGACCCGGCCGAAGGCATAGAACCGACCTTTATCAGAGGTCGGCACCATTTTGGAAATGTACATCATGAGAGGGCCTTTGGGATCACAGCTTTTAATGCCTGAGAAGAAAAATGAAACCCCCAAAGGGGAACATGTGATTCCATGGCAGCTCAGCTTTCCAGACTCCTGAGGCTCTGTCCAGCATCAGGCCCCCGGGGTGCAGGCAGGCCCCACATACCCATGGCTGCCTCATCGTCTGGGGGCCCCTCGTACAGGAGCTCACAGCGGTACTTCTGGGCCGTCACGGGCGAGGGCAGGTGGATGGTGATCATCTGCAACAGGGCGTCCCCAGCAGGCAGCCAGCGGCGCATCACAGCCTAGAGTAGAGGATGTGAGGGGGAAACGTCAGAAAGAGAACAGAAAGAAAATAGACACAAGCAGCTCCAAGAAGGTGGGACTCCCAGGAAGAGCTCCTCCGCTCACCTTCAGAAGTGGTTTGCCCTCCTTGTCCTTATCTTCACTGTCCAACTTGATGTCCAGTTTTTCAATTAGTTTTGCCGTCTCCTCTTTCTTGAAGTTCATGATTGCATCAAACACCTAACATGCAGGAAAGATGGCAAAGTGGGTTTGGGAACATACTGGAAGTCTGCAGTTACGTGCTAGAGACTGAAGGCCATGGATGGAGCAGGGCCAAAGCTGCAAAAACCCTCACTTAGCATCAAACGCCTGACTTAATCTAGCAAATAAGAAAATTTCTCAACAGACTTAAAAAAACCCACCCTAAGTGGGCACACTCACTGAACTCACTGGCTTACAACAGGCAGCCCTTTCTGCCACACCTCACTTGCTGCCCAGTCAAGGAGGCTGACTAATCCCAAGATGCAGCCCAAGAGTGTGGGAGACCTGCTAACCAGGGTTGAACTGAGGGCCTTCTGACCTCATGCTGTCTCATCCTTGTTCCAGGAGCTGACATGCAGGCCTGGCCCTTTCTTGCCTTGTGGCATCTTGCCATCGGCTGCAGCAGGTTGGGTACCATACTGTCTGGGGACCCCAAGGACAGCCCTGGGAATGGGTATCTACCAAGCTTACACTGGCTCACCTTGAAGATTGGGTCCAGGATGAGCTGGCAGAACGTCCGTGGCAGCTTCTTGCCATCAGGGCTGTTGGCTGACTTGCTGAACTTGCCGGTGGCTGGATCAAAGTACCTGTTCGGAGAACACCCAACCGAAGAGTTAGAGAAATCGGCAGCAGGGGAGGGGGTAACCTGGGTGGGAAAGACCCCACAGACACTTGAGCTGTGTCTCCAACACTCACCGGTCTCCCCACAGCTTTTTCATCATGTCCTCCACCTTCTTGGCCCGCTCAGCAGGCCCTAGCTGTCCCTCGCCCTTGGCGGCAAACTTGGCCACATACATCTCTGCAAACTGCTTCAGGGTAAAGGCCCAACCGTGAAGACCAGACCCGAAACCAACAGTACCAAGGACGGGGTCAATCTGCAAGAACAGGAAACAGTTTAGCTGGAATAGTTGGACGGAAACCACAGCTACAAAATCCCCGAGCACCCCAGGCCTCAGACTTCAGATTTCTTCAAGAGCCATCAGGTCAAAGTGAAGAAATTTTAGTCATCATGTACAAGGTGCCCAACTCTGTCTCCACCCCCACCCCGCGGGGGGGTGGGGAGGGCGGCGGTGTGCAAAGATCCCACAGGGACTGCCCCATGCACCTGTCAGCAAGCAGGGGGAGCCACTGCCTCACCTCCCTGAAAGTTCAGCTTTCCTGTCACTCTAAGGTTCCTTGGAACCCCACCTTCCACCTCCCAAGAATCCCCAGGAAGTCACTCATTCAGAAGCAGTTCCCTAGGAGCAGCCCAAGACCACAGCTCTTCCAGTCTGCCCCGCGGGAGAAGTGGGAGGGGGTACTAGGAACACAGCAGAGCTGCTGCTGCTGCTAAGTCGCTTCAGTCGTGGCTGACTCTGTGTGACCCCATAGACGGAAGCCCACCAGGCTCCGCCATCCCTGGGATTCTCCAGGCGAGAATACTGGAGTGGGTTGCTATTTCCTTACACAGCAGAGAGAGGTACCCTAAACCCAGCAGTCAGGCTGTCCTACCATGATGTTGCCCATGGGGCCGCTCTCGCCCTCGCCATAGGTGGAGATGATAACGTTGACGTTCTCCACGATGCGCTGGAAGGTTTGGTAGAGCTCCTCAGGCTCCAGCTGCAGCTCAAGCAGGGCCCGGTCCATCTTGTTCATCATCAGCACCGGCTTAATGCGCTCGGCGATGGCCTGGCGCAGCACCGTCTCTGTCTGAACACACACACCTGCAGACCAGCAGGGGATGAGGCAGCTCTTGCAGCCAGAGAGGGGACAGCCCCAGGTTCCAAGCCACCCTAGGGGGCGCCCACTGCTTACCCGACACGCAGTCCACCACCACCAAGGCACCGTCAGTGACACGGAGTGCAGCTGTCACCTCTGAGGAAAAGTCGACGTGCCCAGGGGAGTCGATGAGGTTGATGAGGAAGCCAGAGCCATCCTTGCTCTGCTTGATGAAATTCAAGTCGTTCTCTGAAAGCTCGTAGAAAAGGGAGATGGCCCTGAAAAGATGGGGACAGGTGAACCAGATGAAGCCACACCTTAGCCTGGCCTGTGGTCAATAAGGTTCCCACTGAGGGGGGAGTCAAGATGGATGCTCTTCATTCCTAAGTGAGGCTAGGATCCAATAAAAAAGCCAGGCAGATACTGCAACCTGTCCCCTCCCCCTGCATTACTCATCCCTAAAGATGAACTTGAGACTCCTCACACAAGAGCCACTGCATCTGGAGACATTTACATTGGCAGCACCCTCTGCCAGGGACAGCCACTTCCCTGGCACCAGAGTCCACCTGGGTCCTCCCAGGGTTGACACACCTGTTGTCAAAAAGCAGCTACTACACAGGAGCTAGAAATCCCAAAGGCTACTTTTCACCCTTCCCTGCCCTGCAGGGAAGTGAGTCTCAGAGCAATGACCAAGGACAAATGACTAAATGAAGACAACTGCTGTCACTGTTTTTTTTTTTTGGGGGGGGTTGTCACCCTGACATCTGGGGTCATAAAACTCACAGGGGGCTGCCGTGGGCACAGCAGGACTTTGGCATTGACCCCGGATGCCAATAGCATCCTCAGACTTCTCCAGACATTGCCAAGAGCCCCCCGCTCCCTTCCCCTCCAACCTCCTTAACTCTAACCACCCATCACTGTGCCTCTTCCCCTGGAGGCAAAGGTGCCCATCCCACTAGATGAAGCTCCATCATCCCTCCCAGTTCAGAAGCCCAGCTTCAAAGTGCTCCTCTCCCCAGAAACCTGTGGGAAAAGGCCTATGTCTGTCTATCCTTCCTGCCCACTACCAAGGACTCAGAACAAGCACCACCCCCCTTTCCCTGTGGAGACGACACCAGGGGACTTGCTCACGTTGACTTGATGGTGATGCAACGCTCCTGCTCGTCCTTCCGGGTGTCAGTGAAGCGGGTCTCTCCAGCCCGAGCAGAGGCGATGATACCCGCCTTGCACACCAGGGAGTCCGTCAGAGTGGACTTGCCATGGTCCACGTGGGCAATGACAGACATGTTCCGGATGTTGGCCTTCTTGTCCATGATGGCCCGGATCTGGTCTACTGTGAAGTTCACCTGGGCGCGGTGGGGGAGGGGAGGGTCATGACAGGCCGGCACTCCAGGAAGGACCCTTGGCACAGAGACTTTGATCGATAGAGGCTGCAAGGTCCTAGCCAAAAGGGGCTGGTCCCTGGTGCTGCCTCAACTGACCTAAATCCCCCTTTCTTTGTTAACACCCCTTTTAAGAAGTCCAACTCAACTTGTCCCTGAAAAGCCTATCTTGGCTGTCACACCCAAAGTGACAACTCAGAACGGAAACTGGGGACTAAGTCCCAAAGAGTAACAACAGATTTCCTTTATACTACAAAGATACTGGGGTCTCGTGGGGTCCGGCTGAACCTCAAGTGCCCCACTGTGTGGCCACTGGTATACCCCGAGGCTTCCCAACCAAAGGGGCTCTCAGAACTCCAAGGTCACCCCTCTCTGAGGTTGTGGGTGTCAGAGCTACCCACCCCACCTTTGATTCGTAAATATGCCACCCCCGGTTTGGGGGCAGGGGGGATTGCGCAGCCCTAACAGGCGCGAGCCTCCACCTCGTGACTCTAGCATCAGCTGTTCACAATCGGGAGGTTCACGAAAGACAAGAGACCAGGCCAAGATCACACAGCGGGAGAAGATCGGGCGCTTCTAAAGGTCTTACTCTTCTCTCCTTTAGCCATTTCCAAGACGCCCACGGCTCCCGACTAAAAATCGGACTGAAACTCCCGGCCCGCGGGTTACATAAGGCTCCCGGCTCGCGCTGCGGCGCCCGCCATTACAGCGTCTGCCACATCATCATACCCCCCCGCCCCGCCTCCGCCTCCGCCCCCGCCCCAGCTTCAGCCGGGCCCGGGACCCCGCGAGGCGGCAAAGCCCCCGGAAGCGGAGGTCGGCGAGCAGTGCGGCGCGCAGACATGGCGGCAGCCGCTTCACCTGCCCCGGCCCCGCCGGCCCCGCCGCCGCCATGTCTCCTCCCAGTCAGGGAGGCCACAGGTCTCCAGGCTTGGCAGCGCCAGCCCTGCAGAGGCCTCGCTGCCGTTTCAGGCCCCCGGTTGAACAGCGTTGCTCACCATGGTGGCGGATGGCGGTGGATTCTCCCAGACAGATCCGAGCGAGCTAGGTCGCGCCGAGGATGGCGGCGACGACGGCGGAAGAGGACGCTGACGTCAACACCCGAGACTTTATAGGCCGACGCCGGTTGGGCGGGTCATCTGACTGCGCTTCGGGGGTGGAGCGAAGCGTCGCCGCGCGCAAGCGCAGGAACGCCCTCGCCATCACCACCACCCAATCCGGGTAACCCCTTAGGCGGCGGCGCGGATGGTCTATTACCAAGGGTCTGCATTCCCTGCTTGGATTTTCCCGGGGGCGTGGTTGCCTCGAGCTGGGTGCACGCCTCCAGGATGCAATGCTTAGCTGCAAAAAGCGAAGAGCGTCATTTTAGCTGAACTATTAACCATATCTTAGCAACTATGTCATTTTGCAAAATACCAAGCACTTGATGAAGAGGATATTACGATGTGAATAGGGTCTGTGGATTGTACTAAGATTAAGGTTTGATATGATGTAAGATGACAGTGACAGTACTAGGTCCGGGACTGGAGAAGAGTACTTGGGACCTCTGTACTATTTCTGCAATCACCTGTTTATAATTATTTCTTTAAAAAAAAACCCTCCTCAAAAGCAGATATTAATCACCCACTTTCCCCACAAAGACAAATTCAGCGTCTACTACGCCAGGCATTGCCATAGGCTTTGTGGATAAAACAGTACAACACCTTATCAGCTCCATCACTTTAAGTGTTCTTACACTAGATACGCAGGTTTTTCTATGCTGCGATTTCTTTATCTGCGCAATGGGATGATCAATACTACTTAATTGTTTGAGGGAGAGTAAAATTCACTCAATACATGTAGAGGGATTAGCACCGAGTCTGACACAGTTCTCAGTACACCTCAGTTATTTCCAATTAGTTATCGTTACCGTTATAGAACACATTTCAGGGACTGGTTTGCTGCGTCCCAAGCGTGGGAGCTAGGCGCTTTTCTACATGCGCAATCTCATTTTCTACTTCATTTTCTCTCCAGGGGGAGGCGCAGGAACACTATTTTGTATTCGTGTCCTGATACGACCCTAAGAAACCGTTGTATATCAGATCTTCGGCTCCAGGGAAAGAATGGGCATTTTATTCAGGATCTTTATTCTTTATAAAGAACCCAGCTCAATGCCTGGTACACAGTAGGCGCTCATATCTTGCATTAGGTAATAATATTCTCGTTAGCATAAATAAATCCCATTCAATAAATCTTCCCCTAAATTCACTCTGTCAAAAGAAGGGAGCCTGCAGAGATTTCCCTGTGCTGGGAGGAGAAGAGAAAGTTGTGCCTCTGTAAAAAGCTATGCAAGTTCGGATATGGACTCTAAAATAAGACTGTCTACTCCTATCCCTACAAAGGGCTTTACGCATTTTGCTTTGTAAAGCGCGGTCACAGCTCTGATTTCATTTCATCAAATATTACTATCACTATCCCACGTTTAACCCAGGGGGAAACTGAGGTAGTAAGGCGCTGCTCCCTAAATATCTATTGGACGACCGAGACGCAGAGCTGCAGGTAGCTAAAGTCAATGCCCTAGCTCAATTCTGGGTGTTCAAACATGTGCGCCTGTGTTCGTGTCAGGAACGTTTTATATTAATTTTACCAGGCAAGCGCATGCGCCCTTCAGGGGACGCGTTTTCAGCAGATGGGTATCCAGCTTCCCATACTTAATAAATGTTTTATCTTTATTTTTTTTTTAATGTTTAAAGTGCATTCAGCATACAACGTGTGCTAGGTTCCATCTCAGGCACTTGACAGCACCTCCTTGCAAAATAGAACATTTCAGAAATGAGAAGCAAAGGTTTTCATTAACAGGGTTGAATTTGCTCGCAAGTGAATAGATTGTTTATTGAGAAATTTTAACGTAGTGTAAGTTAAAGAAGCTAGGGAGAGGAGGATGGCCAAATTTAAGACATCCCTCCCCATACAGGGCTTCCCTGGTGGCTCCGATGGTAAAGAGCCTGCCTGCAGTGCGGGAGATCCGGGTTCAATCCCTGGATCAGGAAGATTCCCTGGCGAAGGAAATGGCAACCCACTCCAGTATTCTTGTCTGGAAAATCCCATGGACGGAGGAGCCTGGTCAGCTACAGTCCATGGGGTCGCAAAGAATCGGATACGACTTAGCGACTTCTCTTTCTACACTCTAACCCCCATGCGGAGGAGTTCCACCTCGAAGCTGTAGAGATGGGGCCAGGTGTTGGCAGAGGACAACTCCCCACCAGACCCAGAAGCCTGGGGGAGAAGCAGAGATTCAGCACATAGAAAAAGCAGCCACAGCCAGGCTCCGAGTCTGCAGTAATAAATACCTGCGGGGGTAAAGGGCGGGGAGGAACCAAGAGAAAAAAGTAACCTCTGCAGGGAGGCTCTGCTGCGCACGCGCAAGCTGCGGCGCGGGGAGGACAAGAAGGCTCCCGGAGGCCCTGGCAGCGGCCCCTGCTGGCCCCAGAGCCGCCACTGCACGCCCCTTGCATCTGCCTTTGATGCTATTGAGCGCTTATTGGATGCCCATCACCACCTTTTAAATTTATTCATTCATGTAATCTTCCCCACACCCCGAGTTTTGTGTGGGCTGTTTTATGCAGGAGCAAACTGAGGCTCAGAGAATTAATTTCCCCAAGGTCACACAGCTAATAAGGGCAGAACCAAGTGACTTTAAAATGTACGGTTTAATGGAATATTACTCAACCTTAAAAAGGAAGGAAATTCTGACCCAGGCTACAACATGGATAAGACGACATTATGTTCAGTGAAATAAGCTGGAAGCAAAAGGACAAATATTGTATAATTCTACCTATTGTCACTGTTTAGTCACTAAGTCATGTCCACGACCCCATGAACTGTAGCCCGCCAGGCTCCTCTGTCTATGTGAATTTCCGGGCAAGCATACTGGAGTGGGTTGCCATTTCCTTCTCCAGGGATCTTCCCCACCCAGGGTTCAAACCTGTATCTGCCTGCTTGCCAAGCGGATTCTTTACCACTGTGCCATCTGTGAAGCCTTAATTGTACCTATACTCCTTAAAGGAGTCAAATGAAAAAGACAAAGCAAAGTAGTGGGTGCCAGGAGCTGAGGGACGGGGAATGGGAGTCAGTGTTTAAAGGAGACAGAGTTTCAGTTTGGAAAAATGGAAAAGTCATGGAGATGAATGATGCGGGTGGCTGCGCAACCGTGTGAATGTACTGGATACACTAAACTGCACACTCAAAAATGATTGAAAAGGTCAATTTTACGTCATGTCTATTTTTCCACAATAAAAAAGGCATGGTTTAGTCAGGAAGCAACTCTGCCCCACTACTACTTCCTAAATGGATTTCAGATTTGGTTGACATTAAGACAGATATTGTGAATTTAGATTCAGCCCTCACTGTCTGTGTGACCTTGGGCAAGTTATATAACTTCTCTGAGCCTCAAATTCTTCATGTAAAATGTTGAATAATAACAGAACCTGTTAAATTATGGGAATATTGTGAAACTTAAAGAAGTTAATATAAATAAAGCACCAAGGGACTTCCCTGGTGGTCCAGTGGCTAAGACTCTGTGTTCCCAATGCAGGGACATGGGTTCTACCCCTGGTGAGGGAACTAGATTTCACGTGCCACAACTAAAGATCCCACACGCTACAACTAAGACGGGACACAGCCAAATAATAAATTAAAGAAAAATAAATAAAAGCACCTAGCACGTTAAGCCCCATTGAAGAGTTTGCTCCTCTTATAGGCTAAACTGTGCCTGCTCCTCAACTCATATATTAAAGACTTAACACCCCAGGACCTCAGAATGTGAGTTTATTTGGAGACAGCGCTTGAAAGAGCCAATTAAGTTAAAATGAGGTCTTTTAGGTCCTAACTTAATGTGACACCAGTCATATTGGTGAGATTGTGGAAAGACAGGCCCAGAGGGAGACTGTGTGAAGACACAGAAAGAAGGCAGCCGTCTGCTAGCCAAGGACGGAGGCCTCGGGAGAAACCATCCTTGCCAATATACCTCAGTCTGGGACTTCTGACCTCCACAATTGTGAGACAATAAATTTCTGCTGTGTAAGCCACCCAGCCTGCGGCATTTTGTTGTGACTGCCCCAGCAAACTGAAACAGCCCTCATTGTGGAATAAACACTAGATTTTATATATTGCAACCATTCCTTCTAGGAACATTTATCAACACTTACTACATGCTGTATTGAAGAGAGCGAGGAACTCTCTTAAATTTTGAGGTACAAAATTTAAATGGGGGGGGTGGGTGCTCCAAAAACTCAGTCCCAATGGTCATTATTATTTTTGACTGCACCATGTTGCATGTGGGAGGGTCTTATTGTTCCCCAACCAGGGATTGAATCCATGTTCCCCACATTAGAAGTACAGAGTCTTACCCAACTGGCCCGCCAGGGAATCTCCCTGATGATGTTGCTGTTGTTTAGTCTCTAAGTCGTGTCCGACTCTTTGACACCCCATGGACTGTAGACTGCCAGGATCCCCTATCCCTGAGATTCTCCAAACAAGAATACTGGAGTGGGTAGCCATTTCTCCTCCAGGGGATCTTCCTGACCCAGGGATAGAATGGACGTCTCCTGCATTGGCAGGCAGATTCTTTACTACTGAGCCATCAGGAAATGCCCCTGATGATTACATTAAAAAAAAAAAATGGGGGCCGTACCGTGCAGCATGTGGGATCTCAGTTCCCCAACCAAGGATCGAATCTGTGTCCCCTGCATTAGAAGCATGGAGTCTTAATCACAGGACCATCAGGGAAGCCCTCCGATGATTATATTTTAATATCACTTTTTAAAATTCAAATAAATGTAAAAACAGTCCATGACAATGAGGAAAGCATGCAACTTTTTTTTTTTAATATATATTTATTTGACTGCACCAGGTCTGAGTTGCCACACATAGGATCTTCAATCTTTGTTGTGGTATGTAGGATCTTTTCAGTTGTGGCATGAGGGTTCTTTAGTTGCACACACAAACTCTTAGCTGGGGCATGTGGGATCTAATTCCCTGACTACCCTGCATTAGGAGTATGTAGTCTTAGCCACTGCACCACCAGAGAAGTCCCAGCATCCGACTTTTTAAAGATAGTACCAGTTATTGTCGATTTCTCCTTTTGTCTCAGGGTCCAGGATTACTGCAAACAGCTCAGGGTTAGGTAGTCCAGCTACACACAGCAGGGATATTCTGTTGCATGGAATTTTCTGGAACAGCTTTAGGAAGGGGTGTATCGCTTCTCTGAATGATTGGACAGCTGAGTATAGGGAGGTCTGGCAGGCTGCATGGTGGGAATGGGCGGGCCAGCGCTGGTGCCTATCACTGAAGTGTGTCTAGGTCTCCGGGAGGAGCTTGGCCCCTTCCGGAGGTTCTCACTGTTCAGATCCAGTTTACCGAGGTTAAAACGCAGACTCCTAGAGCGTAAATAAAGGTGGGTCGGTTCTGGATTCCGCCTTTCGAGAGGGTTCCAGCAGGCCCTTAGGGACTCAATTAGAGACCTATTCAAACTGTTTTGCATTTCTTTGTTCGTAAACTGCCCCCTGGGACCTCCAGGCTGCGGGACTTTCCACCCGCCCCGCCCTTCCCCGCCTGCAAACACACCCATCAGCTCTGCAGCCAGGCTCAACCTTTTTGCTGACATCCCTCCAGGCTCTTGGGTCTAAGCAAATGTTTTCCTGGAAGCCTGCGAAGAAGTGAAGTAAAGTGAAAGTCGCTTAGTAGTGTCCCACTCTTTGCGACCCCATGGACTATACAGTCCATGGAATTCTCCAGGCCAGAATACTGGAGTGGGTGACCTTTCCCTTCTGCAGGGGATCTTCCCAACCCAGGGATCGAACCCAGGCCTCACACATTGTGGGCGGATTCCTTACCAACTGAGCCACCAGGGAAGCCCTGGGAGCCTGCGATTGGGGGAAAAAAAGTCCCTGCCCTCTGGGGAGCTGACCCTCTGGAGAAGGAAATAATCAATCAGATATATGCACAAATGGAAACTTTCAAATTGTGCCAGGAAGGAGGGAGAATGAGAAATGGGGATGGAACAGAGAAGGTGGTGATCTAGTCTGGGGGAATCTCAGAGGGCTGCCTGGAGGAGGTGATTCCTGAAAGATAAGAAAGCTCTACTGAACTAAAGTGGAGAGGACAGGGCTCTGGTGGTCTAGGGGTTAGGACTCCGGGGGAGGGGAGGGGGAACGAAGGGGAGGGGTGGCAAGTTTTGATGGGGCGGGGGGACTAAGATCTTACATGCTTCCCAGAGTGGCCAAAAATTAAAAAAAAAAAGAAAAGAAAACCTTAAAAAATAGAGTGAACAAAAATAAGACTTAAAAAAAAGAAAAAGAAAAATAGTATAGAGGGCATTCTAGGGAGAGGGAACAAAGCAGAGGGTCCTGCTTTAGAAGGACCAGTCAAAGCATGACTCTGAGACAAAGGTTGGCTAACTTTCTTAAAAGGACCAAATAGAAAACATTCTGGCCTTTCCAGCCACAATGTTTTTTGGTCACAGCCACTCAACTCTGTACAGAAGCATCAACAGGTGACACATACTCAAATAGGCATGGCTGTGGTCCAACAAAACTTTATTTATGGGTTCTAAAATTTCAATTTCATATTATTTTCACGTGACATGAACTATGATTCTTCTTTTGATTCCCCTCCTTAATCATTTAAAAATGTAAAAACCATTCTTAGCTCATGGGGTATACAAACACAGGCACTGAGGGGGATACGGCCCCCGGACCATAGTTTGGGACCTTCTCCTGCCCCTCCAGGAGAAGGATGTCCCTATCATTTATCATCTAAATAAGAACACTTTACATTTGCCAAGTTGTAGCTGAATTTTTAAACTGAAGTATAGTTGATTTACAATGTTGTGTTAGAATCTGTTATACCTATTTATGGGTATATATATTATATCAAATATGTATACTATGTTGTTGTTGTTGTTAGCCTCTAAGTTGTGACCGACTCTTTTGCACACCCCATGGACTGTCTTATCTAGTGGCTCAGTCACTAAAGAGTCTGCCTGCAATGCGGGAGACCCGGGATCAATCCCTGGGTCAGGAAGATTCCCTGGAGAAGGAAATGGCAACTCACTCCAGTATTCTTGTCTGGGAATTCCAACAGACAGAGGACCCTGGTGGGCTACAGTCCATGGGGTCACAAAGAGTCAGATACAACTAAGTGACTAACACATGTGGACTGTAGCCCACCAGGGTCCTCTGTCCATTGGAATTCCAGGCAAGAATACCGGAGTGGGTTGCCATTTCCTTCTCCAGAGGATCTTCCAGACCCAGAGATTGAGCTCTTGTCTCCTGAATTGGCATGTGAATCCTTGATTGCTGAGCTCCTAGGGAAGCCCTATATATGTGTATGTATTGGAGAAGGCAATGGCACCCCACTCCAGTACTCTTGCCTGGAAAATCCCATGGACGGAGGAGCCTGGCGGGCTGCAGTCCATGGGGTCACTGAGTCGGACACGACTGAGTGACTCCACTTTCACTTTTCACTTTCATGCCCTGGAGAAGGAAATGGCAACCCTCTCCAGTACTCTTGCCTGGAGAATCCCAGGGATGGGGGAGCCTGGTGGGCTGCCATCTATGGTGTCACACAGAGTCGGACACGACTGATGCGACTTAGCAGCAGCAGCATGTGTATGTATATTGTATATATGTGTTCTGTTAAAGATTGTTTTCCACTACAGGTTATTAAAAATACTGAATATAGTTCCCTGTGCTCTACAGTAGGTCCTTGTTGTTCATCTATTTTGTACATATTAGTGTGGATCTGTTAATGCCAAACTCCTAATTTATCCCTTCCCTCCCCCTTTCATAACCGTAAGTTTGCTTTCTTTTTATTTATTTATTTGGCTGCACTGGCAAGAGGGATCCTTGGTTGCTTCATGTGGGATCCAGTTCCCTGGCCAGGGATGGAAAGCGGGCCCTCTGCATGGGGAGCACGAAGCCTTAGCCACTGGACCACCAGAGAAGTCCCCATAAATTTGTTTTCTGTCTGAAATTATGATTGAAGTTTAACCAATATACAGAAATGGCATAAATCATATGCCATTATGATTATATATATATATATATATAAAATCCAATGCCTTTCACAAAGTGAAACACATACTAGTAACCCAATATGAAAATCAAGAACACAATGACCAGTCCTCAGAAACCCGAGAAATTCCCTTGTGTCTCTTCTGGTCACTACTGTCCAAAGTTACCCACCATCAAGTCCTCCAGTCACACAGATCTGGGGTTGTTGCTGTTGAGTCGCTAAGTTGTGTCCTTCTCTTTGTGACGCCATGGACTGTAGCACGTCAGGCGTCCCTGTCCTTCACTATCTCCCAGAGTTGGCTCAAACTCATGTTCATTGTGTCGATGATGCCATCCAACCATCTCATCCTCTGTCACCCCCTTCTCCTCCTGCCCTCAACCTTTCCCAGCATCAGGGTCTTTGCCAATGAGTCAGTTCTTCCCATCAGGTGGCCAAAGTCTAGCCTTCAACTGATTGGATGAGGCCCACCCATATTAGGGAGGGGAATCTGCTTTCCTTAATAATCCACTAACTTAAATACCAAAATCATAGAGAGGGAAATGGCAACCCACTCCAGTATTCTTGCCTGGGAAATCCCATGGACAGAGGAGCCTGGCAGGCTACCATCCATGGGGTCTCAAAGAGTCAGACACAACTTCAACAATAACAACAAACACACAATCAGGCAGACTGTGATTTGGGAAAATACCTTTGATGGAAATGTGGCATAAAATGGAGGGTGAAGTAATCTAATAATATGGAATTATTGCATCAGGTGGCCAAAGTATTGGAGTTTCAGCTTCAGCATCAGTCCTTCCAGTGAGTATTCAGGTTCAGGGTTTATTTCCTTTAAGATTGACTGGTTGTGGAGAAGGAAATGGCAACCCACTCCAGTAATCTTGCCTGGAAAACCCCATAGACAGAGGAGCCTGGCAAGCTATAGTCCATGGGATCACAAGAGTCAGACACAACTTAGCGACTATACCATCCACCACTACAAAGTTAATATATGCCTAAAGATAATGTGTGAAAAGGATATTTGCCATATACTAGCTAGTTTTTTGGTGGGAGGGTGGGAGTCAAGGAAGACTTGGGGTTATTTTTTCATCAACTTCCATTTTATACTTATTTATAATGGCCATTATTTTTACTAATACTGTAAAACTATGAAAATGAATAAAATACTAAAAGTTTCATAAAAAAAAAAAAAAAGATTGACTGGTTGATCTCCTTGCTGTCCAAGGGACTCTCAAGAGTCTTCTCCAGCACTGCAGTTCGAAAGCATCAATTCTTTGGCGATCAAACTCTTTATGGTCTGATTCTCACATCCATACATGACTACTGGAAAAACCATAGCTTTGTCTATATGGATCTTTGTCAGCAAAGTGATGTCTCTGCTTTTTAAGATGCTGTTAGATCTGGAGAGGGGGGAAATTTTTGAATTTCATACTTGTTGAATCATGTAGCATGGCCTCTTTGGAATCTGGCTTCTTGCACTTGAAATTCATATGAAGCTTTGTCCACGTTGTGGAGGGCTGGACTTTGCCTAACCTCACTGCTCTGTTCTCTGAGACCCTGGCATAATTTCCTTATCTGTTTCACTGTTGTTGGGAATTTGGGTCGTTTCCAACTTAGGGTGGTTATGACTAACTCAGTTATGGAACATTCTAGCACGTGTCCCGACAGCGTTTCTGCTGGGTACACACCTAGGAGTGGGATTGCTGAGTCATGCATGGTGCCTGATTGCAGTTTGAGTGGATATATCCGTTCACCGAAGTGCAAACCAGGATGCTTTTGAAAGCAAAAGGGATACTCATTTATTTACACCAGGATGAGGGTTGTAAACCAGACTTATCCCAGACCCCTGGGATGTGTGGTTACCCCAGGGTGTAAGGGAGCATCTGAGTGAAGACCCCAGTGAGCAGAACCCTGATACTTCCCATGTGTAATGTAAGCCTCATTTGTAAGATGGAACATGTAATCATCATCATCTTGGCCTTCCAAGAGCCAGCTCACTGGAAAAGACTCTGATGCTGGGAAAGATTGAAGACAAAAGGAGAAGGGGGAGGCAGAGGATGAGATGGTTGGATGGCATCACCGACTCAGTGGACATGAATCTGAGCAAACTCTGGAAGATAGTGAGGGAGAGAGGAGCCTGGCATGCTGCAGTCCATGGGGTTGCAAAGAGTCAAATCTGACGCGATTTAGCGACTGAACAACAATAGTAACAATCCTTGCCCTACACTACAGGATCAAACCCTGGAGCGATTTTCCCCCCAGGGGATGCCAGGCCATGTATGGGGACATTTGTAGTCACAACTGGTGGGGCTCTTGGCATCAAGTAGGTGGGGGCTAAGGAGGCTGCTCCACACTCCACAATGCCCAGGACGGCCCCACAGACAATGATCTTGCCCCAGTGTCCACAGCGTTGAGATTGAGAAAAACTGTATATTTGATTTTGTAAATATTTATTTGTTTGGCTGCACTGGGTCTTGGTTGAGGCATGTGGGATCTAGTTCCCTGTTGTTCTGCAGTCGCTAAGCCATGTCTGGCTCTGCGACCCCACGGACTGCAGCACGCCAGGCTCCTCTGTCCTCTGCTATCTCCCAGTGCTTGCTCAAATTCATATCTACTGAATATTGGTGATGCTATCTAACCATCTCATCCTCAGGCACCCCCTTCTCGTGCCCTCAATCTTTCCCAGCATCAGGGTCTTTTCCAGTGAGTTGGCTCTTCACATCAGGTGGCCAAAGTACTGGAGCTTCAGCTTCAGCATCAGTCCTTCCAATGAATATTCAGGGTTGATTTCCTTTAGGACTGACTGTTTTGATCTCCTTGCAGTCCTGACCGGGGATCAAACCCAGTTTCCCTGTACTGGGTGCACGGAATCTTCACCACTAGACCACCAGGAAAGTCCCAATATATTTAAACGATAAACACAGTCTAAATTTTTAGAATGCAGATGGTATTCATTCATCCAACACACACTTAGTGAGCACATCCTGTCTTCCAGACATTGAGTGAGGTGCTGGGGACAAAGAACAAGTATCCTTGTCTAAGTGGGGCTTATATTTTAGTGATAGATGGCAGGGAGGTCAGTAAATAAATATTGTTGTTGATCAGTCACTAAGTTGTGTCCGACTCTTTGTGACCCCATGGACTGAAACACGCCAGGCTTCCCTGTCTCTCACTGTCTCCTGGAGTTTGCTCAAACTCATGTCCATTGAGTCGCTGATGTCATCCAATCATCTCATCCTCTGTCGTCCCCTTTTCCTATGTGATATGTCAAATAGTGAGAAGTGCTGTGGAGGGAAGTGAAATAGGATTAGGGAACATTGTTGAAGTTCTGGGGGCAGATGGTAGCAAATATCCTGTATAATGTGTAAGACAGGAATACCAGACCACCTGACTTGGCTCTTAAGTAATCTGTATGCAGGTCAGGAAGCAACAGTTAGAGAACTGGACATGGAACAACAGACTGGTTTCAAATAGGAAAAGGAGTACGTCAAGGGCTTCCCTGGTGGCTCAGAGGGTAAAGCATCTGCCTGCAATGCAGGAGACCCAGGTTCAATCCCTCAGTCGGGAAGATCCCCTGGAGAAGGAAATGGCAACCCACTCCAGTATTCTTGCCTGGAGAATCCCATGGACAGAGCAGCCTGGTAGGCTACAATCCACGGGGTCGCAAGGAGTTGGACACGACTGAGCGACTTCACTTCACTTTAAGGCTGTATATTGTCTCCCTGCTTATTTAACTTATATGCAGAGCACATCATGAGAAATGCTGGGCTGGAGGAAGCACAAGCTGGAATTAAGATTGCCAGGAGAAGCATCAATAACCTCAGATATGCAGATGACACCCCCCTTATGGCAGAAAGCGAAGAAGAACTAAAGAGCCTCTTGATGAAAGTGAAAGAGGAGAGTGAAAAGGATGGCTTAAAGGTCAACATTCAGAAAACTAAGATCATGGCATCTGGCCCCATCACTTCATGGAAAATAGATGGGGAAACGGTGGAAACAGTGGCAGACTTTATTTTTGAGGGCTCCAAAATCACTGCAGATGGTGACTGCAGCCATGAAATTAAAAGACACTTACTCCTTGGAAGAAAAGTTATGACCAACCTAGACAGCATATTAAAAAGTAGAGACATTATTTTGCCAACAAAGGCTGTCTAGTCAAGGCTATGGTTTTTTCAGCAGTAGTCATATATGGATGTGAGAGTCGGACTATAAAGCTGAGTGCTGAAGAATTTATGCTTTTGAACTGTGGTGTTGGAGAAGACTCTTGAGAGTCCCTTGGACTGCAAGGAGATCCAACCAGTCCATCCTAAGGGAAATCAGTCCTGAATATTCATTGGAAGGACTGATGCTGAAGCTGAAACTCCAATACTTTGGCCACCTGATGCGAAGAATTGACTCACTTGAAAAGACCCTGATGCTGGGAAAGATTGAAGACGGGAGGAGAAGGGGACGACAGAGGATGAGATGGTTGGATGGCATCACCAACTCAACGGACATGAGTTTGAGTAAACTCCGGGAGTTGGTGATGGACAGGGAGGCCTGGTGTGTTGTAGTCCATGGGGGCCAAAGAGTTGTACACAACTGAACTGAACTGAATGTGTAAGAAGATATCAGGGCAGAGCCCTAAATAAGATCAGGGAGGGGGCAATTGTGGGTGTCTGTGGGACGGGCAATCCAGGTGTGATGGTGCAAGGGCCCTGGGGCAGCACCATGCTGTGTGTTGAAGGAACAGCTAGGAGGGGAGGTGACTGAAGCAGAGTGAGTGAAAAGGAGAGCGAAAGGAGATGAGGGTGGGGTGGGGGTTGAGCAGGGCCGTGCAACTTACAGGGAAGACTTGGGTTTTTACCCTGAGGGAGGTGGGAGTCCTGGAGCACCATGGTCAGAGGAGGGGTAGGACCTGACGCAGGCACTCACCAGTGCCCTCTAGTGGTTTCTGACGGGAGGACAGACCATGGGGCGGTGGTAGGTGGGGGGAGCCCTGGCCTTGGGGATTGTGCTGGTGCAGGAGAGACATGGTGCGGGCAAAGAAATGGATAAATGTTATTCAGCCATAAAAAGGAGTGACGCACTGACACATGCTACAATGTGGATGAACTCTGAATACATGACACTCAGGGAGAGAGGGCAGACAGAAAAGGCCACACAAGGTGTGAGTCCATTTATATGAAATGTCCAGGATAAGCAAATCCACAGAGACAGAAAGTAAGTTGGTGGTTTTCAGGGGCTGGGGACAGGAATGACTGCTAACGGGGACAGAGCTTCTTCTTGGGGTGATGTTGTTGTTCACTCGTGTCTGACTATTTGCAACCCCATGGACTGCAGCACACCAGACTCCCCTGTCCTTCACTATCTCCGGGAGTTTGCTCAAACTCAAGTCCATTGAGTCGGTGATGCCATCCAACCATATTTTAAAATGAAAACATAGTGCATTAAAACTTGTTAAACTGTACATCTAATACAAACCCCTTGACTCTGACCATTTCACCCCACTCCCCCTGGCCCTACCCTGGACCACAACCCTATCATTATGTGCCTGCACTAGTCGCCTCCCTAGCTCCCTATTATTGCCCACCAGCCATTTTTCCACAGCCACCATCTTATCTTACCCTGAGTGCTAGTTAATTATTATCTTATTTTTATTTTTTTGGCCTTTTTTTGGCCGCAGGCACATAGCATGCAGGATCTTAGTTTCCTAACCAGGGTTCGAACCTGTGCCTCCTGCAGTGGAAGCACAGAATCTTAACCCTTGGACCAACAGGGAAGTTCCACTGGTTAATTTTATAAGTCTACTTGGCTGCGCTGCAATACTTTGGCCACCTGATGCGAAGAGCTGACTCATTAAAGACTGATGCTGGGAAAGAGTGACTGAACGACAACAACTTGTCTGAGCCAAGGTGCCTAGACATTTAGTCAAACATTACTCTGTTTCTGTGAAGGTGTTTTCAGATGATTTTTTTTTCTCCTTTAGTGACAGACTTTATTATTTGAATATTTGCAGCTATGACTCTCTACAGAAATTTTAGTTTCTTATAAAACTATACATTCCATATCGTTAGGTCACTTCACTCTCCATTTTATGCCACATTTCCATCAAGAGGTATTTTCCCAAATCACAATCTACCTGATTGTGTGTGTTTGTTGTTGTTGAAGTTGTGTCTGACTCTTTGCAACCCCATGGACTATAAAGCCCACCAGGCTCCTCTGTCCATGGGATTTCCGAGGCAAGAACACTGGAGTGGGTTGCCATTTCCCTCTCTATGATTTTGGTATTTAAGTTAGTGGATTATTAAGGAAAGCCGGAGAAGGCAGTGGCACTCCACTCCAGTACTCTTGCCTGGAAAATCCCATGGATGGAGGAGCCTGGTAGGCTACAGTCCATGGGGTCGCTAAGAGTCGGACACGACTGAGCGACTTCACTTTCACTTTTCCCTTTCATGCACTGGAGAAGGAAATGGCAATCCACTCCAGTATTCTTGCCTGGAGAATCCCAGGGATGGCGGAGCCTGATGGGCTGCCGTCTATGGGGTTGCACAGAGTCGGACACGACTGAAGCGACTTAGCAGCAGTAAGGAAAGCAGATTCTCTTCCCTAATATGGGCGAGTCTCATCCAATCAGTTGAAGACCTGACCAGACTTTAGCCACCTGATGTGAAGAGCTGACTCACTGGAAAAGACCCTGATGTTGGGAAAAGTTGAAGGCAGAAGGAGAAGGGGGTGACAGAGGATGAGATGGTTGGATGGCAACACCGACTCGATGGACATGAGTTTGAGCAAGCTCCGGGAGATAGTGAAGGACAGGGAAGCCTAGCATGCTACAGTCCATGGAGTCACAAAGAGTCAGACACAACCGAATGACTGAACAACAAAAGCACAAGATTGATCTGACCAAATAAAATGGTATTCTGCCAGGAAATGGGCTTTCAGACTTGAGCTGTGACTTCGCTCTTTCCTAGGTCTGAACGTACAAGTGAAATTTCAATGTCCTTGTTTTCCTAGGTGACCTTGGCAAGTCATATAACCACTTAAGACCTCGGTTTTCTCACCTGTAAAATGGATTCAATAGTGGTATTTATTTCATGGGGCTGGTGTGAGGATGAAGTGGTAACACATGTTAAGTTCTTAAAACAAGGCTTTGACAGTATCAGCTGGTAGTATTACCTTGAGCAGACTATGGTGATTTCCCTGGAAAGTGGAACTGGTGGGTCAAAGGTTAATTGATCTCCTTATTTGGAAAGGCAGTCAACTCAGCCATTTTCCACACTGGCTCTTTTAAAAGTTCTCAGTTTCTCTTCCTCTTCATTTTTCCAAAAAAAAAAAATACTAATCACCTGGTAGAAAGACGCCAGAGTAAAGTGATCACAAAGATCAACTTGGGAAGCAATGGGTTTGGGGGAAGAGGGGACTGGGGCTTCGTATCTGTTTAGCAGCCAAGGACAATTTTTTTTTTTTTTCCTTTTTGGTCATGCACTGCTTTCTGGATCTTAGTTCTTTGACCAGGGCATGAACCCATGCCCCTCTGCAGTGGAAGCATGGAGTCCTAGCCACTGGACCACTAGGGAAGTCCCTCTTTTTTTATACTTAAAAAACTGTGGTTGAGATACACATAAAATTTGTTCTCGTCTATTCCATTGGTTTTTGCACAACTTGGCAGCTAAACAACAACAGTGCTTCTGTGAGAATGCCGGCACCACACTGTTTTCCTTATATAACTTTATAGTAAAATTTGGAATTGGGGAATGTCAGTCCTTAAGTTTGTTCTTCCTTTTCATGATTGTATTGCTGATGTGGAATCCTGAGACCCCACATGAATTTTTGTGGTTTTTTTGGCCATATTGTGAGGCCTGCAGAATCCTAGCTCCTGGACTAGGGATTGAACCCATGCCCTCGGCAGTGGAAGCTTGGAGTCCTAATCACTGAACCTCCAGGGAAGTACTGATATTCCATATAAATTTTAGAAGGGCTTTTTCTATTTCTGAAAATATTGTTGGTATTTTAACAGGAATTGCAGCAAATCTGTAGATTGGTTTGGGTAGCACTGACATCTTAATAATATTAAGTCAGGCAACCTAAGGAATAGGAGAAAATAGTTGCAAATCATGACGAGGGATTAATGTTCAAAATATAGAAGGAATTCTTAAGGCTCAACAGCACACCAAAAAACCCCTGATTTTTACTTAATTTGTGGAGATCTTTTTTTTGTGTGTATTTATTTATGTGGCTATACAGGGTCTTAGTGGCAGCATGTGTGCTCTTTTTTTTTAAAATAAATGTTTACTACTTTATTTGTTTTTGGCATAGGCATAGTTGCTCTGTGGCATGTGGAATCTTAATTCCCCAACTAGAGACTGAACCCAGGTCACCTACAATGGAAGGCAGATTCTTAACTACTGGATCATCAGGGAAATCCTCTAAAACAACCTGAACTTTAAAAATGGGTGAAAGACTTGAATAAACATTTTTTTTCCCAAGAAGATATACAAACGGTCAATAAGCACATAAAAACTGAGAATTCTAATTACTAACCCTTAGGGAGTTAAAATTAAACCCCAGTGGGATACCACTGCATACTTATTAGGATGAAAGTGAAAGTGAAGTTGTTCAGTCGTGTCTGACTCTTTGCGACCCCGTGGACTGTAGCTTACCAGGCTCCTCAGTCCATGGAATTTTCCAGACAAGAGTACTGGAGTGGGTTGCCATTTCCTTCTCCAGGGAACTTCCCAACCCAGGGATCGAACCCGGGTCTCCAGCATTGCAGGCAGACGCTTTACCGTCTGCGCCACCAGGGAAGCCCCAACCTATTAGGATGGCTAGTATTAAAAACTAATAAGGAAAACCAAGTAACAAATGACATAGAGAAACTGGAAACCTTGTGCACTGTTAATGGAAATGGAAAATAGTATGGAGATTCAAGAAATTAAAAATAGAACTACCAATTGTTGTTGTTGTTGTTGTTCAATCACCAAGTTGTGTACGACTCTTTGCAACCCCGTAGACTGGAGCACGCCTGTCCCTCACCATCTCCCGGAGTTTGCCCAAGTTCATGTCTATTGACTTGGTGATGCCTTGTCCCCTTCATGGATCACTGTCTTGTGGTGAAGGGGCTAGCATAACTCAATGAAGCTATGAGCCATGTTGTGCAGGGCCACCCAAGACAGATGGGTCATAGTGAGAGTTCCTGACAAAACGTGATCCACTGGAGGAGGGAATGGCAAACCACCCCATTATATTTGCTGTGAGAACCCCATGAATTGCATAAAAAGGCAAAAAGAAACTACCATATGATCCAGCAATTCTACTTCTGGGTGTTTATCCAAAAGATTTGAAAGCGGTCTCAAAGAGCTATTTGTATCCCCATGTTCAGAGCAGCGCAGTTCACAATAGCCAAAAGATGGAAACAACCCAAGTGTCCATCGACAGATGAATGGATAAACAAATTGTCCATCCACACAATGGATTATCACTGAGCCTTAAAAAGGAAGGAGATTCTGACACCTGCTACAACATGGATGAACCTAAGAACATGATGCTCAGTGATATAAGCCAGACACAAAAAGACATACTATGTGATTCCACTCACATAAGATTCCTACAGGAGTCAGATTCACAGAGACAGGAAGTAGATGGTGGGGCCAGGGGTTGGGGAACCAGATGGGGAGTCAGTGTTTCATGGAGACAGAGTTTCAGTTTGGGGAGTTGAGAAAGTTCTGGAGATGATGGTGGGGATGGTTGCACAACAATATGATGTGCTTAATGCCACTGAGCTGTGCACTTAGAAATGGTTAAAATGATAAGTTTTATGTTATGTGTATTTTATCAGAATTAATTTTAATTTTTTTAAAGCAGGATGGAAGGAAAAAGGAAAGGGAAGGAGGAAGGAAGGGCCAAATTTAGCCTGACAACTTCCTCTGTACAGCCCTTGAACTAAAAATGTTTTTCTCTTCTCAATGTTTGAGGGAAAGAATATGATTTCATAATATGTAAAAATTATATATAACTCAAATTCAATGTTTAGAAATAAAATTTTACTGGCACACAGCCATGTCCATTGAGTAGAGTCGTTGCTACAGAGGCTGTGTGCAGCCTGCAAAATTGAAAATATTTATTATCTTGACCTTTGCAGAAAATGTCTGCCCGCCTCTTCTTCAAAATAGGTCTGGCAGGGACATCCCTGGTGGTCCAGTGGCTAAGACAATGTGCTCCCAATGCAGAGAGCCCAAGTTCGATCCCTGGTCCCACATGCTGCAACCAAGACCCAGGGCAGCCAAATAAAGAAAGAAATAAAAAATAGTGTCTGGCATATAGTAGGTGTCGATATTTGGAGAAATTATTACTGAATATCAGATGGAAGAGTCTGATGCAGTTTACAACTGCACTCTGGTCTTTGAAGAGGGTCAGGCCTGGATTAAGACTTTGGCTCTGGCAACATCTAGGCCCCTTGCTTCCCATGTCTGAGCCTGGGTTTCATTATCAAAAACAGGGATCAACCAGACTGTTGATCACACACAAAGAGCTTGATGTGGCAGTCTTGGGAGAATCAGCAGCCTTAGTTAATGAATATCATGACTGCCTCATGAGTCAAAACCGCTGGTATTAACAATCAGCAGCTCACAGTCCACTTTGTTTTATTGATCTAACCCCATGCCCTTCTCACTAGTTTGTTTTTTTTTTTTTTGGCAATCTAAGTTCTCTAAACAGGGACTGAACCCAGGCTCTTGGCAGTGAAAGCTTGGAGTCCTAACCATTGGACTGCCAGGGAATTCCCTCCTCCTTCCTCTAAAGCAAATCCTGTAGCATTTCTCCTGTACATATGCCCTCATGTATTCTTTCTCCTCTTGTATTTTATTATTTTGTACTGAGGTATAGTTGATTTACAATGTATCAATTTCTGGTGTGCAGCAAAGTGATTCAGTTACATATATATACATATGTATACTCTTTTTCAGATTCTTTTCCCTTATGGTTTGTTACAGGATATTGAGTATCTTTCCCTGCAAGATACAGTAAAACTTTGTTGTTTATCTATATCTGTTAATCCCAAACTCCTAATTTATCAGCCCCCTGCCCCTGCCTTACCCCTTTGGTAATCATGTTTCCTTCTATGTCTGTGAGTTTTTTTCTGTATCCCAGGGAGGAGGGAGCCTGGTGGGCTGCCGTCTATGGGGATGCACAGAGTCAGACACGACTGAAGCGACTTAGCAGCAGCAGCAGCATAAATAAGTTTATTTGTATCATATTTTAGATTCCACATATAAATGATACCATACGATATTTGCCTTTCTCTTTCTGACTTCATTCAGTATAATCTCTAGGTCCATCCACGTTATTGTAAATGGCATTATTTCATTCTTTATTATGGCTGAGTAGTATTCCATTGTATATATATACCAAATCTTCTCTATCCATTCATCTGACTAAATACTGTTTTCAAAACATAGCCATAATACCATTATCAGATCTTCAACTGTTCCAACCGTGATGGCTGCAAGAATCTTATGTGATCAAAGTTCCTAAAACTATACATTAGTGGTGGTGGTTTAGTTGCTAAATCGTGTCCAACTCTTGTGTCACGATTACTACCTACTACTGCCAGGCTACTCTGTCCATGGGATTCTCCAGGCAAGAATGCTGGAGTGGGTTGCCATTTCCTTCTCCAGGGAATCTTCCCGATCCAGGGATCGAACCCAGGTCTCCTGCATTGCAGGCAGATTCTTTACTGACTGAGCTATCAGGGAATTTACCATCAAAAGAAAACTGCATATAAAAAACCGGTGAAATCCAAGTATTTGTACCTGAGTTGACTGTGTGGTATCAACATCAATTTCTTGGTTTTGACAACACACTGTGGTTACGTAAGATATTATCATTGGGAGAAGCTAGATGAAGGGTACCTAAGGGTCAAGGGTGCCAGTTTTGCACCTTTTCTTTTTTTAACGGCTTTAGCTTATTTATTTACAATTTCTTTGATATGAGTCATTTTTGAAGTTTTTACTGAATTTGTTACAACATTCTATGTTTTGTTTCCTCCCCGCCCCTACAAGGATCAAACTCAGCCCCCTGCATTGGACGGCAAAGTCTTATCCACTGGACCCCTAGGGAAGTTCTCACACCGTTAAAAAAAAAAAAACAAAAAACTGTAAGCAAGGTAAAACAAAACCCTGCAGTCAGAGTTCTGGTGAGGCGAGGGAAGTCACTTACATATACAATTACAAAGTTGTATACCCTCTTAAATTTTAGTATTTTCTTCATTATGGATATTTTTGCATTTTTATATAAAAATTGGTAACTTGATAACTGAGTCATTTGGGGCGCTTCATTTTCTCAAGGGATGGGCCCCGAAATACTTTTTTATCCTCTTGTTTTCTTTGACACAAGAAAGTTTGGGCTTAGCAGCTCACGGGCACTGGGGAGCCACGGAGAGCTCTAGAGCTGCTAAGTTTCCGATTAGCGCAGATTCCAAAGGTTTACCGCGGGTGGAGAGGCGGAACTCGCGTGGCGGGAGTTGGGGGGGGTGATCGACTGCACCGCGGGAATTGGGTAGGGGGTACAGCATTCCTCCGCCGCCGGCGCACCAAGGGGGTGCGGCGCCCGCGCCCTCTCAGCCACCCCAGGACCCGGATGTACAGCGCGCGGGGCTCCCGGCCCGCTAAGAATAACCGCGCTGCGCTCCAAGGCGCCTCACTGCACGCACTGGCGGCCGCTGCGCGTGCCAACCATCTCCTCCCCCCACGCAGCTAGGCGTCCGGTCACGCACCTGGAGGCTGCCTCGCGCAGGGGACCGCGACACCTGGCTGCATTGTTGTCGCCTCAACTGTCTACTCTCTCCTCAGACAGGACCCAGCACCCGCCCCAACCTGTGCCGGCCTTGTACCCCTTTAAGAAACCAGCCCCGGCCAGGGGTGGGCGTGGTCGCCCTGAGTGAAACGGGCGGGGGTGCGTAGTCGGGCAGCCCTGATTGGCCCGAGGCCCGGGCGGTGGCCGCGCGCGCTTGCGCAGTGCGCGGTAGCGCGCGCCAGAGGGGAGGAGGGCGCGAGGGTGCTAATTGGCCGCGGCGGGGGCCCCGCCTGCGAGTGGAGGGCGATCACGTGACGCGACGGCTGGGGGCTCCCGGCGCGGGGGACGCTGGTGGCCAAGATGGCGGCGGAACTGGTGGAGGCCAAAGTGAGTGAGCGGTGGCGGCGCCGGCCAGGGCGGGCGGGGGTCGGGGGCCGGGCGGCAGCCCAAGGTCTGTGCCTTCCGCTCGGGGCCCCACGGTGCGGCCCGCCTGCGGCTCGGCGTCCTGCCCCCTCGCCCGCCCCTGGCCCGGGGGCTCCGGTTGCGGGCGGGGCGCGGGGAGGCCGGGGGCGGGGCCCCCCAAAACCTCACCCCAGTCTCAGCACAGGGGGCTCGGCCCCCCCAGGCGTGAGGTTGGGTCCTCCCCTCTCCAACCCGAGCGACTAGGGTCCAGATCGCCCTGAACACGGGCACAGGGCCGCGCCTCCAGCTTGAGGCACATTCCCCCCGGGCAGCATGACGGGCTGGGCTGCTCGTCCCTTCCTCGAGGTCGGCGCTCTTTGGCTTGGGGGAGTGTCTGCCTCTCACCGCTTCCCAGGGTATAGTGGGCTGGCATCTGGATCTCAAGTCTCTTCGCCCAGCTGATCGGGCTGCGCTTTGGCAGCTCTCTGCTCGGAAGGGTCCTCTGACTTTTCTGCCACCACTTACACCATCCTGGGTGATGAGCTGGGGATCCTGAACCGCCCCCAAACACAGGGTGTCTCTTGGAGGTCTGTACCCCAGGCTGGGGTTTAGAGCCCTTATTCAGCTCCCGCTCTGGTCCCAGAGCCCCGCCCCCCTCCTGACACCCTTCTCACCCCGGAGTGGGCGCGGTGTTAACTGAGCTTGCCTTCCCGGGTGTGATGGAGCCTTGGTCCTGTTGTCGGCTCCTTCCTAACTCTTTTCTCTCAGTCATGGGTCCTGGGCTTTGCGTTCCTCTCATTCTTTCCCCTCCCGACAGCATTTGTGCAGCTTTGAACTCTGCTCCTGGGAACCCTAGACTCCACAGTCGGCAGGATCAGACCACATTTCCAACCCCAGCTGCTTCCCTTATACTCACCCCATCACGAGTCTACTGCTCAGACCACACTCCCCACACAGCCCCTCTTTAGATCTGTTTAGACACCCCAGCTCTGGCGTCTGAGGCCCCGCTCTTTCTGCGGGTCTCTTAACGTTGATCCTTGGAGAGTCCCCAGTTGGTTGCAAGGTAGGCTTCTTTAAAATGGTTCCTAGTCTATCTCCCTTGTATGGCTCTCAGGGGTCCGCATTCTACATCCCAAAGATGTCACTCCTTCTAGCTTGAGGCCCCTTTTAACCGTGCTGGGACTAAGCTGGGAGCATCCCTCTCCCAGGGAAGTATCTACTGTCAGATGCCCCTGCGAGGTGAGGCTCCAGAGCCCTTGCCCCTGACTAGGCTAGGGTTCTTCCCTGAGAAGTTTACTCAAGGCAGCTCATCTTTCGGAGTTGGGGGACGGGACCTAGCAAGACTGAGGCCCCGCCTCCTCCCCGGCTGATCGCCCCTTCCCGGGTCCCGACCTGTAAATGTTTTCTCTCTCACGCTCCTCCCTCTCCCTCCGTCTTCCCTCCCTTCCCAGGGGGGTCTGAAATACAGCCCTCACGTTTCTGTGATTATTGGGGTATCACCCTCCCTTCACTCCTGAGCGCCCTCCGCCTATACCTGCATCACACACGTGGCCACCGCTCTCTGTTTTGAGAAATTGAGACTTGCCCTAGAGACACAGGGGTCTGAACCCTGCCAGCCCAAGGTGGCAGCCTGTGGCCTGAAGTCTCCTGGAACCCTGAAATTTAACCTCCTCAGGGCACTGTGGGCCTGTAGCTCTAGGCGCAGGCCCACCACTCCAGCCAGAGAGTAGGGTCTGAACTATTATACCATCTAGGGCCTTGAAATATGATCTGATGAACTCTACTTGACCCTCCCATGACTGGGGCCCCATCCCCAATTAGATCAGGTTGACCCTTTTTCAAGTTCTCTAAACCATGAGCCCCTGTCCTTGGGGGTCTCAGGACTGCCACCCAGCCTGCTCTGATCCTCTGGAACCTTCCTACTTCTTCAGCGCCTTGCTGTCCCCTTGGAGTGCTCTACATGTCATTGAACTGATCCCCCCTTTGAGGCACTTTCTTAAACCTTTCATAGTGATAACCAGAGACTCATCTTTTGGGATGCAAAATGGGCTGATTTGAGAGGAGAGGGGATTATTCATACACTTGGAAATCTGAGACTATTCACCTGAGGCCCCTGAGAGGGGTTGGGGGGAGGGGTTGGGCTGGGCACTCCCCTAGAGGGTGTGTAGCCTTATGCACTGAGTTCTGAGTTCCTGCAGTGAGGAGCCCCTGTTCAGTTGAGCGTGGCTGTTGTATCCAGGCTGCTGTTTCTCCACGCGGCTCCTGAGGTCCCCAGAGTTGAGGCTCTGGAAGGCGTTGGGGCCTGGCGCTGTTTATAAACACAGATCTGAGGGGCAGGCGAGTCAGGATAAAGCCAGGCAGGAAGTGATCTGTGTAGCGCTTGGGGCTTCTTCCTGAATGTTTGTGCCCCGCTCATTCCTGCCCCCCCACCACCTCCGCCCAGTGTCAAGGGCAGGCTCCTGGGTAGTGGCAGCTGCTGAGAAATCCGAGTCCTGAACATATGGCAGCTCAAGAGGTGTGCCCCAGGCTGCGCATGCACAGGCGGCTTCCGGATGTCCCCAACCTGGTGGAAGGGGCAGGTGGGGGCAGGGTCTCCCCAGGACGGGATGCTCTGTCGTGGTCAGACTCTTAAAGGCCAGGCCCACCTGCCTCGGGCTCAGTGGCTGGCGGTCAGCTCTTCCACATGACTTCGCCTCTCCTCTTGAGTGCCTTGGGCCTCTTCCAGAAGAAACATCTTGTCTGCAAGCCTTTCTCCTCTGTTCAAGGTAGAAAGTCAGGCTGAGGGAAGCAAAGCCTCTTTGTTTGCAGAGTTTCGGACTCTGGGGGGGCCTGCAGACCGCTGGGTCCCCCACCCAGGGGGCATGCTGGGGAGTGAGGGGCTCCTTGGCAGCTGGAGGTAGACAGCCTCAGGAGTCCAGATACTGCCAACTCTGCTGTGGACACATGGGGAGGCCTGGTGCCAGCTGCTTCCCTCTTGGAGCCTCAGTTTTCTCACCTGTATGGTGGGCGCCAGTCCCGGTGAGATGAGTGAGTGCGAAGGCCAGTGAGCTTGGCATGGGTGGGCACGCCCCGTCTGCAGCATGGGAGGAGGAAGAAGATCCTGCAGCAGCAAAAGGCTCCCCTTTCAAGGCTTTGCAGGCAGGACACTGGGCCCCCCTCATGATTGTGAGGCTGACAGGGACCCAGGCTGCTCTGGGAACCTGGGGCAGAGCCTGCACTTGAGCCTCAGGCTCCTGAGTCCTGGGGCCACCGTCACATAGCACATCTCACTCTTTGACAGCCAGGAAGCACCAGCGCCTTCTGGCCCTGAGGCCACTGCTGTAAACAGCCTGGCAGGGGTCCTGCCCACCTCGGACCGCCGGACTTTTTCTAGTTGCTTTTAAGTGATTTCTTGATTTCTTTGGCTGCTGTCCTGCCCCGGGCTCGCCAGCTTTCCACGTCCACACTTGTCGCCTGTACTTTTTCTTTTTTCCATTCCCCCTGGAAGTTTCTCTTTCCCACCACATTTCATTTATTACAGGCCAGCTTCAGGGCTCAGCACAGGTGGCCCCCAAACCTGGCTGGCCCATCCTTCTGGGATACTTTGCTTATGGAGCATATTAGGGAGTCCACAGTATCACGGAGGGCAGGCCACTGCCGGTCAGTCCCACAGAAAGCATCAGGGTCCACTGTGCTCTTGTGTTTGATCAGATTTCGTTGGAGGGACACCACCAGGTGATACTCAGCAGACCTCAGTCATCGCTTTGCCACAGCTCAGTTACAACCTCTGACTGTTGGGTTCCTGTGCTTCTCTTTTTGGGGGGATCTTGCCCCTCGGGGTCACTTGCTCATGTCTGTGGGACATTTGTGGTGGTCACGACTGGGATTTGAGGGGGCTCCTGGCATCAAGTGGGTGGGGCCAGGGATGCTGCTCCACACCCCACCATGCCTAGGACAGCCACACCCCAGAGAACGATCCAGCCTTGAAGCCCACAGTGCCAAGGGGAGGACATCTGCCAGGGTGACCTGCAGATTCCTTGACGGCCTCAGCAGTGCTTGGCTGAAATAAGCCGGGGCAGGGGGAGCCTGATAGGGAGGAGCTACCCCGGTTCAGAGTCAGGTTTGGATCTTGTCTGTAACTGGAGCTCAACCCAGCCTGGCAGGGGTATTTAAAGGACCAGAATTAAGTATGTAGTCACTCACCCAGCTCAGTCCCCGGCAGATGAGTTGTACTGAGCGAGTGGTGGCTACTGCCCGCTGGACCAAAGGGAAGATGTGTTTGTGGCCAATGTTGCCGACGTTGGTTGAGTACTCATTCTGCTTCTGTGCATCATCTTCTCTGGCCCTTTCCACATGCTGATGGGGTAGACCTGCCAACCTCCCTGACGAAGAGAGGCTTTCGGTATTCCCAGCTAAGGAGTGGCTGAGACTGTTGACTGGGAAGCAAGATTCCCAGCTCCTGCCCTGGAACTGCTTTCAGGCTTGAAGATGGGAAAAGAGGACCTAAAACAGAAGCACTCGTGGCGTGGTGGCGGGGTGGGGGTGAGGGGCAGTCAGAGAAGATTTTGCTGCGTTGGTGATGCTGAGGAAGCCTGGAGGAGGGGAACAGGGCTCAGCTGGGACGGGGCCTCACAAGGGAGGGTGAGCGCAGGCATGGAGGTGGGACCGAGCCCAGGCTGGGGGGGCTCAGTCTTCCCTGCCACACTCCCAGTTGGCCCGGGCAGCCCCTCGCCCCAGCAGCATCTCCCTCTGAGCATGTGTGTCTGTGGTTGCTCTTCCCCAGAACATGGTGATGAGTTTCCGAGTCTCCGACCTTCAGATGCTCCTGGGTTTTGTCGGCCGGAGTAAGAGCGGACTTAAACACGAACTTGTCACGCGGGCCCTCCAGCTGGTCCAGTTTGACTGTAGCCCTGAGCTGTTCAAGAAAATCAAGGAGCTCTACGAGACGCGCTACGCCAAGAAGAGCTCAGAGCCTGTACCCCAACCCCACCGGCCCCTGGACCCCCTGACCATGCACTCCACCTATGAGCGGGCCAGCTCGGTACCCAGGACTCCCCTCACAGGCCCCAACATTGACTACCCCGTGCTCTACGGGAAGTACTTAAATGGACTCGGACGGTTGCCTGCGAAGACCCTCAAGCCAGAAGTGCGCCTGGTGAAACTGCCCTTCTTCAACATGTTGGATGAGTTGCTGAAGCCCACCGAGCTGGGTGAGTCCCTGCCACCCCCCAGGTTCTCCCAGCGTCCAAGGCCCAGCAAGTGGCCAACCAGGAGCATTTTCTGGGGGGGCATCAAGAGCCAAGGGGCTGTGTGCGGGGGGCTTGCCCCTCCCAGAAGGCACAGGGACCCACTCTTGGGTCCTTGAATTAGTGAGCTATAGCTGTGTAACAAGTTACCCTAGATCCCAACAGTTTGGAACAGCCGACACCTCAGTTTCTGAAAGTCACAACTTGGGAGTGGCCTAGCTGGGTTGTTCTCGCTTGGGATCGCTCGGGGTCATGGTCCACCTGTTGCCGGGGGGCTGCCTAATCTGAAGGCTCGACTAGGGCAGGGCTGGCATGCTTATTCATGGGACCGAGACACCAGCTGTTGGCTAGAGACACCAGCTCTTGCCACATGGGCCTCTATGGGCTGATTGAGTGTTCTCCCAGCATGTGGTGTGGAGTGGTGGCTTGTTTCCCCCCTGACTGTGATGGGGTAGGGGTAGGGGGCTGCAGGAAGGGAGAGAGAAAGTGAACGTGGTCACATGTGTGAGCACGTAACCCCACTGGAAGCCAAGGGCTCCCCTGCAACCTCAGCTTGGAAGTAGCATGTTTTTGCTTCTGCCGTATCCCACTGGTCACAGGGACCAATTCTGCTGCACTGTGGGCAGGGCCTTCGCCAGGCTGGACCACTGGGAGGCAGAGATCACTGGGGGCCACCTGGAGAGGTGGCTGCTCTGCACTTACTCCTGGTGGCAAAGGAGCTGGAGGTTTGATCTGAGGTTCAACCTGATCGCCCCACCATCCCCACCCCTCTAGCAGAAGGCTGTTTCCTAGTAGGCAGCCTTTGGGAGTGACCCTGGTCAGCAGGATCAGGCCTGTCCACACAGGCAGGCCATCAGGGCGTGGGTAGGTGTGTCTGCAAGAGGCGGGCGCAGCCACAGGTGGAGGAGATGATGTCGCGGAACCTTGTTCTCCTTTCTCTATCCCTTCTGTTGGCTGAGGACCCGCTGTGTGTCAGGCCTATAGGGTGGCATGTGAGTAGGCCCCCGCCGCTCCCATGCAGCCAGATGACTGGGCTGGGAGTGGGTGTCAGCCTGGACTCAGCCTCAGAAGCTGCCTTGAGCCCCCACCCGTGAGCCACAGCTTCCTGGGCCTCCAAGGCTCCAGAGAGCAAGTAGAATGCAATGGGGTGCTTGTGATCCCTCCAGTTTCCCCAGGCCCCTGAGTGTTCCTATTCACCCACATAACTCCTCTTCGCCTTCACCCACACACTCAGTCACAGTGTATCTCTGAGCACCTGCAGGGTAGGGGATGCAGAGAGAGCCTGCCACGCTTGTAGAGGCTCCCTGCTAGCACCCTTTGTTTGGGGCCTCCAAGTGCCCCAGCCTAACCTGGTGCTGGGTGTCCTGCAGCCCAACATGGTGGGCACTGGTCACGAGTCAGTCCCAGCACGCTGTGCCAGAGGTCATGGCCGCTCCCCGCCCCCGCCCACCATGCCTCTGGCCACGTGGCTCAGTCTCTCCCAACCCTGCTGATCCAGCACCCTGCATTGCTCGGCTGGGGGCCCCCTCTCTGCCCACAGGCTGTAACTCCAGCCCCCACCTGCTGGCCCCTCTGTCCTGCCCTAGTTTGGAGTGGGAGGGGAGGGGAGGACTGGTGGCTACCTCTTTCCTTCTCCCTGCCGCCCTTGGACTTGGGGAGGGTGGGGTCGGATCACAGGTAAAGGAAGGCACCACTGATGGGTGGTCCTGGGGTCTGAGGCCCGCATGATAGCCCAGGGCTGTGCCCTCCACTGCCTTCTGTCTGGCATCAGGAGGTGTTTCTCGCCAGCCCCCAGGTGGGGGCAGGTTGGCCTAGCAGTACCTGTCATGGAGGTGATGTGACAGCACTGGGGACCCAAGGCCCGTCCCTGACTTTCTCTGTCTCTGCTCCCCCTGCCCTGGCATCTCTTGATGTCAGGACTCATTCCCCAACACCCCCCAGCACAATCCCTGTAGACTGTGGGGCCTCAGGCCTGGATGGCTGGCTATTCTGAAGATTGAGCTGACAATTCAGACTCTTTCCTAAGGACTCAATCACCATCTTTGCAACAGGGAGGCTGGGTTTTTACAGGGAGGCTGTGCGGCGGGCGGCAGGGGCCAGGGCCAGGACTGGAGGTGACTTTGAACTTGGGGCGGCAGCCCCCCTCCCCGGCGTGAACCGTGGGCTTCCTTCCTGCACGCAAATGTGCAGTCAGTCCCAGCCCACAATGCATCACTTTGCCCTGAGCCCCCGGGGACCCCGGTCACCTGATCTCCGGGAGAGTCTGCTCCCCTGTCTGCACCAGGAATCACTCGGCTCTGCTCAGAACAAAGAGGCCGAACCTACCCTGCCTGTGCTCCCACCCATTCCCCTGCCCCTCCCCCGGGATGCACCCTTCTCCCGAGTCTCCAGGACCCCCAGGGGCTGCCCACGGTCCTAGGGGGAGGCATGATTGAGTGAGCACATACAGCGGCCCTGAGCCAGCTGGTCCCCTCTGCTCTGGGACCAGCCATTCTGGGCACCTCCCCACAGTGCCTTCTATGGCTGGCACAGCCCAGGAGTCCCCTCAGGAGGCTCGAGCCGGCTTCCCCTTGTCCTGCACCCCAGGTCCTGACCTGCCGCCTGAAAGGAGGCCCAAACAGTCTGGTTCTGTTTCCCAGAGCAGCCACCGGCCGGCTCCGGGATGGAGCCCGCGCCTGGCCGACAGGAGACATAAATCACGCACAGAGGAATGTTCAGGTTGGGGGAGGGGAGGGGAATAATGGAGCCACAGACCCGGAGCTGGAAGGACCTTAGGAGGCAGATGATCCACTCCGCAGGGGTGGGGATGGCTTCCAGAAAGGTCAGGAGACTAGCCCAAGGTCACACAGCATCCTGAGGAAGGGCCCCTGGAGCCCTGTGCTCAGCCAGCTTCCCCACTCTGAGCCCTCCCCGCACTGTGGCTGCCTTGCTCTCGTGTGGGGAAGCACCGTCTCTGAACGACTCTGGACTCTGGGCCTCATTTTAGGACTGGGAGCCCAGCTGTCAGGGCCAAGCATCCAAGGCAGAGGCGCTTACAGGGGGCCAGGAATACAGTCTTAGATCCAGGGCTGTTGCTTGGGTCTTAACCCCCTGATGGCCTGAGGGTCCCCCAGGCCTGGCCACTTGGGCTGTCAGTGAGCAGAGGCTGACTGGGGAGGCCCAGACCTCAGCGCCACGGTGCGTGGGCGAGAGGAGGTGCTGTCATGAGACGTGCTGGCAGAAGGAAGGAGGCGAGACCTGGCCCTGCACTGCCCCTCGGGGCTCCCGGCATCCTGTGGGCAGTGCCTTGTGGGGTGGGATCACTCAGGCGGCCTGGCCGGGTGATTGAGCTGCCTCCCCCAGGTCTCCTTGTGCCCCAGGAGGTGGTCGGCTGACTATGGTGGAGAGCCACCAATCTAGCACCTGCTCCATTGGGCAGGGCCTGCGTAGGTACCTCATTCAAGGTCTAAGCCTTTTGGCTGGTATTGCCCAACTGACAAGCAAGGCATTGGGGTCCCTGACTGGCAAGGAACACTCTGAGCAGCAGTGGGGGTTGTCAGTACCAGGAGCCCCATACTGTGCATTTGTTGGGAGGTAGCAGTCAGGAAGGCTTCTTGGAGGAGGTCACAATCCCACTCAGTCCTGAAGGATAAGTAGTAGTTAAGCTGGACATAAGCGGGTGGGTGAGTGGGCGTGTTCCAGGCTGAGGCCCAGTACTGAGACAGCGTTAATGGAGGCTGTTGTGACAGGAGCGCAGTGTGGCGCAGGCTAGGGGTGCGGGGCAGGAGAGCGGCCTGGACGTGGGTGGGTTGTAGGGTGAGGGGGACCAGCTGGCATGTCCTGAGGGCTTCCCAGATTTTCTGGGCTGTATTTTATCTCTGTTCTGAGGCGGAAAATACCCTTGAGGTGCAGAGAGACAGAGTCACCTGCCTGCTACCCCACAGCCTGGTGTGGGACCCACCCCGCCCACAGGCCCTCCGTGGCATTCTTGGCCATTCCATGCTGTGGGAGCCTGGACGGTCACAAGGCATCCTGTGTCTTGTGTCCCAGCTCCAGGGGCAGGTGGCCTGAGCCCCTAGGCTGCCTGGGCCTCCCCTGTCCGTGGTGGTGGGAGGGTCTCTGCTAGCTCTGCAGCACGTGGTTGCCCTGGGGAGCGCCCAGCACTGCCTGTGAAGGGCTCCTCGGGTTGGGGTGGAGGTGGAGGTTTTCCTTACAAGGCCTCCTGCCTGCAGGCCTCAGTCCTGCCAGAAGGGGCTCACCTCCATTGCCCATGATCCCCTCACCTCCCAACTTTCTGTACAGCCCTGGTTTCCACCTGCCCAGCATCCCTCCTCCCTCCTGTTTTCTCCACACAGCTAACTCCTCCCTGTTCCTGCTGCAGCCAGAGGAAGCTTTTAGACAGCAGGCTGATCCCATTTCTCCTCTACTCCAAGCACTCTCCTGATTTGCTGTCTTGTCTGCCAGATCCCCTCCTTGCCCTCACTTGCTCCCTCTCACCTGGTCCAACCCTCACCCTCACCCACTCTGCTCCACCTCCAGCACTCCTGGCCTGGTCCTGCCCCGGGGCCTTTGCACATGCTGTTCCCAACATGGTCTTCCCTGCCCCACGGCCTGATCTAAAGCTCACCTCCCTCTCTTCCTCATCACTCTCTCATCCTCCGAGGCCTGGGGCTGGCTTGTCCTACCGTATCCACGGGACAGAGGGGGTGCAGGCAGTGTGAGCAAAGGCTTGGCGCTGAGAAGCAATCGCAGGCTGCAGGGAGAATGGTGAGCCCCCGCTTCTGCATTCATTCCTCTGCTAATCCCGGCAGCAGGAAGTCAGGGGTGCTCACCCCAAGTGGAGGAGCTGGGGTTTGAACCCAGAGCCCCTAATTGGGGCTTGTTGTGCCCACCCACCCCCCTCCATTGTGAGCCCCCTGCTCTGCTCCCAGCCCTGGGCACCTCTTTTACCTCCTCCGGGACTGCCTCTGCCATCCAGTTACCACTGGGGCCAGGCCTTGGCCGGGAGGAGGGGCCTTGGGAGCCCAGGGGCAGGGGGCTGCCAGCCGAAGATGGAAGTGGGAGGAAGACCAGTCCTAGCCAATCAAATTCTTTTATATATATGTGTGTGTATATATATATTTATATATCTGGCTGTGCCAAGTCTCGGGGCTTCCCTGGTGGCTCAGACAGTAAAGAATCTGCTTGCAATTCAGGAGACTGGGATTTGATCCCTGGGTCGGGAAGATTTCCTGGAGAAGGGAATGGCAGCCCACTCCAGTATTCTGGCCTGGGAAATTCCAGGGATACAGCACAAGGGATTTTTCATTGCAGCATGTGGGATATAGTTCTCCGACCAGGTATTGAACTCTGGCCCCCTGCATTGGGAGCTTAGCCACTGAACCACCAGGGAAGTCCCAGCTGATTGACTTCTTAAAGTCTCTTTCTGTTTAAACTTTTGTAAAAATATATATTTATCTGAGAAAAGGCAAGTTAACAGCAAAGCAGTCAGGTGCTTGTTCTTGGTGCTGCTGTCTTCTCTCTGTGCAATGTGCCCCTACTGCTGGTTTATCAGTCACCACTACCTCCACCCTCCCAGTATACATTGAGTACCTGCTGAGATTATTACGTATTCTTTGCTGGCGCTGCTTTGCAGGGCTACCTGGCCCTCTCTCAGGGTCCTGGGGGAGGTTTCCCTGGTTCACTTGCTCTGCCTGCCGTGGACCCTGGGGCAGGGTTCTGCCTTTAGTCCCAGAGAGGCTCTGAGGCCCGTGGGTGTGCTTGGGGCTGGGAGGGCATGTACCTCCTCCCAGCCCCCACACCACCTGGCAGGGCCTCCCCTACCCCCCACTGTGCAGCATGGGTGACAGCAGAGGTACTTTGGTTCAGTGTCTACGGTGAAACCAAGACATGGGGAAATTGTGCTAATTCTCAGGACAGAGAGGTTTTGGAGAAAAAGGAAGCCAAAAGGGATGTGGGGGTTGCTGGAGCTGTTGGTGGGCTGGGGTGGGCTGGGGGTTGCAGTTTTTAAATAAAGCTACTCGGGAAGGCTTTCATTCCAGTGGCATTTGCACAGAGTTAAAAGACATCAGGGCTGTGTAGATCATCAGGGGAGGAGTGTTCTGGAAGAGGGGATGGCAGAGGCCCCAAGGCGGGATGTTCTTGGCAGGTGGCGAGCATGAGGAGGCAGCCAGGGTGGCTGTGGTGGAATCAGGGCCACCAGGGCTGGGGACAGGGCCCCACCCCCATCACTACCCTGACCCCTGAGCTGGGGGGAGCCATGAGCAGTCTGCACGTTGATCAGATGAGCCCCGATGGGGAAGGGGCGCCTTTGGAAGCCTGTGCCAACAGAATTGGTCAAGGGGAGCCAAGATCGGAGGTGGGGGCGAGGGTTGGAGGTGGAGGGGAGGGTCATGGAATTTGGCCTTGAACAACTGGGAGGGTGGGGCCGCCCCTGGAGGTGGATGGCAAAGGCATGGGTTTGGGGGACCCCCACCCTCTCCCAGCGGTGCAGCGTGTGCTGTGTCCCAGCCTAGATGGCAACTGGCCTCCCCTGGAGAGGCCACTTGGCTTCCTGGAGTAAGAGTCAGCCACTCTGGGCTGACGGCTTTGGAAAGCACCACCTGCCCCTGCTGCATGGACTCAGGACCCAGCTGTCAGTGACCTTTCTCTCCATTTCTGCTCCATGGCTGGCAGGTGGGCGGGCCCTTCCCTTGCCTCCCAGGAGATTCTGTGGGGTTGGGGGAGTGTGTTTGACCCCCAACTCAGCCTTGCGGCCCATCTCAGGTGTTTTGAGGCTCCTCCCCCCACCCCATAATTAATTGCCCCGGGCTCTTCGGGCAGGTCTGGGCGCATCTGCAGGTAGCCTGCGCAGCCCAGCCCTCCAATTAGGCAGCCTTCTCAGGGGCCCAGCAGGGACTCCAGAGGGACCAGCCCTCCATGCAGACAGGAGCTGGCAGCTTACTGCTCACTGAGCGCCAGCTCCGGACCGGCACTGAGCACCCTCAGTAACAGTCCAGTCCTGGTGGTGCTGGGCATGAGGAGCGCCCAGGCTTGGGCTCAGTGAAGTTGGGGTGGGAACCCTCAGCCCCACGAGGTCTGGCTTCTGAGCCCCAGCTGCTTTAACATTCGAATTCTGTTTGCTTTTTAAATTTTGGAGTTCAGAAAGTTCTGAAGCAGAGCTGGGCTCCCTACTGCCCCCTGGTCACTCCAGGTGTGTGCTCCAGGCTTTTGCAGTAGGGGGCAGAGTGGGGACGTGGAGGCAGAAACCATGTGGCTTATAAAGCTGAAAATATTTATACTCCAGCTCCTTCTAGGGACAGTATGCTCACCAATGTTCTAAAGGATTTGCCGTGGGAAGAGAGCCGACGACTTGCCTCCCCAAGGCTTGTTGCCAAGGCTGTGGTCGAAGCTAGTTCTGGCACCCCCTCCCCAGGGGCAGCTGTGGCGCAGACCCCCTCCTTGGGTTTGGTTCCGCACCTGGCAGCCTGAGCTGCACACAGCTCTGCACCTGCTCTTCCCACTTAAACCATCCTGGGGATTGGTCTCTTTTCGGAGCACAGAGAGCCACCTGATGGGAGCTCCCGTGTTCATGGAGCTTAGTATCCTTCCACGTGGGGCCACATCACACAGGTCACATCACACATCATCCTTAACCATCTGTTGCTAATAAAAACCGTTCCACATCCCGTCTAACAGTGGTCCTCGGTCCTCCTGTGTGTGCGCCACCTGCAGTGGCTGCTTCTGAGGTGTTAGTCATTTTGGTAGACAGTGCTAGCTTGCCCTCCCTAGAGGTTGTCACTCCTACCAGCCATAGCCTCATCAACTTGTCTGTGGTGTTGGTGTTTTTTGGCCTTGCCACACAACTTGTGGGATCCTAGCTCTTGGATTGGGAATTGAACCCAGGCCCCCCTGCAGTGGAAGTGCAGCGCCCTAACCACTGGACAGGTAGGGAAGTCCCAGCCTCATCAATTTTTATCGAACTTTTCAATCCCTTCCAGTCTGCAGTCAGATGACTTCTCAGTGTAGAGGATTTTTTTGTTTGGTTTTGGTTCTGAGGGGTGTTTTTTTTGTTGTTTTTTTTTTTAACTTCTTCAAGTTTATGTTTAAGAATGATTGACATACAACAATCTGATACGAGTTCCTGGTGTAAAGTGACTTTATGTTTTGATTCATCACAGAATGATCACCACTCCTCAAGGTAGTTTTAAATTTTTAAACTTTAAAATCTAGTTTCTTTACAGGGAAATCCACAGATACTTAGCTTGTCATTTGAGTTGTAGCAGAGGCACGTGCTGAGTAACCCCAGTGCCACCAAATACAGAACATTTCCATCACTGCTGAGTTGCCCCACAGCCCCCAGAGGCCGCCTCCTTTCTGAGTTCTGTCACTGTGGATTAGTTTTGCCTCTTCAGGAAGGTGACATAATACACACAGCATGTCCATCTCTGCATCTGCCTTCTTTGTTTCAGCTGTACGGCTGCATGTCCATCTGTGTTGACGAATGGATTACAGGTTTTATCGTATGAAGGTACTACAGCTTGTCCACGTGTTCTTCTATTGCTGGTCACTCGGGTTGCTTCCAGTTCAGAGCTACTCAGAATAGATTAGCCAGGCATTCTTGCACAAGTCTTTTTGTAGACTTTCTTTTGCTTATTTGGGAAATACCTTTAACAGCAGGTTGCTGGTTACAGGGCCAAGTGTATGTTTTATTTTATTAGCCATTGGCTAACAGTTTTCCAAGGTGGTTGTTCCATGTTACAACCACGTTCTGTGTTACCTCAGCAGTGAGTTCTGGTTGCTCCACATCCTTGGCCGCACTTGGAATGGCTGATCTTGTCATTTTAGCCATTGTAAGTAGAGGTTTCGTAGGTTTCATCTGTTTGTTTATTGGCCGTGCCTTGAGTGGCTTGCCAGATCTTAGTGCCCTGACCAGGGACCACACCTGAGCCCCCTGCGGTGGAAGTGCAGATCCTCAACCAGTGGACCACCAGGAAGGTCCCTGTGTAGAGTTTTTTACACCAACCTTGCATTCCTGGACCAAATCCCAGGGGGCCTGGCTGTTTGCTCATGTTTTGTTAAAGATATTTTACATTCATGAGAGATAGTCAACTATGTTTTTCCTTTCTTGATGCAGTTCTGTCAGATTTTGGGAGCAGGGTTATGTTGGCCTCATTAAAATGAGTCAAGAATTGTCCTTCCTCCTTTACTTTCTGGAAGAGTTTATCTGTCTGTTTTATTTATGTCCTTGCTGATAGGCTTGTGGAATCGCTGTTCCCCAACCAGGGATTGAACCCGGGCCTCAGTAATGAAAGCCTGGGATCGTAACCACTAGGCCACCAGGGAATTCCGTGGAGGAGTTTATATGTAGTTCATATGATTTCTTCCTTAAACATCTGATGGAATCATGAGTTCATTTTTTTTTTAACTGATAAAAATCTTCTCAAACTTTCTGTATGTTTCGATGCTAATCGTGATAATCTGTGTCTTCGGAAGAGTTTGTTCGTACCCTCTAGATTGTTGAATTTATTGGTGTGAAGTTACAGCCCCCTCTCCCGCTTCTCCCCCCTCTCCCACCCTGGTCAAAAGCCCTAGGGTCTGTACTGCTGTCCACCTCTCATTCCTGACAGTTTGTATTCTCACAGTCTTACTGTTCAGTCTAGCTCAGTGTTTATCAAAGAACTTTGGCTTTGTTGGTTTTCTCTGGTGTTGGCTTTCTAGTTCATCAGCTTTCATCTTTATCTTCAGTTTCCTTCCTTCTAATGGCTTTGGCTTTTAGTTTGTGCTTTTTTTTCTAGCTTCTTGTGGAGGAAGCATACAGCTTTCATTTTAAAATCCTTTTCATTTTTTTTTTTTTGTCTCTTAAACCCGTTTCATTTAAAAACACACACACATTTATTTATTTATTTATTGGGCTGTGCCAGGCCTTAGTTGTGAAGTGGGATCTTTAGCTGTAGTATGTGAACTCTCTAAGTTGCAGCCTGTGGGATCCAGTTGCCTGACCAGGGATGGAACCTGGGCCCTCTGCATTGGCAGGTGGATTCTCAACCACTGGACCACCAAGGAAGTCCAGTTCTTAGCCCTCTTGAACAGAGGGGCTTTTCAGTAGAGGATACTACTGTAGAGGCTGCTACTCCCCAAGAGGCCCTCAGTAGGGGACATGGGGGATGTGTGTGTTCCCTGGACCATAGGCTGTGATGAATGGCCCCAGGAAGGGGCAGGATCCAACCCCCCACCATCCCCAGTGGGCCCCGCATCCATCCCACCTGGGTGGGCCCAGTCTGAAGAGGGTCAGGCCTGGAGGGATGATGGTGGTTAGCACCCTTGCCAGGGCCCAGGCCTGACCTTGACCCCATGTTTGTTGTCAGTTCCACAGAATAACGAGAAGCTTCAGGAGAGCCCCTGCATCTTCGCCTTGACCCCCAGACAGGTGGAGCTGATCCGGAATTCCAGGTGCGCTGTGCCTGCCACCAGTCAGCCCGGGAAGCCTTCACCAGGAAGGGTGGCCCCCACCACACGCTCTCAGCACCTTTGACCCACAGCCCCAAGGTGGGCCAGTCATCCCCCTTTCACAGGGTCCCCCTTTACTGCTCCTGACATCCAGGATGGGGGCATTCTCTGTGGGGTGTGGGGCAACATCCTGCCCCCACCCTCTTGAGGCCAGGAGTCCCCCAGTGGTGACCACCTGTGTCCCCTGGGGGTAGGACCACCCTGGGTGAGCAGATAAGGGAGGCAGGCCGGTCCCAGGCTCTGACTCTGCCCCTTGAGGCCTTCAGTTTCCAGCTGGGACAAGTCACCACCAGGGCAGCCGCCTGGTGGGCACAGGGCCCACACCCACTAGCCCTCTTACCATCCACACCGGCCCCCATACTCCAGTGAGAGGAGATCATTTGCCCAAGTCACCGGCGAGAAGACGGTGGGGGAGAATGTTCTAGGCGGTGCCCTGAGGCCTTTGATTGCCATGGGAAGTTGCGGGTTAGTCCACCTGGCTGGTCCCTTGCGAAGGCTCAGAGTGGCTGCTAGGCACAGGCCCTCTCACTGACCCTCCTCTGCTCCCCACACAGAGAACTGCAGCCTGGGGTCAAGGCCGTGCAGGTTGTCCTAAGGTAAGCCCAGGTGTGCCTGGTCACAGGGGCGGGTGGGGACACGACCCTTGCCCACCTTCCCCTCCGCCATCCTGGATGGCTGAAGCCCTGCCTCGCCCCACTCCAGGACACTCTCAGACTGCCTCTGCCCCCACCTGATCCTCCCTTCCTGCTCTTTGGCCTTGTCTGTGGATGCAGCAGCATGCCGCACCCCCTGCCCCCCGCCTCAGGCCAGACACTGGGTCCCTGAGGACCTCCCCACACCCATACAGTCTAGCATTGAGATCCCCCTGTCAGGCCAGACCAGACAGAGGTCATGTCGTCTCCCCGTAGCCCCCCATCTGTCCTCCCCACCTCTCCCAGCAGGCCCATCCCTGCCCACAGTGCTCGTGACCCCATGGTCCCCATTGTCCTCGCAGAATCTGCTATTCAGACACCAGCAGCCCTCAGGAAGACCAGTACCCACCCAACATCGCCGTGAAGGTCAACCACAGCTACTGCTCGGTGCCGGTGAGTGGATGCCCAGCAGCCCCGGTCTGCTGTGGGGGTGGAACAGAGTGCTAGGGGGGGCAGGGGGCACAGCACCTAGAGGTGGTCGCAGCCGGCGCATCTGCCCCCAGGGCTACTACCCCTCAAACAAGCCTGGAGTGGAGCCCAAGAGGCCGTGCCGCCCCATCAACCTTACCCACCTCATGTACCTGTCCTCGGCCACCAACCGCATCACTGTCACCTGGGGCAACTACGGCAAGGTGAGCGGCCTGGACCCGCCTGCCTCTGCCCAACCGCCTCTGCCCAGCCTGCCCCTGCAATCCGGCCCTGACTAAACCGCCCCTTCCCACCCCGCCACCCCCCAGAGTTATTCCGTGGCCTTGTACTTGGTGCGGCAGCTGACCTCCTCGGAGCTGCTGCAGAGGTTGAAGACCATCGGGGTCAAGCACCCGGAGCTGTGCAAGGCACTGGGTGAGCCCTGGGGCTTTTGGCACTGCTGGGTGGGGCTCCCCTCGGTCCCTGGTGCTGACCCCTGAATTTGCTGGGGCTTGCTGTGGGCGGGCCCTCCATGAAGGAATCTGGACTGCCCAGGGTCCAGCTGTTACCCTGGGGTTGGGGCGCTCTGGGAGGTCTCTAGAGAGCGCAGAAGGAAGTGGGGAGCCAGACCAGGAACCATCAGTGCAGAGGCCCTGAGGAGGGATGAGCCAGAGCTCAGTGAACGGGCACAGAGAGGCAGGGTGAGGGCCACCGAGGTCCATGGGGCAAGGGGCCTTGGAGGGCTTGTGGAGGAGGGCAGGACCCCTATGATCAGTGGTCCAGGCAGGTGCTTCTGGGCTGATGTGCAGAGACAGGGTGCGCGGGGTCAGCGCAGAGGCCGAAGATGAGGGTCTGACCGGGGATGCTGAGACCATTCAGTTTGGGTTGTTTTTTTTTAAGCAGTTAAAGGGAGTGGGGATACATAGAGCATTAAAAACCCAAAATGACAGCTTAGATGGGCAGATGGAACCTTCCTGCGTCCTATCCTGGGGCTGCCCTGTATGGCAGTGGCTTGGGAATTCCCTCTCTGGTCACCTGGAGGCCCTGGTGGGCTGGCTTCCGACTCCATCCTCATGCAGATCTGGGCAGCAGGGCCTGGCTACGTCCCAGTCTGACCAGTGGAGACACTGAGGCCAGCATGGCAGAGTTAGGGCTCTGTGACCTCAGGGCCTCAGCCTAGGCAACCCCCCTGCCCCTCCTCACTTTCTTCAAAGGGCCCTTTCTTCAACCCTAACCCCACCTGCCTGTTTCCCTGCGGGGACAATGGCCAACTTGACCAGAGGAGGTGGGCTCCCTACATTGGGCTTGGCGTGGGGCTACACAGGGTCATCCAGGCACTGTGGGCCCCAGGGGGCATAGGCCCAGAGGCCTGGGTTGACTCCTCAGTGAACTGCCAGGAGGAGCAGCAGTGTGGTGTAACGATGTGTGGGACAGCTGACCACCTACTTGGGCAGCCGGGCTTCCTCTCTGGTCACAGCGGGGAAGTCCTGTTGTGTGTCTCACCTGAACCCCTGCTGCACGCGCCTCCCCTCTGTGGCCTTGCTATGAAGCGTGATGTGCGCTGGATCCATTCTCAGCTGCTCTGGGTCTTTTTGAGGGGCCAGGGCCTCGGGGTCTATCCTTCATTAGTACTTCTCAGCCAGAGAGAGGGGCCACAGGGTGGCTGAGAACAGCAGGGCACTCCAGGGTGGGGGACAAACTGGCCGGTCACCCTCCGCCCCATGTGGGAGGAGAAGGAGGGGGGCACAGTCCATGTGCAGAGGAAGGAAGAGCAGATTGCCCTCCACTGTGCAGGCCTAGGCACAGTCCTGAGCCCTCTAGGGGTTGGAGCTCAACAGCTGCTCGTCTCAGGTTGGTCGGCCAGCTCCCTGCGCCCCCTGCAGGCCCATCCCCAGGGCTACAGTGCGCCATTTCCTTCCAGGCTTTTTTCCCTCTACACCTCCTGTTCTCATAGTCAGGTAGCTTTGTGGTTGGTGCCCACTGTCTTCTGATATGTGAGAGAAGCAGGCTTGGGCGGTGCAAAGGAGTCCTCTCATGGGCTCGCTCCTGAGAGCCCCCAGAGGGCTCTCCCAGCCTTGGGGCTTCCCGGCTCTTGGAGGCCTTGATTTTTATCAGAAGAAATAGTCACGGCAGGTGATCTTTGTCAGCTCATCTGGGTCTTTCCAGAAAGGGTAGGCTTGTCAGGGAGCCCCCTTGTGTGCACCCAGTTTGTTGTCAGAAATGAGCGGCCACTGCCCAGGGCTCTTTAACATTAGCTGCTCCTCATAGTCCCGGGCCCTGGAGCTCAGACATGTGTCCCATCATTGGGGGAGATGGGTGTGACGAACTCGCCATGTGGACTCTCTGAAGTGGGTCACTGAGCTGTTAGCTGCTGCCCTCCCGAGCATCTTTGTGTGCTGAGGGAACCCACTGCTCAGCCCCAGGCCGGCAGGCACCCCTATCCCTCCCCGCTGACATTGGCCACCCCTTCCCACAGTCAAAGAGAAGCTGCGCCTGGACCCCGACAGTGAGATCGCCACCACGGGAGTGCGGGTCTCCCTCATCTGCCCGGTGAGTCAGGGCATGAGGTCATAGGGGCAGCCAGTGCTGTGCGGTGCAGGCTGGGCGGCCGCTCACACCCATCCCTCTGCCCCTGCAGCTGGTGAAGATGCGGCTGTCGGTGCCCTGCCGCGCAGAGACCTGCGCGCACCTGCAGTGCTTCGACGCAGTCTTCTACCTCCAGATGAACGAGAAGAAGCCCACCTGGATGTGCCCGGTGTGTGACAAGCCGGCCCCCTATGACCAGCTCATCATCGACGGGTGAGTCCCAGGGGCGTGGGGACCCCTTGCCTCCCTGGGCCTTTGGAAAGAGGAGCGGGGCCCTGCGGCCCCTGAGGCCTCCATGGTCCCTCCCGGTGCCTCTTGTCCCGCGGCAGCTCCGATGTCCCCAGGCTAGAAAGAGAGGCAAATGTCAGCCCTGGAGGATCTGTCAGGGTCTTTGCTGTCTGCCTGGCAATAGTGTAGCTTCGGGTTCAGAAGAGGGGCTCCAGACCCACAAGGTCTGCTGTTGCTCCCCTGTGACCTTGCATTTTCTGAGCCTGTTTCTTCCCCCGGGAACCTGCACAGCTTGGGGAGCGGCTTCTCTAGCAGTGCTCAACAGAGGCTTAGTCGCATCTTTCATATGGAAGGATGAGGGGGACACGTGTCTCCCCAGCACTCTGCCCAATTCTGTTGTCCCTTTCCTAGGGGGCAGCAGTGTGCGGTCAGACTGTCCGCTGAGCCTAGCCAGCAGGCCCTCCCCACACTGGGGGGAACACAGGGAAAGAGGCCATTCTCCCCAAAGGGAAACTTCGCTCTGGGCTTAAGTTTCCAGAAGCCAAGCACCTGACTGCCAGGCTCCTGCCAGGCGCTGGCCACACCCACTTCTGACCCCAGAGCTGGGGCTGGTGGGGGTGGGGACCGAGTGGCCCAGGTAGGAGGGGCCATGGGGAAGCTCTGGACAGCTGACTGCATGACAGCCCCACCCACACCCAATGGTCGCGGCACAGCTGGGGCCAATGCCATAAGGAATGGGGTAGCCCTGACCTGCAGTGGCCGCGTGTTGACGGTCCCCACCATCAGACACTCGTCTTAGTCCAGTCACTGCATTAGATGTCTTGTGAGCCCTCCGTCTCAACTGCTCAGGGAGGTGGGCCTTGATCATCCCCACCTTACAGATGAGGAGACTGAGTCTCAGGAGGGGCATCCCACAACCCAGGCCCCCAGCTCCCAGGGGGCCAGGCAAGGACTTGAAGAAGCAAGTCCAGTCAGGCCAGCTATGAGTCTGGGTCCCCTCCCAGCAGGGGCTGAGCCGCCACTCCCACAGTGTCCAGCCTGGGGTGGGGTGAGGAGGCCTCTGGGGCCGGGCACCAGGCTGGGCCTGAATGGCAGCTCTGTTCCCGGCCTGGCAGCTGTGCAGCCTGGGCCCGCCTCCCCCCACAGGCCTGGAGCAGGTCACTTGGGCCCAAGTGTTGGTAACTCGGACAGCTCTAGGGACACATAGGCCTAGGGCTGGGTGGTGTGATGGTGTCCCACACAGACTGTGATTCCATCAGCCTGCAGGGCCTGAGTGTAGCCATGGAGGCTTCTTGGAGGAAGGGTCCTTGAGTCATACAGTTCTTCCTCAAGGCTCTGCTGTTTTGTTTCTGGCCCTTAACTGGGTGATTTAGGGGGCCCACAAAGAACTTCAGGGAACTCGCCTATGGGCATGTGGGATGGGAGGACTGAGCCAGACACAGACACTGTTACTTATGCTCTGCTTAGAGGAAAAGAGGAGCATAGAGTACGGCTTTGGAGGGTGAGTAGGAGCTTTCCAGGTGTGACATGCATGGCAGCCAGAGCTGTGCTCCTACAACTCAGGTGACCAGGAGGTGATGGGGTTTGGAGGGGCCCCTTCAGCCACAGAGGGTGTCCTGGACAAGGCCTCCCTCCTGTGTGATCGTGACGGAGGGAATCAAAGCCACCTGTAGGCAGGTGCAGTGTGAATGTTGAACACACTGAGGGCTCTGGTGGGTGTGCCCTGCTCCCAGCCCCTCCCCAGACCCTTGTAGCTGCTGTAGAGGGTGGGTGTGGGGGCAGGCGAGGAGGCCCAGGAGCAGCCGTGGCAGACCAGAATTCAGGCCTGCCATCTCATGGCCTAGGGGGACTCACTCCTCCCACCCTACCCCGCAGCCTCTGTGTCCCCCAACTATAAAACGAGACTCGCTGGCGGTCCATTAGGAGCAGCACCTGGGGCTGTGACTTTCCCCAGGTGCCCTCGGGGGGTGCTGCTGGCTGGCTGCAAGTGACCTGGGCCCCTCCTGCTCCCAGGTGAGCCCAGAGCCTCTCAGGGCCTTTGAGCAGTGTGTGTCTCCTTTCTGAGCCCCAGGTTCCTCATTTGTAAAAACACGCAGCACAGTGTCAAGATGGGAGAGTGGGGGCCAGGTAGGGGCCCCTCCTGTGGCTTCCTCAGGCCTTGTGCTCCAGAGCAGCTGGAGGGCGGGTCCCATTCTCTGCCAGTCACCTTGCCACGGGGGGTGACTGGAGGGCTCACTACGTGTGGCCCTCGCAGAACCTCAGGCCACCCGGTGTAGCCAGTGCCGTGTGCTTACCCCTGCTGCTTCCTGGCCTGGATCTCCCTGCCTGCAGGGTGAGGTGGGCCCAGGGCCCACCCTCTGCAGCAGCTACAAGGGTCTGGGGAGGGGCCAAGTGCCCAGGCCAGGAGCAAGGCACACACCAAAGCTTCCAGCTTCTGTTCAGCATCATGCCCTGAAGCACTGTTCTGGAGAAGGAGGTGGCTCCTGGGGAGCACAGTGCAACCCTGGAGTCAGCACCCCTCTTCCTGCCCGTAGGCTCCTCTCCAAGATCCTGAGCGAGTGCGAGGACGCGGACGAGATTGAGTACCTGGTGGACGGCTCGTGGTGCCCAATTCGCGCCGAGAAGGAGCGCAGCTGCAGCCCCCAATGCCCCATCCTTGTGCTCGGTGAGGCCACCCACCTCTTCCTGGGGCTTGTCTCCCGCCCCGCGGCCTTTTTATCTGAAACACGACTGTCCCAGTAGAGTTGATCCCTCTAGAGAGGGGCGTCCGAGGTGGTCAGTGAGCGGTCAGAGGCGGTCCAAGTGCCAGCCCCATCCAGAGTGCAAGGGGCCTGGGGGTCTCAGGCCCCTCGCCCTGTCCTCCAAAGTGGCCTGCACGGCGAGGCTGCCCCTGTCCCTCTCTGGCCTCGATTCCCCTGCTCTGCAGGTTGGCAGCCTCCCTGAGCATCTATCCCCTCTCCCCTGCAGGCACCTCGGACGCCAATGGGCTCCTCTCTACCCCCAGCATCAACGGTGGGGGCGGCAGCGTGCTTGGGGGTGCGGGCGGCGGAGGTGGCCCAGTGGGCAGCGTGGAGAACGGGAAGCCGGGAGCTGATGTGGTGGACCTAACGCTGGACAGCTCGTCGTCCTCAGAGGAGGAAGAGGAAGAAGAAGAGGATGAGGAGGACGAGGACGAGGAGGGCCCCCGGCCCAAGCGCCGCTGCCCCTTCCAAAAGGGTCTGGTGTCAGCCTGCTGACTGCTGGCCACCGCCGCGTTGGCCGGACACTCGACTTTCCTGGTGCTCACCACTTGGAGGGGCACAGGCGGGCCTTGGGTACAGAGGGAGGAGTGATTTTTTTTTTCTTTTCATTGTTGTTCATTTTGTTTTTTCCACCCCTTTCCCTGGCTCCTGGCACCTGTACCTCTGGACTCTCCCATCGGAGGATTAAAAAAAAGGAAAATGACAAAAAAAAATATAAAAAAAGAAAAAGAAAACAAAAAGCAAACTTAAAAACAAGGCAAGCCACCCACACAGCCGCTTCCTTGGCCAGTGTCGGAGCCCAAAGTCGGAGCCGACCCTGGGAAGGGTGGTGGGGAGGCCCAGGACACCTTGCCCTCCAACGACCATTCCAGCTGGTGCGAGGGACCGAGTGGTGGGAGTTCAGGGAGGACCAGCAGCCAAGTGGCCCTCTCCCTGGCAGCGATGGCAGCGGCGGCCGCAACTCTTGACATTCATCTGTTCCTTTGCTTTCTCTCTCCCTGCTAACATGCTCTCCTGAGAGCCCAGAGCAGGGAGCCTCTTAGCCAAGAAGCCATGGAGTGGGTGGGGGTGGGGTGGGGCCTTGGGGGGGCAGGGGTGGGCAGTGGGGGGACGTGGGGGGCCAGGGAGGGTTTAGCCACAGATGTGTTGTATTTTTTGAAAGTGCAATAACTTGGTATTTTGAAGACTCGGCATGTGGCCAGGCCCCCCCCCCGCCCCCGGCAGCAGGCGGGGGCCCCAGGGTGCGGCACCGTGTGGCTTGGTCGGGGGGTGGGTCTCAGTTTTCTAGCCAGCTACCTCGGTAACTCCAATTCAGGTTAACTTCCCTAGGGAACAGCGCAGGTGTCCACGGACGCCACTTCCTCGGCGGGGTGGGGGCGGCCACTTCGGAGGGGTGGCACGGACCTGCCTGGCCTCTCCATTTGGGGTGGTTCCTCCCCCCTCTTCTTGCTCTTGGGTTTTCCGACGGGTACAAGGCCTGCCCGGCTCCCCCCTCCCTCGGGAGCCTCAATCTGGTCTTCCAACAGGACTGGGCGTCAGCTCCCCGCCTGGCCCCACATGCCCCCCAGTGGCTCCCAGCCTTGGGGAGTGGTCCAGCGACCATGGGGGCTCCCGCAGCAGCCCCAGACGCCTCCACTGGGTGCCCGGCCCCCCGCCCAGCACCCTTGTCCCCTGGAGGCCGCACCTGGTTCTCCAAGACCGCCTGTGCCCGCCGTTCTTTTTTGCTTTTATTCTTCTTCCCTGCACCCCTCACCCTCAGACCCCAGAATAATTTTTCTTTGTATGAACAGAACTCTCCTAGTCAGGAAGCAATATCATTTCAGGTCTAGAGAAGAAAGGGACGTAAATCTGGTCGAGGGCAAATTCAGTTTTGCTGTATAAACTCGGTTGCGCAGTTCGGCCCCCCCTCCGTCTGCACCGGCAGCCGAGGGCCACTGTTTTCTAATATTTGTATTCTAATTTAATTGTTTTTTAAAAACGCAAATAAAAAAGTCAAGGTGAAGCTACCATGGTGTCCGCCTCTCTGTGGGTCAGGGGCCATGGCCGGGAGCAGAGGACAAAGCCAGAAGCCCATCCACGCTCCACGCTCCTAGCTATGCCACGGGATCTTCTGGCTTCGGGGGCACAGCATCCAGTCCAGTGGGAAAGGTTCTAGCTTGAACCTTGAGGTCCAGCGTGTCTGCTGGGCCGGGTCAGTTCAGACAGAGCCACCAAAATGCAAGGAGGGTCCCTGCTCACTCTGAGGGGCCAAGAAGATACACACATGGCTAATAAGCTCATAGAAAGATACCACCACCAGTCAACGGGAATATGCACCCCTCATCCCGACTAGGACAGCTAGTCAGCAAGGATCGGGGAAAAGTGAGGCCCTGGAGCAGCCGCAGTGGGAGAGTCCCAGCCAGGGTTGTCATCTGGCCCAATGGCTCTGCTCAGGTGTCTTCCCACAGGTAAATGAAAACAGGTTCACATAAACACTGGTACATAAGTGTTCACATGGTCACGACAGCTAAAAGGTGGTTGGGAAACAACCCAGGTGTCCGTCAACAGGTGGACGGACACACACTATGCACTCCATCCACAGTGGATTATGAGGGTGCTAAGTCACTTCAGTCGTGTCTGACTTGTGACCCCATGGACAGTAGCCCGCCAGGCTGCTCTGTCAAGGGATTCTCCAGGCAAGAATACTGGAGTGTGTTGCCACAGCCTCCAGGGAATCCTCCAGACCTAGGGATCAAAACCCACATCTGAGTCTCCTATGCTACAGGCAGATTCCTTACCACTGAGACAGCAGGGAAGTCCAGTGGAAAATGATCCGACCTTAAAAAGGAGCAAAGCACTGACCCTCGCCACAATGCCGATGAACCTTGAGGATGCGATGGTCAGTGAGAGAAGCCAGACACACAAGACCACATAGGGCATGATTCCTATTTACATGAAACGTCCAGAACAGGCAGATCCACAGAGACAAGGTGGGTACCCGGGGTGGGAGAGGGGCATATGGAGTGAGTACTCACGGGGGGAAGGGTGTCATGATGGGGTGGTGAGAATGCTCTGGAACTAGATGGAGGGGATGGTTGCACAATTCTCTGAACACGGCAAGACTTCTTGCAGTGTGGGAGGCAGGGGAGCCTGAGTGAAGATGCCCTCCTGGGCTGAGGAGCTGCAGAGCCATCGTCCTTCACCGTCCTCATCAGAGGCCTCCGGTCTCCCTCACGGCTGGCTCAGGTCCCCTCGGGATGTGGCCATGGAACCCCTAGCCCCCTACCCCACCCAGCCCAAGTTGGAGGCCTGGGTTTCCACGTGAGCACAGATAGGTAAGTGACCTCGCCACTGATGGAGGACCCCTGGAGTCGTCACTCTGCAACCTCCCAGCCAGGGCCTCCCAGGTCGTGGTGGCCCCTCCATCACCCCACCCCCACCCCAGTCCTGCTGGCCCCAGTGAGTCTAGGAAACAGAAGTGGGAAGGACCCTCCCAGGGCCCCAAACCAGAGGTGGCTACTGCAGCCTGTTGACGGCCCCCTCCCCAGTGAGTAGGCCCTGGCCTGACTCCCCCCACCCCCATGAAATGTAGGGGGAGCAGTCAGTTCAGATCTTGGAGCATGTCAGCAGGGCCCTCTGGCAGACTTGGGGTTCCCCAGCCAAGGCCACCCCACCCAGGGCCTCCAGAAACCCTGCAGGTGATCAAGGAGCCTGCCCAGCCTGTTCTCCCTGTCCACACCTGCCCTCACCATCCCTAAGGTCCCTTCCTGGTGCCACCTACCCATGCCTGGGGGGTATAGGTCACCTCCTCTGTAGGGGCCCTGGGTCTGGCACTGCTGGTGACACCTACCCTCCCTAGGAGCCCAGAGGCAGGGTCACTGCATCCAAGTCACTGCATCCAGGCCTGGCAGGGAGCATCAGGTTGAGCTTAAGGAACTGGAGTAGGTGGAGCCCCCCAAGGAGTGTGGACAAGGGGCCCAGCCCCTAGGGAAGGGGCCCCCCAACCCCGCATCCCCACTCCCCTGTCTCCCTCCCCCCTCCCCAGCCCGCAACAAAACACAAAGAACATCAAAATCAGGCAACTGAGACAGCAGCGGTCATAACAGGCTGCGTTTAGTGGTTTTTTTTTATGTACAAGAAAAATGATTTTTTTGTCTAGTTTTTCATCATCTTTTGTCTTTTTGTTTTTTTATTATTATTACTTTTAAAGCTTCTCCCTCCCCACCCCCAAAAAGTGCATTTTTATCAATTGATTTTTTTTTAAATCTCCCACACTTTATAAAGACTCTCAAATACAGTCTCTGGAATGTCTGCTCTGTGCTCTGTGCCCTCCGTGGGCGCCACCCCGCCCTGCTCCACCAGGCCTGGCCCCCCAAAGTCCAAGGCACCTCATGTCTGTGGGCCTGGGTGGGACAGGGGGGACCCGTGGCTGCAGCCTTCAGGCAGCTCCAGCTGCGGGATGGGGGGTCTCCCCAGGCCCCTCCCTCTCCAGCCCTGCCCCCCACCCCCCTGTAAATCTATATATTTAGTGCGAGCTAGTCTTACTCTGAGGTTATCACTCCTGGGGTGCCCCAGGCCCTGACCCGTCCTGCGCCAGCCAACATCCCCCTACTCCCGCTCCAGGAAGGCTGCTTCCTCAGCTTAAATAACTTTTTAAAATAAAACTGCAAATATAAATATCTTTCTTTCTCAAAAAATAGGATTTTTGCTTTTTTTGTGTGGATTTTTATTTTATTTTTTCTCCTGCTCTTCCTTTCAGTCTCTCCGTTTCTCACCTCCTACAATCCTGGCTTCCTGAACTGCCTTGGTCCTGGAGGGGCTCCTGCCTCTGTCCCACCACATGGGATGAGATGGGTCTCAGTAGTGCAAAGACTCCCCCAGAAGACCCTCTAAGGGGCTGGGGGCTCCTCCCCCCACCCAAGGCCCCACTCCCTTAGAAGAAAGGAAAGGGACAGCCAGGTACAAACAGGGTGAACAAGACAGGAGGGCCATGAGGGGTCTCCTGGGCGAGCCGGCCATGGTGGGGGGGGCAGACTTTGGTATGGCCCCGGGGGAGCCTGCCTGGGTACAGGCCCAGACCCACACCCTTGCCAGGCTGGGCCTGGTCCGGCACTTTACATTCACTGGTTTTTAAGTTTTTTTTTTTTTTCCTTTTTTATTTTTTTCTCTTAATCTCAAAAGGCGGGGTGGGGATCAAGGTGGGGGGCTAGCCAGGGGGCAGCAGCAAGTATGCTGATTCTCTTTCTCTCTCTCTCTGGTCCTGTAGGCTGGAGACCGCTCCAGGTGAGGGTTCCGGCCCCCACCATCATGCCAGGCCCACCGCTGCCCTCAGCCCTGGGGTGCCCCCAGAGCCCCCGCCTGGAGCTCCCCCTGTGCCCGGACCTCACTCTCACACACACACGCACACACACATCCACTCAGCTTCACCAAGATGATGGAAATAACAATTTCGCTGTTTTTCTTTTTTTCTTTTTTTTTTTTGTACCAGGCAGTTAAAAAAAAAAACACCCCAAAAAAAGAAACCACAAAAAAAAAAAAACAACCAAACAAAAAAACTTTTTGCTGTGTCCTTTCTGAACAGTCAGCACGTTTCCCCCTCAAATATTGTTTTTTGTTTGTTTGTTTCCTGAAACGCGAGAATTCAGCAGTTATCTTTGGCAACACTTTATCACGACCTTAATTTAAAGAATAAAAATAAAATTGATCCACGTCTATATACAGTATGTGATTGCGCGGAGTTGGGGGTGGGGGGCTGGTCTGGGACGGTGGGGGGTCCCGGCTTTGGGCCCATGCAGATGCTGTGGCCCCCCGAGACAGGCTAGCGGGCGGGCGGCAGGAGGGGGGTTAAGGCGGAGTGGGTGGGCAGGGCTGGCGGAAGCTGAGCGCAGAGCTAGGGGCAAGGATTTAGTGCAATTCCCGAGGAGGTTTGTGTTAAAGTGTGCTCGGCAGGGGGTTCAGCCCTTGGCCCCTCTCCCTACCCCGTAGTCCTAGACGCCTGGATTCCCCTAAGTCCGGTCGCCCCCCTGGCCAGGACGACAGCTGTGATTTTTCAGTTGGTTTTATTGCAAGGGGGTGTGTGGGAGAGGGCTGAGCCCCTCAGGGAACCTCTCTGGGAGCTGGGGTGGGGTGGGGTAGGGGTCCCTGGCCTGGGCACTCGAGCTCGCCTCAGGACACTGGGGTGTGGACGGGGCCACCCGGCCCTGGGCTCCCCTGCCACCCCCCTCAGGAGGGGGTGTCCTGAGACATTTGGGGGGCTGATGGGCTCGGGGGGTAGGGGGAGCAGGAGGAAACAAAAACTATCCTGTAGAAACAATGATGAAAGTTGCCTTCTTTAAAAGCTTCCCTTTAAAAACAAGAACAAGATGGGGTTTGTCACAGAACAGAGGGGTGCGGGGTGACGGGCCAGTGGCTGGAAGTGGGGGTGGCAGGGATGCCCCTGCACATCGGGCTTAGACTAGGAAGGGTCTCAGCTCAGCAGAGTGTCTATTTACAGGGTCCCACGCTAGGGCTGCATATGCGACAGGGGGTTAGGGTTTGGGGGAAGGGTGCCCTGGCCTCTGGCAACGTGGTCTCCCCAGCCCTGGCCCCAGTCCGTGGCCTGTGGCTCGGTCAACACCGGGCCTTTGGGGGGTGGGGGCCAGAGGCTGGGGGGAGGCAGGTGCCAGCCCCCAATTACAGTCAGTGCCTTTGAGTAAAAAGAGGGGTGCAGGGGGAATCTAAGGCCCTGGAGGTGGGGCCCCCTGCTGCCCACCTCGACGGGGATTGTGGATCCAAGATGGCAGCTCCCCGGTGGCCACAGGAAGGGCGGCCATGTTGGAGGTTGGGGGACAGCAAGGGTTGGGGTGTGTGTGGGGGTGGTACAAGGGCAGGGAGACAGGAATGCTCTGGCTGGTTGGAAGGCCAGCCCTCTCTCAGGCCCATCCCTGAGCTGGGGAGTCAGTAAGGAGGGTCCCCGCGGACAATGGTGGCCACTGTATGGCTAGCAGTTGATGAGACATCTCAAAATCAGAACCCAAAAAAGGGACAGAAGGGGGAGGGGGCGGGTTCAGTGGGGTGGGGGTGGGGGAACACGGCAGAAACACAAAAACCCCACAGTCCTGCCTGAAGGCAAGCCCCTGTGGTAAAGCACAAATGCCTTAGAAGGCCTTGCCCTCGCTCACCCATGACTTCCTGACCCCCTTTGCTCACCTCGGGGAACAGAAGTGGATTCTACGTCTGTGGTGGGTTTGTCTTTTTATTATTTTGTACAAAAATAAATCGACTTTTAGGAATTTGTTTGCTCTCTCTCTCGCTCGCTCTCTCTCTCGCTCGCTCGCTCTTTTTTTTTTTTTGTCTTTTTGACTTTTCATAGAAGTTGGTTGCAACTTGTAAACATTTTTTTTTAAATTAAGATAAAGTGTAGTACCCGTTCTGTTACAAAGTGCCAAGACTCCTATTTGTGGTTGGTTGTCTTGTTGTTGTGTTTTTTTTTCTTTCGTTTTTGTAAAATCTTGTTTTTATTGCTTTTTGTGACACTGGAACTTCTGGACACTCTAGCTCCCCCATCCCTGACACTGTGAGACCCTGGGTTCCTGCTCTTGGCTCCTTCACCCCCTCGCTATCATCTGCTCCTCTGAGGAAAAGTATATTTTATATATATATATATATCTATATATAAATTTTGTCTTTAAGGAGGAAAAGAGGGAAAAAAATCTAATAAAAAGTGCTTTTAAAAACTGGAAGAGGGCTGGAGAGGGGAGTGGGTGAAGACAAATAGTTTCCAATCTCCAAGCATCTCAGGGGGTCAGGGGATGAAGACAGGGGGTGGCAGGGACGCCCTGAGTGGTGGCCCATTGGGTCCCGCCAGGTTGTAAGTGCCGTGAAGGAAGGCGGCGGGGGCCCTTGGGGAGTCACCCTGGCATCCCCCCATTCCCTATCTTCTTCCCTTTCTCCATGCCTGGAAATAAAATAGATTTGTGTTGCAGTGGCCAGGAGATAATGGGGGACCAAAGGCAGGAATGGGAGGCAGGGAGGCAGTCAGAGAGATGGAGGGGGAGACCCCCACTTAGGAAGTGCCCTGAGGAAGGAGGGTGGGGGTGGGGGTGGGGATGGGGCCATTTTAACGTCCGCTCACAGCGGACAGAAATCATTTTTTAAGGTCTTGTCTCAAAGACTCTAGAAACCAGTGAGGGAAGGAAAAGAAAAGACCACCCGGGTCCCTGGCTTCCCCCAAGACCACCCTCACCTCTGCCAGGACCTGGGATCCTGATCAGGCCTCAGATGGGACCCCAGACCCTAAACCCGGTGGCAGTGGTGGTGGTTGGGGTGGGGTCGCCCAGGGAGTTCAGAATCCTTGTGTCCCACAAAAACCCCAAACCGAGCCCCGAAAGCCATCGATGGGGTGGGGGAGAAGCGGGGCTGGGGGCTGGGGGTGGGGTGCGGGTGGGGCAAGGGTCCCCGTGGAGGGGGAAAACGGTCATGAAGGAGAAAAATCGGAGAAAAGCACTACCCTAGATTCTGTGACGCTTCATATATATATATCTGTATATATATATATATATATAGATATAGATATCTGTATATAGATAGATTTTCTTTTTGTGTGTTTTTGGGGGGTGGTGGGTGATTTGCTCTCTCTCTCTCACTTTCTCGGGTTTCTGTTTTGCCTTTTTTTTTTTTTTTTTGGTTTTTCACGCGAGTCCGGCCGCGAAGCTGCCGTCGGCAGTGGTGGCCCCGGAGCCCCCGTCGCCTCCCCCTGCGGCGCTCGCTACATTCAACCTGCCCAGGCCATCGGGGCTGGCCTCGTCCTCCTCCTCGTCCTCGTCCTTAAAGTGCTTCTCCTGGCCATTGCGCCGCGCGGCGGCGGCGGTGTCATCTTCGGGTGAGCCGGGCGGGGCGGGGGCGCCAGGTGGTGGGGGCGCGGGGGCCCCCGGGGCTGGAGAGGGGTCGGGCCCCCCGAGCGCCCCACCCCGCACGCGGGGCTTGCGGCCGCGGCGCGAGGGCACGCCGTTGCAGCCGTCCTTCTTGAGGTGTCTGTGCAGGTGGTCGGAGCGCACGAACGTCTTGCAGCAGCTGTCGCACTGGTAAGGCCGCAGGCCGGTGTGCACGCGCATGTGGTTCTTCAGGTCGTAGTTGTGTGCGAAGGCCGCCCCGCACTGCTGGCACAGGTACGGCTTCTCGCCCGTGTGCTTCCTCATGTGCACCTTGAGCTTGTCCTGCCTGTGGACGGGCCGAGGGTCAGCGGGCGCGCCGGAGGGCAGCCCCCTCCCGGGATGGCAGCCCTGCCCAGCCCGCCCCCACTGGCCTTGGAGCGGGAAACTAGGACCTTCATGGAAAGATGGGCTGCACCCTGGGTTGGGGGCGGCGGGGAGGGCACCCCAGCAGAACACGGTGAGTGGGTTTATGTCCCCATTCTGAGAACAGCACTGAGGAACCCATGAAGGTCTAAAAAGGGCCTCAGACCTTGCTAGCTGTGTGGCCTCAGGACAACAGCTGAACCTTTCTAAAACCCTTTTTCTTTTTTTGTCAACACTGCTGGATCAGCTCACTCACCAGAGATGGCAAGATGGCAAGTGCGTTCTTAACCACTGGACCACCAGGAAAGTCCCACTGAAACCCCTCACCTTTTATTTTTGGCTGTACTGCAAGATCTTAGATACTCAACCAGGAATCAAATCTGTGTCCCCCTGCAGTGGAAGCTTGGAGTCTTAACCATTAGACCGCCAGGGAAGTCCCACTGAAACCCCTTTCTTATCCATAGGAGGAGGAAGGGAAGACACCTCTCTCCAGCCTGGGGTTCTGCCCAGTGGCAGATGCATAGCTTCACACTACAGGTATTTACGCCTGCTGAGTGTGTGCATGCTTAGTCGCTCAGTCATGTCTGACTCTTTGAGATCCTATAGACTGTAGCCCGCCAGGCTCCTCTGTCCATGGGACTCTCCAGGCAAGATTACTGGGGTGGGTTGCCATGCCCTCCTCCAGAGGATCTTCCCCACCCAGGGATCAAACCAGGGTCTCCTGCATTGCAGGTGGATTCTTTACCGTCTGAGCCACCAGGGAAGCCCTGTTCCAGGTGCTGAAAATGCTCCAGAGAACAAGGTGGAATGCCGTGGATGCTGGAGGGATTGGTGACTGAGAGGGTTAAACAGTCCTGGTTTTAGCTCTGAAAGATCTCTGTCCTGGGAAACCCCTGGGTCACTGGAAATCCAGGGCAGTTGCTCATAGCAATAACCAAGTCCCCCCACCCCCCCAGATCCTACCAAATCCCCCCTCCCCTGCCTCACTCCACTCTGGCCATGCGGGCTTCCTGGCTACGACCCCATCACACCAAGAACCATGAGCCTACATCAGGGCCCTCACATATGCTGCTCCCATGACCAGAGCACTATTTTTCCTCTCAGATCTTCACAACTGAATTTTGGCCCAAATGTGACTTTCTCAGAGAGGCCCAACCAGACTCCTTCACTCTTGGTCTCTCCTGCTACCGCCTTGTTTCTTGTCTGTCTCCCTGTCTGAACTGTGAGCCGTGAGAGCAGGGTATGATTCCAGGGTCCCTCCCTGCCCCTCTCACCCCACAAAGAGCAGTATGGACCAGGCTCAGCCTGGGACCTCTGGCCGACAAAACTGATCATCTCATCAGTTCTGGGGTAACCATGGTGCAAGTGTTGCTCTGTCTTGCTGAGCTCCTGAAATGTGACTGGTCCAAAGCAAGGTGTGCAAGAAGTGCAAAAGGCATCCCAGATTCTGAAGACTTCCTTTACTCAAAGTGATGTGAAATAGCTCATTTATAATTTTGCTTATTAATCACATGTTGAAATGGAACTAACAGATTATGCAAAATATGATTAAGATTACTTTCACCTATTCCTTTTACTTTTTGAAAACGTGGCTATCGGAGAATGTATAGTCAGAGAGGGGGCTCACATGGTATTTCTATTGTACTATGCTGGTTCATACTGATGGGGGTGGATTCCTGCCTGGAATCCACAAGGCAGGGGCAGGGACCAAGATCTCCAGAGCTCCGGCGAGCATCTGACCTGTTCCTTGCTGCAGACTCTTGCACTCTACTGAGTCCCTCTGGGTCTCTCCCTTCTGATGTCTACCAGACTGAGAACTTCTTCAGTGCCAGGACTAATAGACTCCTACTCATCCTTCAAAACCCCACATGAAATGCCCCTTTGCCTCCAGGAAGTCTTTCCCAACCCAAGACAAAAGCCTGCACCCATCCTCTGCCGCCACCCGGCCTCTTTCAGTCCCATGTCTCTTCCTCTGGCACCACTCACAGAGCTGATGTCCCTGCTTGTTCTAACTCTTCTAGGCTCCTTGCTGTCCTGAGGATCAAATCCTGGCCCTATGCAACCAGACCCTTGACTACTCTCTGGCCTGTTACCCTCACATGAGCCAACAGAATTTGGGCCACAATGAACTCACTGCTCCCTAGATTAACTGGGGCTGTCACCAGGAAGATGATGGCAATTGCCAGGTGCTCCCCATTCTGCCTGCTCAGAGCCCACTAACATGGCCTCCCAGGTGCCCTGCTCACATCCTGGGGCCACGTCATGGAGGGAACAGGAGGGACTCAGACTGTTCTAGCACCACACAGAGATTTCCCCAACTGAGGCTTAGAAGCTCAGAGAGGGGAAGTGACTTGCCCTGAGTTACACAGAGGGTTGGGGGCTGCGCCAAGGTGCGGTGGATGGTGGAGGCAGCCTGGGTTTCATCACTTCAAGCCCCGGCCCGGGTAATTATAGCCCCGGCTGCCACAGGCCCCGCTTACTCAACTCTCTAGTGTGACTCAGAGGGGCCCCTAGGCTCCCCGGCCTTGAGGGAGGGGTGGGAGCTTGGGCCCTGGGTGGGGGTGGGCAGAGAGGAGCCAGGTGGGCATATGGGAGGAAGACGCTCCATGCCTCAGTTTCCCTGAGGGAATCAGTAAACAGTAAACAGAATCAGCCCCGAGCTGAGTGTGGGATGGCCAGGAGAACTCCAGATTAGATGAAACTGAGCCTTGGTGGGATGGGTGGTGGGGTAGGTGTATTACCTCTCCAGACCCGGGCTTGCTAGGCCTCCTCCAAGATGCTCCTCCCAGGCTCAGAGATCCTGAGGGCAGGACCCCAGCTATCCTAGTCCACCCTCCCCATGTCTGGAGGAAGAGGGAGGACCCCAAGACCACCAGCACCCCAATCTCACCAAAAGGGGAAGCCAAGCCACCATCCAGGTGGCTTGCCTCCCAGCCGGTGCTCTTTGCCCCTGCCTGGCACTCCTGGGTCCTGGAATCCCAGCCACACCCTCCTCTCCTGACCTGCTGGGGAGGGGGCCCAGGTACTGGGCCGGGGGTCAGCCCCCAGATTCTATACCCAGGGGGTGGGGCTGGGAAGCTGGGACAATAGCCTCTTTCTTCAGCCTGGGTGGGCGTGGCTGGGGGAACCCCACGGCGGGTGAGGGTAGGGGGTGATGCTGAGTCACCCAGCCTGGCAAGGCCCCTGCACACCAGCCAGCCCCCTGCCCCCACTGGGCTCGTCCACAAAGCCCAGCCTGCCACCTCTGGACTCCTAAAACCTGGCCTCAGACAGTTCCTCTCCAGGGACTGAGCCCAGTGACCCCTGTGCCCTTTTTCCTCCATAGGCTGTGGCCCATTCTGTAAGCTGAAGCAGCCTCAGGGCCTTTGGACTGGCGCTTCCCTCTCTGCCTTTGCCTTCCCCTCTCCCTATGGCTCCTGCCTTCTCCTCCTTTAGGTCTCAGTCCTCAGGGAAGCCTCCCTGTGGTGGGCAGCTGCCCTCTTGCCCGGTTCTCTGCTCTCTTCCTCCCTAGCACTTTCCACCAACTCATGTTATCAATTCTGTGGTTGTATCTTGCATATGCCCATCGCCCCCATGGGGATTTTGGTGTCTCTCTACTTCAAGAACAGGGCCTGGCACCCAGCAGGCCCTCGTACATGTTGGCTGAATGAAGCAGGCTCCCTGGGCTCATGGAAGGCTTGTAAGTTAAACACAACAACCAGAGCGCCCTGCTCCCAGTGGGGCTGTGGCATTCTCCCAAGGCCCAGATTCTCCAGTCTGGAGAAGAACCACCACAGGGAAAAAGAAGAAGAGCTATACCAGGGATGTCCCTGGTGGTCCAGTGGTTAAGAATCTGCCTTGCAATGGCCAGGTCATGGGTTCAGTCCCTGGTCAGGGAACTAGGATCCCACATGCCTCAAAGCTCCTGAGGCCATGAGCACCACAGCTAGAGAATTCGTGCACCGAAAGGAAAGATTTGAATGATGCAATTAATACCCGATGCAATAAATAAATAAAAATATTTTAGAAAAGAAGAAAGAAGAGCTGCTCCTTGGGCTCTTCCTTCCAGCCTCACACATTTCGGCACCACCTGGCACACTTTAGGTTCAAGTGGTCAGCCTGTTTAGGCACTTTGTGCCCACTCCCGTCATAGGCTCTCTTGACAGGCGCACGGGGGTGGTGGGTGCACCAATGGAGAAAGCACCCTTGTAGGGTGTTTTTGCACGTGGAGGCAGGATGTGAACGTGTGTGTGCACACATGACGGCGGAGGGGGTCCGTGTGCGGCCGCTGTTTGGACCGGGGCCCCCGGGAAGCCCCCCCTACTCCCCACCGCGGAGACGCCAACTCACCTGGTGAATCGGACCTTGCAGATGTTACACTCGTAGGGCTTCTCGCCCGTGTGGGTCCGGATGTGGCGCGGCAGCTTGCCGGCACCCTGGATGACCTTCTCGCAGATAGGGCACTTTTGGAAGGCCTTGGCCCGGATCTTCTTCTCCACCTTCTGTGACCAGGCTGGGTAGACGTCCCCGTCGTGGGCACCGCTGAAGTACTTCAGGTAGTAGTCCACAACGCCCTTGTCGTCCGCCCGTGACTCCTCGTCGCTGTCCCCCGCCGTGGCCGCCCCCGCCCGGCCCACCGACGACATCATCTGCTGCAGCAGCGTGCTGGCCGCCAGCCCATCCGCATCAGCCCCGTCCACGTCCTCGCCCTCAGCTGCGCCTGACAGGAAGCCCGGAGAGTCGCCTGGCTCCGGGGCTGCCTCCGACAGTGAGGCCGCCTCCTCCTCCCCACTCCGGCCATAGTGGCCGTTCTGCGTGGTGGTGGATGGTGGGACCACGGGGGTTGAGAAGAGGCCCCCTGCCGGGGCGTCCTCATCCCGCTCTGGCCACAGACCTGGGTTGCTGTCGCCCTCATCCCCATCCCCGGCTGGGGGCCGCTCAGCCGGGGGGCCGGGCCCGTAGAAATCCAAGCCATTGCAGTCGCCAGAAGCCACAGCAGCCACGGCGGCGGCCATGGCCTCCTTGGTGCCATCCAGGTCATCATCGGACGTGGCAAAGGCAGACCATGGGAAGGAGGCGGCCGCGGTGGCGGGCAGGCTGTTCATGGGGTTGGTCTGGAAGAACTCGAGGTACTCCTTGGCGCGAAGGAGGTTTCGCTGATCAATTTGATCTACGAGGTCCAGCTGCCCGGCGTCGGCGCCTGCGTCGGCTGCCAGGATCTGCCGGTCGAGGAGGTCAGCACACACGTGGCTCACAGCGGGGATCTCGAGCAGGCGGGCGGCGCTGAGGATGTCGCCCACGTTGGCTGTGCTGACAGTGAGCGTGGCCGTGTAGGCGAAGTCCATGAGGGCCGTGAGCGCCTCAGCGCTGACGAAGTCGATCTCGTACACGTTCTGCTGGTCCACCACGGCGCCTGATGTGAACAACTTCTTGAAGTACTGGCTGCAGGCGGCTAGCACCGAGCGGTGCGTGGGGAACTCGCGGCCCTCTACCAGGATCACCACGTCACACAGCAGGCCCTGCGTCCGCTGCTCGTTGAGTCCGCTCAGGATGTCACTGCTGTGGTCGGGGAACGGGATCCCGATGGGGCCGTCCACGCCGCCGGCCATCTTCCGCGCCGAGACCTGCAGCACCAAGGAGGAAGGGGCGGTTGTGAGGGTCGGGGGTGGGGAGTGGGGGGTATGGATGGGGCCAAGTGGCCAGGCAGCAGGACCCTCGGAGAGTAGTCCCCCACCCCAGCCTCAGTTCCCCTGGCTCTGCATTAGGATGGTCTGTGGTCATCACTGTGGGATGACACCGCGAAACCCAGCCCCCTCCCCTCTTTAATGGATGGGAGAGCCTGGCTGAGGGGTGGTTTGAAGTGGCGTGGGAGCACACAGAAGGTGCTCAATAAATGCCCAGCATGAGCTGCATCCTAGTGAATCTGAACACAGGCTTCTGCCCATCCCCTCTCTAGAAGGCCAGGGCAGTGACATAAGGCACCCACTGTGCGCCGTCCTGGCTGAGCGCCCAGCAGTCCCATAGGCAGCATGGTCTCCACTGCAGAGGTGAGAAAGGCTCAGGGAGTCCCAGGGCCCCGTGGCTGCTCCTCAATTCAAACCCAGGGTGCCTGACCCAAGAGCCACTACCCAAATGGCGTGGCTGTCCAACCCTGGCTAGCCCCTCAGCCTCCCATCCCTGCCCAGCCCCTCGGCCTCCCTAACCTTCTCTCCTGCTGCTTGGTCAGGCCCGGTTCTCTTGGGGGGCTCTGAGTCAGCAGGAAGGGGTGAGGCCAAGACCCAGGGACCTGGCCAGAATCATGGGGGCTGTGGGTGTGCCCTGGTGGGGTGGGGCCATGACTCTACAGGAGGAACCCCTTCCTGCCATGTGGAGCCCCCAGGACGTGGCTCAGTCCTTGCAGTGAATAACTGGGGGGAACCCGGCCACTGTCAGATGCTCCTCCCTGCCCACTTGAGCTGACCCTCTCAAGGAGTAATTGGGGGCCAGGGGCCTCCTGTCCACCTCCTGCCCGGCCAGTTCCTCTCCTTTCGGCCACCCTGTCTGCACTGTTCAGCCTAGGACAAGACTTTGCTGCTCTTGGGGTCTCAGTCTCCCCATCTGTCAAATGGACAAAAGCCTTTGGCAGAGCACGGCCAGAGGGGTACTCAGTCTCGCACCTCTCCCCCCCTCCTTTTTTCCTCCTTCCCCTGGGCTGTGACTCATCCACCCACTCGGGCGCTTGTGCAACCCCCTGGCTCCTGTCCCCACCCTCCACCCTCTCCGGGGAACCCCTGGCTGCCCAGAGCCACCCAACAAAACCCACATTCCTTGGATCCAGCTGGCCTGCTTTCAGGACGGAGCCCCCGCTTGTCCCTGGGGAGAGGGCCTGAATCCAGCCGTCCTCAGCCTCCCCAGGACCCCCAGCTGAGTGACCCAGCTCAGGTCTAACCCGATCCCTCCTGCGAGGTAGGCCTCTCGTAGGATGCAGACGACTGGCCCAGCCAGTCCCAAGGACCCAGGGCCGCCCTGGGAGCAGGGTCCAGGCCTTGGGGCCGACACAGAGGCCTTTGTGTGGCGTGCAGGCAGCCAGTACACTTCCAGGGACGCCTCTCTCCACGGCCCGCCCTCTTTCCCGCCGACCGCACCAGCTGCTCAGCTCCCCCCTCTGTTCCGCCAGTCCGCGGTGGGTGCGGGGGGAGGCTCCGATGTGGCTGTTGGGAGCAGGAGGATGGGGGGGGGCGCGACCCCATCCAAGGCTCAGCCACAGGAGGCCTCGGCAGAGCCCCCTGTGGCGGTTCCCACCCCCTGCCACCATCTGCCGTCTGGCCCCGGGCCCCTGGGAGTGAGTGGGCAGATGGGCCTCTGGATCAGACCAGCCTTGGCCCCTCCTCTGATCTGGGCCACCAACACGCCAAGATGGCCACCCTTGCCCTGCCTGCCAGTGTCCCTTCAGGTGCCTCCTGGGGCCTCTAGGTCAGGACCTGAATTGGTCCAGGTGACTCACCCCTGCCATGGCCACTCTACCCCCACCTCCCTACCAGGCCAGGCGCTGGCACAGACCTACTTCAAGTGCGAAGTCACCCAGCTGGGAAGGAGCGGGCTCCGTCCTTGAACCCATCCTGGGGCGATGAATCAAGCCCTGGGCCTGGGTCTCCACCAGCTGGAAGATCCGGGCCAAGTGCACACAGCCTGCTGTGTGGGGCAGTCCTTGGGTCTGGGGGTCCGAGTCCCTGCCCTTCCCCAGCTGGGGCCTCTTATTCCCCCAGCTAATCATCTGATATGAATTTGGGCAAACTCGGGGAAATAGAGGAGGACAGAGGAGCCTGGTGTGCTGCAGTCTCTGGGGTCGCAAAGAGTCAGACACAACTTGGCGACTGAACAACAAATCACTTGAGACCCTCCTCTCAAGGGGAAGGCATGGGGTGATGCAGGCCAAGGGAAGCCCCCAAGAAAGCAGCATGAGCCCCATTCACAGATGAGAACACTGAGGCCCAGAGACAGCTAGAAGCCAGGCTGAGAGCATCCAGCGAGGCTGACCCAGGAGCCCACACAGGCTAGAGTCTGGTGGTCCCCCAACCCTCCCCTACACACCTCCCAGCAAGCCGCAGCCTCTTTTCTCGGCCTGGAAACTAAACTGGCCACCTGGCTTAACCTTCTCTCCAAGAACTCATGCCACCTGCCTGCCACACCCCAGGCCGCTGTCCCCACAGGGGCCTCTTGGGGCCCTCCGTCTAAAAAAGGGCAGGAAGTCCTTGTGAGATGGGAGAGGGAGGTCAGGTGGGGTCCTGGTGGCGGAAAGCACTGATGACTGAGCACCCACTGTGTGCCACAGCAGGGTCTCACCGAGAGAGCCCTTCCTTGCTAAGAGGCCCTACTGGCGGCACCTGACACCTAGTAGGTGCTCCGGCACTGGCGGTTTCCTCGGTAATGATGAGCCAAGGAAACCTCTCTCCTCCAGGAAGCCCCACCCCCCACGCTGGCCATGTCCCCACCCTCAACGGCCAGGGTCCCTGAGCTCAGGCCCACACCCACCCAAGGCCCAGTCTTTCATCACAGCTCCACCCCCACACTTGCCTCCATGGGATTTCCGGGGCCGTTTGGTGCTGACTCGGCGGCCGGCCGAGGGGCAGGCCTCAGCAGGCTCCTCCTGGGCTGGAGGTGGGGCGCCCTCCTCCCTCTTGGGCTGCTCCCATGCCCCTACACCCGGCCCTCCCCTGGGCAGCACACAGTAGGGGTGCAGCAAACAGCAGGAGGAACCAAAGACCAAAGAGCTATGCACTGGAGTGAGCCCACGCCCAGCCCAGCCCTGCCCACCTGGCTGGCAGGCACACCCAGTACCAGGAGACAGTGCCAGTCCCACCTCCAATCTAACCTAGGGTCACTTGCTGCAGCAGGCAGCTAGGACCTGGGCCATCTTTGGGCCCTCCTTGGTGCCCTAACTTTCAAGACCTAACAGGACACTAGGCCGTAGAGATGAGGAGAAGCTCAGAAAGGTGCTAAGACCAGGGCAAGGTCACACAGCAGAGCAGCAGCCAGGCTGGGACTCAGATGCTTTGACCTGAGCTGGTAGCACTCACCCACTGGGGATGCAGGGTGAGGCTGGGAGCGTCCAAACCTGGTCCCCAGAACATCAGGGGGCAAAGCCCAGGGTAGCGCCCTGGGAGAGGGTCAGGGGGAGGAGGCCAAGGAGTCCCCAAGGTCAGGTGCAAGGTGAGGGCTGGGGCCGGGCCTCCCCTCCTACCCACACCCCCCAGGAAGGGGGTGGCCAGCAGCAGGTAGGTAGGTAACCATCAGCTGATGCCTTTCTGGAGAAAAGTCCAGGGAGGGGGGCAGCTTAATGGGGGTTACAGGCTCCCACACCCACCCAGGGAGAGAACAAAAGGGAACTCCTTCAGGGATTTCTGACACCTACTATGTGCCACGGAAGCCCAGGAGCACATCCTGGTCTGTCCACCTCCAAGCTGGGTGACCTTGGGCCAAGAAAAGCACCTCAGTTTCCTTAGGAGTTGTGACGGTAGCAAAGGGTTTCACTCCCGTCCACTCAGCAAGCCTTGGCCTAGGACCTACTATGTGCCAGTGACAGTCCCCAAAGGCCTGATGAGGTGGTTCGCCCCCTCCCTTGTGGATGGGGGTGGGGCTTTCAACTTCACTTCTGAACATTATACCAGAGGGAATCCATCTCCTTCTCCATCTACTATGTGCCAAGGAGTGCCAGGTAGGCCCCAGGAGGAAGCTGAGCCATCATCTAGAGGGAAAAAACGGGCCCAGAGAGGGTAGGCGGCCAGCTCAAGGTCACACAGCAAGTCTGGCACCCAGGTGCGGCTGCCAGGCCAGCGCCTAGCCACCCCCCCCCCTCCTAGCCTGGCAGCCTGTGTTGCAAGGTTGGTCCTGACGGGTTACCCCGCCCTGACCTGGTGCCAATCCCTGCCTGGCCCGGTCCCTGGCCTGGGGTTTAATGGGACAGGAATGCAGCGTCCTGGTCGGGGGGTGGGGGGCACCAACGGCTCAGGGTGACTGTGGCTGCCAGCTGTCAGCCGGCCCCCTGCCCGCCTGTCCTCGCAGGCCTCCCTCCGGGCCAGACACCAGCAAACAGGCCCTCGGCCATTTTATGTGTCCATTTATTGCCCTAAATGGGGAGGGGCTTCCTGCCCAGGCCTTAAAGGGCCAGAGGCAGGAAGGCTGTGGGCCCACTGGGAAGTGTGTGTGTGGAGACCGGAGGGGGTGGGGATTAGGAGGTCATGGGGCTCCTATCTGACCCCCAGCTCATGGGTGGGGCCGAGGCCCACCCTGTTCCCACGCTCTGAGCACCGTAGTGGGCCAGGAAGTAAAGCCCTGACACCAAGCCCAGGTTTCAAGAGGAAGCCCTGAGAAGACAGATCTGTTCTCAGTGGAGGTGGAAGGAGTAAGCTTCCTGTCACTGGGGGTAACCAAAGCTGGGCTTCATGGAAGCCCACCAGTGTCTACTTTGCCCTCGGCTCAGGTTGCACGTGCTTATCCAAGATGCCCAGGAGAGGCCTGGGTGACTTCTAGGAGCCTTGCCCCTCTCTTCATCCAGATCGCTCCCTCATGCCCTCCCCAGAGGCCGGCTTGTCACCTGGAGGCACCACCCCCGCCCCCAGCTGCAGCCTGAGCAAGTGGAGGGCTCAGCCTGGAAACACCAGACAGAGGGGCACATGGCCTATGGGGGCCCCAGGCTCCTGTGCTTACAGATCCAGCCCTTCCCAGCTACCAAACACATCCTGACGGGAGGTGGGACAGGGCCCTGTTTTCCAGTCGAACCAGAAAGGCGTGGGTGGGGACGCTTCCACCCCGTGGCCGTTCCCGGCCTGCTGGGGGACAGATGGAGGGCCTGCTTCTCTGGCCAGATTCTCCAGAGGGCGCCTTCCGCGCTCTGTTGCTTCAGAAACTTGGGCCTCAGGCCCCCCAGGGCCGGGGCTGTTCCCCCAACAAGTCTCGGTCGCCTCAGCGTCAACCCTCACAGCTCTGGGAAGTGGGGGCTGTGATCACCACCCCACTTCATGGGCCAGGTCACTGAGGCAACCTGCCCAGGTCGCATGGCGGAGCAGGATTCGAACACAGGTTGTCTGTCTGGCTCCATCTCGCCTAACTAGTTCTTCCAGGGCTCCACCCACCTGCCCCCACACACACGGCCCCAGGTGCCAGCAGGGGACTAAATCCCCCCACCCTGGGGGCTTTGGGGGCTGAGGACAGCTTATTCTCACACCCCCTCAGAACTGCCTTATGACAGCCCAGGAAAAAAAGGGAGAGGTCTGCCTAAGGTCACGCAGGGAGCCTGGGGCCAGGCTGGAGTCCAGCTGACACCTGTGAACTCGGGGGGCTTCAGAAAGGAGACACAGGAGGGGCTCTCCCGGGCCCTGACACCACCCAGCAGTCACTCGACAAACATCTCTGGAGAATCACGGAGTAAATCCTCAGGACAACGCTTTGAGGCTAAAGGTAATCTCCCCATTGTAGTGATGGCCACACTGAGGCTGGCAGAGGGGAGGCAACCTTCCAAAGCGGACCTCAGATGGAGGTGAGGGAGGGCCGGGCTGAGACTGGAGCACACTGGCCCCCACCCAAGCCTGTTCCTCTGGTCTCCGCTGCCCAGGGCTGTGGCAGCTCAGTTTATGGTCTATGAGGTGCCTGGAGCACAAGGTGACAGGTGGGGGGGTGTCACAGTCACATATACCCCCTCAGCAGGATCCCTGCTGTACCCCAAGCTGACCCAGGTGCTTCCTCCACAAGGGAGGGAAGGAAAGGGAACACAGGTGGGCCTGCAGGAAGTACATGGGGGAATCCACAGTAACCTCATTTCACAGAGAAGGATGCTCAGGCTCCGAGAGACCACGGGACTTGTCCAAGGTCACAGAGCAAGTGGGCCAGAATCTGAAACCCCAGTGGACCCCCTTCTCGGGCCAGCTCTGCTTCAGAGGGCCTGGCCCCAAGTCTTGGCTCTGTGAGGCAACCTGGGTCTCCTTGGGAATAATGGGTTGTAAAACACGCACAGTCTCCAGGGACCAAGGTGCCAAGGGGTGGGGCTGCAGCTCAGTTGGGGTGGGAAGGGCCTGGGACACTGGGACGCTGAGGCTCCTGCTGTGTGACCTTGGACACCTCGCCTCCCCTCTCTGAGCCTCACTGTCCTCTTGGGGCAGAGGCTCCATTTGGCCAACAGGTGCCTACTGTCAACCTCCAGGGCCTCTGTAAGACAGGTGAGCAGGTGCCCCTTAGCTGTGACATGCAGAGGACTCTAGATACCACCTGAGCTGGAAGGTAGGACCACAAGGGTCAGACCCAGCCCTGTTTGGGTGACCTTGGCCTGCTCTCTGCTTCCCCCGGGCCTCAGTCACTCCTGCCCCATTCGGCACCGCTCTGAGGCTTGTCTAAGCCCCTGTGGCCCCACGCTTGTATTGGGCCTTCCCTCTTGGCCTCAGTTTCCTCACATGGCATCGGGGACCACCTCCAGCCCAACTGACTCTGGGTCGGTCACAAGGGTCCAGGTAAAAGGAAGGAAGGAAAAAGCCCACAGAAAGACTACCTCTTGCCTGGAGAACTCTCCCCAGTGGATGGGGCTTCAGCGCGGCCGGGCCTCAGTCTGCCACACAAAGAAAAGGGTGCAGGGGCTCCCTGCAGCCGCTCACCCGTTGCTGAGGGCCTGTGCTAAAGGCTGTGTGGCTCCCCGCCCGGGGCCAGGGTGCTGACTGGCCACCACGCAGCCAATCAGGACTGAATAATAAATACCCCCCCAAAGTGACCCACGAATTAAAATTTCAGTGTCCCCGATGGCTCCTCTTTCCTTCATTAGGCATGCGGATCCCAGGGCTTAGCTCTTCCAGCCACCAGCTCCCGGCCCCCCCCTCTTCTCCCCCAGGCTCCCGTCTCCACAGCGATGGCTGGTGGTAAACAGAGCCCCGAGCCCAGTCGATAAGTGCCAGGCCCGGGTGATCTAAGGGCCCCACTGGGGGTGGCCCTTGGGGGAGAATGCCCCCAGCCTTGGAACCTTGGGGGCCTGGGCAGCAGCAGAGCCCAGCCTGGACTCCCCAGTAGGAAGTGATCGGCTGACCCTGGGGAGGGCCCCCCCAGTGTGGGAGCGGCACACTCAGGGTTACGCCCTGGCCCTGTTGGGGGGGGGGCGCTGACACGGAATCCTGGACGCCCTCTCCGGCCGGGCCTGCTCCAGCCCCGCTCTGGGAGGCGGCGGGTGTGTGTGGGGGAGTGCAAACCAAGCCCGCCACCCATGGGTGAGCCAGGTGGGCACACCCGGTGGAGGGGCACCAACACCTCTCTCACTTCCGCCGTCTGGCTAGGGGAAGAGAGGAGTTGCCTGCCTCCCCCTGCCACCCCGCCAAGTGCTGGCTACCTTCCCTAAACATTCAGCAGGCGCCCACTGGGTGCCCGGGCCTGGTTGGACAGCAGTCTCTTGCTGCAGGCCACTGGACTCCCCCACCACCGGCCGGCCGGTGCGGACAGTGCCTCCCAGGACCCGCAAAGGCCTGGGCCCAGGGGTGTGCACCGGCCCCGGCACTCAGCTCAGGCCCCTGCCTGGTTCCCAGGCCCGGGGCTGGGGGAGGGGGCCGGTTCCTAGGCCAGGGAGGGAGGGAGGGCGAGGGAGGGGGCCGGATCCCACCAGCTTACCCCCTCCCCTGCTCGGGCTCAGGATTCGCACGTGGTGGTAGCGTCAAGGGGAAGGAGGGGTGTCCGGGCCAGAGGAGACGGGGTCACGCGCTTTGGGGGCGCGGGAGGGGGAGAGGGGTGCTTTCTGTCCCCTCACCCGGGGCCACGGCCGGACGACCGCGCGGGCAGAGCAAGGGGCCAGCCCGGTCCCCCCGCCCAAGGCTGAGTCAGGCCCGGGCGGGGGCAGGAAGCGGCCCCCTCCCCCGCCCCGGCCGCAGCGCGCAGCCCCCGCCCCGGCCCACAGGCCCCCACCGCGCCGCCAGCGCGGGGTGCTCCTACCTCCTTCCCGGGGCAGCGGCGAGGGGGCCCGGCCCCGGCGGCGGCGGTGGCGGCGGCTGCGGCTGGGTTGGCTCCCTCCGAGGGGCCGGGAGGCGGCAGTGAGCCTGGCCCCGCGCCACCCCCCGCCGCCGGCGGCCAATCCCCACCCGGGCTGGGGGGAGGGCGATGCAAATTACCCCGGATCTGGGTCCGCCCGCCCGCCTCCCCCACGCCCGGGCCCAGCCTGCACTAGGCCGCGCATCCCCGGGCTCGCCTGAGCCTCGCGGCCGCTCGGGCCGCCGCCCTCCCCGGGGAGCGCCGGGTGGGTGACCCCCCCCGGGGGCGGGGGGCTGAGGGGAGGGGGGCTGGGGACGGTTACACAACCAGGCGGGGAGGGGCCCCGGGGCGGGGAGGGGGCCGGCCCGCGGGCCGCGCAGCCGGAAGCCGGGGACCGCCACCGGCCCCCGGCAAGGGGAGCCCGGCTCCAGGCCCCGCCCCCGGACCGGCAGGGCCCGCCCCCGAGCCGCGCCGCGCTATCGGCCCGCGGTCATTGGCTCGCCAGCCCGCCGCTCACCGCCCCTCCTCCGCACCGCCCCTACCCGCGGACCACGGCGGGCTGCCGGCGCAGGGCACCCTGGAACTAGTAGTCCTAGCCGCCTACCACCTGCCAGCCACAAGCGCGGGGGAACTACGACGCCCAGAGGCCCCAGCGGCCGCGCCCGCCCACCCGGACACCCCACCCCTTCCCCCTCCTTTGCAAAGCCCCCCTCCCTGTTTTTTCAGCCCCCTCCCCCCCATCCCCCATGGAGCTCAATCCTGGCCAACTCCAACGTATGCACGCAACACCGAATAGGCCCCTGGGGGGCAAGAGCGCCCCCAGTACCCAGCTGCAAACTTAGCACGCGACGCGCCCCCTATCTCCCCACGCCGGCTCCCCCCACCCTCAATGCAGCCCCGCTTCCCCTCCCCCTCTCCCCGCGCGCCTGGGAGCCCCCAAAAACCATGCACGGAGGCGGGGGGGCTGCCGCACAAACCCGTGCACTTCGCCCCCAATACCCCCTCCCGGGCGGCGCCCCCTCCCCGAGTTCGGGATCCAGGGCGCCTCCCGCCTCCGGGCAGCTGCCAACCACCCCCTCCTCTGAAACTTGCGGATCGTCCCCGGCTCCGGGGATCGCCCCTTCCCGAGAGGGCAGCGGTGGGCGCAGTGCCCCCGGCCCGTACCCGCCCTGCACCCCGCGCTGGGGGCCGCGTCGGGCGCTGACTTACCTCGCGGGGCCGGGCCGGGGCCGGGGCGCGCGGGTCCGGGGCCCGGAGTTCGGACTGGGTTCCTTGGCCGCTCGCCTCTGGGGTCCGCGTCTCGCTCTCCCCTCGCTGGCTCTCCCCTCGTCGCTCCCTCACTCCGGTGGCGGCGTCACTGCCCCTACAGTAACTGTACAGTACAGCCAAAGCCCCGTATGATGCTCGCGACTCCCTTCCTGGTTTCTCCGAGGGCAAGAGGGGTCCTCCCTTGTCTTAAAGGTGCCGCAGCCGCCGGCCCCCCCCACGCCCAGCCCGCCCCCCCCACCCCGGCCTCAGAGGCCAGAACAGGCTCGGCAGGTCCCCTCTTGCCACGTCTCTGCCCTCCCGTGGGGCTTCGCCCGCTGCGCCGTGGAGACCGGGCTGTTATTAGGTTTTGTCAAGTTGGGGGGGGGTCCAGCCCGCCCTCGGCGCGCCCCCCCTCCTCTGACCTCTCCGCCCCGCTGCGCGGCGCCGTGCCAGCCTGCCAGCTTATCTGGCCCCAGAGCTCCCCGGGGCGCGGGGGGAGCGGGCCCCCCGGGGTGGAGTGGGGGTGGGGGCCTCCAGATAAACAGGCCCCCAGCCTCTGCGCGGAGGCGGGTGCGGGGGGGCGCGGGCTTTGCCCCCGACGCCTGGGGCGTGGCAGGATGGCAGCGGGGGCGGGGAAGGCTGTGCGCACTGCGAGGACCGACGCGGGTGTGGGTCGCGGCTGCCCTGGCTGCTGGGGGTGGGTGGGGGGCGAAGGGGTGGGGAACGCGGGCCTGGTGCCCGCCCTCTCCGGGGGCCTCAGTTTGCCCAGCTGCGGAAGGGGACCCGGGGGCGGGCTTTCGGCTGACTGCTCGGGTCCGCTGGGCTCCCGGGTCCCTAAATGAAACAGCCAACCTGCTCGCCCGCGATTATATAAAGGAGTCGCCTCCGCCCGCTGCGCCAAGGGGCGTAGCGGGGGAAGGGGTTGGCGAGGGGCGGGCTGGGCTGTTGTTTTCCCGGCTTTCCAAGTTCCCCCACCCAACTGCGGGCCACTGGGCGGGACGCGGCCCCGGCCCCGGACGCCTGGGTCCTGCGGTCCGCTCCCGCAAGGGTCTGCGTGGCTCGGGAGGGGGGAGGTGGGGAGTGGGGAGGCGTTGGCTCAGCCCAACTTTTTTTTTTTCCCCTGTCCATTTCTCCCACTTCCTCCCCGGTCGTGGGAGAGGTCCGGCGGGGGGACGGGGGAGGGGGAGGAGGGGGACGAGCGGTGAGAACAGACTGACCCGGCCAGGCCGGCTGCCCGCTGCACACAGTAGGCACCCGAGGAGGGCTGGCTGGTGCGATCAGCCGCCTGGCGGGGGCTCTGCGCCTCAGTTTCCCCCTTCCTCATTCTCTTGGTCGGAGAGGGCTGGCACCTGCTCCACAGAGGTCGTTTACTGAGTGCTTCTCAGGTGGCTGGCTCTGTCCGGGGTCCTGTTTACTTCCATTCCAACATCTAATGCCATGACCATGATCATTATTTCTTGTTATTATCATTTTTTACCACCATTACCTTACAGGCAGGAAACTTCCACTGCCGTTAATGAAACGCACCACATCTGTCCTTCTCTGACTTCAAACCTTTCCACGTCTCCACCCCAACCTCCGGCACCTTACTGCCTCTGCACTCCCAAACGGGGTGAATGGGCTTTTGTAGTAATAATTTGTCTTTAAGGGGAAACCCGGGATGTCCCCAGAAGGGAAGTGACAGCCCCAGGACTTGCAGCCTGAAACCAGCCCCTGGGTAGGTGGAAAGGGACTGAGGGAGGGGCCACAGCCGTCCAGAGTGAGGGCGGAACCCAGGGACTTTGCTCTAACGACCCTGCCTGGGAAATAAGCCCTCTTCCTTCTTTAAACCACCCTCTCATCCACCCAGGGAGGAGAAAGGCCAAGCAGAAACGCTGTTTGCTGGTCCCAGGATAGCACTTGGGCTCTGTAGATACCCGAAGCTCAGACCTTCGTTCTAAATGGTCTTAATTGCCAGAGAAGGGTGACTCAGTGTCCCCTCTATACCACCCAGCCTCAGATATCTGGTACTCTTCTTGGCAGTTGATAAGCTGACTCAGAAGGGGCAAGGGAACTTACATGTAAGATTGGTATTAAATCTAATCCTTATCAGGCCCCAGGAAAGAACAGGGATTATGTGATTTCCATTTTACATTTGAGGAAATTGAGACCCAGAGAGGGAGAGAGCCCTAGGATGTTGGATCCAGCTTCAACTGGCTCTGGACCCTGCTAGAGGGTCTGCAGGCAGATCCTTGAGGAAATGCCGGGATGGTGTACCCTGTGCCCATTCCTGCCCCTGCAATGAAAAGAGAGGGAGGTAGGTAAAGTTTTGTCCTAACCCCCACTCCTCAGTCCCACCCCTTCCTCTGCCGCCCAAAAAGATACCCAAGCAGACGCTAGTTGAAAAACCTAATAAAGTATAAAATATTGAGTTGCTGTGTGACCTTGGGCAGACTACTTAACATCTCTGATCCTCAGAGTCCTCTGTAAAGAATAATCATAGAGAGACTTCCCTGGTGGTCCAATGGTTAAGACTTCAATCTTCCACTACTGGGGGGCACAAGTTTGATCCCTAGTCAGGGAACTAAGATTCCCTCAAATGCCACAACATGGCCAAAAAAAATAATAAAACTTTTTAAAATTTTATTTTAAAAATTAAAAAAGAGTAATGGTAGAGACTGCCTAGGGTTGTGACAAAGGAGAATCAAGATGGTACATGTAACATACTTAAACAGCATGGTACCTGCTGGTGGGAGGTCCTCAACACAGGACAGATGGGATTATGTTGTTATTGCTGTCATTATTATTATTATTTGGGCCATACCCTGACCCCCATGCCCTGTTCCTGGCCAGGATAGACGTGAGACCCACATCTCCCAAGGTGAAAACTTCACACACACTCAAGGCATTTTTTTTTTTTAAACCTCATTAGCAGACCCCTACTTAAGATGCTTGGCTAAAGGGTTCTTGGAATGTATCAGGACCAACTCCATCATAGCAATAAAGCAATATAAAAATTGTTAAATACTTGAAACTTGCCTCAAAATAGATTTGGTCTAGGGGGAGTTGTAATACCAGCTCTCCTTTTCTGAATTCCACTTTTGTGTGCTATTTTAGTCCATCTGTGGAACATGGGATTATCATCCCTGATGTACACGATAAAGACATTGAAGACCCAGAGAAGGTAAACTTGGCAAACTTACCAAATACACACAGCATTTGAGCAGAGGGACTTGAATTCCAGTTACAAGGGCTAGGCTGCAAAGTTATATAACATTTGAACAGATAATTCTTTTGACCATCAACACGGGTTGCTTTTGGGATGGGGAGCAGACTGAGACAGCTCCTGTTCACTCTCTTTGATCTTTTGAATTTTGTATCCTGCACTTATGACTTATAATAAAACAAAAATTATGTCTAAAGTATTTTGAACCTATGTGTTTGAAAGAACACCATTGAGAAAGTGAAAGAAAAACCCACAGAATGGGAGAAAACATTTGCAAATCGTAGATCTGATAAGGGTCTACTATTTATACGATATATAAAGAACTCTTAAACTCAGCAATAAAAACACTACCAATTTTTTTAAATAGGTAAAGGATTTAAATAGACATTTCTAAAAAAAAAAAAAAAGAAACATAAATAACCAATCAAGCTCATGAAAAGTTACCCAACATCACTAGTCATCAGGGAAATGCAAATCAAAACCACGAGGAGACACCATTTCGCCCCTGCTAGGGTGGCTTGAATCAAAAAGACAGACCAGAACGAGCATTGATGAGGATGGGGGTGAAACTGGAACCCTCATTTCTGGCTGGTGGGGACGTAAAATGTTACAGCTTCTGTGGAAAAGAGTCTGGCAGTTTCTCAAGTGGTGAAAGAGACAGCCACCATACCATCCAGCAATTCCGCTCCTAGGTGTCTCTACCCAAGAGAAATGAGAACACGAATATCTATAACAGCATTATTCCTAATAGCCAAAGGTAGAAACAGTCCAGATGTCCTTATGAATGGATAAATCAAATGTGGTCCATCCATACAATAGAATATTATTCAGCCTTAAAAAGGAGTGAAGCACTGACACAGGCTACAGTGTGAATGAACCTGGAAAATAGAATGCTCAATGAAACAAACCAGACACAAAAGGCCACACAGTGTATAGTTCCATTTATAGGAAATGTCCAGAACAGGCAAGTAAAGAGACAGAATATGGGTTAGTGGATGCCTGGAGCTGGGAGGTGTTGGGGAGAATTGGGTGGGGAACGAATACCAATAGAAATGAAGTTTCTTTTGGGGGTGATGAAAGTGTTCTAGAAGTAGATGGTGGCCGTGATTTTACAACTCTGTGACTATGCTGGAAACCACTGAATTACATACTTTAAAAGGGTGAATTGTTTAGCATGTGAATATTATATATATATATATAATTACTTTTTTATGGAAGTAGAGTTGGTTTACAATGGCTTTATTTTTTGATAGAGGAATATTTTGCAGCTGACAGAATTCTTTTAAAAAAAGATGTATTTATTTATTATTCTTATTTGGGGGGAGGGCATGGTGCATTGCTGCACCTGGGCTTTCTCTAGTTGTGGCAAGCAGGGGCTACTCTTTGTTGCAATGTGTGGGCATCTCATTGTAGTGGCTCCCCTTGTTGAGGTACATAGGTTCTAGGTGCTCAGGCTTCAGTAGTTGCAGTTCACGGGCCCTAGAGAGCTGGCTCAGTAGCTGTGGTGCATGGGTTTAGTTACCCTGGAGGCATATGGGATCTTCCCAGACCAGGGATCAAACCAATGTCCTTTGCATTACAAGGCAGATTCTTAACCACTGGACCACCAGGAAAGTCCCAAAGCTAGCATTTCTTAAGACCAGTCCTCTTGTTCTGATTCTGCAGCCCAGGTTGAACCCTCCCACTCTGGGCCTCGGTTTAGTAGCATATTGTTAGTCTCCACATGTTTGTGTTTTTTTTGATATTTTTTTTCCTTGTAACTTATTTCTAATCTCATAGTGTTGTGATCAGAAAAGATGCTTGATATGATATCAATTTTCTTAAATTTATCAAGGCTTGCTTTGTGACCCAGCATGTGGTCAATCCTGGAGAATGTTCCATGTGCACTTGAGAAGAATGTGTATTCTGCTGCTTTTGGAAGGAACACTCTATTAATATCAATTAAGTCCATCTGATCTAATGTGTTGTTTAAGGCCTGTGCTTCCTCATTGATTTTCTGTCTGGATGACCTGTCCATTGATGAAAGTGGGATGTTAAAGTCCCCCACTACTAACTACTATTGTGTTACTGTCATTTCTCCCTTTATGGTTGTTGATATTTGCCATATATATGGCAAATATATACTGAAGTGCTCCTATGTTGGATGCATATATATTTACAATTGTTATATTTTCTTCTTGATTGATTCCTTGATCACTATATACTGTCCTTCTTGGTCTTTTACAATTGTCCTTATTTTAAAGTCTATTTTTGTCTGATATGAGTATTGCTGCTCTAGCTTTCTTTTAATTTCCATTTGCATGAATATCTTCTTCCATCCCCTGGGCCTCAGTATACCAATGGTGGCAAGGACCATATCTATTTCACAGGCTTACAAAGCAGCCAGCAAACAAGGCAGTTAGCAACTTGGATCAAATGTCTTCAGTTGTTTTGTTTGTTTGTTTGTTTATTTTAATATTGGAGAACAGTTGTTTAACAATATTGTATTAGTTTCAAGTGTACAACAAAGAAACTCAGTTACACATATGTATGCATGCTCAGTTGCTTCAGTTGTGTCCCATTCTTTGTGACCCTGTGGACTTAGTCCACTAGGCTCCTCTGTCTGTGGGATTCTCCAGGCAAGAATACTGGAGTAGGTTGCTATGCCCTCCTCCAGGAGATCTTCCCGATTCAGTGATCAGACTCATGTCTCCTGTGTTTCCTTCATTGCAGGTGGATTCTTTACCACTGGGGAAGCCCATACATATACACGTATATATTCTTTGTCAAATTCTTTTCCCATTTAGACTATGTTTTTAGGCATTGACTGTTCTCTCAACCAAGATCCAAGAGGGAGTGGATGGGGGACATTCCTTGGCTGTTGGGAATGTCATTGGGGTCTGTCACTGGGCCCAGGGAGCTCACAGATTGAGGTGTTGAAGAAGTCTGCACACAAGCCTTGGGAATACTAGCTGATATTTCTAGAAGAAGTTCTGGGAAAGAAAGCTGGGGTAAGCATTTCTCTTTTGAAAATGACAGGGTTGTAGGCAGGTCCTAAAACCCAGGGGTGTCACTGAGCCTAATGTGGATACCCTAACGATTCTAGAATGTTCTGCTCAGTGGTTGGTCTGCCTGGAAACCCACTTAGCTAGCCCTTGGTGCCTCCCATGGGCCAAGTTCCCAATCTTTAGCTCACATTCTAAGTGGGGAATACTGATAATAAGCAAATAGACACATACATAAAGAATTTCAAAAAATTATCAGTGATTCACTGAAGACAGTTACCAGAGAAACTGAACAGACAGTGATGGGGGCCTGGGGCCTTTTTTTTTTTTTTTTTTTAATGAACCCAGGTCAAAAGATTTTATTTCATTCATTCATTAATGAGGGAACCAGCAAGGTGTTACAATGGGTTCAAAGGAAAATCCAAAGAACATTCACATAGAGACAGGTGAGCAACACTTGGATGAATTACAGACAGAAGCAAGACATGATTGTGCACAATTAATTTGTATCTCTCTTGACAAGAATCATTGCCAGGGACTTCCCTGGCAGTGCGGTGATTAAGACTCTGCTTCCACTATAAGGCGTATGGGTTTGATCCCTGGTCAGGGAACTAAGATCCCACATGCTGTGTGGCCAAAGAGTAAATTAATAAAAATAAGAAAATAAATAAATTGGGGAAGAAAAATTTAAAAATATGCTGACAAAGGTCCATATAGTCAAAGCTATGATTTTTTCAGTAGTCATGTATGGATGTGAGAGTTGGACCATAAAGAAGGCTGAGAGCCAAAGAATTTATGCTTTCGAACTGTGATGCTGGAGAAGACTATTGAGAGTCCCCTGGACAGCAAGGAGATCAAACCAGTTAATCCTAAAGGAAATCAACCCTGAAGATTCACTGGAAGGACTGATGTTGAAGCTAAAGTTCCAATACTTTGGCCATGTGATACAAAGAGCCAACTCATTGGAAAAGACCCTGATTCTGGGAAACATTGAGGACAGGAGGAGAAGCAGGCAACAGAGGATGAGATGGTTGGATAGCATCACTGGCTCAATGAACAAGAGTTTGAGCAAACTCCAGGAGATGGTGAAGGACAGGGAAGCCTGGCGTGCTGCAGTCTATGTGGTTGCAAAGAGTTGGACATGACTTAGTGACTGAACAACAACAAATGTTTTGTTTGTTTTTTAAATGAATGATTGCCAGGGAATTTCCTGGTAGTGTAGTGGTTAGGACTCTGCACTTTCACTGCCATGGTCCCAGGTTCAATCCCTGGTCAGGGAACTGAGATCCCAAAAGCTGTGTAATGTGGCAAAAAATAATAATAAATAAATAACAAAAACAAAAGCAGTCATTGCCATAAGCATCCATTTTCTACAACGTACATAGTTGTAAAATAGCCCCCAAGTGGCAAAAGGCAAGAGACCCTAAGAAACCCCATAGAATCAGACCAAGACTAGGTTTGTCTAAGGGGTCAGTTCTTTTATTGAAATGATCATCAGGGAGAATTATTCCAAGGAGGTGGTAGAGAACAGAGATCGCAATAAGGATGGGCAGGTTCCCAGGTGTGAGGGTAAAGGGTAAAGTGTGGGGCTGGGATTCATGATGGAGGATCAGGCAGGAAACCTGTGAGGCTGGAGCAACAGATTCTAGGGCAGTGACCAGGGCACCTGCAGGTCATGGATTCAGGCATAAAAAGGAGTGAAGCCCTGACATTGACTACTACATGAATGGACCCTGGGGACACAATGCTCTGTGAGAGGAGCAAACACAGAAGGACACAAAGGTTGTGATTCCACTGATGGGAAATGTCCAGAACAGGCAGATCTATAGACACAGGGGGTGGATTTGTGGGTGCCAGGTGGAGGGGAGTGACTGCTAAGGGGGATGGGGTTGTTCTTTGGGGTGATGGAAGTGTTTGAAAATTATATAGTGGTTATGATTGCACAATTCTGTGAAAACCACTGAATTGTACATATTGAAGAGTGAATATTCTTGTATGTGAATGACATATCAGTTTTATAAAGCAAAGCAACACCCATGTTTAATAGCAGCTGTATCCACAATAGCTAAAATGTGGCAACAACCCAAATGTCTATTGATGGATGAATGAATAAGCAAAATGTGGTCCATTCACGCAGTGGAATATTACTCAGCCTTCAAAAGGAAGGAGATTCTGACACCTGTTACAACTTGGATGGACCTTGAGGATGTGATGCTCAGTGAAATAAACCAGAAGGACACACACTGTCTGATTCCATTCACTGGAGGTCCCTAGAGGTGTCAGATCCACAGAGACAGGAAGTAGATGGTGGGGCCGGGCGCTGGGGGAGGGGATAGGGAGTCAGTGTTTCACTGGGACAGAGTTTCAGTTTGGGAAGATGAGAAAGTTCTGGAGATGATGGTGGGGATGGTTGCATAACAGTGTGAATATACTTAAGTGTCACTAAATAAACACTTAAAAATGGTAAAATTGGTAAAATTTATGTCACATGTATGTTGCCTCAAATTTGTTTCTTTAGGTTGTAAAGAAAAGTAGGCCTGGAACAGGAGATGAGAGTGGCTGGGCTCAATCTCATTCCGATGTCTGGATACTCCTGTGGTCCCTAATGATTTCTCACATCCTATTATTATGAACTGTGGTCATTTATGAGTAAAATTGAATGTTTTTCCTTTCTTTCTCTTTGTTTTAGCCACAACACATGGCTTGTGGGATCTTAGTTCCCCAATCAGGGATTGAACCCAGGCCCTCAGCAGTAACAGTGAAGAGTCCTAATAACTGGATACTAGGAAATTCCCAAATGTTTTTCTTTTCAAAAAAATTAAAATTAAAGAAATCAAGGGACTTCCCTTCCCAATGCAGGGAGCACGGTTTTGATCCCAGGTCAGTGAACTAAGATCCCACATTCCTCACGGCACAGCAAAAAAAAAAAATTAAAATGTTCCTCTTACCGCAAAAATATTGATGGAAAGACATCAGCTTGGGTTTGAGCAGACCTGTGCCCTGCTTTATGTTTTGTTAATCACACTGATGGCTGTGTAAGAGCCCTGGGTCTGGCTAGGCCAGTTGGGATGCTGGTATGGGCATCCCAGCCTATATAGATGGAGACCACAGTGGGGGAAGGTGGACAGGGTCTTTTTTTTTTTTCAACCATGTGATGAGGTATGTGAGGCCTTAGTTCCCCAACTAGGGATGGAACTCGTGCCCCCTGCAGTGGAAGCCCGGAGTCCTAACCACTGGACCACCAGGGAAGTCCCTACACTTATATTTTAAAATATTTATTTATTTACTTATTTGGCTGCACCAGATCTTAGTTGCAGCATGAGGGATCTAGTTCCCTGACCAGGGACTGAACCCAGGCCCCCTGCATTGGGAGCTTGGAGTCTTTGCCACTGGACCACCAGGAAAGTCCCCCTATGTTTATTTTTTAAAGGCTCATGATCTATTTTTTCATCTTCAAAACCAGAAGCTCGACATCCTCCCGTTTCTCTCTGACTCTGACACTTGTAACTCCCTCTTATAAGGACCTTATGAAATATGTATATAAATTTGTTTTCTACAGCTTCTGTGTTATATCTTTTTGCTGATCAATCCAGTCAATCCTAAAGGAAATCAACCCTGAATATTCACCGGAAGGACTGATGCTGAAGTTGAAGCTCCAATACTTTGGCCACCTGATGCGAAGAACCAACTCATTGGAAAAGACCCTGATGCTGGGAAAGATTGAAGGCAGGAGGAGAAGGGGACGACAGAGAATGAGATGGTTGGATGGCATCATTGACTCAATGGACATGAGTTTGAGCAAACTCCGGGACATGGTGAAGGATGGGGAAGCCTGATGTGCTGCAGTCCATGGGGTCTCAGAGAGTTGGACACGACTGGGCAACTGAACAACAACAACAGACCTTCTGTAACAAAGGACTACAAATTAGGTGGCTGGGAACAGCAGAAATATATTCCCTTTTGGTTCTGGAGGCCAGGAGCCCAGAGGTAAGTTGTGGGCAGGGCCATTATCCCTCTGAAGGCTCTGCGGGAAGGATCTGTTGCAGACCTTTCTCCTGGTTTCCTTCCAGTAGCCTCAGGCTTCCCCTGGTTGCAGGTCGCTGGCTTCCCCCAGGTCCCTTGAGGTCATCTCCCCTCTGTGCTCATCTGTCTCTGTCCAAATGTCCCCTTCTTGTAAGGTCAATGGTCACATTGGATTAGGGGCCCACTCTGCTCCAGCATGATCTCGTGTTAACTACTTACGTCTTCAACTACCTTATCTGCAAATAAAGTCTCCCTCTAAGGTACTGGAGGTTAGGACTTCAATATGTCATATATATGTGTGTGTGTCTATGTTTATACACCTACCTAAGCATTATCTATCTAATTTTTAAAGATTTTTTTGATGTGGGCCATTCAAAGTCTTTATTGGATTTGTTACAGTATTGCTTCTGTTCCATGTTTTGGTCCCCTGGCAAGGAAGCATGTGAGATCCTAGCAGTCAGGGATTGAACCCACATCCTCTGCATTGGAAGGGGAAATCCCTACCATTGGACCATCAGGGAAGTCCTTATTAATCTAATCTTTTTCACCGGTGACTTTGAATAAAGATGCCAAAATGCTGAAGGCTAGCTTATCAGTTCTGAGAGAATGGAGATAAATTTGGATTCATAGTGTATCACAACAAACACACAAATACACACTTGCCTTCCTGGGAGGGCTGTAAAGTTCTGTTCACACTCTCAAAAGCCAACTGAGTGAACGGAGACAGAGTTGCAGTTTGGGAAGATGAGAAAGACGTGGAGATGGATGGTGGGGATGGTTGCACGACAGTGTGAATGTACTTAGTGCCACTGAACTGCACACTTAGAAAGGATTAAAATGGTAAACGTTATGGTATGTATGAAAGTGAAAGTGTTAGTCACTCAGTTGTGTCCAATTCTTTGTGACCCTGTGGACTGTAGCTGCCCGGGTTCCTCTGTCCATGGGATTCTCCAGGGAAGAATACTAGAGTGGGTAGCCGTTCCCTTCTGCAGGGGCTCTTCCCGACCCACGAATGAACCTGGATCTCCTGCATTGCTGGCAGATTCTTTACTGTCTTAGCCACCAGGGAAGCCCTGGTATGTATATTTTATTATAATTATTTATCTTTATTTATTTGGCCACAGCATGGGGCTTAGTTTCCTGCAGGAACTTAGTTCCCTGACCAAGTCTCGAATCCATGCACCCTGCATCAGAAGCTCAGAGTCTTAACCACTGGACTGCCAGGAAAGTCCCTACAATTTTTTTTGAGGGGGGGAAGTCAGTTGATTCACTGCAGGATGTGGTCTTGGATGGAAAAAGGGCATTCGTGGAAAAAACTGGAGAAATGTGAAGACAATGTAGGGTTTACAGGTATTGGTTCATTGTGACAGATACACTGTGGTAATGTATGATAGCATTAGGGGAAGCTAGGTGAAGGGTAGATAGGAAGTCTTTCTAATTTTGGAATCTTTGTAATTTTTCTGTAAATCTAAACTATATCCAAAATAAAACATTTATTTAACCACAAAAAAAAGCAAAAATTGAGTTTTCATGGGTGTGTACATTTGTGAAATTCATCCAACTTTATACATAATGTCTGTATGTTTTATTGTCTATAGCCTATATATTAATTTTAGAAAAACACACAGAAATGAAAACACCTGAAAAAAAAGTTGCTTGACCAAAAGTGCCTAAAAATATACTACTCTTGGGCCCAAAGATTCCATATCTGGAAATTTATCCAAAGGAAATATTTTGAAATGGTCAAGGTATAGTAACTAGAAAAATGGGTTACAAACTAGTACATTTAAAAGGTCCAGGGACTTCCCTGGTGGTCCAGGGTTTGAGACTGTGCTTCCAAGGCAGGGATGCAAGTGGCTCGGGTTCAATTAAGATCCCACATGCTGCATGGTGTGGCAAAAAACAAAAAAACCCAAAACTTAAGGTCCCATTATTCTTAAATATATATACTTGTATATAATCTTTGTATACACACTGAGGTATCAACAGTGCTTATCTCTGCATGGTGGGAAAAGGGTGATTTTTTTTTCTTGCTTCTCTGATTATTTGACTTTTTTTCAATTAGTATATATTTCTTTTCTTAAAAAAAGGGTAATTGCACCAAACAGAATATCCTATGAGGGTTTTGTATGGGTTTCCCAAGGCGACTATAGCAAAAATTACCATAAAAGAGTGACTGAAAAAAATGCAAATTAATTTTCTTACATATCCAGAGGTCAGAAATCCAAAACGGGTGTCTTAGACTGGTCCCTCCAGAGGCTCCAGGAGAGCACCAACTCCTGCCTTTTCCAGCTTCTAGAGTGCTGCATCCCTGGCTCACAGCCCCTCCCTCCATCCTCACAGCCAGCAGAGCAGTATCTCCCATCTCTCTGCCTCTGACCCTCCCTCTCCCTCTTATAAGGACCCTGTGATGACACTGGGCCCCCGAGGAATCCAGGATCATTTCTCTTGTTAGAGGCCTTAACTTAATACCACCTGCGGATTTCCTTTACCACGTATGTAAGGGAGCATCTTCATAGGTTCCAGGCATTAGGATGCAGATGTCCCTGGGAGACCATTATCTTGCCCTCCACAGCTTGTAGGGATAAACCAGGCAATAAATAGTGTAGCTAGGAAGACTTTCCTGGTGATCCAAGGGTTAAAACTCCAAGCTTCCAATGCAAGGGTCGCAGGTTCAATCCTTGGTCAGGGAACTAAGATCCCACATGTTGTATGGCATGGGCAAAAAGAAAAAAAAATGCAGCTAAGATTCTGAAAAAGCTGATGTGATTTCAGGCCACATTAATAGAGGTCTAGCATTCAGGTCAAGGGAGATGGTGGGTCTTACCAAAACATTCCAGGGATGAGACAATGATGCTGAAAAGAGATAGAGAGCCATCTCCCACAAGGAAAAGACATATAGACAACAACCAGGTCTGGTTCACAGAAGTCTGTATGGCTTATGGGTGGAAGGTGAAATTGATTTTGGGGTCTTCCAAGGGAGGGATGGAGGTGTGAATGTCAGACATGGTTCCGGTCCTATCTGAGTTCCTCTCACTGCCTGGCATACAGCACTGGGCTCAGGCAATGGGTGATACACTTTACCCCTGGGGGCTGGATGAGCACAATATCAAGAGAACCCCTTGGAAGCCTTGTGGGGGTCTTTCCACCAGACTCATTGGGTCAAGTGCTGACAGAGCTGCTGAGGCCTAAATCAGAGAATCCAGAGCAAACTTCAATTTCTAAAACTGTGCAGGTGTTTGCACCCCTGTGTTCATCACAGCAATCCACAGCAGTCGAGTAGACGTATGATGAATAAACAAACTGGGGTACATCCACACAGTGGAATATTACTCAGCTGTAAAAAGGAAGGACCCCCAAGGTCGTGATGCTCAGTGAGAGAAGTCAGACACAGAAGGGTGAATAGTATCTGATTCCACTCACAGAAGGTCGCTAAAGAAATCAAATCCTTAGAGACAGAAGGTAAGATGGGGAGGGGACAGGATCTAGGGGAGGGGGATGGAGAGTCAGTGTTTCATCGGGACCGAGATTCAGTTTGGGAAGATGAGAAAGTTCTGGAGATGTTTGCCTAACAGTGTGAACGTACTGAATGCCACTGAGTTGTGCACTTAAAAATGGTTAAGATAGTAACTTTCGTGTATAACTTAATACAGTGAAAAAATCCGGGTCTGTTTAAAAAAAAAAAGACTAAAAAAATAAAACCAGAAGAAACTATTTTGGGGCCCAACTTAAGAGAGTCCAGCCGTTTTATTTTGGCAAGTGATAACATTGGAAAGAAAAGAACCTGAGAGCCACCAGCCGCAAATGCAGAGACAAATGGCTCCTAGCTCGGCTTCTGGAGACTTCCAGCCCTGCCGTGACCACTCACAGGCACATCTCTGGGTTTGTGGGCAGGGATTTTGCCTGTCCCCGGTGCCCCAAAGACCCGGAACTGGTACCCCGGTTGCAGGGCAGGCCAGGTGAGCTGCCGGAAGCCCTTGGTTACTCGGTGGGTGGACGGTCGTCTCCTCCCACCTAGGCTCCTCCCAGGTCCCCAGGGCCCCTCCCAGATGAGCTAACATTTAACCAGCACACCCTGGGGTGGTCAAACCAGGTGTGCAAGTATCAAAATACTTCAGCAGCTGCATGCATGGCCCCCAGCATCACTGAGAAATGTTTCTAAGAAGCAGAGGGTGGGGTGACGGTGGTCCATGCTTTCCTGGGGGGCTAGGGAGCCTCACTTAAGAGATGGAAGTGGTGGTATGATCTGGCACTGCTCTCCCTCCGTCCCTCCCTCCATCCACCCACCCTTCAGGATTCCCGTCTGTGCAATGGGTCCTTCCAGCCGGAAGCTCCCAGTCTCCACCCAGCACAATAGTGCTGGTCTCCCAGACGCCCCCTCACTCCAGGCTGGGTGACAGCTCCCTGGGGCCTCCCAGGACCTCGAAGGAGTATTCCAAAGCCAGGGGCCAGCTTGCCTGCCTGCCTTTGGGGTCCACCCCAGAGCCCTGTCTCTGTCCCTCTTTCTGTAGCAGGGTTCCACGAGGGTATTTGCTTAGGGCAAGGGGGTCACATTGGTGGAGGACCAGGTATGTGTGATTTCCCCCACCCCTTGGGGACAACTGTGTTTGTCATATTGGAGGAGCTTCTGGCATGGAGCTGGTGGAGGCCAGGGGTGCCACTCAGAAGCCCCCCAGTAGCCAAGATGGCCCCAACCCAGAAAACAATTGGTCCCAAGCGTCCACAGTGACCAGGGGGCAGAAACACCAACCTGGATCTAACATGCCAGCTTGCTTCCTATGCGCTGCAGAGAAGGAAAACCACTGCACTGTGGCCTCAGCTTGACCAGTGGCCTGGTCCCAGCCCTGGAGCCGGCTCTCTACCCTCCCCCCCCTCCCCCCCTACTCCTCCAGCAAAGTCTCCTCCCCACCCCCACACTGTCTCCATGCGTGTCTCCAGCCTTGGCTTTTTATCTGTGCAAGGGGCCCGAGGCTGGATATTCAGTGCAGACGGTCTCCATGGGTCCGCTTCACCCGAGGGACCCCGAGTGAACCAGGCCAGTCCTGTCTCCACCCCCACCCAACCCAGGACCTTCTACAAGATGGCAAACCCCCCTCCCCAGGGGAGCCTGCAGAGTAGCAGGGGACCACAGCCAGGAAAGGCAGCAGGGGAGCCGAAGAGGAGAACGTGGCAGCCTTGCTGGTCGGCCAGACCTCCCCCTCGGATTTTTCTTTTTTTAAAATCACCGCAATTTAAGGAGCGGCTCCTCCCTCCATCCCGCGGCCCGCCACGTGGGCTGGCCGGAGGAGTCGCCCACTGGCCCGCCCGTCTGCTCTCTCCCTCCGCCAGCTTGGCGGCCAGGGAGTAGCTTCGGTTTCAGTTTGGTGTCACTGGTTTCACTTTCGGAGAGAGAAAGAAGAGAGACAGAGACAGAGAGGAGAAGAGGGAGACAGAGAGAGAGGGCAGCCGTATCAGGTGCCGGGGTGGGGGGCAGGGGTCAGCCTCTGCCCTGTCCTATCCCGCGCGCGGGGCCACCGCCTGCCTTGCAGCTCCCTCCCTGACCTTCCTCTGAAGGGTGGATTCTGAGAGTAAAGGTCAAGGGGTCAAGGGCAAGTTCCCACTACGACCTTGGGCTTCACAAGCCACCCTCTTATCCTGGACTCCTTCCCCGCACCATCCCACCCTCAGTCTCCAGTAAAAGTGGGGCTGGGGATCACCTCAGCCCCCATGGGGTGCTGGGAAGATCAAAGCCCTGCTGACCGCTGACCCAGGACAGTCTCACAACATCCCCTTAGGGAGGGGGTGGAGCATGGTCCCAGGCAGAACAGGATGTCTGCTGCCTTCACCCAGCAGGGACCCTTGGCCCAGAAAGCACCAGGAAGGAGGCTCCCTCCATGTGGCCAGAGTCGGGGATGGGCGGGGAGTCCCCTGGACTCACCTGCTGTGGCTTGGGGCTCCTGCTCTGGCAGAAGTGTCTGGAGACCCAGTTGCTCCACTGGCTTTCCAGTAGGCCTGCCTGTCTCTGGACAATGGTGTGCCCTTGTCCCCCTCACCACTGCTGTTCTTCCTGCAGGGTAGGGGGTCCACAGCTGACCTCTGGGCCACATATCCACTGCCTTCTGGGCTGGGCTGAGAGCCCTGGATGGCAGGACCTGGGCCCAGTCTTCTCTCCCCAGAACCCTGTTCAGGGCCTGAAAAGGACTCCTCAGACTGGGTGAGAAGAGGCCAGGGAGAGTCACCTTGGGGATGTCAAGAACACAGCTCAGGGATTTCCCTGGTGGTTTAGTGGCTTGAGACTCCACATTCCCAATGCAGGGGGACTGGGTTCAGATCCCTGATCAGGAAACTAGATCCCATGGGCTGCAACCAAGACCCAGTGCAGTCAAATAAATAAATCAAAATAAATATTAAAAAAACAAACAAACAAACAAACAACTCAGCAAGATAGAATGTGTGTGGGAGCCATGGAGAGACAGTGGTTCGTTTTTGGTATAGCAGCTTTATTGAGATATAATTCACCTACCATACAGTTTACCCACTTAAAGTGTGCAATTCACTGGTTTTGAGGACATTCACTGTGTTGTGCAACGGTTCTATCTAATCTTAGAACACTCTCATCACCCCAAAAGGAAATCCCATTCTCATTAGCATCAACCCCATCCCCTCCCCCAACCCCTGACAACCAGGAACTCACTCTCGGTGTCTGTGGACCTGCCTGTTCTGGACGTTTCCCATCGGTGGAATCACACCCTGTGTGTCCTTCTGTGTCTGCCTCTCTCATTGAGCATTGTGTTCTCAGGATCGGTCCACGTGGTGGCGAGTGTCAGGGCTTCTCTCCTATTCATGGTTGAGTGATGCTCCCAGGTGTGGAGGGACCACGTTTTGTGTATCCACTATGCACTGATGAACATTGGATGGTCTGCACTTCGGGCTGCTGTGAATGAGGGCAGGTGTTAAACCAAGTAGGTGTTGATTAGTGCATGTCAACCCACCATAACTGGTGTCTGGGAATCCTGAGTTTTCTGGGCGATTAGGGTGAGCACACTCTAAAAGACACAGAGACAAGGGGCACCCTCAAGGGCAAACCTGGCACCCAGACTCCCTGGGTCTCTGCTGGATGCTAGGGAAACCTCTTCCCCACCCCTACCCTGGCTGGTTCCACTGGGAACCCAGAACTTAAAAAGGGAGCGTTTGAGAACCTCCCAGAACCTCAGGGGCCGACACGGAGCAGCAGCAGGGCCGGCAGTCTGGGAACACCGGCCGGAAAACGGCCACTCCCTTTTAATGAGGAGAAGAGCTGGGCTGGGGGTGGGCAGGACGCGGCCGGGGAGGAGAGGGGCGGGGAGAGGAGAGGAGCGGCAGAAGGAGGGGGAGGGCGGAGGGGCGGGGAAGGGAGGGGGATGGAGAGGGAGGGAGGGGGAGGGAGGGGGAGGGGGAGGGAGGGCAGGGGCGGGCGGGGGCGGGGCTTCCTCAAAGGTCAGGTAGGCAGGCGGCTTCCTCGCACCTGTGCCTGGCTTCCCGCCTCTCTTTTGGCGGGCAGCCCCCAGCGCAGGGGAGGAGGAGGAGGAGGAGTGAGGGGAGTCACACAGGACCCCATTCCTGTCACTCCGGAGCCACTTCCTGCTCTTTAATGTGGGGGTAAAGAGGAGACAGCGCACCTCCGGGTTCACACATCACAGGGAGACCCCAGCCCTCTGTGTGGAGGCGGATCCCCCTCGCCCCGGCCTCTCCTCCAGCCCAGCTCTAGGTGTGGGGAGACCCCCCTCCCGCAGCGCTTCACGTGCTCACTGGGCACCTGTACAACATCTTTGGGGAGATAACCGCCTTTTTTAAAAAATGTAAATATTATTTTAGATGTAATCCCATAGAACGAACTATCGGTATGAATCAGGATTTTTTTTCTGGCCGCTCCAGCAGCTTCCCCGATGGCTCAGCGGTAAAAGAATTCGCCTGCAATGCAGGAGACGGGTTTGATCCCTGGGTGGGGAAGATCCCCTGGAGAAGGAAACGGCAACCCACTCTAGGCTGCTTGTCTGGAAAATTCCATGGACAGAGGAGCTTGGCGGACTACAGTCCATGGAGCCGCAAAGAATAAGACACAACTTAGTGACTGAGCACACACCCACGCACTTGGGATCTTAGTTCCCTGACCAGGAGTGGAACCCTGGTCCCCTGCACTGGAAGTGCCCAGTGTTAACCACTGGACTTCCAGCGAAGACCAGATACCAGCCTTTTTAATTGTGGTGATTCTTTTGGTTGCTAAGGTATAAGGATTATTTTTTCTTTCTTTTGTTTTGTTAGTTAAGGATTCTTTATCTCTTTTGGCATAGACCCGTCTCCCCTACAGGATTTACAAACACTTTCTCCCACTCTGTGGGCTTTCTCTTCACTCTCCCAGTAGTGTCCTTTTTGGTGCACCCAAGTTTTAAATTTTGATCAAGTCCAAGTTCATTTATGTTTTCTTTTGCTGCTTGTGTAGTATGTGTCATGGTGAAGAATCTATTGCCAAGTTCAAGGCCATGAAGATGGGAGATGGGAAGGTCAAGGGGCAGTTTTGCTGAGGGTTTTATGTGACTTGGGCATCTGTCGGTCCTTGGCAGCAGGGCTGGAAAGGGTGCCTGAAGCTTAAGCAGCAGTTGGGAGTGGGGAGAGGAGGAATGGGAGAGGAATTCCAGAACAGGGAACAGCAGGTGCAAAGACAGGGAGCCAAGAGTGAGTGAAAGACTTGCACTGCCTTTTCCCTTCCCTCCCCGCTCCCTCTCCTTCCTCCCCCACCCTCCTGCCTCCCCCCATCTCTTCCCGCCCCCTCCCTCCCCATCCCCCTTCCTTCTCCCCTCCTTCTTCCCCTCCCACCCCTCCTCCCTGACTCTGACCCCTGGGCAGCCCCTACCCCTGTACACTGGTCCCTCACAGGCATCAGGGTGGGGATGCTGATGTGGCTGCCCTTGAAATCTCATTGGTCCCCACTGCAAAATCCAACGCTGTTAAGGAAGAAAGGAGATGGGTGTGCAGGCAGGGGAGAGGGCAGTGGGCTGACCCTGTGCATGAACTTGTAGATGAGAGTGGTGGTGGGGAGCACCCCAGCCACAGGGGAGGATTATGGGGGCTCCAAGAAGGCAGAGAGGCCTCCTCAGAAGACACCCACAGGGACTTCTCTAGTGGTCCAGTGGCTAAGACTCTGAGCTCCCAATGCAGGGGACCCAGGTTCAATCCCCGGTCAGGGAACTAGACCCCACATGCCCCAACTAAGACCCAACACAGCCAAATAAATAAATAAAAATAAATATTAAAAAAAAAAAAAGGACTGCAGTGCTACGCTGGTGCCTGGAGGTGGGTGTGGTCTTCTGGGAGGAAGAGGGGACAGGACGTAAGGGGCCTCCACCTGAGGCAGACCACCAGGACAAGGATATTTGTGGTGTGACTGGTCTGGATCCCCAGGAAGGTTTTGGGGGGGTGGTCTCTGGTCCAAGGCCTCGCCCTGCACTGTGGGCCCAGCTCTCTCTGTGACTTTTTCTTTTTTAAAAATATTTATTTGGCTACACAGAGTGTTAGTGGTGGCATTCAGGATTTTTAGTCGTGATATGTGGGATCTAGTTCCCTGACCAGGGATGGAACCCAATCCCCCTGCATTGGGAGCATGCAGTCTTAGCCCCTGGACCACCAGGGAAGTTCCAAAGTTTCAGTTTCGTAGCCAGATATCCCAGTTACCTGGCTCCCTACTTGGCCACCACCTGGTCCCACACCCAAGGCCAGTGGAGTTTGAAATGAAGACAGGCTTCTGTTCACCTGGTAGGCAGCCAACATCCTAGTCTTTGTGACCTCCGCCACCCTACCTGCCACCTCCAGAATTAAACAGTCCATAGGAGGCATGGTGAAGGCAGATCTGACCCCCTTCTGAGCTGAGGTCCCCTTCTGGGCCCATTAGGAGTGGCCATTGCTCTGCTGGATGTGGTGAAAGATTTTGCACCCTATCCCATGGACAGAGGAGCCGGATGTGCTACGGTTCATAGGGTCACAAAGAGTCAAACATGACTGAAGTGACTTAGCACGCACCCATCACCATGCTCTTGGTCACACGGGTTCTCCTGTCAGGTGATGCCCGCTCTGTGCCCCCCAAGGACTCTCAACATTGACACCCAGTCCATGGCCTTCTGCTTAGCGCTGCCCTAATGCTGTGAGCTCATTCCAGCACGCGGGGCGTGGAGGTGTGGGGAGGGTCAGCATCTGTCTGGGAAAGCCAGAGCCTCTGGACGGGTCCCAGGTCACCAGGGCTCAGGGAGGGAAGCAGGGGGTGGGGGGGCGGGGTTATCTGTTCTGAGCAACTCATGGGGTGTGGCCAGGGTGAAGGCGAAGGGGATTCGAGATGTTCAGGAGAGGGTCTGCTTCCTTCTTGGGGGGACGGGGGTCAGCAGTAGTCATCTCATTTAGTCCACAGTGATGACCCCCTCTTTCAGAGGGTGTGTCCTCCCCAGGGGTGGGCTCAGGGGAGGGATGGGGGCGGGGAGGAGACACAGCTGCGGGCCTCGGTCCCTTCCTCACCTGGGGCCTCTCTGATTCTCCAGGTGCTTCTCCACCAGCCTCCCTGAGTCCCCAGGGAAGGCTGGGCAGAAACCTGAGCCTCGGTTCAGGCTGCCATGGGGCCCGGCCTCTCCCTCTACCCTTCTTCCTCCTCCAGAGCCACCTTGTCTTTACCACGGGGACTGCAAACCGGTCCTCCACCCACCTGGCCTGTGGTTCTGAGGTGTGGCCTCCAGCCCCGGGGAGGCCCCAGGGCCTGCACACCTGGTCAACTGGGAGCTGCAGCCCCAGGGGAGGCGGGGCGAGGCCCGCAGGCCCCTGCTGGTTTCGTTTTGAGGCGGTCCCTTCCCCTTCCTCACTCCCACTCCGCCCACCCGACACCCGCCTCCCCCCACTTTCTGGGAAACCCAGTGGCAGCTTCTTCTGAACTGAACTCTGTTAACCCAGACTCCACGAAGTTCCGCCTCCTGGGACCAGAGGCTTCCTGCTCCCACAGACCTCTAAGCCCCGGGCGCAGCTGAGCGCCCTTCTGACTGTCCACCTTCCAGAAGGTTCTGGAACCTTCCTGCCACATAATGTCTCCAGCTCTGGACACAGGACACCTGTAGCTTCAGGCAGGGCTGCCCCGGACATAGAAGACCCAGAGTCTGACCTCCACTGCTACGGGACTGTGCCCTCCTACACCACCGGATTCCGGGAGGGGAGTGGGCCTAAACCAGCTTCCTCCCTCCGCTGCGGATGCCAGGCCGGGTTACTCTGCAAGGCCCCTTGTGGGCACAATAGGGGTGAAACAGCATCCCTGGCCCCACCCACTGGATGCCAGGAGCTCCCCACCCCCCTGTCGTGATGTTCACAGGTGTCCCCAGACACCAGTGTCCTCTGGATTAAGGAGGCAAGACTGTCCCCACTGAGACCCAGCTGGGAGAGGACGGAGCTGTCTCTGGCCACATGTGGCTTCAAGAGCTGGAGATGCAGGACATCGGAATTCAGATGCACCATGAGGGCAAAACATACAGCACTGCAGACTCTGTACCTTCTTCCCCCCAACAAAAAAAGCAATAGACCGGACTAGTATTTCATGTTGATTGTGAAGTGGAATCCTAATATTTGGCTATAATGGGTTAAATAAAACACATCATCAAATTACCTTCACATGTTTCTTTTTCTCATTTTAAACGTGATCGGTGAGGAAATTTAAGTTTTGCTTGCAGTTGAATGACGCACATGTGTCCTGGTGATATTGGCAGGCACAGGGGCACAGAGCCACCTGGAACCTGCCGGCCGGGTCTATGCACCTTTTCCCTTCCATTTTCCTCCTGCCCCACCCCTAGGCTTCCCTGGTGGCTCAGGTGGTAAAAATCCACTTGCAATGGGGGAGACCTGGGTTTGATCCCTGAGTTGGGTAGATTCCCCTAGAGAAGGGAATGGCTACCCACGCCAGTACTCTGGCCTGGAGAATTCCATGGACAGAGAAGCCTGGCAGTCTATGGGGTCGAAGAGTCAAGACACGACTGAACGACTTTCACACCACCCCTGGAATGCCTTTAATACTCAGAGAAGGGAGCGCAAAGTTCCCAGGGCAAGGGCCGGTCCCACCTGAGAATTCCACTGGTGGAAGCCAACAGGCATTCAGCCATGACCCTAAGCTTTTTAGATGGCTCCTGCCCCACGGCTGGGGTTGATGGGAGAAGCCTGAACTGAGCCATCTTTTCTGGCTTCTCACTTATTCCAAGGTCATCTGTGAGCTGCTCAGGGCTCAGAACCATGCGGGGACGGAGCCTGCTCTCTCTGGGGACACAGGGGACAACACACATGGTCTTGCAGTGCTGTTGCTTTTCAGTTGCTCAGTTATGTCCAACTCTTCGCGACCCCATTGACTGCAGCACGCCAGGCTTCCCTGTCCTTCACTATCTCCCAGAGTTTGCTCAAACTCATGTCCATCGAGCCGCTGATGCCATCCAACCATCTCATCCTCTGTCGCCCCTTTCTCCACTTGCCCTCAATCTTCCCCAGCATCAGTGTCTTTTCCAATGAGTTGGCTCTTCGTATCAGGTGGCCAAAGTATTGGAGCTTCAGCTTCAGCATCAGTCCTTCCCAGTGCTGTTTAATATGAGAACTTCGACTTGAAGAGAAACTTGCATCAACAAGATGCTGGGTGTCTTCTTCCAAACCAAGTACACACACACACAAAAACAAAAACAAAAAAGGCCCCAAAACCCCCAAAAGTGAAGAAAACTCAAAACCCGAGTGAGAAAACACCCAACAGGTGAGATTCTGAAACTCTTGGATTCATTTCCTGATTGATGTGCGGTCAGAGGGGTGCTGGGGGTTCCTGCAGCCCTGGACATGGCAGTTATGTCATCTCATGCCCTTGGCCATTTCAGGGTTTAAGGAACAGCCATGAGGAACCTTGCCACAGAACACAGTCTTTCACAAGAAGCTTGGGATGGGCCTGGGAGTACCTGGCAGCCTGACTCTGCCTTCTGCCTGGACCTCCACATGTCAGGAAACCCCCAAAGCAACAGAAGTTACACATTTCAGGGATAAGAGCCTGCCCCCTGGCAGGAGAGGACTTCCGCAGGACAGCGAACAGCATCCCTAGGCCTGTCTGTGGCCACCAGGTTGTGGGGAGCAGCCAGGGTTGGACCCCCACAAACTCGGGAGAGACGGGGTGTCAGAGCAGAGGGTGCCAGTCTAGGGACATTTGCAGGGGGCAGGATAGAGAGACCTTGGGCTGTTGAAAGTCACTTTCATCGTGGTGTCCAGGGCTCTGGTATGTTCCTCGATGAGCCTCGGAGTAGGAAAAGGGAGAAGCCACGCGTTGCTGGTCCTTTCCCTAGGGACCCTGGGGTCCTGGCGAAGTGACACAGCAGGCAGAGGCTGTGGGGAGCCGATGGGCTGGGGGAGGTGCCTGCTTTCAAATCCTCTCTGAGCTCCCTCACCAACCCTGGAGGCCTCACCCCCACCTACCCCAAATTCTCCAGCACCCCTAGGACCCCTGTCAACGGGGTCTCTTACTCCTTGCAAGTGGCCATCAGCTCTGTTAACAGAAAGCGGTCAGGCCTGAAGCCTGACTGTGTACAGGACTGGCCCGAAGATGGGCCTGTCTGTGACTGCCAGTGCTGGGCGCCCACGGGCCAAGATGCTGAGTCACAGTTCACCCGTTAGGTCCCCTTCCCCCTCTGAGGCTTCGGAAGGAGCTGGGGTGCCCACAGAGCCACACCTTTGCCACTTTTAGTTATCTTTTTTATTCTTTTCTAAATTAGGTGAGATTTCAGGGGCAACGATGAAGTGGCAGAAACCTGGTTGGAAGAGCTACCAACTTGTCTTCTCTTTGGTGACCACAGAGGGGGAAAAAAACACACAAGAGACTAGAAGGGTCTCCCAGAGAAGAAAAGGATCCAGCAGCTCCCACAAGGCTACATGCCCCCACCTTCTGCAGCCCCCTCCCCAGAAACGCAGGGCCAGCATGGCTCACCCCAGGCCCGTTGCCCTCGGAGAACCTTCCTCTGAAACTTATCACAGATAAATATCAACTTGTTTCAAGTCTTCAGGAAGTATTGGGGTTGGGGGGAGGCTCAGAGCTTCATCTTCGGAGAGCCTGGAGGAGGGGAAGCCTTAGAAGAGGCTCTGCCCTCCACCACTTCCTACCGCCTGACGGCTCAGAGGCGGCCTCCACCACCGAAGGTGGGACAGCCCTGAAGGTGGAAAGGCTCTCAGCTTCGAACCTCACACAAACCATGGCAGGGGGCCTGGTGGGCACCCCAATGGACACTGGGAGCCGGGACAACCTCACAGCTGCCGACTCATTTCTCATCAGTTGCGGCTGGACAGTTCAAGGCCCCAAGAGAGTGACGTGCCCCAGGTGGTCACTTCTGATTTGCTGGGAGAGTGGAGGTGACACAGAGCCGCCCGCCCACATCTGTCAGGCGGCAGGCGTGGGGGGAGTGGCCTTATCTGCACGATCTGCTGGGGTTTCAACCACACGACAGCTTGGAAACCCAAGGCTTCCTTTCTGCCGAGCCAGCGTCAGCTCAGGCTGCTGTCAGGAGAGTCTGCTCCTCGAAGCACAGGAGGGGACAGGAGGGTACCTCCCAGGGAGCAGGTCACGTTCTGCCAAGAACAGGCTGTGCGGCCAGAGGCAGGAGCAGCTTGGGGAGGGGACCCCACGACAGCCATCGGGGACCTGACTGTTCTTCTGGGCTGGGAGGACCACCTCCAAGGGGCAGACGCCAGGTGAGGGGCACACATCCACCCCAAGATGGCACCCCTTCTCTCTGGGGGCCGCTCCGAGGCCTCACAGCTTGGAAAGGAACAAAGCCAGCGCCCAAAGCCACCTCCATCTCCTGGGGGTTGGGCTGCCCTGGTGGAGGTGTCCACCCTAGCTGGACGGGGACTGAGACCCCAAGGACAAGGAACAAGAAGCACAACTGGCACACGTGCTTTTTCTTTCCCTGTTTTTTTTTTTTTCTTTAGACCTAAGGAAGCAGGATCTGAGAAGACAGCACAGCGGTATCGGCCTCCCTGGGTCTGAGGGCCACATGTGCATCCCCTCGGAGGGCATGGCAGGAGGGGCGGGTGGAGAGGCGAAGGCCTGGTGGCTGCAGCAGGACCACCGTCACACAGCGGTGCGTGTGGGCGTGCTGGGCTGGTTTAGCCGCAGTGTTTTACACAACCAGCCAGCAAAATCCACTTCTTCCACCTCGGACCGCTTGATGAAGGTGTGGTTCTGAAATGGAAGGAGTGGCCTGAGCAGTCTGGCTCTGGACGGATGGCTGGACCCCCACCCCAGGGCCAGCGATGTGGGACAGGGTCTCAGGCAAGGGGCAGGCCGCTCCGTGCCCCCTGGAGCCCAGGGTGACCCTCTGTGGGGCTCCCTGGGTGCTGCAGTGGGGTGTAGAGCAGCCTCCCTGGCCCCCCCGACCTGACGCTAGAAGCCTCCCAGTGTGACAACCACAGATGTCCCCAGGTGTGGCCCCGTGTCGTGGGGAGCAGGGCTGTCTGCATGAGGACAGCAAGTTCCCCGTGCTTCCTGTCCGGGTGGCAACCACCGGCCGAGGAGGCCCCTGAGCCTGGAAATAGGGCCTATGTGGCTGGGGAGCAGGATCGCACCTCCTCTGTCAGTTTAAGTGACCCTCACAGTCACCCTTCCCATTAGGAATTGCCAGAGGCTACTGGTTCAGAAGGGTGGGGGTCTATGCCCCCAAGCAACATCTGTCTCTTTCACCAGCTGGGGAGGCAAGACCACTCCCACCTTCCTAAAGGGGGCTCAGGCTTAGGTGAAAAAACCAAACCAAGGGACCAGGATCCCTGCAGTCAAGACAGCAGTCAGCCCCACCCAGTGCGTGGTGTCACCCAGGCAGAGACCTGGATGTGGGCCTGAACTGTGTGAACTGCACAGAGCTGGGTTGGGGGGAGACCATGAGAGTTTCAAAGTTTGTGCTGCTGTTCCCTTGGTCTGTAATGTTCCACCATGAACATGGACTTCTTTTGTCGTGCATACCCCAAACACATGTCACTGGACTCAATAAGGAGCTTCTAGAAAGAAGCAGGTTGATGCTGACCCTGCCCTACAAGGTGTGCCAGGCCAGGCTCACACTTGGGATCACAGCAGACTAACTACAGCCGGGACCCGCAGCTAGCAGGGGTGGGCTCAGACAGGGTACCTTTCTGGGGAAGGTGCTGGAGCAGGGGCCACAGCTGGGGAGAGAGCAACAAGACACGTCCCCAGAGGATCAGAACCATCCTGTGCAAAGGTCCTGAGGTGCAGAGCTGGAGGAAGGCTGGGGGGGGGGCCTGCAGGTGTGGGCAGGGCACAAAAGCCCACCAGGGGGCGTGGCTAGGTTATTCACACTTCCACATTGCAGCCACCCCAAGAGGCTGCTTCTCTCCCATGTGGACACCTAGAATGCCTGGAAGTGTTTTCTCTCTGAGACACAAAATGTATAAACAAGGGGCTGTCTGTCTTAGCATCAGGGGTGACTCAGATAGTCAGACCCGGTGATGGAGGAAGGCCTAATGTCGGCATTAGGCAGACGTGGGCAGAAGGTGCTGTGATGGCCACCTAAGGCTGGCAGGCAGCCCTGCTGGTAGAAGGTCAGTTCTGGTGACCACGTTGGTTTCCAAGGACATCGAGCAGTGTGGTTTACAGGAAGGCAGATACCCCCATGGTGCCCCCAACACCTCAGAGGCCAGTCATTCTGAGGCCTAGCCCTGGGCACACAGGCCCTTCTGTCCCGGGGGAGCTGGGAGGACCTCGGTTGGTCTGCATGGAACCCTCCAGTAAGCCAGGGAGACCCACATGGGTTCTGCAGCTCGCCCAGCCTCCACACGCCAGCCCACGTCATCAGAGCCCGCTCAGGTGTTCACTTGGGGCATGGAGGGCCTGCTAGGGACCCCTGAATCTTCAAAATCTGGGTGTCACTCACCATGAGCATCTTCAGGTCCGCTCGCTCAGCTGGGTTCTTAATTAGGCTGTGGGTCCCAGGAGGTGGGAGAGAGGAGAAGCGGGCAGTCAGTGCCGAGGGGAGGAGCCTGCATCCTTCTGCCCTTGGCCGCCTGGATCGTGGGGGTGAGGGGCCCCACTGCACCCTTCAGTGTGAGAGCAGGACGCCTGACCCGGGAGGGAAGGGTGAGGGCCTGGGGCCAGGACAAGAGGGAAAGGGACAGAGGGTGGGAAAGCCCCAGGCTGCTGCTCGCTCAGAGGCCCAGTAGCAACCGCAGCTAAACATCTAATAAAAAACCCTGAGCTCAGGAGTCCAAGTGTCAAAATGGATGTTTTTCCTTCAGAAAAGCAGAACTATGTAAAGGCAGTTGCTCAGGGCAGCTCAGGGCTGAGTGGCAGTTCTTTAAACTGACAGCCTCCCAGGGCACAGAGAGGTTTGCAGGGTGGTGGGGGATGGCAGCACCCACCGCCGCAGATCGGCTGCAGGACATGCAAGCCTGGGCTGCCACGTGTGCGTCTGAACACGCAGGGCACCCAGCAGACCGGCCCTCCAGGTCCACGGTCCACTGGCTTGAGGCCGCATCACCCACAGAGGGCAAAGAGGGCCACCTCTTTGAAACAGGCTTGGAAGGCTGACCTGGGAGCTGGGAGGTGATGGGCTTGAAGGGCCAGCAAACTGGGGTGCCTGCTGGCAGAAGGCAGGGCAGAAATTGTGTGTTTTCCAAAGATGCTGGTTTCACTAGGGGTAGTGGGGATGAGACTCAGCAGCTTTGGGAGGGGGACCGGTTCTCAGGTGAGCTCCAGTCCCACCAGATGCTGCCATCGTGCAGCATCCCCGAGGCCCTGGTGGTCACCCCAGGAAGCAGGCAGCCTGCTCCCCCCACCCACCCTATCTTACCATTTATTTACAAACTCCTGGAAGTCCTGGGTGAACACGCCGTTGGGCAGCTTGGGAGGAGGCTGAGGGACAGACCAGATGGGTGGGGGTCAGAGGTCAAGGATGGTTTGGGAATCAGGGGGAAAGACACCTCCTAGCCGTGTGGCCATGGGGACCCTCAGGACACCTCTCATGGAGGCAGAGGGCACCATCCCACTCCCTCCAGCAGCTCCCCTGGGAGCCCTGCTGCCTGCCCTGCCACCTGGGTCGGGCTCTTCCCAGGTTTTCTTTCAAGAGCTCTCGTGTTGGGATCACAACTTGTTCCGGAGAGAAGGAGAAGGGGCCATCTTGTCGGCCCCCTCTGGAAGTGCCTGGAGTGACCTGAGGGTCTGGATCTCAGGGAGGCAGCAGCTGTGGGGGTTTGGGCCTGAAAACTGGGGAAGCTCACCCCTCCACCTCCAAGGGAGGACATGCTAGCTGGGCCCGGGTGGCGCTGCTGGGTGCAGGAAGTGCTGTCACCAGAGCTACCCGCCCTGCTCTGTCATCACTGACCCTGCTCTGAGCTGCTCACCCTGAGAGCCAAGCCTGGGCCAAGCCCAGCCGCCCCAACGCCCCAGGGCTACCAGAAACCATGTCTGTCCCAGAGGGCCCAGGACAGTGATGCGGACATGCTGAGAGGGCCGGCTCTGGGGTCAGCTCCTGCTGGGCCCTGTGCCACTCCCCTCCTCATGCCATGATGTACCCGTCTGTACAGTGGGCAGCCACGCTGCCCTCTCATGGGCTGGGAGCTCCCTGAGGGGAGGGGGACACCTGAACCTTCTCTGAGGAAGTGGGAGGACTCACGACCTCACACACAGACATTAAGATGCTCAGAGAAGGAGGTGCAGGTGTCAGGGCGCCTGGGCCCCGGGACTTAGCCCCTGGGATCAGAGTGACAATTCTGGGTTCATCTCTATAAAGATAAGAAAACAGCCCTTTAGGGAGAGTAGGTCTATGAATCGCAGGTAGAAGTAAGGCCACACGTCTTCATACCTAGTAACAACATCCTATTGAAGACAATGGTCTCCATCTCTCCCTGCGGCCCCTCCCCCGCACACCCCACAGTTTACATGTCCAATTCTCTTCTTCTGGGGGGGACACCTTCCAACAGGAATAGCTTACTCCTGCTGGTGTGGAGAACCTGCCAGCGGGGCTCTGGGCACGCACCTCGTTCACGATGTAGTCCAGCAGCTCAAAGATTGCCATGGCCGGCCGGCTGTCCATCCCGTGACCTGCCCGGGGTAGAAATGAATTCGGGTGAGATGACAGGTGGCCACCGTGCTTCTGTCTGGCGTCAAGGCCTGAGTGTGTGGAACGCGAGGCTGACCACCCTCCTCCCACCTGGCCTGAACTAGAGGGCAGGCTCCCTGGCCCTGCTGCCCTCCTGGGAAAGGAATTTCTCTCCTGACCCTCTAGTGAATGAGAAAAAGGAAACAAACCCCAAACATGGAAACAAATAGGAAAGCTGGTTGACAAGGCATATATCTGGCATGGGGCTGCATCTGGGCTATCCCAAATCCAAACCCCTGCTCCCTGTGCAGGCAGGGCGTTTGGGGCGGGGGCGGGGGTGGGGGTGGGGGTGGGGGTGGCGGTGGCGGTGGGCGGGCAGCTGTGTGTATGACCTTGCCCAGACCTGCGGGCTCACAGTGGTGGCCGGCTGGGGTGGCTGACCCCTGTCCTAGACCCAGCTGGCCAGGCCTGCATTTGGCAGCTGGACTTTTGCCTTCTGTCCCCAGTCCTGAAATGGGCACTCGGGCTGGGACTGGGCTGGGGGAGGTGCCGGCAGGCGAATGGCCTGGCATAGCCCACTGCTCCTCCCTGCCTGGAAGGTCGGGGCACCATTTGGGAGTCAGGCAGGGAAAGAAGGGGCCACGGCCTGAGGACACAGGTTTGGGTGGGGGTTCTCCCCTCAGAGGAAGTTACAACAGCCCAGCAGTCTGGGCATGGCAGCAGGGAAACAGAGGGTCCGGGCTTGAAAATACTGTGAAAACCAACTGATGACACAAGTGTCTGTCCATGGTGAACAGATGCCACATAATGGAATATTATGTGACCATAAAAAAGGAGTGAGGGACCAACACTTGTGACGTGGACAGACCCTGAGAACACGATGCTCAATGAGAGAAGCAGACACAGGACGCACAGGGTGTGATTCCACTGATGGGAAACATCCAGAACAGGCCAATCCACAGAGACAGAGAGAGGGTTCCTGGTTGTCAGGGGAGGGCAGAGGGACAGGGGTTCCTTCTGAGGTGACGAGAATGTTCTGGACTCAGGTAAAGGTGGTGGTCGGACATCCTTGTGAAGGTACAGAAATCCACTGTTATGAGCCTGAATCGAGTGGATCCTATGCTATGTGAATTCTATCTCAATAAAGCTGCAGTCAACCAACTGCAGTCCACTGCATGGTCCTTTAGTCTCAAACTTAATTCAACTCTCTTCCGGTCACTTGACTTAAGAAAAATCACAGATCCCTAAGTGCTGTTGCCTAATTATACCATCTGAGCTGTGACCCTGACCCTGACCCTGAGCCAGCCCTCAACATGGTGCAAGCATCAGCCTGAATCTCACAGGTGGCTGGTCCAAGTATTGCGAGGCCTCTGGGGGACACCCTCTTCCCACCCACGCCGGGCTGTGCAACAGGGCTGAAGCCAACCAGCCACTGGAGGAGACCCTGAGTTGAGCTTCTTTCAATTTGCGCTCCCCGAAAGGCTGGGCCTGACACAGGTGGTGGGTGCGAGCCTGCTTGCTGGGCAACCCTTCGGCTTTTCTGTACGCTTGAACGTTCTCGTGATAAAATGTGGGAGAAACCAGCCCCCTACCCCACCCCCGCCTTGGCTGAGGACTGAGCCTCTCGACCCCGCCAGCTGGCAGCAACAGGTGCAGTGGCCCCAGATGGGAGGGTCTGGGGCACTTGCAGCACTGTCCCCAGAAGCCACAGGACCATCTGAGGACTGCTGACTGCAGGGAGCACGGCCCAGGGGGACAGGTGGCGCTGAGAGGGGCCCGTGGGGAGGCAGCTGCCATCCCCAGGCTCTGGGGCCCATCCAAGCTGGACACCCCAGCCTGGAGCCCTACCGCTGATGGGGCGTCCGGGGGGCCTCGGCCGCGGTGAGATGCTGGGAGGTTCTCCTTCCGCTCCATCGACCATGGGCCGGCCGAATATGGCCTCCAGCTCCTTGGCGTCCGGTGGGGGGATGGGGTACCTTCCGATGGACAGTTCCACCAGGGACAGGCCCATGCTCCAGATGTCTGACTGCACCGAGTAGTGGGTGCCTTGTAGCCGCTCTGGCTGCGGGGAGACAGGAAGAGACACCCCGAGGGTGACAAGGAGGGGCTGGCACCCTGGGGTTCCCCTGCACCCCTGTCCCGCTCTGGGATCCCTCCAGAGACCCAGCGACCGAAAGCAAGCCATTCCGTCTCCTCCCTCCACTCCATCCATCAGAGCTGACAGCAGCCCCCCACAGACCCACAGCCCACAGCTGGAGATTGCCCTGCCCAGGGACGTCCTGTTCTTAGGACAATCCCAAGACTGACTTCTCACAATTTGCTCTGAAAATCGCCTGGATGGCTACTAAAATAATGCAGGGCCAGTTGCTTGGCTCAGAACTTGACTGACTATTCTCCCCAACTGGACTCTTGCTAGCAGCAGAGAGGAGCTGGGCAGAGAGACAAAAACCTGAGTGAGAAAATGAAGGAGACTCGAAATTCAAAGGAAAGGAGAAACCCAGCAAAGACAGAAATGGCACAATGGGGAAGAGTAGGCTTCTGGAAAACCTGGAAAACAGGGAAAAGCTGACAGGGTGGGTGGCAGGGAGGACCGCAGAAGAACCCAGGGACACAGCGGGTCGAGAAAGGACTCACAGACATGTAGGACCGTGTCCCCACGAAGGAGTTGGCCATGGAGTCGATGAGCTGGCCGCTCACCCCAAAGTCACACAGCTTGATCTCCCCTCGGGAGTTAACGAGGATGTTGGACGGCTTCACATCTGGGGTCAGAGCCGGAAGTGAGGACACGCCGCCCCTCACCCCCCGCATGCCCCAAGGCCGGGATGCCCTCCCCTTACCTCGGTGCATGATCTGGTGTTTCTCCCGGAGGTACGCCAGGCCCCGCAGAACCTGCAGGGGAGCCGCAGGGCGTCAGAGGGACTGTCCCCAGGGCCAGGCCACAGTGGCCACGAGACAGTCACCACATCCTCGGGGTGGGAACAGTCACCCACCTCATCGACTCTCACAAAGCCCCCCGCCTGTGACGTGGGCAACACTCTCTCCTCATCTGAGGAGGGGCTGGGATCCCTGGGAGCTGAGACAAGGCCTGAGGCTATAAGTGTCTGGCCAGCCTCCTGCCCCGGAGGTCACCCCAGCCCCAGGGGCATCCTCTGTTAAGCCCTTTGCTGTTGGGACTGTGCTCAGGCTCCCCAGGCTGACAGGATGAAGGATAGAGAGGCTGTTTCACCGAGTTAGCGAGGCCACAGTCAACGATGACAGCACCATGGGACACCACGTGTCTGGGGTCACAGAGTCTCCTCCCCCCCTCCAAGGCCTGCATGGGCCAGGGAGCGTTACCCCCACTTCATGGGCCAAGGGACTTGGCCCATTCAGGCACGCAGCTGGTGGAGGCTGGCAATGGCACCTCTGCCTCTTTGAAGGTGGAGGCTGGCAATGGCACTTCTGCCACGCTGATGCCCACCACTGGCTTCCAGGGGCTCCTTGAAGCCTGGTCACCTAGAAGCGGGGAGGAGTGGTAATGGACCCCGAGAGCGCAGGGCCGGGCACGTGCTTGCACACTTACCGCAATGCTGACCTTGCCCAGGATCTCTTCGGGGATTCTCTTGGCTTCTTTCAACACCTGGTCCAGGGAGCCGCCATCCTAGGAACAGCACAGGGGAGAGGCAAGCCACTCTGAGCCTTTGCCAGGCCAGGGCCCTGGGACACCAGAGCAGCAGGCTGGAAAACAAATCACTTCCCAGGCTCCTGGCGAGCGGGTGCTCACTCGCATCTGCAGGGAAGAGGCCAGACCACAGCCAGAGGCGACCTGAGGGCCCAAGGCAGGGACTCCCACTGCTTCAGGGGCTCAAGAAGCGGAAAGGTTGCAACTGTGCTCCCAGGTGGCTGAGCTTCCTGGAACCCAGGCCCTGGCTGGACAACAGGACTCAACCTTCCCAAGGCTGCCAGGAAGCGGCAGGTGGAGTGGAGCCACAGAGGCCAGAGCTCCACGGGCTAGAGGTCGAGCTCACAGCCGGAGCACCAGAGAGTGTACCTGAGTGGACCTGCAGCTCTGGGGCCTGGGTCCCCTTCCAGCAAGCCGGCCATGGCTGCAGAAAGGGGAGCGAGACCACAGGGGTGCCAGCTGCAAGTGCCCAGCACAGAAGGGAGGCCAAGCCCATGGGTTCCCTCACTACTCCCTGGCTGAAGCCTCCCCAGCTCCACCAGGATGGCTGAGGAGCACAGGGGAAGGGGGAAGGGGAGCAAGCGACAGCCACTGCTCACTGTCCTGCTCCTGGGATGTCCAGCAAAAGACCTGACACAGGTCATCCTAGTCGGTTCCCCGACATAGGCGGGGACCCAAATCCACAAGCTAATGAGGAAATGACAGAAACCCAGTGTCTTGTGCAAGGTCTTGTGCAAACCTGGAGACCACAACTCCAGGGATCGCTGACCAGCCCACAGCACCTCCTGGACACGTGTAAGCCCCCCCATGGTGTTTGGGAGCCAGAACTGGACCTGGGGGATGCTGGGAGAGGTGGTCGAAATGGGAACTCGAGGCTGGGAGGATAGCCTGTTTTCTCTCGCCCCTGCTCCAGGGCCCCTGTGGCCACCTGCTGCCCCAGGAGGCCTCTCATTTCGCTGGGGGGGTGGGGAAAGAAGCCTGCAGCCTCGGGGACACCTGGTCCCCCTTCCTAGCACTCTCCCCCTACTGTGTCTGGTGAGAAGGGCTATGCTGAGAGTTCTGGAAAACCCCAGGCCCTCTGACACTTTGGGAATCCATGCAGGCTCTATGGACTTGCCCCAGACTGAGGGCGAGTGGCCGTGCACACGCCCACGGTGGGTGTGGCTGGAGAGGAACCCACGGGACCAGGCGGCCTGGTGCACCCAGCAGACAAGCTGCCAGCCAGCCCCATTCTACATGCTTGGTGAGATGGGAATTCCTTTTCTTCTCATTAAAAAAAAAACCTATTTATTGTTTATTTTTGCCTATGCTGGGTCTTCACTGCTACACTTGGGCTTTCTTTAGTTGCAGCAAGCAGGGGCTTTTCTTTGTTGCAGGGTGCAGGGCTTCTCATTGCGGTGGCTTCTCTTGTCGTGCAGCATGGGCTCTCAAGCACAGGCTCAATAGTTGTGGGGTACGGGCTCAGTTGCTCCATGGCATGTGGGATCTTCCCGAACTAGAGGTAGAACCCGTGTCCTCCCATACACGCAGGCGGACTCTTAACCACTGGACTGCCAGGGAAGCCCTTCTTCTCATTTTCTCAACCCTAAAGGAATGTTTAAAAAGGATCGTGGTCTCTGCTCTCTGACTTGGCTCCTCACACTCCTGATTTTCCGAAGTGCTGTGATACGTCTGTGGGATGGTGTTCAGGGCGAACATTCACGCGGAGGTAGGGGCAGGAGAGGCCCCAGGCTGGGGTCTCAAGGTGGCTCAGAGCACAGTGAGGTTCTTCTTCACCTCGCCCTCAACATCAGAAGGGACCATTCTCTGTGAGGGACCGTCCTGGGCGCTGTGGGCAGCGTCCCTGCCCCCCAGAAGCATCTCCCTGGCTGTGACAACCATGAAGGGCCCCCACGTCGCCCAGTGGAGAGCCCCTGGTACACAGCTGAGGAGACACCGGACAGGATGTGGTGTGAGAGGCCCCACAGCAAGGTCCCTCTGAGCCCGGGTCTTACTCCTTATGCATGACTGCGGGCTTTCAGTTTGCCTCTGTGTTCTCTGAGCATCCCAAAGCCCTCTGCTCATTGAGAAGGAGCACATGAATCCATCCTTCTTTTAGTACCATTTATTTTTAAGATTTTTTAAAATTTGGTTTTGGCTGCCCTGGGTCTTTGTTGCCATGTGAGAGCTTCTCACTGTGGCGGCTTCTCCTGGGGGCGGAACACAGGCTCTAAAGCTCGGGCTCAGTAGTTGTGGTGCACTGGCTTAGCTGCTCCAGGGTGTGTGGACTCTTTCTGGACCAGGGATTGAACCCATGTGCCCTGCACTAGCAGGTGGATTCTTAACCACTGCACGTCCAAAGAAACCTGATACATTCCTCTTAAAAATTCAAACGCAGATGAACTGCATCCTGATCTCCCAGCAATTCCACCAGCCTTCCCAAAGTGTGACTTATTTTCTTCCAGATTCTTCCATGCTCCTGCATACACATCCATGTGCACAGAGGAAGACCACGTTTTCAGCCTGTCTGTCTGTCCATTCATCTGTGGGTTCATACGATGCGCACTTTCCTCCTGGAGGACTGCTCCCCGGAGCGTATCTGTGGGTTTCGTTTAACCCCTGGAAAGTTGCCTGCTGCCATTCTTTACCTCCCTTTTGCTGAAGGACGCATCTGATTTTTCATTATTGTAGAAAAGGGACTGCATTCTTTGGTAGATTTGACTTTAGGCCAAGAAATACCAAGAGGTGCCTCTGAGTGGTCTGTCAGCTACTCCCTGGCTGCTGCGGCCCCGAGACACCACTGTCCATTGGTCCAGGCCCCTTGTTTCCCCCGGGAATGGGTCTGGGTGCTGGGGCAGCTGCCAATTCTGCTGTTTTCCGCACTGGCAGGTGAGTTTCTCCTTCTGGGCTGAATTGGGGCTGTTCATCACAGCCAGGGGGCTTTTCCCACAAGCTAGAGCTGGAAGCTCTCCAATGGGAGAGGAGAACCAATGCAGCAGGACGCTGCATACAGGTGAAACCTTGCCCCATCCTCTCCCCCTCAGACAGACACAGTGTGACATTCTTCCAGAGTCCCACAAAGGGAGGTGGGGGGACTGCAAGTGCCCCCTCACCACTAAGTGTGGGATCCCAAGGGCATGACTGGTTTGGGCTCTCTCACCGCTTCCTGTTGTCTTGCCCTTCCTTACACCCTCCCTGCCCAGAGCGCCCCTCCCTAAGGCTCAGCTCTGTGGGCCCTCACCTGTTAGCAGAAAGCAGGGTGCGTGGGCCACACTGGAGCCCATGTCTTGGAGTTTGTGTGTGATGTACGTGTCCACCATCCTCTTATGCGTGCTATGAAAGTGAACCAGAAGAGCCCAACCAGGAGCTTAAAGCACGAGCCCAGCAAGCGAAGAGAATCCAGCATCTCCCCAGCATCATGTGTGCTCCGGGAAGGAGCCTAACAGGAACCGATGCTTCATACCCACTGAGAGTGGAGGGGGAAGAGGAGGGGCGGGGCTGGGATGCTGCCTCTCCTCTGCTAGGAGAGAGGAGCCTCCTGACTCAGGATATCCAGGGAGCAGGGGTGGGTGTGGCTGAAGAGGAGGTAGGGGGACGTCCCTGGTGGTTTCACGGGGTCTTAAAGACCCCGTGCTTCCAAAGCGGGGAGTGCGGGTTCAATCCCTGGTCGGGGAACTAAGATCGCACGTGCCATGCCTGTGTGTTGTGGCCAAAAACATAGAGAGGAGGTGGGGGGGAAGGGAAGAAGGAGAGAGGTGGGGGTAGGAGTGGGGGGTCCATTACAATACAGCAGAGGCCCCCTCAGACCAGAGTGACTTCACATCCATTTCTTGCCCTGACTCTGCCTGACTCTCATCTGCAAGGAGGTGGCCAGGTGGGCGGGCAGATATGACTGCCTTCTCCCAGTGAGGAAGGGGCACCCATTGGGCACTGCCAGGTGGGGGCAAAGCAGCTGGGGGGGAAGCCTCCCTGCAGCTCACATGCATTCCTGGCGGGCTCTTGCTCAAATTCGTTTCCTGCCTTCATTACAAAACTATCAGAGAGGACAGTGGGCTGGAGGCTGGGCGTAACGGAAGCTGCCTGCTCAAAGCCGCACTGCATCCTGGTTTTGCAAGGGCCCCTGAGGGCCGGGGCCTGGACGGCTGGGCTCGGGCAGGGCTCTACCTGCTGAGGGCGGGTGGCAGAGGGCCGGCAGTGTTTCCTCCAGGGGCCTTCAGCTCTGACCACTTCTGCTTTCATGACATTCAATCCCACCCATCTCTGAGCCTTGAGACCAGAGTTCCTTAATGACGGGGCACATAGGAATTAGCCGTGGTTTAAAGGAGACAGGCGCCCACTCTCCACTGCAGAAGCCTGGTCCCCACGGGCCTGAGCTGGGGGTCCAGAGTTGTGTCCCCAGACCACGCACTCTGGCTAGAGGGCATGTGGGAAGGAGCAGTCAAGCGTTTCTTTGAGCAGCCCTCCCCAGGTGGGCCTGCTTAGGTTCACAGACTTTCCTGGTTTTTTTTGGCCGCACCACACAGCATGTGTGATCTTAGTTCCCTGACTGGGGATTGAACTCGTGTCCCCTGTAGCGGCTGCACAGAGTCTTGACCACTGGACCACCAGGTAAGTCCCAGGTGCAAGGACTTTCAACGTAGCATTATTCATAACGTGGCAGGGACTGGGAACAACCTCAGTGTCCAGTAACAGTGCTTCATAAATTACCGGATGGGTGCACATGGATGCCGAGATGACCAACGGAGGGAACAAGATGGGGCTGGCTCTGAGCCCACAGAGAGCAGTGTCTTCCATGGATCCGGGGAGAAGCAAAATTGAGAGGAGGCTATGTGGTGCTTAAGAAACGAAGGAAGCTATGTGCAATGTGTATACAGCTGCCCCGCCTCCCCACCTGCGCTAGGCCCCCCAGAACAGGCCAGGGCTCTAGGGGGGTGGGGGAAGGGGGTGGGCTCACCATGTGCTCCATGCAGATGCTGATCTCGCCGTCGCTGTAGAAGGCCCCGTAGAAGCCCACAATGTATGGGGAGTTGCACTCGTGCAGCACCTGTAGCTCTCGGATGATCTGGTTCCGGATGGCCGGCTTGATCTCCAGGTGGATCAGCTGTGGGGGAGAGGGCGGCGGAGTTAGGGCCCCACGGCTGAGGGGGCCAGAAAGGAGGGGTCATCCACCTACCTGGCCACCGAGGACGCACACCCAAGTGCAGACTTGAACGGGAATGTTCACAGAATCTGGCAGATGGGAGCAACCCATTCCCCCTGAATCAACTGAAGGAGGGACAGGCCGAGGATGCTGTCCCTCTATGTATGGGAGCATCACTCAGCCATGACGAGGAGAGAAGCCCCGACACTTGCTACCACATGGATGTGGCCTGAGAACATAACGCTAAGTGAGAGGAGCAGACACAGAAGGACACACAGGGTGTGATTACACTGATGGGAAACGTCCAGAACAGGCTGATCCTCAGACACAGAGAGTGGGTCTCTGGTTGCCAGGGACTGAGGGTGGGGCGGGGGAGTGACTGCTCATCGGGATGGAATGCATTTTGGGGTGATGAAAATGTTCTGAAATTGATGATGGTGATGGATGCACAGCTCCATGAATATACTAAAAATCACTGAGTTAAATACTGTAAAAGGGTCAATTTTATGGCAGGTGAATTACATCTTACTAAAGCTGTTTAAAAAAAGTATCATCAGAGGCAACACTGCCCATTTGGTTACAGGGGGAGCTCTGTGAATCAAGTCGTACAAAGTGTCAGCCTTTCCCAGGAGCAGACACTCCTGTTCAATGGGGCAATTGCTTCACCGATGCCCCTCATCGGGGTGGGTTCCCCTTCCCCTTCCCCTGCCAGCCGAGAGACCACAGAGAGCCTTCCGCTGCCCCCCTGGGAGCCTGGCTGCCTTTCCCCTTGAGTCCAAGTCGACAGAAAGGATTGTCACCAAATTCATCATGATACCAGGAAAGACGAGGAAGGAAAGGACCACCTAGAGAGATGCAGAAGACAGCTGACAAAGGGCCCAGAGCAACACCCAGCTACAAACCCCAAGGAAGCCAAGATGCCTGGTGGGAGAGAGCCAGGCTGTGGATCCTTGACTTGGCTGCTCAGAGTCCCAGGTGCTCCAGACATCGCGATATAAGAAAAGGGTATAATTCCCACCCACCCCTGTCAGAGAGACAGAGCCAGAGCCCAGGTATTTGAAAGTGACCAATTCAACAGACATTTCTGTGGAGTTGGTTACACGCAGGGCCAGTGATGAGCAGACAGCAGAGAAGGTCCTGCTTGGAGGGGACATGCCACCGGGAATGGGCGAGACACAGGCAGAGCAACCCCAGGTGGTAGAGGTGCTGATGGAGGAATCACAGACAGGTGCCCCAGGATTCCGATGATTCTGAGGCCAGGCCTCAAAGGATGGGGGGACTCGGCCAGATGGACAAGGGGTGGTGCGGGAGCCAGGTGGAAGGACAGAGAGCTGCCTGTTGGAGGGGTGTGGGCCGAGTTCAGGGGGCACAGTGTATGTGCGGGACCCACACGAATGCCCCTCAAAACCTGGAGAACTGTGGAAGACTCTGGCAACACAGTGCCTGGAGCCCACAAGGCCCCCAGGCAAAACCTCCCACCCCTACTTGAAGGTTGCCTGCAGAGCCCAGCTCTGGTCACAGGGCCTCGGACAGTGTGCCTCCCCACAGCCACCCCCAGCAGGATGGCTCTCTCTTGGGAGGGGACACCCAGCACGTGTCCACAGACCAGGTCAACTGCAAAGAACAGACCCAAGAGGATTCAAGCCCAAGCCAGACACTGACCAGCTCAGCCTCAGGTTCTCTGTAGAACAGAGCTGCTGGTCTACAGGCACGAGAATGCACGCTGAGGTTTTGTGCCAGCTTTGACTCAGGGCCATCACTCCAAAGAAGGTGGCCAGTGTTGGGACGTGACCTTGAGTAGGCCTGTAACTTCCGTTCTTAAAGCCAGAGGGGCAGAGGGGAGGGACACACATAGAGGCTGAACACACATTCCTTTGCTGGGAGCACAGGAAGTCAGGAGAGCCTTGTGGGCACAACACACTCCGAGTCCATCAGGACACGAGCCTGGGGCTCTCACAAGGATGCAGGAGGAGTCGCGATGCCATGCTGGAGTCCAGAGAACATTTGGAGACCAGCTCCCTTGGGTCTTGTGAGACTGGCTTCACTGCTAGTTTGGGACTGGTCAGGATAATGCCCTGCCCATCAGAGGGCCAGGAGGGACTGCAGCCCACAGCAGGATCCCTGCTGATCCTGCTGGCCAGCCCCACCTTCACCCTCACACCTGGGCCATCTGATAAGCTCACACCCTTGGAATGCATGGAATTCAGACTCAGCTTCCTGGGAACTCGGAATTCCACCCAGGGTAGTGGAGGAAGGAGGTCATTGAGCCTCAAAAACCAGTGTGTCATGTCCATTTCCCCACCTGTGTCCTTGGCTGGATACCGGCAAACAGGCCTTTGGGGTGAACTGGCCCTCGAGGAGCTCTGGACCCCCATAGACCGGTTGAGGGCTTCAGGGCCACTGGGGAAGGTCTCCCTGAACTGTGTGACCCTGGGAGCGCGGCTGCACAGGCCACAGGAAACCAGAGGAGATCACGCCTGACGCAGAACAAAATCTGAGACCCATTCCCCTCAGTTTTTGGACCCTTCTTTTTTTTCTTTCTTTTTTTGGAGTCAGTTTCCCAACGAGGGATCAAACTCTGGCCCTGGCAGTGAAAGTGCCAAGTCCTAACCACTGGACTGCTAGGGGAAGTCCCTTCCCTTCCCTCCCCACCAAAGATTTTATTTTCATAGGATTATAGAAGCTCAGGAAAGTTGCAAAAAGAGCAAAGAGAGTCTGTGACTGAGGCAGGAGTCAAAGCTGGGGTACACACATACGAGGGGCAGGGCTACTAGCTAGACTACACCTGCCCGCCTCTCCAACTTTAAACTCTGAAGCCCCACTTCACAGGCTTTCAGGAAGCTGTAGACAAACTCTCAGAGATCCGTGGTTAAATAAGTCAGGTTATCTACCACCCAGAAGAGTCCTGGACAGCCTGAAGACCCTTCTGACCCTGAGGAGCATTCTGAGTCCAAGTCCCTCCCACCTCCCACTGCTGTCTGAATTTCATGGCTGCCCTTCTGCTCCCCGGAGCTGGGGGGTGCTTCGGGCAGAGCAGGGATTTCTGGGGCTGCTCTGGTTTGGAAAAGGTGGCCTGCGGAAAGCAGACAGAAATAGAAAACAAGGGGCTGTACATTTCATGAGGGAGGGGCTTGGCAGGCAGAGGGACAGCCAAGTGACAGACCCCAGCGGAAGCCCCAAGTGCAGTCTCCCAGGAAAGGCAGGCCCTGTGCAGATCCCCCATCACCAGGGTCAGCTGTCCAAGAATGCGATTCAGAAACCATGGGGTCAGGATGGTGGGATACAAAGAGGGGGCTTTCTACGTCTGAAGGAAGACGATTGTATGAACTGAGTCACACGTCAACACGATGGCCCTGGGGACGTGTGCAGGAGCCACTGTCCCCCGGTAGGGACCTCCTCCTGTCCCCCACCCCCAATGTCTCTCAGGGACCCTCCCCCACAGACCAGCAGGGCAGCCGCACAGCAGCCCCGATGAGGGACGTCTCAGCATCAGGGTCTGCACTGAACAGGGAGGTGACGGTCACTTCACATGACCCTGTGGTAAGGCCACGGCACCCAGTTGTTGGGTTAGGCACCCACCTAGACGTCACTGTGGAGGTATTTTTAGATGTGATTTAACAAGGGAATCATCAGACTCTGAAGAAAGCAGGTGACCCTCTAAGTGGTGGGCCTTATCCAATCAGGTGAAGGCCTTCCAAGAAGGGATGGGATCCACCTCCAGCTTCAGCTCTTCCCTGGGTCTGCAGCCCACAGGCTTGCCCCGCCGACTTCAGACCTGCCAGCCCTTATGACTGCCTGAGCCAGTGTCCACTCTTCCCCCCACACCCCCAGTGGTTCCCTCTCTCTGGAGAACACTGGCTAATACGCGTCGTTCGGACCCCATCCCCTAAAGGTGACTGTTGCTCCCAGCAGCTGGTCTTGGTGCGCAGGGCTTTCTTCTGGCTCTGATGTCAGGGGGCGGCCAGCTCTAAGGGCACCCAACTCTACTCTCTTCCATCTTGCTCCTTTCTCAAGCCAGTCCATTCCTGTGAATCTGAATTGCAGCCACGGGTGGGAAGGGAGAGGGCAGTCTTAGAGGAGGAGCTGCGTGAGGCAAGCCTGCATTGCCACAGTCTAACTAGAACCCAAGCTGGGGGGCGGGGCCTCTGAGCCCAGAAGCCAAGAAAGCAGATGCCTGCACCCTTCAACCTTCCCTCCCATCTCCAGGGAACCTGCCCGGACAACTGACCACCGGCGCCCACAGAGCACAGGGACAGAGTAGTTGCTCTACTGCCGGCTGTGGCTCACCTTTCTGGCCATGATGAGGCCCGAAGGTCTGTGCTGGACCTTGGTGACCACTCCGCCGTTGCCAGCTCCCAGCTCGGAGATCCGTTCGAAGTCATCGTCCTTGAGCTCGCCAACCTTGGCCTTTTGGGTGAGGAAGGCTTCCAACCGCTTCTTCTGCTGCTCGTCGAGCTCTAGCTCCTCTAGCTTCTTCTGGAGGTCCACCAGGTGTGCTCTGCAGAGACCCCGAGGGCAAGGGTGAGCGAGAGCGAGTGAGAGTGCGTGAGCCACCAGGAGATGACTCAGTCTAAGCCAGGGTCACCATGCCACCACTGCATCCTGGGCCCTGGGGTTTGGGGCAAGCAGGTGAATCAGACTTGACTCTTATGCTTCAAGAGCCTACCATCTGGTAGGAAAGACAGACAATCCACAGACACATAGCCGGCCTCCCCAAGAACCAGCCACCCCTCACCACATCATAAAGATTAGGAGATCTCGGGGATGAGCTGTAAGTCAATGGCTCTGACATCAGACCCAGGAGGCCTCTTTCCTGACAAAGGCTTGTACCACATGGGAAGAAGATGAAGGAACTATTGGGAGAAGCCCAGGGGTCAGGGAGTGGAAGTCCCCAGGATTTTTCATGAGGATGGAGGAGTAAACTGAGACTCTGAGTGGCCTCAGAGCAAAGAACCAGAATCTAGGGGAGGACAACAAGAAGTTGCTATACCCATGCCTCTAATTTAAATGGATTACGCACAGCCACTGGACAGGGAAAGACAGGGGCATAATTTATAAACAGTGTGGACAAATGCAGGGCATTCCGTTCCGCCAGCATGCACTTATTATATCCCAAGCATTACTGTAAACACTAGGCGTTTATACGCACACACATTCCTAGACCTGGTGATTAAAAACTAACCACATATACGGCACTTTATTGGGTGATTCAGGGAACTTTCAAAGGAAATGTTGACAGTATGCTATTTTCCCTGACTTGACTTTGAACCAAATCCTAGAGTTGAAGGCAGCTCCCTGTAACAGGCAGGTGGACGCCAGCTCAATGCTCAGTGCCCACGAGGACTAACTTGGGGCTGCCTGAAAGAAAAAGAACAGGGACTTCCCTGGTTGTCCAGGGGTTAAGAATCCGCCTTAAAATGCAGGGGACATGGGTTCAATCTCTGGACGGGGAACTAGGATCCCACACACCGTGGAGCAACTAAGCCTGCAGGCCACAACTAAAGATCCCACGTGCCACAACTAAGACGAGATGCAACCAAATTTTTTTTTTTTTAAGAAAAAGAACATAAGCTATGTGTGCAATTAAAAAATTTCTAGCCACATTAAAAAAAAATCAGGTGAAATGAACTAATCTGGAAAGCATATTATGCTTACAGCTCCCCTGAATTTGGACATGCCGTGTGTCAAGGGCTGGCATGGCAAGGGGCTCTAGCCAAACAGTGAGTGCAGCTCTAGAGAAGAAGGGGCCACTTCCAGTGGCCCCCCAGCCACCACTCCCCAGGGCATTTATACAATTTATTAATTTATTTAGTGGCCGCACTGTGCAGCACATGGGATCTTAGTTCCCCAACCAGGATCAAGCCTGTGTCCCCTGCAGTGGAAGCTCAGAGCCCTAACCACTGAGCATCCAGGGAAGTCTGTCTCCAGGGCATTTAGGCCAAAGCTGACCGCCCAGCTGGGGGAGACCTTGTAGGGGGGATTCAAGCAGGAGATAAAGGGGGAGACTGGAGTTCTGGCAGGAATCTTCCAATCCCCAAGGTCAATCATGACTTGCCTACAACTTAAAGAGATGTGAGCGAAAGGACACCCTGGAGCAAGATGACCTGCCGCTAGGTGATGTCAACCTGAGCTGGTAGCAAGAAGAGGTCACTGGGAGGTAGCTGCCACATCACGAGAAGCTACCAGAGCTTTAACCAGTTTGCTGAGTTCTCATGATCCTTCTGGGAGGCGAGTCTCTTGTAGACCCCAGCCCACACAGGAAGAAGAAGGCTCAGAGAGGGTCGGTAACCTGCCTGAGGATCACAGGCAAGGAAGTGGCGCAGGCTGGAGTGAATGACACCTGTATCCAGTCTGCCTGAAAAGCCCGGGCTCACAGGAGCGGCCGCCTGAGCCGGGACCTGGATAAAGGGGGAAGAAGGATGCAATGGACAGAGGAGGGGAGGCAAAGGAGTAAATGTTTGTGTCACGACTCCTCCACTGAAGGGCCGAAGAGGCAGGTTTTGTGGCCAGACCCTCAGACCCTGGAAAGTCTTTAGCCTGCCCAACAGACATCTAAAATGCATTCTGGAGTCAGCTGATTAATCCATTTTACATTTAATGGCAACTCCACTGTGGTTATTAAAAAACAAAACAACACCCTGGAATTCCAGTGGCCGGCTTCTTCTACTAGGGGAATTCTTGAAGGGATGGAAATCACAGACCACATTTTAAGAAAAAAAGAGAAAGCAACTATGATGAAGGATCTCTCTTGTAAGAATACGTGGATTTTTTTGGGGGGGTGGCGGAGCTGAGCCACACTGCTTGTGGGATCTTAGTTCCCCGACCAAGGATCGAACCTATGTCTCCTGCATTGGAAGCTCGGGGTCTTAACCACTGGACTGCCAGAAAAGTCCCTAAAATAAGCAAATTTTTTGAGAATCAGGAACGCATCCCCATACTGAGCTGCACCCTCGGGGACAGAGAAAGATGTGAACTCACACACATGTGCACCAAGGTGCTCCTCCTTCATTTGGTTACAGGGAGGCCAAGTCCCCTGAGAGGCACCAAACATGCTGTTCGCCCATCACCTCTGGGTTCTCATGGATCACACCATGCACCAGGCACACGGACCCCAGCCAGGGTTTCTAGGACCGTCCTGCTCCGGTCCAGCATGGAGAACCGAAGCGGGGAGGTCAGGGATGTGCTCTGGAGACAAGTCTGCTATCAGGTAACCCCAAAGGCCAAGGTTCTTTCTCTGTCCCCTTCTTTCCCCTCAAGTATTCCTGTCCCCCTCCGTGGCCTCAAACTACCACTACCACTTCTCCAGCCCCTCAAGGATTTGTTAATCCATTCAATTCAGAATCTCTCTGTTCATTTGCTTTCATGAGTCCCAGCAGGCCCCCTGACTTCTTTCTTGCTCCGAGTTCTCCCCACCTCTGGCCCTCCAAATCCCCCTCGCTCCCCACTTCTCCTGCCTCTCTGCCCCTGTCAGGACGCCTCACCACTCTCCCCAGGTTCAGCAGCTCCTCTCCCTACCAGCAAAATCTTCTCAGGCTCCCTTTCCCCCAAACTCCCTGAGACGCTCCCTCATCTCTCAGGCACCCTCTTTCCCTTTTCTTGGACCTCCCAACCCCATGCTCACTCCCAGGGACCCGGCCTGCCCCATCCTCTCCTTTCAGGGACCCCATGTGCCCTGTTCTTAGAATGCAAGGACCCCTTCCTTCCCTCTACATCACTACTCAGGGACTCCTCCCCCTTCCTGCGATTTCACTACTAGGAACCCCTGACCCATCCTCTCCCCTCAGGTGAGGATCACTACCATAGCTTCCACTCTGTAGGGCCTCATATCCCTGTCTTATCCCCGCAGAGACCGATTCACTATCAGACCATCATCTCCCAGCAAGAACCCTGTCCGAGCCCAATTTCACCATTCAGGGACCCCCTCCCGCCAATATCATACTCAGAGTCCCTCATCTCTCCTCTCCTCTCCAGGGACCCCTCCTCCGATCTTGCTACCTGGGCCCTCTCCCCTTCTTTCAGGGACTCCCCCTTCCCAGATCTCGCTACTCGGGGCCTCTCCCCTCTTTTCTCTTCGACCCCGTCCCCAGACCTAGCGACTCTGGGACACCCCCCCACACACACATCCTGTCCTCTCCCCGGCCCCGGCCCGGCCCACTCACTCGGAGGCGCCCTCGCTGGTGGGTGACGGGCCCTCGGCGATGGCGGGGTTGATGGTGAGCGCCGGCAGCACCGGCTTTCTCCGGGCCAGCATCGGGGCTCCGCGGGCCGGCGGCGGCGGCGCCTCTAGCCGGGGCCCATAGGGGGCGGGCCGGGAGTGGGCGGCACCGACGCGAGCCCGGGGCTGCGGCCGCGGCCTAGGCCGGCGCCGAGGCGACGAGGATGGACGGTGCTGCGAATCTGGGCCGAGGGGCCCCAAAGGTCTCTGGGGCTAAAGCCGCGGGATCGGGGCCGCCGCAGCCACCGAAGCCGGACAGGGGCTGACGCTGCAGCAGGAGCCCGGGAGGCAGAGGGAGGGGAAGGGGAGCTACGAGATCGCGGGCCGGCCTCTCGCGAGAGCCACCGCCTGGGAGAGGTACGCCGGGCCCCGCCCCTCGCCCCGACGCGTGCGCACCAACCTGAGGCTGCCTCCTCGACGGGAAAAGGGGCGGAGATTGATGCGAGACTGTGCCCGGAGCTTGCGCACTCACTCGCCTCCCCCACGAGCGAGTGCGCATGCGCCTGGGGCACCAGAAAGGGGCGCAGGGGGAGGCCGGGCGAGAGAGAGGATCCCGTGGGCAGGTGTGCGTGGGGCAGAGGGCAGCTCCTCGGAACCTTGCGGTTTCTAGACTGGGACTGCGTGAGCCAGCAAAATCCTCAACAATTGTGGGACATTTAAGTTGTCAGAGTCAACTTAAGACTTTTTGCCAAGTATGAACATATCCTGTAAACTCATAATGTCAACTACCATCCTTCATGAAAGAGACGTCATTTTAAAACTTTTGTTGTTGTGAGTATACCTAATATAAAACTTAGTACTGGTAAGTGCATGGCTCAGTGGCATTAAGTACGTTCACACTGTTTTACAACCATCCCGGCAACCATCTCCAGAACTTTCTCAGTTTCCAAACTGAAACTTTGTCTCCATGAAACAGTGACTCCCCCAGACCTCCACTCTATAGTAACTGTCCTTTGTGGCTGGCTTATTTCACTCAGTGTAGTATCCTCAAGGTCCGTCTATATCCTCAAGGTCCATCTACGTTCTCGCATGTGTCAGAATTTCTTTCCTTTTTAAGGCTGAATAGTGTTCCACTACATGGTTGGACCACATTTTGTTTCTCAGCTTATCCACTGATGGACTTTGGGGTGTGTCTCCCTTTTGGCTGTTGTGAATAGGGCTGCTATGGACAAGGGTGTACCAATACCTGTTGAAATTCCTGCCTGCAATTATTTTGGATATCTACTTAGAAGTGCAATTGTTGGATCATGTGGCGTTTCTACGTTTTAATTTTTTAAAAATATTTGGTTCATTGCAGCATGTGGGATCTTTAGCTCCATAATTAAATAAAAATTACATTATTATTATTATTAGCTGTGCTGTTAATTGCGGCATGTGGGATCTAGTTTCCTCACCAGGGATCAAACCCACGCCCCTTGCATTGGGGAAGGTGGAGTCTTAGCCACTGGACCACCAGGGAAATCCCTATGTTTAATTTTTTGAGGGATCATCATACTGTTTTCCACAATGGCTAAACCATTTTACAAGAAACGTAAGTTTAACACCAATTTTTTAAAAAAGAAGGCAGTACATGGGAGAGAATAAAAGACAGTCATTTAAATAGGAAAATGTTGACTTCCTGAAAAACTCACCACATTGCTTTTGGGGGTGGCTCACATCTCTGAGCACCTGTGCATGTTTCATGGTGGGGTGCATCTTCATGTGGAAAGAAATAGAGGGAGATTCAATCCACTTTTTCTAGGTCCAGCTCAGGTCCCCTGGTTCCCCTGGCTCAGTCTTGCCCACTTCCTGTCCGGCCACCCTGCAATCATTTTTTTTTTCATATTTATTTATTTATTTGGGTGCACCAGGTCTTGGTTGCGACATTTGGGATCTTCGATCGTCATTGAAGATGAGGGATATTTTTTTAAGTTGCAACATGAGATCTCTTACTCGTAGCATGTGGAATCTCCTTCCCTGACCAGGAATCAAACCTGGGACCCCTACATTGGGAGCGACCAGTCTTAGCCACTAGACCACCAAGGAAGTTCCTGCAGTCATTCTTTTAACAGTTAATTTGCAAGCCTTTTAAGTATTAGATCCCCATAGACACTAAGAGATACAATGTTTTTAAAAAATGGCTACATAATCTAAATAAACATAATTGCAAAATGTATCAATGCTTTAAAAATGCAAAGATATAACCATCGCTTTCCCCTGATGAAAACTGCTCCCAGACACACCTCCCCCTCCACTTCTCCAATCTGAGCCTTTTTCATTTTGCCTCTCACCATTCCCAGTCACTCACTCAAAATTCAGAATGCCCATCTAGCTTCAAAAAACACCATGACCTTTCCCAGATCTGGGCATTTCCAGCGTCCTTCTGTTCTGCAAAGTGATTTCTCTATCATTTTATTTTAGGCTATATAGTCTTTCTTTTATTGAGTTGTAACTTACATATAATAAACACACAGTTCTTGAATGTTCAATTCCTTAAGCTTTTACAATTATATACACCTGTGAAGCCATTCCCAGAAACAAGAAGCAGAACATTGTCCATTAGTCCAGCAAGTTTTCTCAGTGCCCTGTTCAGTTAATCCTCCTTGCCCCGAGCAGCAGTAGTGTGCTGGTAAATGTTTAACAGTGGGCTTATGAAATAGAAGAGGGTGGGGGGACAGAGAGAGAGAGAGAAAGGCTGGTTTTTAATTTGCAGTATTTGTCACTTTCTGTGGTGTATATATTTCCACCAAGACTAATTTCCAACTACCATGAAGTTGGAAAGGATGGTACTGGAAAGCACTTATGAGCCAGGACAAGCTGGCTGAACCCCCCCCCCACTCCCCCCCAGGCATCCTAGATTCTGATTTCTATCCCCAGAGATTAGTTTTGCCTGTTCTAGAGCTTTGTGAAAATAGAATTGTACAGTACATGCTCTTGTGTCCAACTTCTTTTGCTCAGCAAAATATTTTTGTTATTCATCTATGTGATTGCATGTAACAGTAATTTGTTTTTTCCCTTGCTGTATGATACTCCATCATGTGTATTTTGGGGACTGTCCTTCAGGTAGAACAATAAAGCAGTTCTTTTTTGTTTTTAATTGAAGTATAGTTGATTTACAATGATTCAGGTGTGCAGCAAAGTGATTTACAATATCTATATGTATATCACATATGAATCTATTTTCCATTTCAGGTTATTATAAGATATTGAATATATTTCCCTGTGCTATACATCTTTGTTGTTTATTTTATGTATAGTGGTGTATTTCTGTCAATCCCAAATTCCTAATTTATCTCCCCCCTTTTCCCTTTGGCAACCATAAGTTTGTTTAATACGTCTTTGTGTCTCTTTCTGTTTTGTAAAGTTCATTTTATCCTATTTTAGATTCCACAGATAAGTCATATCATGTGATATTTGTCTTTGTCTGACTTCACTTAGTATGATCATCTCTAGGTTCATCCATGTGGCTGCAAATGGCATTATTTCATTCTTTTTATGGCTGAGTTAAATTGGTTTTTGAGTAGGATCAAGGGATCAGACCTTTTCTAACTAGCAGAATTTTCTCCTCGATTCCTAGTTGGGGCCTCGGTGCACAAAAAATTCAATTCTCCCCATTTCTACCAGTTCCCTATTTCTTGGAATTCCCAATACACCTGCTTGTTTCTGGCATTTGGCTCTTGCTGTATTCTAATTCCCATCCCCTCTGTCTTGCTCTCCTTTCCCTTCTCATTATGAACATTTTGAAAGCAAGGAAGATGTTGCATTTGTCTCTCTCTCTCCCAGCCCAGCTCCTTGGACAGTGGAAGCTCAGAATATAGGCTACCTGAATGAAAGAAATGGATGCTTCTGTCCTCAGAAGACACATTTCCTGCCAATCACCTGATGCTCAGCCCTTGTCAGACAACATGAGCTTTTATTGTTGCAATTACAACAGACTCTCACCCTCCACCCCCTTCTCTATCTTGACCTGCTGAGGACATTTTGTTCTGTAACCTCACCCTCTTACCTATCTCTTTACTTCAGTTCCAATCACATCTTTCGTAATACATCTGTTCCTTGATCCTAGAGACTTGGGTCTCTCTGAAATCTCCCCTCCCCCATTCTGGAAATTAATTTCTAATAGCTTTGTTGATTCAATCCACAGTGACATTTATCTTGCTCAGGCACAATTTAGTATTAATATCACATGGGTACATGCTGCCTATCTCAGAATGCACCCTGAACTTTTATCTCTCTCACCTGGGCAATGGATTAACTGAAGGAACGGCTGACTTGACCCTTTTAAATACTGCAGTTGAGCTCTATCTAGATTACCTACAACCCAGCAAATTCTACCTCTAGGCACATGCCCTTGTGTAACCAGGGGACGCATATGCTAATGTTCTCCACTGAAGCTCCAGTGGCGCAATCGGTTAGTGTGTGGTACTTACACGGCAGTGCGAGCAGAACTAATGTTCTCCATGGCAAAAATCTAGAAGCAACACAAACAGCCATTGATGGAAAAACATGTTCCCGTATAGCCCCCAAAGAAATATTAGGCAACAGTAAATTCACCAATGCTGGGTTTCTCCGGTGGCTCAGTGGTAAAGAATCTGCCAGCTAATGCAGGAGACCTGGGTTCCATCTCTGGGTCTGGAAGTTCCCCTAGAGGAGGAAATGGCACCCCACTCCGGTATTCTTGCCTGGGAAGTCCCACGGACAGAGGAGCCTGGTGGGCTGCAGTACATGGGGTCGCAAAAGAGTCAGACACAGCTTAGCAGTGAAACAACAAAACTCACAAATGACAACAACAATGTAAAAAAGTCTTGGAAACAGAAAGTTACAGAAGACATTTTATGACACTGTTTTTATAAAATGAAGATGGCTAGAAACCTATCACCACTGGGGAAATGCAAATTAAAAACCACAGTGAGATACTACCATATGCTCGTTGTTGTTCAGTCATTCAGTTGTGTCTGACTCTTTCTGACCCCATGGACTGCAGTGTGCCAGGCTTCCTTGTCCTTCACCGTCTCCTGGAGCTTGCGCTTGTTAGAATGGCTAAAATAAAAAAGGCTGACAATACCAACTTCTGGTGAAGATGCAATTCACCTGGGACTTTCCTGCGTTGCTGGTGGGAATACAAAAATGGTCCAACCCCTCTGGAAAATGACTTGGCAGTTTCTTAGAAAGTTAAACACACATATGGCCCAGCAATCCCACTTCTGGGTGTTTACTCAAGAGAAAGGAATGCTCAGGTTCACACAAAAACCTGAATATGAATATTCATAAAAACTTGTTTTGTAGTAAGCCCCAAACTGGAAACTACCCAAAGGTCCTGCAGTGGGTGAACTGAGCAAGCAAACTGTGAATAGAATGAATTAAGAAAATGTGGATTAGAACTTCCTTGGTAGTCCAGTGGTTAAGAATCTGCCTGCCAATGCAGAGGACATGGGTTCGATTCTTGCTCTGGGAAGTTTCCCATTCTGAGGAGCAACTAAGCCTGTGTACCATAACTACTGAAGCCCTTGCACCCTAGAGCCCGTGCTTCACAGCAAGAGAGTAGCCCCTGCTTGCTGCAGATAGAGAAAGTCCTTGGGCAGCGGTGAAGACCCAGCGCAACCAAAAATAAGTAATAAATGAAGTCTAAAAAGAAAAGAAAATGAGGATTAGTTTCACACAATGGAATGCTACTCAATAACAAAAAGAAACATATTATAGGTACATGCAGGAACTTAGGTGAGTATCAAAGACATTACAGTCACCAAAAGAAGGCAGTCTCAAAAAGTAACATGGTGCACTGTTTCATTCATATGACATTCTTTTAAAATATTTATTTTATTAAAAATTTTTTTTAGCCGTGCTGGTTGCTAAATTTTTTTAGCCGTCTTGGTTGCTTCTCTGATTTTTCTCTAGTAGTGGCAAGCAGGGGCTACTCCCTAGCTGTGATGTGCAGGCTTCTCATTGCGGTGACTTCTCTTGTTGCAGAGCACAGGCTCCGGGCACATGGCCTCAGTAGTTGTGGTGCATGGGCTTAGTTGCTCTGTGGCATGTGGGATCCTCCTGGACCAAGGATTGAACCCCTGTCCCCTGCATTGGCAGGCGGATTCTTAACCACCAGGCCACCAGGAAAGTCCTGTGATTATTACTTATAAATTGTATCCTATACCTCCTTTATGTTGAAAACATTTATAATAAAGTTGTATATTATATAATACATGTATATTATATACATGTAATGTATGTTCAACATATAGAGAACCCCACAATGCATGTATGTTACACACATGTATGTATAGTCTACACATATAGATACCCACAATGCATATATGTTATTATATGTGTGACATATATTTGACATGTAGAGATGTCTATAATGCATGTATGTTATATATGTATTAGATACATGCATGCTTAATCACTTCAGTCATGTCCGACTCTTTGTGACCCCATGGACTGTGACCAGCCTTCTCTGTTCATGGGATTCTCCAGGCAAGAATACTGGAGGGGGTTGCCATGCCCTCCTCCAGGGAATCTTCCCGATACAGGAATTGAACCCATGACACCAGCATCTCCTGCATCACAGGTAGATTATTTACTGCTGAGCCACCAGGGAAGCCCCGTATCAGGTATACAGAGGTATCTAACTTCCCCTCCGAGAGAGCTGGTTGTTGAACACTGACCAGCACACTGTGGTTACATGTCGGCGAGTTGAGTTCTCTCCCCAGCAGCACGGTGCACGTTCATTCATCTAACATGTGCTGAATGTCCGCTCCCTGCCAGAAGTAAAGACCTACACCGGGAAATGTGGGTAGTCACGGATTACTCCATTCAGCAGAAATGTCTGTAATCCTGCCCTCCATCAACATCGCTCCAGATGCTTAACTACCCAGACGGAGGAAGGGGTGTGGGGTGGGGCAGGAACTCAGGAAGTAGCTAATATGTGCAGAAGCAGGGAGGTTCATCTCTGACATGCCATCCCTAGAGTTTCCTTCCTTTTCTTTCCTTTCTTTCCCTCCCTCCCTTCCTCCTTCTTTCTTTCTTCTTCTTTTCCATCTTCCTTTTTTCTTTATTTTTACCTCATTTTATTTTTTAAAAAATTTGTTTTTGGCTGTACTGTGTCTTTGTTGCCACGCATGGGCTTTCTCTAGCGTCACCGCAGGACTTACTGCAGTGGCTTCTCTTGTTGCAGAGCACGGACTGTAGGCACATGGGCTCACAGCTGTGGCTCATGGGCTTAATTGGCCCACAGCATGCGGGATCTTCCCAGGGCCTGGGATGGAAACTAGGTTCCCAGCAATGGCAGGATTCCTTAACCACTGAACTACCAGGGAGTCCTTCTTTTATTATATTAGTGTTTTTCTTGAGATATAATTGACATACAACATTATGTTAGTTTCAGGTGTACAACATAATGATTCGGTTTATGTAAATATATATTGAGAAGCGATCATCACAACAAGACTAGTTCACATCCATCACCATACACAGTTAACACACATCTTTTTTTTTTTTCCTTCTCATGATGAAAACTTTTAAGATCTCCTCTCTTTGCAACCTTCAAATATACAGCTCAGTGTTCCTACCTTCAGTCACCATCCTGTACGTGATGTCCTCAGGACTTATTTTATAACTACAAGTTTGTCCCTTTTTTTTTTTTTGGATAGTAAGTTTGTCCCTTTTGACCCACTTCACCCCTTTCTCTCACCCACTGCCCCTGGAGTTTTTTTTCTTTTTTAATGATATTGTACCATGTCCTGACCAATGGATGGTCAAGATGATATCTACTTTATAGCTGTGCAAAAAGAGTCCATGCAGATGGACAAGAATCAGGAGGGAACATAGAAAAGTGTGATTTGGGGCAGGAGTGTTAATAGGTGACATTTTATTTTTTGCCTTCCTAGTATTTACTTATTTCATAGCACTATTACTTAATAAGAAACAGATAGTATTGCCTTTTTAATTATTTTTTAAGTTATTTTAAAATAACTTATTTTTATTAAGGCATCATAAATGCAATGTAAAATGCACTCTATTTTTTTCTTTCTTTTTTCTTTTTTAAATTATGAAAGTTTGATAACACACTTACAGGAGACTTGGAGAGTACAGAACAAAGTTACATATGCCTGTGGGCTCAATTGCTTCAGTCATGTCCAACTCTTTGTGACCCCATGGACCATATCCCACCAGGCTTCTCTGTCCATAGTATTTCCCAGGCATGAAAACTGGAGTAGGTTACCATGCCCTTCTTCAGGGGATCTTCTCAACCCAGGGATCAAACCTGTGTCTCTTGGGTCTCCTGCATTGGCAAGTGGGTTCTTTACCACTAGTACCACCAAGGAAGCCATTTAAGTTACATAGTTTTACTTTATATTAAAATTATTTTTAAGTGGATAAATTGAGATCTTTAGTTGGAGTTTCAATATCAAACTCTCAAAAATTAGAATGAATATATAGAAAAGTAGAAAGATAGAGTAGACCTGAAAAGCACCATGAACCAATTCAACTCAATTACAATTTATACAATTTTCATACAACAGTAAAAATCCACTCTATTTTTAAAATGTATGGATCAGGGACTTCCCTGGTGGTACTGGATCGGGAAGATTCCTTGGAGAGGGGAATGGCAACCAACTCCAGTATTCTTGCCTGGAGAATTCCACAGGGAGAGGAGCCTGGCAGGGATCACAAAGAGTAGGACACAACTGAGAGACTAACATTACATTACTTTACCGGTGGTTAAGAGCTTCCACTGAAGGGGGCACTGGTTCGAGCCTTGGTTGGGGAACTAAGATCCTGTGGTGCAGCCAAAATAAATAAATAAGATTAAAATTTAAGTATACAGATAAGTGGTTTTCTAGCATATTCACTGTGTTGTGAAACCCTCACTACTATCTTAACTATCTAGCTCCAGAACATTCCATCACCCCAAAAGAAACCCCTTCCCCATTAGCAGTCACTCCGCAGCCTCCAGAAACCAATTTTTCTGCCTCTGTGGGGCAGCGCTGCTTTCACCACCAGCTTCTGACTGCCCATAAATGCCTGCAGAAGGAGTGAAGTAGAATAGAGTTCTGATCGGATGTTGTAAGCACTGTGATCAAAGTCCCAAACTCAAAGTTTCTAGAAAGAGTGATTACTTTTTCTTCTTCTCTTTTTACAGGGGCAATTAAAAATCTCTGGAGCTAGGCAAGATCAGATGGTGGGTTGCAGATTTATCTCTCAAGGACAGTACCTCAGGTGACCTTCAGTTTGTGAAGGTGTGTCTTCATCAGTCTGAGTTCTGTTTCCTGTAAAGCATCAGAGACATGGTTCAGGTAATTCAGCAAATGCAGAGTCCCTCAGAAATGTGGGGCCCTGGGAAACTTTCCTGGTGGTCCAGTGGTTAAGAATCTACCTTGCTTTACTGTATAGCACAGAGAACTCTAGTCAATATCTTGTAATAACCTATAATGGAAAATAATTTGAAAAATAATAAATGTGTATTATGTATAACTGAATCACCTTGCTGCACACCTGAAACATCACAATCAAATATATATATTAAGGAAAAAAAAAAGAATCCTCCTTGCAATGCAGGGGACATGGGTTCAATCCCTGGTCAGATAATTAAGATCCTCAAATTCTACGGAGCAACTAAGCCTGTGCACCGCAATGAAAGATCCCTCATGACCCAAATGCTGCAAGTAAGACCTGATGCAGCCAAACGAATAAATAAATATTTTTTAAAAGGAAACACGGGGACCTTTGAAAACTCATCTCAACCCTGCAGGTCTCAGCATCCCCTTGGGCAACATGATTTCCTCCTTTGACACATGAACAGGGCTCTGCAAACTTTTTCTGTAAAGGACCAGATAATAAATATTTTCATTTTTGAGGGCCAGTCTCTGTCGAAAAAATCTGTAGACAAATGAGTATGACCACGGGACACTGACATTTGCATTTTACATAATTTTCAGTATCAGAAAATATTAATTTTTTTCAAGCAATTAAATAATGTAAAATTCATAATTTTTTATTTCTATAGTATTTATTTGATTACAAATAGGTCAGTCCTCAACTCCCAAGTAGGAGAGAGATTTTTGCTATCAGTGTACTCCTATAGCATATTTTTTAAAAATACTTTTTCTTAACATTTTATTTTATATTGGAGTATAGCCAATTAATTGGAGAAGGCAATGGCACCCCACTCCAGTACACTTGCCTGGAAAACCCCATGGATGGAGGAGCCTGGTGGGCTGCAGTCCATGGGGTCTCAAAGAGTCGGACACGACTGAGCGACTTCACTTTCACTTTTCACTTTCATGCATTGGAGAAGGAAATGGCAACCCACTCCAGTATTCTTGCCTGGAGAATCCCAGGGACGGGGGAGCCTGGTGGGCTGCCGTCTATGGGGTCGCACAGAGTCGGACACGACTGAAGCGACTTAGCATAGCCAATTAACAATGTTGTGATAGTTTCAGATGGACAGCAAAGGGACTCAGCCATACATATACATGTGTCCATCCTCCCCTCCCATCCAGGCTTCCGCATAACATTGAGCAGATTCCCTGTGCTATACAGTAGGTCCTTGTTGGTTATCCATCTCAGGTTGTTGTTTAGTTGGTAAGTCCGGCTCTTCATGACTCCATGGACTGTAGCCCACCAGGCTCCTCTATCCATGGGATTTCCCAGGCAAGATCCTGGAGTGGGTTGCCATTTCCTTCTCCACTTTTAACATTTTTGATTGGAGGGTAATTTCTTCTTGCTTCCCAGGTGGCGTTAGTGGTAAAGAACCTGCTTGCAATGCAGGAGATGCAGGGGACGCAGGTTTGAATCCTGGGTGGGGAAGATCCCCTGGAGGAGGAAATGGCAGCCCACTCCTGTATTCTTGCCTGGGAAATCCCATGGACAGAGGAGCCTGGTGGGCTACAGTCCATGGGGTCACAACAAGTCGGACATGACTGAGCAACTGAGCATGCAAGAATGCATGAAGATAATTGCTTCACAGTGTTACGTGGGCTTCTGTGTGCAACAGCGTGACTCAGCAGTAAGTATACATATACCCTTCCATCTTGAGCCTCCCTCAGTAAAATTCATTCTTAACTTGAGGACAGTATGACAGCAGGTGGTGAGCTGGCTTTGGTCCTGGGCTGTGGTTTGCCAATCCCTGGTCTAGGGCATTGGGACATCTGTTCCATAAGGAGGCATTTGCAGCATAAACATGCCATGTTCCTCAGGAAGTGAAGGCAAATAATCCACTCATTCAACAACTATATAGTTCACTCACTCAAAAAATATTTTTAAAGACATTTTCCTGTTTTACATTTTATGATTAGATTTATAATTTGCAATTAGATTTCTAATTCATCAGTTTTGTATGTTATATGTGCTTTGAATCAAGATTCCTTTCCCCTATTGTAGTAGCTGAATGGTCCATCATTATTCATTTATCTTAACCTTTCATTTCTTTTTTAAAGATTTTTCATTCTATTTTATTTTTATTAATTTATTGGCTGCACTGGGTCTTCATTGCTGTGTGCAGGCTTTTGCAAATTGTGCAGTGGGGGCTATAGTCTATGGAGTCACAAAGGGTCTGACGTGACTTAGCATGCATGCGCTCGAGCTCAGCAGCTGTGGCTCAAGGGCCCAGCCACCTGGCACCACATGGAATCCTCCTGGACCAGGGACTAAATGCACTGGCAGGCAGATTCCCAACCACTGGACCACCAGGGAAGTCCCAACAAGTTTTTATTGAACCCCTACTCTGCACTAAGCTCTCACGGAGCTCACAGTCTGATGAGGGAAGAAATAGGCGACAAACAGGCAAAATAAAGAGCATGCCCCATGTTGGTTAAATGCCCTGGAAGAAAAGAGCAGAGGTAAGGAAGGATGAGGCACAGAAGGTGGGAACAAGGCAAAGGTCACAGTTTTAAACAAGACAACAGGGAAAGTCTCATCAAGAAGGTGACATCTGGGCAAAAGCACAAAAAGTTGGGAGTGTGCCCCATTGAGACCTGGAAGAAGAGAGGTGTTTTTTTTTTTTTTAATAAGACTTTCTTCATGTGGACAGATTTTGAAAGTCTTTATTGAATTTGTTCCAGTTTTGCTTCTGTTTTTTTTTGTTTTTTGGCCCCAAGGAATATGGGATCTTAGCTCCCTGACCAGGGAACAAACCCACATCCCCTGGGTTGGAAGGGGGAGTCTTAACCACTGGAGCACCAAGGAGGTCCCTGGAGGAAGATTTTAGAGGTGGACAGACAGGTGCAAAGGCCCTGGGGCAGAACCATGCCTGCTGTGTTGGAGGAAAAGAAGGAAGGCCCTAGTGGCTGGAACAGAGTGAAGCAGAGTGGACAAGACTGCTGATGGATGGGTGTCGGGGTGTGAGGGAAAGATAAAACTCAAGGACAACCCTACATTTTGACCTAGAGCCCTGGAAGCCTGGAGCTTCCATTTAGGGAGACAGGAAGGGCAGCAAGAGGAGCAGGTTTGGAGGAAGGGAAGGTGATGTCAGCAAGGTTGGATTTTGGAGGCTTGTGAGATCCCCACGCGGAGATGTCAAAAGGCAGTTGAGTATACAAACCATTTTCCAACCCTCAGCAGCAGACCCCCAAAACAAGCTCAGACTTACTAGAAATGACAGGCATAGCAGAAACACTTGCTGCATTTGTGGTAGGGATTAAGCTAGTCTAATATCTCACATCTGATATCTTGGAAAGGTAAAGTACTGGACTTTATAAATAATCACTGCCTTTTTTGGGGGGGGTCAGGAGAAATATCCAAGCATTATTTTAATATTTGAGAAGGAATGGGTAAAGTCTTATCACACTGAAAAAAATGAAAGTGAGTGTTAGTTGCTCAGTTGTGTCCGACACCTTTTGACCCCATGGACTGTAGCCTGCCAGGCCCCCCGTCCATGGGATTCTCCAGGCAAGAATACTGGAGTGGTTTGCTATGCCCTCCTTCAGATCTTCTCGGCCCAGGGATCAAACTTGGGTCTCCTGCATTTCAGGCAGATTCTTTACTATCTGAGCTACCAGGGAAGCCCTCTTGTTACATTAGGTAAATATTTGGGACTTCCCTGGTGGTTCAGCGACTGACTCCCCCACTCCCAATGCCGGGGGTCTGGGTTCCATCCCTGGTCAGGGAACTAGATCCCACATGCTGCAACTAAGACCTGGTGCAGCCAAATAAATAAACATATTAAATTTTTTGATAAATATTTGATGAGTGAAATGAATGAATGAATGAGCGATGAAGAAAGGAAGACTCTGAAGAAGAGTGATTTATCTTCCAAACAGTCCCTGGCACAACTGATATAGATGCCCTCTACCAGGAAGACCATCTTCCTACCTGGCTGCCATGCTGGCGATGCTCAGCTCACATCACAAAACTCAATAGCTAGCCCTTCCCTTTCGTGATCCACACAGAAAATCTGTAATTTGTAGCACCTGCCGATTCCTGTGGTGTAAATACCCCAACCGTGGCCAGTTTCAAGCTACCCTTGTGATATCATTGAATCTCACCAGCCCGAGGAAGCCAGCTCCAGCTCACCACTGTACCTGGGTCTCTTCTCGTCTTGGTGCCAACATCCTCTGTCAGTCTGAGCACGTATATCACCTCCTCCGACCTTCTATGTTTTCACAGTGAAACACCAGCCAGTCCCTGCAGATGTTGGATGAAATGATGCAGGTCAAAACACTTCTGGGGAGGGACTTCCCTGGTCGTCCAGTGGCTAAGACTCCGAGCTCTCAATGCAGGGGCCCCTGAGTTTGATCCCTGCTCAGAGAACTAGATCCCACATGCTACAACTAAGACCCAGTGCAACCAAATAAATAGATAAATATTAAAACGAAAACAACAACAGGAGGAAAGAGTGCCATTCTACACAGATGCAAGGCATACATACCGGTAAAAAGCACAAGTTAAGAGATGGTGTGTTCATGCACCAGGAAGCTTTGGAAAGAACAACACAACGCTATTCAAATTTGTCAACATGTCTGACACTGGCTGAGTGGGATTTAATTCATTCAGAGTCCTTCTGGTGTGTAAAGCATGTGGGAGAGTGGAAGCATGGTCCCAGGAGGGGTAGCCCTGGAGACGTTGGCTCGGGGCAGGGAGCTGAATCAGGGCCAGAAGGGCGCACAAAATAAACCTCCCACTTGCAAAGACACCTGGCAGGCCGGCGGCGAGGTGTTGGCTGCCAGGGAAGGCGGTTGAAGAGGCAATTGCTCATTGCGTCCACTAGAGGGCGCAAAGGATTGAGATGCTGACCCGTCTCCCCTATCCTCAGGCTTGGCCTGGGTGAGTAAGGCGAGGGGTCCATTGGGGATCCAGAGAGCCGGAAGAAGAGGTGAGGGTCTAAGTCTTGGTACCTGTAGGGCTATTTCTGTGCTTTCAGAGTTGGAAGTTTGGAGGACAGGAGTTGAAAAATTAGAGCAGGAGCCTGGCAACTTTTTCTTAGAGGCCCATGCAGCAAATAGTTTAAACACAGCCTGTCACAGTTAGTCAACTCTGCCCTTTTAGCTTCCAAAACAGCCACAAGCCATACAGTCCACAAAAGGGCGTGGCTGTGCGCCAATGAAATGTTATTTTTGGAGGCTGAAATTTGAATTTTATTTTTGGAGGCTGAAATTTTAATTTCATGGTAGTTTTCTTGTGAAATAATGTTTCTCCTTAATGATTACTCCATATTTTATTTAATTAATTTGATCGGATTGCTTTACTCTGTATTTTAAAATTATTTAAAAATGAAAAAGCTGCTCTTTGCTTTCAGTCTTTTCAAAGACAGACAATGGAAGTATAGTTTGTCAGTGAAGTGCGTGTGTGTGTGTGTGTGTGTGTGTGTGTGTGCGTGTGTGTGCGCGTGCGCATGCTCAGTTGCCCAGTCATGGCTGACTCTTTGCAAACCCATGGGCTCCTCTGTCCATGGGATTTTCCAGGCAAGAATTCTGAAGTGGGTTGCCATTTCCTTCTCCAAGGAATCTTCCTGACCCAGAGACCGAACCCGAGTCTCCTGTGTCTCCTGCATTGCAGGCAGATTCTTTACCTCTGAGCCACCAGGGAAACCCTCAATGAAGTTTGGATGTTAATAAATATTTGTCTGACACCGGGAACCAGGTATTAAGTCCCTAAATGCTGAGGCTTACATAGCATATTTAAAACCTGGAAAAAAATCTTGTTTTACCATTTACTCCTCTTTAAGCCAAAAAGTTTATCAGTAAAAATTATGAAAAACAACCAATAATTTTAATAGCCAAGAAAGAAATATTGAGTGAATTTTTTTCTTTTATTGGACATCAGCTATATAATCACACCATTAACATACATTAAAAAAATATCCAGTCCAGTAAAGAAAAAATGGTAGTGAATGGATACCTTTTAATTTCATTAATGAAATTTTTTTAAAGGAAAAACTTCTCTTTACATATGTTTACATGTTGTACATGTCTTTATTGGTCTATCACATTAATGAATAATAACATTAGTGTTGTGCTCAATCATGTCTGACTCTGTGACCCCATGGACTATAGCCCACCAGACTCCTCTGTCCTTGGAATTTTCTAGGCAAGAATACTGGAGTGGGTTGCCAGTTCCCTCTCCAGGGGATCTTCCTGACCCAGGGATCGAACTCTCCTGCATTGGCCACCTGGGAAGCCCAACATTACAGTTTAATAAGAAGTAAATCATTAAATAAGAATAATAATTTAAAGGAAGAAAATATTTCTATTTTAAAGATATGGCTCAAATCCAGTAAAAATGACCTGGGTTTGAATTAAAAATTGAGCTTACCAAACAAAAATATTATCTTTTCCAATTGGTGCACTGTCTGTGCTTCCCTGGTTGCCCAGTGGTAAAGAATCCGCCTGCCAATGCAAGAGACTCAATGTGTTCGATCCCTGGGTCGAGAAGATCCCCTGGAGAGGGAAATGGCAACCCACTCCAGTTTTCTTGCCTGAGAAATCCAATGGACAGATGAGCCTGAAGTGCTATATGGTCCATGGGGTCACAAAAGAGTTAGACACAACTTAGCAACTAAACAACATCAGCAAACAACAACTAAACTTTCAAACAGAAATAGAAAGTCCAAGTGGTCAGATAGAAAAAAAAAAAAAGTAAAGCAGTTCAAACTCTTTTTCTTGGCATCAAAAGTCACTGGTCCATCATTGTTTGTTTCAAATCTACTGTTTAAACACAAGCTCGTGTATCACCACAAGGGTTGGAAATATGAACTCTGTCCAAAGGGAATTCAAAAGAATTAGAATCAATAAGAACTAACTCTCCAAATGAATGTGTGTCACTGAGTCTGTGTGAGTCTGGGGCCAAATGCATTGCTCGAAATTCTCCCCGTTCACTTCCGTGTACAAGACAATGTTTATTAAAGGATACATAATAAAATGTGATAATTCAAAACTTCCAGTGGCCAAACCACAGCAATTGTTCAGACCAGGACTGGACAGACCATGACTTGCCAAATCCAGTCTATTTTTATAGGAACTAAGGAGGTTTTTTTTTTAACTGCTTGGGAAAAGAATCAAAAGGAGATTGATATTTCACACGTTCAAAGTACAGAGGATTCAAATTTCAGCGCCCATAAAAAACCTTTTTGGCACCGGGCCATGTTCATTGACAGTTTTCTCACTGGGATCATAAGCTGAGAAGCTGTCAACTTTGCTGACCCTCTTACTGATTTAGATCAATAAGAAATGTCTTAAAGGAGATTATTCTGACATTGCTCAGAATTGTCTATACATGGTGATACGAAAAAAGCGAATAATAAAATCAGGTTTATTATCATTTTTTGAATTCTCTACGATGCCCTCCTTTTTTTCCAGATTTTTTAAAAAAATTGAAGGATAGTTGATTTACAGTGTTGTGTTAGTTTCTGGTATACGGCAAAGTGATTCAGTTATACATATATTTATTTTCTTTTTCAGATTCTTTCCCATCATGATTTAAGATATTGAATATAGTTCCCTGTGCTATACAGTAGGACCTTATTGTTTATTGTATATATATAGTAGTGTGTATCTGTTAATCTCAAAGTCCTAATTTATCCTTCCCACCCCCAATTTTCCCCTTTGGTAACCAGAAGTCTGTTCTCTATGTCTGTGAGTCTGTTTCTGTTCTGTAAATAAGTTCATTTGTATCATATTATATTTTATATTCCACATATGATTGATATCATATGGTATTTTCCTTTCTGTCTGACTTCACTTATATGATAATCTCTAGGTCCATTCATGATGCTGCAAATGACACTATTTCATTCTTTTCATGCCTGAGTAGTATTCCATAGTGTATGTGTAGCACATCTCTTATTTTTCATCCATTCATCTGTTGATGGGCAGTTGGGTTGTTTCCATGCCTTAGCTGTTGTAAATAGTGCTGCTGTGAACATTGGGGTGCATGTATATTTTCGAATTAGAGTTTCCTCCATATACATGCCCAGGAATGGAATTGCTGGATCATATGGTAGCTCTATTTTTAATTTTTAAAGGAACCTCCATGCTGTTCTCCATAGTGGCTACATCAATTTACATTCCCACCAACAGTGTAGGAGGGTTCCCTTTTCCATACCTCCTCTCCAGCATTTATTATTTGTAGACACTTTATTCTGACTGGTGTGAGACGATAACCTCACTGAAGTTTTGCTTTGCATTTCTCTAATAATTAGTGATATTGAGCATCTTTTCATGTGCCTATTGGCCATCTGTATGTCTTCTTTGGAGAAAATTCTATTTAGGTCTTTTGCTCACTTTTTAATTGGGTTGCTTGGGTTGTTTTTTTTTTTTTTTCATTATTGACCTATATGACATATTTGTATATTTTGGAAATGAATCGACCTCTTTTTTGATAGCACCTGGGGTGGGCTGCTCCCCTTGCCCCAGCCATGGTATGCTACTGCTTACATGTGAGAACTCCCTAGATCTTTAGTATTTAGAGAGGAGGAAGCAGTGGCACAGAGAAGCTAAGTGACTTGCCCGAGGTCACACAGCTTGCAAGAGGAGGGGCTGGAATTGAATCTGGAGAGGGGTAAACTTGACATCCTCTCTGTGCTGAAAGACATAACAAAGAAGCCAGCATCCTGCCTGATACTGCCACAAGCATTGCCACCTGGTATCAGTCCCAGCTCACCCTGGGGGCAGCTCCAACTTAGCATCACTGCCTGGGATTTCAGCATCACTGCTTACAAGCTGCATAACCTTGGGTGAGAGCATCCTTCCCTGAACCTCAGTTTATTCATTTGCAAAATGGATGTAACAAAGTCCCTCACTCATTTGGGGTTTTTGGAAGATCAAGTTTATTTGTGTACTTCACACAGTCCCTGGCAAGATGAGTGACCAATAAACTTTAGCTGTGGTTTTGATAAGACTGGGTGCTTAGACCCAGGAGCTGGGTCTAGGAGGAATAGCATTGTTTTTCTTGGAGAAGGGAAGTGTGTGTGTGTTGGGGGCGGGGTGCTGGGGGGAGTGGTTTGAGAGAATTCCATGCACAGAGTTCTCCACGCATGTTTGTTGTTTGTTTTTGAAGCCCCACTGGGGTTCTCCATGCATGTTTGGATGCAAACTGCATATACAAAATAAACCTAATGTAAGGTAAGAAATGACTACCTTTTCAGTCCTCTTTTAAACTGATTCTACCAAGAAGCACTCAAATTGGGTGCTGCTGAGTCGTGAACACCTATTTGCTGACTTCTTTAACAGTCACCTAATCCAGAACCTTCTACAGGCAAAAGCCGCTGCCTAAAATTTAATAACACTGTTTACTTTCCTTTGCATCTGTTGTAGGCACCTGATACTTATATAAAAAAATTACCCTAGTGTTATATTTCCTTTCAAGATGTATTTGTTGGGACTTCCCTGATGATCCAGCAGTTAAGATTTCAACTTTCAATGCAGGTGGTTGGGGTTTGATCCCTTGTTGGGGAACTAAAAGATCCCACATGCGTAGAGGCCAAAAAATCAAAACATAAAACAGAAGCGATAGTGTAACAAATTCAATAAAGACTTCAAAAATGCTTCACATAAAAAAAAAACTTAAAAAATAGACTGACCTAAAAAAAAAAAAAGGAAAGCTTAGTACAATCTTCAGCATTATTATGTACTTGGCTTTTTTTCTTCAGTACTTTATTTTAGAAAGACACTTAGGTCTTCCTAGTGGTCCAGTGGTTAAGAATCCACCTGCTAATGCAAGGGACATGGGTTCAATCCTTGGTCCGGGAAGATTCCAGATGCTGCAGGGTAACTAAGCCCTGTGCCACAACTATTGAGCCTGTGCTCTAAAGTGCGTGCTCTGGAACAAGAGGAACCACTGCAAGGACAAGCCTGTGCTTCACAACTAGAGAAGGCCCACATGGAGCAACGAGGACCCAGGGCAGCCAAAAATAAATGATCAATACATTATTAAAAAATTTTTTAAAACTTAAAAAAACAGAAAGACTATTAGTAACATGATGGTAAATTAGACCAGTATCAGATGCCCCAATTAGAAGGTAATTGTAAAAAAAAAAAAAAATTAACAAAAATAAATGTTACTAAATTCTGTGGAGGGTTGTCGACGATCTTTTATTTTTTTAAATTTTTACGTATTTTACTTTGGCGGCCCTGGGTCTTCGTTGCTGCATGTGGCAGTGAGTGGGGGCTCCTCTCTAATTGTGGTGCACGGACTTCTTGCGGTGGCTTCTCTTATCGAAGAGCGCAGGCTCTAAAGCACAGGCTCAGTAGTTGGCGGTGCTCAGACTTAGTTGCTCTGAGGCATGCAGAATCTTCCTGGATCGGGGATCCAACCCACATCTCCTGCATTGGCAGGCAGATTCTTTACCACTGAGCCACCAGGGAAGACCCGTCAATGATCTTTTAAAAATATTCTAACCTGGAGATGCTACTGGTGATCTGAGAGTTCTGTGGTGTTCTGCCTGAGCAGGAAGGAAATTTGGGGGTTAACCATGCTCCCATTGAGAAGGATCGGGGTGCAGTGCTTCCTTCAGCCTTTCTCAGCATGACCAACCTCACTCATGCATGGATAGGATTGTCCATTACCTGGTGGGCTTTTCCCATATATGTACACAACATGCGTGGCCCATGACTTGTATTAAACTTCACTCCTGGTCAGCTTTCCCCTGAGATTAAACATTAACCCCGATGTTTAATCTGGCAGGGGCTTCATTTTATATAACCTTTAGATCAATCTTCACATTCTGCAGATGGAGAAGCAGAGTCCTGGAGGGGAGAAGTGACTTGAGATGTCACAGCCAAGTTGTTTGCTGAGCTGGGGACCAACTTAGAACTCTTGGTCCAGAAAGCCATTGTGCACAAAATGGGAAAGTTATGAATTGATCACAGATGAGGCGGACACCCCAACTTGGCCTTGAGCAGGTGTCTTTGTTTTGAGGTCTGTGGAGCACGCTGAGTTGTGGAGTTCCCTCCACAGACATGTTTGGAGCCACTTCAGTGATGTGAGGGAGACTGTTTTGGGGGCTGGGTGTATATCGGTGGGGCTTCCCAGGTGACTTAGTGGTAAAGAATCTGTCTGCAATGTAGGCGACACAGGAGTTACTGGTTCGATCCTTGGGTCGGGGAGATCCATGGGAGGAGGGCATGGCAACCCACTCCAGTATTCTTGCCTGGAGAATCTCATGGACAGAGGAGCCTGGTGGGTTTCAGTCCGTAGGATCACAGAAATTCGGATACAATGGAAGTGACTGAGCACGCATGCTCAATGATCAAAATATGCAGGTCTTTGCTCCCTGGTGTAAATAGACAACATAGACGGATACACAGAATTCCGTCCCATCAAAGGTATTATCCTGGGTATGACTAGGGTGGAAGTTGGCTTTGGCAGGGTTAATCAAGGCAGCTTCTTGGAGGAGGTGACTACCAGGCTTGGATTTCATCACAACTTGGAGGAGTGTTAGAGGCTGCATTGTATCCCCAGCCTGAAATTCATATATTGGAGTCCTCACCCCCAAGACTTCAGAATGTGACTGTATTTGGAGATGGGGGGCTTCACAGAGGTGATCAAAGTAAAATGATGTCACTAGGGTGGGCTCTAATCCATAAGACTGGGGTCCTGGTAAATGGGGGACATGTGGACACAGAGACACAGGGAGAAGCCAGCATCTAAAAGGCAGTGAGAGAGGCCCCAGAAGAAACCAGCCCTCCAACATTCCCAGTGTCCCAGTGGTTAGGACTCCTTTCTTCCGCTTCAGGGGGCATGGCTTCGATCCCCGGTTGGGGAACTAAAATCCTGCCTCATGCCAGTTGGCATGACCAAAAGAATAAAAATAAAAATACATAAAATAAACCTTAAAAAAAACTGGGGTGTTTGAGTGATGTCTGACTCTTTATGACCCCATGGACTGTAGCCCACCAGGCTCCTCTCTCCATGAGATTCTCCACGTAAGAATACTGTAGTGGGTTGCCATTTCCTCCTCCAAGGGATCTTCCCAACTCAGGGATCGAATTTGAGTTTCTTATGCGCCACCTGGGAAGCCCATGAGGTGAGAAAAGTCAATTGAAAAAAAAAGCAACCAGCCTTGCAGACACCTTGGTCTTGGACTTCCAGCCTCTGGGACTGGAAGAAAAGATATTTCTGTTGCTCCAGCCTCCCAGGCCTTGGGACTTTGTCTTGGCAGCTACAGCAAACAGATTCAGAAGGTGAGGGATGGAGGGCCTGGACCAATTCAGGATCTAGATGCCCCGACATGCCTCTTCCTCCCCCACCCTAAAGCACCCTCCCAGAATCCCTAGGGGCTGAGCCAGAGGAGACTGACGCCTGGTCTCCTCCCCGACAAGGGGAAGGAAGCTGAGCTGACCACATCCGCAGCCAACGGAGGACTCATTTTCCTGGTGAGAGGGTCAGCTGTGACCCTTGGACCCATCAGCCATAAAACAATCACGGAGATGAGATGGGGGTGAGACCTGGGGGTGGCGGGGGTGGGGACCAGCCCGAGGGGTGTGGATTTCAAGATGGGTGAAGGACTGACCCTGTTTTCTGATCCAGACTCAGGACCCTCAGGGAACACTGCCCCCAAAACCGCCTAGTCTCAGGAAGCTGGAGGACCCCCTTCCTATGGTTGGCTAAGGTCTAGACCCAGGCACCAAGCTTAGAGAACAGGACTCCTGACCCAAGGGACCTCCCAGCCCTGTCCACAAACACAGCCCACCGGCCCCACGCAGAAACTTATAGAACCATCACAGGACTGATCATTGGACTTCCCACCCTGGAACAAGACACCACCCTTCCCTCAGGGTCGTTGTGGTGAGGCCCCCTCCCTGACCACCTAATATAAAATTACAAATCGCCTCCCCCTCCACATACTTGCCATGTCTCTTTCTTGCTTTATTCCTCTGTATCTGGTCTCTTCAATTTGTTTATTTTTTAAATTCAAGTATAATTGCTTTACAGTTTTGTGCTTCTCTTCAATGTATTTATTTACTTGCTTATGCACAACTGATTTTACTTGGTATCTGTCTCCCCCACCTAGGAACATCAGCTCCACGGGGGTGGGTCGTGGGGAATAACAGTTTATGTTTTCTGCTGGATCCCCAAGGCTTGACACACAGCAGGCACTCAAGAAGTAGTGGTCACAAGAATGAATGAATGAGGACTTGCCCTGGTTATCCAGTGGCTAAGACTTCAAGCTCCCAATGCAAGGGGCCCGGGTTCTATTCCTTGTCAGGGAACTAGATTCCACGGGCCACAACTAAAGATCCCGTGTGTCACAACTAAGACCTCACACAGGACTTCCCTGATGGTCCAGTGGTTAAGAATCTGCCTTGCAATGCAGGAGTTACAGGTTCGATCCCTGATCCAGGAAGATCCCACATGCCCTGAAGCAACTAAACCTGTGAGCCACAACTGCTGAGCCCAAGTGCCTAGATCCCGTGCTCCACAACAAGAGAAGCCACTGCAATGAATAGCCTGCTCAAAGCAACAGAGAGTAGCCCTCACTGCAATGAAGAGTAGCCTCTGATGCAACTAGAGAAAGCCTGGGCACAGCAATGAAGACTCAGTACAGCCAAAAATAAATAAATAGATTTTTAAAAAAGACCTCACATAGCCAAATAAATAAATAATAAAATTTTTTTTTTAATGAATGAATGAATGCCTGAATGTAGGGAGCCTCACCCCCACTCCCTGAAGAAGTCTCCTCCCTGGTGGCATTGGGAAGCCCTGGTTCAAACTTTCTGTCTTTACCCCTCCCCCTCCAGAGCTGGTAGCCCCCTGGATTAGGCAGCCCAGAGAATTAGGTGCTAATCAGTTAGCATTGCCCAAGAGGCTGATCAGAGTCCCCTGGTCCCCAGCCCCTGCCTGCCCCTGCCACACCCATGTCACAAAGGTTTTACTCACTGCCTGGCCTGGCTATACCCTGAGGGAGGGTCCCAGAGAAGAAGGAGGAGAAAGAGGAAGGGGAGAGGCTGATGATCTTGGACCCCCTTATCTGTCCCCCCAAAACTGATCTAAAGGGAAGTGTAGAGAGGACTTTCTGGCAAACAATACAAGGAATGGGGAGGTGACATGGTGACAAGAGGCAAGTCCCTGTCTGGAGTGGGGGACCTGGGCGTTGTCTCAATGCTGGCTGACTCATGGAGTGGTCACAGTGAGTCATAACCCCTTATTAGCGCCTCTGTCCTGTGCAGAACGGGGACTGTCGTCACGACCAGACTTGTGAGGCCAAAGGGCTGAAGCAGTCGGAAAGTAACAGGCGGGTGTCTGCCTGCAGAGTGCCTTGGGACTGGAGCCTAGCATGTTTTTCACAGATGCACATAGTAGTAATAATAGCAACAACACTAAAAATGGGCAGAGTTGGAAACCTAACTGTGTGGGGTCTCTTCTGAGCACTCCTTTTTTTTTTAGGGTTTCCCAGGTGGCTCAGCGGTAAAGAATCTGCCTGCCAATACAGGAGATGCAGGTTCAATTCCTGGGTTGGGAAGGAAGGACCCAGGAATTGGACCCTCCTCCAGTCCTCCTCCTTGGAAGAGGAAATGACAACCCACTCCAGTATTCTTGCCTGGAGAATCTCACGGACAGAGGAGTCTGGTGGACTACATAGTCCATGGGGTCACTGAGTCAGACACTACTGAGCACACAGCACAAACAAACCCATGTTGCTTTTTTAAAATCTTTACGTATTATTTCGTTCATTTATTTGGCTGTGCCAAGTCTTAGTTGCAGCATGCAAACTCTCAGCTGTGGCATGTGGGATCTAGTTCCCTGATCAGAGATGAACTCTCACCCTCTGCGTTGAAAGGTGAAGTCTTAGCCACTGGACCACCAGGGAAGTCTCTCCATATGTTTTAATGGATGGAACACCCAAGAATTTGTGTTTTATACATTAAGGAAGTGTTTCTATATCTGTATTTTATACATTAAAAGAGTAAGATTTTTTTTTCACTCATATAAACATATGGTACACAAGTGTATATATAGTATACTTGTGGATATACAATTTCATGATGGAGCAGTTAGGAAAATGTCTTCAAATGCTCCTTGTGAGGGGTCAGAATAAAAAAAAATATTGAGAAACACTGATTCTCAAATATAAATAACCATATGTTTTCAATTTTGTACCATATCAGTACATAAAGATAATCTTCATTCATTTTCATAGTTATGTAATATTCCAGTGTGTTAATGCATCAGGCTCTATTAATCAATTATCTATGTATGAATATTTTGTTGTTTCTAATGTTTTACATATGTGTAAATGTACGTGATTGTTCATTATATATTTAGTGTGCTTTTTATTGAGTAGAATTAATTTATGATTATGATGCATAGATCTTAGGCATGTTCAATTTGATGAGTTCTGACAATTCTGGACAGTCAGGTAACCACCACTAAGAATAAGATATGGAATATTTTCTCTACCCTAGGGAGTTTCTTCATGCCTGTGTCCACTCAATTCCCCATTCTACTTCAGGTGACCACTTTCTTCAAGCTGGTTTTAGAAAAGGTAGATGAACCAGAGATCAAATTGCCAACATCTGCTGGATCATCGAAAAAGCAAGAGAGTTCCAGAAAAACCTCTATTTCTGCTTTACTGACTATGCCAAAGCCTTTGACTGTGTGGATCACAATAAACTGTGGAAAATTCTTAAAGAGATGGAATACCAGACCATCTGACCTGCCTCTTGAGAAACCTGTATGCAGGTCGGGAAGCAACAGTTAGAACTGGACATGGAACAACAGACTGGTTCCAAGTAGGAAAAGGAGTACGTCAAGGCTGTATATGGTCACCTTGCTTATTTAGCTTATATGCAGAGTACATCATGAGAAACACTGGGCTGGAAGAAACACAAGCTGGAATCAAGATTTCTGGGAGAAATATCAATAACCTCAGATATGCAGATGACACCACCCTTATGGCAGAAAGCGAAGAAGAACTAAAGAGCCTCTTGATGAAAGTGAAAGAGGAGAGTGAAAAAGTTGGCTTAAAGCTCAACATTCAGAAAATTAAGATCATGGCATCTGGTCCCATCACTTCATGGCAAATAGATGGGAAAACAGTGGAGACAGTGGCTGACTATTTCTTGGGGCTCCAAAATCACTGCAGATGGTAATTGCAGCCATGAAATTAAAAGACGCTTACTCCTTGGAAGGAAATTTATGACCAACCTAGACAGCATATTAAAAAGCAGAGACATTACTTTGTCAACAAAGGTCCGCCTAGTCAAGGCTATCGTTTTTCCAGTAGTCATGTGTGGATGTGAGAGTTGGACTATAAAGAAAGCTGAGCACCGAAGAATTGATGCTTTTGAACTGTGGTGTTGGAGAAGACTCTTGAGAGTCCCTTGGACTGCAAGGAGATCCAACCAGTCCATCCTAAAAGAGATCAGTTCTGGGTGTTCATTGGAAAGACTGATGTTGAAGCTGAAACTCCAATACTTTGGCCACCTGATGCAAAGAGCTGACTCATTTGAAAAGACCCTGATGCTGGGAAAGATTGAAGGCAAGAGGAGAAGGGGATGACAGAGGATGAGACAGCTAGAAGGCATCACCGACTCAACGGACATGAGTTTGGGTAAACTCCGGGAGTTAGTGATGGACAGGGAGGCCTGGCGTGCTGCAGTTCATGGGATCGCAGAGTCGCACATGATTGAGCAACTGAACTGAACTGAACCACTTTCTATCACCAAGAATTACTGTTTTTTTTCTTTTTTTGGTCAAGTCACACGTCATGTGGGATCTTAGTTCCCTAACCAGGGATTGAACATGTGCCCCCTGCATTGGTAATGTGGCATCCAACTGCCGGACTGCCAGGGAATTCCCACCAAGAATTACTTTTGCCTCTTCTCTGGGTATCATTTAAATGGAATCTTACAGTATATATGCTTTTGCATCTGGCTTCTTTTATCACTATGCATTTGAAATTCATATGTGTTGTTGAGTGTATATTCAATAGTAATTTATACCTTTTTATTGATGAGTAACATTGTGTTGTATGGATATACCAGTTTGTTTATCTACTCCCCTATTATTGGATATTTGAATTGTTTACTGTTCGGGACAAATATGAATACGATTGCTATGAACATTCATGTACAAGTCTTTCTGTGAACATATATTTACATTTCTCTTAGGTAGATACCCAGGAATACAATTGCTAAGTCATATGGTAAATGCATTTTTAACTGTAAGAGATTGCCCAGGTTTCCAAAGTTTCCCCAAGTGGTTGGACCATTTCTGGTTGCTCCATATTTTCCACCAACATCTGATGTTGTCTTTTTTTATTGTAGTCAGGCTAGTCTAGTGAAGTTGCTCAGTTGTGTCCGACTCTTTGCAACCCCATGGACTGTAGCCTACCATCCTCCTCCGTCCATGGGATTTTCAAGGCAAGAGTACTGGAGTGGGTTGCCATTTCCTTCTCCAGGGGATCTTCCCAACCCAGGGATCAAACCCAGGTCTCCTGCATTGTGGGCAGACACTTCACTGTCTGAGCCACCAGGGAAGCCCCTAGTCAGGCTAGTGTGTATCTTTAAATGTTTTCATGTGTCAGCAAAGGTTCTGTATGAATCAAGTAACAATTAGAAGCAAGGCTCACACCTAACAATGATGTTTGAGAAATGCTACAAATTCATACCTCCTGATAGTGTTACAGAGTATTGTAAAGGCTCTGACAAGTCCCACAAAGCTGTTTATTAACACAGTGTCCCTCAGTCTTGTTTGACCACAGCATTCTCTTGTGTCTTGTGTTGTGTTTTATACTTAAACTCATTGGTGGACTCTATTGTGGGAATTTTACTTTAGCTTCCAACTTAGTATTGCTCTGAAGCATGTGTTTGTGTCCGGTAAATTAGATCATGATGTCAAAGGCATCAAAAAGTCCTCTTGTCCCTCAAGAGCTTATCCTCATCTTTTCAGGTATCTCTTCATTGTGCTCAGTCCTGTCCAACTCTTCGTGGTCCCATGGACTCTAACCCATCAGGTTTCTCTGTCCATGGAACTTCCCGGCAAGAATACCAGAGTGCACTGCCATTCACTATTCCAGGGGATCTTCTGGACTTGGGGACTGAACCCATGTCTCTTGCACTTCCTGCATTGCAGGAGGATTCTTTATCACTGTGCCACCTGGAAGCCCCGTCTTTTCACTAGGGCATATGAAAACCTTCTAAAACCCATGACTATAAAATTATAAAAGGGGACATCCCTGGTGGTTTGGTGGTTAAAAAAAGACTCTGCACTTCCAATGCAAGGGGCATGAGCTCAATCCCTGGTTGAGGAACTAAGATCTCGCATGCCATGTGGCATGGCCAAGAAAATATAAATTAATGAATGAATTAATTAAAATAAAATTACAAAAAAGTAACAAATATCCTGTGGAGAAGACTGTGGGGTCTAAATATCCATGTAGGTGTTAAGTGAGTAATGCCAGATCATTTATTCGGGCAGATTTGGATAAGAAGATGAGGACGAGTTCTATGTCTAGGGTACAGGGGCTCCTGAGAGTCATAAATGGGAGTGAGGGGGAGGCAGAGACAAGTCCAGAAGTCAACCTTCACCTACTTTCTACACCTGCCAAGACAGCCCTGGAAAGGTGCCTCCACAAGCCAAGGCTGAATAAATATTACGACTGGGAACACTGAGCCAAACCAAACCAAACAAACTCCTTAAAAATCCAACCCAGAGTAGTGAAAAAGGAGATGAAAGATGCAGAGGCCAAGAGTGAGCTAATGTTTCCAGTATCCGGTGTGTGTGTGGGGGCAGTCACAGTAACGCAAGGGTCCTCCTGCCTGGCACTGCTCACATCAAAGTCAGGCATTCCCTGTGGGGGGCTGTCCCGGGCACTGTGAGGTGTGGAGCAGCATCCCTAGCCCCCATTCATTCCAGGAGCACCCTCAGTTGTGATAACCACAGGTGTTATTGTGAGATAAGAGCAACACTCTGGCACAGCACATAGTAGCCCTTAAATTTTTGTTGCCTGAATAAATAACGGCTGGTCCACAGAGAAACATACACGAGGATGTGTATTTCTTGAGACCAAGGAGAGTGTTTGAGTTACCGTGTAAACCTAGCACCTAGCATCTTGGCCAGCATACAGAAAGTTTGTCATCCATTCACTAAGCTCCCAAGAGGTTCCACTGTATTTAGTATAAACCAATGGGTTTCCCTGGTGGCTCAGATGGTAAAGAATCTGCCTGCAACGCGGGAGACCCAAGTTTGATCCCTGAGTTGGGAAGATCCCCCGGAGAAGGGAATGGCAACCCACTCTAGTATTCTTGCCTGGGAAATCCCATGAATAGAAAAGCCTGGTGGGCTAAAGTCCACAGGATCACAAAAAGATGTGACTAACTTAAACTTCTTGCCACAGCCCACAAGACTCTGCATGACCTGCCCTGTTCCCTCCATGTCTTCCTTTTCTTCCTCTTGCCCTTCACTCACTGTTCTCCAGACACACGGGCCTCCTTGCTGTTCCTCCAACACACCAGGTACAGTCCTGACCCAGGGCCTTTGCATGAGCTGTTCCTTGACCTGAAACAGCCTTTCACTAGATCTTCCAGTGGCTGGGCTCTTGCTTATCATTTAGGACCGTACTTAAATGTCACCTTCTGAAAGAATCCTGGAACTTTCCTGGTGGTCCTGTGGTTAAGAATCCTTCTTCCAATGCAGGGGATGCAGGTTCGATCCTGGGTCAGGGAACTAAGATCCCACGTGAAAAGTGACAAAAAAAAAAATTCATGGCATGCAGTTCAAAGAAAGCATACTAATTTTTTTTAAAAAGCATTAAAAAAAAAAATGTCTTTGCCAGCCCTGTGTTGCTGTGTACATGATTACATTTAGCTTCTTGGTAGCATTCACCCATTTGTCAGCTACTGGTGTGTTTATGCTTTTATGATCTAGCTTGTCCACTGCGCTAGGAGTTGCCAGATGATTAAGAGTTGATGGAGTCCCTCCTGTGTGCTGGGCATCTTTAAGACACTGGGGACCCAGCTGAGAGCAAAAGAGCCTCTATTCTCCCCTTGAAGGTGCTCACATGAAAGGGCAGGGGAGCAATGAGAGAAGAATATAGGTAAGTAAACAAGAAAATTTCCAATAGTGACTTCCATGAAAACAGTGATGTGATCAAGAGGTAAGGGGTGGGGGGCTCCTCTCTGGTTGTGTGTGGGGGGTGGAGGGATGGAATCGGAGAAGGGCTTCTCAGTTGTCTGGGCTGGGTTCCACAAATAGCAAACATTCAGGAATGTGAACACAGTGAGAGAGTTGGGTTGAGCCAATATGTCTTCCAGGCAGCAGGAATAGCCAGTGCAAAGGCCCTGAGGCAGGAATCAGTTTGGCTTGCAATATATATCCGTTGAGAATAAGTGAACGCTAGAAGGTTCTAGAAGGAATTGATTGCTCTGGTTTGGCTGGAGAGACCTTGTCTGGGGGAAGGGGGCTTTGAGGGTTGCCAGCTCTGATGAAGGGAACTCCTGGCTGAAGGAAGGGCACCCACAAAGGTTTGAGCTATTCTTTTGGGTTCTGTTTTGTTCTGGGAGTGGACAGGACCCGGCCAAGGGCCCTGGGCTCTCATGCAGCCGACATCCGGGGACTAGGGAAAGAAACAGTCCCCGAAAGTAGGGGAAAGGTCGTGCTGGAGCCGCGGCACCCCAGACTTTGGCCTTTGCCCACTGTGACTGGAAAAGCACAAAACATGAGAGATAACGGTCTTCCCGCCCCTCCCCCTAGTCTGCCCCGCTGTCATTGGCCCTTAACTCTGTCCGTCTTGCCTGTTGCTCAATCAGCACCTTGGGGTGGGCTGGGAGCGCCCCGGGACTATTTCAGCATCTTTTGGGGAGTGGTGACAACCACAGAGAAGACGCAGCTGAGCCCGGGAGACTTGATGGCGGACTGAGCCTCCAGCTCGAGGCAGACGCAGGAGGTCTGGAGAAGGAGCTAGCGGGGCTCATGGATGGGGATTTAGCCATTGGAAAGGTGAGACCTGCCCGGGTCCCCAGGGGAGGGACGATTTATGCCAGGAACTTTCCCCAAGCTCCCAGAATTGGCAGGCACCTCACACCCCATTGTCCAGATGGGAAGACTGAGACCCAGAGGGAGAACACAATGACTAAGATTGTGCCTTTATTCTGGGCTGCTGCTGGACTTTATTCTGGGCCTCCCTGCCTTCCAGAAAAGGGTGTGTGTGGCGGGGGATTCTGACAGGATGGCAATGCAAGAGGGGGCTAGCTTCATCCGCTGACCATCCCCACGGGGGCAGGTGTCTAGCGCTTTTTAAAGAAATTGGCTCCTAGGCCCAGGGAGTCTCTGGATTGGCCCCACAACAGAGATTTGGAGATTGAGGCTCCGCAGGCAGGAGGGACAGGCTGACCTGGGGGCTGCAGCTGGGACTGAAGCAGAGGGGAAGGTACCTCGGGTGGTGGCAGATGGGCAGTGGGCAGGAGAGGGGCTCCATGACCCTCACAGTTGTCCCCTCCTTGCCCCAGATGGCTTCCTCCACCAGTCCCATGGGCCCTATCGACAGCCTGGAACTCCTGGATCTACTGTTTGACCGGCAGGACGGCGTCCTGAGACACGTAGAGCTGGGAGAGGACTGGGGCCATGGGAAGGACCAGGTGATAACCCAATACATCGTCCCCACCCCCGGGTCAGAGCCGGGACTCCGCTCAGTTTTGTGCCTTTACCATGCACATGCGTGATTTTAGCAAAGTACTGTTGTTGTATAAGACCTCTCAGTGACCCTAAGGGCCAGATGACATCTCCTTCTTCTTAAAGGTGTGGAAAGAAAGGCCCAGAGAGGGGTGGTAACTTGTCTTGGGTCACCCAGCAGTTTGAAGTTGGCTCCGGACTTAAACTTGGGGCTTGTTCCTTGCTCTACATGGTATGATGTTGTTCCCAAGCTATACGATTGTGTTCAGGCTCCAGTAATGCTAGTGGGCAAGGAACATTAGCTCCTTCCATATTACAGAAAGGATGCGTGAGGCCCAGAGAGGGTCAGCGGCTTCCCCAGAGACACACAGCAATTTGAACCAAAGCATAGACCTCCTAATTCCCACCGGTGCTCTCTGTCCCAACAGGTCCTGCCAGGCACAGACTCTGATGACTTCCTCAACTCCATCCTGGGTTCTGGAGATTCAGATTCCCCAACCTGGTCCCCCGCAGCCAGTGACAGTGGCATCTCAGAAGATCTGCCCTCTGACCCCCAGGACACGCCTCCACGCAGTGGGGTGCCTGCCGCTGCTGCCGGCTGCCATACTGTGGAGTCTGGCAAGGGGCCCTGCCCCTCCTACCATCCTGGCCCCACCTGCCCGGCCAGGCACCTTGGGCCAGTGGCCCAAAGGCTTGAGACTTCTGTGGCCATAGACCTGGGTGAGTCCTGTGTCAGCCAACTACCCTTGCCTTGTCCCAGGCACTGAATGCACAAATCTACCCTTTGAGATGGGTGCTGGTGTGCTGTCGTGGACCCATTTTCCGGATGGTTAAGAGATGAGTCAGAGCTGCAGAGCTGGGATGCAATCTGCCTCAAGCATTGCGCTGGCAATCTCATTTTTTATACCTTCTATGCCTGGTTCATAGGAGACTCAATGAAAGTGTGTGAGATCATGGGATCCCAGGCCTTGGGGTGCTCTTCCACACCTGGGGAAAGGCCTGATGCAGAAGACTCCACCAAGAGGGCATCCTTTGTCTTTTGAGCCCCAAGATGGGGTGGGAGAGCTTATTAGTCCCATTGGAGACTTGACAAAACTGAGGCTCAGAGAGGTTTACTCCCTTACCCAAGGTCACACAGCTCCACCCAGTTGGGATTAGAAGCAAGGGCCATCTGACTCAGAAGACTATGCTTTCCAGAGCAGCTCACCTATGGGGTGCCAGGTAGCTGGTGGGAGGGAACTACAGGTGAATCAGAACTGGCCCCTGCCCCCAGAAGGAGATAAGGCCAGGCCGGCTGCAGATCCAACCCCTAATCCTGAGTGATAACAGCCACTCCCTCTTGGGCTGGCCATGGGTCCCTAACAACGTCCTGATGAACTGGGGTCCCCATCTTATGGCAGAGGGAGACTGAGGCACCTGGTCTTGGGATCCCAAGCCAAGCAACAAATGCCTAGCACACTAGGGTTGATGCTGGGGGCTTTGCTGGAGGAGGCAGGTAGGACCTGGGAGCTCGAGGCCCCCTGCCTGACCCCCACCCCTGTCTCCATCCCCATGTGCCCTGTTAGAAATGTGGAGCCCAGGCGTCTATGCCGAGGAGCAGACCGACCTGGCTGACTCACCCTCACGCTACAACCTCACAGTCAAGGACCTCCTCCTCTCCGGCAACAGCGGGGACCTGGTGAGCAGCCCCCACCTGCCCCCTGGAGCATCAGAGCTGGGAGGGGCACTGGGGCTCACAGGGCCCCAATACACCCATTTTGAAAACTGGAAGACAGTCACAGACAGGGGTTGGTATTGGTCCCAGGTCTTTTAATTCAAAGCAACCCTGAAAACTGAGGCTATTATCTTAATTTCACATATGAGGAAATGGGCACAGAGAGGTTTAGTAATTTGCCCTAAATCACACAGCTGCTGCAGGCTCAATTCCTGAGCTGACCCATTGGGTCTATTGTGCCCATTGTATGCTTACCTTGGGCTATCTTATCTTGCCCTGAGCTTCCGCTATGGGCAAACCAGGCCTGAGAACCCAGTTAGTGCCCTGCTCCCTTTCACAGATGAGAAAACCAGTCCCCAGAGAGGTTAAGACACAGACCCAAAGTCACACAACAAGCAAGTGGCCAAGTCAGGATTTGAACTCCTGATGCCTAAAGTTGTCCTGACAACCTCTAAAAAAGACCAGAACACCCCTCTTGACTTGAGAGACCTGCAGTGAGCGTCAGCTGTGCTCAGCCTATGGGGACCTCATGGTCAAGAGGGGACAATGACTGCTTAGGGAAGTGTATCCATAAGGGAGAGAGACTAGAGCAGCATTGCAGGTCCAGGAAGGCTTCCTGGAGGAGACAGAACTTCAGCAGGTCTTGAAGGATAGGAAAGACAAATGACTGCTTTGGAAATGCTAACTGGATTTTGTAAAAATATCAAGTTTAATATCATTGTTCTGTGTGTGAACAACTTTTGGAGGTGAGAGGCCTTATTCCCATGTTGCAGATGAACACACTGAGGCTTGACCCCTGATAAGAAAATGGTTGGACTAATCAACGGCTTGGAATTCCAGGGATTGGAGTTTGATCCGATAGATAGCAGACTGCCCCAATCTCTACCCTTATTCTTGAGCCATGGTGTGACATTCCTAGGACTTGGCTGTCTGATGACACGGTTCTTTCATTTTCAGTGTTTCTATTTAGTAATTTAAATTTAGTTTGAAAATTTTTTGAATAGTCAAATGCATGCACACAGTCCAAGTTCCAAAGGTACAAACAGGTACATGGGGAGAACCACCTCTCGCCCTCTTCTCCCTGAGGCTCACTTATCCTACACCCTGTTTGTTGGATTTTGCATTTGCTATTGCAGACAAGAGCTGCAAGAAATGTTCCGAGCCCGGAGCAGTGCGTGCCCTGTAGTAGGTGCTAAACACATAACTGTCAAATGACTATTTGTGAAACAAACAAACAAACAAAAACCACACTTGTATCTGTAAGATGAATTCCTGGAAACGGAATGGCTGGGTCAGAGGGCTGGGGGCTGGTTCTTTGGAGCCCTAGTGCTGGTATGGACCCTATAGAGACTGGATCAATTGTTTCTCGATGCCTTTTATTTCCCGGAGGCAGTCGCTGTCTCTGCCCCCAAAGCAATTCTCCTGGTTTCCCCACAGCAGCAATATCATCTGGCAGCCCCCCACCTGTTGCGACCTGGGACTGGGCACTGCCAGGAGCTGGTGCTGACGGAAGATGAGAAGAAACTACTAGCCAAAGAAGGCATCACTCTGCCCACTCAGCTGCCCCTTACTAAGGTGAGTCAGTGGGACCCCAGCTCTGGGCCTCACCCCATTTCCTGCAGCAACATGCCCACGAGTCTCATCTTTCTGTGCATGTGCGTGTGTGTGCACGCTCAGTCGTGTCCAACTCTTTGCCACACTATGGATGGTAGCCCACCAGGTTCCTTTGTCCATGGCACTCTTCAGGCAAGCATATTGGAGTGGGTTGCCACTCCATACTCCAAGGGATCTTCCCGACCCAGGGGTCGAACTCATGTCTCTTGCATTTCCTGCATTGGCAGGTGGATTCTTTACTATTGCACCACCTGCGAAGCCTGAGTCTCACCTTTAGTTCTCCCTAACTGGTGGCTCAGACGGTAAAGAATCCGCCTGCAATGCTGGAGGCCTAGGTTCGATCCCTGTGTTGGGAAGATCCCCTGCAGGAAGGCATGGTAATCCACTCCAGTATTCTTCCCTGGAGAATTCCCATGGACGGAGGAATCTGGCGGGCTACAGTGGGGTCGCAAAGAGTTGGACACAACAGTGACTAAGCACAGCACACACTAGAATGTTAGGATGTGTCTGTCACAAGAGCCAGAAAATTCATCCTCAAAGCCAACACAGTGGGGGCTTTCTAGCTGGCTGCGCCCTCCATTCAGCCTGTTCACTCAGTATCAATACATGAGTTTGCCTTTTCCAATTGAAAGACTTCTCTTAGTGATAACTGGCCTGGGAAAATGCGCCAATCCCACACATGGCCAGACGGTGGCGCGATTGCACCAGTGCACAAAATCTAGTTAATGGAACTGGGATCCGGAGCAGGGAAGATCATCAGGAAACCAGGATCACCACCATTCCGCCCCGTCCCCCCCCCACCCCGAAACTCTGCAGGAATCTGAGGACAGAAAATCTGGCCTTCAAGTCGCGAGGGGTCTGCCCTCAAGTCCCTGAGTCTGGCTCCCTTGGGAGGATACTGAGGGTGAAATTGTGGGGTCTGGACAAGAGAGTGGACCCTTCAGACTGACTCAGTCTCCTCTCCATGTCACTCTGCAGTACGAGGAGCGACTGCTGAAAAAGATCCGCCGGAAAATCCGAAACAAACAATCAGCTCAAGAAAGCCGGAAAAAGAAGAAGGAATACATTGATGGCCTGGAGACTCGGTAAGGCTGGGGGCCTAGGACCCACACTTGAGGTAGGGGGGTGGGGACTGAGGCCTGAGAGAGGCACGCAGTGGAGCAAAGGTCATAGTCTGTGTGTGTGTGTGTGTGTGTGTGTGTGTGTGTGTTCAGTTGCTCAGTGATATTCGACTCTGCATGGACTGCAACCTGCCAAGCTCCTCTATCCATGGGATTCTCCAGGCAAGAATACTGGACTGGGTAGCCATTTCCTTCTTCAGGGGATCTTCCCAACCAAGGGATCGAACCCATGTCTTCTGAGTCTCCTGCGTTGGCAGGTGGATTCTTTACCACTGTGCCATATGGGAGCGACCATTTTGTATGTGAATTGCAAGGATGGAAAAATGCCTAGGGGTGATACAGGGCTCAATTTTGAGGCCCCTTAATCCCCTAGAATAAGGGGCCCCAATTCCTGGGCCACGGACTGGTACCAATCCATGGCCTGTCAGGAACCAGGCCGCAGAGCAGGAGGTGAGCAGCAGGCTAGCTAGCAATGGTGTTTACAGCTGCTCCCCACCACTCATATTACCGCCTTAGCCCCACCTCCTGTCAGATCAGAAGCGGCACTAGATTCTCCTGGAAGCACAGACCCTAGCCCTAAAGTCAAGGCGGAATATCCTGAGATTTCCAGAAAATAGAAATAAAGTGAAAATTAAATGTAATGTGCTTGAATCATCCTAAGACTATCCCCTCCACACCCTGGATTCATGGAAGAACTATCTTCCTCGAAACCGGTCCCAGGTGCCAAAAAGTTTGGGGACCACTGCCCTAGATGATGTTATGCCAAGAAGGGAGGTTATGTCCTGGCTCTTTGCCTATAGGTGGGACATTTACTTCCCTTGTCTGAGCCTCTCTGGTCCTCAGAGCTGTCATGGCTTCCTTCCAGGGAGTGGAAGGAAGGAGGAACTTCCTCAACTTAAGAACTGTGCACTCACAGTTCAGTTCAGTCACTCAGTCGTGTCCAACTCTTTGTGACCCCATGGACTGCAGCACGCCAGGCTTTCCTGTCCATCACCAACTCCCGGAACTTGCTCAAACTCATGTCCATTGAGTCGGTGATGTCATCCAACCATCTCATCCTCTGTCATCCCCTTCTCCTCCTGCCTTCAATCTTTCCCAGCATCAGGGTCTTTTCCAATGAGTCAGTTCTTCGCATCAGGTGGCCAAAGTATTGGAGTTTCAGCTTCAGCATCAGTCCTTCCAATGAACACCCAGGACTGATCTCCTTTAGGATGGACTAGTTGGATCTCCTTGCAGTCCAAGGACTCTCAAGAGTCTTCTCCAACACCACTGTTCAAAAGTATCAATTCTTTGGCACTTAGCTTTCTTTGTAGTCCAACTCTCACGTCCATACATGACTACTGGAAAAACCATAGCTTTGACTAGACAGACCCTTTGTTGGCAAAATAATGTCTCTGATTTTTAAAATTTTTTTTAATTTTTTTTTTTCAAATAAATTTATTTATTTTAGTTGGGGGCTAATTACTTTACAATTTTGTAGTAGTTTTTGCCATACGTTGACATGAATCAGCCATGGGTTTACATGTGTTCCCCTTCCTGGACCCCCCTCCCACTTCCCTCCCCATCCCATCCCTCTGGGCCATCCCATTGCCCCAGCCCTGAGCATTTGTCTCATGCATCGAACCTGGAATGGTGTTCTGTTTCACATATGATAATACACAAGTTCCAATGCTATTCTCCCAGAATGTCCCACCCTCACCTTCTCCCTCAGAGTCCATAAGACTGTTCTATGCATCTGTGTCTCTTATTCTGTCTCGCATATAGGGTTATCGTTACCATCTTTCAAATTCCATATATATGCATTAGTATACTGTATTGGTGTTTTTCTTTCTGGCTTACTTCACTCTGTATAATGGGCTCCAGTTTCATCCATCTCAGTAGAACCGATTCAAAAGTATTTTTTTTAATGGCTGAGTAATATTCCATTGTGTATATATTGTCTCTGATTTTTAATATGATGTCTAGGTTGGTCATAGCTTTTCTTCCAAGAAGCAAGCTTCTTTTAATTTCATGGCTGCAGTCACCATCTGCAGTGATTTTGGAGCCCCAGAAAATAAAGTCTGTCACTGTCTCCATTTTTTCTAATCCCTGTGCATTCTAATCCCACCCAGTCACCTGTCTAAACTCATACAGGACACTGAGACACAGGGTCCTCGTTATTCTTTAATGTGTTGTTGTTGTTCAGTCACTCAGTCGTGTCTGACTCTTTGTGACCCCATGGTCTGCAGCACGCCAGGTTTCCCTGTCCTTCACCATCTCCCTTAGCTTGCTCAAACTCATGTCCATTTAGTCAGTGATGGCATCCAACCATCTCATCCCCTGTTATCCACTTCTCCTCCTGCCCTCAATTTTTCCCAGCATCAGGGTAGGAAACATAAAAACTTAGTTCACTCACTTTTTAAACCAAAAGTGATTTTAGTAAATGTTACTGGTCTATCTGAGTTTTCTATTTCTTCCCTAGTCAATTTTGGGATGTGTTATTCTTCTGGAAAGTTGTCCATTTCAAATTTACTGACATAAGATAGTTCATAGTTCTCTCCCATTATTTTTTTAAGCTTTGAGTCATTTATAGTTGGGAGCTTTGTAATAACTCATGTTGTGTATTTGCACCTTTGCTTGTTTTTTATCTTGAGCAATCTCGCTGGAATTTTGTCTGTTTTATTTATTGTTTTCAAAGAATGAATTTCCTCCCACTCAATTGTGTTTTGTGTACTAGTTCCTTTATTTCTATTCTTAGCTTTATTGTGTCTTTCATTTTTTTTTTTTTTTTAGTGAGTTTATTCTGTTGTTCTTTTGCTGATTTTTAAATGTGTATGTTCAGCTGCAGGCTTCCCTGGTGGCTCAGGCTATAAAGAATCTGCCAGCAATGCAGGAGACCTGGGTTTGATCCCTGGATGGGGACGATCTCCTGGAGGAGGGCATGGCAACCCACTCCAGTATTCTTGCCTGGAGCATCACCATGGACAGAGGAGCCTGGCAGGCTAGAGTCCATGGGGTCGCAAAGAGTCGAACACGATTGAGCGACTAAGCACAGCACACACAGCACATGTTCAGCTGCTTGAACTGTAATAAGGTTACCCATCTTCCTCTCAGCACTTCTTTAGCTGCATCTCACACATCTTGATTTGTATGTTGTCATTACTTGGTTCCTAGGTCTTCCCTACTTTACACTGTGGATTCTTCTTTATCCCATGAGTTATTTAGGAGGGCCTTTTAGTGGGGGAATTCATTCTCTTCCCTGGATACTAACATATCCTCATGCCACGATTTGAATTTTTTTTTTTATACATTTATTTATTTATGTTGGCTGTGCTGAGTCTTCATTGCTGTGCACGGTCTTTCTCTAGTTGCAGGAAGCCGGGGCTACTCTCTAGTTGTCATGCGCGGGCTTCTCATTGCAGTGGCTTCTCTTTCTTCTTCTTTTTTAAAATATTTATTTGGCTGTGTGAGTTCTTAGTTGCAGCTTGTAGGGTCCAGTTCCCCAACCAGGGATCAAACTTGGGCCCCTTGCATTGGGAGCATGTGAAGTCCTAGCCACTGGACCACCAGGGAACTCCTGAGGTGGCTTCTCTTGTGGCAGAGCTTGGGCTCTAGGTTCTCAGGCTTCAGCAGTTGCAGCTTGCGGGCTCTGTAGGGGTGACAGGCATATTCTGAATGTCACTGTGATGTTGCCTTTGCAGGATGTCGGCCTGTACCGCCCAGAATCAGGAGCTTCAGAGGAAGGTCTTGCATCTCGAAAAGCAGAACCTGTGAGTCTTGGTGTGACCAGGACCAAGGATAGGGGGAAGCTGGCCCTGGAGTCTCTTGCAGGAGAGGTGGACAAGGGGGGACAGGCTGTGTGATGGCAGGGCAGAGCAGAAGGTGAGAATTCCACCCAGAGAGGGAGCAGGCTGCATAGAAGAGGGGATTTAGACTTCGGCCCTTGAAAGATGTATAAGAGTTCAGTAGAGGTAGGGTGCTGCTAGTGGAGGAAATGGCATGTGAATGGCCAAAGGCTAGGAGTATGGTGTGCTGGAGAACTGCAGGTGATTCCATCTATGGGGTACATGTACTAAGTCAGTTTTTATTGAGCATCTACTCAGTACCAGGCATAGTTCTGGACTTATACCTCAATAGTGAGCAAAACAGATACAGTCCCTCCACTTAAAAGACTCATACTCTAGTGAGAAACATACTCAAGACAAACAAAACTATGTAAAAGATCATTCAAACAGCGATAGCCACTCAGAAGAAAAATAAACTAGAGGGAAGGGGCTAGAGAATGAGGGGGGCTATTTTAGGCAGGGAGGTCAGATAAGGTGACATTTGAGATGAGATCCAACAGAAAAGAAAGAAGCAGCTACAAAAAGACCTGTAAGGGGAACAGTGTCCTTGGTACAGAGGGCACAGCCAGTGCAAAGGCCCTGGGGCAGGAACACTTGTATGTAGGAGGAACAATAAGGGGACTGTGTGGCTGGAGCAGTGTGTGTGGGGGGCACAGTCAGGGGAGAGGAGAGAGGGAGGGGACAAGGCAGGTCATGCAGGGCCCTCTGGGCAGCAGTGAGGACTCAGGCTTTTACCCCAAGGGAGCTGGGAACCTGGAGGGCTGGGAGTTGAATCACATTTGAAAAGTGTGGAGCATGAACTCTAGAGGGGGCACAAGAGGCTTGGGGGGACCAGAGGTGGGGGCTGGTGTCCAGGTGAGAGATGATGGCAACCTGGATGGAGGAGGCTGGGTGTCAGAAAAGTGGGTGAGATGTTCAGTAGAGATTTATTGAGGGAGCTTCTGGGACTTTTAGTAGCAGTAGGGCCTTGAGAGGTGGATAGGATTCAGACCTCAGCCAGGCTGGGAGATCCTACAAATGGAACGGGAGCCAGGTTAAAGCCATGTAGGGCTCAGCCAAGGCTTCCCATTTCCACTAAGGTCTCTCTTGGAGCAGCTGAAGAAACTCCAGGCCATTGTGGTCCAGTCCACCAGCAAATCGGCGCAGACAGGCACCTGCATAGCAGTGAGTCCTGACCCCCAGCTCTGAGTTGGGGGGTGTCCTCAACCTTGGCAGAGGGACCTGTGGGGGAGGAAAGCATGAGTAGGAGCAGAGCCCTGAGTGCCGAGTCAAGCACGATCTAGTCTTCTGGGCCTCTGTTTTCCTGCTTAAGTGTGCTCAGGGGTTGGGGAGGGATGGGGTGACCCCGCCCACATCTCCACCAGGTCCTGCTCTTCTCCTTCGCCCTCATCGTCCTCCCCTCCATCAGCCCTTTTGCCTCCAACAAAGCTGAGAGTCCCGGAGACTTCGCACCTGTGCGAGGTAGGTGGACTTGGGTTTGCTCTTCCTTCAAGACCCCTCTGGGGCACATTCCCCTTGGCTCCCTAGTCCCCACTGGGGGAGGGGAAGGGACCCCCTTGCAAGTGCTCCCTGAGGCTGGGGTCTAAGGAAAGAAGGGAACAGGCCCTCAGGCCATCCCTCATGACCCTCCCCCACCCCTTGCTCAGTTTTCTCCAGAACTCTACACAATGATGCTGCATCCCGGGTGGCTCCCGACGCTGCACCAGGCTCCGAGGCCCCCGGACCCAGGCCCAACACTGGCGCACTTCAGGAAAGGTCTCCAGGCAGCCCTCCAGGGGAATGGGAAACCCAGGACGCACGTGCTCTGGACAACTCGACAGAGGATCTGGACAATGCAACTCTGGTCCAGGGCAACTCCGTGAAGGAACTGGACCGGGCCACCCTACTGGACTGTGCCCCGCCTGAACCAGCAGTCAGCCCAGGCCGCGTGGGGCTGGAGGCAGCAGGGGGGGAGCTGTGAGCACTATGGGTCCCTGCCCGCCTCTGCACCCTGGCCCCTCTACTCAGGGGTGCTTCAATAGGTGCTGTAGTGGACAGGGACAGGCATGGAGATCCGAGGTGAGAGAGAGATCCTGGAGAAGGTATCAGAATGGAAATGCACAGATACACAGCTACAGAACCAGGGACCCAGGTACATGCAGAAACTGATTCTCAGACACAGACCATAAGGCCACAAAACCTGAGAAATCTACATGCAGACCCAGGTGCAGAAGGAAACAGGAACACACACACAGACTGATCCCCAACCTAGACAGATCAATACACACCAGGCCTCAATAACTACCCCCCCCCGACCCTGGGGACTCCTCCCTGCCCCCTCGCACACACGGAGGAGAAAGCAGCCAAGTCTGCAGGGACCCTGGCCCCAGAGCTCGGGACGAGCCCTAAACTTTGGCGCTGCCATGAGCCACAACCTTTTCCTTTTTTTAGACTGCCGTGATCCTTAATAAAGTATCTTGGCAGAACACGGCTGGCGTGGAGGTGGAGTGGGGTGGGGGATAATTAGAGTCTGGGGCTCCCCAATCCACAGAAGGAAGGACTGGGCCAGCCGAAGATAGAGGAGTGACGTAGGGGAGGACCTGGACCCCAGGGCTGGAGCGGCGACGAGAGGCGCCAGGGTTGCCTTCAGCACCTTGGAGAGCGGCGGCTGATGGAGGGCAGGGCGCGCCAGGAGCGCGAGGTTCAGGCGGCTCTGGCCCCTCCCCGCCCCGCCCCAGACCCTTCAAGGGAGTCCGCGGCAGGCCTGGGGCAGCTGCTTTCCTGGGGGTCTAGGCCGCCCACCCGGCTCGTCTTATGGATGAGGAGACTGAAGCGTCGGGAATGAAGGGACTCGCCCAAGGTCACAGCTGCACCCACGCTCTTACTTTAGAGTTACACCCGGACCCCTGCCAGCTTTGCCCAGGTGCGGGGATGTGGCGTCGGCTGGGGGAATTTGCAATCGCGATTAGAAGATGCGGCCTCGCTCCTCGAAGGGCTCACAGCCTAGTAGCAGACGCCACGTATTAAAGAATCACAGAAATAATATTTACAAATGGAGGACTCAAGGAATGTCAACAGCTGGTAAGGCCCTCCTTCACCGCCAGGCCTGGACTGCACCAATGTCCCAGCGCACACACACACCAGGGGCTGCAGACACCACACAGTCCTACCCCCAGGGATTGGACCCTGGGCAAGGTTGTGGATGGTAAACACAGACTCAAGATGCAAGAAATTCTGCTTTTATTGCATTGAAGGCTTTTCTGGAAGCCTGGAGGAAGTCAGGTGGACCCACTTGTCTCCCTCCAGCCACAAAGGCAGTGTGAGCCTCTGTTTGTCCTGCCATGAAGTTTGGCTCCTAAATGGTGACTGTGTGTCCCCTCCCTCCTAGAGGGGCTGTGAAGGCTGTGTGGGGATAGGCAGGGGCTGGGGAGTGTGAGGGTCCAGGGGGCAGACAGGCTTGATTCCTGTTTAGGCTGGAAATCAGAGAGGGCCTGGTCACGCCTCCCAAGAACACCCTGAGTAAGGGGCTAGAGACGAGGTGGAGCAGGTGCGTGCGGGGTTGTCAGCTCCAAGTTCAGGATCCGGGGCAGAGATGCTCCTTGCCAAGCCCCCTCCATAGGCCCCAAGTTAAAGGGAGGTGCAGTGGACAGCAGGTCTGCCCCTGGGCCTGGAGCCCAGCTCTCAGCACCCTGAGGTCTCCCCCAAAGGACAGAAACGAGTAACAAAGTGAGACCAGTAAGAATAAAGGAAAAGAACCCATGGTTTCTATAAAAAAAAGCCCGCCCTCCCCGGGACCCCTAGTCAGCTAGGAACCACCTCAGTTTTCACTCTTTTGGGAGGCCTGCGAGGGGCAGGGCTGTCTGGCCGCTCCCTTTTGGGGCTGGTGGTTCCGGAGCCATTGTGCTGGGCACAAGGCTCCTGCTTGGGGCTGGCGGGTGCTGGGCTGTTGAGCTGGGTGGAGGCATCCTCCTTGGGCTCCAGCTTGGGGGCAGGTGGGCGTGGCAGGGGCGGCAGTGCCCTCTCCACCACATGGGGGCCGTCCCAGGCAGGGATCTCCAGGCCCAGGTGTTTCATGAGCCGCGTCATGACCTCATCAACATAACCGTGGATTCGCAGGTCTGCGTGGCGGTCCTGTGGAGGCAGGGACCAGTTAGGTGGAGGGAGAAGGCTTGAGGGGGGTCCAGGGGTGATATCAGGGGTAGGCTCCCACACGTACGTGCTTGGTGGGCTGAAGGTTGACAATGACCAGGCGACCTCCACGGCGCTTGGTGGCGAGGGGAAGGTTCCCACTGGGCCGGATTTGCAGGGAGGTGCCCAGTGTGATGGACAGGTCCGCATTCCTGGGGCCAGGAGGCAGGATTCGTCTAAGCCCCTTGGCAAGGGTCTCTGCAGCCTTCCTCTTGCCCCGTGAGGCTGGGGCATGTGGTGGCCAGCACACACACTCCCCGACCCTTGCTCAAACACCATGGGTTCACTGCTCTGCCAACACAACGGAGCCAGTCCCGGGAGACCTGCTCACACAGCACCCACCTCTGCTGGGGGCCCAGGCACAGCCTGCTTCTGACAGACTTCCCTTCTGCTAGGCCACCCCCCAACCCTGTCAACAGAAGTGGAGCTGCTGGTGGAGAGCAGGCCTTCTACATTTGGACTCCTGGGTTCTGATCCTGGTTCAGTCACTTCTGGGCTGGGCAGCCTGGATGGAGGAGTCCAGTTGCTCCAGCCTCAGTTTCCTCCTCTGTGAAATGGGCCTGAGCAGCTCCCACCCTGGTGGGTGGTGAGGATGGTATGTGATGGTTCAATACAAGAGCTATTATGAGCGAAGCGAGGCCCAGACAGGGTGCTGATCACTTCTCTCTGGAATCCTTTCTTGAGGTCCCACGGGGCTGGAGCTGGCTGTATTTCTGCCCCTCTCCTACCCACCCCACCCGGGACCCACTGGGGTCAGACCTGCTGGCCTCGTCGGCCAGGGTGAGGTCCCGGTCAGGCAGGGAATCCTCCCAATCCAGGATGGTGTCTCTCAGCTCCCCCCTGTAGGTAGGGAGGGGTGTCAGCAGGAGACTGGTGGCCTCCCCTGGGGTCCAGGGCATGGGGAGGGGTCACTCACCTGCAGGCCCGAAGCCCCCTGGACTTGGCCACAGTGCAGAGCCGGCCCGTGGGTTTCAGGCCCATGCTGCCCACCACGGTGTCCCGGACATACTGCCTGTGCCGAGGAGGAAAGGGTCGGCTCACCGCCGGTTCCCAGGCACCCACCCTGCAGCCCACCTGGGCAGCTCATGCTTTTTGCACAGGGCTGTTTTCCCAGGAAAGTGTGGGAGCAAAGACCAGAATCTAAACATGAGGTAACAGCTGGCAAACCCAGCAGGGGGTGGGGGTGGGGAAGCAGAGGGGCCCTCCCATGAAAAAGCTGGCCTGGGGACATCCCTGGTAGGTCAGTGGTTTAAAACTCTGTGGAGGGAGCGTGGTCCTGCCAACACCTTGATGTTGGACTTGTAGCTTCCAGACCCATAAGATTATGAATTTCTGTTGTTTTTAAGTTACTCAGGTTTGTGGTTGTTTCGGCAGCTGCAGGAAATGAACACACCTCCCAGGAGGAAGATACACTCCCAGATCCCACCTTGGGAGGGTCACACCCCTGACTCTAGAAGCAGCAGGCTTAGCTCACCAGGATCTTCTGGGGAGCCCGACCTGGGTCATCCATGCCTTGTGTCCCGCCCCCTCCCGCAGTGGCACTCACGTCTTACACTTGACACATTCTTCTACAAACATGTTTCCGTGGAGCTCTGCAAGTTTGTCTCTGTGGGAAGAGAAGGAAGAGGCTCAGTGGAGGAGCAGGATCCCCAGATCCCCAGCCAGCCAAGATCTAGAGGGCCCAGGGCTGGAATCCTCCCAGGACCAGGAAGAGGGGATCCCACCCAACTCTCCAGGTGCGACTAAGAGACCTGACAGCTGAGCGCCAACCCTCCCTGGCTGCCTTGCTGAACTGCCCCAGGGGCCTGGAGAGGGAGGGGCTGCCATCAATGCTCATTTTCTAGATAAGGAAACTGAGGCTCAGGGAGAGGGGTAGCCTGCTCAAGGCAGGGCAAGGGGCTGGACACTGGGGGCACCTGGGGAAACCGGAGCGCACGTGCAGTCCGTCCACGTTCTGGCTGACCAGGAAGCGCAGGAGGCCCACGCGCTCCAGCTGCACCAGTGCCATGTGGGTCTTTGTGGGCTGGGCATTCTCAAAGGTGGTGTCGAACTTGGGGGCCAGGCCCCGCTCCTCCATCGTCCAGACACCATGGGGGCCCCTGTGGTGGCAGGTGGAAGAGACAGAGGGAGTTTAGACATCAAGGAGAGAGAGGACAGAAAAAGAGAGAAACAGGCAGAGAAAAAGTTAGAGAGAGAGAGATTGATACAGACAAAGGAGGTGAGGTAGGAAAAAGGGAGAACGTGGTACATAACAGCCAAAATTAATCATTCAACTCACCCAGCACTTACTGCTGCTGCACTTGGCATGGCCCTGCACTGGGGGATGCTGGGGCCCGAGTGCACCCAGACCCTGCCCTCAGGGAGTCCATGGCCCTGCACTGGGGGTGCTGGGGCCCGAGTGCACCCAGGCCCTGCACTCAGGGAGTCCATGGCCCTGCAGTGGGGGATGCTGGGGCCCTAATGCACCCAGACCCTGTCCTCAGGGAGTCCATGGCCCTGCACTGGGGGATGCTGGGGCCTGAGTGCACCCAGGCCCTGCACTCAAGGAGTTCTCCATCTTGTGGGGAAGAGACACAGGCGGACACAGGCCCTCTAGGGGCCAGGGCAGAGGGAGCAACCCAGGGCTGGGCTGGCCCAGTGGAAGTGGTGAGGGCTCTTTGTGGGACTCTGAGAAGGCTTCCTGGAGGAGGTGGAGCAGTCTCTGAACAGAGAGGAAAGGGCAGGGCTGTTCAGACAGTCTGGGGGCTGCAGGGGCTGAGGTTGGAGAGCTGAACCAAGGATAGGTCGGAAAGGGCTTTGATTTCCAGCCCGAAGTGCTTGGAACTCTGAAGTGTGGCAATGCGGAGCTATGGCAGGTTATGGAAGGGGGATGAGATTCACACCTTAGAATTTTAACACTCCTCCAGACAAGGAATCTGCTCTTCTGCTGTGAGAGTCTGCTGGGGGCCTGAGAGGCCTCAGAAAGAGAATACAAGTGCAATAGGCCTGTCCATCTGGGTAGGGTTGCAAACTTCACACCTACAGGGGCCACTTGGAGGCCACAAGTTTGAGACCCCCACTTTTCAGCAACAAGACTCTTGTCTAACGCAGGCTGCCCAAAGTAGAGGGAAGTTAGACATTATCTGGTCTCACACCCTCACTTACAGGTGAGGAAACTGAGGTCTGGATGGTTTCTATGGTAATAATAGAACCCAATATTTAGCCATGCACAGTGGGCCTGGACAAAAGACTTATGTTTCCCAGCACCACTTGCAACTAGGTATAGACACATGACCAAGTTCTGACCAATGGAAGGCAATGTTGGGTGTGATATAAAGGGACCTACTTTGAAGGAAGGGTCTTACACATCCCCAACACCCTAGGGGACTGATGGGTCACCCTAGACTCAGTGGGAGGGAGGGCAGCAGGATGGGCTTTGATACCTGTTCATCTGGCGAGCTCACAGGGAAAGGTGTGGCAGCCTGGCAGGCACTGGCTCAACTTCCCGCCCTGCCCACTGACCTGAAGTCGGGGATGCCTGAGGCAGTGCTGATGCCTGCGCCTGTGTGGAACACCACATTGGAGGACTGCCAGACGAGCTGTGCCAGCTCCCACACTTTCTGCTCCAACTCCTCGGGGGGGTCAAAGACCTGTTGGGTGAGGAAGAGCAGCAGGGAGTGAAACAGAAGGGAGTGGGGCAGGTGCTAAGTCTCTTTAGTCATGTCTGACTCTCTGCAGTCTGCCAGGCTCCTCTGTCCATGGGGATTCTCCAGGCAAGAATACTGGAGTGGGTTGCCATTTCCTACAAGAATGACAGAGCCACAGTGAGGCAGGAGGTACATTCCCCCGCCCCCTTAACGGTTAACCGATTGGAGACTCATTCCCAGTGCGCCAAAGAAACTCCAAGGTGAGAATAGCAAGACAATTAAGGTAGGACACTGGGCCCTGCCCAGATCACATATTTCTCATTCTCAAAGTCAGGAGACCTCGCCAATCACACGTGGGCAGAAAGGCTCCTTGGAGGTCAAAGGTGAATGATGCCAAAGGATAATCTACCCATGGGCCTTCGTAGTAGAACCCATCTTGGCTAAGAGATGCATGTGCACACATGGGAGGATCCTGAGATATACCAAATATGGACTCTGTACCAGGCAAATCAAAATGATTGGCCAAAGGAAATTCAGGAGAAATGCCCCATAAAAGTGATTTAAACTGCCACAAGAGCACAACTCAGGGACTCTCCCTGAGTCTGCCTGTGTGTCTATCCATATGTATTGTACTCTTTTTCCTCCTAATAAATTCCTCCTAATAAATAGCGTATTTATTCACTACTTTCTGTCTTTGTGGAAACTCTTTCCTGCAAAGCTGAAGGGCCAGGGCCCTTGTCACTGACCACTAATCTAGTGGTTAGGATCTGGTGTCTTCACCACCTTGGTGCAGCCTCAATTTCTGGCTGGGAACCCAAGCCCCACTTCAAGCGGTTTTAGGCCCAGGCCACTCGAGATCAACAAAATGTGACAAAAACTGATTAGAACCAACCAGGTCCAAGATGGTGGAAGATGAGCCTTCCAGGAGACCTTAAACCTCATTATATACTCATTGTAATACACCAGCATGATAAATGACACACCCTCAGGTGCCATGACAGTTCAGAAGGCTAAAACGTGGGTGGTGGCCCAATACCTGGAAATCCCCACCCCTTCCCTGAAATAATTGGAATAATCCTCCCATTCACTAGCCTATGAAATTATCCAGCCCCTAAAAACTAACCACACCATATTTCAGAACCTCTCACCTGCTGAGATGGCCCACACCCTGTCTGTGAAGTGTTTCTCCCAAGGCTGTTCTCACCTTTTGAGACAGACTGCATTCTGTCTGCGGAGAGTGTTTCTAAAAAATCCACTTCTTACCTATCACTCTGGGGCTTCCTAGGTGGCACTAGTGGTAAAGAACCCATCTGCCAATGCAGGAGACCTAAGAGACACGGGTTCAATCCCCGGGTTGGAAAGATCCCCTGAGGAAGAAAATGGCAATCCACTCTAGTATTCTTGCCTGGAGAATCCCATGGACAGAGGAGCCTGGCGGGCTACGGCCCACAGGGTCACAAAGAGTCAGAAACAACTGAAGCGACTTAACATGCATGCACGCACATATCTCTGTCTCTCACTGAATTCTTTCTGCAGTGAGACATAAAGAAACTGAGCTTCATTAAGTCCTAAGACAAGGGTGTGATCTCAACTGAACCGTGGGTTCAAGTCCCACTCCGAGTTGCATGGTTTCAGGAAGAGTTGAAACATGTCCCACAGTGGGCAAGGCCATAAGCCACAGACTGCCTTGCCCAGGAGGAGGGGAATGGGTAGGAAAAGGCAGCTTGTCATCACGTCCTTTCTCTGCCCACAGCCCTCCAGGGCTCCCACCTACCTCTCTTGATGGAAAAACCCAAGTCCCCACCAAGGCCCACAAGGCTCTGCAGGACCTGCCCCATCCCTGCTCTCCCCTCCTCCCTCTCTCCCCCTCGTTCACTCCACACAGGCCTCCTTGATGTTCCTCCAACACACCAGGCACACTTCAGCCTCAGGGCTTTGCAGAAGCAAAGCCCTCCACCTGGAATGTCCTTTGCCCAGACACCTACATGACTCCCCTTGCACTTCCTCTCCATCTTGGCTCAAAAACTATCTCATTTGCACACTCATGTTCACAGTAGCATTATTCACAGTAGCTAAATATGGGAGCAACCCCAGTGTCAATTAACAGATGAATGGATACTAACAAATGTGGTCTACACGTACAATCAACCCTTAATATTCATTGGAAGGACCGATACTGAAGCTGAAGCTCCAATACTTTGGCTACCTGATGCGAAGAGCCAACTCATTAGAAAAGACCCTGATGCTGGGAAAGATTGAAGGCAGGAGGAGAAGGGGATGACAGAGGATGAGATGGTTGGATGGCATCACCAACTCAATGGCCATGAGTTTGAGCAAACTCCAAGAGATAGTGAAGGACAGGGAAGGCTGGCATGCTGCAGTCCATGGGATCGCAAAGAGTTGGACACAACTGAGTGACTGAAGAACAACACATACAATGGAATAGTATTCAGCCTTAAAAAGGAAGAAAATTTGGACACATTATACAATACAGATGAAACCTGAGGACATCATGCTCAGTGAAATCCGACAGACACAAAAACACAAATACTGTATGATTTCACTTATGTGAGGTCCCAAGAGAAGTCAGATACATAGAGAAAGTAGATGGTGGGTCCCGGGGCTGGGACAGGGTATGGAGAGTCACTGTTTAATGGAGACAGAGTTTTAGTTTGGGAAGAGGAGAAAGTTCTGTAAATGGATGGTGGTGATGGTTGCATAACATTAAATGTATTTCATACTCCTGAGTTATCTTAGTGATGGCTATCACCAGCCACCTACTTTTCAATGCAGCCCCCAGCTCTCATCATCTGCTTTACCTTTCTGCATAGCGCTGACCACTATCTGACTCCTTACATTTATTTGCTGCTCATCTGTCTCCCAGCTGAAATGAGGGGGCTTGGCCTGTCTGGTTCCCCATGTGGTCCCAGGGTGAATGACATCGGTGCACCATAGGTGTTTAATGAATGTTTGTGGGATAAAGTGAAAAAACTGGCAGGAGAGAAGAGTGGGGCTTCACACCATCTGAGAGCTCGTGAATGCCTGACTCAGAAGGAACAGACCAACCTTTGTGGGAGGGGGCAAGCTTCTCTCCAGTTTACAGGAGGGAAAGAGACCCAGAACGAAGGGATCCCGCCAAGGTCTCAGTGCATGGCGGGGAGTTCTCTCAGCGAGGCTGGAGGGGTCTAATTTCCATCCTCCAGATTCCTCCTCAACTAAAAATCCTCATCAGCCTCAGGATAGTGTCAGCTCCTCAACTTGGCACTTGGGCCCACTGGGGCCCATCCTGCCCCAGTTTTGGAGACCTCTCTGGCCAAATCTGCCCTCCAAGTTTGTTTATTGCTACCTCCCGCCTTTGCCCCGGTGCCTTCCTCCTGGAACTACATCCCTTGTTCCATCAGAACTTCAGAACTTCAGTGGGTCCTATCCTCCGTCCCTAGCCAGACCGACCCGGAGCTGGGCGTGGTCGCATCCCCAGGCGCACTGGGTCGTCACTTCCCGCCCCCTCCTCACTGGGAAGTCCCTCCCATTGTCTAACCTCAGTGTCTCCTGATATTCCCACAATGCCCCGCTGCCAGCTGGTCCCGCCCAGCCCACGGCCTTGACGGCGGCCGTCGGGACCCCCAGCCGCGCTCACCTCCGGGAGACCGCACTTGCCCTTGTCCGCATACGGCGAAAGCCCCGCCGCGTAATTCACCGACATCCTCGCTGCACCAACGGGAACAATAAAGTTTCCCTTGTTGCGGCCGCTTCCGCCGGAAATAGGGTGGGACGAGGAAGAAGGAGGAGCCGCGTTCTCATCTTTCGTACCTGGCCGCTCCTCCCAAGGCGCATGCGCCAAGCACTGTCGCCGCAGTTGCCATATTAACTGCTGGCAATGGCTCGCCGGGTTCTTATGCGCTGGTCGTGTGGGGTGGGGGCCTGGGAAAGGGCTGTTCAGTGACCCGGGCTGGAAACTAGGGGACTGCCCACGTGAGAGTTCTCCAGTCACCTGTAAAATGAAGGGCGCAAGCGATCGGTTCCTTCTTTCCCCTTTTTGAAAACGAGTAAACTGACGCCCACTTCCCTCCCCGCATCGCCCAGTCCCAGGACAGAGCCTGAGAGGGGAAACCCAAACTCCTGCTTCCAACTCAAGGTTCTTCCCCCTGCATATTTCAGAAGTTTATAAATATACAAATTCAGGGTTCCTGTGCATGTGTGCTGGGGTCAGTAGGCAATTTGGATCCTCACTAGGGAGGCTCACGGACGCCGTTCCAAGTTACCTGAACGTTATCCAGATGTGTGATACTCACTCAGCAAGACAAGTCCTGACCGCATCAAGAGGCTGGAGAAACTGCTTATGTCCTTGGAGAGGAGGCTTGAGGACTCATTCAGGAAATGTATTGAGCACCTACAGTGTGCTGGGGAGACGCTGGAGACCACAGGCCGCCCCCTGTGACGGGGCAATGGTGACTTAGTGTGTAATGAGGGCCCTGGGCAATGAAGGAGCTCAGAGGAGGCGCCTGACCCAGCCTGGGGGCAACCAGGAAGGCTTCCTGGAGAAGGAGTGTTGCGGCAACGATCTGAACAGTGAGTACCAGCGAGAATCAGCCAGTTGGAGGTGACAGGAGGTACAGAAAGAAGGCTCCTGGCAGAGGAACTGCAAGTACAAAGGCTGAGAGGAGAGAAAGAAGGTGGCTCATTCCAGAAACTGAAATCAGTCCAGCAATGTTAGGGAAGAACCTCCGTGTCTTCCCGCCAGAGCCCCTTGGCCAACAGACAGCCCCACTGCCACCCTGTCTCCTCCCTCTGCTCATCCTCGGGCCCCCTGGCGCAGCTGCCTGCTCAGAGCTGATCAGGTGTCAGGGCTGAGCGCTGGGAGCTGCGGGTGCAAGCTGGTGGCCCGGCTGGGAGCAGGTAACCAGAACCAGCAGTGGACACGGTGACCTACTGCTGGCAGCGCTGGAACTGCAGGAGGTAGGAGGAAAGGAGGTGAGGGAGGCCCAGGATGGAGGCTCCCCTAAGGGCCTCAGGCTCCTTGCCCCCCAAGTCCTGGCAGGTGGGAGAAAGGAAAGGCCAGTGTGTGTCCCAGCCATGCTGAGGCACTATCTCACACACACACGCGCGCGCGCTGATTCATGCGTGCACCTCTTACTTCTTTGTCTAGGATTCGTACCCTCTCTTCCTGCTGCTGCAGCTCAATGTCCTGCCTGGCCAGCAGGCCCTGTGGATATATCATCACCTCTTCCAGGAAGCAGCTCCCTAGATGAGGGTACTTTCCCCTCCCCCAAGCCTGCAGATTCCCTCCTGCCCAGACAACCTGTGGACTCCTCTCTTGGGTGTCAGTTACACCCTGCTGTAGGTGTGATTGAGTCTGTTAGACAAGGGTAAAGAAAGATGGTGGTGGGTGAATGTATACATTGATGAATGGGGTAATTTGAAGGGGTGAATGAATGGATGGGCAGTAGATGGATGGGAGGGTGGATGGATGGGTGGGTAGATGGTAGGTGGGTGTTGGCTGGATGGATGGGTGGATAGTTGAGGTGGATAGATGGATAGATGAGTGGCTGGGTGGGTGGATAGGCAGCTGGATGGTGGGTGTGTGGTGGATGAAGCATGGTTAAAAGGTGCATGGAGAACCATAAAAAGATGAGTTGGGCGGATGGGTGGTGGCCAGTGGGTGGTTGGATGGATGATTGCATGGGTGATTGGATGGTGGGTGGATGAACAAGTAGATGGGTGGATGTTGGATGGGTGGGTGGGTCAATGGTAGGTGGATGGATGGATAGGTGAGCGAGTGAGTGGATAAGCAGGTGCGTGGATGGTGGATGGAGCATGGTTGAGGGTGCATGAAGAACCGTGAAAAGATGAGTTGGGTGGATGAGTGGATGGGTGGTGGCCAGTGAGTGGTTGCATAGATGAATGAATGAGTGAGTGGATGGATGGGTGGGTGGATGGCGAGTGGATGGATGGATAGGTGAGTAGGTAGGTGGGTGGGTAGGCAGGTGGATGATGGGTGGGTGGTGGATAAAGCACAGTTGAAGATTGCACAGAGAACTATGAGAACATGAGTGGGATGGGTGGTGGACAGTAGGTGAATGTAGAAATGCTTGGTGGGAGGATGGGTGCATAGGTGAGAGAATGGGTGGAAGGAAGGTTTGGAGAATTCATGGGCAGGTGGGCAGGTGAAAGGACAGGTGAAGGATACACCTTTACAGCAATCCCACTCTGATATAGGAAGGAATTCCTAGCCAGACACCCAGCAAGACACCCCCTTGAGATCGCTGCCTGACCTCTGTACCTGCAGGTGCACAAAACACAGAACAAGCTAAGCTGGACAGACATGCGTGCACAGACATACCTTGTGTTGAGCTGTGCACACACATGCATGGAGCCATCAATCACTCTAGACCTCCGCCCACCTTGGGTGACTCCCCTCTGTGCTCTTAGTCACTCAGGACCCAGGCTGGTGTAAAGGGTTTAGTCTCAAGGATGTTCTCTCTGACTTCCCAAAGAACATGCTCTGTACTAAGAGGCCTCAACTCTGTGCCTGGCCCCTCAGGACCCCCTAAGTATTCAGGAAAACAGAACCAGTCCAGACACTTCTAGCCTTTGGAGCCAAGGATGGAGCAGAAGAAGAGCTGAGGGAACCCAATTTGGGAGTTAGAGTTCTGCACATTAGTAAGAGGCAAAGCTGATCAGAACACTACGGGATTTTGGAACTAGGCTGGGAAAGATGAATAGGAGTTCACCAGAGGAGGGGTGGGGACAAGACAGACATAACTGTACAGATAAAAGCTTGAAGACCAGAAAAAGCTTGTATCTACTTGGGCAACAGGGAAAACTGGTGGGATGAATTTACTGAGCACCTACTGCTTGCCAGGCTCTATGTTAGAGACGTCATGGGAAACCAGAGGGAATTATCTCCTGCATTTTAAGGAAGAGGGATGTGAAACTCGGAGAGGGGAAGTGACCTGATGAAGGACACACAGCAGTTAGAAGATGGGATAGGTCTGTGACCTGCTCTAAGGGCTGGGATGGCCTGGGGAGGAGGAAGTGGCACTTTTGAGGAGTGGGAGGCAGATGACCCACCTGCCCCCAGAACTGACGTCCCTCACCTCCTGGCTTTTCTCAGGAGGCCTGGGGAGAGGAGAAACGTCATACGCTAGCTATGAAGACCCTTCGGGCACGATTTAAGAAGACAGAGGTGAGTCTGAGACCACTGAGATGCCCGCTGTCTCTCAACTTCAGACTCCTGTCCCCCAGGACCTGGCTGAAGATCCACTGGGCCTTTGCACCACAAGCTCCTCCCTGGTTCCCTACCAGCCGTTCAAGTTTACCATTTTATCCTCGGGCCACCTCTCCCGTTTCTCTCTACTGCCCCCTGCTGCCCTCATCTCCACACTGCCTCCTGCTCAAGCTTTCCAGCCACCGTCCCTTTGCCCCGGCCGTTCCCTCCCTCTGGCCTTTTCCTGTACTGCTCCCCATCAAATCCTCCCCACCCTTCACAGTTTGGCTCCAAGAACATTTCTTCTGGAAGATCTCTACTCCCAGCTACAGTGAGCATTGGCTCTTCTGGGGTCTCACTTTCTCAGGGATCCTGATTTCTTGCTGTTGAATATTCAGCAAATACTTGTATCTAGTGCTGTTCTAGGCACAAAGGCAACAGCAGTAAACAGGGCAAACAGAAACCCCTGCCCTCGTGGAGCTGACAGCCACGTGTGGGTGATGGATGCTGTTAGTAAACAAGATAAATAAGTGAAAAGGCATGCTTTGTACCAGCCAGACAAAGAAAGTAAAGAAAGGGAATTTGAAGCATCCAAGAGAGTGGAGATGGTTGCAGTTTTAAAGCAGATTGTCAGGGAACTTCCCTAGTGGTTGAGCAGCTAAGACTTCACGCTCCCAGTGCAGGGGGCCTGGGTTCAACTCCTGGTCAGGAAACTAGATCCCGCATGCTGCAGCTAAGAGTTTGCATGCCGCAATGAAGATCGAAGATACTGAGTCCCACAGCTAAGACCCAGCACAGCCAAAGAAAAAAATAATAATAATAAATGATAAATAAATTGCCAAAATAAATAAATAGTAAAATAATAATAATAAATAAATATTTAAAAAATGAAGCAGGTTGTCAGGAAAGGCCCCACCAAGAAGCTGATACAAGAGCAAAGATCAGAGGGGAAAGGAGGAGGAAACTGTGTGTGTATTTGAAGGACTTGCATTACAGGCAGAGGGAACAGCCAGTGCAAAGGCCCTGAGGCAGGATCCAATTGGCATCCCTTGCAGCACTATTATGGACTATGAACTTCCTCAGTCATCCCTACTCCCTCCTAACCCTCCTCTCCCTAGTCCCTGCCAGGGTGGAGGGCAGTCCAGGGCAGAGTGACAGAAGCTGAGTGAGAATTCACACACAGTCAGGCAACCAGCCTTCCTGAGCACTGGTCTTTGTGGCTGCCCTCTGTCAGGCTAAACTCCGCAATTACAGCACAAAGAAACTGAGTTCCAAAGAGGCTAACTTGGCTTTCTTGTCACAGAGCAAAGCAGCAACAGGGAGATTCAAGCCCACACGTGCCTGACTTCAGAGCCTTTAGTCTTTCTACTGTGACGGGGCCTCCCCATCTGCCAGGTGTGGCTCCAGGCAATCTGGGAGGCTACCTGGAGGAGGTGGTGCTGAAGCAGAGCCTCGAAAAACAGGGAAGATTCAGACAAGTGAAAACACATAGCGGGCGAGGGGGAGGGGAGGTGCATATGGACAAGTATGGGCAAAAGTTTGGAGGCTGGGCTGAACCTGTTTGATACAGAGGCATTATGGGATGATGAAGAAGTTCTTTTGGCTGGAGCAGAGAATGTCAAAAACCAGGCAGAGGAACATGCCAGTTGTTGTTCAGTTGCTCAGTTGTGACCGACTCTTTGCAACCCCATGGACTGCAGCATGCCAGGCCTCCCTATCCTTCACTTTCTCCCAGAGTTTGCTTAAACTCTTGTCCATTGAGTCGATGATGTCATCCAACCATCTCATCCTCTGTCGTCCCCTTCTCCTCCTGCCCTCAGCCTTTCCCAGCATCAGGGTCTTTTCCAGTGAGTCAGCTCTTCACATCATGTGGCCAAAGTATTGGAGCTTCAGCTTCATCATAAGTCCTTTCAGTGAATATTCAGGGTTGATTTGCTTTAGGATTGACTGGTTCAGTCTTGCTGTCTAAGGGACTCTCAAGAGTCTTCTCCAGCACCCCATTTCAAAACCATCAGTTCTTCAGTGCATAGTCTTCTTTATGGTCCAACCCTCACATCTGTACATGACTACTGGGAAAACCATAGTTTTGACTATATGGACCTTTGTCGGCAAAGTGACATAAAAAAATGGGGCAGAGGAAAAAGCCTGGTTTTATTTGTTCATTCATTCATTCATTTACTTAGGCCGTGCTTTGAAACTTGGCAGGAGCTCAGTTCCCTGGCCAGGGGCTGACTGAACCTGTACCCCTGTAGAGGAAACTCAGAGCAGGGAATTCTGCCCTCCCAACCAATTCTTAAATGTATTTTTGTTATTTATCAATTTTAACATTCCTTCATTTTATTTATTTAACTTAAAATTTAAATTTCATGTTGTTGAATTTATTTTTGTTTGTTTCATCCTATTTTTGTTTTTATTTTCAAACATTATAAGGAACTTTCCAGGTGCTTTGCAGACATCAGCCTATTTAATCCTCATAACAATCATGTGGGATGAGAGCTTTTATTATCTCCACTATATAAATGAGTAAAGGATGCCCAGAGAGGTTAAGGAACTTGCCCAAGGTCACACAGCTAGCAAATGAGAGGCCTGCCTTCTCCCTGGCTGTGTTACTAAGATCAGGATAGGTTCTTGACTGTGAGGAAAGTGCACTGATTGAGAAGAGAGAAAGGGATGGGGGTGGGAGAAAGTGAGAGAGAAAGAGACAGAGCAAGGAATAAATGGCTTGTTACTCCCTACAAAATCTGGCATGGGATCGGTTTCATTTGGGGCTTCCCTGGTAGCTCAGATGGTAAAGAGTCTACCTGCAATGGGGGAGACCCAGGTTCAATTCCTGGGTTGGGAGGATCCCCTGGAGAAGGAAATGGCAACCCACTCTAGTATTCTTACCTGGCAGAACTCCACGGACAGAGGAGCCTGGCAGGCTACAATCCATGGGGTCCCAAAGAGTTGGAAACGACTGAGCGACTAACACTTTCACTTTCTTTTCAGCTTCACTTATTGCAAAGAGATCCTACAATTTTCATTCCGTTTGGAATCAATTCCTAGTTAGTGTTCACATTTACCCCTAAGAATTCCTGAGAACTTATAGTCAGTGTTAGACCAAACCATATCATTGGTTTTTAATTTTGTTGTAAACTGAGAGAATGCTTTTAATCAGGAAGAGCATCTCAAATTTTTTATCTACAATTTCTATTCAGAGAAACCAGGAATCCAAGTATCAATCACATGGGTCTTCTCAACCGTAACAGAGATAATACCAGAGGGCCTGTAGCCATAGCATTGTTAATTTCAGAATCAGAGTTCTGTCGAAATAAAATTCTTCAAAAAGTTTGTGCCACAAAAAAAAAAAAGAAAGAAAAAATGCAGCTAATTTGGGACGTGACTGCGTTTTGATAGGTGCCTAGCAGAGTCAGAAGGCAGGGGCCGGGGTAGAGGGGTGCTAAAAACTACACCTGGGTGTGAGGGTCTCTGGGGTTAGGTGTTGGGGGGGTGCAGCGAGCAGAGACACCAAAGGTTGGGGCAGGAGCGGCAGGTGCGAGGCCTGGAGCAGGAAGCAGAGGAGAAGCTGGGCCTCCATCCTTCCATTCCCCCACAGCAGGCTCCCCCGCCCGCCCCCGCCCGCCCCCGCCCGCCCCCGCCCCCGCCCCCGCCCGCCCCCGCCCCCGCCCCCGCCCCCGCCCCGGGGCTCTAGTTTCTATGCCGGCTGCAGGAGTCAGGTTCAGCTTTTGTTGGAAGAAAGCAAACACCCCTGATGGCAGTGGTCCTCCGCCGCCTCCCTCCGCCTCCATCTCCCCGGACATTCTGTTTCCCTTTCTCAGTTCACAGCCCAGCCACTACACCTCGGCTCCAGACCCTCCCTGCTTCCACTGCTCTCAGGATCCAGCCTGCTCTGCCAGGCCCCCCGGCAGAGCGCCCTGCTTGCTCTGAGTCCTCTCCGGGCCTCAGTATTTCCATCCGTAAGATGGGAATTAACTAGAACTAGGAGCCTCGTTTTTTGGATTTCCTCCGATCTCTTGCCCTTATTTCAGGTTTTAGAAAAATCCCACAAGAAAGAAGATTGTGGATCTGTAAAAAAAATTTTTTAGAAGATTCATAGACTTCCGGTGCCTCAATGCTTTTTGGAAAGTCTGTCTGTCCCTGTCCCTTACTTTTACTCCCAGAGTCTCTATTTCTTTTTTTTTACAACGTGAACAAACTAGTCTTTTGATATTGGATCAAAAAAAGGCACCAGGGAATTGACTGAATTTTGTAGCTTGTAGTTTATTATTAGAATGCCCTGCAAAATACTTTTTTTTGTTGTTGTTGTTTGATTCTTTATTGAATATGTTACAAATACTGCTTCTGTTTTGATTTTTTTGGCTACGAGGCAGGTGGGGTCTGAGCTCCCTTACCAGGGATGGAACCTGTACCCCCTGCATTGGAAGGCAAAGTCTTAACCACCAGAACACCAAGGAAGTCCTGAAAAATACTCCTGAAATGAAGATACATGTAGATATTTACTAAATATATGTAGATATTTACTAGATATACGACCTTATTTTAAATCCGAGTCACAATTTAATTCATTCAGCAAACATTTAATGAGTACCTACTGTGGGCTGGAGATCAAGGCTGGCTTCACAGATGTTCCTACTCAGAAGAACCCTGTGTTTGGTTTCCTTTCTGCCTGTCTTGACATTCTCAGTCACTTTTCAGCTAGGGGCCCTGCATTTTCACTTTGTACTGGGCACTCCTAAATCTGTACCTGGGACCTGCTGGGGAGATGGGGCAGTAATTAAGGGACATAAAAATTCCTGCCTGTGCAGAGATGACATTCTGTGGAGAGATCAAGAGGAAGTGATATTTTCAGAAAGGTACATGGGATGATGTCAGGTGATAATAAAAACCATAAAGGAAAATTGGCCCCCACTGAGGGGATCAGAGTGACAAGGGGGTGACCAGAGAAGGGCTGTCTGAAGAGGTGTCTTCCAGTGCCAAAGACAGTGAAGGGATCAGCCTTGCAGGCGGTGGAGGAGAGAGGGCATCCCGGGTGGAGGACACAGGAAGGACAAAAGCCCAGAGGTGGGCAGAGCTGTCTGAGGACCGGAAAGGAAGCCACTGCAGCAGGAATCATGGACTAGGGGACAGGTCGGGGGAAGAGCTCAGAGAGTTGATGAGGAGGAGTGATTAGAGCAAAAGTGGGCACATTTTTCATGTAAAAGGCTGGATGGTACATTTTTTTTTGGCCACACCTTGCAGCTTGTGGGATCTTAGTTCCCAGTGCGTGCATGCTAAGTCACTTCAGTCATGTCTGATGCTTTGCAAGTCCATGAACTGTAGCCTACTAGATTCCTCTGTCCATGGGACAACTTAGGAGTCCTAACCATTGGGCCATCAGGGAATTCCCAGAGGCTGTTTGAAAATTAATAAGCATAGCTTCACCCCAACGTTGTTGTTCAGTCGCTCAGTGGTGTCCGACTCTTTGTGACCCCATGGACTGCAGCATGCCAGGCTTCCCTGTCCTTCACTATCTCCCAGAGTTTGCTCAAACTTATGTCCATTGAGTCAGTGATGCCACCCAACCATCTCATCCTCTGGCATCCCCTTCTTCTTCTGCCTTCAGTGTTTCCCAGCATCAGGGGCTTTTCCAACGAGTCAGCTCTTCACATCAGGTGGCCAAAGTATTGGAGCTCCAGCTTCAGCATCACTCCTTCCAATGAATATTCAGGGCTGCTTTCCTTTAGGATTGACTTGTTTGTTCTCCTTGCCATCCAAACTTGTTCTATGGACTCTGAAATGTGATTTTCATATAATTTGGGGGGGGCGGCCATACTTTGAGGCATGTGGGATCTTAGTTCCCCGACCAGGGATCAAACCTGCGCCCCCTGCATTGGGAACACAGAGTCTTAACCACTGGACTGCCAGGAAGTCCCCTCATATAATTTTCATGTGTTACAAAGTATAACTCTTCTTTTGATTTTTCCCCCCAACCACTTAAAAGTGTAAAAACCGTTCTCAGCTCTTGACCTGGACAAAACCAGGTGGGAGTGGGGTAGGGTGGGAGACCTTAGTTGGTGGACCCCTTGCCACGGAACCTCCTGGGCTCTGTGAGCAGTTAGCATCTGATGCCAAGTGAGGTCTCTGGAGGCTTGTGTGCAGGAGAGAGAGATGCTGTGATGCAGGTTTAGGCAGCTGGTGGGCCAGGGAGGGGAATAGAAGCAGGGAGGCCTGGTTGGAGGTGACCCCATGGTGGAGCTGTGATGGGACTGACCACGGGCGAGAAGAGGTCCTAGGATGCAGTTTGGCTGCTGGGTTGGGTGTGGGGCGACATAGAGTTAGATGGGATGGTGGTGTCCTTGGCACACTGCGAGGGGAGGGGCTTCTGATCGTGTCTAGCATCCAGAAGGACAGACCAAGGGCAATTGGAAATCCGAGGCCTGAGCTGGGAGATCCATTTCAGTCTCCTCTCTGGACAAGCCTAAGAGTCACCCCCCTACCCAAGTGTAAGAGGAGAGAGGAGGCCTCAACACCCTCCCTCCAACTCCTCAACTGCTTATCAGCAAACTCTCCATTTACCTGTCCCCACCTCTCCCTCCACCTGCCCAAAGGTGTCTGAGAATAATCACAGACAACAGCAGTGATCCTGCCCCCAGGGACACTGGGTGATGCCTCTGACATTGTTGTCACACAGTGAGCAGTGGGGAGGGGGGCTGCTCCTGGACCAAGGATGCTGTTCAACACCCTCACAGGGTCCAGGATGGCCGCACCCCAGGGAATGACCAGATCCTAAATGTCAGCAGTGCCTCCAGGTGGAGGAACCCGGCTTCATACTATCCATTCCGTTATCTATTCCATTTAACAGTGGAAGAATTGAGGCCCAGAGAGGGAGAGTGGCTAGTCTCAGGTCACACAGCAGGTATACAATGGCCAAGCTGTGTTCAAAGCCCCAGTGCCTGTCAGCAGCCATTGCTCTTAAATTCGGGTTCCTGGGACTTCCCTGGTGGTCCAGAGGTTAAGACTCCACACTCCCAAGGCAGAGGGCATAGGTTCGATCCCCGGTTGAGGAATTAAGACCCCACATGCCTCGAGGTGCAGTCAGAAATAAAAATTAAGGTTAAAAATTCAGGCTCCTGAAAGCCTGTCTCTCCACACATCCCTTCTCTCCCCTGTATTCCCAACCTCCCACCTTCTCCTGGCCCTTTCTCAAATTTTCATTCACAACACAGTGTACTGTCCTGCCTTTTGGAACTATCCGTGACTCTCCTGACATCCCACACGCCTTGTTTCCCCCTAACTCCAGCTCCTATACAACATCTCTCCCCCTCTGCCCCACCCTTCAGTATGCCCCTCACCAATGCCCCAGGTCCTGGACCGGGGCAGAGTTACCACACTGGTCCAGGAGTGCAATTTATGTCATAATTTCTTCCTAACATGATCCTGTTCCTGCTGCTCCCCAATCCTGTCCATTTTTCAAGTTTCAACTCAGATGTCCCCTCTTACAGGATTTCTCTGACTTGCCAGATAGTTTCAAGAGTCCTCTCTGAGCTTCCCCTTTAACAGCCCTGATCACTTTGGTTCATAAATCCATGCATGTGTCTGTCTCCCCAGGGACCTCAGTGACAGCAAGGACAACTGTCTTTGCCACCACTGAGTCCCAACGTGCAGGGTTGTGCCAGGCACCCTCTAGGACAAATGGACTGAATGAATGCAATACACATGGTTCAGAGGACTTTGCCTATGAGTCATGCCTTCACTGAGCAAACATTCACCAACTGCCTCACCCTACCCTGGGCAAGGCCCTTTGCCAGAGAGGCCTCAGTGGGAATCTGCTCTCAAGGGGCTCCCAATCTGAGAAGAGAATGAGGGGAACACAGACCCTCCCATCTCATTGGAGTTAGAGCTAAAGCCAGTGTCCTCACTGTCTTTCAGTGGTTTAATTGAGCACCTCCTATGTCCTGAGTCCCAGGATGCAGGATTAGAGATGTAGACAGTCCAACCACATCTCTCTGTGATGAATGAATCTGTGTTTGTAGCACACTTGCTTTGTGCCAGGCACTATGTGTTGCAGCAGTCCCCAACCTTTTTGGCACCAGGGGCCAGTTCTGGGGAAGACAATATTTCCATGAGCCCGGGGTGTGGGGGTAGGGATAGTTTCAGGATGATTCAAGTGCATTACATTTATTTTGCAGTTTATTTCTATTTTGTGGCAATCTCAGAATATTCCGCCTTAACTTTTAGGGTTAGGGTTCAAGTTCCTCAGAATCTGATGCCCCTGCAGATATGACAAGAGGCGGGGTTCAGGCGGTAAACACCAATGAAGCTTCTCTTGCTTGCCCACCGCTCACCTCCTGCTATGTGCCCTGGTTCCTAACAGGCCACCAGAGGATACTGGTCCATGGCTGGGGGACTGGGGACCCCTGATATATAGCATCTCATTTAGTCCCCCCAGTAACCCTCTGCAGTAGGTACTGTTTAATAGGAAACCCATTTCCTGGATGAGGAAAGTGAAGTCCAAAGCAGGTAAGTATCTTGGCCCATCTTATAGGTGGTAAATGCGAGTGTGTGGAGGGTGGCGCTGGTGGCGGGGGGGGGGGGTGGGGTGGGGGGGGTGTCCTGGATTCAAAATCAGGTTTGTCAAGACTGCAGAACAGCCCCACTGGCGGATAAATGAATGAGTGAGTGAGTGAGTGAATGAGTGAGAGCCCGGATGGCCCAGCAGCAGTGGAACCAGGCCGAGAGTCACCTAAGACCCCCGCATCCCCCATTCACCAGCCAGCTCAAAGGAGGCGGAGACGGACGCAGTCGGGTCCCAGGAGATGCTGGGAATCTGGCCCCCTTTGCCTCAGCCTCCTGGTGACGAGAAGGTCAGGTCGGGCCTCGGCGGTGCCCCTCCCCCAGAGCCCATCCCCGCTCCCTGGCGCTCCCCCCTACCCGTAGGGGAGGGGCCGGGAGGGGGGCGGCAGGCGGGGCGCGGGGGAGGGGCGGCGTCTGGTTTGGCTGGACCGCGCGGGCCGGGCGGCCGAGCTCCGGCTTCGCGGGCCCCTACCTCCGGCCCCTCTGGCCCCTCCGACCGGGTTACCTCCCGGAGCCCGGCCGCCCGGCCGCCCGGCGCCCTGGACGCCATGAAGCAGCTGTGTCTGTGCGCCGCCGCCTCCTTCGCGGTAGGGCCGGGGGAGGGGGCGCGGGAGGGGGCGGGGGCGGGCCCTTCCTCCCCTCCCCGCCCTGCCCCGCCCCCTGACCGCGCAGAGCCTAGACCCTCCACCCGCAGACCCGAGAGGGTGAAGCAGGGAGGACAGCGGAAGGGGGGAAACAGAGATGGGAGGATGGATGGCATATATGGGGAGACAATTTTGAGGACAGATGGGAACACTTAGAGGAATTTAGAGGGCACTTAAGGGGACAGTTTTGGATGGAATCATCTAGGGGGACAATTTGGGTGATACTTTGACCATTTTTGGGGAAAAGATATTGACGTTTGGAGAACAATTTTGGAGGACGTCTGAAAGATTTTGGGGGGAGGACATTTTGGGGACATTTGACGGGGTCATTGGAGGGATGAATTTGGGGAAGATATTTAGAGATGCATTTAGGACATTTGCGGGACAATCTTGGCCTTTCAGGGGCAGAAGAAGGGTAGCTGGCAGAGAACAGTGTGAGGGACATTTAAGGGACCTTTAGTGGTTCCTTTGGGAAGACTTTGGAGGGCAGTTCAGAAAGACGTGGTGAGGTGATATTAGAAAGGCAGGTTTCACTAAGAGATGGCTGGGGACCTAGGTTTGGGGGACAGCTTCTTGGAAAGATGCTGGGAGCTGAGCTGGGGATGGTTTAATGGTACCGTGCTGGCAGTGGTGGACAGCTGGGGGGACAGGTGCTGAGGACCCAGGCTGGAGGTATGCTGTCTCAGGCCCCCACCCAGAACCACTTCCCCTGGCAGCTGCGGCTCAGCCCCACTGACCTTGGCTCCTGCCCGCCCTGCGGCCCCTGCCCCATCCCGAAGCCGGCAGCAGCCAGAGGCAGGCGCCAGGCAAGTGCCCAGGACCAGCGGCGAGAACCAAGAGCCCCTGCTGGGGGAGCGGGGAGGGACAGTGGCCACCAGTCCCACGTTCCTCTGGGTGTGCCCTGCAGAGCCAGGACTGGGGCAAAAGTGACGAGCGGCTGCTGCAGGCGGTGGAGAACAACGATCCCACGCGGGTGGCCTCCCTCATCGCCCGCAAGGGGCTGGTGCCCACCAAGCTGGACCCCGAGGGCAAGTCCGCGTGAGTGTCCATGTCCTGGGGGTGTGAGGGCTGAGGGGTGGCCACCTTGCAGTTGACCCTTGACCTCTGGCCTCCAGATTCCACCTGGCAGCCATGAGGGGTGCAGCCAGCTGTCTTGAGGTGATGCTGGCACACGGCGCCAACGCCATGAGCACGGACGGGGCAGGTACTACCCGCTGGCCGTGGGGGAGGGAGGAGGAACTCTGACCAGGTGCCCAGCCTGAGGGTCCAGTCACGCCCTGCTTCATAGCCTCAGTGTCCTGCTGAAAAGGGGGGTTCCCTTCAGTGCCCCTAGGGACAGGAGCATGTCAGGCTGCAGTACCCAAGGTTGGAGACTGTGGTTGGCAGTAGACAGACTGAGTCAACTTGTGGATCAGGGGAGCTGGGACTCAGGTAGTGGTTGAGTCAGAGGAAGCAGTAGAAACAGAGAAGTGTCTGAGCTTGAGGAGCATCTGAGGGCATGAGAATAACTAGTATAGTTTTTTGGGGGGAGTATCTGAGGTTCATGGAGTAGCTGGGGTTTAGAGGTAGCAAGAGCTCAGGGAGTAATGAGGCATGGGGCATAGCCAGGCGTAGGAGCCAGAATGTATGGAGGATTTACAGAGTAAATGTATGTACTGGGGATTTACAGAGTATCAAAGATAGGGGCATAGCTGCCACTTTGATATAGTTGAGCTTATAGAACAGCTGGGGCTTCCCTGGTAGCTTAGCTGGTAATGAATCCACCTGCAATGCAGAAGACCCAGTTCAATTCCTGGGTTGGGAAGATCCCCTGGAGAAGGGATAGGCTACCCACTCCAGTATTCTTGGGCTTTCCTGGTGGCTCAGAGGGTGAATAATCTGCCTGCAATGCGGGAGACCCGGGTTTGATCCCTGGGTTGGGAAGATCTCCTGCAGGAGGGCATGGCAACCCATTCCAGTATTCTTGCCTGGAGAATCCCCATGGACAGAGGAGCCTGGCAGGCTACAGTGCCTGGGGTTGAAAAGAGTTGGACCTGACTGAGCAACTAAGCACAGCACATAAAGTAGCTGGGGACCTGGGGAGCAGCTGGAGACCCGAGGAGTAGCTGGGGACATTGGGGAGCAGCTGGGGACCTGGGGAGTAGCTGGAGACGTTGGGGAGAAGCTGGAAACCTGAGGAGTAGCTGGGTACTTGGGAAGTTGCTGGGGACCTGGGGAGTAGCTGGGAACAGAGGGAGCAGCTGAGGACATGGAGAGAAGCTGAGGACAGTAGTGCTTGAGGAATGGAAAGATGTAGAGTGGAGCTAGGATGAGCAGACCAGCTGGGGCTTGGAGAGTCTCTGCCCCCGGGAGTAGCAGAGTTTTGAGAATACCTGGGTTTGGGGCCTAGCTAGAAAGAGTCATCACAATTATTGACAAAGGTTTGGGGGGCAGCAGAAGCTCCCTGAGTATCTGAAGCTCTAGTATATTCTAGAATATTCACTTTTCCTTTTAGGTTACAACGCCCTCCACCTGGCCGCTAAGTATGGGCACCCACAGTGCTTGAAGCAACTACTGCAGGTCATTTCCTTTCCTGTCTCCAACACTTCCCAACCCCCCAATACTCCCCTGCCCTGACTACTCCTGATGAGTTCCAGCAATTCACGGAAGGCGCAGATACACCCCGAATCCTAGGTATTCCTTGGCCCCTTTTACTCCTGAGTCCTAGCTACTCCATGGACAATGAGATTCTCCGAGTGTCCAGCTATGTCCCACATCCAAGAAATACTCTGAATATTGATGTCTTCTGAGCCCCACCTTCTCTCTAAACTCTGGATACTCTCTTAGCCATAGCCACTTTCAGGGCTCCGACCTACTCCCCAAACCCCCAGCCGCCCCTGGGCTCCCAGCTAATCTCTCTTTCTCACCAATTTTCATACGAGTCAGGATGGGGGCCCATGAGGAGTGGGTTCTGCAGAGCAGGTGGGTGGGTGGCGGGGGGGAAGGGCCAAGGAGCCTGAGATACAGCAGAGCCCAAGGAGGAGCAGTTCCTAGAGAAATTAGGCAACAAACAAGGATGGCTCCACCTCCAATGACCCATCCCTCCCCACAGGCATCCTGCGCGGTGGATACAGTGGACAGCAGTGGGTGGACCGCCCTGCATCATGCAGGTGGGTACAGCCTAGCCTCGCCCTGGCCACCATGGCCCCCAGAGGCTGAGCTTGGGGATTATTCTACCTGGGGTTCTGGGGACGTGCCTGGGACATAGTCCACTTTCTTCCTCACGGAGCCCCTTGCTCTGCATTACCATTTCTTTTTTTTTTTTTGGCTGTACTGTATCTTCATTGCATCATCCTTCGTTGTGGTGCACAGGCTTCTCTAGTTATGGTTCACAGTCTCGGTAGTTGCAGTGCTCAGGCTTCGTTGCTCCACAGTGTGTAGGGTCTTAGTTCCCCTATCAGGGATCGAACCCAAGTTCCCTGCACTGGAAGGCAAATTCTTAGCCACTGGAGCACCATTGGATGGACAAGGGAATTGAGTCCTATAAACAAGGAAGTGGGGAGGATCCAGGCCGCCTGACCCCAAAGGACAGCCTACTGTATGCCAGGCCTGGGTGAGGACAATTGGAGGGTTATTGCTTCAAGGAACTCCTAGGGAACCTCAGGAAGGCAAAGGTCTTGGCAGCCTTCATAATCATCAAATCCAAACTTTTCCAAGGGAGGGGAAGAGATCCAAACCCCTTGAGCCAGAGCCCAGCCCAGTGTCTATACACCAGGTCCATGACATTTGGAAATGTCTTTCACTTGGTGACTCTCAAGTGAAAACATGAAATACATTTGCTTTGGAGTTTTATTTAGTTGAAACACTCCCTGCAGTTAAAGTACGCTGTCACCTAGTGGTAGCAAAGCCTTTGCTCACTTTATGGAAGCTTCTTGGTTTTTTTCATTCAATAAATATTTGTCAAGTGTCTGCTGTGTGCCTGGCTCTGTTCTAAACAATGAGATTACAGCAGCAAACAAAATCCCATAAGCCCTTGGGCACACATCACATAATAACAGAGTTTATTTATTTTTTTGTAGCTTTTTTTTTTCTTATTTTACCTTTATGGCCATGGTGAGGCATGTGGGAGCTTAGTTCCCTGACCAGGGATCAAACTCGGGCCCCCTGCAGTGCAAGCATGGGGTTTTAACCACTGAACCACCAGGGAAATCCGCAAGTTTGATGATTTCCAGCAGCACTTCCTTGCACAAAGCCTTCTCTTCCCTCTCTGAGGCTCTGGACGTACACACCCTGTCCTACTTTGACGACCAAGTCCTCGCAAGCTCCTCCCTGCCTCAGGGTCCGTGTCCATGCAGTGACCTCTACCCTTCCCCTTTCACCATCAAAACTCAGAACTCAGATCAAACCCCAGTAAGCCTGCTGAACCTCAGCAGAGGTCTGATCTCTCTAGTAAACATTAACACTCTTTGGGGAATTCCCTGGCAGTCCAGTGGTTGGGGTTCCAAGCTTCCACTACAGGGGATGTGAGTTTGATCCCTGGTCAGGGAATTAAGGTCCCACATGCCAGGTGGAGTGGCAAAAAAAAAAAAAAGTTAACACTCTTTGTATGAGAGTTTGGTATATAGTCAGTACACAGTTAATGCTAGTTGAACAAAAAAGGGATAAATACTTGAAAATCAGTGAAAAATTCCACCCTAAGAGGGAGCCACAGGTTTTCCTGGTGGCTCAGCTGTAAAGAATCCAACTGCACTGCAGGAGACAGAAAAGGCATAGGCTCAATCCCTGGGTCAGGAAGATCCCCTGGAGGAGGGCATGGCAACCCACTCCAGTATTTTTTCCTGGAGAACCCCATAGACAGAGGGGCCTGGTGGGCTACAATCCATAGGGTTGCAAAGAGTCAGATACGACTAAAGCAACTGAGCACACATGCATTGGAAGAGAGACCCACAGTGGAAAGATGAGGAAAGAGCTTTGGATTGGGAGTTAGAAGACCTGGGTCCTCATTCTGGCTGTCTCTAACCCCCTGAGTGCCCATGGACCTGGTTGGGGCTCAGTTTCTTCATCTGTAAAATTTAAGTCATATCTTTGTTACTGATCTTCTAGGGGAGGTGAGAGTTTCTCATGAAATAAAGGATAAGAATGACACCCAGTGACTTACCTGGTGGTCCAGTGGTTAAGAATCTGCCTCCCAATGCAGGGGACACAGGTTCAATCCCTGGTCCGGGAGGATTCCACGTGCCGAGTGGCAACTAAGTCCGTGCACCACAGCTGCTGCCTGTGCTCAGCAATGAAGACCCAGCACAGCGAAAAAAAAAAAAGAATCACCCTCAAGCAGAAGGCCCCCAGAAAATATCAAAGCCTCGCCCTACTTACCCACCCTTCTCTCTTTTTCCAGCCGCTGGCGGCTGCATCTCCTGCTCAGAAATGCTCTGCTCCTTCAAGGCCCATCTGAATCCCCGAGATCGGGTGAGTCCCTGGAATCTTTTGTTATTGTTACTCAGTTGCTCAGTTGTGTCTGACTCTTTGCGACCCCGTGGACTGCAGCCCACCAGGCTTCCCTGCTGTTCACTATCTCCCGGAGCTTGCTCAAACTCATGTTCGTTAAGTGGGTGATGCCATCCAACCGTCTCATCCTCTGCCACCCGCTAGTCCTCCTGCCCTCAATCTTTCCCAGCATCAGGGTGTTTTCCAATGAATTGGCTCTTCGCATCAGGTGGCCAAAGTACTGGAATCTCTGGGGAAAGATAGTGCATTTGAGGTATCCCAGGCACCCTTTGAAAAGTGTGAAGATTTGAAGTGAACTTAGGGGGCCCATCACAGGCTTCCCGACCTCCCAGAGTCGGTCTCTCATGTGTTGTCCTTGTCACATCCTCTCCCTACTCCCTCCCCCAGCTGGGTACAACACCCCTCATCATTGCAGCTCAGATGTGTCACACGGATCTGTGCCGCCTCCTCCTGCAGCAGGGGGCTGCTGCGAATGACCAGGACCTTCAGGGCAGGTGAGCCTCTCCCCTCCCAGCCAGTTCACTGTGTGCTGTGTGACCTTGGGCAAGTCTCTTAACCTCTCTGGGTGTGCGATCTAGTGTGTCTTCCTCTCTCAACCCAGCCTGGGTGTTGAGGAGGGTGTGGAGGTTTGAAAATATCCTCGCCCCCTCAGCAGCCTCCTCTTCTGGTAGGACGGCCCTGATGCTGGCCTGTGAGGGAGCCAGCCCTGAAACAGTGGAGGTGCTGCTGCAGGGCGGGGCCCAGCTGGGCATCACAGATGCGCTGGGCCGGGATGCTGCTCACTACGGCACCCTGGCAGGGGACAAGCTCATCCTGCACCTCCTACAGGAGGCAGCCCAGCGCCCCTCACCACCCAGCGGTATGCAAACCCCATCTCTTAACAGTTTCAAGCACCCCCTTCCCTCCACTAGGTAGTTTCTTGCCACCCCTTTCTCTCCCTTCCTACTGTGGATAGTTTCAAGGTATCCCTGTTCATATTATGGGAGGTTTTGTTGCTTCCCTCACACTGCTTGGGGTAGTTTCAAGGAGCACCAGAGCTTTTAGAGTAGTCTAGGGGTCAACTCTGTGTTCCTGGGGCATCTTATTCTTGGATCTTTGCCTTTCCTAAGAATTGGCCCTCCCAGTTGCCCCATTCTGGAGATGCTACTGTTCTCTCTTTTTGAGAGTTGCAAGGCCCCTCCTATTAGCATTCTGTCAAAATGGTTAGTTCCTGCCTCAAAAGTCCTGATTCTGGGGGGAACTGGGAGATCCCCCAAGTTGCCTGGGCTAACAAATGCCCTTCTTAGGGCTAGGAAGGGAGTCCCTAACACAGTGCCTGACCCTGCTTCCCTCTCTCCCCTGTTCTCGCAGAGGATGATTCGGGCGAGGCATCATCTCAGGTATGGATCCTTAAGCAGTGAGTGAGTCCCCACCCCCCCACCCCCGTGCACACACTACCTTTCCCCTTGACCCAAGCTCCCTGAAAAGAGAAGGAAGAGATGGACCCTTGACTTGGGGTTAATACTTCGAAGGACCTGTTTGGAAGAGTGCTACCTTTAGGGTGGACTTTCCAGGTGGCGCTAGTGGTAAAGAACCTGTCTGCCAATGCAGGAGATGTAAGAGAAGTGAGTTCTATCCCTGGGTTGGGAAGATTCCCCTGGAGGACGGCATGGCAACCCACTCCAGTATTCTTGCCTGGAGAAATCCCATGGAAAGAGGAGCCTGGCAGGCTGCAGTCCGTAGGGTTGCAAAGAATTGGACACGACTGAAGTGACTTAGCACACACCTTTAGGGTACACTGCCACCAAGTGGCAGCAGCATCCATAGCATAACCACCAGGACTCTGAGAATACTGGGGGCATGGGGCCAAATCATGGGGCTGGGATGGGATGGTAGAGGGAACGAGATTGGTAATGGCCGGTGTGGTCAGGGAAGGAGGCAAGTCTGGCCTCTTTCTCTCAATCCTACAGCTTGTCAGCTCCACAGGGAAAGGATTGTAAACAGTAGTGTCTCGCTGGGGAAAGTACCAGGGCGCAGGAAGGGACAGAGGGTAAAGCATAAGATCTGGAACTCTCAGGGGATGTGGTCTTATCCCTTTTTATGCTGGGATAAGTGAGGGCCAGAGAGAGGCGGGGATTCACTCAAGATCACCCAGGAAATGAGGGCAGAGTTGGGGCTGGTGACAGACAGTGGGCTGACTGTGTTGGTTTATTTGGGTGGGAGGCTGGCATGTTGCCCATATCCCCCATCTACCCCTACCCCCAGAATTCTGTGTCCAGCCATGACAAGCAAGGGGCCCCCAAGAAGCGGAAGGCACCTCAACCCCCCACCAATATCCCAATGCCGGTGAGAGATGCCCTGGCCGTGGGGAAGAGTTGAGGGGGTTGCCTGTAGGTAGCATGGGGAGAAAGTTCTGGCTCAGGTATGGGAGGACGCAGTCCTTGGGCCTCATGTAAAGGTGGTGGGGTGAGGGGCACAGGATGACCAAGATGCCTACGAGGAGATCGTGCGGCTGCGACAGGAGAGGGGCCGTCTGCTACAGAAGATCCGGGGCCTAGAGCAGCACCAGGAACGAAGAAAGCAGGAGGTGGGGGGTAGCAGAGACACGGGCCTGGGGCTAAGCCTGGGGTGGGTGCCATTCTAGGGGGATGCTCCCCTCCCTGCCTTCCCCCTCCTCCCTCTCTCTCCACCCGGTCACTCTGCTCCAGCCACACAGGCCTCCTGGCTCTTCCTCCAACACACTAGGCCTGGTCCTGCCCCAGGGCCTTTGCACAGACTGTGCTGTCTGCTAGGAACACCTTCTCCCAGCTGACTCCTTCTCACCCCTTCTACAAGTCTTTGCTCAAACACACCTCCCCTACCCAACTTATTTAAAATTGTAACATCCCCATTCACCTTTCAGTCCCCTTTGTTTTTATTCAAAGCACTTACTGCTATTAGATATACTATATATTTTATTCATATTCACTCATTTGCCTGTGAACCCACAAGGGCAGGCTTAGTTGATGGTGCCTCACTCACCATAACTGCCTAATAAGTATTTATTGTATGAATGAATATTTGAGTGAGTGAATAAATGAATGAGACAGGAGTTCCCTGGTGGTTCAATGGTTAAGGCTGTGTGCTTCCACTGCAGGGAGCACAGATTTGATCCCTGGTTGGGGAACTAAGATCCCGAATGCCACACTACACAACCAAAAATAATGATAATAAATGAATGCATGCATGAATGAATGAATTAGTGTCTCCAAAGAGGGTCTGGCACAGAATAGGCCAGAGGACATCTGTGGTGGGGATGGAGGGTCACTGAGCAGGAGGTGGGCCGGGGAGGCCCCCCCAGCCCAGATCTAAGCCCAGTCCCCGCTTCTTCTGTCAGCTGGCAGAGGCAGAGGCCAGCTCCCTCCACAGCCTGGAGAGACAGGTAGGGTGGAAGGTGGGAGGAAGTGGACCCCCAGCTGCCTGGTGTTTTCTCCTGGAGGCCCACTAAGACCCCCCACTCCCTCCCTGCAGGTCCAAGAGCTACAGCAGCTGCTGGCCGAGAAGCAGGAGGAGAAGGAGAGCCTGGGTCGGGAGGTGGAGAGTTTGCAGAGCAGGCTGTCCCTTCTGGAGGTGGGCCCAGTGGGGAGCAAGGGAGGAGTGGGGCTTTTAGAGGTGGGGCCACCAGGGGGCGGGGTATTTCTTCTGCTGGAGCTGCGTGATAACCACACCAATACAGATAGTCTCACACACATGCAAACACAGAACAGACAAATGCACAAACATAATCACGTATAGATAACAAACACGCATACACATAATGAACACTTTTGGAAACCTGCAATCACCCATACTCATGTACATGCAGAGACAGACAACAACATTTATGTATATGTGGTCTTACACATGCAACAGGAAAACAAACAACAAACACATCTGTGGATATGTCATCTCACATACACCCAACAAATACTTGGGCACACACAACAGATATTTCTCATTCAATCATATACCTAGGCAACACATTGACAAATTCATGTATTCACACAAATATTTCTCGAAATAAATAATTAAAGCAAACAGATACAGGTGCACAATCATACTCACACATACACAAACACAGAACAGTCAGTCACATACCACAGACTACAAGTGCAAAATCACACACACTCACAGGAACTCACACAGGAGAGGCTGGGGCCACTGTGCACGCCCCTCAGGGGCACACACGTGTGCACATACATACTCACTGTAGACCTACAAACCCTGAGCCACTGTTGCAGGGACTTGCACCCAGGCAGACACATGTGGCCCCACATAGAATCCCAGACACACCCTTTCAAGGGCGTACTGCCATCCCTCCCTTGGTCCCACATACCAGACAGCATATACAACCCTCTCTATTGGGGTTATGATCACACACTCATGGGGGAGACATGGGGGCTGGAGGGAGGGGAGGACCTCAAGCAGAACCCTGGTTCCCCCCCCTAGAACGAGCGGGAGAACACTAGCTATGATGTGGCCACCCTGCAGGATGAAGAGGGTGAGCTACCCGAATTCCCAGGTGAGACCCCACCTGCCTTCCCCCTGACCACCCCCACCCCCCACCATGTCTGGGGCCCCAGGAGTCACAACTTTAACCCACAGGCATGGAGAGAGGTTGAAGTTGGGAGGGAGCCTAGCCGACACTCAGTTTATTCCATTCCTGGAAGCGTGCCTGCCCCGGGGGCCCTGACCCACAGCTGCAGACCCCCAACTCCCATTCCTTGTGGCTGGAACTCTGGGGCCTGAGTCTGTGTCCCCTGCCAGGGGCTGAGGTGCTGCTCTCCAAGCAGCTAAGCCCGTCGGCCCAGGAGCTCTTGGCTTCGCTGCAGGAGCAGGTGGCCATGCTCACCAGACAGAACCAGGAGCTGATGGAGAAAGTCCAGGTGGGGAAACCAGGAGCTGATGGAGAAGGTTTCCAGGAGGGAGGGGTGGGGGCAAGTCTGAGGACCCAAGGGGCTGTTTCCTGGGGGGTTTGGGTGGGCACGTAGCTAGGTCTGTGGACAGGGAAAGTGGTATGGCTGCCCTGTGCCCCCCCCCACGCCCACCACAGCCACATCCACTCTTTCTCGGTTCCCCCATCCCCACCAGATCCTGGAACACTTCGAGAAGGATGAGATGGAGGCAGACGGTCTGGCCAAGGTCATTCCTCTGGAACTCTACGACGCTCTCCAGGCTGAGTTTGACCAGCTCCGCAGGCAGCATGCCAAAGCCCTGCAGGCGCTGGAGCAGCAGGAAGCATGGGAGGCCCTCACAGAAGAGGAGGCAGCCTCTAGGGAGGGCAAAGGTCTGGGAACCAAGACCTCCAGAAATGGACCAGTGGAAATAGAGCTTAACGGCACTGCAGCTCCGGAAACCAGAGTGAATGGAGTCGAGACCACGGATGAGGAGGCTGCAGGAGTAGAAACCATGGAAGCTCTGTCACAGAGCTTGGAAGTGGTGTCCACGATGGCCGAGGCCACAGAAACAAAGCCCACAGACACGGAGACCACGGAAACAGAGGGCATGGGAGCCCAGCCCTCGGAAACAAAGGCCACAGGAGCTGAGGTTACAGAAATGAAAACTCGAGAAGGGGGAGGAAACCCAGAACCAAAGGCCACAGGAGTAGAGACCACCAGTATGAAAACAGAAGAGCCAGAAATGAAGCCCAATGGAGTGGGTGCAGTGGAAGAAGAGCTCACAGGCACAGAGGCCATGGGAGTGGAGGTCATGACCGCGAGGGACCTCACAGGCCCCATCCTGCACCCGGGTGCAGCGGAGGCCTCAGAAAAGCTGCAGACAGAGCTAGAGACCAGGATCCGCAGCCTGGAGGAGGCGCTCAGGCAGCGGGAGTGGGAGGCGGCCGCTGAGCTGGAGGCGGCCCACGGCAAGTGCGAGGCCTCGGAGGCCGAGGCGGGCCGGCTGCGGGAGCGGGTGCGGGAGGCTGAGGGCGGTGGAGCTAGCAGGGTCAGAGATGGGGAAACAGGCCAGCTGCGGGCCGCCCTGGAACAGGCCCGCGAGGACCTCCGGGACCGGGACTGCCGTCTCCGGGACCTGGAGGCGGCCTCGGCCCGGCTGGACGAGGCCCGGGCTGGCCAGCTGCTGGCCGAGGAGGAGGCCCGGGGCCTGCGGGCAGAGCTGGCCCGGCGGGAGGAGGCGCGGCTAGAGCTGAGCCGGGAGCTGGAGGCGCTGCGGGAGCAGCTGGTGGCGGCCATGGCCACTGGGGAGCAGCAGCGGGCCGCGGCCGCCGAGCTGGGCCAGGCGCGGGACGCCGCCGAGGCCCGGGCCGCGGAGCTGTCCGCGGCCTGCGAAGAGGCCCGGCGGGGCCTGGCAGAGCTGCGGGAGGCCTCCGAGGCGCTCCGCCAGTCGGCCGTGCCAGCCTCCGAGCACCACCGGCTGCAGAAAGAGGCCCTGGAGCTGCGGGGCCGGGCGGCCTGCCTGGAGCAGGAGGTGGTGGCCACGGGCAAGGAGGCCGCCCGGCTGCGCGCAGAGCTGGAGCGCGAGCGGGTGGGCAGCATGGCCCGCCTGGAGCATGAGCGCATCGTGGGCGCCCTGCAAGCCGACGTGGCCCGGTTGCAAGGGCAGCTGGAGGAGCTGGGGCGACGCCACGAGAAGACCAGCGCCGAGGTCTTCCAGGTGAGCGTGGGGAGATCCCTACTGGGAACACTGGGCAGCTGCTTGGTGGTCTGTTTGGATCCCACGGCCAGGTGAGGTTTCGACCCCACTGGTTTCAGTCCAGCAGAAACTTGACCGTGCTAGTGGACCTTTAACTCTGCAGCCATTCTGACCTCCTCAGTGTTTCAACTGGTGTTTTCTGTTTTAAAACATTTTGTCTATTTTGACCCTCCATTTTTTTCTAATGGTTAGCAGGTTTTGAGATCTGTTTGTTAAACCTCTGCATATCCCAAGATAGGGAAGATATTTTTAAAAATTCAACTTTTGAAGTATAGTTGATTTACAATGTTGTGTTAATTTCTGCTGTACAGCAAAGTGACTCAGTTGTGCATGTGTATATTCTTTTTCATATTGTTTTCTATTATGGTTTCTCATAGGCTATTGAATGTAGTTCCCTGTGCTATAGGATAGGACCTTCTTGTTTGTGGTGAAGTTTCATTTTGTTTGTTTTGGTTTTTATTTGTTTGTTTTTCTGCACCCTGGGGCATGTGGGATCTTGGTTCTCTGGCCAGGGATTGAACCCAGGCCCCCTGCAGTGGAAGCTTGGACTCTTAAACCACTGGTCCGCCAGGAAAGTCCCAGTGAAGATGTTTTTATGTGCCTTCTTCCAGCATCTTTTTATTTTAATTTCCCAATCACATTTATGCTACGTTTCTAGCTGTGGGTGTGGTGTGAGTTAGGAGTTAATATTCACCCATCTTTCGGTAAGCAGTGAATTGGGCTTTTTACTCTGATATTTTTTCCTATATTCATTTTCTCTGTTGGTCAAACTGATCCTGTTTTGTTTTGTTTTATTTTCAGCCAACTGTTTTGAGATTGTCATTTTATCTTATGATCATTTTTGATGCTGCAACCCCAAAATAGGAGGATGTTTTGTGTAAGGAGTTTTGATCCCATTATTTTGAACCCAATAGATTTTTATGCTGATTTTCTTTCAAACCAAGAGACTATCTTTTGGGCCCTAAAGGTGCATCTTTTGACTCCATCTCTTTCCTTAAACACACACACATGCAAACCAAACCAAAAAAAAAAAAAAAAAACCAGCAATTTTTTTAAAACAAATGTGGGAATAAAAAGCCACAATTATTAATTGTCATCAGGAAGACATTTTTCTCTCCATATGTCTGCTTACTTATCTGTGTAGTGGAGCTAATAATAATTCTTAGTCCTCACATGAAAATTAAATGGTTTAATTTCTGTAAAATACTTAGGACAGTGATGGTACAAGTGATTAATAATTGCATCCAGGATTACTTTTTTCCAATAATATACTCTTTTGGATATTTTTTGGCTGTGCCACTTGCCGGGATCTTAGTTCCCCAATGAGGGATCAAACCCAGGCCCCCTGCTTTGGAAGCACAGAGTCCTAACCACTGGACTGCCAGGGAATTTCCAAGAACATGCTATTTTAAACCAATAAAGTTGATCTGTTTCTTAGAATTCATGATCCAACTTTAAGTATGGTCATCTTCATGCTTATTTTCCAAATTTTACTTTCTCTCATGACTACTTATTTTGGGGGTAAATTAATTCGAACTTAGTTTTTCTGTTTCGTTTTTTAATTGTTAATGTGTAGCCAGTCTGTACTAAGTGAAACATCTAATTATTATCCATATTCCCTGGAGCTTTATGTCTATGAAGGCCAGTGATCCACCCAGGCTCAATTTTTGCAAATCTAACACTGTTCCAACCTTGTATGTTTGTAAAACTTCAGTTACAATTTTTGGACATCTGTTGACTTTTCATCCAGATTCTTCTGTTTTTCCTTAATTTTTGTAAGAAATCTACACACTTTCACACTTTCCCACTGACAGAGAACAGAATGTTAGTTATGATGTAATAAAAATAATAACAATAACATTCATTATATAATTTTAATAATAATAGTAACAACAACATCACAAATTCAAACATAACACTTACTGTGTATTAACCACTGTTCTAAATGTCTTCCATGTATTTGCTTATTTTATCCTCACAACCACCGTGTGACATGGGGATTTTTATTATCCTCCTTTTATATATGAGCAGATTGAGGCACAGAGAGCTCATGTCACTTGTCTAAGGACCCACAGCTTGGCAGAGTCAGAGTGTTTCTAGTGCCTACAGGAATCCAGGACCCCTGAACCAAATTCCTTGACGTCAAATGGCCTTGAATGTCCCAAGATTGGAATGGAAGGGTAGGATCATTTTGGTCCAGGCTTCTATGGGGTCCAAATGTCCTCACGGTCACATGTGGGCTTGGGCTGCAGGTGCAGCGGGAGGCGCTGTTCATGAAGAGTGAGCGACATGCGGCTGAAGCCCAGCTGGCCACGGCTGAGCAGCAGCTGCGGGGGCTACGAACTGAGGCTGAGCGGGCACGCCAGGCCCAGAGCCGTGCCCAGGAGGCCCTGGAGAGGGCCAAGGAGAAGGACAAAAAGGTGGGTTCCCTTTCCTTGTGCTCCACCGGGAGGTCCCCCACTCAACAGACATTGGAAGGAATCTAAGAATGTCCCAGCTGAATGGGTCTTGGGAAATCATCCAGTTTTCCAGATGAGCAAACAGGCTCCCAGAGGTGAACTGAGTGGCTCAGAGTCACACAGTACATCTCAAGACAGTGGACGAGAGCCCCAGGTGCTTTTGCACACAGAGTCACCTGGCCACAACCTGCTTTGTGTCCCTGGGCAAGTTACGTGACCTCTCTGAGCCCCAGTTTCTACCTCTGTAAACTGAAGATAAAGTTGTGATAAGGATTATGGTTTATTTATAGCAGGGTCCTTCCCTCTCAGCACTAGTGACATTTAGGGATAGGCCATTCTTCTTTTTAAAAAATATTTATTTGGCTGCACCAGGCCTTAGTTGCTGCATACAGGATCTTCGATTTTCATTGCTGCACGTGGGATTTAGTTGCAGAATGTGGGATCTAATTCCCTGACCTGGGATCAAACCCAGGCCCCCAGCATTGGGAGCTCAGAGACTTACCCGCTGGACCACCAAGGAAGTCCCAGGGGCTAGGTCATTCTCTGTGGGGGACCATTCTGGGTATTGTAGGGTGTGGAGCAGCATCCCTGATCCCTGCCCACTTGATACAAGGAGACCCCCCAGTCCTGACAAACAGATGCCTCCAGATATCGCCTGGCATCCCCTGGAGAATGGATCACCCCTAATTAAGAACCTCTGATCCACGGAAATAACAGCAAAGCCCAGCATGCATTGAGTGCCTGCTGTTTGCCAGCACAGCTTAAAATTAATCTCTGTTCAGAGTCGCAGCAACCTACAAAGGTGAGAACGATGGTTCTCCTTACCTTACAGATGAGGAAACAGAGATTTCGAGTGGTTAGGTCATATTCCCAAGATCTCCCACTAGGCAAGGGGAAAGACCCAAACCCTGGCCCAAGTAACCCAGCCCCACCAGGACAGGCTGCTTTTGTCCCTCTTGTTCTGTCTGTCTCCACTTTCACCTTCTGGAGACTCCCAAGATCTGTACACTTTTTCTGCAGAGGGCCAGATGGTCACTGATTTTGGCCCTGCCTAGCCACGATACTCAGCTCTGCCACTGAAGAGGGGCCATAGACTTGATGATGAATGGGCGTGGCCACATATAAATAAAAATTTACATATGACCATGGAGTTGTGAATTTGGTGTAATTTTCATGTGTCAGAAAATATCATTCTTCTTTTGACTTCCTCCCCCTGCCCTGATGATTTTTTTTTTTTTAATATTTATTTATTGGGCTTCCCTAGTGGCTCAGACAGTAAAGAATCTGCCTACAATGCAGGAGACCCGGGCTCGATCCCTGGGTCAGGAAGATCATCTGGAGGAAGATCATCTGGAGGAGGCAATGGCAACCCACTCCAGTTTTCTTGCCTGGAGAATTCCCTGGACAGAGGAGCCTGTTAGGCTACAGTCCATGGGGTCACAAAGGGTTGGACACGACTGAGCGACTGAGCACGTTTATTTATTTGGCTGTGCCTGGTCTTAGTTGTGTCACCAGGGATCATTGATCTTGCAACGTGCAGCTAAGCAGCATGCAGCTTCGGTTGCGGCATGTCGCAGCATGTCAGATCTAGTTCCCCAACCAGGGATGGAACCCCGGCCCCCTGCACTGGGAGCACAGATTCTTAGCCCCTAGACCATCTTCTGATGATTTAACACGCGGAAACCATTCTTAGCTGATGGGCTGGACTTAGCCTGCAGGGCGGATTCTTCGAAGTCCGAGGCTCTTCCCACTGCCCAGGAGAGGTCCCCAGGTCCCCACCCCTGGCTCAGGTGCCAACTGACTCTCCCGCCCTCACCCCAGATCACGGAGCTCTCCAAGGAGGTCTTCAGTCTTAAGGAGGCGCTGAAGGACCAGCTGGGGGCCCCAGACTCCTTGGAGGTGGAAGCCCTCCGTGGCCAGGTGAAGGCTCTGCGGGAGCAGCTAGAGGTGAGCCTCACCTGCCCGTTGGGCACAAGGTCCCTGAAGGGTGACGAGCAGGCAGGCAGTGCACATGGAAGAAAGCAGTTCAGTATTTTAGCAAGCAGCACTGCCATGCTGTTGCGTGCCATCAAAACGGGCTCAGGGTGCAAAGGGGCCTTTTTGGCATAGCTTGGAGGGGGTCCTGCTTTTCTGAGTGCCCCTCCCCTACACCCACAGGAGGCTGCCAGGGACCACAGTGCAGTGGTGGCCTTGTACAGGAGCCACCTCCTCTACGCCATTCAGGTGAGTCTCGCTGGCTTTGGGGGTACCACTGCTGCTCTCTGGGCCTCAGTTTCCCTATCTGTACAATGGGAGGCTGGTGGAGGGAAGAGGATCAAGGGGCGGGGAGGGAAGGGGATGAAGAAACTGGGTGGGGGAGGGGAGAGAATGCCCAGGCTCCCTCTGCTCCCACCCTCCCCCCTTCTCAGGGTCAGATGGATGAAGACGTGCAGCGAATTCTGAGTCAGATTCTGCAGATGCAAAGGCTCCAGGCCCAGGGCCGTTGAGAGCAGAGTACTGCCCTTTGCCCCCATAGGCTTCTCACGGGGGCTTCGGGACTCATGCACTGACCTTCCACACTTGGAGACCAGCCTGGGCCCCTTCCCCACTGTCCTCACTGCCTGCACCAGCCCCACTGGCCCCTGCGTGCACTGGGCAGTCTAGACCCCTGCCCTGACCACGACCCCTCCTGCCACCAGGGAATCTGAGTCCTCTCCCCGACATCTGGTCCCAAACGCTACCCCAGGAATAAAAGCTCACAGAGCAGAGCAGAGGATGAAAGTGTCATGTGGCCTGATTGCTGGGCTCCACTGCAAGGAGGGGAGGGAGTGGCCCAGAGCAGGGATTAGGGTGAGGAGAGTAAGGCAGGACTCAGTCCCAAGATGGACACTGTGCTGTGCTGTACTAGTAACTGCAGTATTTTGAAAAGTCAGAATGGGTGCCCCAAAGTTCATGGTGAACAAAATATCCAAATGTTAAGTGAAGACAGAATCCGAGGTTGTACATCTTACTTCACTGTTCTCACATGAAACCTGTTCCTGTTGGGAGGGTCCCCAGAGGGTCCCACCCCCGCCTCCCTACTCCTGGGCTAAACTTTTGAAATCCCCTGGGGGTTCTTGGCTCTTTCCAGCTCCAGCAGGGAGGTGTCCCCGTGTCCAGCCTGTCCCCCGGGGTTCCACGGCATCCAGCAGTCATTTTGCCTGTCCCCGGGCATCCCAGGTCTTCAGAGAATGTCCTCAGTGGGGGATGTCCGCCCAAAAACCTGGGTGTCTGCCTCTCTGTGGCCTGGAGCATGGAGTGCAGCTGGTGGGAGGAGAGGTCCCCATCTCGGTGGTTGATGAGTGATCCAACATCGCCTGGGTCTGTCAGTCTGTCTTGCTTAGTGCCCCCGCATCCCCCTTCTCTGTTTCTCTCCCTGTCATGACTGCCCTCCCCGGGGGCTGCCCCTCCTCACTGAAGCCGGAAGGAAGGCTCTGCTGGGAAAGGCCACGGGGTCACCACTTCTCCCTTTCGTGGCCTCCTCTCTCGGCCCCCACCTTCGGGACCTTCCACACCCGAAACTGGGGGTGGCCGGTGAAGGGACTGGGGGCTCCTCCTCCAGGGCCCCAGGAACTGGGCGGTGAGTCAGACAGGGAAGGGGAAGTAGGGGGCCTCCAAAGGGGGCTGGGCTTTCCCCTGGGTGGGACCCAAGTCCCCTGCCTCTCTGAGGGTGCTCCTGGCCCCAGCCCCTGAGAGCAGAACCTGCTGGAGCCATGGCCCTGAGACTCGTCCTGGCCTTTGCCGTCAGCCTCTGGGTGGGCTGCTCACTCTGTCACGAGAGAGAAGGTATGTGTGTACCCTGGGGTTGGAGGGAGTCCTGGCAGAGGGACAATGTCTGAGAACTGGATTGGTATGCCGTGGAATATTCTGGGTGGGGTGGGAGCCCAAACGCCTTCTGTATGCCCACTGGTGGGAGAGGGTTACCATCCCATTGCATGGATACTGAGGCACAAAGAGGCAAGTCCTACTCCAAGGGGAGCAGGAAGCAGCAGCCACAGCCTGAAGGGAGGGAGGCTGGGAGAGAGAGACATTTTAATTGTATTCATTCACTTCATGTGATTCAAAACAAATCTATCACAAAGAGGGGGTTTAGTAAAGCATCTCTCTCCCACCAGAAGCCCCTGCCACCCCCAGGTCCCCTCTGTGGCTCTTTCAACCTCAGTTTTCCCATCTGGAAAATGGGCTAATAGTAATAGTTCCTGCCTTGGCAGGTTGTATCAAGGGGTGGGAGATGATGTGAATGTCTTTCATTCATGTACTCATTCACTCTAAAAAGCTTTATTAGGTGCCTGCTGTGTGCCCAGCACTGGCTGGCAGCAAGGTGGGGGCTGGTGAGCCATGGTAGGGCTTTGACAGTTCAGTGAATGAGAAGCTCACACTCTCCCTCTCTCTCTGGGCCACCCAGTAGCTTCCTCCCAGCCCAGAGTGCGGTGCCAGGCCTCCAGGTACCCGGTCGCCGTGGACTGCTCTTGGACCCTGCCGCCCACTCCTCCAAACTCCACCAGGCCCACATCGTTCATTGCCACATACAGGTCAGAGAGCCTGGAGGGCTTCCTGGGGACAAAACTGGGCTAACCCCCTAGGATCAGGGTAGCTGAACACTTAGCGAGAACCTGAAACACTCTAAATTCTAGAGCAGCACGAACCCTTAGAAATACACTCCCTAAAATACATATTGTCAGCCATGTGTGGAGGGTAAAATTTCCTAGAAGCCCCATTTGAAACATAAAAAAAAAATGGTGATACTGGTTTTAATATTTTATTTAAATAATATTCCAAATATGTACCATTCAATATGATTGAATGTAATGTGCTTTAACAGGCTTATATAGAATTCATACATTTAAATTTATACTAACATGCCTGTTCAGTTGCTCAGTCATATCTGACTTTTTGCAACCCCATGGACTGTAGCCTGCCAGGCTCCTGTGTCCATGGGATTTTCCAGCCAAGAATAATGGAGTGGGTTGCCGTTTCCTTCTCCATTTATACTAGAAATTGATTTATTATCATGAATAGGATTACCCAAAGTATTATTTCAACATGTCATCAAAACTTTAAAATTAATGAGATATTTGGCAACCTACTCCAGTATTCTTGCCTAGAAAATTCCATAGAGGAATCCATGTGGTCACAAATAGGATATGACTGAGCTACTGACCATAGGGGTAAGAATGGGAATCATCACTAACTGTTAATTAGTAAGAGGAATCTTATTGGGGAGATAAAAATGTTACAAAACTTGACTGTGGTGATGGTTGCACAACTAGGTAAGTTTAATGAAGGTCGTTGAAGTGATCCTCAATTCCATTCCTGTTTAAGCATCTGGGTTCCCTGCCATAACATCTATTGCCACCCATATCTAGAATGAAGTGTTGTCTTGGAGCCTGTTGTACATTTAAAAATAAACTTTTCTTAAAAGGTCATTGAACTGTACAATTTAAATATGGAACCTAAATTATACCTCAATAAAGTTGTTTCTTTTTCAGAAAAAAAAAATTAATGAGATATTGTACATTCACTCCTGTTATACTAAGTCATGGAAATTCCACTGATGCTTTATATATATATCCCATTTCAATTCAGATGCTAAATGTTCACTGGAAAATATTGATCTCTAATTAGATTTCATAACATTTGTGTTTGGGAAAGTAGATTCATACACCTGAGTTGTTCTGAGAAACTTTCTCAAGCTTTCTGATAACTAGAAACTTCATGTAGATTGGAAAGAAAGCAGAAAGTGTTAGTCACTCAGTTGTAGCCGGCTCTTGGTGACCCCAGGAACTGCAGTCCATCAACCTCCTCTATCCATGGCATTTCCCAGGCAAGAATACTGGTGTGGGTTATCATTTCCTTCTCCAGGAGGTCTTCCCTACCCAGCAATAGAACATAGGTCTCCTGCATAGTAGGCAGATTATCATCTGAGCCACCAGGGAAACAAGTAGATAGATAAAAGTCCCGCTCAATTGCACTGGCTGCACTTCACATCCACACTGCAGAAGCAGAACGTTTTGGATGCTTTGGAAGGTTCTGTGGGTGGTGTTGAACTCCAGTCTCTAGAGTCTGAAATCTAAGTGTGCCAGAACTCAAGAGAATTGGAATCATTATTTCAGAGTCCAGAATCTGTGAATCATAGGCCTGGGAATGTTGGCATTCTAAAGCTGGAATGTTGACATTCTAGAAAGCTTTACAGCCTAGACCCTAGCACCTCCCAGTGGGGTGTTCCCTCCGACCGTGGGTCACCCAAGTTCTGTGATGTTGGGTTGAGGGACCCCTAGGATCACACAGCCAAGACCGGGACTCCTCACTTGCTGTCCTCACATGGGATCAGGGCACAGGTGGGCCAGCAGGAAGTGCTAGGATCCTCACAGCACCCCTTCTGTGTACAGGCTCGGTGTGGCAGCCCATGGGGAAAGCTGGCCCTGCCTCCAGCCGACACCAGAAGCCACCAGCTGTATCATTCCCGATGTCCAGATGTTCTCCATGGTGCCCTATGTCCTCAACATCACAGCTGTCCACCCCGGTGGTGTCAGCAGCAGCTTCGTGCCCTTTGTTCCAGAGCACATCAGTGAGTAGGGGTCCAGGTGGGGGTGTAGAGGGCCCCCCACCTTCCTCCTACTCCTGCCCCACAACAGGCTCACCTCCCACCTGTCAGGATGAGATCCTGTCTATCCATACAGATTCTGTGGGATCCACTTTCACAGTTGACCAAGAATCAGCCCACTTCTCCCTCTCCAGAGCCCCTGCTTGGTCCAGCCTTCATCACCGCCCACCTGGACCAGCACAGCTGGTATCAGCCCTTCCCTCACTCCTGCCCTCACATCCATCTGTCCTTCCTGAAGTAGCCACGAGAGCACTCCAGTCAGGTCCCATCGTTGCATTGCTCACAGCCCTCCAGGGCTCCCACCTCCCTGCGGGTGAAAGCCCAAGTCCTTCTCATGGCCCACAGTGCCCTGCACGACCTTCCCCATCCCCTCCCTGTCCTTCCCTCCTCCCTCTCTCCCCTTTGCTCACTCTGCTGCAGCCACATGGGCCTCCTCATTGTTCCTCCAGCATGTCAGGCACAGTCCTGCCCCAGGGCTCTTGCACATGCTGTGCCCTCGCCTAGACAGCTCTTCCTCCCTAGATCTGCATTTACTCCTTCACCTCCTGTAGGTCTCAACTCAGATGTCATCTCCTCAGTGAATCCTCCCCGAGCGTTTTTTTTTTTAATTGCAAACCATCACACATTGTTAGTGGTTGCTAGAAAACAGTCTGGCAGACCGTCAAAGAGTTAAACATAAATTACCAAGTAATCCAGAAATTCCAGTCCTAGGTATATATCTAAAAGATATGAAAGCACAAAAACTTGTACATGAATGTTCATAGCAGCATTATCCATAAAGCAGAAGCAACACAAATGCTCATTAACTGATGAATGGATTCTCAAAATGTGTCCATCCACACCCTGGAATATTATTCACCCATAAAAAGCAGAGAAGCCCAGACACTTGCTACCATGTGGACAGACCCTGAGAACACGATGCTCAGTGAGAGAAGTAGACACAGGGTGTGATTCCACTGATGGGAAATGTGCAGAACAGGCAGATCCTTGGACACAGAGAGTGGGTTCCTGGTTGTCAGGGTCTAGGGAGTGAGGAATGGAGGGTGACTGCTAATATGGTCAGAGTTTCTTTAGGGGGTGATGGAATGTTCTGGGTTAAACAGTGGTGATGGTTACACAGCACTCTAAATATAGGAAAACCACAACTGTACACTTTAAAAGAGTGAGTTCTCTGGTGTGTAAATTATGTCTCAAAGAATACTGCAACCCACTCCCCTCCCTGCACTCCTGAACTTTCTTCCTTCCTCTTTATGACCTTCAGATTTGCCTCTCGTCTGTTGTCTTTTGCCTGAAGGGACTGAGCTCCAAGAATTCAGGGCTACTGTGTCCCAGCATCCAGAACATCTCCAGACACTCAATTATTAATAATATTTATTGTTTGGTTGAATGAATGAATGAATGTCCCCTCTGCTGACCCTGCCTGCTGCTTGTCCATCAGTTAAACCGGACCCTCCAGAAGACGTGCGCCTTAGCCCCCTCCCTGGGCAGCGGCTGTGGGTGCAGTGGGAGCACCCCCGGACCTGGCCCTTCCCAGAGATCTTCTCCCTCAAGTACCGGATCCGCTACAAGCGTCACGGGGCTGCCCGCTTCCGTCAGGTGAGGACAAGGCTGGTGGTTCCTGGATAGAGGGAAGAGCATGTGTAAATGTGCACTGGGGTCTGGGTCACAGCTTAGGGTGCTGGTGTGTGACATAAAGGCAGCCCAGGGACTTCCTTGGTGATCCAGCGGCTAAGACTCTGAGCTCCCAATGCGAGGGGCCCAGGGTTCAATCCCTGGTCAGGGAACTAGATCCCACATGCCGCAACTAAGAGTTTGCATGCTCTAAGATCCAGCTCAGCCAAAATAAATAAATATTTCTTTAAAAAGGCAGTACAGCAGTTCCACTCCTAAGCATCCACCTGAAAAAATCAAAAACAGGATCTTGAACTAATACTTGTACATGAATGTTCACAGCAGCATTACTCACAATGGCCAAAAGGTGGAGACAGTGTCAGGGCCCTCAACAGATGATGGATCCACAATGTGTGGTCCGCCACTCACAGGAACATCGCTCAGCCGTGAACAGGAATGAGTGATGGAGAAAGGGATCGGTGGGGGTGTGGACTCGGTGGGTTGGTTTGTATATGAAAGACATGCTCCTGGTTGACCAAGAACTGCCTGATCCTGGAAGAGTAGTCTTTCCCTGCTCAGCAAGACGTCGAAGGTGGCCAAAGATGTGGAGGGGACCGCAGAGGGCATGCTGTTTAGAATGGACGTTGGTGCCTGAGTCCTGGAGCAACAGCCTGAGCAGGGGGACAGAAGGCTTGATCACAGAGTATCCTTATTCCCACTGACCCAGCCTTGCTTCTACTCTCAGGTGGGGCCAATTGAAGCCACATCCTTCACCCTCAAGGCTGTGAGGTCTCAAGCCAAATACTGCATCCAGGTGGCCGCTCAGGACCTCACTGACTACGGGGAATGGAGTGCCTGGAGTCTCCCTGCTGCTGCCTCCATGACCCTGGGCAAGTAGCAGGGGCTCCCCACATCCCTGAAGAGGGGCCATGCCCTTGACATCCACCTAAGGGTGAATGGGACCTATCCGGCCTGGGTTCACCACTGTTGAGTTGCTGGGCAATCTTGGACAAGTGACTTTGCCTCTCTGAGCCTCAGTTTCTCAATCTGTGAAGTGGGAATGTATTCTCTCCTTCCTTTGACACAGTGCAATGCTTCGAGAACTGTGAATATGAGATTTTTTAATTCTTTAATTAGAAAGGGTCAGTGTCACTAGAATTGAGACTCTTCCTTCCTTCAACAGATCCACGTGAGCCCCAAGGGGGAGAAACAGATCAGGACACACACACACACATTGAGTCCCCACTCCCACACGTGATCAGGGTTGGACCAGAGGAAGAGATGGGGCTTGGGGGAGGCAGGGTAGGGGTGATCTGGGTTCTGCCTGAGATGGAATGATGGGATCTGTTCATTTCAGCAGTTTGCTTCACACACCTACTCAAAAGCTTCCCAGAGAGACTTCCCTGGTGGTCCAGTGGTTAAGAATCTGCCTTGCAATGCAGTGGGGACATGGGTTCCATCCCTGGTGGGAGAACTAAGATCCCACATGCCTCAGAGCAACTAAACCCAAGTACTGCAACTACTTAGCCCATTCACCACAGAGAATTCCTGCACCACAAGGAAAGATCCCATATGATGCAGCAAATATCCCTCATGCCACAATTAAGACCTGGTGCAGCCAAATAAATAAATAATTTTTTTTAAAAAGCTGCCCAGATGTGAGCCCTACTGGAGGTGGATATAAGTTTATCTGGGATGATATATCTGAGGAGGGGGCTGCACAGCCAGGCTCTGAAGGATTTTTCTCAGCCCAGGAACTTCTCTGTACATTTCACGTAAGGCTTTCAATTTAAAGGTCACCTCCTCCAAGAAGCCTTCCCTGACCACCTCAGCTATGGCAAAGACTAAAGACCCCTCCCCCCAAAATATCCATGTCCTTACTCCTAGAACCTTTGAATATGGTACCTTACATGGCAAAAAGGGCTTTGCAGCTGTGATTAATTTAACAGAATTGAGGGTCCTTAACGTTTGAGGATCTTTCATTGAGTTAATGAAAATGAAGTAGAGTTATACTGGATTATCCAGGTGGCCGCAAGATAATCACAAGTGTCCTTATTGATAGGAAACAGGAAGGTCAGAGGGAGACAGAGAAGGTGATGTGACAATGGCAGCAGAGATCAGAGTGATGCAGGACCACCAGCCATGGAATTCTGGCAGCATCTAGAAGCTGGAAAAGACAAGGAAATGGATTCTTTTCTGGAGCCTGCAGAAGGAACCAGCCCTGCCACCCATTCCCATTCCAGCCTTCTCATCTCCAAAACTCTAATAAATGTTTTGTTTCAAAGTAATGAGCTTAAGGACTTCCCTGGTGGTAAAGTGGGTGGAAATTGCCTGCTGATACAGGGGACACAGTTTTGACACCTTGGTCTTGGAAGATCCCACATGCTGCGGGGCAGCTAAACCCGAGCGCCACAACTACTGAGCCTGTGTTCTAGAGGCTTGAGCTGCAACTAGTGAGCCTGAGTGCCACACCTACTGAAGCCCATGGACCCTAGAGCCCATGCTCGGCAACAAGAGAAGCCATCGCAATGAGAAGTCCTCGCACCACAACCAGAGAAAGCTGGCACAGCCATGAAGGCCCAGCACAGACAAAAAATAATTAAAAAAATTGAGCCTGTGGTACTTTGTTACAGAAGCTATAGGACACTCATACATCTCAAGCAGCCCCTTCTCATCACTTTCCATATGTCACCCTGTTTTATTGTCTTTGGATCACTGACCAGGACCCGAATGGGCTTTTTGTGTGTTTATTGTGAGTCAGTCCCACCAGACAGTGATCTCCATGAGGACAGAAATCTTGTTCTCCGATGTGCCCCAAAGACTGAGTACATCTTTGACACAGAACAAGCGTGTGTAAAAGGAAAGGAGGAAGTGCGAGGAGGAACGTCCTCTTTAGAAGGACAGCGCAGAGGCAAACCACGGAGGGGACATGTAGGAGCCAGTGCATGTAGCGGGAGGTAGATTTGAAGCCTGGTCTTTGAGTCTCTGGCGGTGACTCAAGATAAACTTGGGGTGGGGCCTGTGTAGACCGTGAGAACTGTCCCAGTCCCCAGGTGAGCGCTAGGGACACAGGGACGACGTGTAGGGTCTACAGGGTAAGAGCTCAACACTGAGTTCTTTATTTGTTGAGTAAAAAGAACTATAGCAAATGTCGCTACCAGCAGCCACGTCCCCTGACGATCTCTAGGGGGCGAAGCTCCTCCTCAGAACTTCAAATCCAGAACGACCCCGGAACCTTTGTTGCACTTTGAAGAGGTTGCCACTGGGGAGGGAAGACAGATGGACTCGAATGCTGCCAGGCGGGGATCAGAACCAATGAAAAATGCAAGGCATGTACGCTGCAGCCAATAATAGCAGCTGAAGGAGGTGACGGAAGCGGAAATACAAAGGAGAGACGGGGAAGTTCGACAAGCACCAAGTGTAGACGGTGCTCTTGTGCTCGTGAAAAGAGTAAGAGGCGAAGATGTCGGAGCGAAAAGTTTTAAACGTAAGTGTTGGGCGACTACGGTTTTCGACCTGGGGCGAGACGTCTCGGAGCTCGGGTAGAAGGGGACTATGTATACCCTCATATTAGAACCTTTGTCTTCTTCTCCAACGGCCTTCCGTTGGGCGGGGCTCTCTAGACTCCTCCCAATCACTTTCAGTGGAGGCTGGAGTGTACCCAATCACCTGTAGGGGCGGAGCTTAGGCTATTTACCCAATCACTTCTGATTGGATTTTTAAGAGAATTATCCTATAAGTCTCTTGGGGGCGGAGGTTCCTTAGGACTGTTCTTCGCGCTTACACCCTCTTCTTCAGGAGGCGTGGCTCTGCTAAGTCCCGCCCCGCTTGGGGTTCTAGCCCCGCGTGTTCCTTGGAGGGATTCAGTTCAGTTCAGTTCAGTTCAGTCGCTCAGCCGTGTCCCACTCTTTGCGACCTCATGAATTGCAGCATGCCAGGCCTCCCTGTCCATCACCAACTCCCGGAGTTTACCCAAACCCATGTCCATCGAGTCAGTGATGCCATCCAACCATCTCATCCTCTGTCGTCCCCTTCTCCTCCTGCCCCCAATCCTTCCCAGCATTAGGGTCTTTTCCAATGAGTCAACTCTTTGCGTGAGGTGGCCAAAGTATTGGAGTTTCAGCTTCAACATCAGTCCTTCCAATGAACACCCAGGGCTGATCTCCTTTAGGATGGATTGATTGGATCTTCTTGCAGTCCAAGGGACTCTCAAGAGTCTTCTCCAACACCACAGTTCAAAAGCATCAATTCTGCGGCGCTCAGCTTTCTTCACCGTCCAACTCTCACATCCATACATGACACTGGAAAAACCATAGCCTTGACTAGACGGACTTTTGTTGGCAAAGTAATGTCTCTGCTTTTCAATATGCTATCTAGGTTGTCCATAACCTTCCTTCCAAGGAGTAAGCGTCTTTTAATATCATGGCTGCAATCACCATCAGCAGTGATTTTGGAGCCCCCAAAAATAAAGTCTGACACTGTTTCCACTGTTTCCTCATCCTTTGCTAACCTCTTTTGCTCTGCTGGAAGGGGATCCTTCCAATTGCATCAACTTCTCCCAGTTCTGTTGAGGAAGACTGGGAGTCTTGCGGTGTGGAGCTGGTTTCGGGAAGGCAGGGTTCAGCTTCTGGAGAAGAGCGCTGCGGAATTCTGAGTCCCTGTTCCCCACCTTCCAGGAAGGTGTGTGCTCCCGGGAAGGGGGTTGAGCTCCCCATCATGGGAGTGTGTAAGCCCAGGATGTCAGGACGAAGTAGAGAACAAACTTCCAGACTGATGGCTGGGAGCCCAGGTTTTCGAGGTCGGGTTGATGCCCCTTACTGTGACTCAGTGCTCTAATGTTTTAAACACCTATATTTGGACTCCAACCCCAGCCAGCCCCAGTGCAATGTGTTGGACTTCGAGTCCAAGAAGGTCCTTTCATCCTGAGGATCCAACTGAGAGCCCAGTTGTTTCCATAACTTACTGGTAGATACTTCTGTTCCAGGCACTGCTTTAAGTGTCATATTCATCAAATCTCAGGTGGACAGGTTATCCCATCTTTAGATGAGGAAACTGAGGCTCAAGAGAGGTTATGTGATAGTCAGAGAGTAGAGTAGTCAAACTCAGACACTCCCTCCCCCAGCTCTGCAACTCATGCTCCTAATCACTCTACCACAGTTTCCTGAGTCATGTCCCTGGTTCTGAATCCTGGCTCTGCTCTTCACCCTGTGTGATCCTGAGTAGCTGAAACCACCAGAACTCAGCTTTCTCCTCCGTGAAATGGGCACACCTTTCTCTATTTAATAGAGTCTTTGCAAAAAATTCCATCAGTCAGGGGACATCAAACTCTCTGTGTAGTACTTGGGGCTTCCCTGCTCGCTCAGCAGTAAAGAATTCCCCTGCAGTGCAGGAGATGCAGATTTGATCCCTGAGTGGGGAAAATCCCCTGGAGAAGGAAACAGCAACCCAGTCCAGTATTCTTGCCTGGGAAATCCTATGGACAGAGTAACCTGTTGGGCTACGGTCTGTGGGGTCACAAAGAATCAGACAAGACTGAGCGACTAAACAACAAGGTAGTACCTGGCACACAGGAAGTGTTCAGAACACAAAGTGCTTTATTTTTGGATTATCATATGTAATTCTTTTTTCCATAATCCAAGCTCTCCTTCCTCACATCTCCCATCTCAGGGTCCTATGCAGAAAGAGTTAATACTGCAGGCCTGAAGGCTGCTGCCTTAGATAGAAAGGCCAGCTTGCAATGCTGGACTTGGACTGGCATCTGGGAACTTGAATTTCAGGATGGTTCTCACCGTTCACTGAAAAGAATGGCTCCCTGTGCTTAAACTGTTTGTATAAATTGTGTGATTTGTGCTGAGCATCTGCTCCTCTCCTGGAGTCTGGAATCATTGTATGCACTGGGCAGATGTGCCTGTACGACCAGCCACCAGTGAAAACCCTGGGTGCTGTGTTCCCCTGAGCTCCCCTGGGAGACATTTCACATGTGTTGTCACAATATATCACTGGGGGAATTGACTCCATCAGGAGAAAACCCTGGGAGCTTGTACCTGGTCTCCCTGGGCCCTGCCTCATGCACCTTTTTGCCTTTGCTGGTTTTCCTCTGTGTCCTTTTGCTATTAATGAATAGTAGCCATGAGTACAAGTGTGTGAGCCTCCTAGGAGTTCTCTCATCAACTCACTGAACCTGGGGGTGGTATTAGGGACCCAGACACAGCTCCCCAGAGCACCTTCCCTCTGCCCCTGGCCTCCCTGGCACCTAAAAGCAGCTCCCCTGACACTACCTTCCTCCCCACAGAAATACTACCCCCCTGACTTTGACCCATCGAAGATTCCCAAGCTCAAGCTGCCCAAAGATCGGCAGTATGTGGTGCGGCTGATGGCCCCCTTCAACATGAGGTGAGTGACCCCTCAGGGCCCCTGCACTGGTCATGGTGGACAGACCCCATGCCCAGCATCCACAGAGAGCAGCCTGTCCCGGGAGCTCAGACCAGGTCACCAGTCCTGGCTCAGACATGAGCCCAGTAAGCGGGTGACCTGTCTTTCCTGCCATTGAGGATCAATCTCCCTGACTGCTCAGAGCTCCCACCCTGTGCCTGAGAACTCAGTCTTTGGTAGTAGAAGTGTGAGTATGAGACAGAATCCTGTACACATATTCACTTCCTCCAGCAGCCCTGTCTGTTCCTGCCCCAGGACCTTTGCATAGAGTGTTCCCTCTGCCTGGCATACACTTCGCTCTGCTCTCACATGGCCGGCTCTTTTTCACCCTCCAAGGCTTGGCTTAAATTTCATCCCCTCAGGAAAACCCTCATGATCCCCCACCCAACCCCATCTATGCTTCCCTCCCCTGCCACTAGTCCCCAGACCTAGTCCTTTGTTCCATCTTGTAATTACCATACCTCACCAATTCCCAGCCCCACAGTTCTTCACATCTTTGCACATCTGAAATGAAGTGGTAACCAAAGCCACCTTTGTTAGTGAAGTTCAGCGCATGTTTACATATTGCTGATCTGCTTCTCTTCTCTTTCTCCTTCATGCATTTGTTTTTATTCAGCAGTCATTTATTGGGTACTGTTGAGTGCCAGGGACACTGGGGGGATCAAGACTTGACCCCACAGAGTCCCAGTCTGGTGAGGGGTAGAGATAATAAACAAGTGCTCTGGCATATTCATGAAAAGCATATGTGAGACACACAGAATGTCACAAGGGAGTGACTGGATGCTGGTGGGGAAGGGGGGAGGGGGCTTTGCTGGGTGACTAGGGAAATGTCAGAAGAAATACCAGTGGAACTAGAATCTAAGGGTTGGAGGCTGTTACAGGCTATGGGAATTGCAATGGTGAAGGCCCACAGGTGGGACCGAGCTGGAGTGTTTGTAGGAGCAGCCAGGAGGCCGGCACACTGGGCCTGGGGAGCACAGGGGCTGAGCAGGAGGGGCTGAGGGAAGGCAGAGTGCCAGAGCTCTGCCTTGCTTCGTTTGGCATCCCCTCCAGTGGAATCCTCCCTCTGGAGGTCAGGATGCCCCATGAACACCAGGCTGGCTTATGGGAGTGGGCGACAGGCAAGTCTCACCTAGCTTTGGTCATCTGGGTGCTTCCCAAGAAGACAGGCAGATACTAGTGAGAAGAATATGCCGACTAAGGGGAATCCTTACTCACAGTGCGACAGGCTTCTTCGTAGGGAGGGAGCTCCCCGTCCCTGGAGGTATGCAAGTGGTTATCTGCCAGAATGCTTAAGGGTCCCACCAGCAAGAACCAGGGTACCGAGGTGACTTGAGTCCCTGTCCCTCCTCACAGATGTAAGACATGTGGAGAATACATCTACAAGGGCAAGAAGTTCAATGCCCGCAAAGAGACAGTGCAGAATGAGTCCTACCTAGGCTTGCCCATCTTTCGCTTCTATATCAAGTGCACGCGCTGCCTGGCAGAGATCACCTTCAAGGTAAGCAGACAGGCCAGTCCCTCCTCCACTGTGGGGGGTCACCACTCCTGTCCCCTCCCTCCAGGGAAATCTCATTTCACCTTCTCCCCAGGAAACAGCAGAAGTTCAGGGAGAAGTTCAGGGAGTGTTATTTATAAAGGCAGAAAACCAAGAAGCAACCTAGATATATAGTAACAAGGTTTGATGGACAGACTACTTACATTAGAATTTTTCATGGCTAATAGCAGTCATATTTGTACTTTCATTGTCATCCTAAGGGTGGTATTAAGAACTTGATGGACTTCCCCGGTGGTCCAGTGGCTAAAACTCCGAGCTTCTAATGCAGGCGGCCTGGATTCCATCCCTGATCAGGGAACTAGATCCTATATGCTACAACTAAGAGTTTACATGCTACAACTAAAGGGTTAAAAAAAAAAAAGAATTTGGGAAAGAGACGAAGAGAACATAGTTTTCTCTCCTCATACTTCTGTGCTGTTTGAGTATTTTTTTGCCAAAAGACTTTTTTCTTCCATTAAAGCATTAGATTTTATTAAAATAAGCAAAAAATACATTATAAATTGTTTTAATTATTTACTTTTTAAACACAGTTTTATGAGGTATGACTTATGTGCCATACAAGTCATTGTTTTAAAACGTATAATTCAATGGTTTTTAGTATATTCGTAATGTGCTAAACTGCATTCTCTAATTCCAGGACATTCTCATCACCCCCAAATTAACCTCCATCCCCTCCCCCAGCTTCTGGCAATCACGAATACACTCTGTGTCTCTGGTTTGTGTGTCTGGACATTTCCTATCAAGGAATCACACTCTATGTGGCCCTTTGTGTCTGACTTCTCTCATTGAGCCATCATGTTTTCAAAGTTCAAGAATGTTGTAGCAAGTATCAGTGTCTCTCTTCTTTTTAAAGCTGAGTAATATTCCCCTGTGTGGCTGGATCACATTTTGTTTGTCTACTGATTAGCTAATAGACAGTTAGGTGTCTCCAGAAAAATGTTTTCTTTACCTAAGTTGTAAAGTGTGTATATATTTAGATATTAATGAATACACATGAATTTTTTAAAGTTTAGAAAAGCTGTGGCAGAATGTTATAAATTGGCTTTTCTAATGAAGAATTTCAGCTGATGAAGTGTGTGTGTGTAAGATTACATACGTATGTTTGCGTGTCTGTGAGTGTGTGGTGAAAATAGAACTCCAAGCAGGACAGTAAGATAAACACTGAAAAATTGGTTTACTACTTTTCTTTGCCCAGCCAGTCACCAGGCATAGAAACACTTACATCAGTGTCCTGTATGGTTTTCAAAAAATGTGCTCTGGATACACGTGCACACAAGGATCACTCTCCTCCTTGCTCTTTCTTTTAAACAGTAAACATCTTATTTTGGAGTAGTGTCAGATTTGTAGAGAAGTTGCAAAGATAGCAGAGAGTTCCCATCTGCCCCTCACCGTCTTCCCCTCCTGTTTTACAGCTTCCATTTCCACATTGTATCTGCCACAATAAGAAACCAACACTGGATTGTTAGATTGTTACTTTTAACCAAATTCCAGACATGACACAAATTTCAATTTTTCCACTAATGTCACCTTTCTGTTCCAGAGTCTCATCCAGGATACTGTGTTATATATTGCTTCTCTGTTTTATAAGCACAAATAGGAGCATGCTTTATACATAGTAGATGTGTAATTTATAATCAAAGGAAGGTCAAGTGCACATGTGTGCACAAACACATACAGAAAGGATTTGTGCAGGGACTTCCCTGGTGGACCAGTGGTTAAGAATCTGCACTTCCCACTGCACAGATCAGGGGTTCGTTCCTTGGTCAGGAAACAAAGATACCACATGTGATGCCGTGTGGTCAAAACATTAAAAAAAAAAAAGATTTGTGCAGAGACCCAGAAATGTATTTGCAAACACGTGGAGAGTGAAGGTCAGCAGAGGGACAGCGGGCAGGTGGAGAAGGATCTGAAAATCCATGCTAGGGAGTTCAGTGATTCTGTGAAAGGGGACAGGAGCACTGGAAAGAAAGAACTGTACTCGCCAAAGCAATAAGACAGGAAAAAGAAAGAATCAGTGTTAAGAGGCATGAAACAGGGAAAGAAGGTGTTGCAGGCTGCTAGCCACTGTTCAGCAGAAGTTTTTAATGCTCAGAGATGTAGGAGCTGACATCTGTCCATCCTCCCTCCCAGACAGACCCCGAAAACACAGACTACACCATGGAGCATGGAGCCACGAGGAACTTCCAGGCCGAGAAGCTCCTGGAGGAGGAGGAGAAGAGGGTGCAGAAGGAGCGGGAGGACGAGGAGCTGAACAACCCCATGAAGGTGAGTCAGGCACCGCCTGTGCGCACGTGTATGTGTGTGAGTGAGTGTATGTGTGTGTGTGCCTGTGTGTGGGTGCTGATGGAGTCAATTCCCTGCCGGAGACCTGCTCCAGCTGGTCAGGGTTCCCTCAGGATGGATGGCGTCGGCGATAAGAATGAGAAGACACAGCGAGTCGTGGTGTTTCCAAGTGTCTTCTGACTTTATTGCTTTCAAGGCAGCTTTTATATTTTTAGTAGCACATAGAAACAAATGTAAAGTATAGAGTCATGCCAAACCAGACTAATGGGTCAGCAGTTTTTGACCCTTATCGGAACCAGGACACTGTTCGTGTTTCTTAGTTACAAAAGGTTTAAAGTCATTTACATCATCTTCTGGCCTTGAGGCCTGCTAACATCTGGTGACTCTTTTATTGATAAGGGTTGATCAGCCAGGACACTTTTGCATCAGGCACAGAAAGTACCAGGGTTACATTTTTTAAAGAAAACAGGCACAGCAGATTATGACAAAGAAAGAATTCACAAACTCAGAGTTTCAAGGTAAAACCCGTTTTCTGTACTCTATCATATACCTTGAGCCTAACAGAGAAGAATGTGGTCCCATAAAGTCATGGCACAGCAGCTGAAAGCACCAAGGTCAGTGCTTAGCAAAATCACCGGCTGAATTAACAATCGTCTTATTGTTTGTATTAAAGCTAAATTTTTATTTATATAAATCCCTAACTATTATGCTTTCATTATAGAGGTTAAATACGTTAAGAGCAAAAACACAGTGAGTAAATGTAGACTAAGTAACAGTTTTATAAAGTAATGCTTTTTATATTTTTTAATGAGCCCTTTTTCTTATGAAGGGCTCTGTGCCCATTGAGGCTTTCTGTGTGGAGGCTTTCAGTATTGTTTATTGTTAAGGAGCTGTCATGCACATTAGCTCCAAAGGCACAGGTACATTTATTAAACAAACCAATATGCTAGCAAGAGGAATTTAGATTAGCATACTCTATATCCTAGATAATTTTATTAAGGTGCTACCGTTCAGGGGCCTTATCGATTGAGGTTTCAGAATGATCTATTTTAGAAGAGAATCAGGAAAAGCCTTTTGCCTAAGTCACAGAAAATAAGAAGAGGTTTATTATAGCAAACATCAGAAAGACAGATACCGTCTTTAAGGTGAGCGCTGAGGCAGCCTTCTGAGAATCCCTGAGGCCTGAGTAGCTCTGCTCGTCAGGTCTTCTCCTCATGACTCTGTCATGGGTAGGATCTCGTGGGCTGGCTCCCGGCAATTCCCCTTCCTGCTTAATCCTGCAGGCAGGGTGTTGGGGTGGGGAGAATGGTCAGTAGTATTCTAAGATGTCCCCAAGACCCCCGCCTCCTAGTCACACATGCTGCGTGGTCCCAGGACTGCGTATACAAGGATCTTACTCCCATGATCAAGTTAAGATTAAACTATGGCCCAGATGACCTCACGAAACAGGGATTGCCCAGAATGGGCCTGACCTGTCACTTGAGTCCCTTAACTTGGGTGTAGAGTCCAAGACGGCGGGAGTCTTTTTTTTTTTTAACCTATATTATTATTTTTACTTAGTGACGGAGCCAGGCTGGAAGTCCAGGTCACCTGGTTCCAGTACTGACTAGCCACATGGTCTCGGGCGATCTCTTCCCCTTCCCCAAGCCTCAGTGTTCTGAGCCATGAAGTGGGTGCAGCCAAGGGACCAGGCACTGTTAACCCAGGGCCTGGGGTTGGGGGTCCTTCCCTTGCCCATGGTGATGCCCTAAGGTCAGGCAAACCATGCAGGGTGGCGGAAGGGGTTGAGTCACAGTGCCCTCAGCCCCACGTCCATGCCCCGGTCCCCACTAGGTGCTGGAGAACAGAACCAAGGACTCCAAGCTGGAGATGGAGGTCCTGGAGAACCTGCAAGAGCTCAAAGACCTGAACCAGCGACAGGCCCATGTGGATTTTGAGGCCATGCTGCGGCAACACCGCCTGTCGGAGGAGGAGCGGCAGAGGCAGGAGCAGGAGGAGGATGAGCGGGAGATGGCGTGAGTGGGAGAATGGGGCCAGAGCCAGGGTGCCCACCCACCTCCCAGCCTTTGCTGTGCCCTTCCCTCTGCGTGGAATCCCCCTTCCTGATCTTTGCATGGCTCCCATCTCGGGGAGGCCTTCCCCACATCCCACTCCCCATCTCGTTTTCTCTCTTGTGGCATCTGTGTCAGGGTCCCCAGGACCACCCCCAGGTTGAGTGGTTAATTAGAATGAAAAATTATAGGGAAAAATCAACAGCAGGAAAAGGCATGGGGCAGGGTTGGGGGATTGGGGACAAAATTTCAGAGTCTTCTGCCTGTCATGAGATGGGCTTAATTCCCCCAAAATGAGACGTGATGGCGTGAGTGAGGTGCGGTCCCTGGGGAGGCTCATGAGACCTAGCTTGGGGTTCTCATTGGGGGCCAGTCATGCAGGCGCCTGTGCAGTTGGCCAAGCCCCCAGACTCCAAGAGGAGAGTGCACCCCTTGTTTGCCCAGATAGTATTGGGGCAGGGAGCCTCCCATCAGTGAGGGTAGCAGGAGTCCCAGAGTCCAGGTCCAGTTGCCCCTGAGGGCTGGTCTGGCAAGCCAGCCTTTCTGAGGCTTCGGCCTCAGGCCTTCTGTCCATGCTTCTGCAGGGCACCTCCCACTTTCTGGAACCTTGTTGCTGATTCACTCCTTTCCTGATATGTCTTCTGTCCTTCACCTAAAATCTGAACAGGGACTTAGTTTGGCTTCTGCATGCAGGGCCTGGAAGGGGGTTGGACACATAGTAGGTGGATAGCCAGTACTGTGGGGTTGGCAGGTCAGTGAGACTGGAATTAGCAGCGAGAGGAGTCTGCGTTCACTGAGCCCGTTTTGGATACGGGCACTGTTCTGAGTCTGAGTTTGGACCCACCGTTACGGTGGTCGAGGGAACTAAGGTGCGAGGAGCCGTACACACTGCCCTGACTGAGGTCCCCCAGCTGGGGTTCAAATCAAGACAGGCTGGTTCCAGCCTCCAAGTGCTTAACCACCCCACTGGGTTCAGTGGACAAAGAACTTTTTTTTAAGATATTTGTGCACCCCCATCCCCCACTCAGTGAGGCTAGGAAAGGGCAGCCAGGTACTTCATTATTGGGGGGGAGGGTCCTGGCCACTGTTCCCCTGAAAAAGCATGTCCCCGAGTTCCACGTCCCTTCCTGCAGAGCGCTAGTGGAGGAATCAAGGAAAAGAAGACTTCTTGAAGACTCTGACTCAGAGGAGGACACCACCCCCACCCAGCCCCAGCCAGCCCTCCGGCCCAACCCCACCGCCATCCTGGACGAGGTGAGTGGGGCCACCCGCATTCCCAAGCGCTCTCAGGTGAAGCAGGGACAAGGTAAGCCAGGGCTTGGCTTCACTTTGTCTTGAAAGGCCACAGACGGTCCAGGTCATAGTACTCAACTCTGCTGTCGTGGCACTAAACAGCCGTGGATTGTATTATGAATAAGTAGGTATGGCCATATGCCAGTAAAACTTTATTTACAAAGACAGGTTGCAGCCCTCCGGGACAGTAAGATTTTCTTTTTTTTTCTATTATTTTTTTATTGGCGTATAATTACTTTACAGTGTTGTGTTAACTTCTGCTGCACAACAGCGTGAATCAGCTATATGTATACATGTATCCCCTCACTCCCATCCCACCCCTCTAGGTCATCACACAGCACCAGGATGAGCTCCCTGTGTTGTATAGCAGCTTCCCACTAGCTATCCATTTTACACATGGTAGTGTATATACATCAGTGCCTCTCTCCCAGCTCAACCCACTTTCTCCTTTGCCCTACTTGTGTCCACAAGTCCATTCTTTATGTCTGCGACTCTATTCCTGCCCTGAAAATCCAGGGCTGTAGTTTTCCACCCCTTCTCCAGCTGCAGAAACAAGGAGACTTGCTAGATTTAGAGACCTCAGGCAGATGTTGATTTCTCAGCCCTGTTCCATGGAGTCATTCAGGGATCCAGGCTCCTCACTTCTCCTAGTTCTGCCCTGTCCTAGAGCATGGCTGCCAGCTCTGTGGTCACAGCTGGCTCAGAGCACCCTGGGGTTCCGGCTGTGGGAAGGCAGAGGGGGTGTGGAGGAGCACCTGCCGGTGCCTGGAGGCCCAGGTTCAGATGCCACCCACACCCAGTCCCCTGGAACGTGGAATCCTAGTGGCTGGACATAGTCATGTGGCTGCCAAGAACTGCAAGGGAGACTGGGAGCTGCCCATGCTATTATTAGCAGAAAGAAGAGAAAAAGAGGGTTGCGGGAGTTGGGGGTAGGGGGTTGTCTAGCATTTTTCACCACAGCTGTCTTATCCAAGGTCATTGAAGCCACTCTGGTTAATCGAAGGAGGGGCTTAAAATGGGAAATGATAAATAATGCAGAGACCCCAGGAACTTTTTTATAACTCAAAACACATTCCCGTTTGGATTAGTTAAATACCAATCCAACCACTGGACAGGACCCAAAGTAACAGCAGTCTCAACTGCATAGACGTTACTTTTCTCTCAAATAACAGTTGTACATGGCCATGCTGAATAGGGAAGGTGGACCCTGGTGTCCGGGGCATCCTCCTCCTCATTGTCCTGCCATCTCCAGGATGATGCCCTCAATGCAGGGCAGCTCACGCTGGCCAGTGGGAAGAGCTGGGGACAGGGGAGGACATTGAAGGTAACAATATCTTTGGTTGAACAGATCCTTCTGCTCACACCCCATTGGTCAGAACTGAACCACCTGCCCACATCCTGATGCAAAGGGGTCTGGGAAATGTAGTCTTTCACAGGGGCAGCCATGTTCCAGCCGAGAATTCTGAAGAGGATGGGTTTGGGGGTCATGCACTCTTACTTGTCAACCTTTTGACGTAGAACCAAGATATTTTCTTTGAGGCTGCATCCCCTGAACAGAGTTCTCTCTCTGTCTTTCTTGCATAATCCACCCTCAGAATTCACCTAAAATTTCCCCTTTGTTTATTTCTTTCAAGTGGAATAAGAGATTGAAAGTTCTTTCAAAGCAATATGGCCTTGTATGATTTTTTTCCCCCCAGTCTTTTCTTTTAAGTCTATTTTATTATTTTATTTTGGCAGCACTACACAGCATATGGAATCTTAGTTCCCCCACCAGGGATTGAACCTGTGCCCCCTGCAGTGGAAATATGGACTCCTAACCACTGGTCTACCAGGGAATTCCCTCCACCTAGTCTTTTGTTGTTGTTGCTGTCTATTTCTTTATTTTGGCCACCCTGGGTCTTCAGCGTTGCAAGCGGGCTTTGTCTAGTTGTGGTCAGTGGGGTGTACTCTCTAGTTTCCGCGCAAGGTCTTCTCATTACTGTGGCTTCTCTTCTTTCGGAGCACAGGCTCTAGGACGCATGAGCTAAGTAGTTGTGGTGCACAGGCTTAGTTATCCCTTGAGATGTGGGATATTCCCAGACCTGGGATCAAATCTGTGTTCTCTGCACTGGCAGGCAGATTCTTGACCCCTGGACCATCTGGGAAGTCCTCCCCATGATGACCCAGTGGCTAAGTTAGGTTACTATAGTCTTGGATAACTATTAAGTCTTTTCTGGTTATCTTGCTTGTAGCTAATTTGATAGTGGACTTTTTTGTTTTATTATGCATTATACAAACTTCACTGTAACGTTACAGAAGAATCTCTCTTTTCACCCCTCTGTCCCCTGGGTTTAGTTTAATGGGAACCCATGATGGTGTTTGACAAAAAGTCAAAGGACAGAAATTAATTCCACCAGTCAGTTCAGTGGTGCCAGATGAGCAAGCTTCGGCTGGGACTGCCAGTCTCTCTGTTACCCCAGTGGACAGCATCTGTCCTGGTCACCACATGGGGAATGCAGTGTGGCCACTGTGTCCTCCTCCTCCCCCTGCCCCCACCCCAGCTGTGCCAGCCCCCTAGATGGGCCAGCCTCAGTCCATATCACGTTCTCACTTGCTGACTTCTCCCTGTCTGACCTCAGCACCAGGTTCCTCCCCTGACCACCTGATCGACAGCAGCTGTCCCCTTCCCCCACCCCCACACTGTCACATCACCCTGACTTCTTTCTTTCCCATCACTGATTAAGACAATGGTGTCCTGGGACTTCCTTGGAGGTCCAGTGGTTAAGACTCTATGCTCCCATTGCAGGGGGCACATTTTCGATCCCTGGTCAGAAAGCTAGATCCCACATGCCACACAGCCAAAAACACAAGGATGATGGTGGTTGTCCTGACCATCTACTTGCCCGTTCACCCTCTCTCCTCCCCAGATGGTGAGCTCTGTGAAGGCAGCCCCCTGCCGTTGTGCTCCCCCCGCACCCCCAACCCCAACAGGGCCTCTTGCTTCTAGTGGTTTCCAGTTCCTCTTTTTAAACATCAAACATAAAAGGGGCCCCTTCTGATAAGACTGAAGAGCTGGATGTGGACTGAGCCCCCTTCTGCCTCCCCCTAACTAGTGCCCTCCCCCTCACTAGGCACCAGGGAGGTGCCTGCATCCCCCTTCATTCCCTCAAACATGTTGATTGAGCACCTACTACAGACGAGATCGGGTGTGTTCAGGTTGATATGGCCCTAGACTGAGCTCCTACTACAGACTCAGCAGTGAACAGGCAGGACCCCACAGCGGCTGGGGAGGCGGCTAATAAAGCAGTGGAGGGCACCGTGGACACAAACGTGCGGCTTTCACTCGAGCTTGAACTGTGAGGAGAGGCGTCTCAGGGTTGCAGATACTTGAGATGGGTACTGAAGGATGAGTAGGAGTTCACCAAGTGATCTCGAAACAAAGTGGGTGAGGTGAGCAACCTCAATGTATGTGATTTAGGAAGTGTAAGGATAGAGTGTAAGGGATAAAAAATGGGCAGAGGCCTTGAGTACCAAGCTTAGGGCAATGGGGAGCCACAAAGGAGGTTAGAGCAGTGGGGAGAGGGCTGGTCAGCACCACAGGAGGAGTGGGGCTGGTAAAGATCCTGGCTCAGCTGGGGACTAAGAGCAGGGAGGCCAGAGGAGGGGCAGATTGGAGACAGATCACCCAATCACATCCTGCATCCCCCACCCCCGGCAGACCCCGAAAGCCAAGAGGAAGGCAGAGAGCTGGGAGCGCAGCGTGGGTACCCTTGGCAGCAGGCCCCAGCTGTTGGGCCTGGTCATGAAGAAAACAGACCTGGACAGCAGCATCCAGCGAGGAAGAGCCCCGCCCCTCCCAGGTAAGTTCAGTCCCTTAGCTGCATGCAGTGCCTCAGGCAGCCACCAGGTGGTGCTGTTCTGTTGAGAGAGGGCAGGGTGAGGTGTGTCCCCAGCTAGGGTTGAGGGGAGAAGGGCTGGAGTTTCCTTTTTTGTTTTAATTAAGAGGAGCAAGCTGTTGTTTAGTCGCTAAGTCGTGTCTGACTCTTTCACGACCCCATGGACTGTAGCCCGCCAGGCTCCTCTGTCCATGGCTTTCCGAGGCAAGAATACTGAAGTGGGTTGCCATTTCCTTCTCCAGGGGATCTTCCTTACCCAGGTATCGAACCCCCATCTCCTGCTTGGCAGGCAAATTTTTTACCACTGAGGCACCAGGGAATCCCAAAAGGAGCAAGTGCTCGCTTTTAAAACCCCATTCAGAGGCCTGTAGGATAAATTGTCTGATCTCGTGGCTGCCCATACCCCATACATGGACAGTGGCCCCAGCCTCCCAGGTCGGGTCCTGGGCATCCGCATCTTGGCTGTTGTGTCACCAATGCTGTGTGTGGCCCCCGGGCCCTAGGGAGGAGGAGAATTAGGATGAGGTGGGCCCTGTGAGGTGGAAAGAGCAGGAACCCCCATGCCTACGTGTGCTTGTCCCATGGCCTTGGTCCAGGGCCCTCACCCCCACCCTGGGCCTGAGCTTCCTGTCCTGGAAGGTGCTGGTGATAACAGGATCAGCCTCATGGGTCCTCAGAAGCTTTGGGGCCAGTTCCCTGACATGCTCCCAGTCAGGCGCCTGCAGTAGATCCTGGTGCCCAGGGAGCCTTACAGATGCGTGACCATGTTTATTGAAACAGTTACTACTCCGTTTGTCAGATGAGGAGACTGAGGCCCAGAGAGGTGGAGCCACTTACCCTCAGCCATACAGTCGGGGTGGGTGGTGGAACCAAGGTCCGCCCCTCTTCATCACCATGGTACACGGCTTCACTTGGGACCTGGAACATTTCTGTTTTCTGCGCTGCACCCCCAACAGGGCACCTGTATCCACCCGGCTCCGATTTCAGAAGTGGAGCTGCTGGGTCAAGGGGTGTGCGGGTTTAAACTGTGATGGGTCTGCCAGATACTTTCCAGAAAGGCTGCACACAAGCAGGAATGGCTGGTCCTGCTCTGCTGACCTCCCCTAGGCTCAGCCCGCCTGGAACAGTCCCAAGGTGACTGCTAGCTCTTGCCTCTCCCCCAGGTGCAATGAAGAACGGACAGGCAGCTGGCCCAGCACCCCAGACGCCCGGCACGTCCTCCCTGAGCCAGCTGGGCGTGTATTCTGACAGTGAGGACAGCAGCGGCAGCAACTGAGGCCCACCTGCCCTTCCCTGGTCATGGTCACACAGCCAGCTGCAGCTGTGGTCCAGGCCAGAGGCCTTGGAACCGAGCAGAATCACAACTGGACAAGCGTGAACGTCCTCCGAGGCCGGCAGGGTGAGCGAGGACTTCAGCTGAGAGACTCGATTTCCTTCCTGTCCCCAGGTCACTCTGCAACATCCTGGAGCAGCCTCAAGGTCATCTCTGTGACAGTCCCCAAGAGGCCAGCCGTGCTTTGGGCACGGGGCGGGGCGGGGCGGGCCCACCCACCCATCACCCCCGCTGGGCTCCATCCCTTTTCACCACAGAACCATCTGGAACCAATGGAAAGAACCTGCTGATCTGGCCTGGGCGCCTTCTGTCTGTCAGTGTCTGAGGAGGGAATGTCAGAAGCACACAGCGTAGCCAGTCCTGGACCCCTGACTCTCAGAAACCACCAGCTAATAAATGCTCATTATTTTGTAAGCTCAGTTTGGGGCTAATTTGTAGAAAGCTGATAAAGTCAGGAGACCAGTGAGTCTGACTCCAAACCTCCTGTTCTTTCAAGGTTGCCGGGTTCCACCTCATGTATTCCCCTCTGACTGCAGTGTTTTCTAGTTGAAGGTCCTGTGCCCCTGCCAGACCTGTGCATGCAGTGTGTGCTCTGTCACTTCAGTCGTGTCCAGCTCTTTGCGCCTGTGGACTGTAGCCCGCCAGGCTCCTCTGTCCCTGAGATTCTCCAGGCAAGAATACTGGAGTGGATTGCCATCCCCTCCTCCAGGGGATCTTCCTGACCCAGGAATCAAACCTGAGTCTCTGTGGCTCCTGAGTTGCAGGTGGGTTCTTTACCACTAGAGCCACCTGGGAAGCCCCTTCACAATCGAATGAACCTCCATCTCCTCTCTCCCGCCCTTCCTGGGGTCACTGACATCAGCCCTTCTCTCACACACCCACATACATACAGGCTTTCATTCAACATTTGAATAAAGAGGCTTTGTGGTTTTCAATGTCAGAGTTTGTGGGGTGAGACCCACCCCCCTGCCCACATTGGGGATCTGCTTTCCTACGATTTCCTTGCTTAGGGATTGAACAGAGAGGTAAACCAGGGTCCTGCTAGGGCTTCCAACGGGGGCTCAGGGGCTTCACATCAAGGCTCTGAGGCTGCAAGACAGGGGCAGGGAGGCCTGGTTCCCAAGCCCCAACAGTGGGGGTTGGGGCAGGCCCACCACGCTGGCAGCTAGTAAGAACTGGTGCCTCGTGCACCTCTGTTCCCAGTTCTGCACTCAATAGCATCATGTTTATGGCTTAACATTGGCCACCTCAGGAGTGTTTACACCATGGAAATCGGCAGATGCTGCAGGAGCCAGTTGTGAAGCCCATGTCAGCACACGACTGCCCGTTTCCCCCCAACTCAGCATCCTGTTGTCAGTGCCTGGGATGTAGGCCTTTCAGAGGCTCTGGGTAAAAACAAATCATCCAGGGACTTCTGCGGTGGTCCAGTGTTAGCACTCAGTACTTTCACTGCCGAGGGCCCAGGTTCAATCCCTGTTTGGGGAATTAAGATCCCATAAACTGCATGGTGTGACCAAAATTTAAAAATAAAATAGAAAAAAATGAATAAGTCATCTAGCTTAAGTAGTTGTGAAAAGATACTGGGTTGGGAGCTCTCTGGCTCATTTTTTTAAATTATTATTTTATTTATTTGGGTGTATCAGGTCTTAGTTGCGGTGCATGAGCTTAGTTGCCCTGTGGCATGTGGGATCTTAGCTCCCAACCAGGGATCAAACCCTCATACCCTACATTGGAAGGCGGATTCTTAACCACTGGACTACCAGGGAAGTTCCTCATTTGGATTGATTCTTTCAGACTGTGTTCTGGAACTCCCATTGCTCTCAATTCACTGCAGTTTTTGCCATGTATGAGCACCGTCCGTTACTATTATTTACTTAGTATTGTTAAGTGTTACCCTAACTTCATTCTAAAACACAGGTCACCAAACTACAATCCACAGGCTAAATCTGGCCCATGGCCTGTCTTTGTATATAAAGTTTTATTGGCACACCAACACACCTGTTTGTGTGCATGTCACCCATGACTGCCTTTGCTCTCTGGTGGCAGAGGTGAGTGGTTAAGACTGATTCCATGACCTACAAAGCCAAAATAGGTATTCTCATACACCATAATAGGATTAACAAATGATACTAGAGGTGGTGCTAACAATGATGCAATTAAAGCAGGATAGGAAAGTTCTGGTGGTGCTAACAATGATGCAGTTAAAGCAGGATAGGAAAGTTCTGATGGGGCTGCCTTAGGAGTTATGTGTACTGCCTGTGGCTCCCTGTATTGGTTACCTAATGCTGTGTAACAAATGATCCCCAAATTTAGCAGCTTAAACAACAGGAATCTGAGTGTTATTTCACTGGGTTCTTGGCTTCAGAGTCCATCACAGATGTAGCTGAGATGTTGGCCAGGGCTGGGGTTTCATATGAAGGCCTGACTGGGGCAGGATCCACTTCCAAGCTCACCCATGTGGTTGTTGGCAGAATTCATTTTTCATAGACTCTTAGCCAGAGGCCACCCTCAGTTCCCCACCTGCATAGACCTCTCCAATGGTTGGTCTCCTAAGGAGGAGAGTCTGCTAGAAGTGACAGCCCATCACCATTGCCATGCTCTGTTGGTTGGAAGCAGCCACACAGCGCTGCCCCCGCCATGTTCCAGAGGAGGTGCTCACACGTGGGTGCAACCACCAGGAGGGTGGGGTCATGGGGGCCATCCATGGTGGCCAAGGTCGAAACACCCGAGGGTCTACCTACAGATCCCTCAGGCTTTGCAAGGGTCTGTGTGTTGACGAGTGTGTCCCTGGCACCTGAGACCATTCTTGTACTTTGTAGGTGTTCACTGAATGTGTGTGGCCTGAGTGGGTGTCTCCTCATTCACTGAGGAGGAGATTGAGGCCCAGGGAACCACATGCTTCTTCCCACTCTCTGCCGCCCTCCCCTTTCCACCATGCTGGAATTGTTTCTTTCATTCTTATTTTTCCTGTAGGGCTTTACACTTTGTTCTCCAACCCATGTCCTGGGAACAGTTTGGCTCTCAGCCCCCAATTGCCTTGCTGGGTTTTCCAGGGTAGAGCGGGCAGAGGGATTGCATAGCAACACATTGGGGGCTGTCCTGTGTGCTGACCTTCCAGGGCCTCACCCTGCACCCACTGCCTGCCTTGAGCTTGCCTCCCCCCGACCATCTCCCCCTTTTTCTGAAAGCTGCCCTTCCCACCTCGCTGCTGACAGTCCCATTCCCCACGAGCTCCATGTCTGTCATCTGGTCCTTGGGAGCTGTCAGGCCTCATCCGGAATCTCCTCCATCAACTCCCCTGGGGACTGCCTGGCTGCCGGAGCACATCAGAGGGACCGGGGTTTGGGGGTGGCCTCCGCTCTGCTGGAGCCCCCGCCTGCCTGAGCCTGGGCTCCACAAAGAGACAAGGGGCTGCTCCTACTTGCTCCTGCTTCCCAAGCTCCCTACACGCCCATGCCCTCAGGCACATGTTCCCCATTTCACCGAGTGGGTGAGGGGCAGGACCTGGCTTTGAAACAGCAAGGCTCGGAGGCTACATCTTTGATTACCAGGACCTATAGACTGGCAGCTTCCAGGGGCTGGTCGGTGCCTCCCCCATCAGGTTGGAGATGGGCCCTGCAGGGCCATGTCTCCATTAGACTGAGAGCCCTTGAAAGCAAGTACATATTTCTCCCATCAGACTGGGTGCTTCAAAGGGCAGGATCATGCCTCCTCCATGAGACTGAAAGCTCCTTAAGTCAGAGCCACGCCTCTCCCTTCAGACTGGGAGCTTATTAACACATGCATATATCTCCTCCATCAGACTGGGGGCTTCCCAGGGCAGGACCATGTCTCTCCCTTCAGACTGAGCTAAGAAAGGCAGGGCTGTGTCCAGGAGATTCTGAGGGCAGAGGTCGTCTCTCCTTTCAGACTAGGAGCCCCTAAGTTGAGGCGACTTCCCCTCCATCAGATCAGGAGATTTCAAGCCCCATCATGGTCACCCCCACCCGGTCCCCACCTGTCCTAGTGCCTTGGCTCCCATCCCCACTGCAGATATGGGGACCCCCGGCCAGGGACGTCCTCTTGCTTCTTCCTGATATCCCAGACACCATAAGCATATATTGAGCACCTACTGTGTGCCATACAAGGAAATATCATTTGGTCATGAAATGAAACATGGGCACGCCATAATTTGGATGAACTTTGAAAACATGATGCTCAGATGAGAGAAGCCAAGACACAAAAGGTCACACAGTGATTCCATTTGTATGAAACGTCCAGAACAGGCAAACCCCAGAGACAGAGAATGGGTTGATGGTTGCCAGGGATTGGGGGGAGGTCTGGGAAGAACCAGAAGTGACCACTAATTGCAGATGGAGATTTCTTTGGGGGGTGATGAAAATATTCTGAAATTACTGATGGTCACACAGCCTTGTGAACATACTAAAAACCCATGGAAATATAGTTTGAGTGGGTAAATTGTAGGGTATGTGAATTATATCTCAAAATCTTTAAAGCACCCAAAACAGTGTGAGGCAGTAAGCGCTAACAGTGGCTGGCTGTTGTCCCATTTCACAGACAGGAAAACAAAGTCAGGTCACTTAACGTGAGGTCACATGGGCTGGGATTCCAGAAACAGAGCGTCACCGACCCTGAGAAACCATCTCGCAGGCCCTGAGTGCTGGGGGAAGGGACGTTCCCTCAGCCCAGGACCCCAGACCACCCACCTTCTTGCCTTTGTCCAGACAGTGCCCACCTCCTGGCTTGGCTCCCTTGCTCCCCATTCCCCTAATTAGAAAGGCAAAACCCAAGAGGTTATGTGGCTATTCAAGGTCATACTACCACAGGGTTGTAGGGGCTCTCACCTTCATCCACCTCCTCTCGCTCCTCCCTGAGCCCCCTCCCTGCTCCTGCAGTAGGAGTTGGGGCAGCCCCAGGAGAAGCCGGCTCAAAAGCACAGGGAAGTCAAATGCCGTTTGATTCTGCCTCCAGGGCCCCTAATTGCTATTCCTGACACACACTGTAATTAGAAGGCCCCTTTCAAATATTTATACCTTAGACGTCGTGTATTTATCTGACAGGGAGAGGACTCGGATTTGATGAGATCTGTCAACAGCTCATCCTGGAGCCAGGGAATTGCCTTGCGGCTGACAGAAAACAGGACAATTACCCGCTGTGCTCCCTGGCAGTCCCCAGGGATGCTGCCTCATCACTGAATGCTGAGGGCGGGGTGGGGTGGGGGTTGTGAATGCTCTTTGGGGAGATTGGGGAGGACCGAATTCGACAGGTTTGTGTCCTACGACTCAGAGTCAGCCGAACCAGGAAAGGGAAGGGGAGGGCATCCAGACACCCCTGCTGCTATGAGGGACCTTGCCTTGCTGTCTCTGGACCTCAGTTTTCCCATCTGGAAAATGGGGCTAACAGTGCAGGGGAGATGGAGAATCTCTGACTCCGTGAAGAGACCTGATGGGTGTTGAATGCCACTCCATGCCAGGCCATATCATGGCACCTGGGCAGAACCAAGCTGTGAGGTGTCTCTCCCTTCTCTGTTCCTCCTTGGTTTCCCCACGGCGGGTGAAAAATAAGTCATTCTTTCCTGGCAATCCTTTCCCCCGCTCTCTGAGGGTTTCCTATTAGAAGCCCCATTTTTCAAATCAGGAGACATTGTCCGGGCCCCACTATTCTGAAGGGAGGGGGTGCAGCTCATAGCAGTGTTAGCTCTGACTGGAGTCTATTTCCCCTCCCCTCCAAGCTGTGGGCACCCACCCACTCTAAGGGGCTTGGAGAAGGGAGCCTGAGGTCCTATCCTTCCTGACCACCCCTCTATGGGGAAAGAAAAAAAATGTGTTTCTTTTGGGACTGGTCGGCAGCTCCCTGGGCTCTCTTACTCCCCCCAAATCCCTCAGTGTCCTCGCCCCCAGACAGCTGCAGCTGCCAAGAGGCAGCCAAACCAGGCGAAAGCCCCCCTCTCATTTCTGCCCCCTCCCTCCCTCTACCCCCAGAAGCCACAAAGGGACAGATGCTGAAGACACACGCCAGGCACTGATACCATCTCCCTTCCCCTGGCTCTGGCCAGCTGTCCCAACCCCCTTCCCCCATCCCGCAATGGGTCCCCTGGGGAGAGGGGGACAGAGGAAAGCCCTCTTGGGGGAGGGGAAGCCAGAATCCCTTCCCTTCTGTCCCCCCTCCCACTTTCTCCGGCGTCGTCGTCAATATCCATTTTAGCCAATGACCTCTGAAACAATTTCCACACTCCCATTCTCCTGGTCAGTTTCGCTGCCAGACCCTGGTTCAATTTCAATCCTCAATAGTGGTCACTCTCACCCCCTCTGCTGGTCAATTTCACCCCTTTTCGCGGTCAAGTCCAGCCCACCTCCCTTTCCCGGTCAATTTCCCCCTCGCCTTCCTCTCGTCTTCCCCAGCTCAGCACCTCTTGCTCTGCAGAGCAAGGTCAGCGCCTGTGAGTTCTCGCCTCCCGCGCTCCTCGCTCGGTCCTGCCAGCCTCGGTCCTCCAGGTCGCTGTCCAGCCGCCGCGGCCTTGGCCCCAGAGACTCCCGCTCCGCATCCCCCCCTCCCTCCGCAGGCAGCGGCTCTCCTCCCTCCCCAGAACAGCTGAAGGTCTCAGTCACCTCGGAGGGGAGCGCAGAGGGAGGGGAGGGGGCGGGGGAAGCCGCGGAGGGGGAGGCGGGGAAGCCTTGACGTCCCTGCCCTGGACCCGGCCCGGGGCTGGTAGGGGCTGGGGCGCCCGCCCGCCCGAGCGCCCCCTCCCCAAAGTCCCACCTCCCGGTCGCGCGCCGGCGGCGGCGGTGAAAGTCTCTCCGAAAGCGTGAAGGGGGATTGGAGGAGATTTTATTTCCCTTTGTGCCAGTGACTGGGGCCGGATCGAGGCGGCGGGGCCGGGGACCCCGGGCTTGGGGCTCCCCCCGGAGCGGCGAGGAGCGCAACAAAGGATGCGCCCCACAGGGGTCACCGTCCCCGCGGCCCAACTTTGCGCGCGGCGCCCGCGCCCCCGGGGAGCCCGCCCGCTGCGCTGAGAACCCAGGCGTCCGGGCTGAGCCAAGGCTGGGGGCATCCGCTGGCGGCGCTGTCCCCGCCCTCGGCTCCCAGGAGGGGGATTCCAGAGCTTCCCGGAGGCGGCGAGTGCCCGCGCTGCCCGCGGAAACTCCGCGCGCTTCCGCGGATGCCCCCGGCTCCGGCCGGACTACCCCGCGCTCGGCGTTCAGGGCCCCGCGCGACGTCCGCTTCCCACGCCGTCCTTCCAGAGCTGGGCTCAGGTGCAGTTTTGCTCCTCCTTTTCCCTCCTTCCTCTTGTCTCCTTCTCCTTTTTCTCCCCTTTTCACCCTCCTCTGAGCCCAGCCAAAGGACACACCTGATCTTTCTCCTCCTTCTTCCCCTCCTACCTTCTCTCTGGGGACCCTGCCGAGAAAGAGGGCCCAGAAAAGGGCATGCGGGTCCTCCTCTGACGTGGCCAGGTTTGGGGTGACACGCGCTCAGATGGCCAAGTGGCTCCGAGACTACCTGAGCTTTGGCGGTCGGAGGCCCCCTCCGCAGCCGCCCACCCCCGACTACAAGGAGAGCGACATCCTGCGGGCCTACCGCGAGCAGAAGGATCTGGACTTTGAAGATCCCTACGAGGACGCCGATAGCCGCCTAGAGCCCGATTCTTCCGCTGGGCCCGGGGACTCCAAGGGCCCTGGAGACGCCAAGTACGACTCTCCAAAGCACCGGCTCATCAAGGTGGAGGCAGTCGACATGGCCAGAGCCAAGGTCTTGCTGGGAAGCCCGGGGGAAGAGGTGCGTGGCTAAGTCCCCTAAGCTGGGTGGGCCCCGGAGACTGGGTGGGGAGGGCCAGGCTGGGACCCCCACCCTGGATTTTGGGGAGCTTGTTTAGGTGTTACCCCAGGGGCAGACCAGAGCACCAGCCCAATTCCCCCAACCCCCCACCTGCTTGGCAGTTTGATGTCTGTCTCCTTTCAATGCACAGGGCTGGTTGCCCGCCTCCCTCTCTCATTGGCTTTGTAACCCTTTCCTCCAGCTTCCTAAGTCCCCCCTTCTGGATCCCTTCCCCCAGCTTCCCTTCCTCTTAGAAGCTGAAGGGATCTTCCTCAAACAGATCTGAGTGAGTCAGTTTCCTATGGGGCACTTCAACATCCTCACCACCGCTCTCCACCCTTCCTCTGTTACACTCTCATTTTACAGAAGTGGAAACTGAGGCTCACAGAAGAAAAGTGACTGGCCCCAGGTCACATGGCTCTAGCTTGTTTAGAACTTGAACCAGACTTGCCGCCAATGCCCATATTTTTTTTTTTTTCCAGTATTTTTCCTAAAGGATCAGAAGGTCCACCATACACCATCAGCAGAGACAGGAAAGACTTCAAGGGGAATTAAGGGAGGCTGTCTGGTAGTGAGGCTTCTCTGGTGGCTCAGATGGTAAAGAATCTGCTTGCAATGCAGGAGATCCAGGTTCAGTCCATGGGTCAGGAAGATCCCCTGGAGAAGGAAATGGCAACCCACTCCAGTATTCTCCAGCTGGAAAATCCCATGGGCAGAGGAGCCTGCCTAGTAGTGGTTAATGGCACAGAGAAAGGTGGGAGGAGGCAGGGACTTGGAGAAGCAGACAACCTAGGATCAAACCCTGCCTCTGACTTATCAGCTGTGTGACCCTGAGAAAATCACTTGCCCTGTATGTGCCTTGGTTTCCTTATCTGTAAAATGGGGATAAAGTACATACTGAGTGTTGGTACTACCAGTAAATATATTTGAAGTCTTTCGGCACAGTACTGGCACCTGATAAACATTAAAATGATTGAAGGAGGGAGGTAGGGGTCAGAGGAAGAGAGCAAGGGATGATCTACTTGCAAACACTTGTGGGTGGAAAAAAAACTGCTTGCTTGGATGGGGTGTGTCAGATAGATCAGAGACAGCAGGCAAGAGGTGTACTGTACCCATACTGCACACAGCATGGGTACCCAGAGCTAGGCTTGGTCCCCCTGAGTCCTTGACCCCCTCTCTTGCCTTTCTGTGTCCAGTCGAAAGTCGACACCGAGTACTCGGACCCCTTTGATGCCCAGCCCCATCCACTACCCCCAGATGATGGCTACATGGAGCCCTATGATGCCCAGCGGGTCATGAGTGGTGAGTGACCAAGGCTTGGAGGGAAGGTGACAGGCTCCCAGGTGGGAGTGGGAGCTGACCAGTGTCCTCGGCCTCCCAGAACTGCCATGCAAGAGAGTGCAGCTGTATGACACCCCCTATGAGGAGCAGGACGAAGAACTGGGAGATGGGCCCCCTTCAGGGAGGAAACCTCGACAGAGTCGGCTACCCCAGGAGGATGAGCGGCCAGCAGATGAGTATGACCAGCCCTGGGAGTGGAAGAAAGACCATATCTCCAAGGCATTTGCAGGTGCTTCTCTTACCCTGACTTCTAAAGACCTGTGTCCCTCTATTTTCTGCTCTTGTCATATCCCTTGTTTCACCTAACAAAGTAAACCTCCCTCGCTTGTCACTTTGGTAGTTTGCTAATTCTCACTCAAGTGTGAATGACTGATAGTCATAAGTTTATCTTTCCAGGAGAACCTGTATCTTCCTTGGGAACTGAAACCCCTTTAATTAATTTATTTTATTTTTATTTTATCTTATTTTATTGACCATGCCATAAGGCTTGCAGGACCTTAGTCCCCTGACCAGGGATTGAACCCAGGCCTTTGGCAGTGAAAGCATGAAGCCTTAACCACTGGACTGCCAGGGAATTCCCTTAAACCTCTTTTCAAATGCAATGGAATCTACTCATTCTGCTCACTATAGTGCAGGAATAGGCTATGGTGTCAGGACTAGATCTGGGTTTGTGTCTCTTATGTGGGCAAATGACTTTATCTCCCTGAGTCTCAGTTCTCTAACTTGTACCTATTGAGTAGGGCACTTGTAAACTGAGTGCTAAAGTACTCAATTACACAGGAGCTTTGGGGAAGAGAGTAGCATTTCTTAGAGTCAGTTCCCGAGTTGGGTAAGCTTGGACAAGTCTTTGAACCTCAGTTTCCTCTTCTGTACAAAGAGGAATAATAAGGTCACCTAGGGCTTCCCTTGTGGATCAGCTGGTAAAGAATCTGCCTGCAATGTGGGAGACCTGGGTTTGATCCCTGGGTTGGGAAGATCCCCTGGAGAAGGGAAAGGCTACTCACTCCAATATTCTGGCCTGGAGTATTCCATGGACTGTATAGCGTCCATGGACACGACTGAGGGACTTCCACTTTTCACTTTCAAGGTCACCTTTAAGAAATAAAATAACTTGGTCCAGGAAGAGTTGTGCGAACGCAAATCTGCCCAAGAAGTTGTATAATTGTGAGGGAAATTAGAGCTAGTGCCTCAATCTACCAGTCTGTATATTGAGGGCAGTTGTCTAGTTCTGGGCTTTCCTGGTGGCTTAGACGGCAAAGAATCTGCCTGTAATGCAGGAGACCCAGCTTTGATCCCTGGTCGGGAAGATCCTCTGGAGAAGAGAATGGCAACCCACCCCAGTATTCTTGCCTGGAGAATTCCAAGGACAGAGGAGCCTGATGGTCTACAGTCCATAGGGATGAAAAGAGTCAGACACGACTGAGCGACTAACACATTCTACATTCTCTATGACTTGGCCAAAATCTCGCGGAACTTCTCACTTGCCCCTCTAGCCATGGCCCCAGCTCTCTGATTTATCATTCAGGGAGCTGGCCTCCCTTCCATACCACCAGATTCAGGAATGACCACACCCCTTTCTTCTGAAGGCTAATTGGTTGCTCTTGTACCACCACCCCCCCACCCTCTTGAGATAGGCGGGACTTAACCATTTTCTCTTTGAACCTTCTCCTCCAGTTCAGTTTGACAGTCCAGAGTGGGAAAGAACCTCGGGCTCAGCCAAGGAGCTCCGGAGACCCCCGCCCAGAAGCCCCCAGCCTGCAGAGCGCGTGGACCCGGCCCTGCCCCTGGAAAAACAGCCGTAAGTGAGGAAGCTGAAGATAGAAGAGCCGGGTTGAATACCTCCCTGCCCCATACTAGTCACAGATTCCTCGGACCAGGGGGGCTGGAGGAACTTGGATTCACTCATTCACTTCATTCATGTCTTCAACTAATCTTCAATGGGGTGACAGCACCTGCTGTGGGCTAGACACCCAGCTCGGTGCAAGGCAAAATCAGGTGTCTCCAACTCCCTCTGGCATCAGATTCTGGGTTCAAATCCCTTCTCTGTAAGTTTTGGCTCCGTGACCTTGAGCAAATCACTCAACCTCTCTGAAGCTTGGGCTCAACACTTCCAAGAGAGTGCCTGCCTCACAAAAAAATAGGGATTTCCTCCCTTTCCTTGGGTGGGGTTTATAAGCCTGAGAGTGAAGAGACAAAAATCATTCTCACCCCCAAGAGATCTTGCGGTGAAAGTGAGAGGATCAGGATTTTGAAGGGGTTCCAACTTTAGGATGGAATGAAGCTCACAAGCTGTGAAAGTCTGGGTCTTCTGTGTTCCCCTAGCCTAGATGGTCCTCAAAGAACTCCCTGAGTCCTGAGAGCCCAGCCCTGTGAGTACCAGGGTGTGTTTAGCACAGCCATTCCCAAAACTCTTAGGTGAGTGGTACAGAACTACCTAATTAACACAAGCATGGGGTATTTTCTTTCAATACAAACAACTTCTTGGTGCTTATTGGTCTTTGACACTTTGCTCCCGCTGTTAACCTCTCTTTGAGCACATTAAAGAAAAATATTATGTAAAGAATGTACAGGTAGGTGGGGATATGTTGCTGTTGTTCATATGCAAAGTTGTGTCTGACTCTTTGTGACCCCATGGACTGCAGCACTCCAGGCTTCCCTGTCCTGCACCATCTCCCAGAGTTTGCCCAAGTTCATGTCCATTGAATCAGTGATGCCATCCAACCATCTCATCCTCTGTCGTCCCCTTCTCCTCCCGCCCTCAATCTTTCCCAGCATCAGGGTCTTTTCCAATGAGCCAGCTGTTCGCATCAGGTGGCCAAAGTATTGGAACTTCAGCTCAGCATCAGTCCTTCCAAAGAGTATTCAGGGTTGATTTCCTTTAGCATTGACTGGTTTGATCTTGCTGTCCAAGGGACACTCAAGAGATACAGGATGCAGCAAACCTCAAGAAAGTGACGTGCAAGTGATTCAAGTTGGAGGGAGGGGTTGAGGACACCTGGGCACTCAGCTGAGGGAGGCTGCAAAGACCAAAGTCAAGGGTACATGTTGAATTGGAGGGAGCAGCTCCAGGTGGACCTGGGTTTACCTGCCTCCCAGAGAGACCGTTGTTTGCCTGAAAACCAAGTTTCTCTTGAGAAATCCAAGGGAATTTGTCTCCCTTGTTTGCCTGGATGTCACAAGTCCTTGAATGAGCTGTGCCTGCATCCAGGCCCAGGATGTGTTGGAAGGGGGATCGCCTTCAGGAGACATCTGTCCCCACCCTCTAGGTGGTTCCACGGCCTGCTGAGCCGGGCAGATGCCGAGAACCTCCTGTCGCTCTGCAAGGAAGGCAGCTACCTTGTGCGGCTCAGTGAGACCAGCCCCCAAGACTGCTCCCTGTCCCTCAGGTGAGACCCCAATCCTCTGGAGGGACAGAGGGTCACAGGACTGCATGCCTTCGACTGTCAAGCTTTTGACTGAATTCAGCTGGAGAAGAGGAGTGTGGCTCCAGGAGCCAATGGGCGGGATTTCCAGGGAGAATGGACAGAGCTTTCAGGCCAGTGAGTGGGGCTTATGGGAGCTGCGGACAGAGCTTCTAGGTCAGAAGACGGGGCTTCCAGAGAGGCTACCGGCTTGGTTCCGACTTAGAATGAGCTCCCTGTCACTGGAGGTATGCAATAAAATAGAGAGGAAGCCATACAGTAAATCTAGAACTTCAGTGAGATGAGGAACTAGGTGTCCAAGTTTCCTCTGGACTCCTCCCAGGTTTAAAAATATATCCATTTGTGTCAATCCAGGGCCAAAATCTCAGTGGCCCTGTAGATGTTTGAGTTTGATACCCTGGTTCTACGTGCTTCTCTGCCTAAGATTCTAAGTGTGTCTGATTACAAAACACTCCTAAGATTCTACCAGGTTTCTGAGTGTCAGATTCCTAAAAGATCAAGATTGAAGAGGGTTTGGAAGTAGGTTCATATCCTGCCTCTGCCACTTCCTAGCTGTGTGACTTCAGCTAAATCATTCAACCTCTCTGGGCCTCGGTTTCCTCATCTGTGAAACAAAGACAATAATAGCATCCAGTTCATTGTAATACTATGATTAAAAGAGGGGGGAAAAGTGAAAAAGTGTTGAGAAGAATGCCTAGGAAACAGGAAGCACTCAATTCATACTAATGATGGTCATAGAGTCATTTCCAGGTTCTATGTCATTCACCTACCTGAGATGTAAAGGAAAGGGACCCTAGGGAATTCCCTGGCAGTCCAGTGGTTAGGACTCCATGGGTGAGGGTACAATCAGGGAACTAAGATGCTGCAAGCCTCATGGAAAAGCCAAAAGCAAAAAAAAGGGGGGAGGGTGGGGGGGTCCCTTGATTGAGGGTAACCAGGATGAGTAGCACAAGGGGTCAGGAGGTTTGGAGAGAAAGTGCCTTCTGTGTTCTTGGGGAGGGACCTCCGACTGGGAGGAACTCCACCCTGTCTTCACAGGGGACAAGCACAGAAGGCATCCCACAGTGTGGAACGAGTCAACAGCTTGATGCCAACTGGCTGTTAACCAGAAATATTTGGGGATGCCAGGCTCGGGTTCCTGGGGCCCTCCAGGGGTTGGCTTTAGGGTTGGAGAGTGTGGGCGGGCCTGAAGTGCTGGGTACCCCTTCTGACCTGACCCCTGTCCCCAGGAGCAGCCAGGGCTTCCTGCACCTGAAGTTCGCGCGCACCAGAGAGAACCAGTTCGTGTTGGGTCAGCACAGCGGCCCTTTCCCCAGTGTGCCAGAGCTGGTGCTCCATTATAGCTCCCGCCCACTGCCTGTGCAGGGTGCCGAGCATCTGGCCCTCCTGTACCCGGTGGTCTCACAGACCCCCTGACCTGGAGCCTCAGCCCTATACCCTGGGTTGTGAGGCCCCAGATCACTGGCTGCAAACATTGGAGGTCTTTCCAGTCCCAGGGGAGGCTGGATGGAGAGACCTCTGCTCCTCCAGGCCCTGCTCGGCCCCCTTCTGGGTTCTAGGGACCAGAACTGTGTCTGGAACTCCTCCTCTGGCCTGGAAAATAAATAAGTTATTGTGTATTTCGAGTGTTCTTTCTGGGAGGGGGGAGCTCACCTCCTGAAGGAAGAGGGGAGGCAGACTCGTGGAGGGGAAGAGTATCCCCAGCTCCATGTTTTGGGGGTGGAGCCGGGGTTAGAGCCTGAATGGCTCACAGGGAGGGACCAACGTTCAGAGAGCTGTTGACAGGCAGGGAGAGAGCGGTATGGAGGCAGATAAAACCTGGAGACAGCAAAGATCGGCTGATTAAAAAGATGGCGAAACCGAGGGGGTGAGGCTCTCAGGCCAACCCTGCCCCCACCCCTCCTTCCTATCCTGGGCCGGTGGCCACGGGCTGATGCTGCTGTGGAAAAAGGACATCTGTCCCCATGGAAACAGCAGACGTGGGGGAGGGGAGACAGGCCCAGCTGGTGTCACTTCAAGGGGACAGTCAGGCAGGAGACCCCGGGGGGCTGACAAATGCCAGGAAGCCCCAATCTCCCTCCCTCACCCCCTAACTCCAAGCCTGCCTGGGGAGGGGGCAGACACCAGTTGGGGAGGGGGCGTGCTTCCAGCTCCAGGCACTGTTTGGAAGTGAGGGACATCACTTCTCTGCTAATTGGACATGACCCTCCAAGGATAAGAGGGGGAAAGCTTTCAAACCCCCTCACCAGAATCGTCCTCCAGGACCGCACCCCCCAGATGACTCCCTAATAGCTCAAATCTCTAGCACCGCCAAATTGCCACGGATACTGGCTTTGCTTTCTTCATGAACTTTTACTGGATGTTCTTGGGACAAGGGAAAGGTCTATCCTCATAAAAACGAGGATGAGGTCTCTAGGATAAACTGCTGAACTCTATGATCCCCTAGGAATAAGTCACATCTTTATATAGTCGCTGGGGGGAGGTATTCTCTGGCTCTCCTGGGGTTCTGATTTCTCCTCCAACTTCAAGAAACCCTCTTGACCTTGGCTGCCCAGAGGAGCCTGGGCCAGGAGAGATTCTGACTGCAGAGATGGGGTGAATGGATCTGGGGCTGGGGCAAGATTTGGGAGCCAGATGCGACTTGGGGGTGGGGCGCTGGGGGAAAGAGATCGAATAGAAGCTTTGGCCCTTCTGATCCTCACTGTCCAGCACCTTCCTTTCCACAGGCCATGCCTCACACTTCCTTGGTGCTCTCCGAGGCCGGTATAGGACGTTGCTGTAGAGTGGACTGCCTGCATTGGGGGGTGGGGTGGGAGATGACACCAAGAGGGGACAGTCATTTAAGAGAGCCTGGTCCTCTCCAGCCCACTTTCTGGGGGCTTTTGTCTATGTCCCTGAAAAAACACGGGTGTAGGGGCCAGCCTTCCCCATCCATTCCCCTTCTCTGCACCCCAGCCTCACCCTCCCTCCTTCCAAAAGGAGCAGGTATCAAAGTCGGAAGGGGATGCGTTCCCTCCTAGTCAAACAGCTGCAGTTCCAGCTTTCGCCACGAGGGGCGCGATCGCCAGGGGATGGCGGTGCTCTTGGGAACCTTCCGCCCTCTGCGCGGTTCCTTACCTGAATCCCGGTTCTGGCAGCGGCGGCGGCCCCAGATCCCGGCGCCCAGAGCGAAAGCGGCCACTGCCACGGTCCCCGTCACCAGCGGCGCCAAGTAGAGCCCTGGAATGGGAGAGGGGATGGGGGGCGGGCTGATGGGGGGCGGGGCCGAGGGGCGGGGCGGAGCTGAAGGAGGGTCAGGTAGACGGAGCTCACCTGAGAAGCTCTGGTCCTGTAGCCAGCCATCTGCAGAGAAGAAACCTACGTCTCAGAGGAGCTCACCTTTGAGTTCAGCATCCTACACCCCTTTAGGGTAAGAGCCCTTCTACCCTGTGTGGGACCTCAGGGTTCTTTCATTTGCCATGCTGTGAGTTCAGGCAAGTATTTGCTCTAAATCTGTTTCCTCTTCTGAAAAATGAGACTAAGCATGCCTATCTTGCTGTGTTATTGTGAATACATTCCAGATCCTGTAATAAACTCTTTAGATATAATCACTTTAAAGTCATATAATCTGGGGACTTCCCTGGTGGTCCAGTGGTTAAGACTCTGAACTCCGAATGCAGGGGGCCTATGTTCGATCCCTGGTCAGGGAACTAGATTCCACATGCCAGAACTAAGAGTTCACATGCTAAAACAAAGATTCTGCATACTGCAACTAAGACCTGGCACAGGAAAATAAATACATATTTTAAATAAATAAATAAATTCACCTAGTCTGATGAGAAAGCACTATTAGCTGAATTTTGATAACTAAGGAAACAGGCACAAAAGAGTCAAGTCACTTGCATAAGGTCACAGAGCAAGTGAATAGCAGAGTGGGGATGTGCTTTCAGGTCTGTGTAATTGACAGGAACCCCAGCCAAGGCGCTTTCTCCTGTGACCAAGACAAGACCCAGAGTGCCCAGCCCCTTCATCTTGCAGATTCTGAAGTTGGCAGTGATCCCCGGGTATGGGGGCAGGGGTGGGTTTCCGATGGGGAAGCCAGCTGTGCAGAGCTGAATCCGTGCCGACCCACCCTCGCTCCCTCACAGCTGCCAACAACTCTCAGCCTGGTGCCTCCGCTACCCCTCCTTTGCTAATTGGTAACTGGCCCCCTTTTCCCTGGGAGCCGGGGGTGGGTCGGGGGGCGGCGGGGCGGCCATAACACATCGCCCTGGAGTCAGGCAGTGGGCGGATCCTGCCAGCTGGAGAGAAATGGGCATCTCTCAGAGCTAGGAGTCTGGATGGTGCTTCATTTTGCCTGATAGGAGCCAGGCAGGTGCCCAAGGCCCTGAGGAACAGAGGAGAGAGCAAGACCGCAACGGGTCAACTTGCAAACTATGCAGGGTTTGGCCCTTATGTGGGTGTCAGGGAGAGTTGGGGAAATGCGTGAGTGGGGCTCTGGAGAAAGCTGCCTGCATCCCAGCTTGTGTGGGTGGCTGGACGTGTCTTGGCCCTGGCTGGGCCTTAGCTTTATTCTCTGTGAAAGGAGGCTGCTGGCTAAGCTGATCTGGAAAGTTCCTTCCAGCCTTGAGAGTCAATGGTTTTCTTTTTTGTCTGTTTGTTTGGTGTGTGTGTGTGTTTTATTTTTGGCCCTGTGGAATTGAAGCCGTGCCCCCTGCAGTGGAAGCATGGAGTCCTAACCACTGGACCACCGCAGGGAAGTCCCGACAGTCAGTGGCTTTCAATTCTAGATCCTGGAATTCTAGAATTTTCTCCTCTTACATACTCTGTGATGGCAAAAGGCTAAGAGTTTGTCTATTTAAAGTATTTCAGATACAATTCTAAGATTCTAGAATCTTCCATGCCTTTGTTTCAGTGTTTCTCAACCTTTTTTCATTATCACTCCCCTAAGAAGGCTTTTTAAGAACCTTCATTTGTTCCCTCATGAAATGTTAATACCACAGATATGCTATAAATCTGTTTGTGGGCTATCTGCACATCTCTGCTTTATACATAAAAGGGTAAGATTTTCTTTACTCCCAAGAACCAATGTTTACCTTCTTAGGAGTGACAGTCCCCATGGATAACATATGCTGTAATGCTCAGAGCTCAGAATTTATGCCCCTAGGATTCTCAAACTGCAAGATTCTGCTTTATGGTTTGAGATTCTAGAATTGTTTTAGGTACAATAGAACTGTGTCCGTATGTTGACCAAAAGACAAGTTCTAGGGACTTCCCTGATGGTCCAGTGGTTAAAACTCCATGTTTCCAATGCAGGAGGTGTGGGTTTGATCCCTGATTGGCGAACTAAGATCCCACATGCCCCACAGTGCAACCAAAAAAAATATTTAAAAAAAGACAAGTTCTAGATTGTTCATAGCAGTCTTATTTATAATAGCCAAAACCCAGAAGTTGCCAAAATAGCCATCAGTGGGAAATTGGACTGATCAGTGGTGATGGAGGGGACACTACAGAAAAGGAAAAGGATGAGCCATTGGTCCCCACACCAACACAGAGGAGTCTTACAGACAGAGTGTTGAGTGAAAGATGTCGGACACAGAATGCACTCTATGATTTCATTTAAGTAAAACAGGAAGCCAGTTAAAATAGATTTGTGCTGCTATAAGTCAGAATAGTGGGGGGAGGTGAGGATGGTGTTTATAAGGAGGCATATATGTGTGTTGAGCGGGGTGGTGAGTACCCAAGTGTGTGCCGGTTGTAAGAATCCATTGCTATGATTTGTGTTGTTGTTGTTATTTAGCCAATAAGTCATGTCCGATTTTTTTGCAACCCCGTGGACTATAGCCTATCAGTCTCCCCTCTCCATGGATTTCCCAGGCAAGAATACTGGAGTGGGTTGCCATTTCCTTCTCCAGGGGGATCTCCCCAAGCCAGAGATCTCCTGCATCACAGGCAGATTCTTTACTACTGAGCCACCAGCGAAGCCTATGATTTGTATACATCCCTCCAAAATTCATATGTTGAGTCCTAACCTCTAATATGATGGTAATGAGAAGTCAGGGCCTTTGGGGGGTAATTAGGTAATGAAGGTAGAGCCTTAATGAGTGGGATCAGTGCTCTTATGGTGGTCTGTCCAGTGGTTAAGACTCTGCCCTTCCAAGGCAGGCAGTGCAGGTTCAGTCCCTGGTTGCTGAACTAAAATCCCACATGCAGTGTGGCACAGCATCCCTCAATAAAAGGAACACTAAAGAGCTCCCCAGCCCCCTCTGCTACATGAGGACACAGCTAGAAGGTGCAGGCTATGAACCAGAAAGAGGGTTCTCACCAGAGCACAACCTTGCTGGCACTTTGATCTTGGATTTCCAATCTCTAGAATTCTGAGAAATAAATATGTGGTTTATAAGCCACCCAGTCTGTAGTGTTTTATCAGTGATCTAACAGACTAAGATATCCATCAGCTGGCCATGTTCGGCATGTGCATTTCTCTGTATGGAGGATATTCTTGAATAACACAGTTTATGGAACTGTTTTGAATTAGAATCCAGAATTATGTATATTCAAGAGAGTTTATGATTGTGATATACTGGAGCAGGGCTCAGTAACTACAGCCTGTGAGTCAAATTCAGCCCTCTGTTTTCTTTTTTCAAATAAAATTTTATTGGCATCCAGGCCCGCCCATTCCCTTAAGCATGTCTATGGAGACTTTCACATTATAACAGAAGAGTGGAGTCATCACAACAGAAACTGTCTAGTCTGCAAAATTCTTGCATCTGCAGACTGTTTCTAGGAATCTGATTTAGAGAATTTAGTTGCTAGGAGTTTGAAGTTCTAGAAGGTTAAGATTTCTATAAGTTCCAAGTCCTCCCTGGCTTACACCCCTGCCCCCAACCCCCATGCTGTCATACCTGTCTCCACGAGGAGCTGCGTCCCGTTGCCCTGGGCCTCCTCCCAATCAGGGATCTCCACGGTCGCCCCACACACATAGAGTCCACTGTCATTGAGGCTCACGTGGTTCAGGTTCAGGGTGAGGCTGCCAGGTGGCCGCCAGGAGAGCCATCCCTGAGGCCCACAGACATCCTTGCTCAGACTGCCATTGATGATGTGTGCCTGGCAGAAGATGTCAAGGTCCTTGATCCACTCGACATGGAGCCGCTCCCAGGCCTGGGCCTGCACCACCTGGCAGGCCAAAGTCACCTGGCTGTCCTGTCTCACCTGCAACAACTTGGGTGCCTGCTGCACAGTCAGGCCTGTGGCTCCTTGCAAGACTGGGGGAAAGAAGAAGTGAGTGAGACCTTCTTAAGTGTGTGTGTGTGTGTGAGTGTGTATGTATGTGTGTGACTTACTTCCCTAGCCAGCCCACAGGAATAAGGCAGTGAGAGCCTGAAAGCTTACTGTCTGTGTGATCTTTACAAGGTCATTTCTTGCTAAGTCTCCATGGCCCCATCTGTGAAATGGGTATAAGTCTCTCAGCACTTGTGAGATTTCAAGGTGAACTCTATGAGATGTCTGGCTCTCAGCCACAGAAGGATTGCCTGGAGTGTGCCAGACCCTGATCTGGACCCTGTGGACACAGACACACAGGTGACTGAGACAGACAAAAGCCCCTACCCTTGTGGAGCTGATGGTCTCGGGGGAGAGACACAGGAAGTCATGAAATGAAAATCACGATGAAGGAAAGGAATGGGGAGTGGCAAGAGATGATAAGGATGAAATGAGAGGGTGTACTTATAGAAGGTGATCAGGGAGGGCCTCTCAGAGGAGGTGACATTTGAGCAGGGATGTGAATAGTAAGATGTGTTCGGGGCTTGCCTGGTGGTACAGTTAAGAATCCACCTGCCAATGCAGGAGACATGGGTTTGATCCCTGGTTGGGGAAAATCACACTGTGGGACATGCTGTGGGACAACTAAGCCCGTGCTCTGCAACAAGAGAAACCACTGCAATAAAAAGCCCAAGCACCTCAACTAGAGAGTAGCCCCTGCTTGCCACAACTAAAGAAAGTCTGAGTGCAGCAGTGAACACCCAGCACAGCCATAAACAAATAAAATAAATCTTAAAAAAAAAAAAAAGTAGTCAGTCGTCCATAAGGAATGGATCATGCAAAGGTCCTGAGGCTAGACTGGGCCTGGTGAGTTGGAGGAACAAGGAAGAGGCCCCCAGGGTTGGAGCAGAGTATACAAAGGGGAGAGAGGGAGGAAGTGGGATCAGAGAAGTCAGCAGGGCATGGCTTTTAGAGACCTGCGGGCTGTGTGGGCAGGGTATGATGGAGGTAGGGAGGTGGGTGGGGGTGGGGAAAAGGGAGCAGTGAGCTTTTCAGTCTAAGCGTGATGGGAAACCGCGGGAGCAGGGAGGAAGTGTGGTCCAGTTAAAGTTTTTAAAAAATCACAGTCATTGCCATGGTGAGAACGGACTGTGATCTTCATGGGGCAGGGATGGTGGGGGCGGTCAGGATGGCCGAGAAACCGGGGTCCAGGAGACCAGTGATGGGACCTAGGCTCTGGAAAAGAAGAGGTCAGAGTCTGAACAGATTTTGAAAGTTGCCCGCAGGAGAACGACAGGACCTGAAATGGTTGCTGTTCCCCTGAAACTGTCACAACACTGTTCATCGGCTATACTCCGACACAAAATAAAAAGTTTAAAAATAAATATTAAAAAAAGAAGAACTGAATTGGGAGGGAGGGAAAGAGAGATAGTGGCAGATTTCCAAGGTTCTTAGGCTGAGGGACTTTGTGAATGGTAGTGACTTTAGGCCAAGATGGGGGACGCTGAGGGCCTTCCTTGGCGGTCCAGTGTTTAAGACTCGAGCTTCCACTGCAGGGGCTGTGTGTTTGATCCCTGATTGGGGAACTAAGTTAATCTCACATGCCACACAGCCAAAAAAAAAGATGGGGGACACCAAGTAGAAGAAGCAGGGCTAGAGGGGAAAGAAAGAGTTTGCTTTTGGCCATGGGAAGTCTGGGGTACCTGTTAGATGCCCCCCAGAAGGGGTGAGTTGCTGTCAAGTTGCTGGTATTTGGGGTGCAGTTTCAGCTGACCCTAAAGAGAGGAGATGCAGGGAAGAGTATTCCAGGCAGAGGGAAAGGAAGGTGCAAAGGTCCAGAGGTAGGATCAAGCTCGATGTGTTGGGATAAAAAAAGAAAAAAGAAAGCGGAGTCAGCAGACTGGCCACAGGGGGGAGAGAGGGAATGCAGAGGAGCACAGAGAATAGAGAGGCCAGCAGAGCTAGGTCATACAAGGCTCGTAGGCAGGTCCCAGTGTGAATTTTATCCTAAGGCTCCCTCTTTGGATTTTTGCTAGAACGGTTCAACCCTTGTGGGCTCCCCTGGGAGCCCAGATGGCAAAGAATCTGCCTGCAATGCAGGAGACACAGGTTCAATCCCTGGGTGGGGAAGATCCCCTGGAGAAGGAAATGGCAACCCATTCCAGTATTCTTGCCTGGAGAATTCCACGGGCAGAGGAGCCTGGCAGGCTACAGCTCATGGGTTGCAAAGAGTTGGACTCTACTGAGCAACTAACACACACACAGAGTTCAACCCTTGTAAAGTTCTGAATATCAGGGAGAGAGACAGGGTGTATTTGACAGAGCGGAAAGACTAAGGTTTCGAGGGGGCTCTGAACAGGAGGGGCAGGCAGCTGGAGTGACAAGACACAACAGGATGGGGGCCAAGGGGGGGAGATTCAGATACTCACCCCAGAACTGCACCAGGAGGACCAGCACTGTGCCTGGGGAGCCCATTCCTGGCCCATCAGGCCCCTCTCTCCCAGCTGGCGCCCCGCCACCCCTTTCTCCTCCCGTGTGACAGACTTCCTGCCACAGAAGCATAGGTGACACTCCGCCCCCACCATAGAGGCATAAGTGACACCCAGGCCAGCCGGCAGACGTCCGGTGGCCACTACTGCTGGGGCTCCACTTCCTGTCACTTGTGCCTCAGTTTCCCCTTTTTTTTTTTCAAGGCAAAAGGCAATGCATGTATGTGATGGAGATAAAGTGAGTGAAAATCTTCCTAAAAGACTACAGAGGGACTTCCCTGGCCGTCCGGAGGTTAAGACTCGGCCTTCCAATGCAGGGGGTGAGGGTTCAGTCCCTGGTTGGGGACCTAAGATCCCACATGCCTGAGAAACCAAAACATAAAACAGAAACAATATATTTTTTTAAATATACATTTAAAAATTGTATTTGTTTATTTATCTTTGGTTGTACTGGGTCTTCATTGCTGCGTGTGAGCTTCTCATGTTGGGGAGCACGGGCTCTAGGTGCATGGGCTTCAGTAGTTGTGGCCCGTGGGCTCAGTAGTTGTAGCCGTGGGCTTAGTTGCCCTGCGGCATGTGGAATCTTTCCTGACCAGGGATCGAACCCATGTCCCTTGCATTGGCAGGCAGATTCTCAACCACTGGATCACCAGAGAAGTCCAAAACAGAAACAATATTGTTAACAAATTCAATCAAGTATTTAAAAATGGTCCACATCAAAAAAAAAAATCTTAAAAAAAAAAAAGACTTCATAAACATGCCTAGACTGGGGACACATTGCAGGGCAGGTGAGAGAAGGAACAGGGAGGGGAGCAGATGGTACAGACCTGAGCAGGGGACCTAGTGGCAGTGTCTCAGCCTCAATTATTTTGCCCCTAAGATGTCTTCTTTTGGGGTTCAGGGGAAAGGATTTCTGCTAATGGTTTTGAGTCCCGGGGCAGGTAGAGGGGGTTACCTGCCCCTACAGCTGGGAGAAGTTTGCAGGGGGGGTGCTTCATAGTCTCCAGACTTTCTCTCAGCCCTGCACCTATTACCCATCGGCTAGCTGTACCCACCTGGGGAGGAGGAGGCAGACTCCTAGACCTCAATGTCTCACTCCCAACCACAGTGTGACCTCTTTTTTTTTTTTTCAACCAGAAAGAAGAAGGTCAGTGTTCTTGGCAGAACTGTTCCCGTCACTCACAGACAGGCTCCTGTGGTGGTGTTCTGCCACACATCATACACAGAGCTTACCAGCCTCCTCCTAGCCCTATGGATTCTGGGCAGGCAGAGAGGCTTCTGGAGGAGATGTGAGAGCCTGGGGCTCTGTGGGATGCATAGGAGTTCAGCTGTGATGAGGGGAGAGAAAGGCAGCATTGGAAGCTGAACATCTGCTTAGGCAAAAGACTTTGGCTTTTCAGTAAATGCGCGGCTTGAGTAGTCGTGGAGCCAGGTCTACGGGCCCGGCTGGAAGGCCGGAGCTGTGGCGATGAAATTCCATTTTGAGTGGTAGCTGAGAAGTTGCAGGGGTGAAAGAGTTGGGAGACTGAGGCACAGAAGTACTAGGCACAAGCTCAAGATCATAGGGCAGTTGAACCCAGGCATCCTGCCTCCCAGTTCTGAGCTCTCTCCAGCTCAGGCATCATTAGCAATATCACCTGCGACGACCCAGGCTCTGAGGGTCTTGGCCTTCCGCGACCCCAGCTCAAGAAAGACTACATTTCCCAGCTTGCAGCGAGGGGCGCGCCTGCGCGCTGCGGCCAGTGATGGAGCGCTGACTGGGGGCACGGCGGCGGCGGCGGCCAGCGCTCGGCGGGCCATTGGCTACCGGCAGCGGCAAAGGCAGCTTGGGGACTAGAAGAGCGAGTGGGGCCCGCGGGCCGGGCCGGGACGACCTGGGCTGCAGCTATGGAGGACCAGAGAGTAAGACCCGGGCGGGGCAGGGCGCGGTCCGAAGCGGGGGTGGACGAGAGAAGGGGAACCAGGTGATGCCGCAGCGTCCTCCCAGCTTCCCCCGACCCCAGCTGCTCTGCGGCCGAAGCCCCACCCTCGCCGCAACCACGCCCGGATCTAGCCCCCATTCTGGACGCCCCAGCCCCCCACCCTAGCCACGACCCACATCATCTTGGCCTGAGTTCAGGCGCAGCCCCTTCATGGCCCCCCACGACCCCCCAGTATCAGGGACCCAGCCTTGGCTCCATCACCCACGCCTTCCATCGGGACTGCGGACCAGGTGTCCCGACCCTGGCCACGCCGCTCTTCGGAGGACGCCCCACCAGTTCAGCACAGGAGGCCCCCACCAATCCCGTGCCCCCAGGAAAAGGACCCGTGGGAGGTCTGGGTTAGTGCTGCAGGCCCTAGAAGCACCCACCCGTGCCAGCCTCCTTCTCTCCCGGTATCCCCTCCCCCAGACCTCCTTACCTTTCTCCACTTACCTGATTCCCTAGCGTCTCCCCTTTTCCAGATGAACCCATGTTCTGCGGGCATCCTTTTCCTCTGGGGTCTCTTTCCCGGAGCTAGCTCCTTACCCGATCATGCCCCTCCCCCTCAGGATATAGCTACCTGGTTGAAGGCTTTGCACTCAGGCAGACCTGGCTGGGGCCCAGGATCTGTGCTTCCTGAGAAGTTCTCTCGGGAGCCTCAGTTTCCTCCCCTGTGAAATGGGTGGGCTCAATGTGCCTGATGCCTGCTGCTCCCTGAGGGCTGTAGGGCCAGAGCTCCACCCAGGGCCTGCTCTTGGCTGGTGCCCAAGCTTCTTGGCACAGTGGCTCCCATGTCCCTTCCCTGGATCCCTGGAGGACAGAAAGGGGGAGCTTCAGGTCAGGGAGCCCTGGCCAGGCTGAGGGACTTAGCTGTGTGCATGCTTCTGTGGGGGCAGGAGGCTCTGAGGAAGATCATCACGACGCTGGCTGTGAAAAATGAAGAGATCCAGAGTTTCATTTACTCCCTCAAGCAGATGCTGCTGAACGTGGAGGTGAGGAAGTCACCCCTGCCCCCAGGGCGGGGGGTAGGGCAGCTATGGAGGTAACCTGCCCTTGGGGACCCTGGGCCTCACTGCCTGTCTGAGCAGCGGCTTGGCCAGTCCTGGCCGCTCTGACCCCACCTCGTCTCTCCAAGGCAAACTCGGCCAAGGTGCAGGAGGACCTGGAAGCCGAGTTCCAGTCCCTCTTCTCCCTCCTGGAGGAGCTGAAGGAGGGCATGCTCATGAAGATAAAGCAGGACCGTGCCAGCCGCACCTATGAGCTGCAGGTGTGTGTGATTTGGGGGGGGCGGTGTGCTCTCCCTGACCCCCTCTCAGACGCCATCCCCTGCACACTCCCCAGAGCCCGACTGGCTTCAACATCTTCCTCCGAACCTGCTCCTCCTTCTTGCCCCTTCCCAGAGGGGCCTCCAGTGTCCCCGGTGTCCTGAGCCAGACTGTCCAGTGGTGTCAGCCACCCCTTCTCTTTTCCCTGGGCTCTTCCCAGCCCCCTCCCTGGCCATGACCTATCCATCCCCCACCCACCTGCTCTCCCTCTTAATCCCTTCTCCCATCCACCCCTCCCCTCCATTGCTGAGGCCCCACCCCTACATCTGGCTATTCTTCCCCACCTGTCTTCATCTCGCACTTCCAATTTTTTAGCCCTTCCCACTGGTCCCTCAGATCTGAGGGCATCACCTCTTACCAAACACCCCCTATGGCTCCTCTGGGATCTCAGATTCCAAGCTGGGATCACTAGGGCAACACCAGCACTTCCTGGGTCACCTGCTAGCACCCTGGATGCCCATCTGTAAGGAATGTGGAGCTCTAGGCTTGGATGTGACCTAGGCATGTCTGTTTCTTTTTTTTAAATATTCATTTATTTTAATTATATGGTTATGCTGGGTCTTCCTTGCAGCATGTGGAGTCTTTAGTTAGTGTGTGGAATCCAGGTCCCTGACCAGGGATCGAGCCAGGCCCCCTGCATTGGGAGCATGGAGTCTTAGCCACTGTACCACCATGGAAGTCCCTGGACATGTCCAATTCTAAGGAAGGGATCCCCAAATGGTTCTGATGTCCTGCCCACAGAGAGGTCCAAACTCCCTCTAGCTTCCCTCTCCCACCTGGAGTTGGAGAAGGACATGGTACCCCAGATCCCCAAGGCGATGAGGAGCCCTGGGAGGGTCTGATGCCGTGGAGTAAAGTGTCTCTTCTCTCGGTGGCATGGCACCTGCAGAACCAGCTGGCTGCCTGCACGCGAGCCTTGGAGAGCTCCGAGGAGCTTCTGGAGACGGCCAACCAGACCCTGCTGGCCACTGACAGCAAGGACTTTCCCCAGGTGGGTGCCTCGGGAGCCAGAGTGGCCACCCAGATACGTTTGCATTTCAGATCAACTATGAGTAATGTTTTACTCTGATTATGGCCCATGCAGTATTTAGTCTGAGTACATCCTAAACATCATTGGTAGGACATATGCTAAAATAATAATTCTTTGTGATAGATCTAAAACTCACAGGAAGCCCAGCTTGGTGCTCTGTGATGACCTAGGTGAGTGGGATGGGAAGGAGGTGGGAGAGGAGTCCAAGAGGGAGCATGTATATGTGTATCCGTACAGCTGATTCACTTTGTTGTACAACAGAAACTAATATAACATTGTAAAGAAATTATACTCCAATTAAAAAAAAGAATGAATAAAATTTTTAGTATATCTCATGCAAATGTTTAGTATAAGTATTTCCCAAATGTCGCCTGGGACATATTTACACTAAAATACTTATTCATTATTTGAAATTCAAATTTAACAAGGAATTAATTTTATAGTAATATGTCACATCCAATATTTAGTATATCTGAAATACTGGATGGGACCTACTTATACTAAAAAGTATATATTTATTTATTGTTCATCTGCAATGCAAATTTAACTGGGTAGCCTATATTTTCATTTGCTAAATCAGTCAACTCTATGTACTGGGCACTAGGCAGGAGGTGGAGATAGGGGTGGGAGCCTGTCTTTGCCTCCCATCCCGTCAGGGTCCGGCCAAGGTTTTCTGCCCCCGTGCTGTGGCACTTTGACACATGGACACCCGGCTGGGCCTCAGTCTTCTTGTCTGTGTACTAGGTTTCTGATTCAACGCAATTCTTTGGCTTTTGTTCTGTCCCTCTTTCTAGGCTGCCAAGCAAATCAAAGATGGGTAAGACGCTGGGACCTGGCTCCCATCCCATTGCCCCACCCCCATTGTGAAGGTGGGAACACCCAGGTGAGGGTCCCTTGGCCCAGAGCACGGAACCGGAACAAGGGGGAGGGGGCCCCCTACACACACCTCAGGGGACTAGGCCCGGGCGTCCACCTCCTTCCCTGCAGTGTGCAGGCTGCCTCCACCTCCTTCCCTGCAGTGTGACAATGGCCCCCGCCTTCCGGCTGTCACTGAAAGCCAAGGTCAGCGACAACATGAGTCACCTCATGGTGGACTTTGCACAGGAGCGGAGGATGTTGCAGGCACTCACGTTCTTGCCTGGTGAGAGGGGAACTCATTGGATCATAGGGGAAAAAAATCCCAAAGTCTAGGAAAGGGCCTAGAGACAAGGCATGACAATCAGTATAAGGCTGACAACCACTTGTGGAAACCACAGAAGGTCCTACCCTGACTTGGAGCCCTGAGGATTCCCACCCTCCAGTGGGTGGAGCCACAGGGAAGCCCCACCCTGTGGTAGAATCCTAAAAAAATCCCCACCCAGTAGGGGGGGAGTCCTATGGAGGCCACACCCCAGTTGGTAGCATTCTGGAAACTTACTGCCTCTAAATGGTGGGATTCAGAGAAGCCCAAGTATTCATTGGTTGAACCCTAAAAAAGCTCTTCTGTGCCCCACACCCTTTGGTGAAACCCTGAGGAGGCTCCACCCCCAGGCTCATGAACCCAGAGAAGCCCCGCCCCTAACCCTGGTATCCAGAGGACGCCCAGACCCCAAGAAAGTCTAGTGTGTGGGCAGGGTTACTTACAGCCAGGCCCGCCCCTGCAGGCTTCCCTGCCCCGCCCCCCGCCCGGCTCCCTGACACCTCTCTCTCCTCTGTCCTGGGCAGTGCCTAGCGCCCCTGTGATCGACCTGGCCGAGTCCCTAGTGGCCGACAACTGTGTAACCTTGGTGTGGCGCATGCCAGACGAGGACAACAAGATTGACCACTTTGTGCTGGAATATCGGCGGACCAACTTTGAGGGCCCACCCCGCCTCAAGGAGGACCAGCCCTGGATGGTCATCGAGGGGATCCGGCAAACGGAATACACCCTGACCGGTAAGGACAGCTCAGCCTTCCCCATCAGTCCACCTGGGGCTCGTGGACCGTCCTCAAGGCTCTGCTGGGCTGACGGGGAGTAACAGATATAATAAGGAAAACGATGCTGGTGACAGCCCTGCACCATGTACTGAGGGCTTACTATGTGCTGAACATTTTACCCACATATAATGAGTGTGTTATTGTCAGCTTTTTACAGAAGAGGGAACTGAGTGAAGCACCTGGAAAGGGTGTGCTCCATCCCTGTCTTATCTCTATGATCCATCATTCATTCTTTCATTTTGACTTAGTCCCTGCAGGGTACCAAGCACTGTCCTTACAATACTAAACAAAGTGCGTGAGAATCCCTCCTCTCGTGTAGCTGGTGTTCAGGGAACCATCCTCCCAGGACCTGAGGATTTCCTTGGCAGTTATACAAAAACAGAAAGACTGGGGGAATCCATCCAGCTGGTAGAGGAGGGTCTGAAGGAAGGTAAAATCAGGGGTCCCTAATGAGTTAAAAAACCATCCTGAGCCAGGGGAAGCCCTCAAGGGTGGGGAGAGTCTCCCTGACAAGATAACTATCACCAGGGCTCTTGGGCTATAATCAGCCTGCTCCCTATCTGTAATTAGCATACAAGCTTAATAATAAGCATGCTAATTGCAGGAAAGAAAAGCCAGCAGCAGAGAAGAGGGCCTGAGAAGCTCTCAGCTTATCCTTTGCATGGAAATCAAAATAAACACATCCCATTTTTCCCTGGTCTTTTTTTTTTCAATTATTGTGGCAAAATACACATAAGGTAAAATCCACTAGGGTCACCATTAAGTGTACAGATCAGCTATTCAGTGCATTCATAATGTTGTGCTACCATCACCCCCACCATCCATCTCCAGAATTTCTCAGCTTGCAAAATTGAAACTGTCCCCATTAGTTTTGGTTGTTGTTGTTTGTTTTGTTTTTAAATTTTGGCCTTACCACATCACATGGCTTGCAGTATCCTAGTTCCCTGACCAGGGATCGAACCCGTGCCCTTGGCAGTGAAAGCACAGAGTCCTAAGCACTGGACCACCAGGAAATTCCCCTGTCCCCATTAGACACTAACTTCCATTCCTCTCTCCCCAGTCCCTGGCACCCACCATTCTACTTCCCGTCCCTGGGAATGTTACTACTCTAAGTACCTCATATAGATGGAGTCATACAGTATGCCTGGCTTATGTCACTGAGCATCATGTCGTCAAGGTTCACCATGTTGTAGCAGGTGTTAGTTTCCTTTCTTTTTAAGGCTGAATAATATTTCATTGTGTATACACACACACAAACACACACATGTGGGGCTTCCTAGGTGACACTAGTGGTAAAGAATCCACCTGCCAATGCAGAAGACTTAAGAGACGTGGGTTCAATCCCTGGGTCGGGAAGATCACCTGGAGAAGGAAATGGCAACCCACTCCAGTATTCTTGCTTGAGAAATCCCATGGACAGAGGAGCCTGGCAGGCTACAGTCCATGGGGTCACAAACAGTTGGACACGACTGAGCACATATCATATATCATATATATATATATATATACAATGAAATATATATACATTGTATATAGTCAGCTTTCTCCAGTAGTGGCAGCTTACATAACTAGAGTTCAATACCAGAACCAGGAAGCTGACATGAGTACAGTCTGCAGGGTTGATTTACTTTTCATCAGTTTTACCAGTTTAGCACACACTGATTTGCATGTACTTGTGTAATCCTGTATGCAATTTTATTCCCTATGTAAATCTGTGTAACTACTACCACAAAGTGTAGAGCTTCTCCATCACAGGCTTCCAGATGCATCCACTTTACCCCTCTGGCCTTTTCCAAAATCCATAGTGAGTGAATTCCTCGGGGCAGGAAGTTGAATCCCTCACAAGACCTGTGATATTGAAGATGATGAATTCACTCACCTATGTAAATAACCCATGTGGTTATTTGCAGTCCACCTACTGTCTTGTTGACTGTTTGGAAGACAGGAGGATTTTGGTTAAGTTCTTATAACTTATATTCCTTGGGCCATCTCATCCTTATGTGAACCCTGCTCAGTGTGGGGAAATTGATTGTTAGGTTGCAGACTAGGAAACAGACGCCCACTGTGAAAAGTCGGATAGGTTCATGATTCAGAATCCAAGCCTTCTGGCTGGTAGTCTTAGCTTCCCTGGTGGCTCAGAGGGTAAAGAATCTGCCTGCGATGCAGGAGACCGGGTTCGATCCCTGGGTCGGGAAGATCCCCTGGAGAAGGAAATAGTAACCCACTCTAGTATTTTCACCTGGGAAATCCCATGGACAGAGGAGCCTGGCAGGCTACACAGTTCATGGGGTCACAAAGTCAGACACGACGGAGCGACTAACCCTTTCTACTTAGTGCTGGGGCAGTAGGTGGCGCTGCTGAGCAAACTACAGAACTCAGAGAAGGGGATTCAAGAAAGGGTGAGGTAGTCTGGGTGGGCACCTCGAAAAAGTAATAGCCAAGCCGAGGCCCAAAAGAGAAGCCGGGGAGACCGAGTTCCAGGCCAAGGAACAGACTGATCAAGGGCTCAGAGGACAGAACACTGAGCCTTTGTGTCTGGAACTAGTTAACTTTGCAGAGGGAACAACATCTGTAGGGAAAGGGTAGGAGAGAAATAGGGACTTTACTCTGAGGGCAAGGGGACCTATGAGAGGTTTCAGAACATGGATTTCTGAGTGTTGTTTGGAATGCCCAGAGAAGGCATCCTGCAGGGAACACCAATGGCAACTGTCCACGTGGTCTGAGCTAGAGGTTGAGCTGTGTGTGCCCTGTGGGTAGGCAGATAGTGTCTTAAGGGTGAGCAGGGTCTTAGACTGAGTCACCCAAACATTTTGAGAGTACAGAGGAGCCTGCAAAGAAGACCAAGAGGGAGCAGTCAGAGGGGACAGTCAGCAGAGGGAAATGCCATGACTGCCAAGGAAAAATGTTCCATGAAGGAAGGACTGGGCAGCCAGGAGAACCTACTAGATGAGGACTGACAAGCCCAGAAGAGGGAGAGGGAGTGAGGCCACTGAGAGAGGTCTGGACATATCTCCAAAGAGGTTTCGCATGAGGAGGAAGACAGTTCAATAGTTGCTTTTGTTTTTTTTTAAGATTAGAAGAAATTAATAATAACTTTTTAAAAGGATACTATTAGGGAAAATCTTTAAGGCACTGGTCATGGCTAGATCCAGGAGTTCCAGCATATGACTCACTCAGCTCAGTTCTAGACACTTGTTGGCTCTGAGAAAGCAGACATTCTCAAATAGGGTTGCCAACATGGTGGCAAATTTTCCCAGGAGTGGCTTCCTCCTAGTTGGCTAGTTCAACAGAGTCCCAGGGCAGATTCTGATTGGCCAGTTTGGGTCATGTGCCTATCCCTGGACCAATTGCTGTGATTGAGCCTTAAAGCATCCTGATTGGCCAATCTGGATTAGAGGTGGAGCCAAGTGATCCATAGCTCCACGGGTGAATGAGGACAGGGAAGATTTCTCAGGGTTACTATGTGGTCTACAAGGTGCTCCTTAGACTGAGAGGTGGTGGGATGACTGTGGGATACAGGGGCCTCTAATCTATCGCTCAAAGAGTACACAGTGTTAAGCCCCCTCTGTTGCCTTGCAGGTCTCAAGTTTGACATGAAATACATGAATTTCCGTGTGAAGGCCTGTAATAAGGCAGTTTCAGGCGAGTTCTCCGAGCCAGTGACCCTGGAGACACCAGGTGACTGACTCCCATACGTCCGTTTGCTGTGACTCCATAACCACTCACTCCCAGGGCTCCAGGGACTGGTGTCTAATGAAAATCTTCTAACCAGGGTTCTGTGGCCCTTTTTGCCCTGGTTGCCAGTGCTCAATCCATAGTAGATTCCTTAGCCTGAGTGTCTGGTATAAACTTGGTATTGTTCTTTGCATTTGCAGTTGATTGCATCATACCTGGATGGTTTTTACACACATGCACTCCCTCTCTCTCCCTAACTCACTCTTCAAAAAAAAAAAAAAATAGCTAAGTGCTCTATAGAATTGGAAATAGGATATCAGTACTGAAGACAGATTTCTTAGCGACCCCCCAGTGATACTTTTGCATGTTCGGGTAGGAAATCCTTTCTGCACTCTATCTTAGCTCTGTCATGTTGTAGCAAAGCCCCTTTTCTGAGATTAATCCCCAGTGAAAGCACAGGGCAGCACAGTGGTTTGAAAATGGCTTCAGACCTGGGAGACCTTTAGGCAACTAGCCCTTGGCCTTCACTCCTCTGGCTACATGTTCTGCCCTCTCCACCCTTCCCTGTCTCATCTCTTGGTGCCTTTCTGCCTGTTGTCTCTATATCTCTCTATCTCTGAACCTTTGTCCATTCGTCTCTTTTTCTCGCTCTTGGTGTTAGTCTCTGTTTCTTTCTGTTCTCTGTCCCTGTCATGGTCTGTCGTGGTCACTGTCTGTCTCTCTCTGTGTCTCTGGGTTTTCCCATCTCTGTGACTCCTGTGTCTGCCTGGCCCCAGCGTTCATGTTCCACCTGGATGCGTCCACATCCCACCAGAACCTGCGGGTGGACGATCTCTCCGTGGAGTGGGACGCCATGGGCGGGAAGGTGCAGGATATCAAAGCTCGCGAGAAAGATGGCAAGGGGCGGACGGCGTCTCCCGTCAACTCCCCAGCCAGGTAGCCTGCCCCCTCTCCCCCCGAGTCTCTGGTGGAGGAGATCAAACTGGACATGGACATACAGAGTCCAGTGTGGTCAAGGCTGGGGTAGAGGGAGGGACATGGAGTGGGGGGAGCCCAAAAAGTGAATGAAGGGAGAGGAAGCTTTGAAGTGGGTTTTGATGGTCGAATAGGATTTTTCCAGATGAGGAAGGGCACAGGTATGTTCCAACATGAGAGACCCTGTGTATGAAAAGAACCACACACCGTCCAGGAGAGATGAAAAGTTTATGGTGACTGGGGTGGACCAGGGAAGCCCTCCTATGGGAGAGGTGAGGTCTGAATTGAGACTTCCCCCTCCCTGTCACCCACAGAGGTACTCCATCTCCCAAGAGGATGCCCTCGGGTCGTGGGGGACGGGATCGCTTCACAGCTGAGTCCTACACGGTGCTGGGTAAGGAGGAGGGAAGACAGGAGTAGAGAGGAGAAGTCTGGGCAGGGCCCTGATGGGGGTTGGTAGGAGGGAATTCCTTTGGCTGGGGAAACTGAGGCAGGTGTCAAAAAAAGCTTCTGTGGGAACAGTACCAGTGATGTGTTATTGTGACCTTGGGGGAATGGGAAGATTTGGGTCTGAGGGATCATTGGGGGAAAATCAGAACTTATGAATGCTCTAGACTGGGTTGGGCCGGGCAGTAGCTTGAGGGGGAATTTTCTGAGGTCTGTGGAGTAGATGAGACCCAGAGAGTAGCTGAGACTCTAGCTGAAAAGAATAGTTGCCTGTGGCTAGGCAGGTTTGTGGAGGAGCTGAAGCAAGACAGGGGCTCAGGGAAGTGGCTTAAGGTGAGTGGAGGAGCCAGAGAGAGTAGCTGAGTCTGAGAAGTGGAGAGAATGACTAGGGTGAGAGGTGTGGTTGGCACCACAGGACTGATTGGATCCTGTGAAGGAGAAGCTGGAGTCTGAGGAGGAACAGGAATTCCTGGAAATCACCACTGTCCTGAAAAAACCTTGAGAAAGAGGTTGGGATCTATGCAGAAGCCAGTGTGGTCTGTAATACCTGGGAGGCGATGAGGATGGGAGATGAAGTTAGGGAGTTGCTGGTTTCTTTTTTTATTTTTTTGGCTGCGCCAGGTCTCAGTTGCGGCACTCAGGATCTTTAGTTGTGGCATGCAAACTCTTAGTTGTAGCATTTGGAATCTAGTTCCTTGACCGGGGTGGAACCCAGGCCCCTGCATTGGGAGAGCGGAGTCTTAACCACTGGACCACCAGGGAAATCCTGGGAGTAGCTGGTTTCCAGGGCTGAATGAGGAGCTGAGCTATGGTCTGGTGGGGCAGAAGTGGGTGGAGAAGCTGCAGCGCAGGAATAGCTGGATGGGAAAATCGCTGAAGTCACAAGAATCTGGATCCAGGATCCTGGGAGGGTGTAGATTAACTGATATCTCCCTGAGGCTTGGAGACTTATCTGGGCTTAGTCAGATATCTAGTATCTTAGTATCTAGGGAGGCATGGGATAGCTGGGGACCGGGCAGTGTCTGGAGGAAAGAGCTGGGGTCTGGCTGCCCATTTTGAAAGGGCACCCGGGAGCCAATTCTACCTAGTCCCCCTACCTGCCCCATCCCCTAGGGGACACGCTGATTGACGGCGGGGAACATTACTGGGAAGTGCGATACGAGCCAGACAGCAAGGCGTTTGGCGTGGGGGTGGCCTACCGTAGCCTGGGTCGCTTCGAGCAGCTGGGCAAGACAGCTGCGTCCTGGTGCCTGCACGTCAACAACTGGCTGCAGGTCAGCTTCACTGCCAAACATGCCAACAAGGCCAAGATGCTGGATGCCCCCGTGCCCGACTGCCTGGGCGTGCACTGTGACTTCCATCAAGGTGATCCCCTCCAAGCCCTCGCTGGCCTCTCTGGCCACCCTTCTCCACTTTTCTCTCTCTGCCCAAACCTCTCTCACTGGTCCCCTTGTCACTCTTGCCCTCCACCCCAGGCCTCCTGTCCTTCTACAATGGCCGTACCAAACAGCTGCTGCACACCTTCAAGGCCAAGTTCACACAGCCGCTGCTGCCAGCTTTCACGGTGAGGCCTTGTCAGGGGCCCAGGGAAGTAAGAGCGGGGTGGCGCGAGGGTTGGATTTCCTGCTGAGCCTGTCTGTCCCCTTCTCCCTGCCCTGGCTGTCCCCCAGGTGTGGTGTGGCAGCTTCCACGTGACGACTGGCCTGCAGGTCCCCAGCTCTGTGCGTTGCTTGCAGAAGCGGGGCAGTGCCACTAGCAGCTCCAACACCAGCCTCACCTAGGCCCCTGGACTGCCCATCAGCAGGCAGATTTCGGGGGCCGCCTCCAGGCCTCGGCTGTTTCAGCTGGGCACCCTCCTCTCACTTGCTGCTTGGAGCCTTAACTCCTGATGGGGGGGGTCACTGATGGAGAACGGGCACCGGGTAGGGCCCTCCTCCCCACCTCACCTCCTAATAAAGGTCAAACACTGGCCAGGTGGTGCTGCTGGTTTTTTGGGGCTGGGTGACACTGGCTGTGCCTGGTCCTCTCCAGACCTCAGCTTTCTCAGCTGTAAAATAGGAAATTTCTTGGGAATTCCCTCGCAGTCCAATGGTTAGGACTCTGTGCTTTCACTGCAGAGGCCTGGATTCAATCCCTGGTCGGGGAACTAAGATCTCACAAGTTTGCTGTTTAGTCCCTAAGTCAGGTCCGACTCTTTGAGACCCCACGGGCTGTAGCTCGCCAGGCTCCTCTGTCCGTGGGATTTCCCAGGCAAGGATACTGGAGTGGGTTGCCATTTCCTACTCCAGGGGATCTTCCTGACCCAGGGATTGAACCTGTGTCTCCTGCATTGCAGGCATATTCTTTACCACTGAGCCACTAGGCAAGCCCCCGACAAGCCATGAGGCACAGCCATAAAAAAGGTGGGAGCTTTTCTTACAGGGTCAGGAGGCAGGTTTTGCTGAGCTGAGGACCACTGGGACCAGCTGTGGGCAGTCATCTAACAGACCCCGCACTGCCCCACCCAGCCAAGCCAAATACAGCTCCTGGGGTCACTTGAGCTTTAATTCTGGGAGGAGGGGTCCGTCTGACTGGTGTGTGGCACTTGGAGACGGACCCGCTGGTCTGCCACGCGCTCAGCTGCCTGCTCCAGTGCCCGCCTCCTCTGCAATTTCTCTTCCAGTTCTGCTGTCACATCTGCCAGCCCTGAGAATGAGGGTAGGGGTACCTGAGCTCCAGTGGCACCAGAGACCCCCAGTCTAGGCTTTCTCTGCTTATATCCACCCAGGACCACTGCAGCGTAAGATGAAAATGTGTTCAGTGGCCATGAGGAACTTCAAGATGGACACAGCAGAGCATTAAACCAAGCATAGAGTGCTCCAGAGTGTGACCACCTGGGTCCCCCACTTGAGAAGCCCTCTTACATTGATCCCTTACCTGTGGTGGGTGAGAAAGCTTGTGCTGAGCTGGCTGCCAGCTTCCTGGCTGGGCCACTGTTGAGGCCTTTGGGCTCTGCAGGAACAGACAGATGAAGGCTGAGGCCCACCCTCAGCTGGATAGGGGAGGTGCTGGGAGGAGGGACCCTCCCCATACCTGACTTGGGCACAACAGATGACTTTGGAAGCTTTGCCTGTAGCTTGGCCAACCGCCTGGGCTTTGGAACAACTGGTCGACTGGGGGAAGGCACTGCGTGGACAAAGATGTAGCATGTCACATCCAGTCACCAGCTTGCTACCCGTTACCAGCTCTCAGCCACTCCAGTCCCCCACCCACCATCCTCGTTCACGTAGCTGGCAGCTGGGGTGTCTCCAATGGGGATGACATAGTTGTTATCCTGGTCCGGTAGTGGAGGCAGCTTGTCCTGACTGGGCGTAGGCGTGATGGACATGGGAGGTAGCTGCTTAGGGCCACCCTTGGGGGTTTCAGGACCTGGTGAGAAACTGTGGTCACTGTCGGGGCCCATGTGAAACAGAGACACAGGTGGGGATGTGTGTGTGCACACCAGGATACAAGCCTGTGTTTCCATGCATGTGTGTCTGGGCATGGGCCTGTTTATGTCTGTGGATGTGTGTCCCTGGGGAGCAATACATGGACACTGGGTGAATTTCACAAGTGGAATATAAGTAAAGGGTTTCCCTGGTAGCTCAGGCTGTAAAGAATCCACCTGCAATGTGGGAGATCTGGGTTCAATCCCTGGGTTGGGAAGATCCCCTGGAAGAAGGCATGGCAACCCACTCCAGTATTCTTGCCTGGAGAATCCCCATGGACAGAGGAGCCTGGTGGGCTACAGTCCATGGGGTCAGAGAGTCAAACACAACTGAGCGACTAAGCACAGCTCAGCAAAGGGTTTATACTCTCGTGCATGCATGACACCTCATAGATGCTAAGGTATGTGCTACAGCACTTGTCTATATTAGTGTGTACACACATGTATCTGTAAAGGTCTGGATTTGTGCTCATGAGTAGATATGTCTGCATTTTGTGTGTACACACATGATTGTGACTTGAAGTAAATATATGTGTGCTATATGGGACTAGAACTGTATGACAGCCATGTTTATGCATGGGTGGAGCCACTGTCTACATAGGAACTTCTCATTTTGCAGGTGGACACACACAGGTTTATGTTCATGAGTGGCATGTGTGTATGTATGTACATTTGTGTACATTGTACATACATTTGTGTATGTATCATGCATGCGGCGTCCTCAGCATCTGCCCAGTCCAGGGAAGACCATACTGCTCATCCCACAGACCTTTCCACTTTTCCAATCTCTTCCTTTTGCTCCATAATCTGGACCACCTCCCAGCCTGATTTTCCATCTCTTCCTAATGAAATCCTTTGAGAACTTTGGGAAACACCCACTCTTCCAAGAAGACTCCCCCCCCAACTCTGCCCATCCTCCTCCTCTCCCCAACTCTAGGTTGCGCCCCCACCCCCGCACCCCGCCACCCCTCACCTTCCAGCCCCAGGTTCAACCCCTCAGGATTGCGAGTGTGTGTGCCCAGCTCTGTCCATTCCCTCCATAACCTGGAAGCACCTAGAGGACAGGGTCTGGGTACTTTCTGGGTCCCCGCAACTCTAGGTGCAAGACTGGGCACAGGTGGAGCCATGAGGTCCTAGGTCCTTTCCCACTCTGCCCCAGCGGCGGCCGCGGGGAGGGGGCATCACCTGGGCTGGGGGTGGAGGGGGCCGAGGGCGCCACCCACACACTCTCGCCATTCTCTTTATCCGCCTCCACGAAGCCTGGAACAGAGAGGGCGGCCTGGAGGAGGCACGGCAGCTGGGGGCTGACCCAAGGGTGCCCGGGTTGGGGAGGGGGCGGGAGAGGCGTGGACTGAGCCCTCCCCCCAACCGAGTTCCCTGAGGTTCTACCAACCTATCACTTTCTCATAGTCTTCATCCAGCAGGAAGGGCACCAGCACCTTATTGGTGTGCGACACGAAATAGTTGACCACTGCTTCGAGCGAGGTGCAGGAGAACTGGGGTCAGAGAAGGGATACGATCAGGGCCGGCGTGGAAGGGGCGCAGCCCACGCCGTTGCGCTCCCCCGGCCCCGGCCCAGTGCTCACCGGCTCCTCCACGTCGATTATGTACTTGGGGCCCTCGTGCTTCACCTTGTAGTGCCTGACCACCGGCGTCCTGACAGGGTAGGGGGCGAGTGCATGACCTAGCCGAGGACAAGGCCAGGCCCGGCCCTCGCCCGGGCCCCGCCCCCAAGAAGGGCCTGACCCTGACCACCCCACATCCTGGCGTGGCTCTCGCGGGGGCACTCGGTCCTCAGAAGACTCCACCTTCAAGAGAGACCTTGCTCCTGGCAATGTCCCCCGGGAGAGCCAAGCCCTGATGGATTCCACTAGGAGGCCCCGCCCAGGCCCCACCCACAACGTGACACTGCCCCTAAGCCCGACCACTCCCCAGTGCCCGACGCCCCGCCCACCCGGAGCCGCGCTTGCGCACCCATTGAGCGTCTGAAGCGTGGTGACCGACACCCCTCCCGCGCCGTCCCCGCTGGGCCGCAGCAGTAGGTTCCCGCACTCGGGGTAGCGCTCCAGGAGCATTTGCGCCTCCAGTCGGCTCACTTTCAGGAAGCACCTGGAGCGGGCAGCGTCACTCACTGGGGCAGGCCCCGCCCCCAGAGACACAGCCACGCCCTCCCAACGTAACCCCGCCCCTGGGCACCCAGCCAAGCTCGCCTGTCCGTCACCTGGTCCCTGAAGACCCTGCCTCACCCCCACAGACCCAGACTCCGCCTCTGGAAGCCCATGCCTGCCCTCCGGGAACGGAGGCCAACACTCAGAGCCCCAGACCCGCCACCCCGGCATCTAAATCCGCCTCTGAAGACCGAGACCCGCGGTCAGGAGCCTAGAACCGCCGCCAACACCCAGTCGGGCTCCCAGCTGTGGAGACCCAATCCCCACCCCTGTCCGGATGCACCGTGTACCCAAAACCCACCGCCAGGAGACTCCACTCACTGCCCTCTGCGGCCCCATGTTCCCCAGCCCGCCACCATCCTGGAGACCCTCGGGCGCTTACGACGGCATCTCGAGCGCACGGCGGGCCTCCTCTTTGGCCAGGGCCTCGGACATCATGTACAGGTGTCCTGGCAGCAGCGTCAGGTTGGACGGGACGCGGAGCTGAACGAGGATTGGGGCGATCAGGGAATGGGAGCCTGTGACCGTGTCACAGGGGGCACACTGAGGCCAAGGTGCGGATGTAGCCAGGATGGAACCCAGGTCTGGAGGGTGTTCCTGAGCCGCCTGACACCTCAGGGGCAGAGAGGGCTTAGCGGGGACTTCCGTGATGGGGGACGGACAGAGCAAATGCTAGCATGGAGGGTCTCAAACTCAATGGCCTGTAGGGCCAGACGGGGAGCAATTGAGTAACATAGAAATTAGGGCTGTTTTCTAACACCCTGGTTTTTAAACGACAGCAGCTGACTTTTAAATTTATAGCACCTTGTTGGCAAAACAAAACGCAGATGGTTTACACTTGGCTCAGAGGCCGCCAGTTTCAGACTAATGAGGAGGTTGAGAGGTTTGTTTGGGGAATGGAAATTTTAAAAAGGATTTCTGAGCAGGCCAAGTGGGGAAGGAGAGAGAGAAGGGCCGAGTTTGACCACTCTTACCTCCACTACTGTCAGGATGAAGCCTTTCCACATCTCCCGAGACTCCAGGCTCTCTACCTGGGGAGCAAAAGAAAAAGTATGCCTGGCTGATGAGCCTTGGTCTATCCATCTGTGAAATGAGAGTAAGGAATAAGCATCCCTGTTTCCAAGGGTTGTTATGAAAATTAAATGTTAGAACAGGTTAATTTAGAATGATGTCTGAATATAAGTCCTTAGTAATATGGGGGTACTATTCTTTAATGTTATTACATCAACTATTTTTAATACAATTATTTATTTCTGGCTGTGCTGGTTTTTCATTGCTGCACGCAGGCTTTCTCTAGTTGCAGTTTGCAGGCTTCTCATTACAGTGGCTTCTCTTGTCGCAGAACATGGGCTCTAAGGCAAATGGGCTTCAGTAGTTGTGGCACTTGGGCTCAATAGTTGTGGCGCGTAACCGTTGCTCCACAGCAGGTGGAATCTTCCTGGACCATGTCGCCTGCATTGGCAGGTGGATTCTGAGCCACTGGACCACCAGAGAAGTTCACATCAACATTCAAAAAAACAGATCATACATCTCCTATGTGTGAAACCCTCCCTTGATTTCTACCCCCTTCAGGGTAGAAACCCAGGTCCTCCATGTGGCCCACAGATCTTACACAACCTGCTCCATCCCCTCCCTGCCCTCATTCCCTCCCTCTTTCCTCCTCTCTCACTCTGCTCCAGCCACAGGGGTTTTCTCACTGTTCTTCCAACATGCCAGGCACAGTTCAGCCTCAGGGCCTTTGCACATGCTATTTCTACTGCTGAAGTTGTTTCTCAGATCTCTACACTGCTGGCTTCCTCACCTCCTTCAGGTCTTCAATAAGAAGACCTATTCACACTTCTTAACATTGCAGCCCTGAGCCCCCATCCCCTTTCCCTTGCACTTGTCTCCCTAGCATCTGCCACCATATAATACTCCATATATTTTACACATTTTTATTTTTTATTGTATGCTTCCACCACAAGACTCAAGACTGTAAACTCTACAAGGGCAGGTATTTCTTTTCTTTTCTTTTTTTTTAAAATTGAAGTATAGTTGATTTACAATGTTGTGTTACTTTCAGGTGTATAGAAAAGTGATATATGTATATGTATTTTACATATGAGGTTCTTTTTTAAAAATTTTTGGCTGTACCAACTAGCGTGTGGGATCTTATTTCCCCAACGAGGGATGGACCCTGCACCTCCTGCATTAGAAGGTGGAGTCTTAACCACTGGACCACAGGGAAGTCCCTATGAGATTCTTTTTGAGATTCTTTTCCCTTATATATTATTTTAAAATACTGAACATAGTTTTCCCTGTGCTATACAGTAGGTCCTTCTTGCTTATCTATATTATATATAGTAATGTGTATATATTAATCTCAAACTCCTAATTTATTCCTCGCCTCCTTTTTCCCTTTGGTAACCATAAATTTGTTGTCTATGACTGTGGAACTATTTCTGTTTGTATGTAAGTTCATTTTATCATTTTTTTCTTAGATTCCACAGATAAGCAATATCATGTGGTATTTGTCTTTCTCCTTCTGACTTACTTCACTCAGTATATAATCTCTAGGTCCATCCATGTTGCTGCAAATGGCATTATTTTGTTCTTTTTAATAGCTAAGTAATATTCCATTGTGTATATGTACCACATCTTCTTTTTCATTTCTTCCATTGAAGAACATTTAGGTTGCTTCTGTGTCTTGGCTCTTGTAAATGCTGCTGCTATGAACATAGCAGGGCTTCCCTTGTGGCTCAGCTGGTAAAGAATCTGCCTGCAATGCAGGAGACCTGGGTTCAATCCCTGGGCTGGGAAGATCCCCTGGAGAAGGGAAAGGCTACCCACTCCAGTATTCTGGCCTAGAGAATTCCATGGACTGTATAGTCCATGGGGTCGCAAAGAGTCAGACGTGACTGAGTGACTTTCACTTCACTTCACTTCATGAACACAGGGGTGCATGTATCTTTTTGAATTATTATTTTCTCCTGATATATGCCCATGAGTGGGATTGCAGGATCATATTGTAGTTCTATATTTAGTTTTTTAAGGAAGCTGCATACTGTTCCCCATAGTGGCTGCATCAATTTACATTCTCAAAAACAGGGCAGGAGGGTTCCCATTTCTCCATACTCTCTTTAGCATTTTATTATTTGTAGACTTTCTGATGATGGTCATTCTGACCAGTGTCATTGTGGTTTTGATTTGCATTTCTCTAATAGCGATGTTGAGCATCTTTTCACGTGTCTCTTGGCCATCTGTATGTCTTTGGAGAGATGTCTATTTAGACATCCCATTTTTTGTTTGAGTTGATTGTTTTTTTGATATTGAGCTGTATGTATATTTGGGAGATTAATCCTTTGTCAGTCATATTGTTTGCAAATATTTTCTCCCATTCTATAGGTGTCTTTTTGATTTTTTTATGGCTTCTTTTGCTGTGTGAAGCCTTTTAAGTTTAATTAGGTCCCATTTGTTTATTTTTGTTTTTATTTCCTTTACTCTAGGAGCTGGATCCAAAAAGATACTGCTGCAATTTATGTCAAAGAGTGTTCTGTCTATGTTTTCCTCTAGGAGTTTTATAGTACATGGTCTTACATTTAGGTGTTTAATCCATTTTTAGTTTATTTTTGTGTATGCTGTTAGCATATTAAAAAGCAGAGACATCACTTTGCTGACAAAAGTCCATATAATCAAAGCTATGATTTTTCCGGTAATCATGTACAGATGTGAGAATTGGACCATAAAGAAGGCTGAGAGCCGAAAAATTGATGCTTTTGAATTATGATGCTGGAGAAGACTTTTGAGAGTCCCTTGGACTGCAGGGAGATCAAACCAGTCAGGCCTGAAAGAAATCAGCCCTGAATATTCATTGGAAGGACTGATGCTGAAGCTGAAGCTCCAAAACTTTGGCCACCTGATATGAAGAACTGACTCACTGGAAAAGACCCTGATGCTGGGAAAGACTGAAGGCAGAAGGAGAAGGGGACGACAGAGGATGAGATGGTTGGATGGCATCACTGACTCAATGGACATGAGTTTGAGTAAGCTCTGGGAGTTGGACAGGGAGGCCTGGCGTGCTGCAGTCCATGTGGTTCACAAAGAGTTGGACACAAATTAGGAACTGAACATGGTATTAGAGAGTGTTCTAAGCACAGGAATTTTTAATTGTGTTAGTCACTGCTGTGACTAAGAAGGGTGTCTGGAACACAATAGGTGCTCAATAATGTTAGTTGAAGATTGAATGATGGCAGTTGTGGTCCTTGCGGATCAGATTGTGTTCTGGGCACTTTACACACATTATCGCAGTTTTCATTTGTAGAAACTGAGGCCCAGAGAGGTTAATGATTTGCCCAGTGATACCAACCCAGTGATAAACTCTGCGTGACTCTGTGCTGGTATGTGTTAATGGTGGGTGTGACATGGAGGAAGGGTCTCCCACCAGCCCCCCCTTAAGAGACTTACCTTGAACTTGATCTCCTGGTTCCGAAGGACCAAGCAGAAGTGGATGCTAGGGTCATGGGAGTTCCCCCAAGGAGCCTCATCTGTGAGCTTCACAAAGCTTCCTAGATCTAGCTTCTCCACATGCTGGGCACACAGAAGACAAGAGTCTGAGTGCCTCATCCCCCCCCCAGCTAGGACATCCTGTCCACACCCTCTGTTAGGTCCTGGGGTCAAGAGCAGGCCAATTCTTGAGGCTTCATTTTCATCCTTACCTTACTGTCCCGATTGCTGTTGTAGAAATAGAGAGTCAGCCCCTGAAGGCCTGCCCAGAACTTCTTGTAATCCTGTGGACCAGAGGTGGAGAAAGAGAGGGAGGTGAGGTGGTGGCAGAGCTGGGCACCTCCATCCTTCTCTACCTCAGGGCCTTTGCACCTGCTGGGCTCTTTGCCTGAACATGCTTCTCCCAGATCTTTACATGGTTTCCTTCATCACCTGCAGCCACCAGGGCAGCCCACAGAGAAAGCGGAGACACTAAAATCTTCCAAAGAAGAGAAATTAGCACCCTCAGGTAGAGACAAACCCTGGGCCAAGAGATTGCAGAGGAGGAAAGAGGACTTCAAACTGCTAAACTGGGGGAGACCTCCTGAAAGAGGAAGTAAATTAATGAGTCCATAAGGGCTTCCCTGGTGGCTCGGATGGTAAAGAATCTGCCTACAATGCAGGAGACCAAAGGGGGCTCGATCCCTGCGTTGGGAAGATCCCCTGGAGAAGGGAATGGCTACCCACTCTAGTATTTGGACAGAGAAGCCTGATGGGCTACAGTCCATGGAGTTGCAAATAGTTGGACATGACTGAGTGACTAACACTTTCATAATGAGGATAGCTCTTATATTGACAGTGATCATCTATCCATCGAGCCACCTATTGATTCATCTACCCATCCATTCTTTTATCCACTTATGTACTCACCCATCCATCCATCCACCTGTCTACAGGCATGGTTCATTTTACCGCAATTCACAGATATTGTGGGGTTTTGTTTTTAAACAAAGATCTGTGGCTATCCTGAGTCAAAGAAGTGTCTACTAGTGTCATTTTTCCAAAAGCACTATTTTTAAATTAAGTTATGTACATTGTGTTTTTAGGACACAGTGCTATTCCACAAGCCCTAGAGCCCATGCTCTGCCACAAGAGAAGCCACTACAGTGAGAAGCCCGTGCACTACAACTACAGAGGAGCCTCCCCTGACTTTAACTAGAGAAAGCCCTCGAGCAGCAACAAAGACTCAGCGCAGCCAAAAATAAATAAGTAAATAATTAATTAAAGAGAAAGATGACTATGAGCTAATTTTTATAAAGATATAGTGCTATTACATACAACAGGGCACAGACTAGTGTCAACGTAACTTTTATAAAGCACTGGGAAATGAAAAAAATTCATATGGCTCACTTTATTGCAATATTTGCTTTATTGTGGTGATCTAGCACCAAACCTGCAGTGTCTCCTAAGTATATTTGTGTTTATCCATCCTTTCACCTGTCTGTCCACCCATCCGCCCATCTGTACATCCATAGATGCATCCTAGATACACACATACATTTAACTATCATTTACAGAAGAACTACTGTGTGCCAGGCACTGGGAAGAAAGCAGTAAGTGAACAAACTCATCTGCTTTGTCATACACCAGCTATGTGTCACCCACTGAATGCTGTTTAAGCTCTTTGTGCCTCAGTTTCACCACCTATAACATAGTAGATAATTATGGTACCTGCCTAGGACTTGCCTGGAAGTCCAGTGGTTAAGACTCTTGGCTTCCACTGCAGGGGGCGTGGGTTTGATCCCTGGTTGGGGAAGCAAGATCCCCCACATGCTTCGAGGTGTGTTCACAGATAAATAAACCCTCTTTCTTAACCCCTGAGATCTCCTGCCTCTGGTGCTTTCTAGGCTGGGGAGAATTTGAATCCATGAAGGCAGATGGAAAGGAAGAGGAAACTTCCAGGGGAAAGGCAAGGAAAAAGGTGCTTGGTTTGGGTCCTAGTGGGAGATGAGGGTGGGCCTTAGCGGAATGGAGGGGTTGAGCTTTATTCTGAGGAGGGAACACACACACACACACTCACTGGGCCCCTGACTGGCATCTAGTCCTGTAGGACACAGCTCCCAGTATCTCTCATTGTCCCCACCTGCAATCTGTATGGACCTTGACCCCTGTGGTGAGGTTCACAGAGTTAGCTCAGGGCTGGGGGAGGAGGGATGCGGGGGTGGGGAGTGGTGTCAGAAGACACCCCCCCATTTCCTGGAGGAAGTCCCCACTCCTGTTTATATCTGAGGTTCAGAAAGAGACCAATAGAGCCAAGCGGGGAGAGACACAGAAAGAGAAAGAGCTCAGATCAGAGTCAGAGAGAGACAGACAGACAGAACCTTTCCCAGTCCCCAGTCCCCATTCCATGCTTTGCCCCAACCAGCACCCACCCCACCCTCCTCAGCAGGCTGGGAAAGTCTAGGTTCAGAGAAGTGCCGCACCTGCCCAGGGGCTGCCCAGCAGTGCCAGCTCCCCGGCCTGTCTTACCCGATCTCGGGGTCCCTTCTTCTCCAGGAAGCTCTCATAGTAGTGTGAGGGCAGGGCACTCTTGGGCTTGGGGACACGGGGCGGGTTCAGGGCCAAGGCCATGACGGGCCAGGGTCCTTGGCCCAGCCTGGCCTCTCCCTCCAGCGGGTGCCCCAGCTGAGCCAGGAAGCTGAGAAACAGGTTCCAGGGGAATTTCCTCTCCTCTGTCAGCTCCAGAGCTCCCTCCCCTGCCAGCCCTGGGCGGGGGCTGGGCTGGGCAGGTCCAGGGATTCTAGGGAAATCCCTGTCTCTCTGGTCCCTGCAAGAAGTCAGGGAGTCAGGGAGGCCTGGCTGGAGTCAGGGAACAGAGGAGGGAGTTGCTGGGGGGCTGTTGGTGTGGTGTGGGGGCATCAATAGGGGCACTTGCCTAAGCAAAGACCTGGAAGGGAGAGAAAGGAATCTGGTGCCAGAGCTGCGAGGGAATGAGACTAGAGAGTGACACAGTGTCCAGGAGGCCTGTTAGGCTGCCTGGACATTAGAAAAATCTGGCTCGTATTTACCCAAAAATCTTGCAGAGATTTTGACAGGAATAGCACTAAATCTGTATACAGTTGGGGGAGACTACGCTTTTTTTTTAAATTTTAGATAGTGCCACAAGTGGGATCTTAGTTCCCTGACCAGGGATCGAACCCACATCCCTTCCATTGCAAGGTGGATTCTTAACCACTGGACCACCAGGTAAGTCCCTGAGGGCTGTGTTCCTTTCTGAAGTCTCAAAGAATGAATCTATTTTCTTGCTTTCTCCAGCTTCTAGCTTTCCCCATTCCTTCCTCCATCTACAAAGCCAGCAATAGTGGGTAGAAACCTCATGTTATATCAGTCTGAATTTCTTCCACAGTCACCTTTCCCTGACTCTCATGTTTAAGGATGCCTGTTATTATATTGGACTCAGTAGATAATCTGGAATCATCTCCTTATTTTAATGATCATCTCTTTATTTTAATGTCTCCTTATTTTAATTTGATTAGCAACCATAATTTCATCTGCAAACTTAAATCCCCTTTGCCATGTAACCTAAATATTCCTAGGCCTTGGGGATTTGGACATTGACATCTTTAGGAAACCATTGTTCCACCTACCACAGTCTCTTTAATACAGTGGAAAACACTGATTGAATTTGGAATATGGAACCAGCCCTGCATCCCTGGGATAAACTCCACTTTCTCATGATGAATACTTCTTTTTATATATTGCTGAATTCTATTTATTAATATTTTTTTAAGGATTTTTTTGTCTGGATTCACGAGGGATGTTTTGTAGTTTTGTTTATTTGTACTCTCCTTATCTGGTTTTGGTATCAGGGTGATGCTAGCTTCATAAAATGTATTAGGAAGTGTTCCTTCTTCAATTTTCTGGAAGAGATTATGTAACGTATGCACGCACACTAAGTTGCTTCAGTTGCTTCAGTGTCCGACTGTTTGCGACCCCACAGACTGTAGCCCGCCAGGCTCCCGGGTCATGGGACTCTACAGGCAAGAATACTGTAATGGGTTGCCGTTTCCTTCTCCAGGGAGATTATGTAAGAGTGGTGTTAATTCTTCTTCGAACCTTCGTAGAAGTTTTCACCTGGGCCTGGAGATTTCTTCTTTGGGAGTTTAATTTTTTTCAATTATTTTTTTCCCAAACAAATTAATATTTTTATTAGCATGGTAAAAAAATGTTTTTTAAACACAGAAGATTTTGACCTCAAATACTTGTTAGGTTCTGCTATTGAAATGAACTTGTAGCTAAACAACTTATGAACCTTGATGATACCTAGTCCCTTTTGGGGAACTTTTAAAATTACAAATTCAATTTCCTTAATAGTTCTAGGACTGCCTGGACTTTATACACATAGCAAAGATTAGCCTTGCGAATTCACTGAAGAACTGTGTAACTCTGGACAACCTCTTCTTCTCCTGAACTGTCTGGTAATGTTGACTACACTACCTGCCATTTAGGGGTGCCGTAAATTGTTAATGGTTCATAAGGTCACAGCGGCTAATTTATCAAAGGCAATGGGGATTCATAGAAGGATTTAGAGCAATGGAGGGAGGTGGTCATAGTTGCATTTTAGTAAGATTCCTCTGGGGCCAGGGTGGGAGATGTAAGGGGTGTGGGTGAATATGGAGGACTGAATCTCCAGGAAATGATCCAGATGAGAGATGCTGGAGATTCAGCACTGGGTTTTAGAAGAGAGGCAAAGAGAAAGTAGACAAGGCCATGGGCAAATAAACTGAGCCCAGTTTGAGCTCTGCTGAGTCTAAGCAGCTGTGTGTTGTGCTCAGTCACTCAGTCATGTCCAACTCTTTGAATCTCACGGACTGTAACCCACCAGGCTCCTCTGTCCATGGAATTTTCCAGGCAAGAATACTGGAGTGGATTGCCATTTCCTTCTCCAGGGGGTCTTCGTGACCCACGGATTGAACCCATATCTCTTGAGTCTCCTGCACTGGCAGGCAGATTCTTTACCGTTAGTGCCACTTGAGAAGCCCCCTAAGGGGCTGGGAGATGCCTATTTGATGGCTGGACCCTGGGTGGGTGGTGAGATGACTCCAAAAGGAGGTTTGGACTGGACACAAAGTGAGTGTCAGGGAACACTAACCATCAAGTTAAGAAGAGAAAAACAGGGAATTTTCTTTGAGCCAAACTGAAGATTATAACAGGAAGCAGATTTTCTGAAAGCTCTGAGAACGGTTCCGCCTGTTAGTAGGCACAGTCATATATATTTCATTTATGCATGCATGCCTGCTGCGTCACTGATTCCCTGACCAGAGGTTGAACCCATGCCCTCTACGGTGGAAGCATGGCTTCTTAACCTCTGGACCGCCTTGAGACAAAGAATCATACATCAAAGTGACATACTGATATTTACATAAACTTCACCAAGGATACATAGTCCAGGTAAGCATGTACAGGGTGAGCAGCAAATCATCATGACCCCTACAGAGCTGGGAAAGAACGCTGTTCTTATAAGAAGATATATTGTCAACATTAGAAAAAAGTAAAAAAACAAACAAACATGGAAAAGGAAATGGTAACCCATTTTTGCCTGGGAAATCCCAGGGACAGAGAAGCCTGGCAGGCTACTGTCCTGGGTGTCGCAGAGTTGGTCACAACTGAGCACATATGCATGGCTGATTCACTTTGTTGTACAGCAGAAACTAACATAACATTGTAAAGCATTATCTTTCAATTAAAAAAATGGGGAAAAAAGAAATAAAATGTTAGAAAAAGAAAAGAAAAGAGATCTTTACTGTGGAGCAGGAGTTCCTATCTTCCCATCTTTGAGGATCTCTGGTTAATGTGTTACACAGATTAGGGAGAGAGGGAGGGAAGAGGTCCAAACAAAGAATTGTTGTTTACTTTTTCTTGTCCTGCCTTAAAATACAAATCTTATTGCATAATGAGTAATAATAATCATTCCATTCCCCAGCTCTTACTATATGTCAAGTCCTGTTCTTTAACAACTCTGAAGTAGGAATTGTTATCCCCAGGAGGAAACAGAGAGGTAGAGACACATGGCCAAAGTCACAGAGCTGGGAAATGGTAGAGCAAGATTTGGAGCTAGGTTCACTCTCATTCCAGACCACTGTGGCTGGACAGCCCTGTCCCTAACAGCCTGTCCCCTCTTTCAGACCGGCATTGGGTACACTCATCTGTAGCTGAGTCCAGCCAAAAAACTGCCGTGCAGCTTGAGGGAGCCCCTGTCCAGGGCTTTCAGCCCTGCCTGGGGTTGGGGAGTCCCAGCGCTGGGAGGTGGCCCTGCGCCTCGGGGCAAAGGTCCTGGGACAGTAACCAGAGACAAAAGAGCAGCAGCTGTCCCGCGCACTTCTAGCCAATCTCCGCCCACGTGCACCGCGAGCTGAGGGTTGAGTGGGAGAGGTCGGGGGGTTGGGGGGGGTCTCAAAGACGTTTGACCTGCGAAGTGATTGGTTGGTTGAAGACCAGACCCTAAAACGGATTGGACGCGTGAGGCCCGAGGACTCCTGCTGACTGGTCGAGGAGGAGCAATTTAACGCTTGATTGACAGGAGGGAGTCCACCCTCTATCGTCTATTGACTGAAGATGAAATAATCCAGTTATAATTGGCTGGCGGCTCCGCTGCGATCCAATCAAGGAAGTAGAGGGCCGCCGGGGGAGGGTGGAAATTAACCCTTTAGAGAATGCCGCCCGGCTTGGGCACTTTTAGCGTCGAGGCGCCGGGTTGTTTCTTCGATTCTGGCCCGCAGCCCCAGGGCAGTGGGGTTCATCCTGCCAGGCCTCAGTGTCTTCCTGGTCCCAACAGCTGAGGCCTGTGGGTCCCTCAATAGGAGTGGTCGCGGATCTCAATTTCCCCGCTAGTCGTAGCGGGTTGAGCCCCTCTATGTCCCCCAACCCCAGGCCTCAGTCTGTGACCTCGGGTGGAGTCATTGGTTTTCCGAAAGCGGAAGCCCCCGGCCTCAGTGTTCCCAGTGGTGCCCCGGGCTCTCGGTTACCACCTCCCTCCCACGGAAGGTGGCCTCAGGCCTCAGTTTCCCAAATGGTCCCCTAGGGTTGAACCCCCACTTCCCTCTCCCGCGTGAGCAGGCCAGAGTCTGGCTTTCCCTGGCTCGCCTCTGCTGGCCAAGCCCCCAGTCGCCCACCGGCGGCGGCCAATGGCAGGGGTGCTCCCCCCTCGGGGCGGAGCCGCGTCACGTGCCGGGAAGAAAGAGCCCGAGGCGCACGCGGCGCGGGGCGTGGGGCGGAACGGCCATGGCAGGTACGGCGGGCCTGGCGGGGGGCCGGTGGGGCACCGGGCTGGGAGGCTGCACCGGCTGAGGGCGCGCGGCTCCGCTGCAGCCTGTCGCTGCCCGTAGCTCCGGAGCCGCTGTCCCCCGCGGGCGGCGCGGGCGAGGAGGCGCCGGATGAAGACGAGGACGAGGCGGAGGCCGAAGACCCCGAGCGGCCAGGGGCATCGGGAGGCGCGCGTGGCGGCGGCGGCGGAGGCGGCGGAGGCGGGGCGGGGCCGGGAAGCTGCGGCGGGCCAGGGGGCGCGCTCACTAGGCGCGCGGTCACGCTGCGGGTGCTCCTCAAAGACGCGCTGCTGGAGCCCGGCGCCGGAGTGCTGTCCATCTACTACCTGGTGAGCAACCCCCAGCCTCATCCCATCCCAGCTCGTGCAAAAAGGGGAAACCCGGGTCCAGTGTGCTTTCTTGCCGCAAGTGGAGCCCCTGGTGTGGGGAGGGGAAACTGAAGCACAGAGCATCCTGACCCAGCAGGAGCCTTTTTGGGTGGGAGAACATTGTTCACCAAACTCTCCACTCCACGAAGGAGAATCTTAGGCTCAGAGAGGACACGAGTGCCTTCCTGGCTATGTGACTTCACTCAACCTATGTGTATCCTAGTTTCCCCATCCGTAAAATGGGATTTTCTTTTTTCCCATGGGGTTGCATGAGGATGCAATGAATAAACTGCTCAGTAGTGTGCCTGCTACACAGTAAGTCCTTTATAAGTGTTTATTATTATCATCATTATTGTTACTGTTCTCTCTGTGAGTGGCAGCAGATTGTGAATTGAGCATCTGCTGTCTGCCAGGCTGTGTTGGGTGTTAGGGACACAGTGGAGATCAAGTCAGATGCAGTTCTTGTCCTTTGGGGCTCACGGTCCAGTGAAGGGAGTGGGGACGGACACATAACTGGACAGTTTCAATCCAGGCTGATCAGATTGGTACCTAAGCTGGAAGTCTCCTGGCAGGAAGTGGGAGATGGGTGGCAAGCCCTGGAAAGCAGCATGGAGTTAGGGAGGACTTTCTGGAGGAGGGAGTCTTGATGAGTACGAGCTCCTGGGTCCAGCCAACCCACTGTCACTACAGGGGAAGAAGTTCGTGGGAGACCTGCAGCCCGATGGAAGGATTGTGTGGCAGGAAACAGGCCAGGTGTTCAATTCACCCAGCGCCTGGGCCACCCATTGCAAGAAGCTGGTGAACCCGGCCAAGAAGTCTGGCTGTGGCTGGGCCTCTGTCAAATACAAGGGCCAGAAACTGGACAAGTACAAAGCTGCTTGGCTCCGGCAAAACCAGCTCCATATGACTGCAGCTGCCACTGATGAGGTACATCCTTCAGCCTCCCTGACTCACTGATGGATCAAGAGTGCCCGGAGAGAGAATGTTGGAGCTTGGGCCTTGAGGGATGAATAGGAGTTGGTCAGAGTGAGATAAAGGGTAAAGAGCTTTCCAGAGGAAGGAATGGCATACGCACAGCTTTGTAGGCATGAAGAAACACATGATGCTTAGGGAACCATTGTTAGCTGATGCAGCTGGAGATTCAATGCCTTAGTAGCTGAGGGGGCTGGCAGCATTGGCAGGGACCAGATTTTGAAGGGTCTTGAATGCTGTGATAGTAATAACACACACACACACACACACACACACACACACACACACACACACACACGCTGGAGTTGATGCTGCAGTCTTCTAAAAAAATTTTTTTTTATTTATTTGGCTGCATCAGGTCTTAGTTTCAGTTTGTGGGCTCTTCATTGTAGTGCATGTGCCTCTCTCTGGTTGTGGCTTGGAGTCCTGAGTGCACAGCCTTAGTTGCCCCATAGCATGTGGGATCTTAGTTCCCTGACAAGAGATCGAACCCAGATTCCCTGCATTGGAAGGCAGATTCTTAACCTCCCAACCACCAGGGAAGTCCCCTGATGCTACAGTCCTGAGGCAGAATTTCTTGTTTTCCAGGAAGCCTCAGGTTTTGCTCTTAAGGCCTTTCACCTGATTGGGTGAGGCCCACCAACAATATCAAGGGTAATCATCTCTATTGAAAGTTAACTTATTGTAGATGTGGACCACATCAACTCGATGCCTTCACAGCAACACCTAGACTAGTGTTTGATTCAGTAACTGGGTACTATAGCTTAGCCCAGTTGACTTATAAAACTAAACTTCACACCATACCATAGGGCTATTCATTCAGCAAGCATTTAATAAATGCCAGCTGTGTGCTAGGCCCTCTTCTACATGCTGGAGATAAAGCAGAGAGCCAAGTGAGAAACATCCCTGCCTGCCTTCATGGTGAGAGAAACAAAAGAAATAAGTCCATCTTATCATACTTTGGAAGAAGTGAGCAGGGGCAGGGGATGCAAGGGCTGAAAGGCGTAGGATCGCCAGGGAAGGCCTCATTGAGAAAGTGACATCTGATCAGTGAACTGAAGGGGTGGAGGCAGGGAGCTATAAAGAGTTCTGGAAAACAACATGTGCAAAGGCCCTGAGGCTGGACGGGTCTTGGTGTTTTGGGAGAACAGCAAGACTCTAATGTGGCTGGAGCAGAGAGTGACCATAGGGAGAGAGGGAGGAGGGAAGGGCAGGGAGGGGACAGGGGCAAGTCGTGGAGGGCATGGTGGGCTGTGGGGAGGACTTGGGCTTGTACCCCGAGGGAAGTAGGAGCCCTGGGGTACTGTGGGCAGAGTAGGTGTGGGGCCCGAGTCAGGTCCTTAGCGGCGCCCTCTGGTGGCCGCTGTTGGGAGGACAACAGGAGCCAGGGATTCAGGGTGCAGGTGGGTGATGATGGGGTGAATCTGACCAGCCTTTGAGGAGGAGGAAGTGGGTAAGTTCTGGTTAGTTCTGAAAGTGGATGTGATGTGATTTGCTGGTGAATCTGATATTGATGTTAGGAGACATTTTGTTCCCCTAAATGTTTTTGCAAACGCGTGGACAGGATTACCCTCATCGGAGATGTGGGGAGGAGCAAGTTTAGAGGGATGGTCTGGGTGGCCATGTTGAGGGTGAACACCCCCTTTTGAGATGTCAGGGACTAGCCGGACGTGTAGTCCAGAGGTCAGGGGAGACCCAGCCTGGAGTCAGGACTGTGGGCAGTTGTCCAGGGGGCACACGGGGTTTGAGGCCACCCAGAAGGGGTGTGGGTGGGGGAAGAGAGAGGCGGAAGGACCCAGCCCTGGCCCAATGGGGGAGAATAAAGGGGTCCAGGAGAGGTGGGAGGTAAGCTGGTCAGTGCGGGGGTGGGGATCCCTGAGGAGTTACCAGGAGACGCTGCTGAGAGGAGGCGGGGGACAGAGACTGAGATGTGGCCGTTGGGTTTGGACAGAGAAGTCACCTGTCAAGGGCTCTTTAGGAGAAAGGAGGAGAGGTTATTGAGAGAATCTGATCAACTAATCCATGCAAAGTGTTTGCCAGCTGGATGAATGGAGCAGCAGGGCATATGCTTGGCATATGCTAAATGCTTTGCACGCATTATCTAATTTCATCCTTATGCCACCCCTGTGGGGCTGGAAGTCATTGTGCCGTTTTACAGGAGAATAGAGCCTGAAGTCAGTTTGTAATAGGCAGAGGCGGGATTCCAGCCTGAGCAACTGGTCCACAGCCTAGATTGTCTATGCTCACTCTCTCCCTCTAGTGGGAACCCGGGGCAACGACAGGAACGGCAGGTTCGGGCCTGCCAGAGTTCTTGGTCGAACTTGGGGGGAGGGTAGGGAGAATCCAGCTAAAAGTCCTGTCGCGTTCCCCACAACTCCGACCCCACCCAGAGCCCAGCCAGCGAAGGAGAGGAGGAGGAGCTGCTGATAGAGGAAGAGGAGGAGGAGGTTCTGACAGGAGCCTCAGCGGAGGACAAGAGTAGGAGACCGCAAGGGAAGGGCCCCTCGGAGCCTGTCCACTCGGGTAAGAGCTGTGCGGGAGGGGAGGAGGGGGGACGGTGGGTGGAGGTGGATAGAGCTCAGACGGGGGAGGAGGCTGGGTGTAGAGCCCGCTAGAAGCCTGGCTGACTTCCCAGCTCTCGCTGCCTAATTTCACTCTCACCGCCTGACTTTTTAAGCTCTAATTCTACATTTCTTGGTACCACTGCCTAATTTCTTTATCCTTACTCCTCCATAGGATTTCTTTGCCCTGTTGCCTGATTTCTAGCCCTGCTGCCTCATTTCTTTGCCTCCCTGTCTGGTCCTCACCTGACTTCCCGGTCCCTTCTGATTTTTTAGTCTCTTAAGTCCAGTTTGTTGACTTGCTGCCTGATTTCTTTCTTTGTTTTTTGGTTTCCCAGTTTCTGGCTGGGGAGAAACTGATACTGCTTTTCTTAACACCCCCTGCCAACTCCCCAGAGGCCACGCCCCCAGGGAAAAGGGTAGAAAACAAGATCCGGGTGCCGGTGCGCTACTGCATGCTGGGAAGTCGTGACTCAGCCAGGTCAGATGCACCCCATGCCCGCCGGAACCCCCACCCTCATCCCCATCTACAGAAGCTCTTGCAGCATGGGGTTGGGGGACAAGGGCAGGCAGGGGAAGGATGGAGACAAGGCCTCAGATCCTCAGAGCTGGCTCTGGGACCGAGGGAGCCAGTGTGTGGGTGAGGGAAGGGCCTTGGGGCTCCTGAGGCTGTGGAACCTTCCTGGCTCCCACAGGAACCCCCACACCTTGGTGGAAGTAACGTCTTTCGCAGCTATCAACAAGTTCCAGCCGTTCAACGTGGCCGTCTCCAGCAACGTGCTCTTCCTGCTGGTGTGTGCCCAACTCCTACCTTGTCCCTTAGGGCTCAGGGGCTCCCAGGCCTGGGGAGGGGCTGGTCCCTGCCCAGAGGGTCCTTGGAACAGACACCTTGTCTGCTCTGTTCACTACTGGTAAATAGTAGGCACTCAATCAATACCTGAAGAAGGAGGGGGGTGGGCTGACCCCTAGGACGGCCCTGGGACCGGGCGCAGTCTGAGCGGGTCTTCCCATGTCCCCCCCCCTCCCCAGGACTTCCACAGCCACCTGACCCGCAGCCAGGTCGTGGGGTACCTGGGGGGCCGCTGGGACATCAACAGTCAGAGTGGGTATTGGGAGCCCGTGGGCAGAGAGGGTGTTTGGGGGCCGGGGTCGATGTCCACCCCTTCTCCCGCCTCCGTGCAGTGCTCACGGTGCTCAGAGCCTTCCCCTGTCGGAGCCGGCTGGGGGACGCGGAGACCGCGGCCACCGTGGAAGAGGAGGTGAGGGGGCGCATGGCGACGGGGTATTTGTTGGGGGGGAGGGGCAGGCTGGCGCGCGCACAGCTGCCCTGGCAACCGCGTCAGGGCGCCTAGCGCTGTGTCGCGGCTCAGCAAGGGTGCAGTTAGGTACGTGTGAGCTCCAGCCCCCGCACCTGTGACCCCCACCCTCATTCTTCCTCTGCGCAGATGCCGCCAGCCCCTTCCCCTCTCAGCCTGCCTGTCACCCGGTAAAGGCCGGATAAATATTAAATGCCCTCCTTCGATGTTTTCATAACAGTGCTTAGTACGCGCCTAGCACTGCGCTAAGCGCTCCACGCCCGCCTTCTCCAGCAGGGTCAGTTCTGGAGGATAGAATAGGTGTGCATTCGGTGCACAGCTTTCTCCACCCACCTCTTCCTTTCTCTTTATGCTTGCTCTTGCCTCTACTTGCGTTCGCACCCCTGCCTCTTTATTTAACTATTTATTGAGCACCTACTGTGTGCCAGGAATTGTTCCTTGAGCTGGGGATACAGCAGTGAGCAAAATAATATTTTGCCTTAGATTTACAATAGGAGCATTTATTATTTTATTATTATATTATCATTATTATTTTATTATTATCTTTTGGCTGCACCACGGAGGCTTGCAGGATCTTGGTTCCTACACCAGGGATTGACCCCCACCCCTTGGCAGTGAAAGGTCCAAGTCCTTAACCACTGGACCACCGGGGAATATAGGAGGCTTTTTAAAAAAAATTACTTATGTTTGGCTGTGCTGGGTCTTCTTTTCTTTAGTTGTGAGGCATGGGGGCTTCTCTTATTGCGGAGCACGGCCTCTGGAGCATACAGACTTCAGTAGTTGCGGCTCCCAGGCTCTGGAGCACAGGCTCAATTGTTGTGGATGGGCTTATTTATTCCCCGGCATGTGGAATCCTCCCGGATCTGGGGTTGAACACTTTATCTCTTGCATTGGCAGGCAGATTCTTTACCACTGAGCCGCCGGAGAAGCCTGGAGCATCTTCTTTATGTCTTTGTTGACTGTCCCCCTCACTGGATTCGCTGAGCGCGGGGCAGGGTCTGTCTCGGTCGGTCATTGCTGTATCCTCAGGGGCCTGGTACACAGCAGGCGCTCATTAAATGTTGGCCGTGTGGGGCTGGATGGGTGCCTGGCGTGCTGGCCGCCGGGAGTGGCGTGAGCGCACCAGGGCTGGTGGAACCCCACCGTCCCGCGCCAGCCCCAGCCGCGTCTCTGCCCCCAGATCTATCAGAGCCTGCTCCTGCGCGGCCTGTCCCTGGTGGGCTGGTACCACAGCCACCCGCACAGCCCGGCGTTACCGTCGCTGCAGGACATCGACGCGCAGATGGACTACCAGCTGCGGTTGCAGGGCTCCAGCAACGGTTTCCAGCCCTGCCTCGCCCTGCTCTGCTGTGAGTCCAGGGAGAGGGGCGGGCGTGGGCCCTGCAGGTCACCGTGATCCCAGGTACAGCCCTTTCTCTGTGTCTCCGCCCGCAGCCCCTTACTACTATGGCAACCCCGGCCCAGAGTCCAAGATCTCGCCCTTCTGGGTGATGCCGCCCCCTGAGGTAGGCGGGGCTTCAGGGGAGGTATGGGTGGGGCCCTGCGTGATTGTGGGTGGGGTCAGGAGGGCTTATTAGCAGCGAAAAGCCGGTACTCTGGTTCCTGGCTCATCTGGGGAGCTGGGGCCTCAGTTTCTCTCATCTGTGAGATAGGAACATAATCATTGCGCTGGGGCAGTAGGTGTGAGTGGTGTTGAAAAGGTTGGGGCTCCAACTGTAGCAGGCTGCCTTGGCTACCAGTATGGCCTCTGATCTGAGACCTGTCTGGTTTCATTCTCCAAGTCCAGTCTTGGAGTCAGAAATCAGCTTTAGAAAGGAATTTGGGAGCCATGGCCACTCCTGTGTGTGTGTGTGTGTGTGTGATGGATGCCACCCTGCCTCCCTGGTTGCATTGCTGGGTTCTTCTGAGATCCCACGTGGCTCTGAATCTGATCGCAGCCCAGAGCCAGGCCTGCAGTATCAATTCCCTGGTTCCCAGCCCAGGGAACTTCCCGCTGTGCCCTGGGGGGTGGGGGGGTAGCTAGGTGCGGGGGGGGGGAGGTAGCTAGTGGTGACCAGCTTGTGTCTCCGCCAGCAAAGGCCCAGTGACTACGGCATCCCCATGGACGTGGAAATGGCCTACGTCCAGGACAGCTTCCTGACTAATGATATTCTCCATGAGATGGTAAGCTCACTCTGGGGTGGCGTGGGTGGGGGACCCTGGGAGGAGCAGGCAGGGGCCGAGGGCGCCCTGCTAGTTGGACATGACTCTAGGACTCAGTAAGCTGTGGTTGAAGGTGCCACATCAAGACCCAGGTCAGGTCTCTTCTGCTGCTGAAAATCACGGGCTGTCAGGATCAAGTCCCCAGTCTCTGCCTCAGCTCCTCCCCCCACCCCCACGCGGCCTCCTTGCTGTTCTGGAAGGTGCTAGGGATGCTCCTACCTTAGGCTTCTGCACCTGCCACTGATTCTGCCAGTGGAGACATGTGAGGACCTCAGGTGTTACTCCTGCCATTCAATAGGCATTTAAACGGAGCTAGTTCATCACACCTGTGACTTCACAGATGTTCCTGCTTAGACTAAGGCTAGGCCAGGGAGACTTTCAGGGCTGCGGGGGTAGAAAAGAATCGCATTCAGTGATTCTTCTGTTTCTGGGGGGAGGTGTCTCCTCCTCCAGGCAGCCCTCCCTCCTGCCAAGCTCCTTCATTTCCCAGGGTGACACTGCTGGGAGGTCCCTCTCTCGGGGAACTGGGTAACCCCTACATGCTGTGCTGCGTTAGTCCGGAGGCCCCTTGAGGGGCAGCAGCGGCTGCAGCTCACGTGTTCCCCGTCCCACTAGATGCTGCTGGTAGAGTTCTACAAGGGCGCCCCTGACCTCGTCAGGTTCCAAGAACCTTGGAACCAGGAGCACACCTACCTGGACAAGCTGAAGGTGAGGCTCACACCTCGAGTCCCGTGCAAACCCTTCCTTTTGTAAAGATCTCAGCTCCAAGAATATATCCACAGGCAGCCCGAGGAAAAGTGAGTTAAGTGGGCTTGTACAAAAATATTTTAGTCAGAGATGAGTGCTGCCAAAGAAAAGTCACGTTTGGTGCAGAGAAGATAGATGTAAAAGCCTGCAGCCCTTGTGGCCCTGGGGCTATCCCGGCTGGAGACGCCGCCCCTGAACAGGAGGGGCTCTGAGTCTGAAGCACAGCAGAGCTGAGCGGGCAGAGGGGCTGGTGCTGGGAGTAGGCTGATCCAGCCTGCCCTGCCCGCCCACCCCATTAAGTCAGCGGTATGTGTCAGCAAGGGCTTGGCAGCCTTTTGTGTCCTGCCTGGGAGTCATTCTCAGAAGACACATCCCACTCGGCTTTACAGAGAAACAGCTTCATATGTTTGCTTGTTCTATTCAGACTGAACAGTGACGGGGGCTTAAAGCCACCTCACTGGTCACCTCCTACCACGGTGCTGGGTGGGTAGGGTGGGCGTGGCCTCGGCATACGAGGGGCAGGGCGTGTGAGCTGACTGGAAGGTATGGAGGACTCTTACCCCCGGACAACACTCCTAGGCCCAGGATGCACCTGGAGGTGTGGTTTTAGGGACACCACCGGGGTTAGCGGAGCTCTTAGCGGGGCACTGAAGCGCCAGACCTGCCTGTTTTCAGATCTCCCTGGCCAGCAGGACGCCCAAGGACCAGGGCCTAGGCCACGTGCTGGAGCAGGTCTACAGCGTCCTCAAGCAAGGGAACTGAGGGCACCAGTCTCCAAAGACAGGAGAGGGCTCTGGTCAGACGTGGCCCCTGTGCCTCTGGGTGAGGGGATGGGTCCAGGGCTTCTGTGCTGTTTGTCCTGTGTGACTGACTGTGACAGCAGGGGCTCAGATTATATAATAAAGGAGAAACGGGCCAGGTGTGTCTCAGGTGCTATGACTGTGGGGAGGGCCTGAGCTGGTAGCCAGGCAAGTGACAGCCACCCCCACCCCTTGCTGCAGGCTGATGCCCATGCAGGCCCTGCCCTGGCCTGAGACCCCTTGGGAGGGCTTGCCCTGCACCACCACCAGGCCAGAGACTGTAGAAAGAGAGATTTAATACTTTTTTAAAAAAAACATCAAGACTACATTTGGATCTGCCCCAGGCTATGACATCTGTGCCTCCTCCAGATGCTGGTTAACCAGGGGGCCTCAGGGACGAGAAGGGGGGCCTGATGTCCTTGGGGGCTTTATCAATCACCAGAGAGGAATGTGAGCCAGGCCCAGGGTCCCCTGCTGGCCTGGGCAGCTGCCTACCTTGTTGTGGAGGAGATGCCTGAGCCACTGTCCAGAGGGGGTGTGATGGCTGGCTTGGGACAGGGAGTTGCCCGGGACTCCCCAGGGGTCCCAGCAGCCAGGGCTCAGGAACATTCACTTGTCAAAGCCTTTGTGCTTGACCTTCCACATAGTGGAGGCTGGGCTCCCATGGTCCCGTGTGTGTCTGTGTCTGTGTGTGTGTGCACACGCACCGTATGGGTTTGCTGGTCATGGCAGCTTGTGCCAGAGAGAGATGCTTCCTGTGCTTGGCTGGAGATCGGGTGGCGGGCATGACTGTGTGGGATTCAGTGCCCTGCAGGAGGGCGATGGCCTGTCCTTGGGGGCCCTGGCCTCTGAGACCCCCAGGCTTGTCTCTTCATGAGCCCCCAGCCAGAGGGAAGGGGTGAGGCCCTTCCAGGGAGTTGGCATCTGTAGGCATTCATGGGCCCAGGGGGCCCTGGAGGGGGGATTTAAAAGCAGGGTGGTGAGTCTCAGCCAGGGGGTCTTGCCTAGACCACCCCATCACACCAACATTCAGTCCCATCCTTTTAAGGGCTGCGAGGGATGGAGGTGGGAGAGGACATGTATACATGTGTGTGAATGTGTGGATGGAGACAGGAGAGGATGTGAGTGCACAAGTATGTGTGTGGATTGAGGTGGGAGAGAACGTGTGTTTGAATGTGTGTGTGTGTGTGAGAAAGAGGTGGGGGGAGAGAAGGAGGTCCACCTGGAGTCACCTGTCCCTGGAGGGTGGTAGGAGTTAGTGTTTCTAAGAGCACCTTAGTGTGAGCCTCCTGGGGCGAGAGGGTGGGCTGGGGGCAGAGTCTAGAGCAGCAGGATGGGGAACACTGCCCAGCCCCAAGACGGCCACACGGAGTGGGGAAGGGAGCCCCTCGGCGGTGAGTGCTAGTGTAAACAGGGGCCCTGCTGCCCCTGGACTGGCAGGAAGCAGGCCACCCCGCCGGCCACGAGCACTGCCCTGGCCATGTGGAATGCAGAGATCTGGACGGAGAGGCAGTCACTGGGGCAGCGGCACCAGCACCTCCACGTAGCTGAGGGGGAAGAAGCCTGACTGGCCGTCCAGCATGCCCTCGTACCAGTTCTCATCGATCTGGTTGGTCAGCGTGATGATGTCGCCCTCGTGGAAGCCCAGCTCCCCATCGTTCTCAGGCTCGAAGTCGTATAGGGCCTTGCAGCTCGGCTGGTCCAGGGGCGCTGGGGGTGGGGGATGGTCTAGGCTATCACATGCCCCAGGCAGTATGCAGGGTGATGCCGCCTCCCCTCCTGCCCAGCTGCCTGGTCCTGCCCACCATGGCTCCCACGGCTGCCCAGAGGAGTAAGCGACGAGGGGAGAAAGAAGACTCTGGGAGGAGCTGGCAATGCCTGGTGGCATCAGGGTGTCAGTGAACAGAAGCGCATGGCGCTTGGGGCACCACTTGGAGCAGTGAGGGCCAGCTCCACTTCTACCGGAGGTGGGGTGGGGGAGAAGGACCCTAAACCCCAGGTGGGAGCCCAGGGCAGGGCCTGTGCCCACATGGGACACTCACGCATGCTCCTGCTGGGGGTCCGGATGGGCTTGTCGGAAGATCGGAAAGATGATGAAGCTGTTTGCAAACAAAGCACAAGGTGGGCCGAAGAAGCTGGGGTAGGGCCTGGCGCCCGTCCCAGGGTTGGGTGCGGGGGCTCTCTCAGAGGGGACTGGCCCTGTGGCTGGGGGCTACCCCAAAGGGGCCTGGGGCAGAGTGGACGCCTCTTCCTCCTTACCTGCAATCTTGGGGGCCGCGGCACAGGGGAAGCCCCCGTTGGACTGCTCAGGCTCTCCAAGGTCCAGGGGCTCCCGTGGCTTGGGCTTATACTCCCGTTTGGGGCGTGAGGAGGCTTCCCGCATCCTGGAGGGGAGGGAGTGCATGTCGAGGTCAGCTGCCACCCTGGGACTCAGGGTGCATGTGGGGGGCTGTGTGAGGGGACACTACGCACGGGAACACTGGTGGGGGTCCCCTGGTGTACCTCCAAGGCTGCCTACAGGCTGGGTCCCACTGAACCCAGAAGCCTCCTTGGTGATGGCTGCCCGGGTGCTGCTGCCCCACAGACAGCCTCCCTGCATCAGGGAACCATCCCCACCAGGACTTCCCTTCTCAAGGCCCTGGGCACCTTCTGACTGTGAGACGGCCCTCAGGGCTGAGCGCCCAGGGAGACAGGGAAGGAGAATGGCCTCCCAGGGACAGTCGAGCAAACCCTCTCCCCAGAGGACATCCCAAGCCTCTCCTCTGGGACCAGTGTGAGTGTGATGAGGTCTTGCTCTCTCCTGAGACCCCACCCCATGCAGCCTGGGGGTTCTTTCTAAAAAGGTAACACCCCCTGCTGCTGTTCACAGCAGGGTGGGGTTCCCCAGGGGCAAGGTCATCCCCCCAGGCTCTAAAGGGCTGGCCCAGGCAGCCCCAGCCCCCAGCCACTGGGCCTCCTAGCTGGTAGAGTGGGCTGCTGTTCACAGGGAGAAGCCAGGGGCCAGACTCACCTTCTCTTGAGCTTGTCGGCCAACTCGTCTAGGATCTGCACGGCCTGCCGGTGGTAGTCCAACTGGGCGTCCACCAGGGCAGAGAGCTGGCTCACCTGCTCGATCTGCAAGGGACCAGCCAGGGCTGCAGTATGGCCCTCCTCCTGACCCCCCATCTCCAGCTGCCTCCTGCAGGGAGCCTTCACAGACTGTTCTGGACATGGGCCCACCCCTGCCTGTCTGCCTGACCCTTGAGCTGCAGCTAGAGGAGGGTGAGGGGCCTGAGGAGACCCTGCAGCCTCAGGCAGCCAGTTGCCCCCTTGGGTCCTCTTGCACCCAGTTTCTTTCCTTCACATCCTGAACAGGCACCAAGCCCACCCACTGGCCCTGGGAAGCTGGCACCACCGCTGGGCTCATTTTCAGGGCTCCCCTAGGGTCCGTGAGGAGGGATGCACAGCCCGCGTACGCACATCAGTCTCCAGGAGGTTGTGCATACTGGTCTCCGCCACCTCCTTGGACTCCTCGAACTTCTCCATGGCCTGGCGCAGCTCCTCGTCAGGGATCTTGCCCTGCCGCTTCTTCTTGTAGTCGAAGTCCAGGCGGCGGCCCTCCAGCTTCTTCAGATGGTGCTGTGGGCCAGGACGAGGGTCAGGTCTCGTGCCTGGGGCCTCAGGGAGGGCCGCCCTGCAGCACCTCCCGCTGGGAATCTGCCCCAGGTGGGGCTGGGCGGGGGCATACCTGGATCTCCTTCAGGTCCTTGTCGCACAGGTTCTGCAGAGGGTCGATGAAGTTCTGCTTGACCTCAATGTCCAGGGAGTCCTTCACCTCAGCCAGGCGCTTCATGGACTCCCCAGCATCCAGCAGGGCGTCACCTGGGGAGAGCGTGGGGTGGGGGAAGGAGCTGTCACAGGAGGCCTTGGCCTGCACGGTGAAGACACAGGTCACCCCCACAGCCAAGAACCTGGACGCCAGAACTGAGAACAAGGGGCCCTGGAGTTTGACCCGGAGCCACAGGGGCTGGTGTGACAGCTGTTCGTGAGCCATCCTCCCAGCTCTCGGAAGGCACCCAGGTCTGGCCTGGGTCAGCTGCGGGGGGATGCAGCTTTCCTGTGGCCATGACGCTGTAGACAGTGCTCACGGGAGACAGGGAGCTTCCAAAGAAGCCTCAACTGCTCTCTTCCACGGGCCAGCCAGCCCTGGAGAAGCTCCTTGAGTTCTGGGGAGCACCTGCCTGCTGGCAGCACAGACTGCCCCATGTTCTCAGGCCCCCTCCATCCAGTGCCCCCCACCCCATCCAGGCCCCCCCACCTCGGCCTCACCGAAGTTGGACTCGCCGCCCAGCTCCTTCCCGTGGCGGATCATGCACTCGCCCAGCAGGCCCTCTGACTGTGGGTAGCCAGGGTTCTTCACCTGCCCTCGGATCTTGGACACTGTGTTGAGCATCGTCAGCTTGGCCCGAGAGGCTAGGAGAGGACAGGCCAGGTGGGCATGGGTGTGTTCTTGAGGAGCTGCCAGGCCTGTGCTTGGCCAGCACCACCAGCAGTCCCTCTCTGCCCATTCATTTCTGAAGTGCTCCCCCAGCCCAGGGAACCAGAACCTCCCAGACTTCCCCTCTTCTGCTCTCATCCTCTCCTGGGAGCACTGACAGTGGGCAGGAGCAGGGTGGGGAGGGGGGAGGTGGAGGGGGAGTGGAGGGTGTGCTCCTCGAGACCCCCAGAGAAGTGGGGTAGGCAGGTCTAGATGTGGATGGGTACAGGCATCCCGACACAGACCTTTCCCAGGGGTTGGGGTTGGGGGACAGGCATGCTTGCACCCCCAGCAGCTCCAGTCCGTTCCTGGCACAGGCCTCAGGTGGAGGCGGCTGCTGTTGCTGCCTGTCCGGCACCCATTCACCTTTCACCACAGAACCCAGCAGTCCCTGCCTGCCTCTTGGTCCTGAGACCCCACTGCATGCTCCAGAGGCAGGTACACAGCTGGGGCCTGCCAGCAAATTCACTCTAGTCCAACGAGCTGACTGGGAGAAAAACATCCTCTGTTCTGCTGGGATCACTAGCTGTAAGGGTAATTTAAGGCTAGGATCACGAGAAACGGGAGCTGACAGATACAACAGTAGGAAACTCGAGACCCTGAGGACATCCTTTGAATGCCTGGATCCAGCCATGCCTGAAACCACCCACCCTTGGGTGTTTCAGTTCTTTGGGCCCATGCCTTTCTTCTTCATGCTCCGGTAACCAGAGGACTCCTGACTGCCAGAGGCCTGAGGAGTTGGGGTGCAGACCACTCGCAGCTGGTAGGTGCCCCTACCTGGGTTGGGCTGCAGGTACTCAATGGTTCTGGCCAACACTTCTGTTACAGCCTTGCTGGTGACATCCACCTTCTGTAAAGAGAGTCCATGTGTGGAGTTTCAAAACCATCAGGGCGCCTGAGGCCAAACCAGGAGCCCCTGGACAGCCCTCAAGCTCCTCCCAGTTCCCTGCCTGCCTCAGAGTCCACACGGGAACCCCCTGCTGCTTCAGGGTCTCTCTCCCTCCTTGCTGGTGGTTGTGCTGTGTCCCCACCGCTACCTGCCCAGAACTGGGGGAGGCCTGTGATCCACCCAGACCCTCCCCATGGGTCTTGCGAACTCGAGTGCTCAGGGCCAGGCTCTGTGGGGGTTGGTAACACCGCCAGGCATCAGACAGGTGCGTTCTCCCATTACCTTCTCCATCTCTTTGAAGTCATCATCAAGCTTGGTCCCTTCCGCCCCTCCAACCTTCTCACTGACCAGCTGGGGAACAAAAGGAGTGAAAAGAGTGTGAGCCAAGGAGGAGGAAAGCGAGGGCTCAGAATGGCTATGATGGCTTCCCAGGGATGCTGGACATGGCAGCCAATGACAGGGGGAGGGATCTAAAAGAGGTCCTTGCTCCAAACCCCCACACTCCCGTAAACCCAGGGGCTGGAGCTTGTCCTGATGGGGGCCCTCTCTGGTCACACCCACGTGGTCAGGCTGTGCTGGCGGCTCCACAGTCTGAGAGTGTCCCCCACCCCCGCAGGGTTGTGCAGACTGTCTGGGTCCCCCTTACAGGCTGTCGTGCCCATGCCTGGACGGTGGTGCTGTGGTTCAGGTGAGGTGCCAAGGTTCACGGGACTGTGATCTCCCTCTCCCACTGAACTGCTACTCAGGGAAGGACTCTTGCAGACCACTGCTCTGCATCTCCCCCACCCCCACCCATCCCCCAGGGCCAGTAACGAGCAGGTGAATGACGAACACCAAGCCGGAGGGAAGACCTGTCCTGCACGGGCCAACTGTCACGGGGCCGGAAGTCACTTCTGGTATGGGCACACACACATGCACGCAATTTCCTAATGGCTGGCAGCAGTCTGCCCACCCCTTGGGACAGCTCCAGGGGCTCCTGAGGGCAGCAGCCAGCACTGTTCAATGACTGGCCCACTGCCTTCGGCCTGTGTGGTCTCGGGCTATTGACTTCACTGGGCCTCAGTTCTTGCCTCTGTAAAATTCGGTGACAGGTGTGCACTCACAGGGCTGCTGTGTGCAAGCGTGTGCTTGGGGGGACTCCCATGATGCCCACACTGCCCACCCCAATGCCCCATTATTTCCCCTAAGCATCTTATCTTGTCCTTCTATGAGGAGGCAGAGCTGCAGGGCAGGCCCAGCCTGTAGGCCTTTATCCCTGCCCACCCAGGGTCCGGGAGGGTTCCTCGGCTAGCTACACACCCCGGGCAGTCAGGGTTCTCATGGCAGCTGCACCCTGGAGTCCAGGAGGGCATGGGGCACAGGCAGGGGGCAGGCCTGGCTCAGGGACCTACACAGACAGGCAGGGGCTGTGCGCCTGATTCTGACTTGATAAGGGAAGCCCCGTGTCTCTCCTTTAGGTGTTTCTGGGGCGTCCCACTTTGTTTCATGGGACGGTTTCACTTCTTTTGATAATGGCAAAACAGGACGTTCTCAAATTCAGTGGTTGCCAGAGGGAAGTGTGAGATGTCTGACGTGGAACGAGATACTTCTGGTGAACCAGGAGGGCTGCTGAAGCGCCAGGGCTCAAAACCACACCTTCCGGGCCGAGGGCCTGCTTGGTGCAGGGGGCCCAGGCGCCTGCAGGGACCACGTCCTTCCTCTGAGGGGAGAGGGCACGGGCAGACCCTATGGCCTCTTCCAGGCCCCCTGGGAGTGTCACCTCTGGGAGTCCCCTACAGTTACGTCGGCCCTCCTTGTTCTGGCCCCTGGGGGCCTCCCTGGCAACATCTGGGTCCCCACCAGTCTCTTTGCCCCACCCCCACGAGGGAGCGCCAAGCTCCAGTCCCTCGGGCTGACTGGCCTCAAGTCCCTTCTCTCCAAGGTTCACAATCTGGAACTGATACAAATGGATGAGAGGATGACAAAAGGCCAGAGGGGAGAGAGGGAACGGGCAAGCCATAGACCAACCACAGCGAGAGCATCAGGGAAGGGAGAGGCGCTGAGGGCAGGGTCCCTGAGGAGGCGCAGACAGCACTCCAGAGGAGGGGCAGGGGGCCCCCAGGAGATCTGCAGGCAGGGGTGCTGCCCAGTGAGGCTGAGGGAAGGGCATGCCCATCTGGGTGGGAGGCAGGACTCTGACACTCACTCCTGCTCAAGGACCCTGCACACACCCTCTGAGACGCAATGAGGGCAGCGGCACCACCATGGAGGTAACACTTTCACCCGCAGCGTGGGCATCCCACACTCCCAACAACCTGATGACGTCCCCAGCCTGTGGGAGAGGGGCCCGGCAGGCAACGGGCTGTGCCCACTCTCCTCTCTGTCTGCATCCACTGAACCCCCCACCCCCACCCCACCCACCATCTCATAGTGCAGAGGCACCCGACCCCCTAGCTGAGGCCTGCACAGCTGTGGTGCCACCCGGGCCGGGGGACAGCTGAGCAGGTGGGTGACCGCTACCCACTCTCCTGCAGGGCCATGACAACAGTGGTGTGGAAACCATGGCCTCCTGGGCCTGCGCAGCCAGGTGGGAGCCTGAGTGACTAGCAGTGGACCCACACTGGCTGCCACCATGCCACCCATGCTGGTGCCTCCCAGGGGATTCATGGGGCCAGGCCTGGCAGCAGCCTTTGGAGATGAACTTGCTGCTGCCTGTCGGACAGGCCTCTCGGATTGCAGCCTGGATTCACTTCTGCCCTGGGAGGCACTCAGGGACCGTGTGTTCCATGAAGGTCCAGGACAGGGTCTTTTCTGTTAGAACAGGGAGGAGGCTGGGCAGCTGCCGGGTAAAAAGTTTCATGAGTGGTCCTGAGACCAGCCAACAGGTGTGACTGCCGAGGGAGGGCTGCTCTGTGGCCCTGTGAGCACAGGCCTTGAGTCTGTCTGGCCCCTGTGACAACGGCTCTATGGGGGCACTGCTGGCCTCTGCACACTCACCCAGGAATGCACACCTCTGACCCCATAGGGGGCTCCTTCTGAGGCCGGTTCCTCCAGTGCTACCTCTCTGGGGAAATTGAACAAGCCGACCCCACCGTGTGTTTGGTCTGACCTGTTTTGTTGATGTTGTTCAGTTGCTCAGTCATGTCTGACTCTTTGCGACCCTATGGACTATAGCCCTCCAGGCTCCTCTACCCATGGGATTGTCCAGGGAATAATACTGGAGTGGGTTGCCATTTCCTTCTTCCAGGGATCTTCCCAACCCAGGGATGGAACCCACATCTCCTGCATTGGCAGGAGGATTCTTTACTGTCTGAGCCACCAGGGAAGCCCAGCCTGTATTATGGCTCCAATACCCTCTGGGAAGAGCGTGCCTTGCCCTCAATTCAGGCTGCAGGTACCTCCAGGGCGGGTTGGGGGCCACAGTTGTGGTGTGAACTGAGGGGCACCCAGAACTGTGGAAAGGTTACTGCCACTGAGGGGGTGGAAGGACCCCAACCTGTTCGTTTCCCTGAGAGCTGACCCAGTCGGGTTGTTCTGCCAGGACGGCCCGGGCTCAGCTGGCATGTGGACTTGAATGGTGGGATTTAGATGACACGCTCATGATTGGCTGCAACAGGCAAAGGCTGGCCCAGTTCAGGCTCCCACGCTGAGGAGCAGAGGAGCTGTGTGGTCTGAGGACACCAGTCCCGGGCACCTGAGGAGGGAGTCAGCCTGGAAGAGAGGTGGGTCCTTGCTGCTGAGCACCTGCACGACCTCCACCCACGAGAGTGGCCCCATGGGCACTGATACTAAAGACTAATTGGAGGAGGGGGCTGTTCTCTCCAAAGACAAGTGTTCTTCAGCATTCTAGGCCTTTGGCCACATTTGGAGAGGAGCTAGGAATCTGACACACAGGAGAGAAACAGAGAACGCACATTGGAAAAACCCACAAACACAGGATGCCATGTGCCAAGAGCCAAGAGAGCAATTGCTCCAGGAGCTGAGTGGAGAACAAGAAGGCAGAAGAACCTTCTGTTCCAGAAGGGGGGCTTGGGGGATGGACGGCTGCCCCCCAGCGGGCAGCAGAAGCTCAGATCCTGCCAAGTAGGACACGCCAAGGGGAAGCCTTGTAATTGAATCATCTTGGCAGGGAATCCTGATCAATACAACATGGAAAATAAACGGCTGATCCATCTGCAGACTCGGTGACCCAGGTAGCCGATCCGCTTTGATGAATTAAGAGTTTAAAAAAGCAGCAGGAGGAGGCTGGCCCAGAGGAGTGGGAGGTGGGGAGAAAAGCAGGGCTGCTCAGGGCCTGCAGTCCAGGATGGATGCTCCGCATGTCCTGCTTGGCATTTTCATACCTCGCAAGCCAACGTGCTGGCGCTGGGGGGCCACCACCTCTCGAGTTAACAGCGGAGGTCCTCCATCCTATCCCAATCCCCCTCCTGCCCTCCACCTAGCTAGCTTCTCCAGTCTGCCAGTGACTGCTGGAGAAGCCCACACTTCTCTGTCCCTCCTCACAGGGAGAGCCAAGCCCAGAGCCAGGCTAGGGGCCGGGGGCAGCCACTCAGGCCCTGGCCAGAGAGCTGGAACAAAAGGCATGGGACAGGCGATGAGGGTGAAAGGGCCTTGGGATCCAGGTCCCCTCCCACCCCCTAGGTCTGGGCCAGGGAACGCCCCATAGCTGGGGCATCAGGACCCAAGACTCTTAGGCATGAACACTCCTGGCTCCAGTCTGCAACCACCACAGGGAGGAGCCCACCACCCTGGCAGAGGCTGTGCTGGCCCTGAGGACACCCCTCTGGTGAGGGAGAGAAGAAGGCGGGGGGGCTGGCTGAGTTGCAGCACCCAGTGCGGTCTGGGCTGGAGCTCACAGCACGGGGTATCCCACGCTCAGAGGTGGCCAGCCAGATGATCCTCGGCAGGGCTGAGATGCCTGAACGGGGAGGCCAGCATGGGGACGGGATGGGAGGAACATGGGGATGGACACAATCGTCTCCACATCCCTTCTGACTGTGGTCCCCTCCCTGCCGGCCTCCTAACATCTGGGAGCCGCTCGCCAAACACCTCAGAACAGCCCCTTCTAGTTTCCTTCACGGCCTCTGTCTCATGACTTGGAGAGCCCACGAGGCGGACAAAGCCAGGCTGGCCTGCTGCCCAGTCAACACACAAAGCCGCTGGCCTTCTCAAGTCTTCTCTCTGCTTGGGCCCTGGGCCCCTGACTAGGGGGTGCTGGCAGGGACTCAGTGAGCTCAGGTAACTGACGCCCTTCTTACGGAGGCGAGCTGAGGGTGCTTCTGGGGAGGTGATGCACCATGCACCACTGCCCCGAAGCCTCCTGTTGGTTCCTGCCTGCAAACCTCCATTGGCTCTGGGTCAGGATGATCTCCAGAGCCTGGGCCCCCATGAGCTGCTCGAGTATGAAATGCCTGCCAACAGGGGCGGCGCTTGGATTCTAGGCAGCCTGGCTCCCATGTGGCTCTGACAGTAGAGGCCATGAGGTGTGGGGCTGGGCCGCTGCCCCAAAGGGCAAAGGAGAGGTGCCACTGAAGTGAGGACCACAGAAACACCATTCACACCCACAACACCTCAGCCCAGGAGACAGGCAGCAGGAAGCCTGAGTGCTCTGGCAGCAGGAGAGCCTCCTCTGTCCCGGGCCTCAAGTGCATACTTGTGAGCTGACAGAGCAGAAGTCACACTCCTCTGTGAAGCCCCACAGAGGCAGGTGTCCTGTCAAGTCACAACTTCCTTCAGCAGACTGGGAATTCTCAGATTTCCCGGTCTGCAGGCACAGGTCACGCCTCTGGGCACGCACTTCCTCTCTCCCTAGGGATCAAAGCTAAACAATTTGTGATGGCAGCTCTTTGAACAGGAGCAGAGAAAACCCTCCATTGAATACCATGACCACTGGATCTGGCCCCAAGGGGCAGACAAGGACCCCCAGACACGGTTCCACACAGCATGTCGGGGTGTATGTGGAGCTTGAGCTGTTCGCTCAGCAGAGGAGGTGGCACCTCGGGCCTGGGGTTGGCACTGAGATGCAGGCTCAGGAGCAGTGTCCCTGGGGTCCCCAAGACACCAGGGACAAGCCTGCTGCAGGGTCCCCCAGGCGGTGGGCGGTGGGCTGTTGCTGTGGAGACGAGCCTGGCCTGGGGACTTTGGTCAGACCTAGCCTCCCGCAGTCTGAAGCCCCCTGGCTTCTCTACCCTGTGGTGCTCCCTCCTGCTTCCCTGCACCGACTCTCCTCTCAGGACTGGCTTGGTGGGTAGGAGCTGAATGCCATGTGAGTACCAGTGGCTGCTCCCCTGCACGGCACATGCTGCTGAGATGAGGGGGCAGACCGTTACATGACAAAAACCCCCTCAAAGTCACGTCTGGCTTAATCCAGAGTCTGATGTTGACGTGGCAGGGCACCAGGAGCAAAGCAGGAACCAGTGGTTGGAAAGAATGAACCAGAGGTGGCAGCAGTGGTGGGAGAGGATAGTTGCTCAGGGACTGTCCAGGCTATGATGAGCTGGAGGACGAGGTCCCAAGACAGAAGAGAGTGCAGTCCAACCTCTGCTGTTGCAGGCTTTGGGGGGGCCCAGCACCCACAGCTCTCCCACCCATCAAGGCAGAGACCCAGAGCTGCTCCTCTACCCCCAGGCTGACGACCAAGTCCCTAGACCCCCCATAGCAGTCACACTGCTGTCCCCATGGGGCCTCAGACTGGCTTTACATGCCCTGGATCCGTCACGAGGCCCCTGTGGACCCCGGAACCCTCTCCTCCCGCCTGACTCAGGCCTGCTCTGCCCTGGCTCGGCCTCTCCTCACTCTTCCCAGGGACTCAGCCTCACAGGGCCCCCCCACACCTCGGCCTTGCCAGGCTTCCTGCCCATGGCAGCTCCCAAGGCTGGGAGGATGCAGGTGGTCGTGACCCCAACTGGCTGGCAGGCTTTCCCCTCACAGCCCACTGGCCCAAAGCCACAGGCCCGAGTGTCCTCTGGGTGCTCTGTGGAGGGGCGGGGGCCTGGGGTCAGGGCTCCACAGCACCTAGTCCTGCGTCCTCTGGGGACCACTCCCCCCCCCCCCCCCCCGAGCACTGACTCCAGTGATGGCTGGTCCTGGGATTGCTGTTCAGGTGCCAAGTTCCTCCACGAAAAAGCACAAGTGCTGGACAAGAACCATTCCCGCTCCCACTTGTGATTAACCAGCTCCCGGTGCATTTGGCGGAGTCGGGGAGGAAGCAGCCCCCTTGGGTGCTGTGGGATGGTTTCCAGGTGAAACACTTCACCTGGAAGTGAAGGGGGGAGGCAGGACTGCTGGAGGGGAGATGGGCCACATTAGGTGTGATTCTTCTAATGTGTCCACAAAACACAGCAGAGACGCCTAGCTCCTGGGACCTGCGGTCTTGCTGGCCCTTCGGTCAACCTTGAGGACCCCAGAGGAAGGAATGGAGCCACGGAGACCTCCAGCACTCACTGGCCAAGCTGCAGCCGCCGGAGAGTCATCTCCACCTCAAATTAATAAATGGAAAGACTAACAATCCAGGAAGTGACGTACCTTGCCCAGGGCCAGGCAGTGTGGTGTGTCTGCACGTGTCCGTGTGAGAGACGAAGCCAGACAGCAGGGGTGACTGGGTCACCTTGTTCTGGAGGCTGCCCTGCATCTCCCTGATGTTGCTTCCTCACTTCAGAGACTGGCTGGAATGTCAGGGTGCCAGGGACACGAGATCTGGCTACAATCCCCACCCCTCCCACCTGGCTGGGGAAGCATCCTGGTGAGTATGAGGCCATATCCCTGCCCCTGGGAGCAGGCGGTCAAGAGAACCACAGCTGTTCCTGGACAGTGATGGGAAACACTCTGGGGACGGCCAATCAGGACGACACCCGACCCGTGCTGAGTGCACTGGTCCAGAGGCAGAAGGCCTGTGTCAGGGGACCTGGCGGCTCTGCCCCGAGCCTTCTGGAACTCCAGTCTCTTACACTGCACCCACCACTCCAGGGTGGCCTCAGCCCACAGTCCCAGGGACGTTACAGAGCTCTCTATGAATACCAAAGGCACATTGGACCATGAGCTGTTCATGGAGGGGGGGGATACCAGTCACACGCAGACCCCTGACCAGGGCATGATGCCACCTACACGGGGAGGATCAGACGGGCCTTCCCCCACCTTCACTGAGCGACCCTGCCCCAAATGCTATTGGGGAAGGTGAAGGGCCAAAGCCACAGGGCCCAGCTGAGATATCTGGGGAGCAGAGCCGGGTGGGGGCTCAGGATTCTGTCTCCTTGGGAGAAGGGGACAGGTGGACCTGACCCAAGTTGGCACCCCAGCCCGTGCTGAAGGTTTTTACCCCACAACTGCCTGCAATCGAGGCTCATCTCTCACGAATGAATTCCACCTGGAACTCTTGCCAGTGCTGAAAAGCCCAGGGTGTAAACTGGCCTCGTGCATTTTCATTTCTCATCTCGGATGAGGCAGGAGGGCTGTGTGTCACACAAGCGGGAAAATCAATTTCAGATGAAAACTTATAAAAAGAAACACCCAACCCACAAACAAATGAGGTCATAAATCCCCCGAGTCCTGCTGGCGAGGCCACACCCGCCCTGCACTGCTGCCCGAGCCGGGGATGCGCCATGGGGGAGCTGCCGCCTGCAGACCCACCAGCGGGTGTCCAGGCACACAGCAAATTTCTGTCCAGCGTGTTTGAGTAAATAAGGTGTTTCGCAAACTCATCTTTCTGTCAATGGCAGAGCTGACGCAGGAGCAACCCTTCAGGAAAGAGACAGGAAACAGGACTTGGAAATCCTGTGAGGCGCACGCACAGCTGTTCGGCCTCCGAAGGCACTGGAGCAAACCCTGCATCCAACGCCATGGCCATCGCCAACCACAAAAGAGGCTGTGGACACCAGAGCACGTGTCTCGAGGATGGGGCACACGCATCCCATGACGACAAGCTAAGGTGATGAAAGCCCACAGCCCCTGCCTCCTGGAATGCTGTCTCCCCATCTCTAACCACTTCCATTCTGAAAGGCCTAACTAATGTAAAGCCACCTCTTCCAGGAAGCCGTCCTGATTCTCCACCACCCACCTCCTGCCAGTGCAGGAGAAATGGGTTCGATCCCTGGTCCAGGAAGATCCCACATGCCACAGAGCAACTAAACCCGTGCACCACAACTACTGAGCCTGTGCTCTAAAGCTTGGGAGCTGCAACTACTGAAGCCCCAGTACTGTAGAGCCTGTGCTCTGCAAAAAGAGAAGCCACCACAATAAAAAGCCCACACAACACAACTAGTGTAGCCCCCACTCACCCCAACTAGAGAAAGCCTGTGCAGCAACAAAGACCCAGCACAGCCAAAAATGAAACAAAACGCTGGGCCCAGGCTGACTCGTATCCAGGGGACTCTGGTCCCAAAGCAGGGTGGTCTCCTATCGACAGAAGCCCCCGTGAAAGGGGTGCGCCTGCAGTTTGGAAAAACAGGACACAAAAAAGGCAGGCTGACAGGCAAACAGGCTTGAAGGCCAAAGGGAAACAGCCCCCAAACTGGTCAGGCTGCAGCCAGAGAGGCCGCACACCCAGATTTGCGGATCATCAAGGGTAGGCTCGAGGGGAGGACAGAAGCTCTGAATGGGTGCTGAGGCACACACCCTAATCTGGCATACTAGCTGGGCGGTGACAGCAGGTGACTCAGGGCCACTGAGACCAGTTTCTTCAGGTGTGGCTACCAGAAGCAACTGGGTGGGTCACAATCCCAGGATAGCACATGGCAAGCCAGGGGAGGTGACCAGTCCCTCCTGGGCCACGAGTCAGATGCCAGCGCCCTGTCACCCTGCATGGCCGCTCCTCCCTCTGCCCCCCACCCTATTTGTCCAGAAGTACCTTCCCTTCTGACCTGCAAAGTCAGTCCTGGAAACCTGGAGCAGGAAGGAAGGAATCTCGGCACAAGATGAGGAGACCAAGAGGGGCTGCCAGAGCCAGGTGGGCCCCAGATCCTGCCGCTCCTGTCCCCTGGCCACCATCCCCTGCGGTGGCAGCACTGGGGGAGGGAGCTCCCCCTTCTCAGGAGGCACAGCAGGACTGGCTCACACACTCCCTGACGTTACTGTCTGTGCCCCAGTGGTGGGTGGGCACCCCGCTCTGGGCCACAGACAGAGGAGGGCAGTTCTCAGGGCCCATCTCCTCTGTCACCTTTATTCCAGCCAACAGCACCCAGGACAGCCTCCCCTCCCCACCTACACACGCCCTGTCCCCAAACGCAAACTTCCCACCAGCTGCCTCCTGTTGACAGGGCAAGTAGCGCCCAGCAGGCGATGGGAGATCAGTATTTGCTGAGATAACAGACCCCCACCCTCAGGACCTCTGGGGAGAACACCCCCAACCAGGTGTATCAGCAACAAGTCAAAACAGGGGTGTGCCCGCGAGCTCCCAGGGCAGGGCTGAGACTCAGGGAGCAGCGGGGGTGTGAATTGCAGACAGCCTTGTGTCTTAAGAACGTCAACTCCTCTGAGCCTCAGTTTCCTCTACTGTAAAATGGGGAGCTGATGACGATGTGCTGTGGGGTCTGGCTAGGAACATGCTTCAAGAACCGCAAGCTGCTCTGCAAAGATGAGTCTGCTGTTCCCCACGTGATGCAAAGCCCAGGGAAAGAACAAGGCCAGGAGGGCAGGGAGCTGGAGGCGGGTCCTCACACAGGCACGGTTCAGAGGCATGACATGCAGAGCTACTGGACGACTGGGATGCGAAGATGCCCGTGTCTCTGGAGTGAAGGCCCTCTGCACACACAAGGACACGTGTGAACACTGCGTGAACTGCGTGGCCAGCAGGCTGAGGTCCCAGCTGACCCTGTTTACCCGAAGCCCCCAGAGACCACAGCCCAGACTCCAGAGGGCTCACAGCACCACATGTACTGCTGATGGGCAGCCGTGACACACATTCTAGAGCTCTAGTTGGAAGCAAAGCAATAGGGTTTGAGGGAAGAGGATGGGCAGCAAGCCCAGCATGGCTCCTGCCAGCCTGTGGGGCACCCCACCTCCTCCTGCTTCTGCTGGCTGACCCTCAACACCCTGGGGGGCTTTCTTCCCTGACTCCCAGGATGTCCCACCCACCCCATCATGGCACATCAAGAGCCAGCCTGTCTTTCAAGATGATGCCAGTACACACCCCAAGAAGCCACGCTTACACTCTGCGTGTAGGAGACCATGCCCTGCTAAGCCAGCATGTCTTGCCACATTTGCCAAGATGGCTGGGCAATGCCTTTATAGTTTAATTTTCACAGGAGAAAAGCTGCCCTACCCTGGTCTCCAGATCTTCCTTCTCTGTTGTTATCCTGAGACATGTGTCTGGTGTTGCCACTTCCTGAGCTAGGAGCAGGAAGAATATTCCAATCCCTCTTCACCTGATGACGATGGTCTAGGGGCCAGGGCCTCCTCCCCTCCCCCTCATACCCAGACAGCCTCTGCTCCCCTGGCATGGCTGAGCCCATAGACAGGCAGTGCCTGGGCTCCTAGACCACTGCAGGGCAGCCAGTGACCCGGAGGCCCCAGTGCCCAGGGCCTCCCAGGGAAACCTGCATGCTGCTCTCCCTTTTCCTTCCCGTGTCCACGTTCAAGGCCAAGGCCCGGGTCGTCTCCTCATGAGTCACTCCTGGTTTCTCTGTAATGGGCGTGTGTCACAGGACCCTGCGTCACCACATTTGCTCTAGTTCAGTTGCTAAGCTGCTGTGCTGTCTGGGACGCCCCCGCCCTGAGCTGATCTGCTCTGACCCTGGGTCATGCCAACTGAAGAGGTGGTGGTTTTTTTCCAGGTTAGGCCTGCTTAAAATCTGCAAGGTCACGTTAAAAGGGCAGTAGTCTAGGACTTGTTTGGTGGTCCAGTGGCTAAGACTCTGTGCTCCCAATGCAGGGAACCCGGGTTTGATCCCTGGTCAGGGAGCTAGATCCCACTTGCGGCAACTAAAGATTCTGCATGCCACAACTAAGACCCCTTGCAGTCAAATAAATAGATAAAATTAAAAAAACAAAAACAAAAACACAGCAGGAGTCTAGAGGAACTCTCAGACCTCACCTGGGGCACACCCACATGACTGCTCACTGCCACGCTGAGAGCAGAAACCCAGCAATGGCCTCAATGCCCGCTGCCAGGGGAGGGACAAGTTGTGGTCAACACATAAAGGACTACAGGGAGCTGTGGAAGTGAACTCGAGTCACAGGCTTGGGGTGGACGAAGGGCGCCCGCAGTGTGAACGGCAAGAGCAGGACAAAATGCTGCCCTGGGACACTGTGTTCAGGCGGTGTGAACTTGCAAAACAAAGCTGTGGACTTTTTAGTGGTGAGTTCATGCATGGTGACGTATCAGGGAGGGGCCTCCGACACTTAACTATGCCGTGCATGTTTACTCAAGCTCTCCTGGGTGCCTGGATATCAGTGGGCCACTCTTTACCTCTCGCTTGACATCAGAGACAGTTTAGCACCAACTCAACTGCCTGAAGAGGGACATGCCCTTTATGATGCACTAGCGCTGCCTGGCGTGGGGGAGTAGCTCAGCACACACTGCCCTGGACAGCAGTCAGCTCCCCTCCAGGCGCGGCTGGGAGCTGAGTGGCCTCCTGGACTCAGACCAGGTAGAAGGCCCTCCACCCTAGTCCCCTGGAACAGCATCCTTGAATCCTGGGTCCCCAACATACCCCATCTCCACAACTTCCCATGGAGGCCTCCCAAACCCACAGTGCCTCCTACCTACCCCGGGCCAAGGCCAAGGGCACAAGGTGCTCTGGGGTGAAGCGGACAGAGCACTTGACCGCTCTTGAGGCCACTGGCGGGAAAGGCATGGTGATGAGGAACCCAGAGAGGTGTGAAGTAAATGCATTAAGGCTGGGGGCGAAGGAGGAACCTCAGAGAAGCCTCTGGGGCATCACCCACATCGAGCCGTTGCGGGGCAATGGGTGGGGAGCTGCAGCTGCTCCAAGACTCCTCAGGCCGAGATGCTGACCTTGTGGGACAGCAAGACTGCCCCAGCTTGAAGGAAATGCCCCAGGAGAGGAGATAAAAGTAAATCTTAGGCCAGCAGTTAGGGGTAGGGGACATAGAAATCCTTGACTCCGTTCCCACGGCTGGCCTCTTCTGGACAAAGATCTTGATAGGCCAGGGCTGCCCACCGGACTTCAGACAATTAAGGCTCTGACGGCCTGCCTGAGGCCATCGGGTTGATGGACACCTGCTGGGGTCGGCCAAGGGGCCTCAGAGTGGGGAGGTAGGTGGCAGGGGACGGGGAGGGAGCGGTGCCTGAAAGTGAGAAAGTTCCCGGTGTCCTTCCCTAAGTCTCTGCTAACTCTTGGGGCTGAGACCCAAAATGACCAGAGAAAAACCATCAGTCAGCTGCTCCTGCTTCAGAGAACGCGGGACTGGCTTGAGCTGTGCTGGTCAGCGTGGTGTCAGGGGTCTAAGCACATAGTTTGAACAGGGCCACAGACTGTCAGGCCACCTCCTCCCCAGATGATCGGGAAATCCACCCTCACCCAGAACTCTCTCTTCTGAGACTTAATTCAAGCCTGCAGGAGTTCCCGGCTCCACATGAAGACTGTAAGGGGCAGGGGAGGGGTGTCAAGAGAAGAAAGAATGCAAGGGACAAGTGAGAAAGTTAGTCCTGACACGATCCCCTTCCAGTACCCTTCGTTATGGCTAGGAGAAACTTCCTGGTGGACACTTGTTTTTAAAAATTAATTATTTTTAGGCTTTTTTTTTTTTTTTGGCTGTGCCACATGCCATGTGGGATCTCAGTTCCCCAACTAGGGATCAAACCTGTGCCCACTGCAGTGGAAGCACAGTCTTAACCACTGGACTGCCAGGCAAAGTCCCCAGTGGAGAACTTATGGTTTCACAATTCTTTTCACAAGAGAGAGCAGACCCCAGCTTCAGAGGTCAGGAATCCAGGAAGAATTGATTACATTGCTTTGTTTCTGTTGTATATGGCGATCCTGTTACTATGATTTATTGCAAGAAATAACATCAAGATCCCTTTTAATAACAAACTTAAAAAGTGAGCCTATTTGAAAGTCAAATTAATAAATTAATTCAGGCCCCAGACTAAGAGGTTGGTGCACAGTATTTACTGCAGGCTCAGAGGCTGAGGAGATAGATACAGCAGGCTCCCAGGTCCTTGGGGCAAGGACAGGGAAGAACAGGGAAGGTCAGGGCAGGGCCTCAGGTGCACTGGGCCTAGGAGCCTGTTGCATCGCCTGTACCAGCCAGCCGGTCTGGGACCACCATCCAGAGGGCAGCTGTGTGTGTTGTGACCGGGGATGAAGATCTGGAGAGGTGAGGGGCGCCAGGGAGGGAACTCAGGCCCAGGGAGGAGAAGGCCCAGAGTCAGGGTAGCAAGTCCACAGAGGGCACCAATGGGGCCAAGCAGAGGACAGGGAGAAAGCTGGCTGCCTGTTGGAGGAAACAGGAGAAGAGGCAGAAGGTGGCCAAGGGTGGAAGCCACACAGGGGCTGCACACAGGACCCGGTCAAGTTCAAGAGCTCAGAGGTCCAGGAGCCTAGAGAGCAGGCTGCTGAGGCCAGAGTGGTTGGGCCCAGGGATCTCCTTTCCCCAGGAAGCCGGACACCTCCCGTTAAGTCTGGATCTGGCTGTGGGGTCAGAACAACAGAGACTGCCTGTGACAAAGTCAAATGCAGGTCCCTCTGGGGCTGGAGCCCTCAAGGCAGATTCTAAGCAAAGGGGACAACCTCTGAGCTCTGATGACTTATTTTTTAAACCAGTCGGACCTGTTCCTGACTGAGGCCTCGCTGGCCACCCTGCCTCACACAGGTACCATCATGGCACCCGACCGCCCCACGCCTGCTCTGGGGAGGCGTCCACCATTCCCGACAACTTGGTCAGTGAGCCATGACCTGTGGGGACCTGGGCCTGTCACCAGCCGCCAGGCAGCCCCCTCCCTTAGGAGCTCACGCCCAATGGGAGGAAAGCATACTGGGTGTGAGGATGTGCTCGGTGCGCAGCACGGGGCAGGAGACCACTGGGCCAGAGGCTGGGAGAGAGGAGAAGTACTTCCGGAGAGGGGACCTGAGAGGGGGAAAGGATGAAGGAAGACGCAGGCAGGGTCTGAGGGCAAACAGGAAGTGGACAGGAGAGCCGGACAAGGGTGGGGAAGGAGGTGGGAAGCTACAAGGCGAAGCAGACCTGCTGGACTGGAGTGTGCTGTCCATGCTCATGGGAGGGTGGGGAAGGTGCTGAATGCCAGGTGGAGCTGACATGGCACCCCAGGTCACTGCTCCCCTCAGCAGGCCCCAGCTCTGCCTTCTCTCTCATGCCCAGATGGACACCCCACTTTTGCACTCTCACAACCCACAATTTGGGGCAAATGTCCCTCGGCCCACCTGATATTCACTGAGTTCCTCAATGGCCCCTGGGCGGGCTATCTCACACCCAGGACAGGACACGACACCTCTGGACGGCTGTAATACCCAGGTGTGGAAGTCTGAGCAGCCGGGCACTCTCACAACCCACAATTTGGGGCAAATGTCCCTCGGCCCACCTGATATTCACTGAGTTCCTCAATGGCCCCTGGGTGGGCTATCTCACACCCAGGACAGGACACAATGCCTCTGGACGGCTGTAATACCCAGGTGTGGAAGTCTGAGCAGCCGGGCAGCAGCTCTTCCCAGGGAGGCAGTGATTGATGCTGAGTCAGGTCCTTCGGAGGAAATCGCATGTCTGTTTTCCTGCTGTGGTTGGGAGTCTCCGCATGACCCCCCTCTGGGCCCAGTCAGCAGGTTTTTCTAGGAGCTGAGTGGAAAAGGAAGAGGAGGCCATCCTCTGGGAGCCTGAGCTCGTGGAGCCTGGGGGACCGCTCAACAGGAAATGAGCAGAATGTACCCAAAGTGCAGCGCTCCGGAGAAGTGGCTGTAAATTCAGCCCTGGGGAGGGGGGCAGGGAGAGAAGAGGGGGTGTGGGGAGAGAGAAGAGGGGGAGGGGAAGGAGGAAGAGGGAGATGAGAAAGGAGGGAGGCAAAGAGCAGAGAGCAAGCAGGGGCTGCTAGTCTGACACATTCCTCCATCCGGCTTTCCAGGGACGGCTTGGGAAAAAGTCCAGAAAGATCACCCCTAACATTTCTCCGGGGAAGGATTTCGGCACAGCTGATGGGTAAAGATGCCTCCACAGGCCTGCGAACTCCCAAACCCTCCCGTGGCTGGGAGGCTCAAACCCTCCTTAAACATCAGAAACCCCTCCGCCCCTCCCCCGACCTCAGAAACTAGAAACAGAAGACAACTGGGCTTTCCTCCCCCACTCCCCTGGCCAATGGCCTGACGCCTCTGAAACCCTATGGAGGAAGCTGGCTGCACGCCCCAAATGAAAAACTAACTTTCCCTAGATTGGGTCAGTCTCAAGATACCGGCAACAAAGGGAGAGGGCAGAGATAGGGGCCAGGGCGGCAATAACTGTGGCCCCAGACCCAGGATCAAAGGCCACGGGACACGCAGTCCAGAAGCAAATGGCGGGCCCAAAGGGCCCAGGCACAGCCTGTCAGTTTGTCCTCTGAGGAGAGACACAGAGGGCTGCACAGAGGGGCACTGGAAGGGCAGGCGGAGCACTCAGGGCCCGAGAAGGATGCTGGCTCTGGAGGAATGCTGGGTGGACGGCACTGTTTTCTGGGTTCAGTTGCTAAGCCTGCAACAGTTCTGGGGTCTCAAAACTGTGATAGCCTCCGATTCCTGAAGCTGAGCAGGGAGATACTGAGAAACCTCTCACCTCACAGGCTGTTATTAAGTGGCACACGGAGTATAATTAAGTATCCTACATTAGCAACAGTTCTGGGGTCTCAAAACTGTGATAGCCTCCGATTCCTGAAGCTGAGCAGGGAGATACTGAGAAACCTCTCACCTCACAGGCTGTTATTAAGTGGCACACGGAGTATAATTAAGTATCCTACAGCCTGGCCTCAAAACATACCCAGATAGGCAGGGTGATCAGCTCCCACTGAGTTCTGTGATAAACTGGCCTTTACTACACCCAGGATTCTGAGTCACAGTGAACTTCAGGCTCTATACACAGCAGTTACGAGCAGTGGATTCAGAACATGATGAGCCCCTGGTCCTGGTATGTTAATAACGAAGAGATGCAGGATGCTGCCTGATTCTGGGGTGCCTCCCTGATGGCAAACAGTGGGTCCTGCCCAGGAGGTCAGGTTAACCTGGTTTTACGGACAGGCCCGGGAAGTAGTGGAGATGAGAGGCCCCTGCTTTCTTCGGGGAAGGGCAGTTTTGGATTGCTTCTGAAGCTCCACAGCCTAGCCTATGACACAGGGCTGGTCACTGCACCCAGCTAGCTTGTGAGGCAGGATGGGATCATCTCCGCCAGGGGTCCTGCAGGGACACTGCGAGGTCAAGGGTCTTCCTAAGGATGAGTCAGCGGAATGGTTTCCTCTAAGACTGGACTTAACCCAGTTCCCGCCGCACGTGGACAAGGCCATGGCCAAAAGCCCTTCCCACGTCTGCTGCCCTGAGGCAGAAGGTTTTCCGGGGGTGAGTGCCTGCAGCTGTTGGGCTCAAGGGCCTGGGCCAGAGACCACTTCTGCCCCCACCCCCAGACCTTGCCTGACACCTGTTGCTCCCAGGCTCCATATTTTGATTCGTGCTGACACTTAAGGGGTTATAAGTTCCAGATTTTTGTGTCCTAAGATCACCCCACGTCCATTACTCAGCAGGCCAAGTACTTTGCTGGGAAATCAAGAGTGTGATTCCATAAAACGAAGTTGAAAAAATAGGTCGGAGCAGGCGGTATCTGGGAGACCCTTGACATTCCCCCTGCTACTGCTTACTCCTACAAGTTGGGGTCTGGGTCCCCTAGTCCTCCCCCCCACCACCACACCTCTCCTAGGAAGCTCAATCTTTCCTCCTAGACACCAACGCGGGGCCTAGGGAAAATCCAACAAACTTCAAAGTTACGGGATACAGAGGTCATGAGTTCCCCTCCTAGCTTGGATGGAACCAATCTTTTAGTTCAAACTCTCTCCCTCCTTTCAGGCAAAGAAAAAAAAAAAAGAAATCAGGCCAGCATTCCAGGCAGCTGCCAGATCTACCCCTAGTTACACTCTCAGATCTCCACACAGCGCAGCCACAAGAATGATCAGGAAACCAGTTAGCAGCTTAGGTGGAAATTAATGTCACCCACACACACCACAATGACAAGTGAGCTTCTGAGACTGGAGCTCACTAGTGGGTTCCTCGACCCACCTCTATTCCCCAGAAAGACTCATAAAGGCATCTCCCCCCAGTTTAGATGTGCATAAAGACCAGACAGTATCGACTGGCATTATTACATGGGGAGGCGGGAGAGGACCACAACCACGGGCCTGGGACAGACGCCTACTTCTTTTTCTGCTTTACTCTATGGATTCCTCAACGTTCTCCAGGTCAGCCTGTCGGTGACAAGAAGTAAAAACTCACAAACTTCCCACTCAAGCTCAAATCGACTTTGTTTAAGACCTGAAAGCTTTCACCAGAGAGGAACTGGTGCGGAACTGGCCGGTCTCGTGCCAGCTACTGAAAGCTGGTTTGTCACCGATGTCATCGATGAGGCAGACCTGCCAGAAACCAAGCTTCTCTACTCCTGGCTCTCCGTCATGCGTCCGCCTTTCTCAATTTAGAGACGACGCTGTTACAAGCCTTTGAAATCAAGAACCTGTTTCAGAGCAGGGTTTCTCAACGTTGGTGTTTCTGTCATTCGGGCAAGATAACTCTTGGTGGTATAGAAGGCTGTTCTGTGTGTTACAGGGTGTTTAGCAACCATCCCTGGCCGCTACCTACTCAGTGCCACTAGCGTCTGCTCCCCAAGGCAAGACAAAGCCTCTGATGCTGCCAAATGTCCCTGGGGTGCTGCACAGAGGGGAAAGGGGAGAGGGAAGGGTTAGTCACCCCTAAGTGAAGAGGTGCCAATGCAAGCTTGACAGATGCCAATAGATACTCTGGGGTTCTCCTGAGGACTTGGGCAGGGGAGATGTGGTGTCCAGGTGCTGAGTTTTACATACGTGCCCATCTGCATGTATGTGGTTATCTCTTGTTTCAAGAATTAGAAAAAGCAGGCAGCTGCCACAAGAATGCCCAGGAGGGATTTCTATTGCTGTTGTTTGATTTGGTTTGGGTAAAATTATCCTCACTTTTCTCAAACTGTAAAACAGGGTTTCCCAACCTCAGCACTGCCAACATCTGGGGCCCAGAGCACGGTAATACAATTAATGACCTCCAAGTTTTGACAGCCAAACATGCCTCCAGACATTGCCAATGTCCTCCAGAGGGTGGAACTGGCCCTGGCTAAGAACCACTGTCCTACTGGAAGACAAATGCCCCCCAATCCTTTGGTGTAGAAAGGGGAGTATGCTGACCCTTGGGCCAGATAAAGTGAGACTGAGATTGACTGAGACCAACGGAGACTGACTGGTTTAAAACATGTTCACTTGGTGAACCCTCAATATATATTACGACTTAACAGGAATGTTACCTGGCCCAAACGATCCTATACTGAGGGCACAGAAAGAGGATGAAGGAGGTGTTTCTAAAATCAAGACAAGAAATACACAGAGAGGTGGACATCTCCAGATCCACAGTGGAGGTCTATGGAAACTATTGCAGAGGGAATGGAACACAGCCAGGGTGATTCTTGAGAGCACAACTCAACACGGACTTGGTCACGAGGCCAAGACAGTGGCTCTCAGGCTCTCAGAGGAGGATGTGGCCATAGCGGCGATTCTTTGGGACTGGGTCCCAGAATATCAAGATAATAAACTGATCTGAACCACCAGCTTATGCTGCACTGAGCTTTCCAGGTTTCTAAGTGCTCCCCCTAAGTGCTACATTCAGGTCTGAATGTAGGCCTTTCTTCCTTCCCTGAGAGGACAGGCTCAGATGGACACCCTGAGAGCCCCAGCTAGTTTCTCCAGCACAGTGGGTCTGCTGGGGGCAGGATGGGCTACCAGCATGGGCCCTCGTGCCTGAGGGTGGGGAGGGGAGGGCTTCCAGAGACCCGTCCATAGGAAGGAACAAGGTGGCCCAGGAGTTCTTCCAAGACCTATAGTTCTTACACGAGGGGCTACATCAGGGTCCAAGACAGTGAGCAGCACTGCAAGGTGCTCTGGTCAAGTGTGCAGCGGGGCAGGGTGGAGGGGGAGGTAGAGGCTTGCTGGGCAAGGTCTAACCCAGGGCCAGGTCACTCATTCCATCCTGCTGGGGCACAGGGCTATACTCTCAGCAACAACCCTAGAATCCATCTAGATTAAGTTTCTCTTCTTCCAGTGTTTAGCCTGGAGTCGAGAGACAGACCCCAAATATCTTTAGCCCTGTCTAGGATCATCACTTTCCCCCTCAAGGGGCCAAAGGTCCCGGCTGTGTATCACCGGGGACAAACTTCTTTTCCCTCCCACAGGACCTCTCCAAGTCATGGGTTAAAGTCTGGTTTGCCAGCGCTGCCTAAAGGATTCCTATGACCATTGCTTGTTCATTCCTGGAGTCTATCCACATAAACTCCAGACCTAAGATTCTTATGGGATGGAGGAATCTGAAAAGTTTTTGGATCTGAGCCTATAAACTGAATTTTGCATTTGCCTAGTTTTCTGAAGAGTGGATCCACTCAGCTTTCACCAGATTTGTGAACAGCGGGGCCTGGAATTTCCAAAACACCTATTCTGTCCATCATAAGTAGAACACTTAAACATTCTTGGATTCCACGTTCCACTTCTGGGAACTTAACCTGTAAACCCAATACTACCTGTGAGCAGAGATATTCACTGGCTATTCACGACAGTACAGTTCGAGGCAGAAAACTACTTGAAACAACCTAAATATCCATCAATAGACAGCTAGTTAAAAAAATGTCATGGTAGACTTCATAGAACAGAATACCACATACCCATTAAAAAGATCCAGGAGGAGGTAGAGGAAAAGCAAAGGAGGAAGATGAAATACATGACATCTCTTCAAAAAAACAAAACAAAACAACAGAATTGAGCAATAGGCTCTAGTGCTGTGGCTCTCGGGGAAGGGGGGAAAGGAGAGGGAGTTGCCCTAAAGACATTTGGCAGCATGGGGAGACATCGGTGGTTGTCACAACTGGGGGAGCTCCTAAATCGACTGGGAGGGGGCCCGGGGTGCTGCTCAACGCCCCACAGTGCCCAGGATGGCTGCCAGGACAGAGAAAGACCCGAGGTGGAGAATTCTGACTCTAGTGTGATCTCCAAGACACAGTTAATGAAAACCAGCAAGTACATGGTTCTATGTAGACCATGCTACCACTACGTGGGTTTTTTTTAAAGAAGAAGCGTACGCTTCTCTGGTAACTGGTGACAGTCCTTGTTTCTGGGGAGAGGGACTGGATGTCTGAGAAACTGAAGTGGGAAATTGACTTTTCACTCAACCCTTTCAATTTTGCACCCGGCCCACTGAGAAGGCTGTTTGTCATCTTTGGGGAAAAAAAAAGAATTGCTCTACACACAAAATTTCCCTGCCTCTGGGCTCTCTGTGTCGACAGCCTCCGGACGGCTTCTTCCTCTTCTCTCTCTCCGCTCCCTCTCTGACCTTTTAGAGGGAAGAACAGGAGGAGAGGGATCCACGTCCGGGAACAACCTCTGGGTGCATCTCTGCTCCTCTCCACCCTCCTCGAGAGACTGGAGCCCACATGGCGGACAGAGCCTGGGCGCCCTCGCACGCAGACCCTGTCCCTCCTAAGCTGTTCCCACCCTGCGAGGGACGCGTGCCAAGGTCGCCCCCTCACTACCCCCGGTCCTCTCCCAAGTCGGGCCAGGCCTGGCATCGCCTGGCCCCCCTCTGAGCAGTCTGGGCCGGGGGCTCGCCGCACACCACCCTCACCCCGCCCCGCCTCGGCCTCCGCTCACCTGGCTCGCCTTGTAGAACTGCTTCTTCAGCCCCGCCACCGACATGCTGCCTCCCGCCGTCGGGCCTGCCGCCCGGACCCAGCGAACCGGAGGGACCACGCAAGCGATAGGCTTCCGGGCACCACCAAACCCCAGCGCGCCTCAGCGGGCCCCTACGGCACCGCCTCCGCCGCCCTCAAGCCAGCTCCGCCCGCCCCGGCGCCGCCTCAGACCCTCACGAGCCCGCGCGGCCAGGATATTACATGGCAACCGCACACTTCCGGTGCCGGCCCCGCGAGCGCACGCGCGCCCTGGGCCCCGTCTGCGCACACGCGCCCCCTGCCGGCGGGGGAGTGCACGCACACCCCGCCTGCTAACCGAGAGGCCGCCTCGGCCTATGAGTGGCCCGGAGTGAGCCTAGAGGGGCTATTGCGGCTGCAGCGACCTCTGGAGTCCCGGAGGTGGCCCTGACGTCTCAGGAAAAGCGCTTAGACCTTTCTGCAGAGGCTGGGGAGGCCAAGGGTCAGGTAGAACTCCAGAGGCTGAGTTTACAAATCTTCATATACCTGCTCGCTAATCTCAGCTATATACAGTTCTTCTGTGGTCTTCCACCACCTTCCCTTCCAGTCCCGTGTTCATCCATTCAGTTGCCCAAATCAGACGTCAGGTTATGACTTGTACCTCCTTTCCGCTACCCAACTGTCTCTCTGCCCTGTTCAGACCATTCCACCAGTCTTCTCTCTGGTGTGCCCAGCTTCAGGTTCTCCCCTCAAGTTCATCCCTTACAAGGCTGCCAGAAAGATGCTTCTATAACATAATTCAGATCACATTAGTCCCCTGGCCTATTCTAAGGCCAGTAGTATTGGCCTTAGAATACTTCTAAGGCCTTCTTGACATGGCCTACAAAGCTTGTAAAATTTGGCCCCATCACCTTTTCTGACTTCTATAACCCATGATCCTTGTTGTCTATGGGCTTTGCTAACATTATTCCTCTCTTGCTCATTTTTCCCCAATCTTTCCTCCCGTCCCTTGTGCATAAAAGAACTCTATTTGTAATGTCACCTCCTCCAGGAAGGCTTCTCAGGTTCATACATGCTTACTGCTATTGATTTTTTTTCATCATTTGTTTTTTGTTGAATGAATTGAAAGTTAAGAATGAATCAAAATGAGTAAATTAATCCAAAAAGAACAGGGTTGGGGCCAGTTGCACAATGGATAACAAGTCTGACTACGAGTTGTAAAAAGAACAATAAAGTGACAAGAGCTAAAATTCTTGCAACTTCAGTGTTGAAAGCTCTGACAGAATTGAGCGATTTTGTGAAGCAGAGGATTGCTGAAAGTTTACAAGTGTCTCTACAGAAGGTACTGGACTAGATCAGACAATTGCTTTAAAATATACATGCCCCAACCTCTTTCCCTAAGACCCTGATGGGGCTATTACGAATAGTGTAAAAAACCTCCCATGTGATTTTGATGGGTGCCCTGAATGGTGATCCACCAGCCAAAATGTCAGAGAAAGAAAGGAAAATACCTTAAAGGTTCAGACAAGGAAACTGAGACCTTGAGTAAGACATGACTTGCCCAAAGTGATGTCCTATTTTTCCACATTATTTTCAACCAACCCTACTGATGTAATTATCCAATCTACAAGATAAATAGAACTCTGAAATTGGACTAAATTAATTATTTGCTTCTTACTTCTGCCTTGCTTGAGAGAGTAAATTGCTGCTGAAGAAAACCTGTTCTAAGGCTCAAAGACCGACTCTGAAGGTCTCTGTTCCGTGGAAGCTTTTAACTGACATGATCACACAGTTCAATCAAATGATACTTATGTATTCACTCAAATATTTATTGGGTACCTACTAATGAATAAGTCACCAGTAGGTCCTGCAGATACTGTGATAAATGATTCCTGTTCTCATGGAGCTGATAATAAAAACAGAAATGAATTCACTAGGCAACAACATGCTAATAAATAAACACAAGCTGTAATTGCTCCAAGAAAAAGAACAGTGTTGTAGTAACTTCATCTTGTTGGAGGCTAGGGAAGAAAGGCTCCCCTGGGACTTCAATCTAAGATCTGAAACTTAGGTAGAAATCAACCAGGGAAGGAGCTATGGAAAGTGTTTCAGGCGAAGAAACAGCATGTGCAAAACCCTGAGGCTTAAACCAGAAATATCCATTTCATTCATTTCCTCTAAATATATATATCGCATCTCAAATACTTTTGAAGCGATGCCCAGAGTTTATTTTGCTTTTATTGTTCATATAAATAATGATTTTAATTACTGTGGCTATATCCAACCTATGTTCAATTAGGATAAAAAAATTAGTCCAGCAAAATCGCAGTTTCAGGCTGTCACCGGCGCGCTGCGTAAAGCGTTTCGTCGTGACGTAGGAGCCTGACCGTCCCGCCTCCCACATACATATCACACGGGCTCAGCCAATCACAGTGTCGAACACTCAACTTGACATCACCCGTCACCAATCGCAGGACACCTACTACCCTTCAATGACAAGGCCACCGGGGGGAAGCCCCACCCTCCGCTGAAATATCAATAGGGGAGCCATGGAAGGAATGGAAGCCTCGGTTCTCGCGATGATGCTCCCGGTGCTCCCCTCTTCCCGAGTAGGGCCGTCACGTGACGCGGCCTCATCCAATCGCCGTGTGGGCCGCGGGGGTCGCCGCGGTTCCCGCCAAATACGAGCGCGGCGGCCGCGGCAGCAGCGGCGCGGGCGGGAGGGCGAGCAGCAGCGGCCGCCTGAACGGAGCCCGCTCCTCCGCCGCCTGAGGGGAACTCGAGACGTCGCCCGCGCAATGCTGGAGGAGCCGGAGTGCGGGGCGCCGGGCGCCCGGATAGAGGCCGCAGGTCGGTTCCAGCCCGCGCTGAGGGAAAGGGGGGTCGCGGCGCGCGGCCTGTGCGGGCCGAAACGGCGGTTGGGGGCTTACTGGCCTCCTGGCCTGGGCCCACTGCTCTACATCTGGCGTTCGCTCCGTGGAGTCGTTACAATTTCGGGGAAGGGCCTTGCGACCCGAAGGGCACCCCTTTTACGTTATTGTTGCAGCCGCGACCATTTTTTTTCCGGCACTTTTACGTCAGTTCGTCCTTCCAGAGCGCTTTGCGGTGACGGGTGTGTGTGTAGCCCGGAGGGGAAACTGAGACCCAAAGAGGCGAAAGGGCTGGATTTGTTGGTTACCGAGTGCGTTTGTGTCCCCCGGACAAGTTGGACCCTGCAGCGGCGCTATGGCCGGATGGGGAAACTGAGGTCCGGGGTCCCACGGGGTCGGGGGACCGGAACAGCTACGTCTAAGGGTCAGGGCCAGCTCAGGTAAGAGGCCTGGGTGGTAGGGGTCCCGGGTTCTTGATGCTGCCGGATATGCAGGAAGACCTGTCTTTCTCCTTCCTGTGTCTTGGGAGGGGGCTTTCTGGCTCCTGGCAGGCCCCGTACGTGGGGTGGCGAACTGAGGAGGACCAAATAGCTTGTCTCCCCTGCTCCACTCCCATTTTGCCCCCAGGACTTGGTGCAATGCTTGACACATAGTAGGTGCCCAGTAATTAACTGGTTGAATGAATTAAGTGTCCGTAGGGACATCCGCTAATCTAGTTCAGAATATCTCAGCCTCAGCACTGTTGACACTGGGGGCCATCCTGTACACTGGAGCAGCATCTCTGTCCTCCACCCATAAGATCTCAGTAGCAAGCCCTTCTTCCCAGCTGGGACAACCAAAAATGTATCCACTGTCAATGTGCCCCTTAGTTGAGAAGCATTGTGCTAATTGTTTCCAGACTTTGGGATTTCAAAGAAACAGAGAATTCATGTAAAGTTGGGGTTGATTGTCATGGACAGTCATCGGACCTAGTATGGATGTTTAAGAAATTTACAGAGCACCTTCTGTTATGACCAGGCTATCCTAAAAGGGGAGGATGTTTTAATGCCAGATAAAATTAGGAGGCATATAGTCTCAGAATAAAGAGCAGTGGTAAGTTTGTACAGAAATGCTTGTTAATTGCACATATACCTTTGAATAGACTGAGTCCCTGGATGGGATCCCTTGTTATGTCGACCCGAGGTCACCTCTGTTTTGCTTGCCTCCAAGCTGGTGACTCGGGGCCATGCCAATAAATCCTTGTGATTGTCTGAAAATTAATTTAAGTGGCTAAAGATTGTGTATCCTTAAACGGGGGAGGGGGGAGGAGTTCATGTTTTTGATAACTGAAAACTTGGGACTAATACTATCTTGAAATGGGAAGAAAGGAAATGTCTTCTGGGTACCTTTCTTGTGTTGCTAGCTTGGAAGTGGGTAGAGCAGTTTCATCTATGGGCAGTTGAGTTTTTTTAGAAAGCCAGGATCTGATTTTTAAAAATACTCACTCGTATGTATCTTAAAAAAAAGAATGTAGATTAGCCAAAATAACTAGACTTTTCTGAGCCAGATCTAGCATATGTCAGCTTCTCAACTTATTCTAGCCATTTGAAGATATTTATTCAAGGACTTAGTTCTGTTTATGGTCATTTCTGTACCAGTTTTGATACTGTTGTGCTTTTTTTATCTTTGAGTATTTCTTTCCCCCTTGTGCAGGAAAACATCTTCCCTTATCATTTGTTGACTGTGCTTCAGCTCCAACTTGGCAGGCTCAAGATGCTTTAAGTTGTATCACCTTTTATAAACCCTATTTTAAAAGAAAATAAGCCCTATACCAATTGTACAGATATATTGTTGGGGAGGGTTGGATTGGAGGAGGATGTTTGGGCTCCTGTTATGGTAAAATCAGCTGATACAATGTTTTCTCTCATCTCTAGTTTCCTTACTTGATTTCCTACTACCTGCCAGTCCCTGAGCCCATGTGTGGAACAAATCTGTGTACTGTCACAAAGCTGGTGTTCTGATGGGGGGAGAGACAGAAACACAAAAGTTTCAAGTGTGCTAAGTGCTTGAGGGAAATAAAACAAGATGTGACAGCATTCAGGGTAGAATTTCTCAACCTACTGACATTTGTGATCAGATAATTCTCTGTGGTGGGGAGCAGTCCTGTGCATTGTGAGATATTTAGCAGTGTTCCTGTCCCTTATCCACTTGATGCTGGTAATACTCTCTCTCCAGTCATGACAACCAGAAATGTCCTTTGTTGTTGTTCAGTTGCTCAGTTGTGTCTGACTGTGACCCCATGGACTGTAGCCTGCCAGGCTCCTCTGTCCATGGAATTTCCCAGGCAAAAATACTGGAGTGGGTTGTCATTTCCTTCTCCAGGAGATCTTCCTGACCCAGGGATCGAACCCATGTCCCCTGCATTGGCAGGCAAATTCTTTACCACTGAGCTACCAGGGAAGCCCAAGGATGGGGGTGGGAGTACCCAAATCAGCCCCACTGGACAACCATTCTATATAGTAGGTACTGTATTTTCTGCTCCGTTGCTTCCAGCACTTAATAACATATCCTTTGACATTCATTCACAGCCATGGATTGCAAAGACAGGCCAGCTTTTCCAGTCAAGAAGTTAATACAAGGTAACTCTGGGAATGGGTTAAATATTTGTTCCTAGCTTATGTCCTTCATTGTTTTCTCAATTATTACATTTTTCATTTCTCTTGAGCAGAGGTGGGCCATCTCCTGGGGTCCTCATCAGAAGCATCAAGGGGGTGGAGGGGAGAAGACAGTTGCATCTTACATTTGGAAGCTGGGAAACCCATTTCACTGCCTGCCATTCCCAGGACCAAATGCAGAGGTTGCTGCTTTTACAGCTAGATTCCAGCATATTGACTTTGTAATATTTTTTCTGGTGGAGGAAAAATATACTGTGTATTCTATATACTGTAGAGCAGGGGTACCCAACCTCTGGGATATAATGCCTAATGATCTGAGATGGAACTGATGTAATAACAATAAAGTGCACAATAAATGTAACCATCCCCCCACCCTTGGTCCATGGCAAAACTGTCTTCCACGAAACCTGGCCCTGGTGCCAAAAAGGCTGGGCACCACAGCTGGAGAGAGTTTCGCAGGCATCCTAGCCTCTGCTCCCAAGTTGTCAAAGCCAATAACATCTCTTGATGTTGCCAGATGTCCCCTGGCAGGCACAGCTATCCCTGGTTGAACACCTTTTTACAGGAAGTGTCTCAAAATCCTTTCATGCAAAAGGGAGGAATGAATTTACCCTTAGGCCAGATATTTGGCTGGACTATATAAAAAAGGATGGTTTTTGGTTTTCAAAGCTTGGTTGTCTGGTTCCCCTGTAGCAGCTGGCCTTCTCCTGTCATGATTGACAGCAAGGTTGGTGTTGATAGGAATTGTATGAAGGGCAGCCACCTTCTGAGGTTAAAGGATTAGGGGCAAACCATAGAATCCGAGGGCATGATCATCTTACAAACTAAGCTAGAACAGGTTTATGTGTTTGGTCTACATTAGAAAGTAGTTAATAAGATGTTTGGGTGTTTGAGTACAGGCAGACTCTGTAGGAAAGTCACCCATCTGCATTTCCTCAGTCTTCCATGTGCCTATCTCTTGGAAGCATCCAGAAGGTTGACATGCAATGGGAGGATACTTGTTTTGTTGGCAAGAACAGCTAACAGCCTGGAGTGCTAGGGGCAGGACAAAATCTTTCTGCAAATGGATCTGTCTCTTTAGCTTTTGGAACCAGATGCACTTATCTTCAAATGGGATTTCCACCCATAATAAATAACTTTAGAATTTGAACTGGATCTCAAAGAGATCAGAAAATGTCTTCTTCGAAATTCTTGCAAAGTCCCTGCTCTAAAAGCTTGTCAGTGTTTGGGGATTTTGTTTGTTTTCCATTTCTTTTTTTGTTTTTGTTTTTGTGTTCATTTGTTTTTGCTTTTAATTAGGTTGTTGGAAAAGTCCATAATGAAAAGACTTGTTGTTTAGTCACTAAATCGTGTCCAACTCTTTGCAAGCTTATGGACTGCAGCATGCCTGGCTTCCCTCTCCTTCACTATCTCCTGGAGTTTGCTCAAACTCATATCCAGTGAAAAGATAATCCCTTTTTAAACTTTAGAAATCCTCCCCACCCCCAAGTACATCGAGGTTGTTCATTTCTTGAGAACATGAAATGTTAAAAGTATTGATTGTCACTTTTCACACTATCACTTACAAGATGTCCTTCTCTTCTGGTTTCAGCCCGACTGCCATTCAAGCGCCTGAATCTTGTCCCCAAGGAGAAAATTGACGATGGCTTGGACGACACAGGGGGCTCTCGGGGTGGCCCTGTGCAGACTCAAGTCCACGACTTAGGAGCCTCTTTGGACCACTTGGAGAACTGTCACATGGGTTCCGACATAGATTTTAGGCCAAAACTTGTCAATGGAAAGGGACCCTTAGATAACTTTTTAAGAAGTCAAGTTGAAACCAGTATCGGCCAGACTGTGGTCATAATCGATTTGACAGAGGACTCGAGCAACCCCCCGGACAATGTGGTGGGCCACATTAAACTGAATTCTGCAGCCTCCCCTGCTCAAAAGAACATAAATGGGGTCCCAGACAAAACTGGAGGTGACAGGGGGCTGCCAAAGGCTGGTCAGAAGGACGAGCTGGTGAATCCCGAAGAGGCCCTTTCAGGAGTTCTGTGCAAGACAGAGGCAGGGGATGCTGACTCAGGGGGTGCAGATAGGAGGGGACTTGCACAGAGGGGCTCACCCCAAAACTGTCCCGAGCTGACTGGTGGCCTGAGCACGTGCTCTGAGAAGGACCGGGACGGCTGGAGCAAAGCCAGGGGCATCCTGTTCAAAGGGAAGATGCCTGTGGTCGTCTTGCAGGATATCCTGGCCCCCAGACCGCCAGCCACGTCTCCTCCCGCCACTCCTCCGGGCCAGGCTGTGCCTTCTGAGAGTGAGACGCTGGAGTCCAGCCTGGAAGAGGACTTGGCACTGAGCCACTCGTCCTTGAGCTCATCCTCTCCCACCAGCTCCCCCGAGGGGCAGTCTGTGCCCACAAAGCTGCATACAGGCCCCAGCCCCTTCCCCGCCTCCACACCCGTCTGCAGAGTGAGTACCTCCCCCAAGTCAGTGCTGCCTGAACCTAGAGGCTTCCATCCAGCCCCGCACTCTTCACCCAGGGATCCTGTGTTGCCCAGCTGGCTAGTGGCTGAGTGAGTGCGGCCACAGATGAGCTCCTGTGACCTGGGCAGGTCCAGTGCAGAATTCTTTCTGATGTCAAGAGCCACTGAATTGTTCATTTTTGTGCATACTGCTATGTGCACCAGTGTGTGTGTCCGTGCCTTCCTGGTAGCCTTGTTCACACTTAAATAATGGTACTGGTCACTGTAGCCACACTAGTGACTAATGGCTGTGATCCTCAAGTTAGCCTTTATACATATATTTTTTTAGATGTTTATTTGATTGCACTGGGTTTTAGTTGCGGCATGTAGGGTCTTTGATCTTTGTTGTGGCATGCAGGATCTGTAGTTGCAGCATGTGAACTCTTAGTTGCGGAATGTGGGATCTAGTTCCCTGACCAGAGATCAAACCTGGGTCCTCATGCGTTGGGAGCGCAGAGTCTTGGTCCCTGGACCACCAGGGAAGTCCTTCAAGTCAGCCTTTAGCTTCAGCTCCAGGCATTCCTCCTATTCCAACACAGGAGTCATACAGTCATTGCTGGTAAGCACTCAGCGTTGGTGAGGAGACCCAAAGATGGCAGGAAGAACAAAATGGGGCATCCTGAAGGGTCAGCTCTCATGACCGCCTGTCTTAAAACTTCACCTGGAGAAATGAGAACAGAAAAGACCTGGCTCCGTGTTTAAGGACCCGGGCAGGTGGCTTTGGAAATTTCTGTTTCTATTACTGGCTTCCAAAGGACATAATGGCAAATGTCTCTCTTCTCACCTGTCCTTGAGGTCCTATGGGTAGCACTGAATCAATCAGTGAAGAATCACAAAGCATATCTCACAATATCTGTGGTTTGAGGGTTTTGTAGCACTTGTATGTGTTCATATCGGGTTTTCACGTAAGATTGGATCCTGGGGCGAGTCGTTCATTTTCTACTGTACCTGCTCCATTTGACCATAAACCGCCTACCTTGACTGCTTTCTGAAATTCTATCCCTAGTGTATTAGCTATTTTTCTAGACGATCCCTTTTCTTATCTTTTATCTCCTGAGGAGATTGGAGAATGGGGAAAGTGGCTTCCTCTTTAGGTTTACAAAATATCAATCAAGTGCAGGGTCATCTTTTGTTCTTCTCAGTTTCTAGATGTGTCAGACTGAGATACTCAGCTTTTAAACTCCCATCTGAGCCGTCACCCAGACTCTCAGAACCTGAGTTTGGGTCCCATGCCATCAGCCATCTTGTTCTGTTTTGACCCTCCAATCGCACAGAATCCTTGCTGCTTCTGCTTTGCAGAACTACTTTGTCACATGACTGGTGACAGCCAGCAGGCCCGGAGAACAGGACATGTACACGTTTTCATTTTCCTTCATAGCTTTGTTTTTTAAGTTTGTTTTTATGCCCATAGCCAGGTCCCAGGACTGGGAGGCCACGCTGCTGGGGCTTGTCACAAAGCAATGCTACTTCCTGTGCACCAGCCTAAATGCCATAACCCAGCTGAGTGCATGAACCAGGTGTGCTGAGTTTACCAAATCCTGCCTCTGAGACCCCGATCTGACTTCATACACATGCTTGGGGTTTTAGATGTTCTAGAAGACAGTGTTATCACTTAGCTTTGCAAACAGTTCACGCTGCAGGCAGTGAGGCCTTCAGCTCTCCTCACCAGCCTGTGGCACAAAATTGCCCCAGTCACTCACAGCGTGGGATAGAGCCCCTTGAGGCTGGGTGACACCACATGTGTGAGAGTGAAATGGGTGACCACCAGGAGATGCCTGAGGGTCTCGCTGGGGACAGGCCAACTCTAGCCTCGCACACTCAGTTTCTGGTTTACCTCCTCACCTTTCAGGAGTGCTGGATTTCCTGAGTGGTTGATTTTTGTGGTTGGCACCTAACATTAACAACTTTCCCTGCTGTGGGCCCAGGTTCTTCCTGACCCCTGTTACTGTGGGGAATTCTTTTCTTTTTCCATTTTCTCTCTGCCTTCTCTCCAGATTGTAGGCAGAAGCTCGCTGAAGGCTTGCAGATTGTTTCTTATTCCCATGTCATGTGTGAGGTTTTTATTGGGCTCAGTTTATCCTGGACTTGGTATCATAAATCTGCATTGGGAACCCCCAAACATTAGCTGGTCCATGCGTGCATGCGTGTGTGGTTGAGGGGGAGATCCAGCTTGTTAAAATGCAGATCATGCCATCCCTTCGTCTAGAGAGCCTGACTTTGAAAAACCACTTAGGAACACCTTTTCTAGATAACCCCAGGTCTCTTGACTAGTCAAAGCATGGCTGTTTGGCCTCAGAGCTTTTACCACCTGGAATAGAGCTGTTTCTCCCGTTTGTTTGCAGAGACGCATGTGATTAGCCCACGTTATTGATGACTCAGATGTTTGTTCCCTAAAGGACTGTGTGGATACAGTGGTGTTACAGGAATCTATGCCTTGCCTCTGTACAGTTGCTGGAACTCTTTAAATTATATTAAATTATGGTAATTTAAATTATACAAGTATTAAATGTTCTGTTTTTCAAAAAAGAATCACTGAACCGTCAAAGCCCCTTTTGGCTTTTTCCCATCCCCCAGGTTGCCACTATAGTTGTCTTACATTGCTCTGTGTGGTGTCTATGTGAGTGATCCCTGGGAATATATAGTATCATTTTGTTTCCTTACATGAGCCATATACTGTCAATATGTTTCTTTTTTATTCCAGGGTATGTTTAACTGTATTTTACACCGGATGGGAAGATGTATGTCTTTTTAACTGCTATACTGTATGCAGATGGTGCGATGGTGTGGATAAACTGCAGTTTGCACAGTCATTCTCGTTGATGGATATTTCTTTTTTTTTTTTTAAGTATTTATTTATCTGACCGCACTGGGTCTTAGTTGCACCCCGACGGATCTTCTAGTCATCTTCATGGTGGCATGTGGGATCTTTAGTTGTGGCATGAGAATGCTTAGTTGCAGCATGCGGGATCTGACCAGGGATCAAATCCCGGGCTCCCTATATTTGGAGCCCTGAGTCTTAGCCACTGGACCACCAGGGGAGTCCAGTGGATATTTCTGTCATCTCTTGACTCTTCAGCCTTGATGGATGATAATTGTCCTGAGTTTCCCTGGGTGGTTGTTCAGCAGAAGTGCAGGCTCACAGGACTGGTTGTGTCAGTGTCTGCGTGCTGACAGTCCCCCACGCCTGGGGCACTTAGAGTCGTGTCTCCCCTCCACTTGCTCTCTTTCCCCTGCTGTCAGGGTACTAGCTGCTGTGGGGCCTCACTGCTGCTCACCTGCTCTGGACTTAGAAGATAGACCTCCTTCTGTATCACACCAGACCGAGGGGGCTCTGGAGTTCTCCTGAATACAGTGCAGGAATTTTACTGCACAGATGTGATTACATATGTCTTGACTCTTGGGTAGTGGATGTATCTGTTTTAACCTCATACTAGAATCCTGGGTCTTATTTTTGGTAGCTGAGTTCCAGATAGAGCTTCCCTGGTGTCTCAGGAGGTAAAAGAACCCACCTGCCAATGCAGGAGACACAGGTTCTATACCTGGGTCGGAAAGATCCCCTGGAGAAGGGAATGGCTCCCCACTCCAGTATTCTTGCTTGGAGAATTCCATGGATGGAGGAGCCTGGCGGGCTACAGTCCATGGGGTTGCAAAGATTTGGACACGACCGAGTTGCTAAACACTAACACTTTCCAGATAAGTAAAATGTGTGGCCTGTATTTTGAAAGAGTTCTATAAATAGTTAGGCCAAATGTCAAGAAGATAAAAGTTATAGCTATTCACCAAGGTTTATCCAAATGTCTGGTAGAGCAGAAGAGATACTAGTTTTAAGTTAAATTTCAGTTGCTGTGATTGTTGGGTATCCTGATGCCAGCTCCTGGTATTCATGTGAACTCTTTTATTCCTGGACTGAAGGCACAGGGTAAGATTTGGAAGGGGCCTGATTCTGCAGCTGAATCTCAACAAGTATGGGCGAGACCAAACACGTCTTCCTCTACAAATGCCCTGGTACAGCGGAGTGTGGCAGTCATGTTTGGTGCTGTACTCTTTGAATGCAAAGGACGGTGACATAGATATAGCACCTTCCAAACCCTGCTACCTACTTTGTTGTGGGGGTGAAGTCCGCAGGTTTGGCAGGCAGAGTGGATGCTGGAGAAGTGGGTGCTTTTTCTTAAGCGCTTGGTTAGACAGCTTTGGTGTTTCTGTGGGCACCTGGCTTAGAGAGGCGGGGTTGAGCACTCTGCCAGTCACGTGGCTTTCACAAGGCCAGGCTCGGCCCTCTGCTGAGGGAAGACTTGGTCCAGAAAGGACTCAGCGTGTAAGAAAGGTATCTTATCTGTATGTGTTAATCTGTAGGAAGTCTTAGGGCAGGACTTTCCTGCCCTAGGAGAGAAAGCACTGTTTTCATGTAGTTGGTATGTCAGTTTCGAGAGAGATGGGCTTTTGGTTTTTCATCTTGTCTCATTTCTTGGCTGCGTAAGATGAGCCCGGGGAGGGGGGGATATTTCTTTCCAACCCAAATTCTCCCCGTTGCTTGTCCAGTGAATGGTGCGATTGCCAGGATGCCCTGCTCTGGAGGGAGCTTAGACCACTAGCCTGGACTTCTTGTGTGTATTCTTACTGGGGGCCATTTTGCCACCACGGTGAGGGAGGCCAGCCATGCGTCTTGGTCTGTCCTTGCAGCCCAGGCACGGTATGCAGCAGGGCGATTGAGAGCGCCATGCTCTAGAAAATAGGGATTCTGGACCGGATCACCACTTCTGGCCAGCTGACCCTTTGTCCTGGACGTTCACTCCATGTTCTAAGAGGCAAAGCCGCACTGGGCAAGGAGTACAAGTTCGTGGCCCATGGGAGTCCAAGCCCACACACCTCGTCCTTGAGTCACACGGTATTGATTTGTAGACACGACAGGCAAACCTCTGAGCTAGTATGGATTTGGTTCCAGATTCCCCTGCAATAAAGTACCTGTCACAGTAAAGCAAGTCACGTGGCTGTGTTGGTTGCCCAGTGCATGTAAAAGTTATGTTCACACTATGCTGTGTGCAGTAGCATTATATCTTAAAAAAGTACATACCTTAATTAAAAAAAGATTTAACTGTGGAATTTCCCTGATGATGCAGTGGTGAAGACTGCTCTCCCACTGCAGGGGAAGTGGGTTCAATCCCTGGTCAGGGAACCAGGATGCACAGTGTGGCCAAAAAAAAAAAACTTCACTGCAAAAACTCTCATCGTCTGAGGCCTCAGTGAGTCGTGGTCTTTGCAATAGTAACATCAAGGATTACTGACCACTGATCACCATACCAGGTATAACAATGAAAACGTTTGAAACTTGAGGATTACCAACATGTGATCCAGAGACACAAAGGGAGCAAATGCTGTTGGGAAAATGGCGTTGATAAGACTTGCCCAATGCAGAGTTGCCACAAACCTTCAAATTTTTTTTTTTTTAAACGCATTATCTTGGAAGCAAAAGAAAGCAAGGTGTGCCTGGAGTCACAAAACCTCCACTGTCAGCCTTCCTGGGGAAAAGTAGAAGGGGCAGCCTTGCAGGGCTGCGTGTCTGCAGGACTCAGGAGCCTCCACAGTTGCTTACAGGCCTGCTGCTCTGTGTCTCCCCAATACCAGGGCTGCGGCTGTGGCTCTTGATATCGAACTTGGCCTCCATTTTTGGTCATCTGCCTTCCAGCATCCCTTAATATCTCCACATGCACACATATGTGCTTTTATTGGAGCTTATGACCCAACCAAGACGTTCTGGTTCTGTTTGCTAGAACCAGTCACCCAGAAAGGTTTCCATTGTTGTTTTGCAGAGTGTTGCGCACCCCCCCCCCCGACCTCCCCCCAAGGACAGTTCAGTGTGTTAAACGTGTTAAAGTGATGGAAACAACCCATGTTCTTGGAACAACCCGTGTTCTCATTTCAGTGTCTTTCCTTTCAGATAACTAAGAAACTGGTCAGAGGCTCTGCAGAGAAGAACAAGATGAAACTGCAAAGGGTAAGGTTTGTCCCCTGAAGTAGCAAGTTCCTCAGCTGCACTCTTTGCAGTAAATGGGCAGCAAAGCCCTTTGCATGGCTCTGACCCAGTTTTTCTCTTTCCCCTGCTCGTCCTGGGCAGCATTTCGGTTCTTGCTTCATTTTATATAACTGGGCCTTGTGTTTGTAGCTTGCATCACTTGGAGCTTTGCTGAATCCTGAGGTTTCGCCTGTAGTCTTCTTTAAACTTTTACTAGAATCAGTACTGTCATAATAGTTGATGCTAATGCTAAGTCGCTTCAGTCATGTCCGACTCTGTGCGACCCCATAGACGGCAGCCCACCAGGCTCCACCGTCCCTGGGATTTTCCAGGCAAGAGTACTGGAGTGGGTTGCCATTGCCTTCTCTGGTCATAATAGTTAGGCATCCCCATTGTAGGGTTTTCTTTGTCTTTTTTTCTATTTTTTGGCTGAGCCACTTGGGATGTGGGATCTTAGTTCCTTGACCAGGGATTGAATCCATGCCCCCTGCAGTGGAAGCTTGGAGTCTTAGCCATTGGACCATCAGGGAAGTCCCCCCATTGTAGTTTAAAATTGCCTTAAAAAGAACCCAGTTCCTCTCCCTGCACCCCATGCTCCTATGGGTAGATCGAAGTCACACCCCTTCTGAGGCGCTGTAACAAGGGCCCTTACACCAGATGGGTGATTACTGTAAAGGGGTTCCCTGTTGAGCCTTCTGTTATCTGGGGGGTCACATTGTTACACACAGCAGTGTGGGGGCCTTCTTTCTTACTGAGTGAATTGCACAGAAGGTCATGGACTCCTCCCCCATCAGCACCAGCTCAGGGAAGGGGCACCCATGACAGTTGGCTGTGTGCTCATCAGGTGCTTCTTGTGCTGTCTGCCTTATGGCCGCATTCAATTTTTGTGTTTCAGGTTTGATGGCTTTAATGTTTTTTAAGTCTTTATTGAATTTGTTACAGTATTGGTTTTATGTTTCGGGGTTTTGTTGGGTTTTTTTTGGCCACAGAGGCCTGTGGGATCTTAGCTCCCCAACCAGGGATTGAACCTTCACCCCCTTGCATTGGAAGCAAAGTCTTAACCACTGGACCACCAGGGAAGTGCTCTTGATGTCTCTTTGAAAGTTTATCTCGTTCTTTGTTGGAATTTCAGAACTAGGCACCTGCTTGGCACGGGTGGCGGTGTGGCTGAAGAGGTCTGATTTATGCCAGATTCCAGAAGCCTCCTGTCCTCGAAGTTAGCAGCGAGCAGAGCCCCCCTCCTCACCACTCTGCAATTGCTGCTGGTTTCCTCACCTTGTTACTTGATCAGTTACTCAAGCCCCTGCTCCAAGTGTCCCATGAGGACATTTGGCAAGGACATTCTCAGGTCTCTATCACCTTGCCTCCATGGCTTTTGCGATAGGGAGCAAAGGTTGATCAGGGCAGGGTGTTCTCTAGGGACAAAGACACAGTCATAGGCCCAGATGGAGAGCTGAGCTGTCGGGCTCCTGCCAAAGGTGGGAAGCCTATGATGGTTCTTGTCCTGGAGAGTTACCCAGTGCTGTGAGAAGGTAGGGCTTCCTCAGTGGCTCAGTGGACAAAGAATCTGCCTGCAGTGCAGGAGGAGACACAGGAGTTGCGTGCTTAATCCCTGGGTCGGGAAGATCCTCTGGAGAAGGGAGTGGCAACCCACTCCAGTTATTCTTGCCTGGAGAATTCCATGGTCAGAGGAGCCTGGTGGCCTACCGTCCAGAGGGTCGCAAAGCCTCCAACACGACTGACTATGTTAGAAGGTACCGCTCCTTCTGTCTGAGAGCTGAAACTTGTTCAGTGTGAATGCCACGTTATATAATAACTCAGTGCCCCAGGCCACATACAAATTCTTGGGAATGAGGAACCGATAAAATGAGATATTCATGCTTCAGAGAAACCAGCGGTTTCCTCCTGCTGGTGATGAGGAGGCGCAGGCATTGTCAGGATATCATGATGTCTTTTCTTACCCTCTGACCTTCTCAGATCCTGAAAAATGTTTGTTTGGTTTTTTGAGAAATGGTTTTAAAAATTAAAATGTTTTCTTTTGAGAAATGGCTTTAAAGATTTAAAAAAAATTTTTCTTGCTTATGTTTTTTAATGTGTTCTCGTCTGTTTCCCACTGTTCTAAAACTTAAATCGTCGGGTTTCCTGGCCTTGCCTCATCCTGCTTTCCCATTTCAAGAGAAATAAAATAAACCCTGTTGTCTAGAATAGTTTTGGAGGGAATGGAAAGAAAATGTCTTTTGGCTGTGGCATGCCAGGATCTTAGTTCCCCGACCAGGGATGGAACCTGTGCCGCCTCCAGTGAAAGCGCAGAGTACTAACCACTGAGCCGCCAGGGAAGCCCCAGGAAAATGTTTTTGTTTTGAGGGCAGGGGCAAAACCTACAGGTATTTTAAATGTGTCTTTATTTTACCACACTTTTCTGAGCAAATAAATGTTACTCCAACCCAACAGCAGGTATCCCGTGTAGGCAGCCGAGAAGGGCTTACTTCATTTTTTTTAATTAAGTAAAAATTGACCCTCATTCCACCCTTGAAAATGGTGTCTTAAACGCATCTTATTGTTAATCGCCCACGAGGCCCTGTGGCAGCCAGCCAGTCCTCATGGCCTTTCTCAGGGCGGAAGGAGATGTAATGGACCAGATATTCCCTTCTCTGTGCGTGTGCTAGCCGGCGGGCCTAGCACCTCCTTGTCCGCCTGCGCATAGTCCGCCCTCCCTGGTGTTTGCCCGCAGGGCTGAGCTGTGTGCCATCTCTGTGCAGGATAAGGAGCGTCTGAGGAGGCAGCTGAAGCTCCGGGCCGAGAAGGAGGAGAAGGAGAAGCTGAGGGAGGAGGCCAAGAGGGCCAAGGAGGAGGCCAGGAAGAAGAGGGAGGAGGAGAAGGAGCTGAAAGAGAAGGAGCGGCGGGAGAAGCGAGAGAAGGACGAGAAGGAGAAGGCAGAGAAGCAACGGCGCAAGGAGGAGAGACGCAAGGAGCGCCAGGAGGCTTTGGAGTGCGTGCCCTGCCCCCTCCATCTGGGGTCCCACACCCTCTGCCCTGTCCTGCTGTCACTGTCCTCACCCCCCCCACCCCCCCACGAGCATCAGCGCAGGCCTGGGCCAGCAGGTGTCACTGAGTGTGATGTCTCATAGGGCAAAGCTGGAGGAGAAGCGGAAAAAGGAAGAGGAGAAACGGTTGAGAGAAGAAGAAAAGGTAGAATGTGTTTCTAGATAGCGCACCTTCCGGTGTGTTTGGGAAGCGGGGCTTCTGCCTGATTGCTGCTGGATACTGCATGTACTCCCTGAGGTGGTGGGCGGGGGTGGGCAGGACTGACACTCCTGTAACTAGGCTGGTTGGGGTGCTAGCCCAGCCCTGCCCGGCTGGCTGTCTCCTCCTGTGGTCCCTCTGCCCACAGGAGCAGCTCTAACCTCTGGAGTTGCCTGGTACCCATTTGTGTGTTTGGCGAACTCGCATTAAAATAATGCTTTCAATGTAAAAATGCTTGGAATTCAGTTATAGGGGCTTTTGCATGCTTAAATTCTCTATTTCTTTCTCACCCTCATCTTCTCTTGCATTGCAGCGCATTAAAGCCGAGAAGGCCGAAATCACGAGGTTCTTCCAGAAACCAAAGACCCCACAGGCCCCCAAGGTAGCAGCCCCCTTCCTCTGGCTTTAATTTTGGTCTCTGTCAGGCTGTTCTGTTTGAAAAATAAAGAGGCATCTTCTGACCCGCTGGCTCTGCTTTCATCAAGAGGGATGTCTGCTGGCCCTGGGAGCTTTGATCTCCAGTAGAATCTGGAGGTTCAATTCTTATCATCCACTGTGCGCTTAGAAAGGCAAAAAGTGGCACATTTCCTCAAACTACCAAGTGTTTATAGAGATTGTGCTGGGATCCGTGAGGGAGAAAGACCAGTCTTCACCCTCAGGGGATGTCTGCTCAAGAGGCAGGATTGAGCGTAAAATAACCCATGGGGTTCATTCAGCACAGGATTCTGCTTCCTGTCACCTTCTAGACCAGGCTCTGCCTGTGAAAACCACAGACCTCCGTCCCCACCCTCCTTCATGCTCCAGAGGTGCAAGGGTGTCCTTCCAGGTCTTTCACTGAGCATTTCTCTCCCTCCTATGTTTGTGTATTCTTGTACCTAACAAATTATGAATTTATTGTTTACTGCTTTGCTTAGTTGTATCTTGGATTCTTGCCACATTGGCCCTTCTTCATTCTTTTTCATTGCTGCAGTACCGTGTCATGATGTGGGTGCATCATACTTTATACCCCCTTGCCATTGATTTCCACCTCTATCTCCCAACAGTGCGTGGGTGTCTCACACCTCTCTGGACCTGACTGATGGGTGAAGAACAACGTATTTATTTCTGTTGATGTTTCTCCATGATTCTCGGTGCAGTTGAACATCTCTTTGTGTTTGTTTGTTTATCATTTTATTTCTTTTTATTAACTTATTTTATTTCTTTTTCTGCCAATTCCTGTTTTTTGTCAGGTTAATGCAGGATTGGCTTTCTTCTGATCTTTGGTTCTTTATATTATCTTGGTTTTCGTTCTTGGTGAGGTGTCTCCTTTGACACTGGGTCCCATGTCCAGTGGCTCCTCCTCAGTGCCTGCTGTGCAGGTCCGTCACACGGTAGGCACAGTGGTGCCATCACATCCCTTCTCTGTTTCAGACCCTGGCCGGTTCCTGTGGGAAGTTTGCCCCTTTCGAAATCAAAGAGCACATGGTCCTCGCCCCTCGATGCCGGACTGCCTTTGATCAAGACCTCTGTGACCAGCTTGACCAGCTCCTCCAGCAGCAGAGCAGCAAGTTCTCCTTCCTGCAAGATCTGAAAAGCCGGCGGCCACTCAGGTCTGGGCCCACCATGGTGTCTAACCGGAACACAGACCTCTCTAACAGGTTAGTTCCAGGGGAAGCTGCCGATTGCCCTTGGTGAAGTCGGAGAGTCCTGAGTGGCCAAGCAGAGCCCTGGTCACTGCTGAGTCCCTTGGCCTTGACCGGTCAGCTCCCTCCCTGGCCTCAGGCCCCAGATGCCACTGCTCCATCAGCTCTCTCCTGGCTTTACCTCCAAAGTCTCCCAGGTGCGGTGGCCTTGCAGAAAGTCCTGGCTCTGGAGTGCAGGCTGCCTGTGCTGGGTCCCCAGACTCCCCCAGGGTGGAGCTGACATCTAGACCACTTGCCTGGAGGGCTGCTCTCCAGCTGTTGCCGATGTACTTGTTTACACATGCCCGCTTCTGTACGTGCTGTGGGGCAGCAGCTCCCGTCTGGTTCCTCTCTCCTCGCGCCATGTCCCTGGAGTAAAGGTCGGCCTGCTTTAGGGCTGCCCATCTCTAGTGCCCACGGCCTCCCGCTCCGAGAGGAAGGATGTTGTGGTGGGCAAGTGCACCATGGAGGGGCCTTCTAAGCCAGGCTTTGTCTCCAGCGATGTGGTGATTGTGGAGAGCAGCAAAGTGGATGGCGTTCCTGAGCGGAGAAAGTTTGGCAGGATGAAGCTCCTGCAGTTCTCCGAGAACCACCGGCCAGCATACTGGGGTACATGGAACAAGAAGACGACAGTCATCCACCCAAGGGACCCCTGGGCCCAGGACAGGGTGAGTGTGTGGGCACTGTTCTGACCCCTGCGTATCCTTCTCAGCGTGGCCTTCTCCCAGGGCCCTGGGGCTCCACAGAGTTCTAGCTTTTTAGCTCTGCCACTCCCTCCCGACCCTGGAGACGGCAGTGACTGCTGTGTGTGTGCCCTCAGGACCTCCTTGACTACGAGGTGGACAGCGACGAGGAGTGGGAAGAGGAGGAGCCGGGAGAGTCCCTCTCCCACAGCGAAGGGGTAAGCATGGTAGGGGCCTGCAAGTTCCGGCCAGAGGGCTCCCTCTGATCTCAACACCAGATTTATAGCTATTCTTGGAAAACCTTGTTTGGTGACACTCATCTGCCTGGTAGTGGACAGGGCAGCACCCAGACACTTCTGGGTGGGCCCGCCCACCTCCTGCCACACCCACTGCCTTACTCTGGGCCCCACTTATCTGTGTTCTGCCTGGCCCTCCACCCCCACCAGAGTATAGTGGGCTGGTTAAGGGGATCCTGGCTGATCCTCAGGGTGTCCGTAGAAATGACACTTGAAGCACTGGAAGGCTGTTTCCTTTTTACGTGTTCACAGGTGAATTATAAGTAAAGCACATGTTTCCACACGTTATCATTGTGCTTTTTTCTCTTGAGGACGATGATGATGACGTGGGAGAGGATGAGGATGAGGATGATGGTTTCTTTGTGCCCCACGGGTACCTGTCTGAGGATGAAGGAGTAACCGAGGTGAGGGGTGGACGGGAGGTGACCGGGCCAGAGCTTGGTGGCTGCTGACCCAGGGGTGGTTGCGTAGGTCCTGGCCCACCCCACAACCGATTCCTTGTGGACCTCGCTCCTCAGAAGCTCAGCCTCACCCCCTGGCTTTCTCAGTTCTGTTGGATGGTGGGACTTTTGAGGGAGCCGTTTTCCAGGGCTCTGAAGGCCTGCCGGGTTGTGAGGAGACTGGCAGGTGTGACCTGTCTCAGAGTCACACTTGAGGACCTGTGTCCTTCATATGTTTCCAACCAGTGAGGCAGATGAGTCTAGTCAGGTCCACAGCGTATCTAGTTGAGACAGTGGCATCATTCTGAGGTCGGAGAGGTGCAGCATGGTGATTTCAGCTCCAGGATCACATGTTAAGCAGAAAGCCCAGAGTGGTGCTAAGAGGTCTACTGAAGAAGTAATAAAAATACCTGTGACTCTCCAGTGAGGGCTAGAAAGGCAGGTGCACCTAAGATACTCGAGGGTGAAAGTGCCAGTTATGCAGACTGAAAACACTCTCTGCCTGTATTATTGCCAGTCAGGTGCCATCCACACCAGCCCTGAGCCTGTGAAGAGCTCTGCCCACCTCCCATATGCTCGCTTACTGTCCCAGAGGAGGGCACCAGGGTACCGGGGAGCAGGGATCCTGAGCAAGTGTCTGCTCTCTAACCTGCCAGGAGTGTGCCGACCCAGAAAATCACAAGGTGCGCCAGAAACTGAAGGCCAAGGAGTGGGACGAGTTTCTGGCCAAGGGAAAGAGGTTCCGTATTCTCCAGCCCGTGAAGATCGGCTGCATCTGGGCGGCCGACAAGGATGGTGGTGCCGACCTGAAGGTGCTGCAACAGTTCACGGCCTGCCTGCTGGAGACTGTGCCCCCTGAGGAGGAGCAGACGCCCAAGGCCTCAAAGAGAGAGAAGAGGGACCAGCAGAGTGAGCACCAGCCCTGGGTGGGGGCGGGGCGGGACACTCCCAGAGCCAGTGCTTGCTGAGGAGGTGTCCTTTCTGTGACACTCATGAGAGCTGTACAGGGTGGCTGCTTCAGTCAGCCTGTTTCACTGATGGTCACACACATTCTTAGCTCTTCAGAGCTGGGAGGGCCACTCAGAATGGGTGCATGAGGACAGTTACTAAGGAAATGGACACAGGAGGTGAGGCCTGACAGTTTATTCCAACCAGTCCCGCCTCGTGAAGTGTGGGCCTCCCAGAGTCTCTCTTGGAGCAGTTCCTTTGTTTAAATCCACCCCTAAGCAGCCACCCACACTAAACCTGTGGTGGTAGTGGTGATTTTGCGATGTAAGTCAAATCACTGCTATGTGTCAGTTACATCTCAGTAAACCAGGAGGAAAACAAGGCCACCCAAAGCAGACCATGTCTCAGCCTCCCGGGGGCCATGTTCATTCCGTCTCCCCCTGCTCCCTCTCCCCGCCAGTCCTGGCCCAGCTGCTCCCGCTGCTGCATGGGAACGTGAATGGGAGCAAGGTGATCATTCGGGAGTTCCAGGAGTGCTGCCGCCGAGGACTGCTCAGCAGAGATGCCGGCAGCCCGGAACACAGTGCCGCCAGCCCCCCGAGCCCCGGCCCTGCCCGCCCACAGACCCCTACCGCCGGCGAGGACATGGCCGTGCCCTCCAAGGCCAGGCTCAAGCGGATTATTTCTGAGAACTCAGTGTACGAGAAGAGGCCCGACTTCAGGATGTGCTGGTACGTCCACCCACAGGTGCTGAAGAGCTTCGCCCAGGAGCACCTGCCTGTGCCCTGCCAGTGGAGTTATGTCACCGCGGTGCCCTCGGCCACCAGGGAGGACAGTGGCAGCATCCCCGCCCCAGGGCCCAGCCAGGGTATGCCCGTCTCACTCAAGAGGAAGTCGGCGGGTAGCATGTGCATCACCCAGTTCATGAAAAAGCGCCGGCACGACGGGCAGGTGAGACCCCGCTGCGGCTTGTAGTTTGTAGCAAACCTTCCTTTTAGGGCATTTTAGGTTTATCACAAAACTGAGGTGACAGAACTGACCAAAATAGAGGCCTGGGTGTGGAGGTTTCCGTACCCACCAAGCAACCCCAGCAAAGCCTGCGCGGCTACCACAGCTGATGAACCTACGTGGACACACCCGTCACCCAGACTCCAAGGTTTACTGGGTGTGTTCTGGCTGCTGTGCGTCCTGTGGGTTTGGACAGATCTCTGATGATGTGTGTGGCGTCACAGTGTCACACAGAGCTGTCACTGCCGTCACACGCATGCTCTGCCTGTTGGTCCTTCCCTCCCTCTACCCTGGGCCACCACCGGGCCTACTGCTTTCACTGGCTTTTGTTTTTGTGTTCGTTTAACACAGTTACTAAGCGCTTACTCCATACCAGGTACCCTGCTAGACCTTGTAGACAGTGGTGAGCAAAACACCATCAAAGGGGAGATAGACTGGAGTCCGTGGTGGGAGCAGCCATGTAACTATATCCTGACAGCACATGGAGGAGGAAGCATGTGGCCCCACGTAGATAGGCAGGTGGGCTTCCTGAGAGTCGCTGGTCCCCAGAGCGAAGGCTCCCGTGCTGCCTGGACACACGGAGGCTGGGCCCCCACTCAGCCTTGGTCTGTGTTTGATGTTTGTTTCTGTTACTGGCGTGTGAGGGTGATGGGTTTAGTCTCCTGGCTCCTCTCACCAGAAGCCTGGTCTTGGTTGTGGGCACCGGTCCTCACTGAGGCCAGTGTCTCACGTGGCTGAAGATCTCGGAGACTCGAGTTTATGAGGGTGAGACAGGTGTGGTGAGAGCTGGTCTCTCGTTCACTTCTGGGGCTCTTCTAGGGTGCTGTCTCTCCAGGAGGTACTGCTAGAGGCTGTGGGTGAGGGAGAAAAAAGGGAGCCCGTGTGTGCTCCCCATCCCCTACCCCTGCTGCTGCCGCATGTGTGGGACAGGATGGGTAGGGGGTTGGCTCCTAGAGTGATTCCCGCACACAGATGAGGTCTTGGGTGCGATGGAAGCCTTCTTCCTGAATCATCACAGCAAGAGGGAGCCAGGACAGTCCTGTGCAGTCATGGCGGCTGTTCCTGCCACTCCCCCACCCCGTCCCTGTCAGCTGTGGACACAGCTTGATACAGTAGCGCCCACTTGGTTAGGAGTCAGGGACCCAGCCCCACAGACAGTTCCCTCCTTGGGCCTGGACCCAGAACAGGCCCTCATGTGTTCAAGCTGTGCTGAGCTGCAGAACCTCCTTACGGTCAAGGTTGTCGTTAGCCAGACGGTCTCAGAAGACTGCACCTGTGGATGCTTAGGTTGAAACCAGCTGGGGAGCCATTGTGAATGTGGCCAGGGCTGGAAGGACCCTTTGGTGTCCTAATCCAGGCAGGGTTTGCAGGCTGCTGCCCTCATCAGCCCTCCCACGGGTTCTCATGGGGGACACGGCCACCTTGCTGAGTCCCCTCTGCTCTTCTTCCCCTCCCACGGCGTCCACACACATGCTCACAGTCTGTGTCTCTATGTGGAGAAAGACAGGTTAGCCCTTATCACCTGTTTCCTCTTGCACTTGACTTGTATTCCTGCCCTTGGAGCTTTGTTATTTACTGAGAAAAAGTTCTCCCCATAAACTGGGGGCCCCTCTCCCCAGGTAAGAGGGGTTGGTCTGTGAGAGTCAGTGACATGGGGCGTTTCATCTGATGACACGCATGAAGAGCAGTCAGTGCTATTCAGCTTCTCCCCTTTCACCGGCCTCGAAGAGGCTCCGAGGTGTGGCAGGATCTCACAGAGGGCCACACGTCCGGTGGTTCTGGGTGTGCTGGCCCCAGCGGTCCTGATTCAGCAGTCTGAGAGTAGGTGCTAATGTCTGCACTTTAAAAGCCTCTTCTTGGAGCTTCCCCGGCAGTCCAGTAGCTAAGACTCCAAGCTTCCAATGCAGGAGGCGAGGGTTTAGTCCCTGGTCAGGAACTAGATCCCACATCCTCGCTGGTAACAGCACTTGGTCCCCTGGGACCACATAGGCCTCAGGGACCGTAAACACATGGAAGTTTGTCTGCAGCAACAGGAAGTCCTGAGCTGGTGAGCACTGTGGTCCAGGGCCAGGCTCCTCCTGTCTCCTGCTCCTCCTGCCTGTTTGTGGCCTTGTCTTTGTGGTCACAGAACAGCCACTGCACTGCCAGCCAGTGAGATGAGGATGGCCAGGCCTACCTGGGGAGGAGTCCCGTTTACCTGGAAGGAGGAACAGACTCCACCTGTGTCTTTCTGACTGGAATGCTCTGACCCAGCCACCCAGCTGCAAGAGAGGCTGGGGCCATGAGACCTTGACCATCTGCAGCAGAATCCTGGTGGTTTGGGACGGGCAGGCGGGAAGAGAGCTCTGGGCGTGCGCTGAGCCGGGCCTGCAAGGCGGAACACAGGAGCTGGGGAGACTTCCTGAAGGCCGGGTTGGTGGCCTGGGAAAATGTGGATGGTGTGTATGAATATTTTAGATTGGGTTGGGCTTTTTTAATTTATGGAAATTTTAGAAGCTTTTCATTTAGAGTTCCAACTAGTGTTATATGCTATGGGTTTACGTGGTACCATGATCAAGTGAGACGAGCTGGCTATTAGGGGCCACTTCTGCCCCAAAGAGTGAGTAAGTGAGTGTGTGTGTCCGTCCTCCCAGCTACTCAGCTCTTCGGCCTTGTTCTGTTTTTGCACGGGCAGGGGCTCCGTCTGTCCTTTCCAGCCTCAGTGCTTGGTGGTGGTGACATGTCTTCCTAACTCCCAAGGCTGCATGGTGGGCTGTGTGCCCTCTTGCCTGCGATAGCGACAGCAGCATGTTGGCCTGTCCCCCGGCTGCATGTGCCGACAACCCTCAGCCCAGCACGTGGGACCCCATCCTGGAGCCTCACCTTAGAGGCTTGAGACCTGTCATGTGCCTGTGGGGCTGTGGGCTGCTGTTCCTCCCACAGAGGGCTTGTGAGCCTAGAGCAGTCCCACACTTGGCTCCCAGTGTGGAGGCCCAGGAGTGGGGAGGCTAGAAGAAGACTCACCTGTCCCCTTGCTCACCAGACCCAAGCCTGCGTGGCTGGGGGGGTGGAGAGTGCGCTGTCTGTGCTTCTGAAGCAGGTGCCTGGAAGCTGCCCTGCACCTCCCAGCAGCGCCCATGCCAGCTTTGGGCCATTCCTGCCTCGGGGGCCCCCAGCCCATGGAGCCCTCCTGGAGCTTCTACACTAGAACTGAGGGGTCTGTGAGCGTAAGCCATCCGCCAGCCAGGCTGGGACTGCAGGCACAGTGGATGGCCTCACTGCACTGTCGTCCCTTTTCCAGGCAGACTCACGGAGCAGAAGGGCTCTAGGAGGGTCTTGAGCCCCTTGGAAGGGAGCCCAGCTCCACTGCCTCTGCCGATGCTTGTGCATGGGTGGTGTTTAGGATTGGTCCTGTTACTTCCCCGTTCTGTGTCTCTGTCCCCTTTGGTGGAAGCCAGTGATAACAGTCCACCCCTCCTGACCCCCATTCTTGGGGTGCTGGTGGCGTCCACATGGGCAGAATTGGGCAGAGTAGGCATCAGAGGAAAGAGTTTACAAATGTTGGGCGGAGGGACCAAGCTATTGGGCAGAGAAGAAAACACCAGCTGACTTCTCAGCCACCTACTTATTCCAGCAGATAATAATTCAGAGAAAGCATGTGCTTTGTCCATCTCCTTTTCAAACCAAAGCAGAGACCCCCAATTCTAATTTGCAAACAATAATGCATTATTTTTCTAACAAGGTAAATAATTAGTTCATTTGAGAGTACTCCAAAGGTTTCTTCTGATTGTAACTCTTGAAACACTAAGACTTTCCTGGTGACTCAGACCTTAAAGAATGTGCCTGCAATGGGGGAGACCTGGGTTCAGTCCCTTTGTGGGAAAGATCCCCTGGAGGAGGGCATGACTGTCCACTCCAGTATTCTTCCCTAGAGAATCCCATGGACAAAGGAGCCTGGTGGGCTCCAGTCCATAGGGTCTCAAAGAGTCGGACACGACTGAGCAACTAACACTTTGACTTTCATCAGACTCCTCAGATAGCATCTCCTGGATGGACAGAGAGGGGTCGGGTGTGCAGCAGTGGGTGGCGGGGGGGTCACACCAGCCCTGTCTGCTGCTGCTGACACAGTGCCCTGTCTGTTCAGGTTGGCACTGGAGACCTGGACGGCTTCCAGGCGGACACAGAGGAGGAGGACGACGAGGAAGGCGACTGTGTGATCATGGACATCTCTGATATTGGGGGTGAGCAGGGTACCACACCCTCCTCTTTTTCTTCAAGCTGGCAGGGTAGGGAAGGGGCGGTTAGTCACCCCCTGTGAGTCGCATCCTGTGAGTGATAGAGACTGAGGAAGAGGTCCTGAAAGGCGCCAGGCAGGGTGTTGTGATGGTGGCGTGGGTGTTGGGCCGCCTGCACTGGTCTGAAAGCTACATTCAGGAAACCAGAGACCTGAGGGTTGGTGAGGAGCTGTGTCAGGGAGGGTGGGTGTAGGGCCTCTGAACCAGGCTTCCCCAGGGCAGGGAGCCAGAGGCTGGCCAGCCTGAGGCCAGCCACTGAGCCTTGCTGCCCACTTTCCTCATCTTTACCACGGGCTTCCCCTGCCCTGGAGGGTCAAGTGCAAAGCCTGCTGGACAGGGCTGCAGAAGCACACAGGCTCAGGGTGAACACAGCCAAAGCCCCAGTGAGAAGGCGGTGGCCTGCCCGCCCTCCCCCAGAGTGGACCCAAGGCTGAAGCCCCTCCCTCTCTTGCCTTGCAGACCTCCAGGCCCCATGCGGAACCACTTCCGGCACTGGGGGGTCAGTGGGGATGGACACCAGTGAGAGCCTCGTGGCCCCCAGCTCGCTTGGCCCGTCCTGAGCGCCCAAGTGGCCCGTGTATGTATGTAGAATGGTTAGGGTATTCTTGACGCCTCTCAGATACTTGAAAGTCCTGACTCCTGGGTAAAGAGCACTTTGTCCTGCTTGGCAGACCTCCCTGGAGGTTTGGAAAGTTTTATATAGGATACTTGGTTAGTTCTTTTTGATATTTGTAAAAAATTTCCCCCCAAAGCTGCATATTAATCCGCCGTTTAATAAAGCATTATTGTGATGTGACGACCTGCATGGGGAGGGCCTAGTCGTGCCCTGTGGACCCTGGGCAGGCGCAGTGACGAGATGCTTGTGAATGAATTGAAGCCCCTTGGATGCGGCATGGCACCCGGACCTGACATGGACCTGTATAAACTATTGTCTAGCCCGACCTGGCGTGTCTGTCGTCTCTTCCAACATGTGGTGGTGTCCATGGTGCGTGGTGTGCGTGGTGTGTCCACTGCCCTGGGTCCGAGGCCAGCGTTCTGCTGTCCAGTGTCCACCCCCCAGTTCCACATGCGTGGCCTGTGGCCTTTGTTTAAAGTTCAACGCTTCATACAAGTCCTGTCTCATCTCTTTGTTGTGAGGTCCTTCACCTCCCTGCTGACCTCGTTCAGGGCTGGAGCTCCTCGGCAGTGCTTGTGCTGGTTAACCCCTCCTGCCCCTTAGCGGGTGGGCAGAGGGTGTTCCCAACCTCGGGAGTGCTGAAGCTAGGAATTGTGGAGCCAGGCGCTGCACCTGCTGGACCCTGGAGGGGCCCTAGGACAGGGCTGTGATGGGCCCAGCAGAGGCATCTGAGCATGTACCAAGGGCCTGGGGCAGCGAGGTTCTGGCAGAATTCCGACTGTTAGAACCAGGCTCCAGTCCTGCTGGCCCTTCACAGCACGTTGTCTTGTTGGAAGAAGAGTCAGCTAGCATCTCAGCGTGAGTACCTGTTCAGACTAGGGGCGCTTCACTCCTGAGGTGGGGCAACACGACCCCGCCCTTGGGGGCCATGCCGTCTGCTGGCTAAGACCCTCCCAGGCCCACCTCTCCTGGCAGCACCCTGATCCTCCTGGAGGGGGTCTGTCCCTCCAGCTTCGCAGGGGTGCGGTGCGGACCCTGGCCCCACCTGGGACTAAGTGCTGCAGGTTGCTGGCACGGAGTGAGACACAGGTGCAGCTCCACCTGTGGGTGTGGCCTCCAGCTGCAGTCATGGTTAAGTGCCTTTAAAACCTTGCTAGTTGCCACCTGACAACTTACCATCTACCCCCTAGCAGGTTCTGGGGATCAGGCCGCCAAGGAGGGTGGGCCCAGGTCCTGCCCCCATGTGAGGACAGCTGCAGGCTGCCCAAGTGTGAGGCACAGCTTGGGTAGGGGCTACTCAATGGCTCTGGGTTACAGGAAATCTGTGTCTAATCACATTGGGGGTCTGGAAACTCCCACCTCACTGTGGCCAGAGAGCCAATCAGCACTGGCCTCCATGAAGGCGGGGTCCAGACAGGGCAGGTCCTCCACCCTCCAGGCCTCTGTTTTTCTGTCTCTGTTAGCTCCTTGTGGCTGCTGTGACAAAGTGCCCCATGTTGTTCTTAACAGTTCTAGGGGCAGAAGCCTCATGAGGGCCTCGCTGGGTTAAATTGAGGGGAGGGATGGTTTCTTCTGGAACAGAAGAACCCCATTTCATTCTTCCGGAAGAATCCCATTCTTTTGGAAGGGGAACCCCATTTCTTGGAACCGATTTCTGTGCTTTTTGCAGCTGTTAGAAGCCCCTCCATCTTCAAGACCTGCAGCATCACATCTCCCATCTCTACTTCCTTCCACATGTTAGAGCGCCCATGGGGATAATGGGCTCACTGCATAACCCAGGACGGTCCCCTGCTTCATTCTTAACCTACACCCCCAAGCCCCTCTGGCACATAATGTCACACGTTCACGGGCTCTGGCCTCAGGGGCTGTCAGCAGGGCTGGCTCGTAGGCAGTGGGGACAACGTAGGAAAGCATGGGAAGTGAAGAGTTTGCCTCGGACACGAGGGGCTCCTGGGACCCCAAGTACCACCCCAGAGCAGGTATCCACCTGACCCTGCTTCACCAGGAGCCACAGCCAGCCTTGCTCACTGGTGGTTCCACAGCTGCTGATCAACCCTGCCTCCCACGGCTTGAACTCACCACCAGGAAGCTAGTCAACATCCTGTTTATTCAGGTTTATAAATTTACAGAACTTGTCCTGACAGGCCCAGACCTCCCTTGGCCGGTCACCCCCCCTCCCCCCATCGGGGCCACTGCACATGGGGCTGGGGCTGCAGGCTGCTTTGCCTGGGAGGCACCCAGAGCTTCTGTTAAATAGATTACTAGTGATGCCCTCTCCTGGCGGTGGTCATGGCTGTGTGCCCGGCCAGCCAGCGCCCCTCCTCATGCCCGCAGTGCCCCATGGGCAGGGCGAGCAGTTCTGGAGGTGGTAGGGGGACCAGAACAAGAGAATGTGGAGGAGAGCATAAGACAGACCCACGGTGGGGCTGAGCCAACCCTGCTTTATTTCACTAGAGCTTCTCAATGGCTGACAGGAGCTCGGGTTTCAGGATAGATGTGTCTGGCTGGGTGCCTGCAGCCCTGATGTCCTCAAGCACGGCTGCATCCCACGAGAAGGTCAGGAGGGCAGAGGGCACCTGAAGCAGGTTGAGAGGCACAGAGCTCCAGCTTCACATTCAAATCTCCCTGCTGGAGCCCAGGCCATGCTTGCCCAAGGTTGCTCCCCACGGGTGACAGCACTGCTGTGCCTTGAAGGGCTCATCAGATAAGGACACCCCCTGGCCTGGCTGAAGCCCACCCAGCCTGGGGCAGCAAATGGTACTTCCTCTCCAGGCCTCCTTCCCAGTCTCCCTGAATAAGGGTCTGACCGCAATCCGGCCCCCTCCTTTGTCCTCTCAAGGAATTCCCTGCATTTTGAATGCCTTCTGGTCTCTGCTTTGCAAAGGACTCTTAACACACTTAGCACATTCCCATTTTACAGACAGAAGTTACCCAAGGCCACACCACAAGTAAGTGGGAAGGTGGGTCTTACACACAGGGACACCCTCCCCAGTACCATCCCATTCTCTCTTGGGGGCTTGTGCCGATTTAACAAGAGCCCAGAGAGCCGGGCTAAGGTGCCGGGAACTGTCACTCACCAGTCCACACTCGTTGAAGGCCAGGTTCTCATCTTCTGACAGCTTCTGCCCGCCTGAGGCCAGCAGCTCAAAGGGCAGCCAGTCGTTCTGCAAGGCCTCCCGGACAAACCCATACAGCGCTGCCACCCGCTCCCGGGCGTAGAAGGTCCCTAGGGGCGGGACAGTTGAGTGGCGCTGGAGCTCACGGGAGCATCTCTGCACCACCCGGGAGCATCTCTGCACCACCCGGCCGCTAGCCCTCAGCCTCCTCCCTGGGGACGAGCGCAGCCCAGAGAGGCCGCGCGGGCGCCCAGCACGCACCCTGCACCCTGCAGCAGGCAGCCATCGGGGATGCGCACGCACACCTCGCCGGGGACAAATGCAGCCCAGAGGGATCGCGCAGGTGCCCAGAACATACCCTGCAGCAGGCAGCCATCGGGGAGGCGCACTCGCAGCAGCGTGTACGTGTACTTGCGCATCTCCCGCTGCTCCTCCCGCTCACGCATGGCCTTGGTCCGCAGCACGCTGAGCCGCTCCACGGCCTCCGACCGCAGCCGCTGCTCCCGCTTGATCTCCTCGGCCGTGAGGTTGAAGAAGTCCCTGGGCAGGTCGAACTGCGAGGCTAGGGACGAGGGCCGGAAGACGCGGCGCTGGCGGGCCAGAGTGGCGCGCACAGGCTCGGCGCTCAGGAGCTGTTCCTTGTGCCGCTCCAGACACTGAGGCTGGGCCAGGATGGCCTCGCTCAGCACGTAGAACTCCTCGTGGCCCTCTGGAACACACGGAAACGTCACTGCCGAGTCAGGGAGACCCTGCGCCGGACCCTCCCGCCCCAACTCTGGGCTCTTACCCTGGTCAGGGATCGGAAGCAGCACCTTCTGGAAGCCGATGGCCTCAAAGAATTCGTGGGTCCCTTCCAGGCAGTGAATGCGCTCCTGAGAGCAGAGGCAGAGGTCACACAGGACTCTTGGGGCCTCCCTGTGCCCCACCAGACTCTCCTCCCACCCTGGCCCTCCCAGCCTAGAGTCCCTGGTCTCAGGGCAGCGGCTATCCCTGGACAGGCTGAACCCCCAAAGCTGTCTGAGGCGCTGAGCTCACAGAGGGCCCAGGACCCCAAAAGGTCAACACCAGGGTGAAGGAGGCTGAAGAGCCAAAGGACAACATGAGGAGGCAGTGCCAAAGGTGGGGCAGGCCGGCTGCCTCATGTGTGATGCTGGACTCGGGTTGGGGGCCTCCAGAAGAAAATGGGGCCCGGCAGGCCCCATGGGCCAAGGTGGTGGGCCCTGAGATCTCTTCACAGATGCCAGAAGCCTGCCTTTGTGTGGAAAATCTCCCCAGTGCTGATGTTCTCTCAACTAACTCAAAGAGAACTCACACTGCACTGTGGGTGGTGGGCAGGGCAGAGGGTGTATGGCGCTCACAGAGCCCGCCCTCCCCACCACCACCTCAGCCCGCCTGGACTGCTCCCCACCCTGCCTCCTCCCCCCAACCCCAAGCAGGGGCCCTTCTGCAGCCAGCTCTCCCATCCCAGGGCTGTCTGCAAGCCAGCTGCTCCCTGTGATGGCTTGGGTCCTGCGGGGGGCCTCATGGGCCCGGCCACACCAGGCCAAGTCCCTCACCAGCAGCCCTCACCTGGAACACCTTGTTCTGCACCTTGATCTTGCGGTACTTCTCCTCCTCTGGGTGCAGGTGGATGTTGTCCAGGTACCTGGGGTGGACAGGGGCCAACAGCTCAGAGCCACGCCACCTCACTAAGGGTGACACCAAGCAAGGTGCCGTCACACCTGGACACCCCACAGAGCCCGACCCCTAGCGCCCAAGATACCAGGCCTCCCCCTCGGTCCTGCCTTCCAAGGGCACCAATGACCTGCCACGGTGGGTGGAGCAGGGCAGGGCCAGAGTAATGGTCTCTGGAGCTGATGGGTCCCCAGAGCCAGCTTGGGGGACTCCTGAGCAGCACAAACTTCTAGACCTGCTCAATAAGAGGAAGGGGCGACCCTACCTCTTCACTCCCTTCTGATGATCCCAATAGGAAGCCAGGGTTGGGAACCCCTGATGCAAGGTCCGTCTAGTCAAAGCTATGGTTTATCCAGTAGTTGTGTATGGATGTGCTGCTGCTGCTAAATCGCTTCAGTCATGTCCGACTCTGTGTGACCCCATAGACAGCAGCCCACTAGGCTCCCCTGTCCCTGGGATTCTCCAGGCAAGAACACTGGAGTGGGTTGCCATTTCCTTCTCCAATGTGTGAAAGTGAAAAGTGAAAGTGAAGTCGCTCAGTCATGTCCGACTCTTTGCAACCCCATGGACTGCAGCTCACCAGGCTCCTCCACCCATGGGATTTTCCAGGCAAGAGTACTGGAGTGCGCTGCCATTGCCTTCTCTGGTATGGATGTGAGAGTTGGATTATAAAGAAAGCTAAGCGCCAAAGAATTGATGCTTTTGAACTGTGGTGTTGGAGAAGACTCTTGGGAGTCCCTTGGACTGCAAGGAGATCCAACCAGTCCATCCTAAAGGAAATCAGTCCTGAATATTCACTGGAAGGACTGATGGTGAAGCTAAACTCCAATACTTTGGCCACCTGATGCGAAGACCTGACTCACTAGAAAAGACCCTGATGCTGGGAAAGATTGAAGGCGGGAGGAGAAGAGGATGACAGAGGATGAGATGGTTGGATGGCATCACTGACTCGATTGGCGTGAGTTTGAGTAAGCTCTTGGAGTTGCTGATGGACAGGGAAGCCTGGCGTGCTGCAGTCCATGGGGTCGCAGAGTTGGACACGACTGAGCGACTGAACTGAACTGATGCAGTCAACTTCTTCATTTTAAAGACTGATAAATGGAGGCCCCCCAGAGAGGCCAGACCCCTTCCCCGAGGGCCCAGGGAGAGTGAAGGTGGGGGACCTGGTGTCACTCCCAGGGCCGTGCCCTCTGCAGGCCTCCTCAGCACTTACTTGGCGATGGTGTCCACGCCCAGCTTCACCCGGTCCCGGTCCTTATTGAACGTGTGGATCTTCATGATGGAGGCAGCCACCGGGTCGGTGGAGAAGTGCTGGGGGAGTGAAGAAAGTAGAGGGTCAGGAAGCACCCTCCTGGGGACCTGGGGGCCACACCGGCTGAGCAGCCGGCTCTCAGCATGCAGTGGCAGCATGTCCGGAACCTGGTGGCCACTGCAGACGCACTGCCTCTCCTAATCCCCCAGCCCTGTAACGGACGTTCTAGAAACAGACGGAGGTGGCAGAAACAGGATACAAAAAAGGTCTGTGACCTGCGGCTCCCCAGTGCACACCCAGGGAGGCAAAACAGTGGAGATGCTGCTGACCCGTCCCCCTGCCTCGGGGATGCCACCTGCTTCCCTGGAGAGTGGAGGGGCCATGTTTGATCCCTCAGCTGGCCCAGCCTCTGGGTGCCCCCAGGGACCCTGCAAACAGCATCCCAGTAGGGAGAGACTGAGAATGGGTCACTGAAACGAGCAGCAAGGTCAGGCAGCAGGTGTGCTCTCATTCTGGACAGCTAGGCACGCGGCCTCACCATGGGGTCTTGTTTTTCTGCAGCCCCAGAAAGTCAGCAGTTACATGGCCAGTGGGGCTGGTACCTGTGGCAGCCCCAAACACATCTGCTCTGCGTGAACAGTGGGGTCACTAGAGGTGATGAATCAGAGCAGAGACCACCTGGCCAGTCAGATCTACCTGTGCACCCCAGCAGAAGCCCAGCCAGAGCTCCTGGAAGGCAGGTGTGGAGCCTCTGCCTACCCCAGCCTGCCTCTCTGAACTACAGTGGGGGTGAACCTTCAGCAGCCACGTATGTGTCACTTGACGTCTGATGTGAACTGGGTCAACTCTCCTAGGGACTTCAAATCTGGACCCTGTCCAGTCTGCCAGTTAAGTTACCAGCATAAGACAAAAAGGCTCAGATGGGCCAAGAAAGCGGGTCTGCAAAGCAGCAGCTGTGAGATGGGCAGGGCGGGGCATCCTCAGGACATGGCTGAGCCAGGCTGACGGCCCCCACTCCAGCCACCTCGGGACAAGCACACCCACCCCCTAGCGAAGAGCTGCAGGTCCCACTGCTGTTCTCAGAAGTATCCAGGCAGCCCGCAGCCTCGTTTAAATCAGGACCAGGGAGCGTAAACAGACAACGGACAAAGGAACACAAAGTCCATGTACATATTCGTGTTGTGATGGGGGTGGACTTCACAGTGGCCAGAAGACAGGTATTTCAACAAATAAGGACTGGGGAAAACTGGGTAACTATCTGGAAAAAAAATTAACACACACAACACTGTAAATTAACTATACTCCGATAAAAATTTTTTGAAAATGAAAATAACCCTAGCTGCATGCGTCATATTCTACACAGGGATAAATTCTAGTTGGAGCAAACCTTTAAATGTTAAAAAGCAAAACAGAGTAGCACTAGAAAAGCCACGGAAGAATTGTTTTAATTCTTTAGTGGGGAAGGCTTTTCTAAGTATGCCACAAAACCTGGAAGTCATAAATTAAAATCGATGCATTGAATTACATAGAAAAAATTTCTGCATGGCTATGTGACTATAAGCAGAATATAAAAATAAGCTGGAGAAAAAAATAAACTGGAGTAAAATATCCCCAGATCATAGACAAAAACCTCATTTCCCTAATATGTAAAGAGTGCCTACAAATCAATAATACCCAATACAAAAATGGTCAAAAGATGCATTCTTGTATGAAAACATAGACAACCTAACCCTAAAAAGGGAGATGCAAACTAAAAACTGCTGAGATGTCATTTTTACCTATCAATTTGGGTAGAGACAATGAACGTTTGGTGACCCACAGTGACAGTCAGGGGACAGGGCAAATGGGAACTTTCTCCCACAATGCTGGTGAGAGAGTGAATCAGGACAAACTCTACAGAGGATCACCTAGTGACAACTATCCAAAGCCTGACACACATGTTCTTTGTTCCAGCAACTCAGCTTCTGGAATGGAACCTACAGCTCGAAGTGCTGTACAGACTAGGTTTTCATCATAAATATTGTCCTCTCTAGTGAAAGATTGGAAACTTCCTACATGCTCATTAACACAGGGCTGGTTAGTCAAGGAACAATTTACAGGAGTCACTGTGCAGTCACTATGGAGAAAGCAGACTTTCAAACTGCTCAGAAAAAAATAGAGGGACTTCCATGATGGTCCAGTGGTTAAGACTCTGTGCTTACAATGCAAAGTGTGTGGGTTCAATCCCTAGTGCTGCTGCTGCTACTAAGTCACTTCAGTCGTGTCCAACTCTGTGCGACCCCATGGACGGCAGCCCACCAGGCTCCCCCGTCCCTGGGATTCTCCAGGCAAGAATACTGGAGTGGGCTGCCGTTTCCTTCTCCAACGTGTGAAAGTGAAAAGTGAAAGTGAAGTCGCTCAATCATGTCCGACTCTTAGTGATCCCATGGGCTGCAGCCTACCAGGCTCCTCCATCCGTGGGATTTTCTAGGCAAGAGTACTGGCTGCTAAGTCGCTTCAGTAGTGTCCGACTCTATGTGACCCCAGAGACGGCCACGCACCAGGCTCCCCCGTCCCTGGGAGTCTCCAGGCAACAGTACTGGAGTGGGTTGCCATTTCCTTCTCCAATGCATGAAGGTGAAAAGTGAAAGTGAAATCACTCAGTCGTGTCCAACTCCTAGCAACCCCATGGACTGCAGCCTACCAGGCTCCTCCGTCCATGGGATTTCCCAGGCAAGAGTACTGGAGTGGGTTGCCATTGCCTTCTGGAGTGGGGTGCTATTGCCTTCTCTGGATCCCTAGTGGGGAAACTAAGATCCCACAGACGGCGTGGCAAAAAAAAAAAAACCCAGAGGGGGTGATAGAGCAAATGAGGTAAAAATGTTAACAACTGGTAGATTTGGGTAAGGTAGGGAGAATGACACAGGTATTTGTAACTTGATCCCTGGAACCTGGGAATATGTAGGTTATGGGGCAGGGGTTGCGCTGATGGAGTTAAGGCTGCTGATTAGCAGACCTTAAAATAAGGAGATTAGCTGGGATTACCAGGTGAGCCCGATGGAGTCAGTAAGGGCCCTGAAGAAGGGGAAGAGAGAGAAAGAAGCAGAGAGAGGGCAGCTGGGAAAGGCCTGGCGGAGAAGGAACCACAGCAGACAGACAGCCTGAATCCCCAGGACTCCCAGAAGGCACATAGCCCTGTGGCCGTCTTGACCGTAGCCCACTCATAACTTCCAGAACTGTGAGAGCAGAGACGTGCTGTCTGGAGGCACCGCATTCGTAATAATCTGTTTGAACAGTAATAGGTCACTCCCACCCTAGGTGAAGGAGATTCAGGTGTTCTTTCTGTTCTTGTAGTTTTTCTTTAGGTTTGGAATTATTTCCAAATACAGAATTTTAAGGAAAAAAATAATAATAATATGGAAGTTCTTCCTGTACTAATAAGCATTGCAGTTCCATGTCAGATGTGAACGGCAGATTGATTTTTATGTAAAACAAAAAAGCAGCCCTTGTAGGAGATACAGATACCTCAGTAGTTTGTATTTGGAGCATCTCTGAAAAGGGATGTAAGATGCTCAAAGCTGGTGCCCCAGGGAGGGTGGAGGCGGCTTTCCCCACCTACCCTCCCAGACTGTGAATTCCGTCCCACAGGTGAGGGAGGTTAGCACAGAACCAGAGCACACCCAGGTGGTGACGCTTCAGGGGCTCCTGGGCCTTCCAGACTTCTAGGGGTGGCTCTGGCAGCGGGGCGGGCACTCACCATGAGAATGGCCTCTCTGATGCGGGTGTCCCGCTGGTCCTTCCTTAGAATGGCCCCCGTGAGGGGGCAGATGAAGTACACTCCAGGCACCGCCAGGTGGGCCGAGCCTTCCGCTTTGGGCTCCGGCGCCTGGGAAGATGGGGGAAGGTGTCTGAGCCTGGACTGTGGACAAAGGCCACCCTGAGTGCCACAGTCCTTAGAGTATGGCCCTGGGAGCCAGAATCCCCAGGCCTAACGCTGTTGCCTCTGCCTATTAGTTGTGGAACACCGTGGCCCAGTATCCAAGCCCCTCGGAGCCCATCTTCAGGGCCATAGGATGTCCTCTAGAGACCAACTCAGAATTCAACAAGGTAAGGAACAGAGATCATGTAGCGGCTCTGGACACAGAGCAAGTGCTCAGCTGAAGGCTCCTGCTCTTCCTGCTCCCCCTGACTGAGGAGTGAGGAAGAGGAATTGGAAAAGGAGTCAGAGGGTCAACGGTGCCCTGGGTGAGTCCCGGCCTTGGTCTGGAACTCAATTCCTAGGTCATCTTCAAGGTTCCTTCCATTCTAAAACTCAGGCCTCATGGGTGGTGCTGCTCAGAACACCCTTTCCGCCAAGCTCTCTGTTAAGGCTTGCCTCCTCCAGGAAGGCCTCCTAGATTACACCAGTCTCTGTGTGCCCCACCACCAAGGAAGGCAGCAGAGGGCAGCGCTAAGGGAAAGGGCTTTGGAGTCAGACAGCCTGGGAATTCCAGTCCTGCCCCTGCTGGTTTCGAGGTGCAAACTGAGGACACTGGGCTCTCTGAACCTCAGTTTTCTCTTCTGAAAAGTGGGAACTGTAACAGCTCCTCCCCATGTGGGGTTATGGGGGGTGGGGTGGGGGAATGACTGAATGGACGTGCAGCCCCTCCCCCAGCACTTGGGTTTGGTTTCATTAGGTGCCACGCCAGGTGGTGCCCCAGATGACACCACCCTCCACCACGGGGTTCCCCAACCTGCCTCAGTGCCCTGAGGCCAGAGGTGACCTCGATCCACCCTGACAACTGCGTCTCCCTCCCCTCCCCAGCAGCAGACGCTTATAGCCCAGGACTGGGCACCAATCAGACCAGAGCAGGAAAGAGCCCAAGCGGGCCCTCCAGGTCCCCCTCCCCAGGCCCCACATTGGGGGTCCCACTGCTGCTGCCACAATGTCTTTACCGTGTTGTTCCCCGGGGCCTCTGGGTTCCCACTGACCGTTGCTTCTGCTCGAAGTTCCTTTCTCACTGTGGGGAGAGGCAGGGAGACGGAGAACAGGTCAGTGTGTGGAGTGAGCCTGCATGCCCCGTCCAGGCCTGAATCCTCACATGGGTCACACTCTAGTCCTTCCAGCTCGAGGTCCTCCTGGCCCCTACACCTCTCCATGCCCCCAGGCTCAGGCTGCACCAGACCATGCCCTCCTCCTGCTCCAAGTCCTGGTTCTGTCTCCTTCTACCATCTCAGACATCCCTGCCCCAGATCACAAACAGACCCCTCCTCAGCCTTTTCACCAGCACTTCCCCATTGTGGTAAAAGTGTTAGTTGTTTAGTCATGTACAACTCTGTGCGACCTCATGGACGGTAGCCTGCCAGGCTCCTCTGTCCGTGGAATTCTCCAGGCAAGAATACTGGAGTGGGATGCCATTTCCTTCTCCAGGTGATCTTCCTCATGATTGTGATTTAAACCTCCTCCTACCTCAAAGTGAGGGAGCTCGAAGGCTCCGGGACCCGTGAGAAGTAGAGGATCCACCTAGAGGACAGTGGGGAGAGGCCTGCTCCACCTGCCCCATGTCCCCCCGCCATGGCTGGAGGACAGTCGAGGCTCACCCTGGTTCCGGATGGAGTCCTGTGATGTGGGGCCCCGTGCCCGGGGCTGCTTCTGCTCCAGCCGGGCCAGGGCCGCCGCTGCCGCCATCTGAGCCTCATTGGTGGGTCCCTGGCGGGGCTGCCGGACTGGCGGCTGGCTGGGCTTCTCTTTGGGGGCCTTCTCCCTGAGGAGATGCAGGGGGATGGTGAGGTGACATGGGGTTGGCAGGAGAGCTTCTGTCCCCTCCCCCTCCTGCCCCAGCAGACACAGCCGTGCCTCTTCCCTGGGGGCCACCAGACAGTGGTTCTAACAGAGACAGAGGAGCCCCCGGAGGCAGACGGTGGTTCTGTTCCCTGCTTGGCCCCTCTGGGGAAACCCTGCCCTGGTCTGGGCCTCGGAGTCATCACCTGTCAGGTGGGGGGAGAGCACACCCATGGTTCGCCCCCTTCCCCATGGGAGAGTCTCCACCCGTACTGTCTACAAGGGTAAGACCCATCCAGGCTTTGTCTACTGAGCACCAACTGTGTGCTAGGTAGCCAGCATGCCAGGAGCTAAGGCTCAGCGTGTCTATTTCTCAGGGCAACATTCCTCCCTGCGAGGGCTCCAGCCGCCCTCTCACAAGCCCCAGAGGCTCACGGAAGCTGGAGCAGTGCGCCAGGCTGCACACAGGCCCTGTGTGAGGCAGGCTACAGAGATCTGGTTTGATCTTGCCTCCACCCTGGGAAGCAGGGTGATCGCCCCATGAGATGGGCGCCCTCCAGCCCTGACCAAGCCGGGAAGTGACCTGGCCGCCACCTCATTCCAGCAGAGTCCTGCCTCCCACCCAGGTCTGACTCTGCCTCGCTCTCCTTCCCTCAGGACTCTCTCTCTGGGAGCTGGAATCATCTGTGCTCTATCTCAAGTGGGAGCCAAGGCTCTGCGTTCACAGCCTTGCTGCCCGCCCCCACGCTCCCCCTCTCTGCTCACACACCCAGGGCAGCCCTCTTTTCTGATCCCTGCTCCTCTTGCCCACCCTGTCCACAGCTGAAAGTTTCAGGCTGAAGAATAGACCAGTCATGTATGGATAGCTCTGCCCAAGCCCCACCATTCCATAAAAGCACCATTTTCCAAACCTTTCACTCCCCTCTCCTCCCTTCATGGCTCATCCTGACAGATTAAGCCAGAGGGGTCCTTCTAAAACCCAGTCACTCTTCTGCATACACAGTCCTCTCACCCCAAGAATGATAAAACCCTGTAGCAAACACGGGCCCCGCACGAGCTGCCCCTTTCCCTCATTTGCTCCCATCTTTGCTCTGTGCTGTTCTTCACACCTGTTCTTCCACCACAGGACCTTTGCACTCTGTGCTTTCTGGGGGAGTATTCTTCCCAGAATGGACAGGGGCCACTTCAACGGCACGTGCATGTGTGTGGTATGCGTTGATTTCCACACGGCTGAAACTGAGCTCAAACTTCCCCTTCTTAGACATTCCCAGACCACCTAACAGTCCCCAGCATCACTGGCAATCTCAACCCTGTTTTTTTTCTTTCACGGCCAACCTTCCGTCATTTATGTATTGGCTTACTTGTCCACCTCCCCTCACAGGAAGGGGAGCCCTGAGAGGGCAGGGATTCTCATGCCATGGCAGTCAGCTGGACACACATCCTGCATCTCCAGTCTGGCTCCAGGCACATCACAGAAGGCCAAATTTCCACGTGACTTCCCTCCCCTCTCCTTCCAGGCTTCCAGTCTGACACAACCATCAGCCCTCACCTCCTTCCAGTCACACACAGTCCCAGCTGCTCCAGCTTCCACCTCCACTCACTACTTTATGGACAAATGAATGGACTCCCTTGTTTGGCCCACGACTCTCCCTGGGCCCCTTTAAAGGGGTCCTCCTCTCCCCGCTCCCCCCAAGCTCCCGGGACCTGCACTTTCCTCCTTGACTCACAGATCTGGCCCTCATGGACCTCCTTCACCCAACTCAGTGATCCCTTCCCAAGAACCCCAGGGAACCCCCAAGCCTCACAACAGATGCCCAGATGTCCTTACCATGCACCCACTCTCCCTCACCCACCCCCACTGCCTCAGGATTCCCTCACCAACCCTTACTGCAGGCCACCCAGTCTCTCCTCCCAGCCCCCACCTCTTCACAATCCCTTCCATTATGCCTCACAGATCCCTGCCCAGGCTGACAACTTTCTTTAGTCACTCCCCATCCTAAACACCCTCGGGCCCCCAGCCCTCTCTGTAGCTCCCTGTAGGAATCCCAGCCCCTTCTAGACTCCTTCTGCTCATCCCTCCCCGCAGTGGAGCCTTCTCAGCCGATCCACCCTCGCCTCTTCCTTGTCTCTCCAGCTCATCACTATCCTCTGCTCACCACTGGCCCCTCACACTTCCCCATGGAGTCTCCAGTGTGGCCCCAGGCCCCTCTCTTCAAGTTCTCCCCAGACAAGTTACAGAGGCCTGGAAGTGCAGGCCACCTTCCCTCCCCTCCCAGGTCTCCCTCCCTGGCCTTCAGGCCACTCAGCGATCACCCACGAGGAGGACCCTCATCTCCTTCTAGTCCGAGTCCCCCAGGTCCTCACCTCCACCCACCTGCCTCCCTTCTCCCAGACCATACTGAGCCCCTCACAGCGCCACTCATCCCCTGCCCCCCCCCGCAGTTCACCCGCACCTCCCAAGTCCCTGACCACACCTCCAACAACGCCTAAACCCTCCGGATCCTCACCTCCTGTCCACCCTCCTGCTCCACAACCAAGGCCCAGTTCTCTATCGCCACGGAGCTTAAGCTTCACGACTTTTTGCGACTCCAGCTCTTCTTGTTTCTCCAGGATCAGTCCCCAACCTCTGATCACCGAGATGCCCTCAGATCTTAGGCGATGACTTTTCAGGGGCCGTTCTCCTCATCCCTGGCCTCTCCCTTACCGCCCGCCCTAACCGGCTAGGGTCTCTTAACTGACCCCTCAGTTCCTGCAGCCCCGCCCCCTCGAGCCTCGCCCCCTCTGCCCCGCCCCCAGAGGCCTCCCCTCCCTCAACTCCCACCCCTCCCTCGTGCCCCGCCCCCGGAGGTGTCCCCCACGTTCTCTCAGCCGCCCCTCCACGCCCCTCGCTTTCCCTAGACTTCCCGCGCCCCCCTCCCGCCCATCCCCGTCCCCGGGTCTCAAGCTTCAACGCCTGTCACGCACCCCACCGACTCCGTGAGCTTCTGACCCGGTCCCGCGCTCTTGAACTTGATGTCGGCCTTGATCTCTTGGAAGAATTTCTTCATAGTGGTGGTGGGCCCGGCGGCGGGGGGCCGCGGGGGGGTGGGGGGGCGGGGGGGCGCAGGGCCCGGTACGGGAGGGGCCGGCAGGAGCCAACAACCGGAAAGAAAATATGGTGCCGCCGGAAGTCCCGCCTTCGCGAGGGCAGTCCACGTGACAATCGGCGCAGTGTGCCTCTCTAGATCTCCGCGTCTTGCTGGCCCGAAGTGACCACTCTGCACTCTCGGGGCGCGTCTCGGTGGTTCGTCTGGATTCTGTTGCCAGGAGCAACGACGGTGCTTCCAGAGGGAGGTTGTGCTTGAGCGCCTTCCACCGCGTTCCCCAAGGAGTGACAAGAGGGAGAGGGGCAGGCCGAGGACCCCGCGGAGAAAGCGCTGGCCCTGTCCTTTTACTTACTCAAGAACCTTCCCTGGCTCCTCAGCGGTCACGTGAAAAAGTCCCAATTCTGCGTGGGGCAAAGTCCCCAAGACCCAGCCACGTGGTCAGTGCCAGTAGTCCTCCACAAACACAATGTGGGAGGAAATGAAAAGGATGGGTTGCACAGAGCTAGGGCTTGGGGACCCTCGATGGCGGATCACCGAGGGGTTTAACTTAAAGAGATCGGAGATTATCCTCAGAGTGCTGACGGAGTTCAACGAAGAATCTAGTGCAGCCCAAACTTTAACCTTCCTGAACTTTATTTTCCTAGCTATGAAATGAGGATACGAATAGCACCGGCTTCATAGGAGGTCTGTGAGGATGATGCTGCAATTCGAAATCTCTGAATAAATCGCGGACGTTATCATGATTTTGTTGTTGTTCAGTCGCCAAGTCGTGTCCTACTCTTTGCGACCCCATGGACTGCAGATTTACTCCTTTAAGAACAGTGCTTGAGAGTCCGTTCTGTACCAGCAGTGAAGAAAACAGACAAAATTCCCTGACCTCAAAGAACTCGTGATCTTTTTGATTGGAGGAGTGAGCCAGAAAATATAAAATCTATGGTGGAGTGAATGGTGTTAGTGGTATGGAGAAAAATTAAGCGGGAAACAGGATTAAGGGGATGGGAGGGTGGACGCAGTTTGTAACATCGAATAAGAATCCGTCACAGGAAAAGGGCTTGCTTGAGACCACCAGGGAAATTTGACTGGATCCAGGTGTTAGATGATATAAAGGAGCTATTGTTGATTTTGTTAAGAATGGTAATGACATTGTAGTAATGTTTAAAAATAAATTTTCTTCAGCTAGAGATGTTTTCTGAGGTATTTGTGGGTGAAATAACATCTCAGATAGGTTTTTATTTTTATTAAAAAATTTTTATATGAGCCATTTTTATCAGATATTTTTTTAAATACTCCAGAAAACGGACTTCCCTGGCAGTCCAATGGTTAAGACGATGCCTTCCAATTCAGGGGCTGCAGGTTCAATCTCTGGTCGGGGTCCTAAGATCTGACATGTGCTGTGCTGAATAGCTCAATTGTGTCATATTTTTTGCAGTCCAATGGATTGTAGCCCACCAGGCTGCTCTCCCCATGGAATTTTCCAGGCAAGAATACTGGAGCAGGTTGTCATTTCCTACTCCAGGAGATCTTCCTGACCTAGGGATAGAATCTGCATCTCTTGCATCCCCCTCATTGGCAGGCAGGTTACCACCAGCACCACCTGGGAAGCCCCACATCCCACATGCTTTGGGGCCAGAAAACCAAAACATAAAAACAGAAACAATATTGTAACAAAGTCAGTAAAGACTTTAAAATAGTCCACATGGAAAAAATCTTTTAAAAAGTAAATAATAAAATACTCTGGCGGGGTTTCCCTTTTGGTTCAGTGGTAAAGAATCTGCCTGCCAATGCAGGAAACTGGTTTAATCCCTGGTCTGGGAAGATCCCACGTGCCTCAGAGCAACTAAGCCCATGCGCCACAGCTACTAAGCCTGAACTCTAGAGCTGGGAACCGCAACTACTAAGCCCACACGCCTTAAAGCCTGTACTCCACAACAAGAGGAGCCACCACAATGAGAAGCCCCTGCACCACAACTAGAGTAGCCACTGCTAGCCACAGCTAGAGAAAAGCCTGTGCAGAAACGAAGAACCAGCACAGCCAAAATAAATAAATAAAATTATTTTAAAAAAATGCTCTTTGGCAACCCACTCCAGTATTCTTGCCTGGAGAATCCCATGGACAGAGGAGCCTGGCAGGCTACAGTCCATGGGATCACAAGAGTCAGACGTGACTTAGTGACTAAACCACTAGAGAAAGACTACCCTCAATTTGGCAGCAAGTGACAACTGTCCTTAAGATTTCTTTTTTTTTCCCCTGATAGAAAAAGAAAACACTTGGAAAATGAAAATAATAAATTTTCTATTCAAATGTAAAAAAAAAAAATACTCTTATGTTGGTCGCTCAGTCGTATCCGATTCTTTGTGACCCCATGGACTATAGCCCACCAGGCTTCTCAGTCCAAGGGATTTTCCAGGCAAGAATACTGGAGTGGGTTGCCATTCCGTTCTCCAGGGGATCTTCCCAACCCAGAAATTGAACCCAGGTCTCCTGCACTGTAGGCAGATTCTTTACCGTATAAGCCACCAGGGAAGCCCCCCACCCTAAATACTCTAGCAAAAAAAAAAAAACAAAAATACACATACATATGCATGTGTGCACACATTTAGGTTGGAATTCTCATGGCTGCATTTTCACTGTGTGATAGAGTGCGAGAGCAGTTATGCCCAGAACATTTACTGAGCATCTGCTGTGTATCAGGCCAGTACAGTCACAACAGAGAATAAGACTGATGGGATCCTGCCCTCAAGGGGATCACAGTCAATTAGGGATACAACTATTAAATAAGCATATAGTGACAGGTAGTGATAACTCCTGTGAAAGAAAATAAAGTAGGGGAAGGGAATCAAGAGTGATAGGAGGGACTTCTCTAGTAGTCCAGTGGTTAAGAATCCACCTTGCAATGCAAGTGACTTGGGTCCCATCCTTGGTCAGGGAACTAAGATCTCACATGTCACAGGGCAACTAAGCCCATGAGCTGCAACTACTAAGCCTGAGCCCAGCAGCTGCAGAGTCCATGTGCTGCAATGAAAGATCCTGCATGATGCAATGAAGATGGCTTGCTGCAACTAAGACCCCATGCAGCCAAATAAATAAATATATATTAAAAAAAAAAACAGAGCAATGGGAGTTCTCTTTCAGATAGGCTAGTAAGGTCTGATATTTGAATAGAAATGTCTGAAGGAGACAAGGGGCAAAACCGTGGGAGTATCTGGGAGAAGAGCATTCCAGGCAGAAGGAACAGCAAAGGTAAAGGCCCTGAGGTGGTAGCTTATTTCACAGAGCACTGTGCCCACAGCAGGGTGGGCAAAGGGAAGAGTGGACCCTCTGCTGAGAGCAGGTAATGTGTGGTCTGATCATCCCCTCTATTGAACAGTCTATAGCCACAAGGAACTGTGGTCTGGTGAATTAATTCGTAGCCAGGGGAAAATCCATCAGGAGATGTATAAGTTAGTAGTTGCTGCATAACAAGCATTCCCCAAATTTACCAACTTAAAACACCAACCATTGTCTCAAAATGTCTGTGTGTCAGGAATCAGGAGTGGCTTAGCTGGGTGGTTCTGGCTCAAGGCTCTCAGGATATGTTGAAGTCAGTGTTGTCTGGGGCTATGGTCACATCTGAAGGCTCGACTGAGGGAGGGGGTGCTTCCAAGCTCACTCAAATGGTTGTTGGCAGGCCATAGTGCCTTGCTTGCTGTTGATCAGAGGCCTTAGGCCCTCTCTATATAGAGTCTTCTATACACCACTTGAGGGTCCTCATAACATGGCAGGCAGATTCCTCCAGTGTGTGACCTGTGTGGGTAATAAGAGAGAGTGAGAGGGAGGGAGCAAGCAAGAGTGGAGTGGGATTTCCCTAGTGTTCCAGTGGTTAAGAATCTGTCTTCCAATGCAGGGGACAAGGGTTCAATCCCTGGTCGGGGAACTAAGATTCCACATGCCACAGGGTAAATAAACCCAGGAGCCACAACTAGAGAGAAGCTGATGCACCATAGTGAAGAGCACGAAAGATACAGCATGCCGAAACTAAAACCCAGCGCAACCAAGGCAATTTTAAAAAATTAAATGGCAGGGGGAGAGGAGTGCTCAAGAAAGAAGCCACACTCTTTTTATAACACAGTATCAGACTTAACATACCATCATTTCTGACATTTGCTATTGGTCTCACAGACGGAGACTTTCCCTCAGTGTGGGTGGGGAATTCACAATAATGTGAATGTCAGGAAGTGGAAATCACTGGGGTCCAATTTGAAGGCTTCCCACCACACTACAGTGTAGAGTAAAAATGCAATGGTTGGGACTTCCCTGGTGGTCCAGTGGTTGAGAATTGACCTGCCAATGCAGAGGACACAGGTTTGAGCCCTGGTCTGAGAAGATTCTACATGCCACAGGACAACTAACCCTGTGTGCAACAACTACTGCGTACTGCAACTATTGAAGCCCCCACGCCCTAGGACCTATGCTCCCCAACAAGAGAAGCCACTGTAATGAGAAGCCTGCACATCACAACTAGAGAAAGCCCGAGCACAGCAACAAAGACCCAACACAGTTATAAATCCATAAATAAGTAAATAAAATTTTTAAATGCAATAGATGATGATATCTGTCCACTGGTTTACAATAGATAGAAAACATGCTGTGGAAAAAACAAGGTGAGGAAGAAAGGAAGAATTCTAACACTGGTTATTTGGGGCTGGGGAGATTATAGGGGATTTTTCTCCTCTTTCTCAACTCTCTTTAATGGGGTTCTTTGACTTTTACTATAGAAAATAACATTTTAAGGTAAAAGACAGTTGAATTAAGCCTCTAGGTCTAACTTCATGATAATTACAAAGGATAGAGGAACAATAAAACAGCCTCATGGGAATTCCATTGTGGTCCAGTAGTTAAGACTCCTCGCTTCCACTGCAGGGGCTGCAAGTTCAATCCCTTACCAGGGAACTAAGATCCCACATGCTTTGTGGCAGACTCAAACTTAAAAAAAAAAAAAAACAACAACAAACAGCCTGACAAGGAAATAAACAAATCCAGAATGTGAGACTTTCTTCAAACCAGCTTACCTGGTTGCTCAAGAAAATCACAGTTGCAAAAAATAAACAAGATTTTCATCAGAATGGATTAGAAGAATGTAATCTTTACTTGCAGTGCATGAACCTTGATTTGATCCCAGTTCAAAAGAAAAAGCTGCAAAAACTTCTTAGAACAATGAAGAAAATTGGAAATGGACTGAATATTAAATAACATCATGGCATAAATATGAATTTTCTTCGTGTAGTAAAGGTAACATATAATTCAATGTCCCTATTCTTGAGAAATGCCGAAGTACTTAGGGGTGACGTGTGATGATGGATGTATGAAACTTACTTTCAAATGTTTAAAAGCAAAATGCATATATATTCACACATGAATGTAAAGCACATATGCAAAAATATTAACTGTTGTTAGCGACTTTCCTGATAGTCTGGTGGCTAAGACTCTGGGCTCCCCATACTGGGGTCCTGGGTTAGAACCCTGGTCAGGAAATTTCCCTGGGCTTCCTTGATAGCTCAGTTGGTAAAGAATCCACCTGCAATGCAGGAGACCCTGGTTCGATTCCTGGGTCGGGAAGATCTCCTAGAGAAGGGATAGGCTACCCACTTCAGTATTCTTGGACTTCCCTTGTGTCTCAGCTGGTAAAGAATCCGCCTGCAATGTGGGAGACCTGCGTTCAATCCCTGGGTTGGGAAGATCCCCTGGAGAAGGGAAAAGTTACCCACTCCAGTATTCTGGCCTGGAGAATTCCATGGACTGTATAGTCCATGGGCCATAAAGAGTCAGACCCGACTGAGCAACTCTCACTTTCACTTTCAGGAAACTAGATCCCACATGCTGCAAGTAAGATTTAAGATCCTGCGTGCCACAACTAGGACCCACCATGGCCAAATAAACAAAAATAAGTGTTAAAAAATTGTTGACTGTAGGTGTAGAGTTGTAGTGGTCTAAAAATATGTCTAGGACTTCCCTGGTGGTCCAGTGGCTAGGACTCTGCACTTTTACAGCAAGGGACAGAGGTTCCATGCCTGGTTGTGGAACTAAAATCCCGCCTGTGGCACAGCATGGCCAGATACAAACAAAATAAATATATGCATAAAGTCTTTGACACTCCTGCTTTCCAAAGGTAGAGCCTAATTCCCCTGCCCTTGAATGTGGGCTGGACGTAGTGACTCACTTTTAACAAATGGAGTAGGGCAGAATTGGTGGTGTGCAACTTTAAGACTAGGTCATAAAAGACATGCATTTTCCTTCATGCTCTCAGTTTTGTTTTACATGTTTATTTTTGTCTGTGTCAGGTCAGGTCTTAGCTGTGGCTGATTGCGGCTCGATGACTTAGTTGCTCTGCAGCATGTGGGATCTCAGTTCTTTGACTAGGGCTTGAACCTATGTCCCTTACGTTGGAAAGCAGATTCTTAACCACTGGACCATCAGGGAAGGCCCTATGCTCTCGCTTTTGAATGACTCCGTCTGGGGGAAGCCAGCTGCTGTGTTGTGAGGATGCCCAAGCGGTGATACGGAGAGGGCCCTGTGATGAGGAGCTGAGGCCTCCAGTCAACAGCCATGTGAGGGAGCTGCCATGGAAGAGGTTCCTCCAGCCTTAGCTGAGCCTTCAGATGATGGAGTCCTGGCTGCATCAGTCTGATAAGAGATCCTGAGCTAGAACACCCCAGACCCCTGACTCTAGGAATCTGCATAAGATATTAAATGTTTGCTGACAAAGGTCCATATAGTCAAAGCTATGGTTTTTCCAGTAGTCATGTACAGATGTGAGAGTTGGACCATAAAGACGGCTGAGTGCCAAAGAATAGATGCTTTCAAATTGTGGTACTGGAGAAAACTCTTGAGAGTCCCTTGGACTACAAGGAGATCAAACCAGTCAATCCTAAAGCAAATCAACCCTGAATATTCATTGGAAGGACTGATGCTGAAGCTGAAGTTCCAATTGGCCACCTGATGTGAAGACCTGACTAATTGGAAAAGACCCTAATGCTGGGAAAGATTGAAGGCAGGAGAAGGGGACAACAGAAGATGAGATGGTTGGATGGCATCATTGACTCAATGGACATGAGTTTGAGCAAGCTCCAGGAGAGGGTGAAGGACAGGGAAGCCTGGCATGGTGCAGTCCATGAGGTCTCAAAGAGCAGGACACAACTTAGTGACTGAACAACAGTAAATGTTTTCTGTTTTTTTTAAATATGTATTTATTTGGCTGCACTGGATCTTAGTTGCAACATGTGGAATCATTTATTTATTTTTTTGGTTGTGTTATGTGGGATCTAGGTCCCTGACCAGGGATTGAACCCATGGCCCCTGCATTGGGAATGTGGAGTCTTAGTCACTGGACCACCAGGGAAATCCTGGTGTTTGTTGTTGTTGTAGTTTTTTAATTTTTAAAATTAATTTATTTATTTTTGGCTGTGTCAGGTCTTTGTTGCTGCATACAGGCTTTCTCTGGTTGCAGAGAGCAGGGGCAGCTCTCTAGTTGCGGTGCTTGGACTTCTCATTGGGTGGCTTCTCTTGTTGGGGAGCCCAGGATCTTGATGCTCAGGCTTCTGTAGTTGTGGCTCCAAGACTCTAGAGCATCGGCTCAGTAGTTGTGGTACATGGGCTTAGTTGCTCTGTGGCATGTTGAGTCTTCCCATACCAGGGGTTGAACCCGTGTCCCCTGCATTAGCAGGCGGATTCTTAACCACTGGACCACAAGGGGAGCCTTGTTTGTTGTTTTAAGCAATTAAATTCTTTGGTAATTTGTTAGGCAGCAATAGCTAACTAATAGAATAACACACTATGTTCATTGGGCTATCATTATCATCTTTTCTAAATTTTTGATACTGAAAATTCCAGTTTAGCACTGTGAAATAAAGGGTCATATTCCTTATAGTCTCAAATGAAGATAAAGAGACTGGCCCCAAATCACACAGTCAGAAAATGCTAGAGACCCACCCCTACTTCCCTGAGAGTCAAGTGCTATCGGACTACTTTGTCTGTACATTGAAGATCAGGAGGCTTCTGGGATTCTTAGAAGCCTCATCTCTTTTCCCCACCCATTTTGCCCACTTTGCCTTAGCTACTTGGAACTATCCTTGCCTTATTACCTCCAGACCTTTGTCCAGGTACCCATCTCTGCTGGAAGAGACCTCTACCCAATCTGTCTAAAGAAATCTTCTTCTTCCAGGAAGCCCTCCCTGACTACATTTTTCATACTCAGTTCAGTTCAGTCGCTCAGTCGCGACCGACTCTTTGTGACCCCATGAATCGCAGCACATCAGGCCTCCCTGTCCATTACCAACTCCAGGAGTTTACCCAAACCCACGTCCATCAAGGTGGTGATGCCATCCAACCATCTCATCCTCTGTCATCCCCTTCTCCTCCTGCCCCCAATCCTTCCCAGCATTAGGGTCTTTTCCAATGAGTCAACTCTTCGCATGAGGTGCCCAAAGTATTGGAGTTTCAGCTTCAACATCAGTCCTTCCAATGAACAACCAGGACTGATCTCCTTTAGGATGGACTGGTTGGATCTCCTTGCAGTCCAAGGGACTCTCAAGAGTCTTCTCCAACACCACAGTTCAAAAGCATCAATTCTTCGGCGCTCAGCTTTCTTCACCGTCCAAATCTCACATCCATACATGACCACTGGAAAAACCATAGCCTTGACTAGACGGACCTTTGTTGGTAAAGTAATGTCTCTGCTTTTAAATATGCTATCTAGGTTGGTCATAACCTTCCTTCCAAGGAGTAAGCGTCTTTTAATTTCATGGCTGCAATCACCATCTGCAGTGATTTTGGAGCCCAAAAAAATAAAGTCTGACACTATTTCCACTGTTTCCCCATCTATTTCCCATGAAGTGATGGGACCAGATGCCATGATCTTAGTTTTCTGAACGTTGAGCTTTAAGCCAACTTTTTCACTCTCTTCTTTCACTTTCATCAAGAGGCTCTTCAGTTCTTCACTTTCTGCCATAAGGGTGGTGTCATCTGCATATCTGAGGTTATTGATATTTCTCCCGGCAATCTTGATTCCAGCTTGTGCTTCTTCCAGCCCAGCGTTTCTCATGATGTACTCTGCATATAAGTTAAACAAGCAGGATGACAATATACAGCCTTGACGTACTCCTTTCCCTATTTGGAACCAGTCTGTTGTTCCATGTCCAGTTCTAACTGTTGCTTCCTGAACTGCATACAGGTTTCTCAAGAGACAGATCAGATGATCTGGTATTCCCATCTCTTTCAGAATTTTCCACAGTTTATTGTGATCCACACAGTCAAAGGCTTTGGCGTAGTCAATAAAGCAGAAATAGATGTTTTTCTGGAACTCTTGCTTTTTCAATGATCCAGCGGATGTTGGCAATTTGATCCCTGGTTCCTCTGCCTTTTCTAAAACCAGCTTGAACATCTGGAAGTTCACGGTTCACGTGTTGCTGAAGCCTGGCTTGGAGAATTTTGAGCATTACTTTACTAGCATGTGAGAAGAGTGCAATTGTGCGGTAATTTGAGCATTCTTTGGCATTGCTTTTCTTTGGGATTGGAATGAAAACTGACCTTTTCCAGTCCTGTGGCCACTGCTGAGTTTTCCAGATTTGCTGGCGTATCGAGTGCAGCACTTTCACAGCATCATCTTTGAGGATTTGAAACAGCTCAACTGGAATTCTATCCCCTCCACTAGCTCTGTTCGTAGAGATGCTTTCTAAGGCCCACTTGACTTCACATTCTAGGATGTCTGGCTCTAGGTGAGTGATCACACCATCGTGATTATCTGGGTCATGAAGATCTTTTTTGTACAGTTCTTCTGTGTATTCTTGCCACCTCTTCTTAATATCTTCTGCTTCTGTTAGGTCCATACCATTTCTGTCCTTTATCGAGCCCATCTTTGCATGAAATGTTCCCTTGGTATCTCTAATTTTCTTGAAGAGATCTCTAGTCTTTCCCAATCTGTTGTTTTCCTTTATTTCTTTGCACTGATCGCTGATGAAGGCTTTCTTATCTCTCCTTGCTATTCTTTGGAACTCTGCATTCAGATGGGAATATCTTTCCTTTTCTGCTTTGCTTTTCGCTTCTCTTCTTTTCCCAGCTATTTGTAAGGCCTCCTCAGACAGCCATTTTGCTTTTTTGCATTTCTTTTCCATGGGGGTGGTCTTGATCCCTGTCTCCTGTACAATGTCACGAACCTCTGTCCATAGTTCATCAGGCACTCTGTCTATCAGATCTAGTCCCTTAAATCTATTTGTCACTTCCACTGTATACTCATAAGGGATTTGATTTAGGTCATACCTGAATGGTCTAGTGGTGTTCTCCACTTTCTTCAATTTAAGTCTGAATTTGGCAATAAGGAGTTCATGATCTGAGCCACAGTCTGCTTCCGGTCTTGTTTTTGCTGACTGTATAGAGCTTCTCCATCTTTGGCTGCAAAGAATGTAATCAATCTGATTTCGATGTTGACCGTCTAGTGATGTCCATATGTAGAGTCTTCTCTTGTGTTGTTGGAAGAGAGTGTTTGCTATGACCAGTGTGTTCTCTTGGCAAAACTCTATTAGCCTTTGCCCTGCTTCATTCTGTACTCCAAGGCCAAATTTGCCTGTTATGCCAGATGTTTCCTGGCTTCCTACTTTTGCATTCCAGTCCCCTATAATGAAAAGGACATCTTTTTTGGGTGCTAGTTCTAAAAGGTCTTTTACATTTAGGGATACAATTAATTTTAAGATTTCTTTTTTATGTCATTTTTTTAGATTTTAAGATTTCTTTTTGTGTGTATATGATCCAAGGTAAGAGTCGAGTTTGTTTTTATGTATTCATGTGGCTGTTTAGTTGTCCTATAGAGAAATAGGACTTCAGTTCTATCGGATCGAGATTTTAACCCCCGTGATCAGTTGACTAGTTCACCCTAAAGATGACCATGTCCTGATCCTGATAACCTGTGAACATGGTAACATTTGTGCAAAAGAGATGTTGCAGATGTTATTAAAGTAAGGACCTTGAGGTGGGGAGATGATCCTGGATTATTTGGATGAGCACCGCCTAATCAACACTGAATACTCATTGGAAGCACTGATGCTGAAGCTGAAGCTCCAATACTTGGGAGCTCCACCACCTGATGTGAAGAGCTGACTCATTGGAAAAGACCCTGATGCTGGAAAGGACTGAAGGCAGGAGGAGAAGTGGTTGACAGGATGAGATGGTTGGATGGCATCACTGACTCAATGGACATGAATTTGAGCAAGCTCCGGGAGATAGTGAAGGACAGGGAAGCCTGGCGTACTGCAGTCCGTGGGGTTGCAAAGAGCTGGACAACATACACAGAGTCCTTATAAGAAGGAGAACAGGAGGATCAGAGGAGATGGGATGACAATAATATGAGAAGGACCCAGAATGCTGTTGCAGCTTTGAAGATGGAGGAAGAGCCACAAGCCAGGGGTTGCAGGTGGCTTCTAGGAACTGGAAAAGGCAAGGAAACTGATTCTCCTTGTGATCCTCTAGAAGGGATGCCATTCCGCCCATACTGTATTTGTTTCTTCTAAAAATGTATATGTTTGTTTGGCTGTGCTGGGTCTTAGTTTCAGCACATGGGATCTTTTGTTGTGGCATTCGAACTCTTTGTTGCAGTGTCTCGGATCCAGTTCCCTGACCAGGGATGGAACCCAGGCCCCCTGCACTGGGAGCACAGAGTCTTAGCCACTGGACCACCAGGGAAGTCCCTAATTGTATTGTATTTGGATTTTAGCCCGGTGAGATCCATATGGGTCTTCAGACCTCCAGAATGGTCAAAACAGATTTTCACTGTTTTAAGCCACTAAGTTTATAGTGATTTGTTAGAAAAGCAAAAGGAAATGAAGACAATTCCCAGACTAAACAACCTCTAGGAAACAAGTACTGGTATTTCTCACTAATTTATAGGGAAGGTTGCAGAGGCTTGGATAGACTTGTCCATATCCCTGCAGCTTGCAGAAGGAAGATTCAAACCCAGGGCCATCAGACTCCAATTACATTTCAGTGAGTACTCCTGGAGCTGTAGTGCAAACTCACATATCGTGGGGAGCTTGTTTAAAGGCAGATTCTGGACTTCCCTGGTGGTCCACTGGTTGAGAGTCTGCCTGCCAGTACAGGGGACAGAGGTTCTATCCCTGGTCCCGGAAGATTCCACATGCCTCAGAGTAACTAAGCCCGAGAGCTACACCCACTGAAGCCTGAGCATGCTACAGCCCATACCCTGCAACAAGAGAGGCCACCCCAATGTTGTTTCAGTTGCTCAGTCGTGTCCAACTCGTTGTGACCCCATGGACTGCAGCCACTGAAGAGAAACCAGAAAATGTCAACTAGAGGGTAGCCCCTGATTTCCACAACTAGAGAAAGCCCGCATGCAGCAAGGAAGACCCAGCACAGCCAAAAACAAATAAATAAGTATGAATAAATAAATTTAAAGGCAAATTCTGATGCCTCTGATCTCCAGTGGGTTGTGATTCTGCATTTCTGACAACACCCTCCCAGGGAAGAATGAATGAGGATGAGATGAATGAATGTCACCCTCACTGCTTAGGTGGGGAGAAGCTCTGGGTCAAATGTCCAACATCCCCAGATTCCACTCCCCTAGTGTTAATCCTCTGCCTCAGTTTCTTTATCTGGAAAGCAGAAGTGAGAAATAACAACTGACATGTGAATGAAATTAACCACGTTAAATGCTTACTGTATGTGACTTGGAACATAGTAGCTGCTCTATAAATTTTATTTTAGAAAAATATTTATTTTATTTATTTGGCTGTGCCGGGTCTTAGTTGTGGCATATGGGGTCTTTGATCTTCATTTCGGCACTCAAGATCTTTAGTTGTGCAATTCGAACTCTTAGTTGCGACATGTAGGATCCAGTTCCCTGACCAGGGATGGAACCTGAGTCCCTGCATTGGAAGAACAGAGTCCGAGCCACTGGACCACCAGGGTGTGTGTGAAGTCACTTCAGTCGTGTCCAACTCTTTGGGAGTCTATGCACTGTAGCCTGCCAGGTTCCTCTGTCCATGGGATTCTCCAGGCAAGAATACTGGAGTGGGTTGCCACTTCCTTCGCCAGGGGATCTTCCCAGCCTGAGGATGGAATCTGAGTCTCTTAGGTCTCCTGCATTAGCAGGTGGGTTCTTTACCACTAGGGCTACCTGGGAAGCCCCAATAAATCTTAATTATTATTCTACTTGGATAAGTGTGCAGTAAGTGTTAATGATAGGATTGAAAGCTGATGCACCCAGCTGTAAACTAGAGATCAAGCCTGCAGCAAACAGTACATGCTCAGGTCACCTGCTAATTAGAAGGAGACATTTCCTGCAGTTCTAGCAGGCAGGGCAGCCCCTTCCCCACCTTGCCTCCTGGGGCCAAGTACCAGGAACTGTTCGCTCAGGCACCAGGAAGAAACTTCACCTCTCCACTAGTGATGACTAGCGGTTCAGCTGCTGGCTTCAGTGACCACCAATTCAGAGAGAAGGTGTGGATCTTCTCCCTTCTCAGCTGGCCACTTTGGGGCTCTCCCAAACCTCTTGGGGACTCTGCCCCCAGCAGAGCCTGATCCTTTTTTTAGTTGTTCTCAGGTGGCTCTTCAGTAAAGAATCCACCTGCTAATGCAGGAGACCCACGTTCAGTACATGGGTTGGGAAGATCCCCTGGAGAAGGGAATGGCAACCTACTCCAGTATTCTTGCCTGGAGAATCCCATGAACAGAGGAGCCTGGTGGGCTATGGTCTACGGGCTTGCAAAAGAGTTGGACATGACTGAGTGAGTAAACAGCAGCATTGCTCTGTCAGGTCTGTGCAGAAAGCTCTGGCTTTTCTGCACTGGCTCAAGGTCTGGGGGAGAAGTTTGCACTGAATTAGGAGGGCCTTGGTGGTGGGGACCCAAAGAAGTGGCATTCTTGTCCTTGGACAGACTGGATGTTGGCCCTCAGGCAAGGTATGCCCCTCTCTGGGCCTCAGTATCCCCATCCGTACTCTGGGCTAGGCCAGACCCCTCTGTATCAAGTCCCTCATTTATTGTGCAGCTTCTTCCCTATATGAGGATGCCCAGATTTAGCAAATAAAAATATGGAATGCCCAATAGGATCTGAATTTCAGATACAAGTACTTTACTGTTTTATATGCATAATTTCCTGGAGGAGAAAATGTCAACCCACTCCAGTATTCTTGCCTGGGAAATCCTACGGACAGCGGAGCCTGGTGGGCTGTGGTCTAAGGGGTTAAAGAGTTGGACACGACTGAGCACACACATGCATACATACTTTAAATTTATAGGGAATTCCTGGGAATACCTGGTGTTGTAATGGTTAGGACTCATCACTTTCACTGCTGGGGCCCACATTTGATCCCTGATCCGGTAACTAAGATCCCACTTACCCACTGGCATGGCCCAAACAAACAAACAAAAGGTATAGTCTTAACCATTTCAAAAAGAAATATGTGTCAGATATTTTTATTTGATGGTATAAACTATATGTTAGATATTGTTATTTGATGATATACGTATTCATTATTAATTATCTTATTGGTATAAAATATTTATGACACAGTCGCCATCTTAACCGTTTTTAAGTACACAGCTCAGTAACATTAAGCACATTCACATTGCTGTGTAACTAGCCCCGCCATCGTCTCCAGAACTTTCTCATCTTCCCAAACGGAAACTCTTGTCCTTATGAAACACTCACTCCCCTTCCTCCTTCCCCAGCCCCTGGCCCCACCATCTACTTCCTGTCTCTGTGGATCTGACTCCTCTAGGGACCTCCCATGGAATCAGACAGTGTTTGTCCTTTTTTTATTCACGGGGCACAGTGTTCTCAGGGTTCATCTATGGTGTAGAATGTGCAACATTGTTGTTGTTCGTTCGGTCAGTTGTGTCCCTCTCTTTGGGACCCAGTGGACTGCAGCACGCCAGGCTTCCCTGTCCTTCACTATCTCCCAGAGTTTGCTCAAACTCATGTCCACTGAGTCAGTAATGCCATCCAACCATCTAATCCTCTGCTGCCCCTTTCTCTTGCTGCCCTCAGTCTTTCCCAACAATGGGTTGGCCAAAATGTTTGTTGGGGTTTTTCGTAACGTTTTACAGAAAACTCAAATGAACTTTTTGGCTAACCCAGTAAATACCTTTTTAGTATAGCTAATGTCACGAATATTGCACAGAACATACTTGTACTAAAAAAGTATTTGTTGTATATCTACAATTCATATTTAACTAGGCATCCTGAATGTTTTTGAAAAAAGATTTATTTTCTTATTTTTGGCTGTGCTGAGTCTTCATTGAGGTGTGTGGGTTTCTCACTGTGATGGCGTCTCTTGGTGCCAAGCATGGGCTCTTACAGCGGTGGCTCAATAGTTGCTGTGCATGAGCTTTGTTGCTCCTTGGCATTTGGGATCTTCTTGGACTAGGGGTGGAACCCATGTCCTCAGCATTGGCAGGTGGATTCTTATCCACTGGACCACTAGGGAAGGAAGCCCCAGGCATCCTGAATTTTATCTGTCAATTTTACCTACAGCCTTTCTTCATATAGCAGCCTAAAGAACTTTTTTCTTTTAAAATGTCTTTATTAATATATCATTTACACACCCTAAAATCCTTCTTTTTCTTTCTTCATTTATCTGGCTGTACTGTGCTGCATGCAGGATCTCTATTCCCCAATCAGATATTGAACCCATCCCCTTGCAGCTGAGTACTAACCAATGGACCACCATGGAATTTCCTAGAATTCACCCTTTTTAAAGTGTATAGTTCAATGAATTTTATTGTATATTTTATATTTACAGAGCTCTTGGACCATTGGAGAAGGAAATGGCAACCCATTCCAGTCTTCTTGCCTGGAAAATCCCATGGACAGATGAGACTGGCAGCTTACAGTCCATGGGTTTGAAAAAGAGTCAGACACGACAGTAACTAAACATCAACAAGGACCACTACCAGAATCTAGTCTTGAAACATTTCCATCACCCTAGAAAGAAACCTCATACTCCTTTACAGTCACTCTGTATTCCCACCCTCAGCTTGAGGCAAATAGTGATCTACTTTCTGTCTTGAAAATTTTGCCTTTTTTGGACATTCTATCAAATGTCACATGATATATGAATCATAGAGTATGTGACCTGATGTATATTTTTTTTTCCACTGAGTATATTTTTGAGGTTAATCCCTGTTGTAGTGTATATCAGTCCTGGGTTTCGTTTTCTTTCTGGAGGGTCAGCAATAAAATTCATCAGAATAGGGCTCATTTGGTTTATCTGTTTACCTGTTGACAGACATACGCATTATTTCTCCTTTTTGGTTTTTGTGAATAATGCTGTTATGACTATAGTTGTGTAAATTTGGTGTGGATGTTTGTTTTCATTTCTTTTGGGTAGATACATAAAGTTGGAATTGCTGGTTCATATTAAACTTCATTCATTTTAACTTTTCATATTAAACTTTGTAAAAAAAAACAAAACCTGCCCTTTTGAGATATATTTCATGTGCACAGGATGTTTCTTGAGATTAAAATATTATCTCCGTACCCTGTGCTCAAATCCCTCCAATTTTTCCCAGGAAGTTAAAATAAAACCCAACTGTGTCACTGATATTCACAAGGCACAGGACAGGTCCTCAATGGACCGTTTTGCTGTCCCTTCTACCTCAAATGTCCCTCCCAGCACCCACCTTACTATATGGACCTATGTCTAGTCATCTTTTATCTCTCTGGTTAAACTACTATCTCCTACAGCAAATCCTTCTGTTCCCCCAGGATAGACGAATTCTCCGCCATTACTCAGCTCTTTTTTTTTTTTAATTGGAATATAGTTGTTTTACAATGTTCTGTTAATTTCTGCTGTACAGCAAAATGATTCAGTTAGATGAATCTTTTCCATTATGGTTTATCACAGGTTATTGAATATAGTTCCCTATGCTATACATTAGGACCTTGATTATTCATCTCTTTCTTCTTTTTAAAAATTAATTAATTTATAGTTGCACTGGGTCTTGGTTGCTGCGCTAGGGTTTTCTCTGGGGGCGGGGGTGGGGGGGCGCTATTCTTCCTTGAGGACCAGGGATCTAACCAGTGTCTCCTGTATTGTTAGGCGGATTCTTACCCATTGTACCACCAGGGAAATCCTATTTAGCTCTTTCTTAAGCGCCCTATCTTACCCCTAGTCCCTTCCCTGGGTCCTAATTATAAAGAAATTGACATTTCTTTTACATGCTAAAACTCGAATACGTCAAGAGCGAGGGGAACAGCACCTTAGCGCTTCCAGTATTTGCTACTGTCTGGCAGAGTATAGGGGTGGTGATGTCCGTTTAAACTTGACTCCCCCATAAGACGGGTACCATTATGAGTCCCGTTTTACAGGTGGGGAGACTGAGACAACGGAGATTAGCTAAGTCGCCCAGGCAGTGCTCAATACAATTTTCTCGACCGAATTAACATGTATTTTGGGTGTTTTGTGGCTCTGCAATATGGTGCTCAACAAACTTGTCGCGAGTGAAGAAATAATGCTTTGTGCAGTTTTTGGCTGGTTATCCTCAAATCTCACATGGCCCGCCCCTACACCTAAGCCCCGCCCCCCCAGCAGGCAACGGCGCGTCCCTATTTTGACTTGAACCTTGTCTCTTAGAATATCCAATGGCAGACAGCCGCTTAAGCCCTTCCTCCTGTGATAGCCAATGCGCACTCTCTACCTTGAGCCGCTTTTCTTGTGGTACCCAATGGCCTTTAACTCCATATTATGCCCCTCCTCAGAGGCGCGGGAGGCTAACAATGACGCGCCCCCTACAGTGATTGGGCCTTCTTTCCTGTACTGTCCAATGGCATGCTTCCTACTTAAGGCCCCGCCTCCCATGGCGGTCTGTGGCCCGCCCCTCTGCTCTGGCTGCCCGCCTCTTCGCTCTTTGAGCGCCTCTGTTTCCCTCCACCCACCTTTCCTCTTTCACCTCCCATAACCTCCTTCCCCACCCATTAGGCCTCTTGGTCACGCCCCCTTGGATCTACCCGTTATCCAATCCCGTTAACTTGCTCTGCTCCAACCCCTCTTCTCATTGGTCTCCCTGTGCCTCTATCCCCGCACGTGGTTCTGAGCGACGTCGTCGCCCGCCCGTGACGGCTGGAAGGCGGGACTTCCTGCGGGGCACAGGCCAATAAACACGCTCCGAACCGCTACCCCGGCCGCCGCCCCCGCCCCCTCGACGCCCTGTTCCCGCCCCCGGCTTTGCCTCCCGCTGCCGCCGCCTCCGCCGCAGCCGCTGCCGCTGCTGCTGCTGCCGCTTTCCGCGGCCTGGGCCTCCCGCCGCCAACATGCCGCACGCCTTCAAGCCCGGAGACTTGGTGTTCGCCAAGATGAAGGGCTACCCGCACTGGCCGGCCCGGGTGAGGCCGCGAGGGATATGGGCCAGGCGACGGAGAGTGGGGGGGGGCGGGGTGGGGCAGTAGGGGCCACGGCCTGAAAGACCTGCACATTGGAGGTCTGGGGGGCTCTGGGCCTGAGGAACCCGCGCGCCCGGAGTTTTGGGGGACCTGGGCCTGGGGGACCCGCTTGCTTCGAGGTGTGGGGGTCCCCAGCTTGTAGGACCTTCGCGCAGTGGTTGTGGGCGAACCTGAGCTCGGAGGTGTGAGTGTCCTGAACTTGAAGAATTCGCCCGCTTGGGCTCTGGGGGGAACTTGGGCCTGAGGAACCCTAGCTCCGGGGATGTGGGGTGTCCTGAGCCTGGGGTACTCGCTCTTGGGGTCCCAGAGCCTAGGGACATGGTTGTTGAGGGACTTGGGGCTTGACGGACCAGGGTTCAAGTTTGAAGGCGGTGAAGGGACCTGAGAAATTTGGGATTTGAGGAGAGGGCCCAAACTAAGGGAAGGAGGTGGCCCAGAGAGAAGGATATCTTTGAAGGGACAACAAGAAGCCAAGTTCTGAGGGGGGTCCTGGAGAAACATGTGAAGGGGTCTAGGAATAAGGGTTCCAGTAAGGGAGAAGAACTGAAGGTTAGGGTTGAGACGTGCTCAGGAGGGCTGGTGCTTGGAAATAGGGCTGGGGGCTTTGTTTACAAGGTCGCTGGAGCTGTGGGGGACTTAATTTGAAAATATGAGGCATCAGAGACCAGACATTGGAGTAAGACTTGTTTGGAGGATCCTCGGCACTTGTTCCCTGGGAGGACACCCCTGCCAGATCCTGGTGGAGGAGTCTGGTTGGGGCATGGAGTTGGGGGTAGAGGGTGGGGAGGAGGGCTTGGGATGGAGAGAGGCCTGAATCAGAGGCCAGCCGCTGGTACTCAGGCTGGAAAGAGAGTGCTAGAGGAAGAGGTCGTGCCTAGAGGACTCGGGGGATCCCCTTTGGAGGAAGCTGGGATCCAGAGATGATTCGAAGGGTCCAGGTCTGACGGAGTCTTGAGCAGGAGTCCCAGATTTCCAGAGTGAAGTTTCAGGCACTGTTTGTGGGGCAGGCCGTTGTTGGAGGAGGGGACCAGAGGTTGTTGTCATCCCTGAGTCAAAGTCACTCCAGGACCGAGGTTGGTGGAATATGCACCGTAGGACTGAAAGAGTTTGGAGGGGGAGGCAGGTGAAGGATGAAGCTGAAGGTTCGTCAGAAACAGAAGGAGCTCAGGAGTGGCCTGGGAAGTACTCTGGGATGCCTGGCGATTCCAGCCTTGCTCCCTGCCAAACCCTGCTTGCCTTTAGGGAGAAGTAAGCAGAAGGGCATTGCCCAGGGCTGGTGTTTGGTTGCAGAGAGGCCACCATAGCATGCCAAGAGTGGGCTCAAGGACCACTAACCAGGCAGCGCTGAGAGTGGTCCACAGCTGGTGGTGTTGCTGCCGGGATATCTGGGCTTCAGGCTCAGAGGCAGGTCCTGGGTGAGGTCAGAACAGAAGCAGGCCTGGAAGGCCTAGCCAGCTGGTCTTCAGGGTGATGCAGTTTGGTGATGCTTGCGATGGACATCTGGGCCCCAAGGACTTTGAAGAGTAGCCCAGAGAACTGAGGAAGGAGGTTTGGGGTAGAGGGCAGGGAAGGTTCCAACTGCCCCCAGGCTGTGAAGAGGACGGGAAGGAATTAATGGGGACCAGAGAACCCATTCTAACCTGATTTGCTCGGGCTTACTTTCTTGGGGGCACCAGAGTGATGAAACTTTACGGGCACTTCCCTTCCTCTCAGAGTACCAGCTTTTCCCTCTCCTCCGCTCCCCCCACCCCCTCAGCTGGCTCTCGAAGCCCAGAGAGCTTCCAAGCACCTGATTGGAAGGGAAGGGGCTGCTAGCCTCCTGTGGGGAGATGACTGACAACTGCTGGAGCCCATGGGCCTGCAGGGAGAGGGTGGGACTTCCTGGATGCTCGGGGCCTGTCTCCTGCAGCCCACCCCCCACCCTCTGCCTCCTTGGAGCTGCCAGCTGCAGCCTCTGGGAGCCGGATCACCACTCGCCTCTTTGCGGGAGGGGGTCCCGTGGGAAGGTCCTCACAGAAGCTGGGCTTGGCCGCACCTCCTGGCTGCTTAGAACTTTTGGCTTTGCCCAGGTGAAACACCTACCTTGGGGAAAGAGAGAGCAGGGGATGGGGGGGACGACGACACAGGTATGCGGGGTGGGGGGTGGGGGGGTGGGAAGCGCTGCTCAGAAGAAGGCAGAGGCCTAGTTAGAAGGTGATGCGTTTTCCTCCCTGAAAGGGCCCCCCTCACCCCAACATGCTTCCCTCCAAGTAACTGAGCCGATTTCTTACGGGTTTCCTGGGTCACTGGGTGAAGCTGCTCCCCACCCCCTTGCCGGCCCCTCACTGGCCTCTTCCTGCAGATCGATGACATTGCCGACGGTGCTGTGAAGCCCCCGCCCAACAAGTACCCCATCTTCTTCTTTGGTACACACGAAACGTAAGTGTCCCCTGCCGGGGGCGGCTTCTTGCCACCTGCTTCCTCCAGGGTGGCCTGGCTCACAGGGCCTGGCCCTACATTTCCTTTCTCCAGAGCCTTCCTGGGACCCAAGGACCTGTTCCCCTACGACAAGTGTAAAGACAAGTACGGGAAGCCCAACAAGAGGAAAGGCTTCAATGAGGGCCTGTGGGAGATCCAGAACAACCCCCATGCCAGCTACAGCGCGCCTCTGGTGAGTCCTTGCCTGGGGAGGTGGCGGGCACGCGCACGCACCCGGAACCAGAGGTGGTCTTAGCCTGCCTCTGGTGAGTCCTAGCGGGGGCGTGCGTGCGTGCACCAGGGAGGAGAGGTGGTCTTAGCGCGCCTCTGGTGAGTCTGTGCTGGGGAGGGCAGCAGGCACTCACGCACTGGGAACCCGAGGTGGTCTTAGCTTGTCCCATGAAAAAGGAGCGGCCTCTGGGCCAGGGCTCCTCCCATTGGGCACCGCTGACATTTGGGGGCCCAGTCGCTTTCTTTGAGGGGGGGGCTGACATTTGGGGGCCCAGTCGCTTTCTGTGGGGGGCTTTCCTGGGTACCATGGAGGAGGGGGAAGCATTCACAGCCCCTCACCCCCTTGATGCTGGTAGCTTCTCCTTTACACAGTTGTGTCAACCAAACATATCTGCGTACATTACCAACTGTCCCCTGAGTCAGGTGGAGGGGTGCAGGGTCCCGCCTCTCTCCCCTCCAGACCCACAGCTCTAGAATTAACCTGAATGTATAGCAGTGTTCTGAGAGCTCCTAAGAAACCTTTTGTTTTCTAAGGAAAAAAATATTTTTCTTTCAATAACACCCTTTCCTTCCCCCGCTTACTGCCAGGTTTTCAGACACGGGAAAAGGGTGTAATGAGAACTCTTGCTGAGGTGGGAAAGAAACCCTAAGAGTCACAGAGATGACATCGGAGTGCCAAATTACCATCTGAACATTGAGGGGAAAAAGGGAATTTAGAGAAGCTGAAGTTAAATTTGTAAAAAAAAAAAAAAAAAAAGCCATGGGAAGCTGAGGATGAAGTGGGGGATGGGTGCCTCGCTCTGGGTGTTTAGGGGTGAGATGCAGAGGAGGGGATGGTAGGGTGGCCTGGCCTCAGGAGGTGTGGGCTTCAGGTTGGCTGAGACACTAAGCAAATTGACTGCAGGGCTCAGAGCTCAGCTGTTAGGGAAGAAATGGATATCCGATGTGGTCTGTGGGCAGGGAAATGGGAGTCAGAGGGCCTCTCTGGTTTGTGTGAATGAAGGACTGTGTAGCTCTGCAGCATCTGGTCCTGCTTGAGAACTCAGGGTCTCGAGATGGTCTGCATGTGCCTCTCCTGTCCACTCACCGACCTGGCCCACTCTCCTGTATAGACAGACCCCTGGGGCGTGAGGGCCACGGACTAGGCTGGGGATCAGGAATCCCAGGTGAAACCGATGCACCTCCTGTCTTCTGGGAGCTCACTCTCCAGAACTCAGGAGTCCGTTCAGCGGATCTCTCCTCTGCTGAAGGTTTGGCAGGCCCACCCTTCCCGCGTGTGCGCACTGTCTTAACTTGCACCTCCTGTGAAGAGTCTGGGAGCTGGATGTTCCCCTCGTGTTGGTGCCAACCTTTCTCCGGGCTTTGCCTGTTCCCAACCTGGGTAAAGGGATCAGACATCCTTGAAGGTAGTTAACGAGATCCTTTTCTGGCCCCAACCCAAGTTCTAGTTAGTCTTGTCTTAAGCTTCTCACCTCCTGGTGAATCATCGCACCACTTAGTATTTATTACACACCCTCAGCCTGTGAAGTACAGAATAGATAGATACCTGCCCTCGAGGAAATGAAACTCGAAAACAGTGTGGCCCTGATATTCAGTCATCCCCGCACAGACTCCCCAAGTTGAGAAGTCGCTGTAACGTATTACTGCTGTCTGGTTCTTGGACCCGTCAGTGCTTCCAAACCGAACATTGGTTTCAAAATGCGGATCCCAGGGTCCCACCCCGAGAGGTTTAGGTGTGGTGGTTTAGAGCTGAGGCCTGGGCACCTCGAGGTATTTCATCTCCCTCATTGTCACTTCTGGGGCCCATCCACAGCAGTTTTCTGGAAGAGCTGCTTTTTGAGGGTGCCCCAGCAGGCTGTCTTTTCATCCTATATGTTTTTAGTTTATTTTTACATTTCAGGTGGGAGTACAGACTCCTGTACAAGACTGAAAAGTACAAAAGGGCGGCCGCTCTGTCTCCCTTTCTTCTTAAGGTAGCCCCAGTATCCAGTTCCTTGTGTTTCCTTCCAAAATTCTGTGTTCACGTAGCACCCTGCATAGCAGGCTTTTGGGAAACCCTAATGTTCCACTTGGCTTTATTCCTCACAACTGGTCCCCCTTGTTGTGCAGAGAACAGCTTCATTCTTTCTGACAACCTTCATTCGGTGTGCTCCCACCAGGACCGTGCAGCCAGACCTGTTCCCACGTCCCCCCGCCAAACCAGGAAGTGGGAAACGGTGTCTCAGAGTGGTTCTAGCCATGTCCCAGCTGAGATGGGCTGTGGGGGTGGGAGGTTGGCAGCCTCTTCCCCACTTTACAGCTGAGCACACTGAAGCCTGGAGCATTCACTGGATTGCCCAGAGGGACCTAGCTAGAAGGTGAGGGCTGAGACCCGGACCAAGGGCTTTTACACTTCTGCAGCCGGTCACTCCTGAGGGGCATCCTGGGCACTGTGGGCTATGGAGCAGCATCTCGGGTCTCACCCACTTGATGCCAGGACCCCCACCACCACCATCTTGATAATCCAAATGTCTCTAGAAATTGCTGGATGCCCCCCTGGGGACAGAATCACCCCTGGCTGAGAACCTAGGATCCCAATTGATAACCTCTTTGTGACCTGGCAGAAGAGGAGGTGAAGGGACCCGTCCCACTAGCCGGTTCATGCTGCGCTGGGACTCAAACCCAGGCCTCACGTCTCCTAGGCTGAAGTGCTTTTCTGGCCAGTGCAAGGCGGGTGGGGTCTGGCAAGGCAGGCAGGCCCGGAGACTGACCAGCCTTTGTCCAGCCCTGACCTGGGCCCTCCACCCTCCTCTGGCCACCCGGCTGCACACCCTCACTGCTTCTAGCTCCCAATTCCTAGCTTCTATGGTGTTTCCCATCACCCTGGAGCCCCCGCCACACACACATACCCTCGTACTCTTTCACTCCTCCTTGCTTTTTTTTCGACCAGCTTGACCCTTGACTGTAATCACACCAAGGAAATGTGGCTTTTTTAGTTTTCCCCCTAATGTTCTTCTTTTTTTTTGGCTGCATTGGGTCTTAGTTGCCACACATGGGATCTTCAGTCTGCATTTTGGCATGTGGGATCTTTAGTTGTTGCATATGAGTCTAGTTCCCTGACCAGGGATCGAGCCTGGGCCCCCTGCATTGGGAGCTCGGAGTCTTAGCCACTGGAAGACCAAAGAAGTGCCCTCTCCTGCCACTTCTTCTCTTCCCTGCACCTCAGCCACACCCACCTCTTTGGTTCCTAAGGAGAGCTTCATTCATGCCTGTGCTATACCGTAGGACCTTTTTGTTGTTGGTATGCTGTTTTGTTTGTTATTTGAGGCATGTGGGATATTAGATCCCTGACCAGGGATTGAACCCATGAACCCTGCAGGGGAAGCATGGAGTCCTAACCACTGGATCACCAGGGAAGTCCAGTAGGACCTTGTTATTAATCCATTCTATACATAGTAGTTTGCATCTGCTAATCCCAACCTCCCAATCCTCTCTCATCCCCCCACCCCTGGACAAACACAAGTCTGTTCTCTATGTCTGTGAGTCTGTTTCTGTTTCATAGGTATGTTCATTTGTGTCATATTTTATTATTTTAAAAAAGTTTTTATTGGAGTATATTTGACTCACAATGTTGTGTTAGCTTCAGTTAGTGAATTGGTTATACATATACATGTATCTACTCTTTTTTAGATTCTTTTCCCATCTAAGTCATTATAAGAGTGTTGTGTAGAGTTCCCTGTGCTATGCAGTAGGTCTTTATTAGTTGTCTCTTTTATATATAGTAGTGTGTATATGTCAGTCACAATCTTCCAATTTATCCCTCCTCTTCCCCTTCCCCCATGGTTATCATAAGTTCATTTTTAACATCTGTGATTATATTTCTCTTTTATAAATAAGTTCCTTTGCACCATTTTATAGATTTCACATATAAGCGATATCATATAGTACTTGTCTTTTTCTTCTTGACTTGCTTCACTTAGTATGATCATCTCTAGGTTTATCCATGTTGCTGCAAATAGGATTATTTCATTTTTTTTTTTATGGCTGAGTAGTATTCCTTTGTATATATATGCCACATCATTATCCATTCATCCATCAATGGACAGGTTGTTTTCTGTGTCTTGGCTATTATTGTAAATAGTGCTGCAGTGAACATTGGGGCACATGTATATTTTCAAATTATAATTCCTCTTGATATAAGCCCAAGAGTGGGATTGCTGGATTATATGGCAACTCTATTTTTAGTTTTTTTTTGAGGAACTTCCATACTGTTTCCCATAGTGGGCTGCACCCGTTTACATTCCCACCAGCAGTGTTGAAAGGGTCTCTTGAAATGGCTGTGGCTGGTCTCCCACTAGATTGTAAGCTCCCTGGGGGCAGGGCCCACACCCTGTTCTCCTCTGGGTGATACCATCCACCTGGCACCTGGCCTCTGCTCACAGACAAGCCCAGCACTCGGTGAGCATGGGGGCAGTGTTGTCGCTGTGTTTGCTGTTTCTGTGGCTATTACTGCCTGAGCTGATGTTTTGGATAAAACAGAAATAGAAGTGCCTTGAAGTTCATGCTCAGAGGTCCTGTCCTTGGTTGGTTTCCTCCTCATCCGTACTTGGAATAATAATTTTTACAAAAGTCAAACCTCCCTGGACTTCCTGCCTGTCTGGGCATTGTCCTAAGTACGCCACTCTGTCTCACCCTACCACAGCCCTGTGAGACCAAGGCACTCTTGTCCCCACGGCTCAGATGTGGGAACTGAGGCCCAGAGGCTTAAGTCACTGGCCCAGGGTTTGCCCTCAGATCCCGCAGTGCCCAGCACTCACAGGTCCATCTCACCCTCTGCCTCGGCCCTCAGAGCTCTCTGGGCCTCAGTTCCCCCTTTTGGAGAGCAAGCAGACGGGACCCTGACACTTGAGACCCGGCCAGCGGGTGCGGTCCGTGCGACAAGCTCTGTGGTGACCTGCTGTCTTTGTCCACCACCCCCCAGCCGGTGAGCTCCTCTGACAGTGAGGCCACTGAAGCGGACCGGGCAGGTGGCAGTGAGGATGACGAGGACCGGGGGGTCATGGCCGTCACAGCTGTGACCGCCGCAGCCACCAGTGACAGGATGGAGAGCGACTCTGACTCTGACAAGAGCAGTGACAACAGCGGCCTCAAGCGGAAGGCTGTGGCCTTGAAGGTAGGGACAGGGCGGGCACGCCTGCCTTGTGGGGGCTGGGGCCCTTCCTCTTCCTCAGGGGCCCCATCTGGCCTCCTCCTCTCCCTCCCCGGCCTTTCCTTCTTGTGGTTTTTAGTACATTCACAAAGTTGTGCCAGCATCACCTCTGTCAGTTCCAGAACTTTGCATCACCCCCAAAAGAAACCCCATCCCCTTTGGCAGTCCCCACATGTCCCTACCCACAGGTCCTAGTAACCACGAATCCACTGTCTGTGGCTTGGCCTGTTCTGGACATTTCCATCAATGGAATCACACCCTGTGTGTCCTGTGTCTGCTTCTCTCACTGAGCATTGTGTGGTAAGAGTCCATCCACATGGTAACGAGTGTCAGGGCTTCTCTCCTTTGCATGGCTGAGAGATGCTCCTGTGTGTGGAGGGACCACATTTGTTTATCCATCATCTGTTTCTGGCCATTTGGGATGTTTCCACTGGGGGACCATCACAGATAACACAGCTGTGGACATTCATTCATGTACAAGTTTTTGCATGGATGTGAGTTTTAAATTCTTTTGGATGTATTCTCTTTCCTGCTTCCTCCCCACCCCTTCCTCTGCCTTGTGACTGCTTCTGAATATTCGGGTGCAGAGTGAAAGGACTAGGATCTAGCAGCAAATTCTTTTGATGGAGTGAGGCATTCTTTTTATTTATTTATTGCCCTTGCCCCACAGCATGCGGGATCTTAGTTCTGCAACCAGAGATCGGACCGTGCCCCCTGCAGTGGAAGTGCAGAGTCTTAACCACTGGACCACCAGGGAAGGCCCTTCTTTATGATTTTTAAAAATAATGCTGCTGCTGCTGCTAAGTCGCTTCAGTCATGTCCGACTCTGTGCGACCCCATAGACTGCAGCCCACCGGGCTCCCCTGTCCCTGGGATTCTCTAGGCAAGAACAATGGAGTGGGTTGCCATTTCCTTCTCCAATGCATGAAAGTGAAAGGTGAAAGTGAAGTCGCTTAGTCGTGTCTGACTCTTAGCGACCCCATGGACTACAGCCTACCAGGCTCCTCCATCCATGGGATTCTCTTTCCAATTGTAACAGTAAGCCATGATCACTGTAGATAAATTAAAAGGTATGAAACGCATAAAACAGTGAGTGAAAAACGCCCAAATTCTCTGAGGGGGTTTTTGTGCCAAAGGACTGGATGCATTCCGCTGTTTCTTTGCGCTCTTGAGTGTGATCAATTGTGTGTGTATGTGTGTGTGTAAAGCACAGAACTGGCAATCATGCACACAGTGTGTGTCTTGCTGGTTTTCCACCTAATAGACAAGCATTTCCTTGTCCTTAACTATTACTTGAAGGTTCAATTTTCAGTGGTTGAGAAATAATCTCTGATATGGATGAATTCTGACCAACGTATTGTTAAGAGTATTGGGCCTTTGGCTTCTCCACTTGGCACTGTTTTTTTAAAAGTCTCAGTTGTTTCTGTCTACAGTTGTTGGAGGAGTTAACAGAAATATGTCAAATGTCCCCCTCCCATCCTACCCCTTAGAGAGAAACCAGTATTTGTAGGTTAATATGTATTCAGGTTTTATTTTTTGCTTTCATCTTTGCATTAAATGAATGTCATTATTACAATATATTTTCCCCCATACTAGGGAGACAGACAACCCCCTCCATTGTTACCCAGCACCCTAGCTCATTTTTGGTGTTCCTTTCCCCATGGTTGGCAGGGGCAGGGATGGAGGATGGTCTGTGTCTTTTTGCCAGGTCTCTATGTATTTGAGTCCTTTAGGAATTTTTCATGAGTGGAACCGGGTTGTATTTGTCCTCTGTGACTGGCTTCTCTCACTGAGCATCATGTCTAGGTTCAGTATCCCTGGTTTTTATCAGATTCTCTAAGGGGTTCCTCCCCCTCCCAAAGCTTCCTAGGCTATGGGTGCTCCACCAAGCACAAGGCCTTTCTCAGTTGCTGATCCATTTGGGCTGCTCCCCTTTTAGATGTCGGTCTCAAAACGAACTCGAAAGGCCTCCAGCGACCTGGATCAAGCCAGCATGTCTCCATCTGAGGAGGAGAACTCGGAAAGCTCCTCCGAGTCAGAGAAGACCAGTGACCAGGTGAGCAGCTGGCCAGAGTGAGAGCACAGGGGAGGGATGCTTGGGCGGGGCCGCGTGTGGGTCTGCTGCCTGTGGACCCCATGTCCGGCTCCCTCCTCTTCACCCAGGACTTCACCCCTGAGAAGAAAGCTGTTGTCCGGGCCCCACGGCGGGGCCCCCTTCCGGGACGGAAGAAAAAGGTACAGAGGTTTGGTTTTGTTTCCTTCCCACATGGTGGCCTGGAAAAGTTCCTTGTGCATCTCTCCATGGTCAGCAGCCACGGCCCTCGGTTAGGGGCGGTCTGTTTTTGGAGGAGGGGAGGCCATAGCCCCAGGGAGACCCCAGAGCCCACTGACATCCACCTCACCTTCACTCCTGGCTTCACTCCGTGGTTTCCAAGCACAGTGTGCACAGAGCACCTCCCCGGAGGAGGCTACCCTGCTCCCTGGAGAGGGATTTAGAAGCTCGTTGGGAAAATGAGATGCTAGGGTCGGAAGGGGCCAGGGTGCTATCTGGGGCCCCGTGAGAGAGGAGAGAATGTGTGTGTGTGCGCGTGCACATGTGAATGTGGTGTGTGTGCCTAAATATGTGTATATGGGTATGGAGTGTGCATGTAGCAGTATGTGTTCTCACATGTGCAAGGGCCTGTGTGTGTACAAGCATGTGTATACAAGCACGTCTGGTGTCTGGGTGTGCACATGTACCAGGGTGTGTGTACAAGTGTGGACATGATGTGTGTGCGTGTGTGTATGTTGGAGTGTGTTGTCTTAAGCGTACAATAGAATTTGCATACCCATGTGTGCAAACGTGTCCTATCTGCATGGTTACAAGTGTGTTGTCTGTACAAGTGTGTGTGTCTGTGTGTGCATGTACCTGTGTGTATCTGCATGTCTCAATCAGTGTGTCTCCTGCACCCACAGAGGAGGGGGCGGTCCAGGGGGTGCCGACACCCTGACCGGGTGAATCGCGCTGCTGGGCTTCCTGGTTCCGGGCCAGAAGGAAAGGTCTCCAGTTAGGGGAGGGGTGGGCGCCCCCGCTACTCTCACCCGGCCCGGCTTCCCGCAGAAGGCGCCGTCTGCATCAGACTCGGACTCCAAAGCGGAATCGGACGCGGCCAAAGCTGAGCCGGTGCCCCCGGTGAGGTCGCCATCGTCCTCCTCCGCCTCCACCTCCTCTTCCTCCTCGGACTCGGAAGTGTCAGTCAAGAAGCCTCCACGGGGCCGGAAGCCAGGTAGATTGGCTGGGGGTGCTGCGCAGGGTCTGGGCCTGGCCTGGTGGGGCTGGGTGGGGTGGAGGGAGGCCTTCCAAGAGATGCACCCCCGAGATGCGGGCGAGCTTGCCCCTTTTTTCTTGTGCAGCTGAGAAACCTCCGCCCAAGCCCCGCGGGCGGAAACCTAAGCCTGAGCGGCCGCCCACCAGCTCCAGCAGCGACAGGTGGGTGCAGGGCCCTGGAGGGGCGCAGGCGGCGGGCGGATGTGGCTCGAGGCCCCATGATGGCGTGCTCACCGGCCCGCGCCCTCAGCGACAGCGACGAGGTGGACCGCATCAGCGAGTGGAAGCGCCGGGACGAGGAGCGGCGGCGTGAGCTGGAGGCGCGGCGGCGCCGGGAGCAGGAGGAGGAGCTGCGGCGGCTGAGAGAGCAGGAGAAGGAGGAGAAGGAGCGGCGGCGCGAGCGCGAGCGTGGGGAGGCGGCGCCTGGGGGCAGCGCGGGCAGCAGCGGCGAAGAGCTCAAGGACGACGACGAGCCGGTCAAGAAGCGCGGCCGTAAGGGCCGGGGTCGGGGTCCGCAGTCCTCCTCCGACTCGGAGCCTGAGCCTGAGGCTGAGCTGGACAGAGAGGTACGTCTGTGTAGCACCGGCTGAGCCGCCAGGACCAGAGACGGCAGCAAAGGCAGTCCGGAAATGTAGGAATCCCCTGCTGATGAGCTGACACTGGAGGGAGAGGGTACCGTCAGTGCCTTGGGGGGCAGGCAGGGTGACACTGGGGCGACAGGGCTTCCAGCTCAAATAGGATGGACTTCACGGGCTGCAGGTGGGCAGCTGACATTAAGTAAGGAGGTGAATGAAGTGAGGGATCTGGGAAGTTATTTGGGGGAAGGGCTTTCAGACAGAGGCACACAGCACATGCAGAGGCCCTGGGGCAGGACTCTACCTGTTATGTTGGAGGGACAGCGAGGAGACCCGTGTGTCTAGAGCAGAGTGAGCGAGGGAGAGAGAACAGGGAAGGCAGCAGGGGGTGGGGCAGCTCATGCAGGGCCTGGTAGCCCTCTGGAGGACTTGGTTGTTCATGTGGGAGCCCTGGAAGACTGTGAGCAGAGATGAGGTGGGTGCTCATGGGTGTCCTCTGGCTGCTGAGTTGGGGGATGGCTTGTGGGTGAGTGAGGGAGTAGTGAGGCCTTTTGTGACTGTCAGCTGCCCACCTCATGGCTCTCACAGGCCAGCCTGAGCCCAGGAATCAGAGCTCCCAGGCCCATTGCCTTTTGGTGTGAGCCTAGGAGCCCACTCTGTAGGGATGGGGGAGAGGAACAATGCCCTATTCTCTCCCTACCACTCTTTTTGTCACAAAGTGGGGAGCCAAGTGCCCTGGCACAGGAAGTGTCCTGCTCAGCCAGAGGAATGCAGTGGGGCCCCCCACTGCTGGGTAGTCCTTTCAGAGCTGAGAAGCTGGTGCATGGGGATGGGCTGGACATGAGGTCCATCCCACCTGGTCTAGCAGCTCCCATCCAGGTGGAGGTGGTGGCAGGATGTGTTGAGCTGTGTCTCTAAGGGGACAGCTTAGATTCCAGTCCCCTTTGCCCACTGCTCCAGCCCCTTTTGTTCCCTGGTTGCCGCAGGTGAAGAAATCAGCTAAGAAGCTGCAGCCACAGAGCACAGAGCCTGCGAGGAGACCCAGCCAGAAAGAGAAGAGGGGGCGTTCTGAGGAAAAGCCGCGAGCCAGGTCTGGTCCCATGCTGCCTCCCCCCCACGGCTCTCAGGGGTCCCCACAACTCAGGGGAGGGCCCTGGGGTCCAAAGTCAGTCTTGGAGACTGAAGCAGTTGAAGTATCTGGTTCTCAGGATCCCATCAGGTTGTGCAGGAACTTTTCCCTGGGCAACCCTATCCCTCGGGCACCAGGCTGTATCTGGGACACCTGTAGTTGTCACACTGGGGTGCTCCTGGCATCTGATAGGTGGGGGCCAGAGAGGCTGCTCCTACCCCCTAATGCCAAGATCGGCCTACAGAGGGTGACCCGGCCCAGACCGCCGAGCGGGACATGGAATTGGAGCTGCAGTAACATGTCTGCCGCCATTTCCTAGTGTCAGATCACAGCCTCTAGTAATTCACGCGCTGGAGTTTATGTAACTAGCCACTGACCCTTAGCCACCTGTTTAAAAAAAAAATTTGTTATCTGCTTCCTAGAGGAAGGACTGATCTCTTTGGTCCCCTCGGGCGCTGCCCTCAACTGGATCAGGTAGGGCCCTGAGCCGCTGCCTCCTGGCCTCTGGGGCCTTCTAACTGTTTCCTTCTGCAGCAGCCACAGGTACCCTCACAGGCCCCTGGTCACTGGCGGGGACATGGATCAGGGACCCTCTAAGGGCATGACTGACTCTTCACAGGTCCGTGAAGGTGGAGCGGACCCGGAAGCGGTCGGAAGGGTTCCCACCAGACCGGAAGGTTGAGAAGAAGAAAGGTAAGGGTTTCTCACCTTTCTCAGCACTGTCCTGGGTGCAGCCTGGGGTCTCCGGGAGGGACGAGGGGCAGCCCTGGAAGAGCAAGTGGCTCCTGTCAGCGGGAACTTCACTCAGGCCCGGCACTGCCTGCTGTCCTACCTGCAGAGCCCTCCGTGGAGGAGAAGCTACAGAAACTGCACAGCGAGATCAAGTTCGCCTTGAAGGTTGACAATCCGGTGAGATCTTCCTTGGGGTACAGAGGTCACGGCTAGGTCCCCCATCCTCTGACTGCTGGAGCTTCCTGAGAGGTCTCAGAACCCTGAGGCAAAACCAGGCTACCTGGGGTGGGTGCCCCCCAGATGAGGGCCAGCCTGGCCTCTTGGGTGTAGTTCTCTGCGCCTCCACCAGGTGGTGCCACGTGAGTCCTGGTCCTTCCCATTGTCCCGAGGCTCCCTATAACTTGAGCCCCAGGTTGTTGCTCCCCACCTTCTTGGGCCCCAAGAGCCCTCTCAACTAGATGCTGACGCTGCTGACTGCCCTCTCCGCGTGCAGGATGTGAAGAGGTGTCTGAATGCCTTGGAGGAGCTAGGGACCCTGCAGGTGACCTCACAGATCCTTCAGAAGAACACGGATGTTGTGGCCACGTTGAAAAAGGTATGGCAGGGCCCAGGGATCGAAGGGACTGGGGGCACGGGCCTGCTCTGGGAGTTGGGCTGCCTATGGTCAGCGAGGGGGAAGCCGTGCTCGTGGGAGGCACTGCCAGGGGTGGTGTTGATGAGGGAGGGTCTCGGGACCAGGGTGAGGCGGCCGCACCTCCTGAGCCAGGCCTCTTGGTGAGCCAGATCCGCCGCTACAAGGCTAATAAGGAGGTGATGGAGAAGGCGGCGGAGGTCTACACCCGGCTCAAGTCTCGGGTCCTGGGACCAAAGATCGAGGCCATCCAGAAGGCGACCAAAACCGGGTCAGAGAAGGAGAGGGCCGAGGCGGAGAAGGCCGAGGAAGTGCTGGCCGGAGAGGAGGCCCCCACAGAGAGGGCGGAGGATGAGGCGAGCACTGGTGAGGAGCTCAAGGGAGGGACCAAGGTGGCTGGCAGGGCCCTGAGCATGGGCTGGTGCCTCCCCCCAGACTGCCTGGGGACATGATCCATTGGCACTGGCCGTGCAGGCTGGCTGTGTCCACAAGGTGCCTGGCGCCTGGGCCACACACCCCTGTGCTCACAGGCACCACCCTCAGAGTCAGGTAGTCTGAGAGGCCATGTGTGTGCTGCCAGGTGTGCGAGTGTTACTGGAGCAGGCGGTCATGGAGGTCTGGGAGGAGGGAGGGCCACGAGTGAGCTGAGAGGAGCAAGGGCCGTGGCTGTTGGGCCAGGAGGGCGTGCCTTCCGGGAACGGAGGGGTCACATGGTCCTGGTGAGATGCTTGGACCAGCCTGGCGGGTGGGCATCGACAGGGAGTCAGCAGAGCCGAGGCTGCGCAGGGACAGTAGAGGCCGTGTTCTTCCTGTGTCTCTTGGACCTGGCTGTGGCAGGGTTTTTCCTGGTGTTGCCCGCGGTTAGTTGACTGGCCCCTCCCATCTTCAGGCTGCATGGTAAGGGGCCGGCTAGAGAAGGACCCACATGCAGCCTGCTGTCCTCGTGTGTCTGGTGGCTTGAGTGGAATGGTGAAAGAGACACAAACGGGTTGAGGGCCCTTGAGGTGTGCATGTTGCTTATGCTCTTCAGAAAGGATTGCAGGGTCCCCACTGGTAGCCCCCTGCTGTGACCCATGAGCCTCTCTCCCACAGACCTCTCAGCTCCCATGAATGGCGAGGCTGCGTCCCAGAAAGGGGAGAGCACCGAGGACAAGGAGTCAGAGCAAGTACAGAACTCGGAGGAGGGGCCGGGGGCTGGCTCCTCCGAAGACCTGTTACACAATGAGTAAGTGTCACCCCAGCCACAGGGCCCGTTTCCGGAGAAGGCATCCCAGTGTCTGAGCCACTCTCAGTGGGGTCCTGGACAAAGGGACTTCTGTCCCGCGTGCTGACACCCCAGCCCCATGGAGGGAGCTCTGAACTCAGAGCTGCCCTGAGCCTGGGCTTGGGGTGGCGGGTGTGGTGGCTTCCTCCTGCCACCCACTGTGGGGAACGACGGTGCCTGCCTGTGTGTGGTGGGGCTGCAGGGAGAGCGAGTTGAGCTCTGTAGGAGGGGGCAGACAGACAGGTGGCCTGCTCACCCTGCCCCTACCATCCTCCTCCAGCACCATGAGGGAGGGCCCCGACCTGGACGGGCCCGGGAAGGAGTGGCTGGACCGAGAGCGGCTGCGGATGGACTCGGAGTCCCTGGATGAGGAGGAGAGCTGAGCTGGGCAGCCTGTGGCCAGGCCCCGCCGTCCTGAGCAGCTGCCCAATGGCCAGCCTGGCTCCTTCCTGGTACCCAGAGAGCAGAGAACTGTTGGGGAGACGCTGTGCTGTTTGTTTGTATTTGTCCCCCTGGGTGTTGTTTTTTTTTTTTTTTTGCCTAATTTCTGTGGTTTCCAACCCACATGAAATGACTATAAAGGGTTTTTATAATGAAAAAAAGAGTCACTTTTATTGGCTTGGTTTTCTAAGTAGTGGTCAAGGGCTAGTCCGGGGACAGAGGGTTTTAAAGCACAAGGTCACTGTTAGTCGCGGATGTGAACTTGGTTCTGACAGTGCCCATGGCCCTGCAGGGCTGACGAGGGGCAGGGAGACGGGGTGAGCGAGGCTTTTCCTGAAATACCAGAAGGGGTGCTGCAGGCTGTTGGCCTTGACATTCGGAGGGTGAGGGCCTGGGGGGCAGGCCTTTCTGTGGACGTGGGGCAAGTGGCACCTCCATTTTGAGCTTCTCTAGACCAGGGAAGGGGTTAGTGGGTGGGGTGTGTGTGTTTCTCTAGACCAGCGAAGGGGGTAATGGGGGTGGGGTGGGGGTGTGTGTGGTGTGTCTGTGTGTGTTGCCTAGCCAAGCACCTGCACATGGCAGTTGTTTAAACAGTCGCCTCTGTTGTGTGTCCTTCTGGTGGCCCAGCCTCTCTGTCCTGGTGGATTAGAGGCCAGGGCGTGGTTCTGCTTTCTGGGCCGGGCACCCCCCACTGTGGTTTGGTTGGACTTGAGATTGACGCTGAGCTCGGATTCTGTGAACCACCGTTTCCAGCGTCACCCACTCGGATGGCCATCTGGGATGGGCAGCAAGGCAAGAAAGGCTTGGGGAAGGGTCCCAGACTGGTCCTGGTGTCCCACCTTGGCCAGCTCCCCTGGCAGATGTGGTGACCCTCTGGGGACAGCTGGCTCATTCATCCTGGGCTCAGAGCACTCGATCATTTCTGAGAAGAGGGGGCATTTCACGCCCTCTGTCAGGGAGGTGGCCAGCTTGGGAGGTGCAGGTGTGATGGGCTCTGTGGAGTTGGGGGGGGCGCTTGACAAGGCTTGGGCTACTGGCGGTCAGCAGCTCCCCCAGCATTTCCCGGGCCCCGGGGAGCAGGATCAGGGGGAACTGGACCTCCATGGCCCCACCTTCCCGTGTGCAGCCCACCTCCCAGGGTGCCTCAAAGACTCAAGGAAAGCATGGCTGGAAAGGAAGCCTGTCCAGTGGCTGCCAACCCAGCCCCTGGTCTCCGGCCTGGAGCACATGACCAGGACCTGAACACATGTCAAGCATGTTTTTGTTTTGTGGGTGGGGGGTTGCACACTCGTAGCTTGTGGGGTCTTAGTTCCCTGTCCAGGGATCAAACCCATACCATCATCAGTGAAAGCCCAGAGCCCTAACCGCGGGACCTCAAGGGAAGTCCCTCGAGCACCTTCTGTCATGTGTTCCCTGGGGTCCCTCCCTTTATTCCTTCATCGGCAGCTTCTGGGCCCAGGGCCTCAGAACATCAGCTCTGGACCCCTGTGATCAGCCCTGACCAGGGGTGCTGCTGGCGGGTGGGCAGCATCGGGAGGGGACATGTACTCACCCCACCACCACCTGCACCATCTGGCCCTCAGTTGTGGCAGTTGCTTCAGCTTTGCGTTTACAGAGCCCCTTGGCCTCCCCCGAAGGTCAGTGGAGGCGGCAGGGTCAGCAGAGGCGGCGGGAGCCCGCCTGCCCCGGGACGACGGCATTCTGGTATGTTTGGGGGTGTGCGCTGTTAGCTGCTGGATGTGTGCTTTCAGAACAAGGACGGAGCTGCCTGGAGCCCAGGACGGAGGAGCAGGGCTGCCTGCTAACTGGTGGCTAGAGGACCCCGGCTGGGGTGGAAGGCCCCCAGAGTCTGTAAAAGATAAAAGGGCCCTGGTCGGGGTGCGGAGTGGAGAACTTTCTAGGCAGGCACCATACCCTTTCTTGAGCGCTTGCTGGAGATCTTCAGGCTAAGGCACTGGGAGTCTTAGCTGCCTGGGGCTCCTCGGTAGAAGGACCAGCTGAGCTCATGCTCAGGGAGGCAGGTGGGCGGTACAGACAGGCCTGGCACCAGGTGCATGGTTTGGTGGAACTCCAGGACCCAGAGCTTTGGGGGCTTGGAGCTGGTTCCGGGGCAGGGGAGGGGCTCCTACAGCGGCTGCCCATCAGCGGGCAGGGCGAAGGGCCCCACCAGCCAGCCAAGCGGAGGGCCTTGCTGCACGCTCCGCAGCACCTGTTCCAGGCCCCGCCACGCCTGGCCCACTCCCTGGCGGCTCTCGGCCAGCCGCTTGACTGGCAGCTCCGCCACCGTGGTGGCCGAGGAAACCACGCTGTAGAGCTCACAGATGCTGTGCCGCGCCTGCTGGAGCTGCCACTGAAGCTCTGTGGGGAGGCCCTGGAGGCTGGAGGCCAGGTAGCTGTAGGCCACGTGGAGCTGCTGGACGAGGTCGCAGGCCCTGGACAGAGCCCCAGTGGCCAGCACCTGTGCACAGAAGAAGTGAGGTGAGTGGGGTTGGAGGCAAGGGGCAGGCCCGCCAGCCCCTCACCGGTATGCACGCACCTCCCCAGCAGCGGCTTCCTCTGCTTGGCTGCTTGCATCCCTGAGCGGAGCCTGCTGGGCCTCCTCGATCTAGGGAAAAAAAGAGCCCAGCACAAACATGGTGGCTTCTCAGTGGGGACTGCCTCTGACACACTCAGGGTGGCCTTCCCCGGCCCAGTGTCTCATGTCCACCTTGCCCATGGCGTGGGGGAGCGCTTTGGAGCCAGAGGGTGGCACGTGAAGAGGCAATAATCCTGGTGCCTTGTGAGGTCATCAGGTGCTCAGAGGGCAGGATGGCAGCAGCACTGTCACCCCAGCTCAGCACTGTCGCCCCCCCAACATCTCCCGGAGGCCTTGGAACCAAGCTCCTCACCATGGCTGCCTGGCTGGCTCCAGGCACCTGTGACCTCCCCTCCTGCTAATCTCCCATGGTCCTCTGTTCGGCCACACTGGCCCCTTCTTGTCCCCAAGCATGTCCGGTGTGCTGCTTCCCCAGGCAGGGCCTTTGCACATGCCACCCACTTAGCCTGGAATGTGCTTCCTCTGGCCCAGTGCGGGGGCCCCAGGCCCTCCCAATCAGATCTGTTTCCCTTCTCAGAGGCTATCACTGTCCAGTTACCATGAATTTCTGTGTTGATTTCCCCTCTTGGGTTGGAGCTCTGTCATGACCGTTTCCTCCTTGTATTTTGGGTCCCTGGTACATAGGAACACCCCACCCCCATTGACTAATCTTTCTTGTCATCCTGAGACCTCAGCAAGTGGACCAAATATGCACTCCAACTTTCCCTCCCCGTCCCAGAACTCGCCCCAGCAGTCGACTCCATCGGGGCTCCTGCTCATCTGCAGGTTACTCTGTCGAAGACCAGGCCATAATGTCCACCACCCACCTACCCAGGGCAATTCCAAGTGTCTCCTGCTGAAATTCTCCAAGGCCTTAGAGGGTCTTGGATCTCTCACTTCCCGTGTCTAACCTGGCTGCTCTGCTCTGGAAATACATCTAGAACCCAGCTCCTCAAATCTCCTCATTCATCTCCCATCTCCATTCCTGGACTTCTGTGGCCTGTTCTCCCCACAGGAGCCAGAGTGATCCACCTCAATAAAGCCTCTGTTGGATCAGGCCATCTTCAGTTTACAGTTCTGGGCACTGTGGGGTATAGAGCAGCCTCCCTCGCCCCCACCCACTCAATGCCAAGAGTCCTGCCGAGTGACCACCACTGACGTCCCCAGGCTTGGCCCAGTGTTCCCTGGGGACAGGACTGCCCCGTTGAGATCCTCTGGGCTGGAGCAGTGGTCCTTAGATGTGGTTCACCACAGACCCCTGAGTGCTGATTGAAAACACAGGCGCCTGAGCACATCTTAGGGATCCTGACTCTTAACAGCTCGGCTGGGTTCCTTGCCACCTGAGTAGGTGGGGCTGCTCAACATTTAAGACCCGTGAACTTGAGAACCTGGAGGTCCTCAGAGCTGGGGCTCCATCACCGTCTGCATCAACCGTGGACTGAATCCCACTTAACTTCCTCCCGCAGCAGGTCAGCCCCACTGCCCACGAGGAGCTGACATGAGTGTTGGCAGTGATGCGGGGGAAGAAAGCCTGGGCCTGGGGAGTGAGTGGAGTGAGTAAGAGAGCACGACCCTGCTGGCTGGTGCCTGTCTCCACAGGGGCATTCAAATCACCTTTGAGGGACTTCTCTGGTGGTCCAGTGTTTAAGAATCTGCCTGCCAATGCAGGGGACACAAGTTCAATTCCTGACCCTGGAAGATGCCACACGCCTTGGAGCAACTAAGCCTGTGTGCTACAACTAATGAGACCAGGCTCTAGAGCCCGCAAGCCATAGCTACTGAGCCCACATGCTGCAACTATTGAGCCTGTGCTCTGCAACAGGAGAAGCCACGGCAGTGAGAAGCCAGAACACCACAACTACAGAAAGGCTGCTTGCCGCAATAATGCCAAATTAAAAAAAAGTCACCCTTGTTTGGGCGCCCTTTCTTGCATCACAGAACTCCACCCAGATTGCATGGGCTCCTTCTACTCTGTCCACCCCTTCACTTTACCCTCCCCACCCCGGGCACCCTTCTGCTCCTCAGAACACACCTAGCTTGTTCTCAGGCCACTGTCTGTCCTCGTCATCCCCACTTTCCACAGGATGTGACCCAAATGGACACGCCCCTGCCCTGCTGCCCATTTCTGCATGACTGTTGTGTTTCCTTTTCTGCAGCCTTGCTGGCTGCAAGTGTTGGGTCACGTGTCCATCTCCCCCCACCCCGGGAGGCAAGCTCCTCGAGAGTAGGCCCGTGACCGAGTGGCCAATGGGCACGTACTGCGTGCTCAGTGCGTGTCCGTCCAGTCCCCAACACGAAGCTGAGGAACATGCCTGGGAAGGGGCAAGGCTCTTACCTCCCTGAAGACATCTTCAAGCTGGGCCAGTGCGTCCCGTGCCTGGAACTCTCCATGCTGCAGGTGGCTGAGGGCATGCTCAAAAGCCCGCTGTCGGAAGCTGGGGGCCACGTCACCCAGACGCACGAAGTAGCTGCCCTGGTCGGCCGTGACCTCCCTCCGCTTGGGCTGGGTAGCAGCCAGCTGAGCTGAAAGGGAAGACAGGGTTGCTCAGTCCTCACGAGAGGCCCCTTGGGCATCAGAGGCCTGGGGTGTACAGACGACCGTGGCCCTGGGAGCTGGGACCAGGCTGTGCTTACCTTGTTCCTCGGCGCTCATGGGCTGAAAGATCTCTCCCAGCTCCTCCAGCTCATCCCGGAGTGCTGCAAAGCTCTGGGCTCCTTCCTGGCCATGAGTGGTGGCCCCGGGAGCACCACCCACCTTGCCCAGGGTGGCCTCTCGGCTGAACATGGCCTCAGCTGACAGAGGTCCATGGTCGCTGAGCTGAGCCTGAGAGGGGCTTGGAATGGTTTGTTCTCCTTCATCTGGGGCCCTGGAACTGGCAAGTCCAACTGAGGTGGCAGACTTGGAATCAGGTAACCAGTTCGGGATGATGCCCAGCCCAGTGTGCATACCTTCTTGGGCCACATGCCCTACGCTGCTGAGCCCAGAGGACATGGCACCTTTGGTGCCAGTCAAGATGGTCATGGTAGTGTCTATGCCAGTCTGGATGGCCTCTTTGCCCACATCTATTGCTCCAGTGATTGAAGTAGACAGAACATCTTTGGTGCCCGTCAAGATGGATGTGGTGGTGTCCACGCCAATCTGGACGGCCTCCTTGGCCACATCCATTGCTCCACTGATTGAAGTAGAGAGAACATCTTTGGTGCCAGTCAAGACGGACTTGGTGGTGTCCATGCCAACCTGAACAGCCCCCTTGGCCACACCCATTGCCCCAGTGATTGAAGTAGACACAATATCTTTGGTGCTAGTCAGGACAGTCTTAGTGGTGTTCATACCAGTCTGGACGGCCCCTTTGGCCACACCCATTACTCCAGTGAGCTCAGTGGACCCTGCATGTTTGTTGCCAGTCAGGACAGTCTTGGTGGTGTCCATGCCAGTCTGCACAGCCCCCTTGGCAACACCCATGGCCCCAGTGAGCCCAGTGGACACGGTGTCTTTGGTGCCAGTCAAGATGGTCTTGGTGGTGTCCATGCCAGTCTGGATGGCTCCTTTGGCCACTCCCATGGCCCCAGTGAGCCCAGTGGACATGGTATCTTTGGTGCCAGTCAAGACGGTTTTGGTGGTGTCCATGCCAGTCTGGACTGTGCCCTTGGCCATGTTCACTGCAGAGGTGAGCCCAGTGGACACCGTGTCTTTGGTGCCAGTCAGGACAGTCTTGGTGGTGTCCATGCCAGTCTGGATGGCACCTTTGGCCACTCCCATGGCTCCAGTGAGCCCAGTGGACATGGTGTCTTTGGCACCAGTCAAGACAGTCTTGGTGGTGTCCATGCCAGTCTGCACGGACCCCTTGGCCACTCCCATGGCCCCAGTGAGCCCAGTGGACACGGTGTCTTTGGTGCCAGTCAGGAGAGTCTTGGTGGTATCCATGCCAGTCTGGATGACTCCCTTGGCCACTCCCATGGCCCCAGTGAGCCCAGTGGACATGGTGTCTTTAGTACCAGTCAAGATGGTCTTGGTGGTATCCATGCCAGTCTGGACAGCCCCCTTGGCCACTCCCATGGCTCCAATGAGTCCAGTGGACACAGTGTCTTTGGTGCCAGTTAAGATGGTCTTGGTGGTGTCCATGCCAGTCTGGACGGCCCCCTTAGCCACTCCCATGGCCCCAGTGAGCCCAGTGGACACGGTGTCTTTGGTGCCAGTCAGGACAGTCTTGGTGGTATCCATGCCAGTCTGGACTGTGCCCTTGGCCATGTTCACTGCTCCAGTGAGCCCAGTGGACACGGTGTCTTTGGTGCCAGTTAAGACGGTCTTGGTGGTGTCCATGCCAGTCTGCACGGCCCCCTTGGCCACTCCCATGGCCCCAGTGATCCCAGTGGACATGGTGTCTTTGGTGCCAGTCAGGACAGTTTTGGTGGTATCCATGCCAGTCTGGATGGCTCCCTTGGCCACTCCCATGGCCCCAGTGATCCCAGTGGACATGGTGTCTTTGGTGCCAGTCAGGACAGTCTTGGTGGTATCCATGCCAGTCTGGACAGCCCCCTTGGCCACTCCCATGGCTCCAGTGAGTCCAGTGGACACAGTGTCTTTGGCGCCAGTTAAGACGGTCTTGGTGGTGTCCATGCCAGTCTGCACGGCCCCCTTGGCCACTCCCATGGCCCCAGTGAGCCCAGTGGACATGGTGTCTTTAGTACCAGTCAAGATGGTCTTAGTGGTATCCATGCCAGTCTTGACAGCCCCCTTGGCCACTTCCATGGCTCCAGTGAATCCAGTGGACACAACATCTTTGGTGCCAGTCAAGACGGTCTTGGTGGTGTCCATGCCAGTCTGGACAGCCCCCCTGGCCATACCCATTGCTCCAGTGAGCCCAGAGGAGACAACATCTTTGGTGCCTGTCAAGACAGTCTTGGTGGTATCCATGCCAGTCTGGACTGTGCCCTTGGCCATGTTCACTGCTCCAGTGAGCCCAGTGGACATGGTGTCTTTAGTACCAGTCAGGACAGTCTTGGTGGTATCCATGCCAGTCTGGACGGCCCCCTTGGCCATACCCATTGCTCCAGTGAGTCCAGTGGACACAGTGTCTTTGGTGCCAGTCAAGACGGTCTTGGTGGTGTCCATGCCAGTCTGCACGGCCCCCTTGGCCATACCCATTGCTCCAGTGAGTCCAGTGGACACAACATCTTTGGTGCCAGTCAGGACAGTCTTGGTGGTGTCCATGCCCGTCTGGACTGTGCCTTTGGCCATGTTCACTGCTCCAGTGAGTCCAGTGGACACAGTGTCTTTGGTGCCAGTCAAGACAGTCTTGGTGGTGTCCATGCCAGTCTGGACGGCCCCCTTGGCCATACCCATTGCTCCAGTGAGTCCAGTGGACACAACATCTTTGGTGCCTGTCAAGACAGTCTTGGTGGTATCCATGCCAGTCTGGACTGTGCCCTTGGCCATGTTCACTGCTCCAGTGAGCCCAGTGGACATGGTGTCTTTAGTACCAGTCAGGACAGTCTTGGTGGTATCCATGCCAGTCTGGACGGCCCCCTTGGCCATACCCATTGCTCCAGTGAGTCCAGTGGACACAACATCTTTGGTGCCAGTCAGGACAGTCTTGGTGGTGTCCATGCCAGTCTGGACTGTGCCTTTGGCCATGTTCACTGCCCCAGTGAGCCCAGTGGACACAGTGTCTTTGGTGCCAGTCAGGACGGTTTTGGTGGTGTCCACGCCAGTCTGAACTGTGCCCTTGGCCATGTTCACTGCCCCAGTGAGCCCAGTGGACACTACATCTTTGGTGCCTGTTACTACAGTCTTGGTGGTGTCTATACCAGTCTGTAGGACCCCTTTGGCCACACCCACTGCCCCAGTTACCCCACTGGCCACAGCATCCTTGGTGACTGTTAGAGTGGATTGAGTCATCCCCAGGCCTTCCTGGACCACACCTTTAGCCGTGTCCACAACGCTAGCCATCCCTGTGGAGAGAGCATCCTTGGTCCTGGCCATCTGGGAGGACACCAGGTCCTTTGCCCCGGAGATCATCTGATGAGGCAAGAGACTCGTGATGAAGCAGAGAGTTGAAAAACACCTCTCCTCCCCACCCCAGATCTCCTCCTCCCCCCAATCCTTGACATACCCTGGGGAGTGGGACCTGCTCCCTGGAGACCTGGCCAGCTCACCTCTCACCCCGACATACCTCCTACCCTGGCTCCCAGGACACAGTCTATCAAGCTCCGTCGCAGAGCCACGTGGTGCCCAGATATGGTAGACTCCGACTGTTGACAGCTATGCCCCAGCACCCTCTTTGCCCAATATCCCTTAGCCTGGGCTCAGCAAGTCTTAGAATTACATGTTTTGTTCATCTTGCCTAATCTCGGTTTACATCAAATTTTGAGCCTGGTGTCCCCAACACAGGGAGAAATTTGAGGTGACCAAATGCTCGTTAACATGAATATATTCAAGTAAAAGAAGGGGATCCACTTTTAGAAAAGTGATAAATGGGGATTTCCCTTGTGGTCCAGTGGCTAAGACTCCACAGTCCCAATGCAGACGGCCCAGGTTTGATCCCTGATCAGGGAACTAGATCTCCTGTGCTTCAACAAAGATCAAAGACCCCTCGTGCAGCAACTAAGACCTGGTGCAGCCAAATAAATATTATTTTTTAAAGTAATAACCAGAAAAGTACAGGGCCAAGTATTGGGTCTGAGCCATAGGAACCAAGTTGATAACTTGGTATGTCATTTTTTAAAAATTCATGTATTTTTGGCTGTGCTGCGTCTTTGTCACTGAGTGGGTTTTTCTCTAGTTGTGGCAAGTGGAGGCTACATTCTAGTTGTGGTGTGGGCTTCTCATTGCGGTGGCTTCTCGTTGCGGAACATAGGCTTTAGAGCACAGGCTCAGTAATGATGGAGTAAGGGCTCAGTTGCTCCAAGGCATGTAGGATCTTCCCAACTCAAGGATTGAACCCTAGTCTCCTGCATTGGCAGGCAGATTCTTTGCCACTGAACCACCAGGGAAGCCCGGTAGCACAGGGCAGTTTCTGCTAGTTCTTCCAAACTGCTGAAGGGTTGTGATGGCCTCAAGATGGCTACCATTCAGCTTCAACCAGGAGTGTGCTGTTTCCAATTCAGGTGTTCCTAAACCCAAGTGATCCTGCCCCAGCGATCCTAACACTGGGCAATATCTCGGGACATCCGTGGTAGTTCATGACTTTAGAGAGAGTGTGCTCCGGGCATTGAGTGGGTGGGTGTCAGGAATGCTGCTAAACACCCCACAATGCCCAGGACAGCCCCCCACAGAGGATGATCTGACTCTGAACTGGCCATAATGGCGAAGTTGAGAAGCCCTGAAATAGTCTCACCACCTGCCCTTCTGCCCAACATCATCTCAAGTGGGCACCTTGCCCACAGAGACCTGGGTTCAAATCCCAGCTCTCTCCCGTACTTGCTGTGTGACCTCAGGCAAGCCACACCCCTTCTCTGAGCCTCATCTGGGAAATGGTGATTAAGACAGCACCTCCTTCAAAGACTGGTAAAGAAAAGGAGTCAAGGTCCCTGACCAACTTTGCAGGTAGCAGACGCTCCATTAATGCAAGTGAAGATGGATGGAGGGGGAGGAGTGAAAAAATGGGTAGAGGGGCCCTCAGCTGCCAGAGTCTGTTTTAATTTGGGCCAGAGGGCAAACCAAGCAGTACTTTGCCCTCTGAGGAGCTCAGATATGGCCAAGCTGAGGGCAGAGGGGAGTCAAAGAAGACTCTAGAGTGGGGTGTGTGCTGAGCGGAAGGGTTGGGTTGGAGCTCTGCCACCCTACTGTGGCCCTCAGTGGTCTTGTATCAGCCACTCTGCTTGCCCTGACCTTGGGGACAAGGTTACATGGGTGGTTCCCATTCATCCAGGACCGAGGGTGGATGCAGCATTGGCCATTGTTCAGCTTCTAACTGCCCAAGTTTCACATCCCAAGCTACCTCGTCTTCCTGTGTCTTTTGGCAAATGGCTTGGCTTCTCTGTGCTTCAGCTTTTGTGTGGGGTACTATTGCTCCTTCCCTGTTGTGGTGGGGAGGATTAACTATTAAACAGTACATGTAAAGCACTTAGCCCAGAGCCTGACACGTGTTGAGTGCATTAGCACTGTTTTGGTCATATTGTGCTAGGTACAGAACCAGGGTGGGAGTTGGCAGGGAGTAGGGGGTCTGTAGACCAGATGGTGTCAGAATACTGCACCCATTTCACAGATGCAGAAATAGAGGCTCCAAGGGGAAGACTGGCCTGTCACCCCACAGCGGTACACACAGGGGTGTGTGTTTTTCCTTGGCCTATGACAACCCTCCGGATGGCAGGAACCGAAACATCAAGGGAAGAGGTACCCCAGAGGGAGGCACAGCCATCAGACCAGGCTCTGCTAGCCCCTCTCACCTTGTCTGAAGGCAGCAGCGTCTTCTCTAACCCCCTGGCCGTCTGCTCTGGGTCAGCGGGCGCTGTGGGGACAAGAGCCAGTGAGGCAACCCAAGGAGGGACGCAGGCTAGCATCAGCCCCCCTGGAGCCCATTGCACAATCAGCGGGCACAGCCCGAAAGGTCAGGAATGTCCCAGCTGCCCTGCTGGGGACAACAGAAGGTGACATCCATGGCCATGGGCCTAGCTCAGTCACTGGCCTCACTGGGGGCTCCCTCAAACCCCCAGGATCGGCTTCCTGGCATAGGGGTTCCCTTGAGTTCTCTCTGCTGGGGTCCTGGGTGCTGAATGCCCACCAGGGGCGCGGGCAGCCACAGAGAAAGGAGTTGGGCCCCTGCCTTGCCACGCCTGACTACAGCTGGCAGCTGCCTCCCCAGCCAGGATATACAGAGCAGAAGTCAGCTGCTTGGGGCTCTGGGCCCAGAGCTGCCACCTCGGCCTGCGCTCCCCTGCTCCAGCCCCTCTTCAGGCCCTGGGGCTAGGGCCGCCCCGAACACTCTGGCTGAGCAACTGGAGGCTGTGTGACCCCAGGGAAGCCGCTGTCCCCCTCTGGAACTGGGATCAAAATCTCAGATGAGCTTAGACCTGTGGAACGTCCACGGTACATCAAAAATGGGGTGATGGAAGGCGGAGAGGGGGTTGAGAACATGGGAGTAAGGCTGCATCCATGCCCCTGTTCTAGCTGACTTGTGCCCCCTCGGGTCACTCATATTGATGCCTTGAGTCCCCACCTGGTACTAAATGAGCATGCCAGCCTCACAGGGTCTATCGAGGCGACACAGGCACATAAGAAGCACCCCCAAGGTGGGCAGAAGTCCCTTCTGGGGTCCACCTCCTGAGCCCTCGCCTCATCCATGGAGCTGTCCACTCACCCTGAGCCTGGGGCTGGGTGGCCTCCTTGGCTGGAACGCCTGCGGGCTCGGCAGTTGGCTGGGCCTCTCTTGCTGAGCTGTGGGCGTTGGCCATCAGGTTCCGGGCAGCACTGAAGCCAGGCAGGGACCCAAAGAAGCTGCCCAGGGTCTACATGGGGTGGGGTGTGTGTGAGCAGAGCCAGGTGTGGTGGGGCGGGGCAAGGGGCACATCAGACAGCCCTGGGTTCCCAGACGGGCCCGGACCCTTGCTCCTGGGTGACCTCAGGAAAGTGTTCCAGCCACCCTGAGCCTCAGTTTCCTCACCTGAGCAATGGGCAGGTTCAGTCTACCTCCCGGGGACAGAGGAAATAATCCTCTGGGTCTCTAAAGACCTTTTCCTTCCAGGGCCCACATCTCACAGATGGGGAAACTGAGGCTCAGAGAGGGGCCAAGGCTGGCCCAAGGTCACACAGCAGGGGAAGAACTGAGGTTTGAGTGCATCCTTCCACCCCTCACCCTCCAGCTGGGGACCAGATGGAAGATTGGCCTGGTGGCTCTCAGAGCCCTCCCACCTGACCCAGGAAGCCCCTTCAGATCCCAGGAATATGGAGGTCACCTCCCTAAGGTTCTGGGGGCTTCTCAGGGCCCAGCTGGGGTCGTTCCCTCCCATGCCTGCCCTCACCTTGCCCTTGGGTTTGGGGGGATCTTGGCCTCCATCTTGAGCAGACATGGTAACCCTCTAGGCAGCTGGAAGGAGGTAGAGATGGGGGAGGGGTGTGAATGGGGGCTCCTGGGCCTCCTGCCCGACACCCATAACCCCGAGCAGTCCCCCAGCTCCTGCCCGGAGGCTGGCCTCACCCTGGCATTGCTCACCTGGACCGTGTGGGGGTCCCTTGGAGTGACAGGCGGTGCAGCCGGCAGCTGGGCTCTCAGCTCCCACGCCTTATAGGGTCTGGGGTGGTGCGGGCCTGGCTGGCTGAGGCAGGCAGCCAGTGGGCTGGGGGAGGGCTCTGGGTGGTCACGTGACTGCCTGCCTGCCCGACCGGCCCAGCGTGGGCCCAGCGCCCAGTACCTTTCCCCCGCTCCCAGTGCCAGGCAGCCTCTGCCCACGGCACCTGCCCCCACCAGGCTGAGTGATTCACAGGTCATCCCATACCCTCGAGGCACAGCCTGCTTACCCTCTCGGCCTCTGGTGTCCACCTGGGTGATGGGTGTGTTTCAGTTGCTTTGCGGGGCCACCTTGCCTTGGCCAGTTACCATCCATGTGCTTCAGCTGCCCCTCCAGACACCTCACCATGACCCACAGGGTCTTGCTTCCTCCCTCCTTCCCCCTCCTTCATCATGCTTCAGCCACACAGGCCTCCTCTCTGTTCCTCCAGATTGCTAGGCCTGGTCCTGCCCCAGGACCTTTGCACCTGCTATTATTATTCCTTCTGCCTGGAGCATCTTCCCTAGACACCCCCATGGCTTCCTCTCTCACATCCATCAGGCCTGTCTTTTGTTCCTTGTAACAGGATGGCACCCAGCACACAGTTGGCACTTAAGAAATGTTTGGCTAAATGGGCCAACTCAGAGGGTGGTTGTGAGCATGAAATGAGGTCATGCATGTAACCTGGTATGTAGCAGGTGTTCAACAGACATCAGCTTAGCATTGTCCAGGGAGAAAGAGAGGAGCAGGGTCTGTCTGGGGCAGAGAGGGGATGTGTCACTCTCCAGAAAGGACTTCTCTTGAGAAAGGGCCTAAATACAGACCCAGACAGGGCACCAACAGAACTGGGGGGTACCCCAAGAGTGAGATCTGGGCCTGGTGACCTTGGGTCAACCCAGGGTGGCTTCCTGGAAAAGGCATCCTGTGCCTGAGGCTGTAGAGCTGGGAAGTGGCAGAGACAGGATTTGAACCCAGACCTACAGGTTGTCTGTGAAGGGGGTGGGTGGGTAGGCAAGCAGAGAAATGACAGCCAAGCCCCCTTCGAATGCCCCTGTCTGCCTCTGAGACAGGGGTCCCAGCTGTGTGCTGGTGGGGTGGGGGGACAGACCCAGTTGGTGGCTCTGGGCACTAAGCTGGGAGGAGGGAGGGTCTAGCCACTGGGCCTGATGACCCCTGGGTTGTTTCCTTGGAGCCATCACTGTGTTTGCCAAACAGCTGGGGAGCCAAACAAGGGCATCTCCCAAACTCTCTCCCAAGCCAATGCTTCCCAAAGGTGGTGGGGAAGCGGGGGTGGGAAACGCAGGATGAGCCCCTCCCCCTCCCCACAGGGCTGCTGCAATGCAGCAAACGGGGAGCAACCCAGCAAAAATAACAAAAATGATCATAAACACCAAGTCAGGTTCCGTCCCTCCTCTGCCCACAGCCCTCCAGGGCCCCCAGTTCCCTAGGGGTAAAAACCCAAGTCTACCCCACCGCCCACAAGACCCTGCACAACTCCTGCCCTATCCCCTCCCTGTCCTCCCCTCCTCTCTCTCTCTCCCCCTCCTCACTCTGCTACTCACTGCTCCTCCAGGACACCAGGCACAGTCATGTCCCAGGGCTTTTGCACGGGCATGAGCACTGCTGCCTCACTCCTATTTTCATACCCATTTCACAGAGGAGAAAACCGAGGTTCAGAGAAGCTCACTCGCTGACTCATCCATTTGTAGGCAAGGCGGGGACTCAGCCCCAGGGCCTTCACTACTGCTCCCTTCCCCCAGATTCCAGGACTTACCTCAGGCTCTTTCTCTCCCCTCAGTTCTAGTCAAACTGATGCCCCACAGCCAAGCCTCTGCCACATGCCCTTCCATGTGTCATTCTGTTCATTCTCACTGAGCCTGGCCCTCCAGGAGCCCCCAGCCTCTCGGGGAAAGAGAAGCCAAGGCTGCCTGTGGTTTATATCCAAATAGAAAGGACTTTGAGCCCCAAGAAGGTGGGCTATGGAGGGTTGGAGATATCCCACAGTAGTAGAGTCTGGGAAGGCTTCCTGGAGGAGGTGGCTTGGGGCTGGGCTTGAGAATGGATGAGATGCAGCTAAGAGAAAGATGGGAGAGTGGGAAGGTGTTCCAGGCACAGCTTGAACAAAGGCCCTGAGGTGGGGAGATGTGCATGGCTCTTTGGGACCACAGCAGTGTCTGAGCTGTCCCAAGGATGAAACCAGAAGCCCTCAAATGCTAGGGTGAGGAGTGTGGATAGTTGGTCTGAGGGCAACAGGGATGTTCCTGAGCAGTAGCAGGGAGGTGAATCTAGCTGGTGCAAAGTGGCTGGGACTCCCACAGTCACCCCTGGACCAGATCCCAGGGAAGCCAGGGGCCACCTTGACCTTACCACATCAGACTGTGGTTTCCCAACACCCTGAGCGGCCTCAGGGGGGCTTCAGGGCCAGCCAAGAATGCGGTCAGAGGACAGCAGGGCCCCCACGAGACTGGCCTGTGGCCCTTGCCCTGCCTCTGTCTCCCCCATCCTGACTCGTACAGCCAGAGAAGCCACAGGGAGATGGGCATAGGAGCAGCTGCTCCCTCTGATCCCTCCTCCTCTTGATCTTGCTACTTGCAGTTTCCCAGACATTCATTTATAGTAAAGTGTGAATGACTTGCATTCCAGGAAGCGACATCTGAATGCTTCACCCAGGTGGGTGGGGCACTCACAGTGGAACTCCAGACAGGAGGTCAAGCTGGTCAGGGTGGCATCATTCCTTTCAAGTCTCGAACCCCGGCTCATGCCATATGGTCGCACACCTCTGAAGCCCCCAGCACCCCACCACTGAGACTCACCTCGGCCAGAACCTCTGGACAACACCAAGCAGACAACCCTGGCCTCTGGACAACACCAACACTCTTTATTCTGGAGAGTAAATGCCAAATGGCTAAGCAAGTGGGGGTGGCAGGTCCAGCTGAGGACCCCTCAGTCTGAGATGGAAAAGCTGGGGGAGGAAAGGGACACTTATTCACTTTTCAAAGCGCCAGAGAGAAGCATGTGCCTCTATGCTTCTATCACATGGGCAAAACATGTGATCCTCTGTGCAGTTTTTATCAGCTTCTTGGGGTGGAGCAACGGGGACCACAGCCAGTGAAACCAGCTTGGGGCTAGTCAGCCTGAGTTACATTCAAGTCCTCATATGGGAAAGACTGGGGGCGATCTGACAGTGACCTCAGTCTAGGATTCCGAGTTGAGTCCCCAGGCCCCAACTCCATGCAAGAGCCAAGACCGCGGCTTCGGCTAGTAGTGCTGACGCATGGCCACTAGGCGGCAGCAGGGATCTCGGGGTGCAGCACGGCTTCCAGCCACCTACGCGGTCCCATCGGGTCAAAAGTCCAGCTCAGGCATCAGAGTGTGCTTGGGGCGGCTGGGGGGCTCAGGTTCCTCCTCGGGAATGTTCCCCGAGAGGACTGTTCCTTCCCCATGCTGGGCCTGCCATGCTCTCTGCTGGGCCGGCCAGTCCAGGTGCGCCCAGCGTGGGTCAGGCCCCCCGACGACCTCGTCCACCAGGGCCTCCAGGTCAGGCGGGGGTTCGGGCCGCTCCACGAGGATGGGTGCGAAGGGCCCCACCAGCCAGGGCAGGGGCACGGACTGCACCACCAGCTCCAGCAGCTCGTCCACACACGCGTGGGCCCGGGCCATGCTGCCCCGGCCCTCGGCCAACACGGCCGCCGGCAAGTCTCCGAAGCGGCGGGCGTCGGCAAAGGCGGCCTGCAGGGCGTCCACGCTGCGCCGCACCTCGGCCACCTTCTCTTGGGCGCTGGGGGGCAGGCCTCGCACGCTGGTCTCCAGCGCATCCACGGTACTCTGCAGCTCCCGCATCAGACTGCGGGACAGCACCAGAGTCTCCAGCTCCGCCTGCGGGGAGCGTGGGTGGGGATGGGTGGGAGCAGAGGGGAGGGGCCTCGGTGTCCCGGATGGACCCCTGCTGGGACCCCCATCTGCCTCAGTTTCCCCGCAGACACTCCAACCAGCTGCCAGCTGACCTCAGCACTTGGTTGGAGCCTGGCAGCCCTGGACCTACCCACAGCCCACTCCCTTCCCTCCTTTCCTCCTCCCATCCCCCACCCACCCCCCACCCATCCCCCATGCCATCCTACCTGGCTGTGGCGCCTCCGACCGTTCTCTAGGGGTCGCTGGCTCCAGTCTTCCCACAGCTCGTGCACCTTCCCCGGGCGGGCAGGGGTGATGGGGGTCACCCCGCACTGCATGCGGTCGATCTGTGAGAACCAGGACCATGCTAGTCAGAGATGGAGGGGCTGGAGAGTTGGGGGAACAAGGACCCCAGTCTGGATCTGGCCTCAAAAAGCATTGGATGCAAACCTTCATGGCCTGCTGATCCACCTTGGCTGTCCCATCTATTCTCTTCCCTGACCTTGGCCAAAACCTGTGACCTGAGGTACCCCTGAAGCTCAGACTCACTTCTGGCCCTCTGCCCAGACTGATGTCTCAGGTACACTCTCCCTCCCACACATCTCCCCGCCAGGTTCACTCCAGTTCATTGTAAATGTTGCCTCCTCCAAGAAGCCTTCCCGCCCCCTAAGCCTGGTTGGACCCCTCCTCTGGGTCTCACAGCATCCAGCATGCTCTCCTGTCATGATCCTTGTCCCCCTACTGGACTGTGAATGTCCTGGTTGGGGGAGGGGGGCACTGTGCCTTTAGTTCACAGGTCAGGGCAGGTATGAGATGATTAATAGAAATAAACTGTGGCCCACCCATAAAACAGAACACAGTCTACCCTCCATATTCGTGGGTCCTGCATCTGTGGATTGAGCCACGATTCGGGGTTGCTTGAACCCACCAGGGGATACAGAGGGCAAACTGTACTAGGCCATTTTACAGAAGTGATTTGAGCATCTCTGGGTTTTGGTATCTGTGGCGGGTGGCCCTGGAACAAATCTCTCACGGATTCCAAGGGATGAATGTATTATGTCACCTTAAAGAGGAAGGAAGTGCTGACAGGCTAAAACGGATGAACCTTGAGGACATTCAGTCAGTTCAATCACTCAGTCGTGTCCGACTCTTTGCGACCCCATGGACTACAGCATACCAGGCTTCCCTGTCTGTCATCAACTCCTGGAGCTTGCTCAAACTCATGTCCATCAAGTCGGTGATGCCATCCAACCATCTCATCTTCTGTCATCCCCTTCTCCTCCCGCCTTCAATCTTTCCCAACATCAGGGTCTTTTTCCAATGAGTCAGTTTGTTGCATCAGGTGGCTCAAGTATTGGAGCTTCACCTTCAGCATCAGACTTTCCAATGAATATTCAGGACTGATTTCCTTTAGGATTAACTGGTTTGATCTCTTTGCTGTCCAAGGGACTCTCCAAGAGTCTTCTCCAACACCACAGTTCAAAAGTATCAATTCTTCAGAGCTCAGCATTCTTTATGGCCCAGCTCTCATATCCATACTTGACTACTGGAAAAACCATAGCTTTGACTATATGGACCTTTGTTGGCAAAGTAATGTCTCTGCTTTTTAGTATGCTGTCTAGGTTGGTCATAGCTTTTCTTCCATGGAGCAAGCATCTTTTAATTTCATGGCTGCAGTCACCATCTGCCATGATTTTGGAGCCCAAGAAAATAAAGTCTGTCACTGTTTCCATTGTTTCCCCATCTATTTGCCATGAAGTGATGGGACTGGCTGCTATGATCTTGGTTTTTCGAATGTTGAATTTTAAGCCAGCTTTTTCACTCCTCTCTTTCACTTTCATCAGGAGGCTCTGTAGTTCCTTTTCACTTTCTGCCATAAGGGTGGTGTCATCTGCATATCTGAGATTATTGATATTTCTCCCAGCAATCTTGATTCCAGCTTGTGCTTCATCCAGCCTGCATTTTGCATGATGTACTCTGGTACTAGGGGCTTTCCTAATAGCTCAGTTGGTAAAGAATCCACCTGCAATGCAGGAGACCCCAGTTTGATATCTGGGTTGGGAAGATCCACTGGAGAAGAGATAGGCTACCCACTCTAGTATTCTTGGGCTTCCCCGATGGCTCATCTGGTAAAGAATCTGCCTGCAATATGGGAGACCTGTGTTCAATCTCTGGGTTGGGAAGATCCTCTGGAGAAGGGAACAGCTACCTACTCCAGTATTCTGACCTGGAGAATTCCATGGACTGTATAGTCCATGGGGTCACAAAGAGTTGGACATGACTGAGTGACTTTCATTTTCACTTCACTCTGCATATAAGTTAAGTAAGCAGGGTGACAATATACAGCCTTGACGTACTCCTTTCCCAATTTTGAATGAATCCTTTGTTCCACATCCGGTTCTAACTGTTGCTTCTTGACCTGCATACAGATTTCTCAAGGAGACAGGTAAGGTGGTCTGGTATTCTCATCTCTTGAATTTTCCACAGTTTGTTGTGATCCACACAGTCAAAGGCTTTAGCGTAGTCAATAAAGCAGATGTTTTTCTGGAATTCTCTTGCTTTTTCTATGATCCAACAGATGTTGGCAATTTGATCTCTGGTTCCTCTGACTTTTCTAAATCCAGCTTGACCATCTGGAAGTTCTCTGTTCATGTACTGTTGAAGCCTAGCTTGAAGAATTTTCAGCATTTCTTTGCTAGCATGTGAGATGAGTGCAATTGTGCAGTAGTTTGAACATTATTTGGCATTGCCTTTCTTTGGGATTGGAATGAAAACCGACCTTTTCCAGTCCTGTGGCCACTGCTGAGTTTTCCAAATTTGCTGGCATATTGAGTGCAGCACTTTCATAGCATCATCTTTTAGGATGTGAAATAGCTCAGCTGGAATTCCATCACCTCCACTAGCTTTGTTTGTAGTGATGCTTTCTTAGGCCCACTTGACTTCACATTCCAGGATGCCTGGCTCTGGGTGAGTGATCACACCATCATGGTTATCTGCGTCATGAAGAACTTTTTTGTATAGTTCTTTTGTATATTCTTGCCACCTCTTCTTAATACCTTCTGATTCTGTTAGGTCTATACCATTTCTCTCCTTTATTGTGTCCATCTTTGCATGAAATTTTCCCTTGGTATCTCTAATATTCTTGAAGAGATCTCTAGTCTTTCCCAGTCTATTGTTGAGGACAACGAAACTGGCCGAATCTGGTGCTCACAGGTGCCCTCTGGTGGCTACTTCGGGAAGGACAGACTGTGGGATCCAGGATGTGAAACCGGGACCAGGTGAGTAAATCACCCGGGCTGCACCCAGGTGGAGGAAGAGGAGGATGTGTGCGGGCTTAGGGTATACTTTGGAGGCAGAGTTAACAGTACTGGCTGATATATCAGATGTGGAAGAGGAGGTGGAGAAGAGGGGAGTTGAGGGTGATTCCCAGGTTTTGGCTTGAGCCCTTGTTAGGACAGGGTTGCCATCAATTGAGATGAGGAGAAGGACGCAGGAGGAGCAGGTTGGAGGCATCTGAACCTATCAAGCCCAGAGAACATGTTCCTCTGGAGAGGGAAGGATGCACAATGAGGGGAGAAGCTGGGTTATGAGCTCGAACCTAAAGTCTGGGGAAGATTGGGGTTGGTGATGAGAGAGCCTGGGGTACCTTCATCACTTTTTCCATCTACCCTAAAAAGTAAAAATGAAAGTCACTGAGTCGTATCTGACTCTTCGCATTGCTGAGGACTATAGCCCGCCAGGCTCCTCTGTACTCTGTCCATGGAATTCTCCAGGCAAGAAAACTAGAGTGGGTAGCAATGGCACCCCACTCCAGTACTCTTGCCTGGAAAATCCCACGGACAGAGGAGCCTGGTAGGCTACAGTCCATGGGGTCGCTAAGAGTCGGACACGACTTAGCAACTTCACTTTCACTTTTCCCTTTCATGCACTGGAGAAGGAAATGGCAACCCACTCCAGTATTCTTGCCTGGAGAATCCTAGGGACGGCAGAGCCTGGTGGGCTGCTGTCTTTGGGGTCGCACAGAGTCGGACACGACTGAAGCGACTTAGCAGCAGCAGCAGCAGCAGCCATTCCCTTCACCAAGGGAATCTTCCCAACCCAGGGATCGAACTAAAATCTCTTACATATCCTGCATTGGCAAGTGGGTTCTTTATCACGAGCGACACCTGGGAAGCCCTCTGTCTACCTTAACCACCTGTAAATTCAAGCTCCTACTTCCCCTCCTACACAAAGCCCCTCCGAGCCTCTCCAGGCTGAGCCTTGAGCCCCACTGAGTGCCTCCAGCCCCGGATCCCTCCTCTGCCCCAGCCCTGCACATACTCGCTTCCGCCTCCACCTTCAGACTAGCACAAGACCAGGTACTCGGCTGGCACTCAGTCCACGCGTGCTGGCCTGCATCACAGGCTGGGGGAGGCGGGCCGAGAGCTCTCACCAGCTCCAGGGTCTCCTGCAGCTGGGCCAGTGTGTCCTGAGCATGGTGTTTCTTCTGCCTCAGTTTCCCCAAAGAGTGCTCATACGCCAGGTGGCGGAGCCGCGTGGACAGGGAACCCAGGCGCACGAAGTAACCCTGATGTTTGCGCTGCTCTTCCACCGAGCCCACTTCCGGGCCCTCAGCCTCCGCCGCCAGCGCCGCTGGAGGACAGAGAGGGGAGGGGAGTCAGGGTGGCCACGCCCTCTGCTCCTGGGTGGATTAGCGGGCCCAGGGCACTGGGGTGGGGGTGGGGGACTCCCAAATTTATAGTTCCCTTCTACAATATCAACTCATTCGACCATCCCCAAACCCTACGATGTAGACACGATTATTAGTTCTATTTACAGACGAGGAAAACCAACGTACAGAGAGGTGAAGTCCCACAGGGTACACGAGGCTGACCTGGGATTCGAACCCAGGCAACCAGAACTACTCTACTCGAATACTAGGTCTCTTTACCTCGGTTTTTCTCATCTGTAAATGGAGCTAATAACAGTAAAGAATTGATTACGAGTGCGTGGCACACAATAGGTGCTTCAAAAATGCCTCACAGGAACTTCCTTGGTGGTTCAGTGGTTAAGATCCCACGCTTCCATTGCAGGGAGGTTCAATCCCTAGTGGGGGAACTAGGATCCCGCATGCTGCACCCCATGGCCAAAAAATAAATTAAAAAAATAACGTCTCACAGCCTTTCTGCCAAGGAGGCAGCATGTTCCATGTATCTCTAGTGCTATGAAGCAGGCCTGAGAAGTCAGACTGTCTCCAGGGCCAGAAGACAAGATGTAGAACCTTGGAGAATGATGGGGCTTAAGGAAACCACGTAAAGGGGAGGACGCTATTCAACCCAAGTTTTTTTTTTTTTTTCAAGGCATACCAGAAATCAGGTTCTGTAGGGCAAAAATCTGATTTTTTTTTTTTGTCATAGCACACAGCATGTGGGATCTCATCTTCCTGACCAGGGATCAAATCTGAGCCCCCTGCATTGGAAGGCAAAGTCTTAATCACTGGACCACTGGGGAAATCCCCAAAATATGATTTTAATTTTTATGTATATTTATTTATTTGGCTGCCTTGGGTCTTAGTTGCATCATGTGGGCTCAGTTGCCCTGAGGCATGTGGGATCTTAGTCCCTGACCAGGGATCAAACCTGCATCCCCTGCATTGCAAGGTGGATTCTTAACCACTGGACCACCAGGGAAAGTCCCCAGAAATCTGATTTTTAAATGAATGTGATGAATTAAATCATTTTAAAAGCACTGCCGGAGAAGGCAATGGCACCCCACTCCAGTATTCTTGCCTGGAGAATCCCAGGGACGGCAGAGCCTGGTGGGCTGCCGTCTATGTGGTCGCACAGAGTCGGACACGACTGAAGTGACTTAGCAGCAGCAGCAAAGGCACTGCACAGGCCAAATAGTGCAATATGGAGTGCCACGGTCTGGAGGGTCACCAGTTTGGGACTGTGGGCCTCCAGTCTGTAAGTCCAGTACACTCTTGAGAGTCTGGGCAGTCAGATTTCTCCTAGGATGTGGGCTGGGAGCTATGGAAGTGGACTGGAACCCTGTGTTCCCTGCTGATCTGCTGTGTGGCCTTGGGTGAGTCTGGGACCTCTCTGATCTGTAACCTCTAGAGGTGGGCCCTGGGCAGGAGGATTCAGGGGCGAATGGGGAGGCTGCTGGCCTTACCGAGCTCCTCCTCAGTCATGGGCAGGAAGTGGTCCACCAGCTCCTCTGACTTTTCCAGCACGACATCCATGGCATGGCTCATGGATCGCTTCAGCTCCACACTCCAGCGGCGGCCCTGCCGGGCGAGGCCCACCATGCCTGTCACGCTGCTGGCCACCACACCCTTGGCCGAGGTCACCACCTGGTAGGAGGGGCCGAGCTCCAGGTGCCGTCAACTTTGGGCTCCCTTCTCCTCCCCCCAGCTCCGGTGGGCTGTGAGGCAAGGTCCCCTGGCCCTTGACTGGCTCTGGGCCACTATTTCCCCCTCTTTAAGATTTTTCTTTCTTTTTGTTTGTTTATGTGGACCATTTTTAAAGTCTTTATTGAATGTGTTATATTATTGTTTCTGTTTATGGTTTGGTTTTTTGGTCAGGAGACGTGGGATCTTGGCTCCCCAACCTGGGATCGAACCCACACCCCCTGCATTAGGAGGAGAAGTCTTAACCACTGGGCCACCAGGGAAGTCCCACCCCTTTGTAAAATGGAGGAAAATCAGGTCTGTTCCTCATGGGGTTGTTGAAGGGAGGCTTAGCACCAGCTGGCACATATTAAGTGCTCAGTAAACATGGGTGTCTAATTGACATCTGATTTCCATCTGGCTAGTGTTGTCTCAAATTGACTGAAGCCTGACTGGGTCCTGGCCTCGATATTGAGGTCAGGTCTGGGAGGAGGCTGCATTTCTCACTCCCACCTCCGCCGCCCCCACATAGGTTCCCACATGATCTGGCGGTGCTAGGGGGTTACCGTCTCTGAAGGTTGCTGGAGAAAGGGCAGTTTCTCTTCCAGCTTGTCCAGGCCCCTACAGGCAAGATCATTCACTGTGGCCACTGGAGACAGACAGGCAGGGAGTGAGAATCGGGGAGATGTCAAGGGAATTAGGGACACACAGAGAGTCATGGAGGGAGGGGATGCTGGAGAGAGAGGCAGAAAAAAGAGACACACACACAGGGGGAAAGAAATAGGGAGGGGGGCACCTGGCTGGTCCCCTGCAAGGGGCTGGGGACCCTGAGGCTGTGGGTGGGCCACCAGGCGGGACCCCACCTCTCTGCCCTTCCCACCTCTGCCCTGCCATTGGTGCTGCCAGCACCAAAGTGACTCCTCACCCATGTCCAACTCAGACACCTCAGCAAGTAGGTTCAAGATCACACAAGCCAGCTGAGAAGAAGGGAGGGTGAGGCCCTGGGCTGGGACCCTCAGGTGATCCCCTTCCTCAGTCAGATGTAAGACCAGGGGTCTCTCTGCCCCCCACCACACCCCTGGGTTGGACCCCTGAGCTGGTTACAGGCTCAGGATGGGTGGAGGCAGGGACAGAGGGGCAGACAGGGGAGGGAGATGGGACAGGCAGAAGGACCCAAGGCATATCAGGCTAGTCAAAGGGAGGAGGACAGTGAGACAGACAAATGGGAACCAAAGGGGTGGACAAAGAAACAGCTAAGGGCAGGTGGCCAGGTGATCAAACTACAGAGGGACAAATAAGAGGGGAACAAATAAGAGGGGAAGATGGCACAGGCAGAAGGACTCAGCGAGGGTGAAGCAGGTGGGGGAGACAGACAGGCAGACAAACTAAAGGCATACAATTTAGGCAATACTGTGCAGCAGGACTTCCCTGGGGGAGTCTAATGGTTAAGACTCCATCCCTCCATTGCAGGGGGCACAAGTTTGACCCCTGGCCAGGGAACTAAGATCTCACATGATGAGGGGTGTGGCCAAAAAGAAAAAAGACTGCGGAGGCACATTCAACTCAGGGGGTTCCTTGTAGTGGAGCGTGAGAGGGCAGGGCAGTGGGAAAACCACGGGACCCAGGACACTAGCCAGGGGAACTCACGCTGGGGCTGCAGGTGGCTGAGCAGTGGCTGGGCATGGTTCAGGGCTCGGGTGGTCAGGTCACACATGCAGTGCTCAGCCAGGCGGCAGGCAGAGCCCAGCAGTGGATGTCTGTCCTTGGCGGCGCTGTAAGCCTCGGATACCGCAGTGCATGTGGCCCTGATCAGGGGAAGGGCAGCCACGCGCTGCACCGCGTTCTGTAGGAAGGGGTGGCATCAGAGGGGTCTCAGGTGGAGGGGCGGGGCTCAGCCACCAGCTGAAGAGCCTGCCCACGCTCTCTGGGCCAAGATGAGGGGGAGAGGAAGTGTATTGAGCGCAGCTGCCTGCAGGCAATGGAGACCCTCATGCAGGTGTTTAGGGCTCTAGTTCTCAACAGCAGACACAGAACAGGACTAGTTCAGAAGGAATTGGTCTGGTCCAGAAGCCTGGCAGCCTACAGTCCATGGTGTCACAAAAAGTTGGACACAACTGAACACACGTGCGCGCGCACACACACACACACACAAAGGGCATAGCCTCTGGACCATCTGAGTTCCGTTCTGGTTCCGCCGCTTCCGAGCTGTTTGAACTTGGGCAACTATGTGAAGTGCTCTGTGCCTCAGTCTCCTTATCTGTGAAATGGGCTTCTAGGGCTGTGAAGGGGATTAAAGGAGTCATTGTATATGAAGCACTTGGACCAGTGAATGATGCAGACTGTATGCTGTGATTGATGCTGTTATTGTTTTATTGAGAGTGCCATGATGGTGGACACAGAAACAGAGAGATACAGGCAGAGACCCAGAGATGGTGGAGGGATAGGTTTGAGCAGAGGCCAGGTAAGCTGGCTGGGAGTGTCTGGAGAGACTCTCCTCTCTGGGCCTCACTTTGCCCCTCTGGGAAATGGGTAGAATGGGCCTCCCCCAGCCATGGTCCAAAATGCCCTCAGAATAAGGTGCTCAAAGCAAGGGGGGGTGACCCAGTCTGAAATTGTCCCCTGAGGGGCTGTCTCCCTACCCTCTCCCGAGCCGAGCTCCATGGGAGACACAGCCCCTCACCTGCTGATCCTGCTCCCACGAGCTGGGTCCGGGGGCCTGAGCCGCCTTGTCTTCTGACATGCCTGCTGCAAACAGGGTCACCCTGGGGGGCAGGACAGAGTGAGAGGCCCTTGCATGCCAGCCCTCCCAGCTCCCGCCCAGGCCCTGGGTTCTGTCCGGCAGGGCTTGGTGACCCAGGCAAGTCTCATCTCCTCTTGGGGTCTCAGTTTCCTCATCTGCAAGATGAGAAAATGATGATACCTACCTCAGAGCATCCTGGGCAGGGACAATGCATGCACGGGGCACTGCACACAGTAGGTGCGAACTTCCCAGGTGACTCAGATGGTAGAAAATCTGCCCACAATGCAGGAGACCTGCTGGGTCGGGAAGATCCCCTGGAGAAGGGAATGGCTATCCACTCCAGCATTCTTGCCTGGAGAATTCCATGGACAGAGGAGCGAGCCTGGTGGGCTATAGTCCATGGGATTGCAAAGAGTCGGACATGACTGTGCGACTAACACTTTCACTTCAGAAAACCTCTGGCAGGATGGGGGCATGGTAGTGATTTAAAGCATGGGCTCTGGGGGGAGAGACACCTAAGATAGAGTCCTTCCTGCCATTACCTGCTGTGTGACTTTGGGCAAATGCGGTCACCTGTGTGGGCTGCTTTCTCCTCTGCAAAGTGAGGGAGATCCCCATTACCCTCAGCCCAGGGATGGAATCATGCAAGCAGCCCACAGCAGGGATGCAGGTGGAGTGGGAGCCGCAGAATACCAGTAAATTCACAGTCCAGTCTGACACACAGGGAAACTGAGGCACACAACAGGTTCATGCTGGGCCCAAGGTCACTCAGCTAAGTAGACTCAGAGAGAGAGTTCGACCTCAGACTCCCCGCCTGCAGTTCTTCCCGTGTCGCCACCCCTGCGCCCTCAGAACCCTAGTCCTCGTCCAACAGGGTCCTGAGCTTTTGCCAACTGGGACAAGGGTCTCAGCCACCTGCTGCGGCCTATCACATCCCACCTCTTACCAAGCCGCTGGACTCTAGCCCGTCCACCCACCCACTGGGGCCCCCGGGGACCTGTTGGGCTGTCCTGGACGGCGCCCGCGGGGAACTCACCTGGGCGCGTTCAGCCTCAGCCGCCAGGTTCTGCCACAGACCCTAGACGCGGACTCCAGTCTCCGCCCGCAGCCTACCCCACCCGCCTTATAGCGACTTGGGGGCGGGGCCTCGGGGGACTGACCAATGGAGAGAGGCCATGCGGGGGCGTGCCCGGGGCGGGGCTCCAGGCCCCCTGCTCTACCCAGGGGCTCCCAGAGCGCCCCGCAGTTGTCATAGCAACTCGAGGACGCTGGCTACACAAGAATTGAGCTACTTTCCTTGGCCCTCACTGCTGTTGCTCCAGAGACGGTGGAGGGCCATCACAGCCCCCCAATCTCTTCACCCAATGACCTTGGGCAAGTCCTCAAGGTCTTTCTTTTTGCTTTTAAAAATCTGCACAACGGGACGCCGTCGTGAAGATAGGATACAGTCATAGGAAGGAAACACATCATGGCCACATATAGAGGGTACTGGCTTTGGATTAGGACTTGTTTTCTCACTTACTTTCTTTAAAAGAAGAATGTGGCCATTAGCCTTTGGCTCTGGAATGGGATTGGGAATGGCCTACTCCAACTGTCAGCATGATTTCCAGGCTCCGTACCTTCTACATGGAAAATATGTCAAAGAGCAGGAGCAGTGACTCACACCTGAGAACATCCCAGTGGGAGGGCAGGAGAAACCACGTTTATTCCTCAGGAATACTGAAGTGCCCTGGAGTGAGCCGGCACTCTCCGTAACGGCGTTACCAGTAATGCTTTCAACCCCAGCACACTGTGTACGTGTTTGAAACCAAGTCTGTTTCTTGTTTTGTATTTTCTCTATGGAAATTGCAAGGAGGTGGTCTTAAAAGAAATAAATTAAACTAAAATCGGCAGCCCCCCCCAAAAAAAAAATCTGCACAATGGGAAAGCATGGGCCTCTGAACTGAAAGCATCTGCCCCCCACTCCCCCCACCCCAGCCCCTGCAGCCTGTGGACTATGAGGCTGCCTACCTACCTTCCTACCAACCAAGGATCCCAGGGACTCTCCTGGCACACAGAAAGAAAGACAATTTTGTTTGGAGTTGAGGTAGCATTTTTTATAAGAAAGTATGCCTGGATTTCAACAACACCTCCCAGGCTAGTTGATTTTATTCCTCAAAAAATTCTCAGTCGCTTTGAGCGAGTGGTTTTCCTACTGTATTCTCTGAATGGAGATAATCCCTTTCTCTGATACTGTTTTTACAAAGTAAATGACTTCACTATGTGAAGTAGGTAGAAATAAGACTCTATGTGACTTGAAATTTCTGAACTGGCTATTAACTTATGGAACAAAAACACTGGCTAGAGAGTTTGAGGGAAATTTGAGGTGGTTTGTTGTCCCTCAATCTATTTGCTTTGACTCTCTTGTAACTGTTATAACTGGTTTAATTTTTCTGAGTGTTACTAATTTCTACTGGATTTTATCAAAAGTTGGCTTTGCTTCCTGTGATTTTATCCTATTTTATCCAAATCCTTTACTTTGTATATATATTTAAAGGAATAGAACGTTTGTAAATAAAATTTTTTTAAAAAAAATCTGCCACTTAACTAAGCCAGGAGAGAGGTCGGCTCATTCCTTTCGATACCCATTTTACAGATGAGCAAAGTGAGGATCAGAATGCTTAAATCAGGAAATTCCCTAGCAGTCCAGTGGTTAGGACTCTGCACTCTCACTGCCAAGTGCCCGAGTTCAATCCCTGGTAAGGGAGCTAACATCCCAAAGCTGCACAGCGCTGCCAAAAAAAAAGTTTAAACCACTTGCCTCGGCTCACCTAGTGATTGAGGGATCTGATTCAAACCCAGCTCTGCCAGACTCCAGAACCCTGGCGTTCATTGCCACAGTTGGAATGACCACCCACACCTGGAGTGACCACCCATGTGGGTATGACCCTTCTTCCAAGGAGATGCAAAAGAAGAGCATGCCCCCAAACATCCCAGGGAACCCCTAGGCTGACCTCGAGCCCCACCATACACAATATTATTTTGGCAGGTGGCCCTGAGGTTCCAGAGCTGTGAAAACACAGTCCCCTGGGCCCCTGCCCATTTGTTCAGCCCCAGCCAGCCTTCCCACGCTTGCTCTGGGTGGCTGCCCCTCCCCGGTTATCACAGGCCAGCATGAAAAATTGTTTGGAGCTCTGAAGCAATCAGGTTTAATTTAAACCTTCCCCAGGACACAAGCTCTGGCAGGAATCCATTGGTAAAATGATACCCTGGGCAATGGTCAAGGTATTATTTCCAGTTAAGTCCAGGGATGGGGAGGGGAGGAGGAGATCAAATCCCAATAGCTATCCGTTTGGGATTTCATGGCCTATCTCTCCTTTCCTCCTTCTGCATCCTGAAGATCTAGGAATTTTACTTGAGAGATGCAAGGAGCACAGTGAAACCATCCACTTCTGTTCAACAATTATTTATTAGTGAAGCTCCACCTAATGCAAAGAGCCAATTCTTTGGAAAAGACCCTGATACTAGGAAAGATTGAAGGCAAGAGAAGAAGGGGGAAGCAGAGGGTGATCTGGTTATTAGATAGCATCACTGACTCAATAGACATGAATTTGAGCAAACTCCAGGAGATAGTGGAGGACAGAGAAGCCTGGCATGCTACAGCCCATGGGGTCACAAAGAGTCAGACAGGGCTTAATAACAACAATCCAGTCTGACTCCAAGCTGAGTGATGCTGGGTAAAAGGAAATCCAGTCCCAGGTCCAGGTCCTGCACTCAGAAAATCACACACAAAGTGGGGAGACAGAGCTAGATTGAGGCAACTTCACTGTGGCCAGGGCAGGCTGGAGGAGCCAGAGACCAAGAGGTCTGAGAGATACGGGGAAAGAAATTTCTGGAAGAGGGTACAGCGTGAGCAAAGGCAATAAGGCAGGAAGGTTCAAGGAATGTTTCCGGAAGCCTGGATGAAACAGATTCCAGAAACTATGGGAAGCCCAGTCTCACCCTTAGAAGGTGGGATTATTTGCTTAGTGGGGTGCACTGGCCTATGAAGACTTTCCTCCTCACTCCAGCCCCAGGCCCTGCCCTGGGCTTCAATGGGACTTAGCCACAGCCAGGAGCCTCTGGCTCTTCAAGGCCTCAGGGCCAGCACAGCGTGTGTGATTCCGGAAGAACATCTTGTCTTCATTGACCACCAGCCAACGATAGAGGTCAGACAGGTTCTGGTCACAGATCCAGGGGTTACTAGAGATGTCAAAGCCATCCTTCAGGTTCCTGGCAGCCTTCCCCAGGGAGGTCCAGAGGCCCGTGGGCACCGTGGTCAGCAAGTTGTTGGAGAGATCCAGCATGTCCAGTTTCTGCAGACCTTGGAAGGCGCCGGCTGCCACCAAGGCCAGCCTGTTGTCATTCAGGAAGAGGTAGCGCAGTTTTGGCTGGGGTGCCAGAAGGCCCTCTCCGAGCACCTGCAGTCTATTGCCCTCCAGATGCAGCCGTTCCAAGTTCAAGGGGCCCCTCAGAAGGTCAGGGGGCAACGTCTGCAGCTGGTTATTGCTAAGGTCAAGGGTGAGCAGGTGGGTGAAATTCTCCAGGAGCCCAGGGGGTAGGGAGTGGAGCTGGTTCTCGGACAGGTCTAGATGTCGTAGGGCTTTCAGGCCATGCAGCCATGAGGCTTCCAGAAACTTCAACTTGTTCCCCCTCAGCACCAGGGTGCAGAGGGCAGCCGAGACCCGGAAGAAGCCAGGGGGCAGCCGGGTCAGGGAATTGTGGGTCAGGTCGAGCACCTTTAGCTGGGGCACGGGCAGCAGGAACTTGGGGGAGAGGTCCTCTAGTCGGTTGCTGGAAAGGTGGAGTTCCTGGAGGTTAGGGATGCCCTGGAGGAAGTCGGCAGGCAGCTGAGTCAGGTTGAAGAACTCCACAGCCAGAAAGATGGTGTCAGCTGGAAGGCTGTGGGGGATTTGGGCAGGTGGCTGGCAGGAGATGGAGCTGCCATTGACCGAGGAGAACACCAGACAGGCTTCAGGATTTGGGGTGACCTCCTGGGCTGAGACTACAAACAGCAGCAACAGGAAGAAGATTCTAGAAAGATGGGAGTCCCAGCCCACCAGGCTGCAGGCAGTGACAGAAAAGAGCTTAATAAGTCAAAATTAAGATATTAGATACCCAGCAAGATAAAAATACACCCAGAATCTGCCTGCTTCTTACTATCTCTACTCTCATCAACCTGGACCCTGCCACTTCTTTGCTAGGCTGGAATAATGGAGTCACTTCCTCTCTTAGCTTCCACCCCCTGCCCTCCAGAGCTGCCAGAAGTAACTCCTGTTCCAGGAAGAATTATAATTCTATGAAAGCCTGAGTTTCTTCGTCTGACCCTTAAATACTACCCTTTCCTATTGCCAGTCCAACCTCAATGGGATATTAATTATTTGCAGTTTAACTTGCTAATTTCTTCTGCTCTCACTTGTTTTCTGGGTCATTTCTTATCTCCCTGGTTCCATGTTTTGAAAGCAGAGCCCAAAAACTTTTATTCATCCTGCAAACCGCCAGCTCCAATGCCTCCTCCTTTCCACAAAGCTTTCTTGACCTTCCCAAGCAGAAAACTGTTTCCTCTTGGGAAACAGTTGGGACTTCTGCTCCTCATGGTCCCTCCAGCAGTGATGCCCCAAGCCCAGCAGCACTAGAGACCACCTGAACACCCTTGGTTGCTACAACTCATGGACCACTTGGGATTCTTGTGCTGTGTGTATGTGTCAACTACAAATTGACACCTACCATCTACCTCTACAAGGATTAAATCATGCGCTGCTGCAGCTGCTGATTTTCCACACCCCCTGAAATGAGTTCAGGGTAGAGAGCAGAAACGAGGCACTCTGTGCTCGGGGGTGAGGTGGCAGTGGGCGGGGGCAACTGGCAGGACAGGTCTTCAGGTACTTATTTTCAGGAGCTAGTTTTATGAGCCCAGTCCTTGTATCTCCTTATATCTAGAAAAGCACTAAAATCCTTCATAGTGACCAGTGCTCCCTGTGACTAGCAGAAAGCTTCTACCAAAATAAAATAAAATAAAATAATATATAATATAATTATATATATATATATAGGCTTGATTGCATGTACTCCCCCTTCACAAAATCACATCTCTACTGATCTCCGCCCCCCTGCCTCTTTGGAGCAGTCTCTCAGAGCTATCTGAGGTGCTGTTTCCCAGGTTGCAGTCCTCATTTTGCCCCCAATAAAACTGAACTTGCAACTCTCTCATTATGCATTTTCTATGTCGACATACTGGAGTGAGTCTGTCCATTGGAGAAGCCTGAGTGTCAGTCTGCTCCAGCCTGCAGGCCAATGTCTGGACCTGGAACTTCAGCGGGTCAGACAGACTGTATATCTCTGCAGTGTTGGTGTCAGTTCTGCCCAGGACGGGTTGGGTGGGGACCTACCTCTGTTTTCGCTCTGGGTTCCAAGAGGACATGGTGGCCTCTCTGTTTTCCATCCAGGTTCCCTTAGTCTGGCAAGGTGGCCTTGTACCTGCCTAAGCTAGGGGCAGGGGCAGCAACCTTAGGGAAGTCTCCACCCACATCCTGTTTCCGACAGGGGCTGACCTGAGCCAGGCAGGGGAAAGGGAGGGGTCAGGATTGCAAAATTGCTTTCTGGCAAGGAGAGGACAGGAAGGGGGCTGCCCACTGCCTTTTTGACCCTGTTTCTACCTAGTTTTTCTTTCCCCGAGTCCTGCTTTTGGAGAGTGGGTACCCAAGGGCCTCTGAGGGTGAGTTGCCACATCTCCTAATCTACGAATCAAGGGTCAGGTTTGCAAAGTGCCAGTCTGTCCTGGGGGATGGGGACGTCTCTTTGAGCAAGAGGTACTATTTACAATAAATTTGAGCAACCTGGAAGCTCAGCAGAGAGAACAACAGCAACAAAAAAAAACTTGTCTTAAATTCATGACATATTCTTCTTTTACTTTTTTGAATAAAATCATTTTAAAAAAATAGAATTCAAAAGCAATTGATGCCAAAAGTCTCCACAGTCTTTGAAAGATGGCCTATGCTGTGTGCTCAGTTGCTCAGTCATGTCTGACTCTTTGTGACCCCATGGACTGTAGCCCACCAGGCTCCTCTGTCCATGGGATTTCTCGGGCAATAATACTGGAGTTGAAGGAGGAAAGGAACAGGCCAAACTGACTCCATCTTGAAAAAGAAGGAAACTCCATCTTACATTCCCAGTGAACTTTGAACTATGTGCCTGGTAGCCATGGAGATCACACACCTATGGCCAAACAGGCCTCTCGGACTGATAGACCAAGATTCCATACCAAGATTTCTCTTCGCCAGAAAGAATGGAATAATCCCCTATGTAGTCAATCACCTTTGTAATCTTTATGGGCCCATTGGTGTAGATTACAATGAATAACCAGCTGACCCTTCTGATAAAATCAGATTTTATCCCCCTTTAACATTTTCCAGGCTAGGTTTAAGGAATTTGGGGATGTGGGCTTGAGCACATACACTTAAGGTACATAAGGTTTTCACAAAAGTCGGTCGGGGTCCCTGGCTAAAGAGGAAACCCTGCCTAGGACCCGCCGGTGTAATAAACTGCATTCCACAATCCACGCTGTCCTTCTGAGTGAGTTTGTTTCCCAGAGCGTTTGGGTATAACATTTGGTGCGCTGGTGGTATAGCAGTGAGCATAGCAGCCTTCCAAGCAGTTGACCTGGGGACTCCTCACTTTGAGGAGACAAGTCCCATTTGAGGCTACTCTGAGGCCTCATGGCTTGGATCTTCTAGAGGGAAGAAGGTGCCTCGCCCCTCTGGAAAGATTCCGTTCCTCGCCATCTGGATCTTTCACGTTAGTGGGTAGTGGATGGCAGCAGGGGAGTTGAGCACTCAGGTAAGGAAGTTCCCCCCCAGCAGGGTGGAAGAGGGGGCCTGATCAAACCCCCTGGGAGGGAATGGGAAACACACGGACCGTGAATGTTACAAAGGAGGTGATGTCTGCGTAGTCTTGAGGTAAATTATTGCCAGGTGATTGCTAGAGGGATTTTGGGGAAAGAAACTTGGTCTTTGTGTCCTCTTATTCTGCCCTCCCTGAGGAGATGCCCCATCTGCTGTGAAATTCTTGACCCCCTCAGAATTGTCAGGCTAGAAGAAGGGGGATACATAAGTGAGTACAAATTGGCTTTTCCAGAGACAGCCTGGGATGTGGGATATTTAACCCATCTGTGTTTTCATCTGCACCCAATCAAGCCCACCAAGGCAGAAGGGACTTTAAAAGTTAATGGAGAAACAGTCCTGGACCACGTGGTGTTTTGATTTGGCCATGCCAACTGGCAGGTGAAGATCTCCCTCTGAGATCTGGCAGGTAAGGTTCTTCTCACCCCAATTAGGAAGGAGGCAGAATGGCGATTTAAATGTTTCACTGAGTGGAAATAACAGAAGTACTTAGGGTACTGAGAACTTTGTAGACAGAACAAAAAGGAAAAGTAAAAGAAGGTCCGAGAAGGTAAGCAAGATGTGGGGAAGTGAATTTAAGGCAACTGTATTGGAGTGCATGATTAAAAATTTTAAGAAGGAAAAAAAAAAAATTTAAGAAGGGATTTGGAGGAGACTATGGGGTGAAGATGACGCCTAACTACCTCCACATACTCTGTGAGGTTGAATGGCCCCCTATGGGAGTAGGATGGGCACCAGAGGAGACCATGAACTTAAAGACAGTGGAAGCAGTCTATGCAGTAGTCACAGAGAGCCGGGACACCCGTATCAATATCCATATATTGACTCATGGCTAGGGTTAGCTCAAGACCCTCCTCCTTGGATGAGGTTCTGTATCCAGAAGGGAAAGGGGAAAAAATTAATGGCACAGAAATTAACTGGTGATAAAAAAGAAATTCTATAGGATTTGGATGGGGATGACCTCCCTCCCCCATACTAAATGATGACTCGCCCGCTGCCCAGTGCTCCACCAGGACCGGAGGCCGCCTTAATGACCAATCCAGGGCCAGGTGAAGTTCCTGCAGCAGCGGCTGCTCCTCTGCCAGCTTCCCCGGAGATCGTAGAGCCGCCATTCCGGCAGGCTCTGGTAGGCAGTAGGAGCCTCAGGTCAACGCCCCCAGGACCTCCCAGGCTGTACCTGCCCCTCCCGGTGAGTACAGACGAAAAGGGGGAACACAGGAATTAGACAGAGGCTGCGTTCCGCTCAGGAACATGAGGTAAAAACCCCCACTGCCGATGCCCCTCAGAGAGGTACAACAGTCCCCGGTTCAGGACGCAGACTGACACTACCACCAGCCTCCTGTAGCCTATTATTACCAACCATTTTCCTCTATGGATATATTAAACTGTCAGAGACACACTCCACCGTACTCAGGGGAGCCACAAGGTATGATTAGACTAATGGTGACTGTTTTTTTCAAACCCACCGCCCTACATGGGATGACATAATTCAACTACTAGTCTCCCTTTTCAGCACTGAAGAAAGACACAGGATCCTAACTGAGGCTAGAAAATGGCTAGGAGAAATGGCACCTGAGGGTACCGTAAACCCACAGTGGTGGGCAGAACCAGCTGCCCTTGATGAGAGGCCCAACTGGGACTATAACACAGAGGAAGGAAGGAGCCACCTGGAGAGATATGGGGCGGCTATTTTACAAGACCTCAAGAGGGGGGCTTGAAAACCTATGAATATGGCAAAATCCTCCAAAGTGATTCAAAGGAAAACCAAATCACCCTCTGAGTTCTATGAAAGACTGTATGAGGCCTATAGACTTTGTACGCCAATAGATCCAGAGGCCACTGGGTCTCAGGTGGTGATAAATGCAGACTTTGTATCTCAAGCCTGTCCAGAAAATGTCAGATGGGGGGACACCAAGTGACTCATAAATTTTTATGCATCCCTGAATGCTCAGTACCTTTGTTGGGAAGAGACTTGCTGTCTAAATTGGGGGCACAAGTGGCCTTTTCCCCCCACGAAAGACCCACTCTTCGAGTGGGCTCAACCACCTATTTACTCTCCCTCTCGGTAACCCCTCAAGATGATGGAGGTTGCATGATCTCCCGGAAGGGAAACCAGATGGGCTAAACAGTCGAGAGAGAGAGAGAGAGAGAGAGAGAGAGAGAGAGAGAGTTAACTCAACAATTCCCTGAGGTCCGAGGAAGACAACCCTCCACCCCGGACTTGCAAAACAACAAGCCCCAGTGGTAATAGAACTCAAACCCGGTACAATTACATCAGCGCCTGCCAGACCTTGCTAAGCTGTTTGCTGCTGCTGCTGCTAAGTCACGTCAGTCGTGTCCGACTCTGTGCGACCCCATAGATGGCAGCCCACCAGGCTCCTACGTCCCTGGGATTCTCCAGGCAAGAACACTGGAGTGGGTTGCCATTTCCTCCTCCAGTGCATGAAAGTGAAAAGTGAAAGTGAAGTCGCTCAGTCGTGTCCAACTCTTCCAGTCCCCATGGGCTTCAGCCTACCAGGCTCCTCCGTCCATGGGGTTTCCCAGGCAAGAGTACTGGAGTGGGGTGCCATTGCCTTCTCCACTAAGCTGTTTACGTGATTGAAAAGGACAAGTTGGCTATGGGAGTGTTGACCTAGACCATGGAGACATGGGACAGACCTGAGGCTTATCTCTCGAAACGGCTGGACAATGTTGCCACTAGGTGGCCAGGATACTTAAATGGGCAGTTGCTGCAGTTGCCTTACTGGTCCGGGAGGCAACCAAGTTGACTTTGGGCCAAGATTTGATCGTAAAAGTCCCCCATGAGGTAAACACTCTCCTGCGAGGGGACTCCCGTAAATGGCTGTGGACATCCTGGATTACTCAATGCCAGGGACTGTTATGTGAGAAACCTCATGTTACTATTGAGCCTTGTCAGGCCCTAAATCTGGCCACTCTCCTTCCTGTGGGAGAAGGTGGGCTCGCATGATTGCAAGGAAATCCTAGAAGAAGTGTATGCCAGCAGATCTGACTTGAGAGACTAGCCAGTCCCGGACCCAGATTGGGTCCTGTACACCAATGGCACCAGCCTGGTGAAACAAGGACAATGACTGTCGGGATATGCAGTAGTCATGGAAGAAACCATCGTTGAAGCTGGCTCTCTGCCATCACACTGGTCTGCTCAACAGGCCGAACTATATGCTCTAATTCGGGCCCTCCAGCTGTCAAAAGGTAAGAAGACAAACATTTACACAGACTCCAGGTATGCTTTTGCTACTTTACATGTACATGGGGCTTTATATAAAGAGAGAGTTCTTCTGACAGCCAACGAAAAGGACATTAAAAACAAAGAAGAAATCTTGGTTCTATTAGATGCTGTGTGGGAACCTGAAAAGGTAGCAGTGATGCATTGTTGGGGTCACCAAAAGGAAGACATCCCACAAGCATGGGGAAACCGACTAGCAGAGAAAACCACAAAACATGTGGCTGAGAAATTTGGAGCTGCTAGTGGGCTATCTATCAGAACCTTTGTACTCTCAAAAATGCCTGAGTTAATTTTGACTCTCCCACAGTATACCCCGGCCCAAGACCAGCTGGCTGAAGCAGAAAGGGCCACCAAAAATGAAAAAGATTGGTGGGAACTATCAGATGGCAGGTTACTGGTACCCGAGGTATTAGCCCCCAAACTGGTAACTCAGGTTCACCAGGCAGCTCACTTGGGACATGACAAAATGGAAGAATTAATTCGAAAATATTTCTTAATTCCACGACTTTCCTCCTTATGTAGAATGGAATCCTGGAACCGTTCTGCTTGCTCACAGATCAATGCTGCCCCTGGACATAAACAAAAACCTCTAGGAATACAGTTAAAAGGCACTCTACCCTTTGTACATTTAGCAGTGGACTTGACTGAGATGAAACCCTACCGACACTATCGTTATCTACTGGTCATGGTATGTACCTTCTCAGGATGGGTGGAGGCCTTTGCTACCCAAACTGAAAAAGCAAATGAAGTGGCTCACTGTCTGCTTCGAGAAATAATGCCGAGATGCGGGTTCCCAACCAGTACAGGATCAGACAAAGGCTCTGCCTTTGTAGCCAACTTAATTCAACAGGTATGTAAAGGTCTAAATATCAAGTGGAAATTACATATGGCATATAGGCCCCAGAGTTTCAGAATGGTGGAAGGAACGAACCGAACTCTTAAAGAGACACTTACAAAGTGGATCATAGAGACTGACTGTTCATGAATGGATTTGCTTCTGGCAGCCTTACTCAAATTAAGGGTAACCCCTCATTCCCATGGTTATTCTCCTTATGAAATTATCTATGGGAGGTCCCCTCCTACAGTGAGACAAGTGTCAACAAACTTGCCACAGATAAGGGGAGGTGAGATTTCACACAGATGGAACAACTGGGCAAGGTAATAAATCAGGTAACCAAGTTTGTATAAGAAAGAGTGCCGTTCCCCCTTGGGGAATAGATTCACGAGTTTGTGCCTGGTGATCAGGTGTGGGTCAAGGACTGGAAACACGACTCCTTGGCCCCACATTGGAAAGGTCCATATACTGTTGTTCTAACCACACCTACAGAAGTTAAAGTTGCAGGTATCACCCCCTGGATCCACCATACGAGGGTGAAGAGAGCATACCACACAGACTTGGAGGATGCCGAGTGGACTACGCAAAAGGACCCCGCTAATCTCCGTGAAACCAAGATCATCTTAAAGAAGAAGAGGTGAAGCTCTACAATCAACTGCTGCTACAAGGACTTGCCGGTAACATCTTGAGACTAACCATAGTTTCAGCACAAGGAGGGACCTGTGCTATAATTAAAGTTGAATGTTGTGTATAAATTCCTGATTTATCTGGCAATATATCAGCCACCCTAGATGACATGAAAGGTCAGGTAAAAGCTATGACTGATGATAATCTTCCTTTTTGGACTTCTGTTCTATCATGGGTATAGGGTGATTGGTGGAAAACTATAATAACCATTGTTATAGTTGTTCTGTTGATTCTGTTATGTGGACCTTGTATTCTCCACTGTGTTGTTAACTTTGTATCACAGAGGCTGACTTCATTTACCCAAATATATACCAGGAAATCTAAAATGCAGTACATCCCGATGAGCGATACTCACACTGGAAGTTGAGAGCATCAAGAGGGGGTAATGAAGGAGGAAAGGAACAGGCCGAGCTGACTCCATCTTGAAAAAGAAGTAAACTCCATCTTACATTCCCAGTGAACTTTGGACTGTGTGCCTGGTAGCCATGGAGATCACATACCTACGGCTGAACAGGCCTCCCAGACTGGTAGACACCAGATTCCGTACCAAGATTTCCCTTCGCCAGAAAGAATGGAATAATCCCCTATGTAGTCAATCACCTTTGTAATCTTTATGGCACCCATTGGTATAGGTTACAATGAATAACTAACTGACCCTTCTGATTATGAATCATAGCTGTAACCTGATTGTATCTCCCTTTAACATTTTCCAGGCTAAGTTTAAGGAATTTGGGGATGTGGGCTTGAGCACATACACTTAAAGTATATAAGGTTTTCACAAAAGTTGGTTGGGGTCCCTGGCTAAAGAGGAAACTCTGCCTAGGACACACTGGTGTAATAAACTGCACTCCACAATCCAAGCTATTCTTCTGAGTGAGTTTGTTTCCCAGAGCATTTGGCTATAAAAGAGTGGGTTGCCATGTCTTCCTCTAGGGGATCTTCCCAACCCAGGGATCAAACCCAGGTCTCCTGCATTAGCAGGTGGATTCTATACCACTGAGCCACCAGGGAAGCACAGTGGTCTGGGAGGGACTAAACCTGGTTTTGAATTCTAGCTCCACTGTAACCACTTTGTGTTGTGAACTTGGGCAAGTGGCTTAAATTTCCTTGGCCATAGTTTCCCCACCTGTGAAGATGAACTCAGTCTCTGAGGGTGCCTTCTCTTCTTTATTTCTTCAGCTGATGCTGATGTGACATTTGTTTTGACTCTTTCTCCTTTCCTAATGAATGCATCTGGAGGCTACGAATTTCCCTTTAAGAACTGCTTTGGCTGCATCTCACAGGTTTGGCTAGTCAGTGCTTTAATTCCCACTGAGTTCTAAGCACTCAGGTGTGATGTGGTACCTATTTTTCAAAAGAACTTTATTGAATTTGTTACAGCATTGGTTCTGTTTTATGTTTTGTTTTTTTGGCCCTGAGGTATATGGGATCCTAGCTCCCCAACCAGGGATCAAACCCACACTCTCTGCATTGGGAGGTCATGTCTTAACCACTGGAATGCCAGGGAAGGCTGGTGATGTATTACCTTTATCTGTATGCCTGGCCATGGCTTCTCTTCTGCAGCCTAGTCTTTAGTCCCTGTTTGGTTGTGAGGATGATAAAGTGGACACAGAGGCTGAGAGGGAAACAGGCAGAGTGGCATAGACAGACACGGATAAAGGACAGATCACCACCTACATAAATACACAGACATAGACAGTGACAAAGAGACAGGGAAAATACATAGAACCAGAAACATGGACAGAAAAAGACACAGAGGCAGAGAACAACAGATATGCAGACGTGGACACACAAAAACAGGCAAAGGACCTGAATAGATGTCTTTCCAAGGAAGATATACAAATGGCCAACAGGCACACAAAAAGGTACTCGACACCACTAATCATCAGGAGAATGCAAATCAAAACTACAATGAGGGGCTTCCCTGGTGGCTCAGTGGTAAAGAATCTGCCTGCCCATACAGGAAACACAGATTCAATCCCTGATCCAGGAAAATCCCATGTCATGGAGAAACTAAGCCTGTGTGCCCCAACTATTGAGCCTGTGCTCTAAAGCCTGGAAGCTGAAAATACTGAGCCCACGTACCTCAACTACTGAAGCCTGCGCGCCCTAGAGCCTGTGTTCTGCAACAAAGAGAAGCTACTGTGAGGAGAAATCCACGATGCACTCCAAGTAGAGAGTAGCCCCCACTTGGCACAACTAGAGAAAAGCCTGTGCAGCAGTGAAGGTCCAGCACAGTCCAAAATATATAAATTTAAAAATACTAATAATTTTAAAAAAACCCACAAGATGTCACCCACATCTGTTAGAATGACTTCATAAAAAAGACAAGAGATAACAAGTGTTGGTGAGGATGCAGAGGACGCTTGTATGCTGCTGGTGGGAATGTAAATTGGTGTAGCCTCTATGGAAAATAGTATGGAGGTTCCTCCAAAGAATTAAAAATAGAGCTGCCATATGATTTGGCAACCTCACTTCTGGGTATGTGTCCAAAGGAAATGAAATCAATATCTTGGAACAGATATCTGACCTCCCATATTCATTACAGAGTTAGTCACAATAGCCAAGACAGACAACCTAAGTGTCCATCCGCAGATGCAAGGATAAAGATGTGGTGCATATACATGACGGAATATAATTCAGTCATAACAAGGAGGCCAGTCCTGCCATTTGAGACAACATGGATGAAACTTGAGGGCATTATGCTAAGTAAAGTAAAAGTGAAAGTGTTAGTCGCTCAGTCGTGTCCAACTCTTTGTGACCCCATGGACTGTAGCCCACCAGGTTCCTTCGTCCATGGGATTTTCCAGGCAAGAATACTGGAGTGGGTAGCCATTCACTTCTCCAGAGGATCTTCCTGATTCAGGGATCAAACTCAGGTCTCCCGTATTGCAGGCAGATTCTTTACCCTCTCAGGCAGAAAAAGACAAATGCTGAATGATCTCAGTTATGTAAAATAACCACATTCATAGTACCCCAAGAATAGAGTGGTGGCTGTCAGGGGCTGATGGGGAGGTGAAGGAAAGGGAGAGATGTTAGTCAAAGGGTAGAGAGTTCCAACTATAAGATGCATAAGTTCTGGGAATGTAATGTACAGCATGGTGATTAGTTAACAAGACTGTACTGCTACACTTGAGTTCCCCCCCCATTTAGTCTTTTTTATAAAGTCTTTATTGAATTTGTTACAATATTGTTTTTGTTATTTATATTTTGGTTTTTTGGCTGAGGGGCATGTGGGATCTTAGCTTCCCACCAGGGATGGAGCTTGATCCCACTGCATTGGAAGGCAAAGTCTTAACCACTGGACCACCAGGGAAGTCCCTGTACTGTATATTTGAAAGATGCTAAGAATATATCTTAAATGTTCTTACTACACATACACACACACACAAAGTTACTATGTGAGGTAATGGATGTGTCAACCTTATTGTGATAATCATCTTAACAATGCATATAAAATATATCAAATCATCAAGATACTCACTGGAAACCTATACAATGTTATATGTTGAATATATTTCAATCAAGCTGAAAAAACAGACACACAGGTTCATAAGGAGCTGCTAAGATACTGTCTTGGTGTTGTGTGTGTCTTTGTTTAAATCAGTCTTCCCATGAAAAGGGAGGATGGTAGGGGTGGGGGGTATGTCTGTCCTGTTTATGACTCTATCCCCAGAGCCCAGCATACAATAGGTGCTTAATCGACTCAGGCTGGAAGGAAGAGCTGTGAACTGTAGCAATGTAATGCTAAAGCAATTTCTTAAAATGAAATCAGATCATGTCCCCTGTTTAAAAGTCTCTGATGGCTTCCTGTCCCACTTAAAATTCAGAAGGCTGGAGGGAGGGGGGAGTGGGGAAGGAGGGTTTAATGGGGACAGAGTTTCAATTTGGGAAGATGGATAAATCCTGGAGATGGATGGTTGACTGACCAACAATGTGAATGTGCTTAATGCCACTGAACAGGACACTTAAAAATGGTTCAAGTGGCAAATTTGATTGTATATGTTATTTATCACAGTTTTAAAAAATTTAGGCACTTCCTTGGTGATCCAGTGGTTAAAACCCCTTCTTCCAATGCTGGGGGCATGGGTTCAATCCCTGGTTAAGGAACTAAGATCCCACATGCTTCCTGTGCAGTGAAATAATTAATAATAATAATAATAAAAATTTTAAAAGGGAGCTAACATTAAAAAATAATTGCACTCTTCACTAGCGAGGCTCTGCCTGCCTGAGGCCCTGTGCTCCTCACCCTTCTCACCTCCAGCTGCTCCCCTTTTATCTAGGCTGCTGCACCCACACGAACTGCCTCCACCCTTTTCCAAGCTTGTTCCTACCACAGGACCTTTGCACTGGCTGTTCCCTCTGCCAGGAACACTTTCTCTGCACACCTTCTCATAGGTGCTCCTTCTAGCCTATCACATCTCAGATCCTCCAGAAGTCCCGCCCCCCCAAGCACATTATCTGATTTTTCCTTCATTACCTGCAACCATGGTCAGTGGCTCAGTCATATCTGACTCTTTGCAACCCCATGAACTGTAACCTGCCAGGCTCCTCTGTCCATGGGATTCTCCAGGCAAGAATATTAGAGTGGGTTGTCATGCCCTCCTCCAGGGGATCTTCCCCACCCAGGGATTGAACCCGCATCTCTTGCTTTACAGGTGGATTCTTTACCCGTTGAGCCACTTGGGAAGCCCCTTCATTACCCCTATCAAGTCCTAATTCGTGTGTGTGTGTGTGTGTGTGTGTGTGTGTGTGTGTGTGTGTGTGTGTGTGTGTGTGTGTGTGTGTGTGTGTGTGTGGTCGGTCTCCCCCACTAGGTTGTGAACTCCATGAGGACAGGGCTCTTGGTTTCCACACAGTGTCCAGCACACAGTAGGTGCATAACAAATATTTGCTGAAGGACTAGTCAGAAACTGGCGCCTGTACAGATGGAGACTGGGACCCCCTGCAAACTCTCCACATTCCCATACGAACCTCCCCAGAATTCTGTCTGTGGCTGTGACTCAGCTGTGAGTCTCAGGATGCTCCCATCTGGTCCCAGGCCTCGCCCCTGTCCAAGCCCCCCGCCTCCAGGAGACAGAGCAGACCCAGAGCCTTGGGGGCCGGTGGTTGTAAACAGTTTTATTGATGGGGGGCAGGTGGGAGAGGCAAACTCCAGAGAGGGTCCAGGACTCAGCTGGCCACTCAGCTGGCATGCACGGTCAGCTGGAGGTCAAGGGGGAGGTCACAGAGGATGGGTGGCATGGGACCCTCTGACCACCCTGGGGCCGTATTTACAGGGGGGCCCACCCTCCTTAGCCGTCCCCCAGACCGCCCGAGCCCTTAGACAGCTGCCAATGTGACATCTGGACAGGCCTCCCAAACCCCCACCTAAAACCCCTGCCGTATCTCCCCTCGAACTCCTAACCGGCACCTCGGAGGCCCCCGGCCCTCTGGAAGCCCCGGCGTCGGCTCAGCCAACGCCCAGGCCGCTGGGACCTCCGCGCTCGCACGCAGACACGCACACTGCGCGTGGCCGTCGCCACACACACGCAGCAGCAGCCTGCAGGCACACACACGCCTCCCTCCCCTGCCTGGCCCCTTGCACACGGACACGGCATGCACACACACACACACACCCACACACGCCAGGGGCCGGGTGGAGGAGGGGGCCTTTGGGTGGGTGGGGGGAGCTTGGGTCTGCAGATGCGCTCCCCGCCCCATTCCCACCACCTCCAAGCGCCACCCCCCGTCCCCTGGCCGCCACCCCGAGAACGGAGTTGTGCAATTGGTTTAGAAAACTGCAAAAGAAACGCAAATTGGAAAACAAACAAAACCCACGCGCAGAAAGTCAACCTCAAATCCACAGCACATTCCGCCCGCCCCGTCTGCCGGCCGCAGACCGCCTTACTGTCCTGCGGCTCTGGGGGCGCGTCGGGGAGAGAGGGAGGCCGAGCCCCTTGTGCTTCCCTGCGGCGGAGGGGAGCCCCCCCTTCCCCGCGCGGCCGTGCTGAGGGTCTGAGCACCCACTTGGGAGCTGGCCCCGGGCTCTCGCTCCTGGTTCCCGTGGCTGGCACCGCCGAGGCGCGGGGCCGCGGCCTAGGGCACCGGGGGCGCAGTCCTGTCGGGGCCCCCGTAGGAGAGCAGGTGGGCCAAGTCCGTGACCGGCCGGGCGTGGCGGCCGCGGGGCCGGGCCTCGCCGCTGTTGATCGTGTGCGTGCGGCGCAGCGCGGCGGCCGGCGGGGCGTGCGCGCCCGGTCTCCGAAGACTGCCCGTGGGCGGCGGGCTCCAGGGCCGCGGGAAGCCGTCGGCGGACGAGCTGGGGTCCGAGGGGCCCGTGGGCGCCGACACCACCCGCCGGCGGTCCGGGCTGGCGTGAGGGGTAAGCGGGAAGTCGCCGTGGGAGGCGCGGCCCGGGCGCGCGGTGAAGAGGCGGGCGTCGGGGGCCGCCGGCTCGCCTGGCGCCGGGGGCGGATCAGGGGCGCGGCCGGGGGCCAGCAGCAGGAGCGAGGACGAGGCGGAGGCCGTGAGCAGCGCGGGGCCGTGTTCCCAGGCGCGGGGGCCCAGGGTGTGCGGGTGCGGGGTGGGCAAGCGCTTCTGGGGCAGCGGCGTCTGCTCGGGCGTGGGCAGCAGCCCCGAGTCCAGGTCGTGGGGGCCGCCCTGCAGCAGCGTGGCCTTGGTCCAGCCGTTCTGCATCAGGGGCGCCAGCAGAGCCTCCGGGGGACCCCCGGGCCCACCGCCGCCGCCCCCGGCCCGGCCTCCGGGGCCGCCCGCCCGGCGTTCGCCCAGGCGGCTGACGCTCAGTACGGCCTCGCCGCCCCCGTGTGCCAGGATGGCCTCCTTGTCCTTGCGGCGGGCCAGTTCGCGCCGCTCGCGGAGCCCCACGTACCAGCCCACGCTGAAGCCGGACACCACGGCGCCCACCACGAAGGCCGCCACAGATGACGTCACCAGCAGGTTCACCGACACCAGCCCAGCGCGCTCCTCTGAGAGGCTGGCTCGCAGGAGTCCTGGCAGGGAACGCGGCGTGAGAGGGGCTGGCTGGGGACGGTCCCCTGCGCACCTCCCTCGACCTCCAGCCGGTCTGTCCACCTCTCTGCTCAGGGGCGTCTCTCTGACCCTTTTAAACCCCATTTGCCCATCCGTCTGTCCCCTGGCATCTGTCTTCCTAAAATCTGTCCATCTGCCTGTCTCTTGGCCTCTCTCTGCCCTCCCTCCCTCCCCCGTCTGTCTGTCCTTTTCCCACCACCCTACTTGGAACTGGGGCCCCCTGTCCTTCCCAAGCCCTGAGGGACGTCAGTGTGCCCCACCCATTCAGGTGTGAGAACCCTGGAGGACCAGGACTCAGAGTCCCCAGGCCTCCTCCCCTCTCCCCTCTTACCTGTACAGTCCCCTAAGCCTGAAGTGCTGGCCCCGGACACGTCCTGCTCAAAGGTGGCTCTGATGGGGGGGGTGGGCAGAGAGGCACGGTCAGCGGAAATCCCTGGCACAGAGCTGTGGTTGGTGGGGGTCGGGGACTCCCGATCATCAGGTGACTCAGTCGCCCTCCCCCCACCTCCCACTTCCCCAGTACCTGGTGCCAGGGCTCAGGAAGACGCAGGAGCCATCCGGGGCCCACCCACAGTAGGGGTCCTGACTGCCAATGCAGTTCCTAGGGCAGACAAGGGACCCGGCAGGCAGATCAACCAGGGTTTCTGCAGAGGCACCTCTTACCGTCAGCTCTGGGAGTTCCCAAGACACGTCTTAGCAGTGGGGGCCATTTCTTCCCCATCTTACAGATGAGAGAACTGAGGCTCAGGAATGTTTACTTTTGTCCAAGGGACAGAGCCGGGATTGGAGCCCAGGTTTTGGATCTGTGCTATGGCATCACTACTACCATGATGGAGGGCACGGGGCCAGGGTGCTCCACACAGAGGGCTCACTCTGAGTCCATGAGTGTGCCAGTATTTTGCAAACATCTGTTCCCTGGTCCCCAGCCTCTGCTTCTGCTGCTCTTAGAAATGTCTGTCAGATCCCATCCGGCTCTACCCACAGATCTCTGGGGCTCCCACCTCACTCTGGGGGTGGGGAAAGGAACCCAAGTCCTCCTGAGGCTCACAGACCCTGCCCAACCTGCCCTGTCTTCTCCCTCCCCCTCACTCACTCTGCTCCAGCCACATAGGCCTTCTCACTGTTCCACCAACATAACTAGCATTCCTGCCCCAGGACCTTTGCACATGCTCTGCCCTCTGTCCATCGTTCAGAGAGTCAGAATGCTGTTGGAGCCTGCACTTCAACTTGACTCTCCCCCTCTTTTCATGCTCACCTCCCTTCACTTCCCCTGCCCACAGCTGGCCAGGGGCGGGGGGCACTCACTTCATGCATCCTGAGTATTGCTGGCAGCGCGCCACAGGGACTCGGACCACGCAGCGGGGGAAGGCTGCCAGGAGGCCGCCCGAGGCCGCATCCAGCTCCAGGCTCAGCAGCCGCTGCCCTGTCTCGCCACCCCCAGACTGTCCACACCTGGGAGTGAGCAGACTGGTAAGACTCAAGGGGAACGCCCTGTCTCCCTGCCCACTGGCCCTGCCTCTTGGCCTCTGCCAGGCCTCACCTGTCAGGCCGGTAGGTCTCAAATTCCTCCAGGAAGACACTTGGCCCCGTGGTACCCGAGGCACTGGCATTGGGCCAGACAAGGAACTTGAGGACCGTGCCTGCCTCGGACCCCAGGAAGACAACGGTCTGGTTGCCCCAGGGGCCGGCGCCCACATCCACAGCCACTCGTGTCAGCTGGTGCCTGGGGCCGGGGTGGAGCAGAAGTCAGGCTGCCGCCCAGCCCCATGGTCCCTTGCATGCATTCAGAGACACCACCCACGCTGGGCAAGGTGGGCATGGGCGTGGCTCTCCAAGGGTGCACATCACAGAGAGAAACAGACCCCTAAAGCCAGCTCCTCCCTGGTCCCTCCTGTCTCCATCTCCCCATCTCCCTCCATCTCTGTGTCAGTGGTCTCTGCCTCCCTCTCTGTGTCTCCCTCCATCTCTGTGTTCCCCTTGTGTCATGTCGGAAGTTGGCCCTATGCTCCCTTCTCGCCCACCACCCTGGCCTGGCCACCAGGACCCCGGCCAAGTGTAGGGACTGACCGCATCAGAGTCCGAACGATCCAGGGTGCGTGGCCCAGGGAGGGCACGGCTTCGTCCATCAGAGGGTGCGTCTTGACAAAGTTGAGGATCTCGTCCGGGAAGGCGCTCGAGGCATTATACTGCATGCCGGGAGCTGCACAGCACCCGGGCCTGGGTGGGGGTGAGGGGGTGGTCAGGGCAGACCTGGAGGCCCCCACTCAGGGTCTCTGGTTTACTAGGGGGCCTCTGCCCCAAGGGCCTCAGTTTTCCCCACCTGCATAATGGCTATAGCTGACCTCTGTGCTGTGCTGTGCTTAGTTGCTCAGTTGTGTCCAACTCTTTGTGACCCCATAGACTTTAGCCCGCCAGGCTCCTCTGTCCATGGGGATTTTCCAGGAAGGAATACTGGAGTGGGTTGCTGTACCCTCCTACAGGGAATCTTCCCAACCAGGGATCAAACCCAGGTCTCCTGCATTGCAGGTGGATTCTTTACAGTCTGAGCCACTAGGGAAGCCCAAGAATACTGGAGTGGGTAGCCTTTCCCTTCTCCAAGGGATCTTCCCAACCAGGGATCAAACCCAGGTCTTCTGCATTGCAGGTGGATTCTTTACCGTCTGAGCCACCAGGGAAGCCCAAGAATACTGGAGTGGGTAGCCTATTTTATCTCCAGGGGATCTTCTCAACCCAGGAATTGAACCAGGGTCTCCTGCATTGCAGGCAGATTCTTTACTAGCTGAGCTACCAGGGAAGCCCACAGCTGACCTCAGCAACAGCTAAACAAGTACCTGGGAGTCCCAGCGCTCAGTTCAGGGTCAGGATCCTACCCCGGTACCCACTGCAGGATGGAGGGGCTTCTCACCGGGGCCGTGGCACCTGATCCTCCGGTACGGGTGTCCAGATGGACTCAGGGGACTTCTGCTCACGGAATCGGCCCTCAAACACAGCAGCCACTTGTGTCATGTCAAAGGCGCAGACAGCCGAGCCGGGGATGCTGTAGGTGGAGGCAGATGAAAGGAAGCGGTGAGCCTGGCGGGGTGGGGAGCTGCCCTGGGCAAGCTTGTGGAGGAGTGTTTGTCCTCCGGAGCAGTCAGACCTTCACTTCCCTGGGCCAGAGTTGCTGCCCACCCGTCCAATCCAGTCATTCCACTGTCTGGGCAGTTCTCAGACTGGATCACAGCTCAGTCCCTCTGTGGCCACCCATGTCCAGGTGTCCCTGTCACTTGCCTGAATGTCCAGTTTCCCAGATGCCACTCTTGCTCCCTTTCAACCTATTCCCAAGAGAGTTTTCCAGAAATGCAAGTCTGACTTGTTCCTCTTCTGCTCTGTATCCTCCCATGACTCCCTAGTGCCCTCCGGATAAAATTCAGGCTCCTCCCCACAGCCTGCCCACAGCCTGCCACCTCCCTGCTTCATATCCTCCACTTTCCTTCTTGCTCCCACCACTCTAGCCACACAAGCCTCCTCCCTGTGGTTTAAACATTTCAAGCTCTTTGGAGCCTCAGGGCCTTTGCACATGCTATTCCTTTAACTTGAAATGCTCTTACCTTTCTCTCCATCTCATACCCATTGATGCCTCTTCTAGGAGGCCCTCCCTGACCCTTCTTCCAAAGGCAGAAAATAAAGACGTGCCTGCATCTGCCAAGTTTTGGCCAGAGGGCCTTGGAGGGTCAGTGTCTGACTTGGTCCCCCCCCTGGCCTGGGACAGAGACCTCCTGGGAGCCCTGTCTTACCCAGCACAGGACCCCTGGGAATATGTGGTGAGTGATCGTGAGAACTCTCCACCTGCACCCACTAACCTGTTGCTTGGCGTGGAGAAAACAGCAAGGACCACGGGCTGGCCCCCCAGGCTGACGACGCCCGTGACAGCCCGCAGCACGTTGAAATAGAAGTGAGAGTCCCCTGGCACAGAGCAGTTGAGCCGTGCCTTCAGGAATGATGTCCACTGCTTCTCCAGCACGCGAGGGGAGCCACCCACGTCATTCTTGCAGACCCGGGCCACACGGGACACCACCACCTGGCACATCAGTGGGAAGACAGGGACCTGAGCCCCATGTCCTGCCAGGCACACCTGCAGGTTGCAATGCCCACCACCCAGGATGGGATGGAGGAGGCTAGTCCTGGCTGTCTGTGGGTCCCCGGCCAGTCACCCTAGCCCCCTGGGCACCAGATTCCCCAGCAGAAATGTGGGGATGGTAATGATCACAGCCACCAAGACAATTTTAATCATCATTGCCTCCACTGATGGATCACTCACTAGATGCCAGGCACTTTATCCTCATCATGTCTCACGTTCCTCCAAAGCTCTACAGAGGAGGGCCTATGATCCCCGTGGTACAGAGGGGAAACTGAGGCACAGATAAACGGAAGTGACTGAGGCCCAAGGCCATACTAATAGTAAGTGGCAGTCTGTACATTTAACTGTCTGCATGGATTGAGAGATGGGATGGATGGATAGTTGGTGCAATGGAGGTGAATGGATGGATGGATTAATGGATAGATAGATGGGTGAATTTGAAGGGGACAGTGATGGATAATGAAGATAATGAAGAAGGAGATAATTGGTGAATGAATGGGTGTGTGGATGGATGGATGGATGGGTGTATATAGATATATATGTACGGATAGATGGATGGATGGGTGGAAGATGAATGAGTATGTGGATGGATGGATGGGTGTGTGGATAGATGCATGCACAGATAAGTAGATGAATATGAGTATCCATGGATGGATAAATGGGTAGATGAATGAGTATGTGGATGGATGGATAGGCAGATGAAGGAGATAATGATAGATCATTATCATGGTTTATCCATGGGTAGATAGAAGGTTGAATGGAATGGATGAGCAGGTTATGAGGAGAAGTTGGAGGCTAGATAACTGGATATATAGAGAGGTGAGCAGGTAAGTGGAGAGATGGATGGCAGATGGATGAGTTGATCAGTAGGAGGACAGGTCAACAGATGGTTGGGTATATGAATGAATGGACAGGTAGAAGGATGAATGGATGAAGAAGCCAATGAGTGGGAGGTGGATGGATGGATTTACAGGTGCACTGAAGGTAGATGAGTGGATGGATGGATGGAGAATGGTTGAGACAGGGGTGGGTGGATGGATAGATGAATAAATGGTTTGATGGAAGTGTGGGTTGGGTGAAGATGGGTAAATGAGAGGGTGGCTGAGTGGGCAGACATATGGGCTGTGGTTGAAGAGTGGATAAATGGATAGTAGATGGGTGGATGGACAGACAAACAACAACAGGACTGGGACTGGAACCACGGGTGTATCGGACTTCAAACCTGGGACCCTCACCCAGGGCTACTCCAGAAATGTCTTCAAGTCTCAGGGGCCTGGTCCTGGCTAGCATGGAGAGTCCTGAGGACCAGAGGGCCCCTCTCACCCTGGGTGGAGTTTCATGGACCCACCTCTGCTCTCCACTTCCGATGATTGGAGCCTCTTGGCTACATGCCCCACTGCATGGGCCTCTCTAGGAGGGGAAATAGGACTTTACCTTCTCCAGGTAGTTAAACTCCATTGCAATCTCCCGGAAGAAGAAATAGATGTGGCTGCCCCACTCCACTGCGTGGACAAAGTATGGCTCTGTAGGAGAGAGGGGTCAAAATCCAGTCTGTGATGAGAGAAAGAGAGTTTCTGGAGCTAGGAACACAGTAGCCTGGGTGACTGCTTTTACAGTGAAAGGTGGGGGTGGACATCAGCCAATTACCCAGGCAAAATAAAAGACACTCAAAGTTTGGGATTTTTTTTTGTGGGGGAGAGTGGGTGTCAAAATCCTAAAATCATCGTGTCTACTTTCCGCAAACAGCAACGTCTACTATTTTGTCATCGTCCTGCCTCCTGTGTTCAGCTGAGCTCCTGCCGAACCCCTCGTACTGTTCCATTTCAGGCTACTAAGCCACTCATTTCCAGCAAGTTCTACTTTATACCCAAGTTAAATCTCTCCTCTAACTTGATCATCAAAGAGGCCAGTAGGTTCCAAAGAGGAGATGGGAGTTCCCTGCCTGTCTCCTCTGGGACTTTATTTTGGTGGGAGAATTTGACAAATGTGAGCCCTGCCATGTCTGCCCCTATCGCCCCACCTTTGAACCACTTGGAGTCATGTTTCACCGTGCGCAGAGTGGGCCGGTCCCCGAGACTGCGGTAGATGACGGCATCAATGGCGAGGAAGTCGGTGACGGTGGCTGTGAAGAGCATCCCTTCTGGGTGGGTGTGAATCAGGGGGAGGCAGGTAAGAGATTAGATCGTAGACCTCAGGGGTTGGTGGGTCAAAACCTGATCTTCAAGACTGAGCCCTGGGACTTCCCTGGTGGTCCAGTGGCTAAGACTCCATGCTCTCAAAGCAGGGGACCCAGGTTCAATACTTGGTCAGGGAACTAGATCCCACATGCAACAACTAAGAGTTTGCAGGCCACAACTAAGACCGATGCAGCAAATAAATAAATAAAATATCTAAGAAAAAAAGAGACTGAGCCCTGAGCTTACGTGAGGCCTAAGTCCTAGGCTGAGCCCCAACCCTGCTGGGACCCTGACTTCAGGCTGATCCTCAACTCTCCAGCTGATCCCCAACCTCGACTGAGTCCTTCCTGCCTTGAGAGTCTGCCTGTTTCATGGCTGGAGAGATGGTCTCCCAGCCACCTTCTAAATGACCAAACTCCAAGAATGGAAAATTCCACGCCTTGCTCAGGGCTGAAGCCCCTTCATATGGTCAGGGTTGGGGGCACTCACCAGAGAAGAGGGCAATGTTGGCATGTTTGGGGTCGTATGGGCAGCGGGCCATGCCGCTGATGTTGTCCCCGAGGGGCTGCAGTGTGTCCATCTGCGGGGGTGGGGAAATAGGGTCTGAGTGACAGCTCCTGGCTGTACCTAGCAGACCCTGGCTCCCCCAGTGACCCCCGAGGGGAATCCTGGTGCCACCTTGGATGCTGTGTGACTTTGTCAGTCACTTAACCTCTCTGGGGCTCAGTTTTGTTGTTGTTTAGTGGCTTAGTTGTGTTGGACTCTTTTGTGACCTCACCAAGCTCCTGTGTCCATGGGATTTCCCAGGCAAGAATACTGGAGTGGGTTGCCATTTCCTTCTCCAGGGGACCTTCCAGGGATGGAACCCATGCCTCCTGCTTTGGCAGGTGGATTCTTTATCGCTGAACCAACAGGGAAATCCAGGGCTCAATTTACTGATCAGAAATTGGGTCTAAGAGTCGATCCTAGTCAATCCTATAACTGGCCTGTAGCTTAAGTAGCCACAGCCTGTACAGGCCGCCTTTGGAAGCCTCTTACGGAATTCCGAGTGATGTGGGGAGGACAGTTCATCCAGTAAGGCTTCCTGTAGGAGGTGATGTGGCCTGGGGAAACGGCACGACCAGCAGAGAGCCCGTAAGCAAAGGGGCGCCGATGTTAAACCTGGGCGGGCAGGGCTTCGAAGGGCAGTGACTCACGCTGTAGTTGGCACACACGGGGTTGAAGGCATTGGAACCACACACGAAGAGAGTGGATTCGTCCCGAAGTAGAAGCACCTTTACAAAATTTCGACACTCGCCCTGGGATGGGGCGGGAAGAGAAAAGCCGGGGTGGGCGTGGTCACGGGTGTAGGCGGGGCCAGGACTGAAGGACGCGACGGGGCGTGGTGAAGGGCGGGGTCAGGGTAGAGGCGGGGCCCGATGGGGAGGGGCCAGGTTGTGGGCGTGACCAAAGCAAGGGGCTAAACTAGGAGTAGACTGGGGGCGAGGCCATGGATAAGGGTTGGGCACAGACAAGAAAATAGGGCACTTGAAGGGGTGGGCTATGGCAAGGCCACTAGGGGAGTGGCCACGACTGAGGACCACCTTGAGGGCGTGGCTAGGCTCTGGGAGTACCTATGGCAACAGGGGCCTGGCTTGGAAGGCAGAGAAGGATTTGCCCTGTGGGGTGGCCAGGACGGATTGGGGCGTTACCAGCGCTGATGCTGGCATGGCCAGGGCTCACTTACCTCCTGCTTGCCCTTCATCCGACACACGTTGATGTCGCTGGGATTGGAGCGCCAGGTCAGCTTCTGGGAACACAGGGGGCTGGTGAGGGGAGCGCGGTCCCCGACGGACCCAGGAACCCTGCTAGGCAGACCTGAATCCACCGCGCTCCCCAGCGGTGTCCGGGGTCCCTGGTGGGAGCGCCAACCTCTGTTCCCTCCCCTCCCGCCTGCGCCCCTTCCTCACCCGCTGGTACCGCATTTCCGTTGACGTGGGGGGCTCTAGCTCCAACCGGTACAGGTTATCCCTAGAGAAGGGGTGTAGTTAGTGAGATCGGGGGCCTCCCCCTACACATTCTACCCTCCCGGCAGCAGATGTGGTGTCCAACACGTACCACACAGGGGCGTGCCAACACCTCTGCCACGCGCAGCTCCAACACTGAGCGTGCCTTCAGGTGCCTGAGCATGCCCTTACACGTCTCCTCGTGCCCTAAAATGAACCAGGGTTCTAGCACACCCCACATGCCTTCCCATGCCACCTCACACAACCCATAGCCTAGGGACCTACAGCTAACACGATGCACTGTCCGATGACTTTACATCCGATGTCCCCCGCACCCGGCACCCCTCGGTCTCTCCGTGCTCTCACTTCTCCTCCACATGCAGCAGAGACTACCCTGATCAAGGTCATTGGCCATTGTTAAGTCCAGCGGTCACTTCTCTGTTCTCTTCTCCCTTTCCACAGTGTCTCTCCTCACCGGTCCACTCTCCTCCTGAGAATGCCACCCTCATTGGGTCCCTGGACCTGGCACTCACCTGCCTTCCCTCCCACCTCTCTGAGCCCTCCTCTTCCCCTGGTGGGCCCACGCCTGGGTCTTCTGGCCTCTTCCTTCCCCTATCCATACCCCTCTGGGCGGCCTTGTTCACTCTCAAGGTGGAACCATGCCTCTGTGCAGATGACACACACAGTCCTGTCTCCAGCCAGGGCCTCCCCTGAGTTCCAGATTTGGGGCCTGGCTAACCCTCAAGGTCTCCACAAGGGAGGGCTCACAGGTTTCTCACACTCGACATGGCTTCACTGAGCCCGTCCATCCCCCAAACCTGTCCCCACCCTGACCACCCTCTCGGCTGAGACAACAGTGTGGGAGTGACCCACATCTCCCCGTTTCACCTTCCCTCCCAATACCTTCATCTCTGCCTTCAATATGTATCGAGAGTTCACTCACTTCTCACACCCTCTACGGCCACCACTCTCGTTCAGCCCCCATTACTGGACTGCCCAGGTGTAGGGGCTCCCGCCCTCACTGGCACAGGCACAGCCTGTCTTCCCCGCAGCAGCCCCGGGGAGCGGAGAGCGAGTGTGAGTGAGCACCCGACTGGGGTCCACGTTCTCCCCCACAGTCGGCTCTCCTCACAGCAGTCACTAGAGGGCACCTGTGAGCACCTGAGTCAGGCCCCGCCCCCTCTGCACAGCCCTCTCGGGTCCCGTCTCCCTTGGGGTAAAAGCCTGAGTCCTCCTCGCAGCCCACAAGGCCCTGCACGACCTGCCCTATCCTCTCCCTGCCCTCCCCTCCTCTCTCTCTCCCCCTGCTCCAGACATTTGGGCCTCTTCACTGTCCCTTCACCATAGGAGACACAGTCCTGCCCCAGGACCTTTGCATGGGCTATGTCCTCTGCCCTGACTTCTCTCTCTCCCTCAGATTTCCTCACAGCTGGCTCCTCATCCTTCAGGACTCAACTCAAACGTCACCTTCTCAGAGAAGCCCTTGATGCCACTTCAGCACCCGCTCTGCTGCTGCTAAGTCGCTTCAGTCGTGTCCGACTCTGTGCAACCCCAAAGACGGCAGCCTACCAGGCTCCCCCGTCCCTGGGATTCTCCAGGCAAGAACACTGGAGTGGGTTGCCATTTCCTTCTCCAATGCATGAAAGTGAAAAGTGAAAGTGAAGTCGCTCAGTCGTGTCCGACTCTTCGCGACCCCATGGACTGCTGCCCACCAGGCTCCTCTGTCCATGGGATTTTCCAGGCAAGAGTACTGGAGTGGGTTGCCATTGCCTTCGCCACAGCACCCGCTCTAGCACCCAGTAAATTTTGACCAGACAGCTGTGCCCACTTGGTAACACACTATAAGCGGGCTCTGGGCTTCAACCACACCGAGTTCAACACTTGAAATTCCCACCCCAGGGACACACATTCACATTCCAGCCGAACTACAGGCCGTATCCCACAAACCTTCCTAAAATGCTACCCCCTGCTCCCCACACCTCACCCACTGCACACTGCCCGGCAGTTTCTCCTACCTGTCCCCGATGAACAGCGTTCTATTGACTCGTAGAACTCGCTGGATGTTGAGGTCATCAGCGTCTTCTGAGGGGGTCAGGCGTCCTGGCCCACTGCCCACGAACACGGGATAGTGATTCAGGTCTGAGGGAGGGCAGAGGAAGGATGTGATCCAGGGCCAGGGTGTGTCTGGCCTGGTGAGACCCTGGGGGACAGGGACTCCCTCCCCCACCGCAAGACTCCACACTCACAGTCCCTGGGGGCCACGCTGAGCGGCGGCGGCTCCTCGGGGAAGAGGCCGTGGGCGCCTCCCAGGAGCAGCAGCAGGAGCAGTAGGGCCGGACGGGAAGGGGGCCCTCGCGGGGTCCGCATGGCGAGGTCAGGGTGACAGGAGGTGACACCTGCGACCGAGGGGCGGGGCGGTGAGCCGTGTGGCTTGAAGTCCCGATTGCTGCCAGCAGAGGGAGCGCGAGAGTCACGGCGTCCGGGACCTTCAAGTCCCAGAAAACTTTCCCATTGGGGTAATAATTTAAAAATAACAACAATCATGGCATTAGCAATAATAATATCAGCACTTACTAATTACCAGAACAACTTTCTGACCATATTTTAAAGCTAAAGTTCAGGAAACGGTTCCTAACAAAAAATTAATCATGAGACTAATTTAAAAATTAAATGATTTTAAGTTAAAAATGAATAATAACACACATTTCAAAACATATATGTATTAAAAAATTCAATCTAAAGACACGTTTAAAGAATTCTTAGAATTAAAATACAAAAATCTTAAAAGAAAACTCTCAAAAAAAAAAAAAGAAAGAAAAAAAAATTCAAAAGCCCTAGGAATTTTATAAACCACAATCTGGGAACTGCAGAACTTTGGAACTGCAGAATATTCCAGCTGGCTGGGGACCTCAGAGGCCGCAGTGAGCCCGACTTCCTTCTGAGTCCAGCCTTTCGGTCCTCTGCTGACATACTTCTGTGACAGGAGCCTCACCACCTCTAGGAGGGGTTGTGGGGGAGGCTGCTTCCTGCCCCAGGTGTGTGGAGATCCCTCCCCCACCCGAGTGATGCTCTGGTTGATGGTGTAAACAGAACTCACCCTCTGGAACCCAGCCCTCCATGCCCCTTTCAGAAGGGGCGCCGTCCGGAGGCCCCAGGAAGACACCCGAAGCCTTGTCCTCCTGTGAAGTCCTGAGCTAGCTCTGAGCCTCAGTTTCCCCACCTGAGCAGCGGGTACATCTCCCAGCCATGTCCGGGCCCTGGGGGCGTGAGGATTCCGAATCGGTGGAGGTGGACATGAGCTGGGAACTTTGGCCCTGTAGCGCCTGCCTCTGAGGATTCAGGGCCAAAAAACAGGAAGGCCTTGCGTGGGCCGGCAGTGTTTCCTCTCTGACCCTGAGCTTCCAGGATTTGTGACTCAGCCGACGCCGGGATCCCATGTGCGTGCGGACCTGGCTCTGCTTCCTTCAGAGTTTCCTGCCCGGGCTCCTCCCCTGCTCCACAACTGCCCGAGTCTCCCAGTGACCCCGTAGTCGGGCCACCAACACTGCTGTTCAAGGCCCCCAACTCCACGGCCAGACCGCAACTGTCCACCCCATCCCGAAAATCTCCTCCCCACAACACCGCGAGGACACCTCAGCCTCAGCCTCTGTGGTGTTCTGTCTGCTCTGGGCCTTCTTCTTCTTCTTTGTTTTAACATTTTAATATTGTGGTCCAATGTACATAGGGGCTTCCCTAGTGGCTCAGTGGTAAAGAACCAATGCAGGATGGGATCATTTAACCAATGCAGAAGTATGCCAATGCAGGAGAGGAACAGTTCGATCCCAAGGTTGGGAAGATCCCCTGGAGAAGGAGATGGCAACCCACTCCAGTATTCTTGCCTGGGAAATTCCATGGACAGAGGAGCCTGGAGGGCTACAGTCCGTGGGGTCACAAAGAGTCAAATACGACTTAGTGACTAAACAACACCACCAAAATATACATAACATAAAATTTGCCATCTTAAGTGGCATTAAATACATTCACATTGTCGTGCAACCATCCTACCACCCACCTCCAGAATTTTCTCATCTTCCCAAACTGAAACTCTGTCCCCATGAAACAGGCTCACCGTCCCCTCCCCTAGCCCCTGGCCCCACCATCTACTTCCTGTATCTGCGGATCTGTCTCTAGGGACCTCCTGTGAGTGGAACCAGACAGTATTTGTCCTTCTGCATCTGGCTTCCCTCATTGAGCATCACATCCTCAGGGTGCATCCTGGCTGTATCAAGTGTCAGACTATTCTTCCTTTTTAAGGCTGAGTGATATTCCACACTGTGGATGGACCACATTTGATTTACACATTTACCTGTCGATGGACAATGGGGCTGCTTCCACCTTTGGGCTGTTATGAACAGCTATGAACATGGGTGTGCAAACATTTCTTTGAAACCCTGCGTTCATTTCTTTTGGGTGTCTATGTAGGAGTGGAATTGCTGGATCGTATGGTGACTCTATGTTTAACTTCTGGAGGAACCGCCAAGCTCTTCACCGTGTCTGCACCATATTATATTCCCACCAGCATCACCCATGTGTTCCAATTTCTCTTGCCAACACTACTTTCTGCTTTTTGATAGTAGCCATCGCAAGAGGTGTAAGGCAGTGCTCTGGGCCTTTTATCCCATTTTTTATCGGAATTGTATTTAACTTCAGAAACTTTAAGACAGCAGCTTCCACTCACGGGCCATGCAGCACTTTGATGAGTGGCGTAGCTCCAAGGTCATAAGGGTTCAAGTCCCAGCTCTGCTCTGTACATGCTCTGTGACTTGGACATGTCACTCCACCTCTCCGGGCCTGTTTCCTCATCTGTGAAATGGGCATGGTAACAGCATTGACCTCACAGGCCTGTAGTGGGTGTTAGCACAGAGCCTAGAAATGCTGTAGGTGCTCAGAAAATGCTAATTATTATTATGATTGTTGTTGCCACTGGTATATTAAAAGTATCAGAGGCCAAGCTGGGCGGTTTCCAGGAATTCCTTCATGGTAACCCCAAGGGCTCTATCAGGGTTGGTATAACATTCAACCCATTTTTGCAGATGGGGGAACTGAGGGGCTGATTCGGCAGCCATGACCCACCAGTGAGGACTGACCACAGGGCTCTCTCTGGCTCCAGGATTTTGCTCCTAGGAGTCGAGCATTTGAACAGTCATGACAAAATTAATAACCACCCATTCCCTCACCCTTCAACCAGGTGAAGCCAGCAGTTACTTTTTAAAAAAATTTTTTGGTTGCATTGCACAGCATGTGGGATCTTAGTTCCCTGACCAGGGATCAAACCCTTGTCCCCTGCATTGGAAGCACAGAGTCTTAACTGCTGGATATCTGGGGGAGTCCCAGAGGCCAGCGGTTATTTAACACCCAGTTCACAGACAGGCAGGCTGAGGTCAGGATGGGACCTCACAGCTCATTTTTTCTCCTGGCTTTTGTAACTTTGTCATGCAGCCACTTGGGGCTCGAAGGATGTTCCTGTCATCCCTCTGTCCACAGCTGCCCCCAGCCACTCAGAACTCCCCTGGGACCCCTGCAACACAAACTGGGCTTTTCTTGCCTCAAACCTGCTTCTCTCACCAGATCCCTGACTTAGGGATGGCTTCATTGTCCTTGAGCCAAAGACCAAGGTGTTGGTCTCCCAGTCCCTTCCTCCACCCTGATCGCCCCAAGGCCCAACTCCCACCCTCTAACTGGTCCCCTGGCCTCCAGTCCCAACCCTTCAGTATCCTCCTCAAGGTAGCAAAGGAATCTTTCTAGAACTCAAATCTCGCTTGTTTCTATCCTGCTCTAAAACAGGGTCTCTCCCCTTCAGCACTGCTGACATTTGAGACCAGATCATTCTCTGGTGGGGGCTGTCCTGGGCATTGTGCCAGAGGCATCCCTGGCCCCAACCCACTCAATGCCAGGAGCATCCCTCAATGGTGACAACCAAAAACATCCCCAGACATCACCCAGTCTCCCCTGGGGGAGGGTGATCCCACCCCCAGCTGAGAACTTATGCTCTAAAGCTTTCTATGGCTGTGCCCTTGAAATGACATCTCCTCCCTTCCCTCTCCACCTCTGAGCATCTGCATGTGCTGTTCTCTCTGCCTGGAACACCTGGCTCCTGCTCCTAGTAACCTGATGAACATGTTCGTCACCTTAACACCTCCTCCAGGAAGACTTCCCAGATCAGCCCGGATTGACTTCCTCCAGCCTCCTGCCTGCCTGTGTATCCCCAGTGAGTACCCTGCTCACCCCATCTTCTAAACACCTGGCTAACTGTTCACCTTTCCACTGGACTCTGAGCCCCACATGGACAGTGGGGCTGAGTCTGTCTTGGCCACCAGTGTATCCCCACCACCCAACACAAGACCTGGCATACAGTACAAGCTCAATAAATGGTAAAAATAGCAAACACCAAGCACTTGCTATGGGCCAGGAACCATTCTAAGGACTTAAATGAACTCATTTGATCCACACAACACATCCCATAAGTGGGTGCTGTTAATACGCCCCTTACACTGATGGGGAAACTGAGGCACAGAGAGGTGAAGTCACAACCAAATGGAAATGGTGGAGCCAAGATTGAAATCCACTCAGTTTTCTTTTCCTTTTTTTGTTTTTGGCTGCACAGTGTGTGGGATCTTACCTCCCGGATTAGAGATCGAACCTGTGTCCCCTGCATTGGAAGGTGGATTCTTAACCACGGGGTCACCAGCGAAGTCCCTGAAACCCACTTAATTGACATGTGTTAGTTTGATGATCATGCAGAACCAAACCCCACATGCTGTTTTGTGGGAGTCTGGGTCACTTCAGGTCAACCCACTGCACCTGGCCTCAGTTTACCCCCCTGACCTGGGGTTATTGGAGGCCTCAGCACCTCCCTCACCACCCCCAAGACCATCTGCTTCTCTCCATGAAACTTGAGGCATCTCTACCAGCAGCCACCTGGCGCCTGCCTGCCCGGAAGCGGCCCCACTACCTGCCCCGGCACCTGGCCACTGGGAGCAGGACCTCCCCCAGGACCAGGCGGGAGGAGCCACGTGGGTGGCATGTGCAACCCATGGTGTGCAGGCTACCTATGCACCTACGTGTCTGCCTGCCTGCAGCCTTGAGAACGTGCATTTATGCCCATGGGGATGGGAGGGACGGTCAAAGAGACAGAGATCACCCCCCAGGAGGGCTTGCATGTACTGTGACACCACCTCTCTGCCCAACCTCCATCACTCCAAGTCTTGGCACAGTCCCATTGTACAGATGAGGAAACTGAGGCAGGTATGGAAATCCCCTCCAGGCCACCTGCTTCACCCTCCCATCCACCTTTTCAGGTACCATATGGCCTTAGCTTGTATACCTTCATCATAGATTTGAATTTCCTTCTGAAAAATTTTTCCCACCTGGCCAGGGTGTCTGAGCTACTCTCTCCCTGCCCCACCCCCAGCAGTTCAGCATAAATTTCAGGATCAGCTGGTAAGTTCTAAAACAAACAACATAAAACCTGTTAGGATTTTCACTGGAACATAGATGTAACTGATTTATTGACTGACAGGTTCCCTGTCTTCACTGATGGCTCAGGCCACACCTGGGAGTCACTCCAAACTCCCTCCAACACTGCCCCCCACCCCATTCTCTCATGCTCACACCTAATGCCAGCAAGTACTGTGGGGTCTGCCAAATTCATCCTGAATTTTCACCCCTCTCTAGTCTGTTCTCTGGTCAGCTCCCAACATCTCCTGCCTGGACCCCACAGTTTCCTCCAGCCAGACCCCAACTCCCGCAGGTAATCCCTACAGTCTGTCCTCCACCACAGCAACCCCTAAAGGGCACCCATTAGCAATTGAATCAGGCTCCGCCCCTCCTCTGTCCACACTCCTGGGGCCTCACACATCCCTCCCAGTAAAAATCCAAGTTTTTCTTGGTGGCCCACTAGACTTCACGGGATCTCCCTCATCTTCTCCCTGTTCTTCCCTCTTCCTTTTTTCTACCCTCCCCACTGTGCTCCAACCACATAGGCCTCCTCCCTGTTCCTCCAACACACCTGGCCTGGCCCTGCCCCAGGGCCTTTGCACTGGCTGTTCCTCACTCGAGAAAGCCTCTTCTCTCAGATACACACATCAGTTCAGTTTAGTTCAGTCGTTCAGTCATGTCTAATTCTTCGCAACCCTATGGGTTGCAGCATGCCAGGCTACCCTGTTCATCACCAACTCCCGGAGTTTGCTCAAACTCATGTCCATCAAGTCAGTGATGCCATCCAACCATTTTATCCTCTGTTGTCCCCTTCTGCTCCTACCCTCAATCTTTCCCAGCATCAGGGTCTTTTCGAAGACCTGAGTCAGTTCTTTGTATCAGGTGGCCAAAGTATTGGAGTTTCAGCTTCAGCATCAGTCCTTCCAATGACTATTCAGGACTGAGTTCCTTTAGGAATGGCTCCCTCCTTATCTCATGTCTCCACCCTCACCCACTGGACTCCAGCAGCCTCTCCCCTCCCCATGAACCCACCTCCACAGTATCACACTCTCAAAGGCTCCTCTAGACACTCTGTTACTCCAGATATGGTCCTTGCACCAGCAGAGGCAGCAGCCTCACTTGGGGTGGTTAGAAAAGCTGAGTTTTGTGTTTATCCTAGACCTGCCCAAGGAGAGCCTGCATTTTAGATCTTGTTTCTATATTATTAATTAGTTGCAGCATGTGGGATTTTTAGCTGCGGCATGAAAACTCTTAGTTGTGACATGTGGGATCTAGTTCCCTGACCAGGGATAGAACCCAGGCCTCCTGCATTGGGAGTAAAGAGTCTTAGCCACTGGACCACCAGGGAAGTCCCAGAGTGTGCATTTTTGGGCAGAAGAATCCTGAGCAGCTGAGCTTATTCACAGATCTCACCAGCTGAAATAATCACCTACGGAACAGCCTGTTCAGAGCCCAACTGTTTTCCTGGACTAGGAGCCCCATGAGGGCAGGCCCGGGTGCATCTTGGCCAAAGACAAGTACCCACAGGGTCTGGTACACAGCTGGTACTCAATAATGGCTTGATATAAGGAATGAACTAAGTGTCAGAATTCAAAGTTGAACCCAGATCTGAACCCCTCCCTGGCTCACCTTTGCGCATCACCCCCACACCACACATGTGTGTCCACAGGTGAGTGGATCCCCCCCGTGAATATCCACAGGTCCCAATGTCTGCGTATTCACACATATCCACAGATGCAACCACTGCACATGCGTGTGCCCCAGCAGGGGTGGACCGTCTGCACGTGTATACACATGTCTATAAGCGTGTCAGAGTCTGTAAACTGGGCACCCCTGCTGAACCTGCTGCCTGCACCCCCCTATTGCTGGCTTTCTGGCTGTGAAATGTTTCCAAGGACCCCAGTTAACTGCGGATAGCAGGCTGGCCAAGCCTGTGTCTACCCACCTTCCCCACATGATCAGTCCAATCCTGCTGGAGGCTTGGGGAAACTGAGGCTGGGGATGAGGAAGGATGGACAGACAATGCTGCCAGCCAAAGAGCCCCAGGGTGGCCACTTAGTCTCTAGAATCTGTGGTGCAGATTCAAATTTGCTCTCTGCCTCTGGAGCCTCCAGACCTCCAGGGGTCACTCCCCCTGTCTCAGCCTTGGTGTCTCCATCTAAAACCACCAGGGACTATAAATCTGACCCTAAAACACTGCTAGGAGGATGCAGAGACATGATCTAGAACAGACTGTCCTACAGAAAACCATGTGCACATACGTGCGGTTTTGAATTTCCTAGCGGCCACATTCAAAAGGTGTAATTCATTTTAATAATATGTTTCATTTAACCCAATAGATCCCAAGTCTTGTTATTTCCACCTGTAATCAACGTACAGATGATTAATGAGACATTCTAAATTCTGCTTCTGGTACTTAATCTTTGGAATCCAGGATGTGTTGTATATTTATGGCACACCTGGACTGGGACTGGCCACACGTGGTTCCGAGTCATATGTGGCCAGTGGCCATTTTGACAGCCCAGCTGGAGATAAAGGGCGGAGCTAGGGACTGGCACTTAGTAAGCTCAGAGTGGGCATCAGTTATTATTATCATCATGTTGTAGCTATTATGCAAAAATATCCAGGGAATTCCCTAGTGGCCCAGTGGTTAAGACTCAGAGATGCCATGGCAGGGGGCATGGGTTCAATCCCTGGTCGGGAAAATAAGATCTTGCAAGCCACGTGGCATGGCCAAAAATAAAATAAAGCTTCTAAGAATTTTTTTTTTAATATCCAATTCCATTCTGTGTTCCAATTCCATGCTGGAGCATCTAGCCACAAGGTCCACTGGAATAAGCCAGCGCATAGGGAGGAGTACCCTAAGCTCTCTGCCTTAGCAAGGAAGTTCTACTTTCAACCTTACCCTTGGCTTCGCCCAACCTCACCAACTTGGAAGCATCTGTGGCCAGCTCTGGCTTTCTGCACCCCAAATTGCAAGGTATTCATTCACTCATTGGATGAGCAATTCAGTGCCACTTGTGTGCCAGATGCAGAGAATGATAGGAGAGTCTTGGCAAAGGGGCTGCTTGGCCAGTGGTCAGTGGAAACCAAAAAGACAAAAACCTGGAGGCTGGAACCCTTAAAGGCATGGCAAGAAGATGCTGGCAGGTGGGGAGCCAGCCATAGCTTAAGAGAGGACCCCTGGACAAGACCTGAAGCCTGAATTTTCTCATCTGTAAAATAAGGCACTTGGCACTCATGTTTGCTCTCTGTGAAATGACCTTGCTGGGTGACCTTGAGCCAGCAACTCACCCTCTCTGGGCCTCTCTATACCACAGCAGGTGACTCAGTGACCCCCAGGCTGGGCTCAGAGCCACTGTTTCTCCATCTGCTGCGGCAAGGATGGGGGCGGGATGCTTGTCTCCAGCTCCATAGAAAGAGCTCCTGTCAGCCCTGCAGCCCCAGGATTCCAGCTCCGGGGCCCAGCGTCCCCTGGGGGATCGAGTAACCCGGCCAGGCAGCCGGGCCCCTGCACCGTCCAGGTCTAGTTACCGGCTCCCCTTACAGCTGCCTCCTCCAGCTGCCTCTGTCGCCCCCCGGCGCAGCCCAGCCGGGCTCCGGGGCTGTCTAGGAACTTGGCAAAGCGGCCAGAGGGAGTCCCCTGGGGCCTGGGCCACGGGGGCGCTGAGGAGAGAGGACCCGTTACACCCCCAGTGCTCACTCCACATCCGTTAACTCACCTCTCCCCAGCCCAGGAGGCGGCGGTGCAGCCCCTTCGTCCTCAGCCCTCCTCCCTGTGTTCTGGGTTCCCCGAGTCTCAGTTTCCCCATCAGAGAACAGAGCATGATAACCATCCCCAAAGGATTATCATGAGGGGTGAATAAGCCACACATAATAGGTGCTCTGGACGGCTGTGCAGCCTAGGGTTACATCTTCCCCTCTCTGGTTTTGCTTCTGCCTCTGTAAAGCGGGGATGAGAACATAAGACTCCCCAGGGGACGGGGGTCTAGTGCACAGTAGGTGCTCAGCAAACACTGGCTGAATGAATGTCCCACAGACAGTCCCTATTTATGAAAGAGCTACACAGATCTGTTGATTCCAGACTTCCTGAGCACTTACTGTGTGCCAGCATAGCCAGGGATTCAACCCTGACCAGGACCATGCACAGAATCAGGCATGCAGTAGGTGCCCAATTAATGCTGAGCATCTCCTTAAAGAAGATGTGTTTAGAGTACCTGAGCTATCTTCCTGGTACACAATATAGCAGCCTAGCAGAGCAGGGATTTAAGCTAAGATTTTAAATTAAAAAAAAATTTTTTAATTAAAAAAATTATTATTATATCTTTTGGCCATGCCCTATGGCAGGGGGGATCTTAGTTTCTTGACCAGGAGTTGAACCTGAGGCCCCTGCATTGGCAGTTCAGAGCCTTAACCAATGGGCTGCTAGGGAAGTCTCTTAAAGTAAGATTTGACGAAGCCCCTACTGTGTGCCAGCTGCTGGGCCAAGCCCTTCAAAGGTCTGAACACAATTCCTACCCATGCCAACTCTATGAGGCAGCATCATTATACCATTTTACAGAGGAAAAAAACAAAGCTCAGAGAGGTTAAGACACTTGGCCAAGGTCACACAGCACAGAAGGGTAGAGTCGGGATTTGAACCCAGGCCACGTGGCTCTACCGCCTCTTGCTGACATTTCCTGAGCGCCCACGATGTACCATCTGTCACACAAGGCTGCACAGTCTAAGTGTACTTTTTGCAGATAAGTGAGCAGAGACCCAGAGAGAGGCTGCCCTTGTCCCAGGCCACTCAGGGAGCCGGAGGCAGGGGAGACCGGGTGGCAGAGGCGGGACCTCATGAGGGGGACACAGATAGGTCCTTAGGGCTCCAGGCCCAGACAGAGGGGGGGCTCCTGGGTAATTAATTTTAATCACTGTTTGGAAATTGGGCCTCCAGGAGGCAAATCGGAAGCAGCAACTTGTAATTAGGAATGGGGAAGGGGGGGCTGCTTTCTCGGGGAGGCGGCAACCATTCTGAGGAGATTAAAATGTCATTTATACCCAGCAGGTAATTAGGGGGCCTGGGAGGGGGCCACTCAAGGAGGCTAGGGATCCTAGGGAATTCAAGACGGGCTGTGGATTTGGGATCAGGAACCCACAGATGGGGGCTCGGAGCCAGCCTGGGGGCAAACAGACCCTGGTGTCAATCCCAGTTTGGATGAAACAGAAAAGTCAGGTCCTGTTCTTGGGTTCCAATTTTAGGGGAGAGAGGGGAGTAAGAGTCGCTCTAAGGGGCTCCACTGTAGGGAGAACAAACAGATCTGGTCACTGCCCTTGGGGCCCTCAATCTGGAAGAGAAGATAGCGAGCCTGGCCCCCCTCACTTGGGGTTCTGGGAGCCCTCTTCTCCCCCAGGCTGATTCTCCCAACCCCAAAGTCCTCCAGTCACTACCCTTCCCTAGAGGCCCTGTCTGGGAGGCCCCAGGGATCCCCAACTGAGATGGGACCGGAAAGGCAGGTCTGGAGGGGGAACACCGCTGAGTGATGGTGGGCAAGAGATGGGACCATGCCAAGTGCTGCTGGGAATGGAAGACCTGGCGAATGAACCTGAAGAAGATAAAGGCGGGAAATAGGTCCTGGGGGAAGGCCTGGGGGTCACAGTGGACCACAAGTCATGGTGAGTTCAGGGCTCAGGAATGGTGGAGATGCTGGCAGAGTGACATGGGTTCTGGGGGGGTGGGGATTGAAAACTGTGCATCAACAGAGCAAGACAGTGAGGGACAGGAGCCCCCATTTTGCTAAGTGACCTCGGGGAATTTGCCAGCTCAATCTGAGCCTCATTTCTTCCAGACCCTGGGGCTTAGACATTCGAAGGGGAGCAATAGCAAACATTTTTGGAGCACCTATTGTGTCCCAAGTTCTGTGCAACGGGCTTTGCAGAAAGTACTGATGGGGTAGGTAGGAGGGCTTTCCTCACCATTTTACAGGTGAGGAAATTTAGATGGCCCAGAGCAGGCAGGTAATATGCCCAAGGCTGCACAGCTACAAAATGGCCAGAGTGGGTTTTGAACCTAGCCCATATGGTCCCTGGAGAAGGCAATGGCAACCCACTCCAGTACTCTTGCCTGGAAAATCCCATGGACGGAGGAGCTTGGTAGGCTGCAGGCCATGGGGTCGCAAAGAGTCGGACACGACTGAGCGTCTTCCCTTTCACTTTTCACTTTCATGCATTGGAGAAGGAAATGGCAACCCACTCCAGTGTTCTTGCCTGGAGAATCCCAGGGACAGCGGAGCCTGGTGGGCTGCTGTCTATGGGGTCGCACAGAGTCGGACACGACTGAAGCTACTTAGCAGCAGCAGCATATGGTCCCGATATCACACTCTTAACCACAGCGCTACGTGCCGTGCTGTATTTAGTTACTCAGTCGTGTCCGATTTGTTGAGACCCCATGGACTGCAGCCCGCCAGGCTCCTCTGTCCATGGGGATTCTCCAGGCAAGAATACTAGAGTGGGTTGCCATGCCCTCCTCCAAGGGATCTTCCCAATCCAGGGATCGAACCCAGGTCTCCTGTATTGCAGGCAGATTCTTTACCACAGGAGCTACCAGGGAAGCCCACAGTGCTACGTGCCCCTAGAGAAAGGGGCTCTCAGCCCCTCTGCACATCTAGAAAGTCCACCATCTACTCTGATCCACCCACTTTTCCTCTCTACTGCCTCACCCTGTCTGTTCCCCATCCTTGCTCCCCTGGACCAGCGGAGTCCCTTCCACCTGGTCCCCCAGCTTTGGCGGCCCACAGTCTGCACTCTCTGTAGTGACCAAACAGCACCCATGAGCACCTGAAGCAGTTCCCACCCCCTCCTCTGCCCACAGCCCTTGGGGTGCCCACCTCCAAAATTTCAAGTACTCCCTACAGCCCAAGAGGCCCTGCACAATGTTCCTTGTCCCCTCCCTGCCCTTCCCTCCTCCCTCTCTCCCCTTTGCTCACTCTGCTCCAGCCACACAGGCCTTCTTGCTGTTCCTCTAACAACACCAGGCACGGTCCTGCCCCAGGGCCTTTGCACGGGCTGTGCCCTCTGCCTGGAATGCTCTTCCTCCAGTTCTCTGCAGACGGGCTCCTTTTCATTTTCCAGGTCTCAGCTCAAATGTCACCTCCTCAGAGACACTCTCCCTGACACCATCAGCTGAAACAGCCCCACCCCTCTCAGCAACATCATCCAGTGTCACTGTCCTCAGGGCACTTGTTATATTTGATTTACTTTCTTTCCTGAGTTAGTGGCCATGTTCCCATTGGGTGTGAGCTCAGCTGGGCAGGGCCTGCTTGGCCTTGCTCATTGCTGGGTACCCAGCACCTGGCACATAGTAGGCACACATAGTAGGAGCTCATCTGTCAGCTCATGGAATGAAAGCCAAGACCCCACACCTCCAGTGAGATCAGGACCAGAGGCCACAAGCTCCTGATTTTCAAAGTAATTTCTTTTTCCAGAGTAAGAAAAGAACAGGACCAGGCCTGGCATTGTCTTCATCCTCTTGTTTAAATGTTCAACCCTCAGGGAGAGAGAATAGCATCTGTGTCTCACAGATGGGGAAACCGAGGCTCAGAGAGGGGGCATGAGTGAATGAGTGAATGAAGAGATGGATGTTGTGGCAATCTTCAAGGGCAAAAACTCAGACGGGCTATCTCAACTGCCCCAGGGGACACTGACTCAGCCTTCAGGAAAGGGAGAAGGTTCTGAAACTATCAGAAGACATGTGGCCTGGTGAACTCCTACATATCCATCATGGTCCTAGCTGCAATGTCCCTCCTCAGTACATCTTCTCTGATCCCCACTAGGCAGAGACAATTTTCCCTAGCCACATTTTGCCCCAACTCTGATCCCACATAGCAAAGAGGGCCAGTGTCTGCCTATTTCCCCTCCTTGAGCCTGGACAACCCTTGAGGGCCAACCAGACACTAGAGTTAAACTTTTTCCTCTGGGATCTCAGTATCACCTGCCCAGGGCATGGCAAAAGGAGCCGCTGGGAGCATCTGTTTAGTCACTTATCTCCTCAACTGCTTTAGACCAAGTCTCTCCCATGGCCCTCCTGAGAACCCACGAACCCACAATTCCCCCTGGGATCCTGTAGTTGGGAAGTTCTCTCCTAGGTCTGCCCTTGGAAGGCAGGCTCAGCCTGGGACAAGATGCATCCTGGGAAATGTAGTCCTCACTAGACTGGGCTTCCCTCCCAGCAGGCCCTGGGGCTACCACCTTTGGACCCTGGGGCCAGTTAAGGAGCTTCAAGGGTGGCGGGGGTGGGGGTGGGGCCCTGGGGGTGGGGGTGGGGCCCTGTATCACTGCCTAAAGAGATGGACGAGGTGTCTTTGGCCTCCCAAGTCATCTCCTTAGCACATTCTAATGACTGCCACTTCGTTTGGACATCCCTCAAGGGCAGGTGATGAACGACTGTGATAATAAGAGAGAATTATGTGGCTCAGGCCCAGACCTCTCAGGCCACACATCAAACCCTGGCTCTGCAAGCCAAACCTACACTGATCACAATGGCGGGGGAGTCTAGCGCGGGGATCTGAAGCTGACGCCTAGATATTAATTTGACCACAGGATGTGGGGCAGGTGGCAAGGCTGTCTTGAGCCTCAATGTCCCTGCTTCTGCTAAATGAGGTCCCACCCACGGTCAACCCCAATCACTGCTGGGTCTTGGATGAATCAGTCTGAGAATCCACAGTCCCTGAAATGGCTTAGAATTTTGGAATCACTATATCCTAAACATTTTCCCAGCATTCTGGAAAAATGGCTACCCAACCCCACTTGCTTGCCTCCCTGGACAGGTGACTCTCTACCCCTCTGAGAAGCCCACCGGGTTTGCAGGAAACTGCCTCCTGGCAGCTACCCTTCCTCATATCTGCTCAGGGTCTGAAACTCGGCCCATTTCCCTCTCTGCTCTACAGCCTTCCATGGTTCCCTACTGCCCTTAGGATAAAGCCTGTTCCTCAATTTGGCATCCACGGGTCCTGCCACCTCTCAGGACTCATTGCTCATTGTAGCCCACCCTTAAAATAGCGCAGCCATTCAAGGGTCCCCCAACACACCCCTCTGTGGCTTTCCCCGCCGCTCTCTCCAGCTGAAATCAGTGTCCCCCTCTCCTTCTGGCAACATCCTTCAAGCCCAGTGCCAGTATCCCCTCCTCCAGGCAGCCTCCCCTGCTTCCAACTGTCCTGACCCTGGCTGAGTCCTCTCTGGGTCCCCATCATCACCTGGCAAAGGGCCAGGCACACAGGACAGGGCCAGCCACACCCTGGGGTCAGCTAGGGACACTCTCCTTCCCAGGAGATGGGCAGTGACCAGCATGTCCTTCAGCCCCCGGGGACCCAGCTTACCTGTCCTGCCAGCTGACGTCAGGGTCACCTTTGCAAGGACAGTTTGATTTCTATCTTCTTGGTTCAGCCCCAGCTCACCCCAGCAACTCCCCGCTCAAGCCCTGGGCAGCCAATGCAGATGCCAAAGCCTCCTACAGCCCAAGTATCCAGCACCTTCTTTCCCCAGTGGACAGAGGTGAACAGTCCCTCCCTGGTGACTCAATACCTCCACTGGGAAACACCCTCTCACCTCCAAGCAGAGGAGGTGACAGGACCAAGAGGCCTGTGGGTACTTAGCCCTGGCAGAAGGCAGGTGGGAACCAGAGGGAGAGGTTACATACCCAGGGTATTCCATAGGACATCTCTCTGCCTCATCTCCCTCCACTCAGGTCCCAGAACCAAGAGCACTTTCTGGGGTGATTGCAGCCCAGAGAGGGCTAGCAACCTGTCTGAGGCCACACAGCAGTACTCCTCTCCTCACGCCCTGGTCTTCTCTATGATGCTTTTTTTTTTTTTGAGAGGGGTGGGGCATTGGATCCTCCAGGTCTAATGTCTGGCCTGCCCAGGTTGGTGGGGTGGGGGTGGGGGGCTGGAGTTTCCAAGGAAACCTTTGGGCTGGCATTTTGGGTTTCAGCTGATATGGGGGTTCCTTGCCTCCTTGACCCTACCTACCAGCCCCAGCAACGGAGGGGACTAGCTTCCCTCTCCACCCATCCTGCCACCTCCCTGGGCCTCAGTTTCCCTGTCTGTTCGGGGGAACAGGTCAGCTCAGCAAGTACATGCTACAGTTTAATGAGCCTCCTGCCGGGCTGCCACCTGCAGGATATCCAAGGGGGTCTCCTCTGGGCCACAGGGATCCCCAGCTACCTTCCCAAAGAGCTCAGGACCTCCTCCCAGGAGAATCCTGACCCCACCCACGCCCCCCAGCCGCTTTCCCATACCCCATACTCTGCCTATACAGAGTTTCAGCCATCCCTCAATTACATCCAAAAATTTCATCTTGAAAGACACCATATCTACAGGGACGTGGGGAAGGGGCTAGCCAGCGTCTATAGGGAAGGGGATGCTGCAGGGGTACTGAACTTTGATTTTGAAGAGCACACTGTACCCCCTGAGAAACTGAATGAACCCAGAAACATATAAAGCATTGTAATTTTGCAAACTGGGGCCCCTTCTGATACCCCAGCCATTAGTCCCCTCTTCCTCCTTAAACCTCAAAAAAGACCCCCAAAACTTGAGGGCCCAATCCCCTAACCCCCAGCCCCAGTTCCCCTCCAGTCCCGGAGTTAAGGATAACAGCTTCAGGGGGATGATCTCAAAGACCTCAGCGAGGGGCTGAGGGTCTGGGAGTCACCCCCAACCCCCCGACTCTTGCAAATACTCCTAGCTTCAGTGCCTACAGGAAAGGGCAGGAGCAGAGCGGGGGGGGGGGGGCCCTATGGCAGCGCCCCATCTAGAAGGTGCCCCAAACCCGGAGGGCACCTTAAGGCGGGACAGGGGGTGCGCGACCCCCTCCCTGGAGACCAATCAGTGCCCACAGGAGGGGGCCACATTCGGCGCCCCCCACCCCTCCCAGCGCACTCGGAGAGAAAGACGCTTTCTTTGTCCCTTTGTCAGCTCTTGGGGGGCCCCGAAACATGGGCCCCGAAACATGGGCCCCCACTGCAGCGGCGGGGTGGGGGTGATCCGGACCCGTTGACTCTCTCCCCCCGCACCACGGCCCCTCCCCCGCGGCCCCAGCCCTGGACTGCTTCTGGGCCGGGCGTGAAGCTGGAGAGGGCTCAGGGGCGCCCAAGGTGCCACGGATGGGCCGTGGAGTGGGGCGGAGGGGCCTCGCTTCTCCAGGACCACCACACCGGCCCCGGGTGGCCCTCGACTTAGCGCTCAGGGCTCCGCCCCCCAACAGCATCCCCCATCCCCAGCCAGCAGGCCCCCTGCCTGCCCTGAACACCCCCCACCTGGGCCCCAATCCAGTTCTCCAGCGGCGCAGCCGCGAGCCCCCGTTATTGTGCTTTCTACGGCGCCCCCCACGGACAAAACCTCCACCCTCTGTGGTATCGACAGAACCCCCATCATAGCTCCACATACAGGCCCCCCGTCAACAATCCAGCCCCCCCAGCTGCGGTGCCATTAGACACCCCCATTACGGAGTCTCATTCAGCGACCCAGGCCCAAAGCCAGACCTTTCAAAGCGTTCTGACTGGACCCTCATTCTATCGCTCCATACTGCGACCCCCCGAAAATCCAGCCCCCTCCCCAGTTGCGTTGCCGACAGAACCTCCCGTTGTAGCGCTCCACAGACCCCCTCCCCGGCCCAATCCATCCTCCTCCCAGCGGCCGGGTCCTCAGGCCCCCCAATCATAACGCCTGACCCGGCCACCTCAGCCAACAATTAAGGCCCCCAGCTGCGTGCAGACAGACACCCCCAGGATAGCGTCTCCCCAGCCCCCCTTCTTGCAGACGCCCCGGGGCGCTTACCTCGGAGCCGCGGCCGCTGCGAGTGCGCCGGAGGGAGCGCGAGGGCGGGAGGGCGCGGGTGGTGGGGGGTCCGTGCGCGCACCTGTCCCGGCCCGGCGGGCTCAGCCAGGCATCCCGGGGTGGGGAGGGGGGCTGGGGGCGCGCGCTCTCCCCGCCCCCGGGCCCGCGGCGCTGCGCTGGGGGAGGGGGCTCAGCCCCGGCCCCCGGCGCGCTGGCGTCGGCTCCGGGGGGGTCGCTGCGCGGCGGCCGGACCCGGGGCGCGCCGCGGCCGCATCTCCTCTGCCCGCCGCGGCCGCCGCTGCGACTCGCGACTCCGCCACCTCCGCCCCCCTCCCTCGGCAAACCCCCCCCTTACCGAGCCGGGCGGGAGCCGCGCAAAACCTGGCCCGGAGCTTGGGCGGCGCGGAACGGAGGGCGGAGCCGGGTGGGCGGCCCGAGGCTCTGGGGGCAGGGCCGGGGGTGCCGGTGGAGGAGCGACCCAACATAAATCACTGCTTTGGTCCGGGTGGAAGGTCTAATTGCCGTCCCTCTCCCCAGTTTACTGCCCGGGTCCACTCTGGGCGACCTGCATCCTCAGGATCCACCCTCTGTGAGATGCTGGAGATGACCCGGAGACTGCGGTGTAGGGAACCCCGAGGGTCTACACGGCCCTCTTCATTTATGAGGTCATTTGTTCAGTCCACAAATTATATTTAACAACACTCAATAGGCACGTAAGGAAACTGAGGCATGGGAGGCGTTTTGTCCAAGGTCACCCAGTTAGAAAGTGGCTGAACTGGGGTTGAACAGAGCAAGCTGGCTGCAGAAACCATGGTACACAGCCCTGGAGGCTGTCTTCCATCCCAGCGCCCAAAGGAACCTGACCAAGAAAGAGATTGGGGGGTGGGGGTTGGCTGCAGCGTCCCCATCCCCGGTGGGGAGCAATCTTGTCCCCTGCCTTTGGGACTCCAACACAAACGGGTCTTCCTGTTTCAGAGACCTCCCGGGGACCTCCCTGCTCCCTGTGACCTCACAACAGCAGGAGCCTTTGAGCACCTCAGTGTCCCTCTGTGTCCAAAGCACATCCCCATGTGGGTGTGACCATGGATGTCTTCCCTACTAGGTTGCATGCTGTCCTGGTCCCTCTGACAGCTCCAGTATACGAGAGGTGCTCAATAAAAGTTTGACCATTCTGTGTGTTTCAGATGGTAAAGAATTCACTTGCAATGCAGGAGACCAGGGTTCAATCCTTGGGTTGGAAAGATCCCCTGGAGAAAGGAATGGCTACCCACTCCAGTATTCTTGCCTGGAGAATCCCATGGACAGAGGAGCCTGGCGGGCTAAGTCTGTTGTGTATTTATCTAGTGACATCTCTTGCACACCTGCTGAGTGCTTATGTTAGATGCATAAATGGCATTGTTCAGTCACACAAGGCTCCCATAGACTGGGCACAGAGAGATCCACCAGCTGGCACAGGTCTGCTTGCCTCTGGTTCCTGGACACCTTTGGTGTGTGTGTCCTACCCAGGACAACCAGAAGTCCGGGGGCTCAGGCAGGCTGTGTGGCTTCCCAGTGGCACACATACTGGGATACTGGATCCTGGGCCACCTGCAGCCTCCCTGACATCCATGGAGACAACCCCATCCTTCCAGGCCTAGGGCATCTGCCCAGGGGCCGTCCTGGCGACCACAAACCTCCGCCAACAACCAGGCCTTCCTGCCGGTGGTTTTGCTCTGACCAGCTTTCCGGCTGAGCCAGAGTCCCAGGCAAATCAGCCTGCACCTGCCTGCAGCCATTCAGACTTGATCCACTTGCGTCCTGGGGAGACTGAGGCCTGCCTTGCAAAGGGGATGGGGGACGGGCACCCCAGCTTGGCTTCCAGGCTCTGCATTTTCCTCCCACCTCTGAACCATTCTTGGCCCAACTGGGCTCCTCCGCAAAACCGTTCCTTCAACGAACATTTATTGAGTATCTACCTTGTGCCAAGAGGAGAAAGGGATACAGAGGATGAGATGATTGTATGGCATCACCAACTCGATGGACATGAGCAAGCTCTGGGAGTTGGTGAAGGACAGGGAAGCCTGGTGTGCTGCAGTCCATGGAGACGCAAAGAGTCAGGTACAACTGAGTGACTGAACAACAACTTTGTGCCAAGTACTGAGCTGAGCAGTCAGCAAGGCAAACTGGCTCGTGCCTCCAGTCTAGGAGAGGAGACACAAGAATCTGCTGGAGAGTTCAAGGTATAGATGGATGAGGGCGTTGAGCGGCCCAGAAGGTCTAGGAGGTGACCTGGGGGCCATAGAAGGACCCTGGACAGATTTGACAGAGCACACAGGGTGCAGGGGTGGTGGGAAGTCAGCGTGTACTAGGCAGAGGGACCGCCAGGACAAAAGGCCCTGAGGGAGGCCCCACCCCCGCGGCCCGGCTCAGCTGCCACCCAGGCTTCAGCACTCATGAATGAGTCTTTCATGCCCTGGACTGGGGCAAGGTCAGACTTGGCTGCTCCCTCCCCCGCCCTGGGCTCCTGACTGTCTGAGTCTTGACCTGGAAGAGGGTGGCAGGAAGTTCACAGCTTGCCCGCCGGGTGAGCCAGGGAGGCCCAGGGAGGGGGCAGAACCAGCAGCGTCCTCACAATTGTGTGACACTGAGCAAAGCCCCTCCCCTCCGGGCCTCAGTTTCTCAGGCCAGGTGGGTCAGCGCGGCGCTCCAGTCCAACTCCGACCCAGGAGGAATCCAGCGCGGGTTTTGCGCGTGCCCGGCGGCCACCAACACCTTCCTCCCTGGGCGTCCCGGCCGCGGCCCCGGGTCCGAGGGGTCCCGGGGAGACCTGGAGTGGGTCAAGCAGCCTTTGGGTTCCCCGGGATGGGCTGAGGCTCATCCCGGCCTTGGTGCCTAGCGCCTGGGGAGAGGGGGGGAGGCTGGGAAACCCCGCCCCGCTGCATGCGCGCCCCCAATCAGCGCTCCCCATCTAGCCGCCCCACTGTGTGACTCCGGCCGTCTCTGCCCCTCTCTGGGCCTCGCAGGAGCCTGGAGGCTGGACAGAGGTTCTCAAGGGGGTCAACTGGGTCGCGCCCCCTTCCTGGAGCGTCCCAGCCTTGGTTTCCCCAATCAGATCTGGGCCCTCTTTTAAGCCCAGGTTGGGGGTCGTAGGTGCTGGGTCGCGGCCCCAGCCCCAGCTAGGGCCTGGGAATCCCCCGGGGGCTCGGAAAGGGCAGCTCCGATTGGCTGAGGCCACCTGTGACGTCAGGGCCTCCCCGACGCCCCCTCCCCCCAAGGCACGTGGGGGTGGCCGCCACAGGGGAGGGGCTCGGGGTCCGAGCGGATTCGGGGTGTCCCCCTAGTCTGAGCCGGCAGCTGGGCAGCGCAGACGCGATTCTCCTCGGACAGATTTTTCACTCGTCCCAAATCCCCCTCCAGCCCCCCTCCAGAACGGCAGCTGTTCCGGCGGCGGCAGATGCGCTGGCTAAATCCGCCCAGCTGGTCCTTCCGCAGACCTAACCAACCTAGAGCCCGTGAGGGGGTAGGGGTGTGCGTGTGCGTGTGCGCGTGGGCATGGCCTTGCCCTATCCCTGCCCCTTGCCCTTTGACCCCTGACCGCTGCAGGCATTTTGGGGGACTCCTCTCTTCAGGTTCAAAAGCACTACTGGGGCCCTGGGGGACCTGGTGCCCAGTGAGAGTGTGGCTCTTTCCCGAAATGACACAGCCACCCCTAGGCCTGCTGTCTAGAAAATGACCCATATGATGCATATAGTAATTATTATAATAAGAGTTAAGACTTACTGAGCACCTACTATAAGTAGCCCCATGAGTCTAGAGCGTGACTACATTTTTTTTATCCCATTTTCAGGTGTGGAAACTGAGACCCAGAGAGAAATGACTTGGCCACTCACATAGCCAGGAAATAAAGCTGGAATTTGAACCCCATGCTTTTAAAAAAATATTTAATTAAATTAATTTTTTTTATTTATGGCCACGCTGGGTTTTTCTTACAGCACATGAGCTTTTCTCTAGTTGCCGCGAGTGGGGGCTACTCTCTCATTGAGGTGCTCATGCTTCTCATTGCCTTGGCTTTTCTTGTTGTGGAGCACAGGCTCTAGGGCAGGCGGGCTTCAGTAGTTGTGGCTCATAGGCTTAGCTGCCTGTGGCATGTGGAATCTTAGTTCCTGGATCAGGGATCGAACCCATGTCCCCTGCATTGGCAGGTGGATTCTGAACCACGGGGCCACCAGGGAGGTCCTGAACCCCATGCTTTTAATCATTTCCAAGGACTCAGGGACCTCCTAGCTTGGCAGTTTCTTAAGGCAAGTGACTTAGGGTCCCTCACTTGAGATGATCCCAAGGAGGGTCTTGATGACTTCCTCCTCACCCTCTGCCTGCGCACTGCTGAGCCTGACTTTGTTGCACCGTGCAGCATGTGAAATCTTAGTTCCCCAACCAGGGATTGAACCCTTGCCTCCTGCACTGGGAGCATTGGGAACGTGAAGTTTTAACCACTGGACTGCCCAGGAACTCCCATGGGTGCCTCTGTCATCTGGAAACACTGAGGATCCTGGGGGGCCACCTGGAAGAGAGAACTCCACTCTGAAATGCTGGGGCATAACTGTTAAGGGCTTGATGATGTCTCTGAATGGGTTTCCCTAGTGGCTCAGATGGTAAAGAATCTGCCTGCAATGCAGGAGATGTGGGTTTGATCCCTGGGCTGGGAAGATCCCCTGGAGAAGAGAATACCGATGTACTCCAGTGTCCTTGCTGGGAAATCCCACAGACAGAGGAGCTGAGTTGGACACGACTGAGCGACTAACACTGTCACTGAAAGTAGTTTTTGTACTGAGCTTGACCTGCCCCAGGGCCTTTGCACTTTCTCTTCTTTACCTGGAATGCTTTCCCCTCTCCCATAGATATCCATGTGGCCCCTCTGCTCTTCCAAGTCTCAGATCTCAAATGTTACCTCAAAGCAACGCCACCCTGACCTTGCATCTACGGCAACACATTGTCCCTTTCTATCTTCTTACCCTGCTCTGGTTTTCTTCATCCTATTTTTCACAACCAAACATTGTTTATCATCTCCCCCACAACATTGTTTTATTCCCTGATGAATCCCCATTGACTAGAACAACACCTAGCACTCAGTTGTGGTTCAGTTGCTAAGTGATGTCCCGACTCTTTGCAACCCCATGGACTACAGCACACCAGCCTTTCCCATCCTTCACTATCTCCCAGAGTTTGCTCAAACCCATGTCCATTGAGCCGATGATGCCATCCAATCATCTGAGCCTCTGTTGTCCCTTTCTGCTCCTGCCCTCAATCTTTCCCAGCATCAGGTTCTTTTCCACTGAGTTGGCTCTTCGCATTAGGTGGCCAAGGTATTGGAGCTTCAGTTTCAGCATCAGTCCTTCCAATGAATATTCAGGGTTGATTTCCTTTAGGATTGACTGGTTTGATCTCCCTGCAGTCCAAGGGACTCTCAAGAGTCTTCTCCAGCACCACAGTTCAAAGGCATCAATTATTTAGTGCTTAGTCTTCTTTATGGCCCCTCTCTCAGGGTACTTAATAATTGCTTGTTATACAGAAATCTTAGGGACATAGATGTGAATGGGGGCTGGAGGGCAGAAGGCAGCCCTCAGGAAGGCCCATACAGTAGTTCTTTTTTTTTTTCTTTTTTTAGTATTTATTTATTTATTTGTGGCATGCAGGATCTTTTAGTTGTGGTGTGTGAACTCTTAGTCGTGGCCTGTGGGATCTAGTTCCCTGACCAGGGATTGAACCCAGACCCCCTCCACTGAGAGCACAGAGTCTTAGCCACTGGACCACCAGGGAAGTCCCTGGTAGTTCTGGCTTGCTGTGTGTTTAGGAGCCTCAGTCATGACCCTGTCTTGTGCCCTTTTCATCAGGTCCTCCCCAGGACCCCCTCCATCACTCTGCTTCAGCCACATTGAATTCCTTCTTCCTCGCTGTTCCTCCAACTTGTCAGTCAAGCCTCAGGGCCTTTGCACTGGCTGTCCCTGCCCCCAACAGAGTCATTTTTCCCTCAGATATCTGAATGGCTCCAGGTCTCAGCTCAGTGTTCCCCCAACACACCCCCTGTCTAAACAATCACTCCCTTTTCTCTGTTTGGATTGCTTTGCTGTGCAATTTTTTTAATTTAATCTTTTTTTTTTCTTTTTTTGGCCACATGGTGTAGCACATGACATTTCTTCCCCAACCAGGGATTGAACCCATGCTCCCTACAGTGGGAGCACAGAATCTTAACCCCTGGACCACCAGGGAAGTCCCTGCTCTGCTGTACTTTTTTACCAAGAGTATTTCTTTTATCTATTACTTGTTTCTCTTCCCATTTCCCCCTCCCCACACCCCTGCCCCCAGTCAGCTCTACCAGGGCAGGGCCAGAGTCTCCCTTGGTCATGGCTGTATCCCTGGGGTCTAGAACAGGGTCTGGCACACAGTAAGCATTTAACAAATGTGTTGAACAAATGAGTGAACGAATGAATAGGAGCCTGAAAGCTCTACCTTCATTGTTCGGATGGGGAAACTGAGGCCCAGCTGGGCAGGAGCCCTGAGTCATTCAGTTCCCTGGGCAGCAAAAAGGGGCAATGAGGACAACTCTTCAGGCTTGGGGAGAGGCATCCAGTGAAATAATCACTTCAGGAGCACTTATTAAGTGTGTGCACTGCATAGCTCCAGGTACAATACACATTTTGAGCCAGAGCAAGGATTTCAACCCAGCATGCCTGGCCCCAGAGTTTGCCAAAGTCCCCCTCCACTGCAGGGGAGAGGGTATATGTTAGTCAGGCCAGCCTGTATGCACAGCAGGCCTTCAGCCAGGCAGCCAGCGGGGATGGCTGGGGGTTGCCCAGCCTGAGACCCTCTCTCCAGCCCCTTGGACTCAAGGCTGTGGCTTGAGCTGACTGTGTGTCTGGCTGGAGCTCCAAGTACCACACATACATACCCCTGAGAAACAAAGAGAAAAGTGGCAGGAGCCACTGCCTGATTTGTGAGTAAAACTTCAAGCAATTACAGTGCTTTCTTCCTGTCAGAATCAGCAACATCCCCAGAAAGGCCTGGATGTGTCCAGGGTCCTCCCAGAAGCCCCTGCTCCAAGGCCTCATCTGCATATACAAATGAGGCAAGGGGTATCCTGGTCCCCAGAAGGAGGAAGTGACAAGGGGCCTAGGGACCACTGAGCTCCCTGGGGTCTGTCCTGGGGGTGGATAAAAAACTGAAGCACCAAGGGGGCAGTGTCACTTGGGGGGGGGGGAGGTGTCACATTCTCCCTGTTCAAAATCCACCCTCCACTGGGCTTCCTTTCCCAGCCGAGATGACACGTGGAGCTCAGCCTCACACCAGGGCCTTTGCACTTGCTGTTCCTGCTTCTTGGGAAATCTTCATGTGCTTAGCCAATGTCCTACTCTCTGAGAGGCCTTTTGTTAATTCATTTTTTTAATCCACGATGGAGTGGTGAGCTGCCCTTCATCAGGAGCAAGCAAACTGGAGGTAGAATGAGCATGGACTCTGCAGGAAATCTGACAACTCCCACGACATGGATGAACCTTGAGGAGTGATGCTCAGTGAGAGAACCCAGATACAGAAGGACACACATTGTCTGATTCTACTCACAGGAGGTCCCTAAAGGAGTCAGATCCACAGAGATGGTGGGGTCAGGGGGTGGGGGAGGGGATGGGGAGTCAGTGTTTCATGGGCACAGAGTTTCGATTTGGGAAGATGGAAAAGTTCTGGGCCGAGGTAGTGGTGATGGCTTAACAACAGTGAGGAGGTGTTTCATGTAACTGAATTGAACTCTTACAAATGGTTAAGATAATGTATTGTTAGGTATATTATCCCACAATTAAAAAAAAGAGAGAATCAAAACTGTTATGGAGGGAAAAGAAAAACAGCCAGCGACAGTAAGTAAGGGTGTGTGTGAATGACCTCAGCTGGTAGCGACTCCGTCATTGCCACCAAGGCTCTTGACTCAAGTGATGCTGACGTCAGTGTGGAGGTGCAATTGGTGGGGCTCTGAGCTTACCCTCCACACCCAGGCTCCTTCGGCCCCACATGGCATGAGCTCAGCTCCAACTACAAACCCTCCAATGCCTTCAGGAAGCAAAGCCAAGTCCTGAGGTCTTGACCCTCGTTGGTCTATTTATTCAGCTGACTTTATTGAGCACCTACTGTGTGCCAGGCTCTGCTGGGTGGTGTTGGCGACACAGTGGTGACCAAGACAGAGCCGGGTCCTGTCCTGGCCTGCTCACAGCTCAGGGCAGGGGTAGATAGACTTATTTAACAAGTATTGATTACCTGCTGGATGCCCGGCTGGTTCTAGTCATTGGGGACACAGCAGTGAACAGAAGAGACAGAAGTCTCTGGCCTTGTGGAGCTGACATCCCGATGGGATTGACAAACAAGAAGCAACATAAATGAGTGAGATCTATTCTGGGCCAGAGGATAAGGTGAAAAAACTGAGCAAGGAAAGAAGATGAGGGGACTTCCCTGGTGGTCCAGTGGTTATGACTCCAGCTTCCAAAGCAGGGATGTGGATTCAATCCCTAAACAGGGAACCAAGGTCCCACATGCTGGGGTATGTGGCAAAATAAGCTTTGTTTAACTAAAAAAAGAAGATGAGGCGTGTGCCTAAGATATTTAGCAGGTGGTAGTCAGTGAAGGCCTCATGGAGGAGGTGACATCTGAATAGAGACCTGAAGGAGATAATGGAGAAAATCATGCAGGTATGTGGGGGAAGTCAGCTTTGGATCGAGGAAACAGCCAGTACAAAAGCCCTGGGGCAGGACCATTACTGATCTGTTAGGGGAAGCCTCTGTGGCAGGAGCAGCCTGATCCAGGAGGAGAGAGGGAGGAGGTGAAGGTGAGGAAGTGACAAGATGCTGGGGGCCTTATGGGCCATGGAGACCACTTGAAATTTATCTGGCTTCTCAAATGCCCCCAACTTTCTTAGACAAGGCACTTGGTCTTGGTCCCAACTCTGCCCAGCACAGGCCTGGAACACAGTAGGCACTCAATAAAGACAATGGAGTATTGGCTAAGGTCCAAGTGAGAGTCAAGGAAGTTTCCTGGCCCCCAGGGTCCCATGGAGGGATGCGTCAGTCCTCATCCCAGACCTGCCCTGGAATAGCCAGTGAGGCCAGTGGTTCCCCTTGTCCTGTCTCAGTTTCCCCTTCCAGAAGATTCCAGTAGGTGATGATCAGAGTGAAGGCAGGGAGGTAACTCTACTGATCCCAATGTGTAGTGGGGATCAGGTATGTCCCCAGCATGCCCTGAGGTGGCAGGGGGCCCCTACCCAGTCCTCCAATCGCATCCCTCCCAGTCTCCCTCTCTTTCTGTCTTCTCTCTGTGTTTCTCCATCTCCCCACCCTCTTCTTCATCTCCCCATCTTGCTCTTTTACTATCTTGGTCTCAGTTTTCCCCCAGGTCTCCAGATTTATATTCCTCACCCCCATTCCTTCCCTTTTCCTGCCTGCCCCCAAGACTGCCCCCAAGACTGCCCCCACTACCCCCAAAGATCCCCAAGGGACGGGGGCTGAGACAGCTACCCACCCTCAGCTTCTGGGTCCCTTAGGCCCATAGGGAATTTGTGTGGGGCGGGGAAGGAGGAGGAGAAATAAATACTCATGTTATTTACATAAAATCTGCATTAATTAGCATATCGATTACGTGGTTTGTAAGGGAAACAGTGACTTTAATAGCAAATAAAGCAGACAGCTTGGCCAAGGGAGTGGCTTGTCACAAGCCCACCTATTTTACAGACAGGGGAAGCCCACGGAGGTGAGGTCTCTGGCAGGATCTCTGTCCTCTTGGGACACCCATGGACAGACCACAAAGAAATGAGTGAATGACTAAAAAATAATTTCAGGTCATTACGAAGGCCAGGAAGAAATGAAGGTGAAGAGCAGCAGCTGACTGGAGGCATCAGGGAGGGCTTCTCTGAGGAAGTGACTTTTGAGCTGAAAGCTGTAGATGAAGTAGGATCCAGTCTGAGGAAAAAGAAATAGGGGAAGGGTGGAGAGAACAACATGTGCAAAGACCCTGGGACAGGATCATTTTGGAGGAAAAGTGAAGAGGTCCCTGCGGTTGGAGCAGAGTGAGGGAGGGGGGCAGAGAGAGGAGGGGGAGAGCACAGTGGTGGGTGTTGGGGACATGGGGAAAAGTTTGGATTTTATTTCAAGGGCACTAGGAAGCCATAGGAGAGTTTATAGTGAGCAAGTGAGATGATCTGATTTGACTTTTTGAAATGTCCCTCTAGTTTGACTTTTTAAAAGGCTGTCTGGCAGAGAATGATGTACCCAGGACGGGAATGGGCCCCAGGGGAGGAGGGACTAGTCTAGGGGAGCAACATGGGGACCTAGACCAGGGTAGCAAGTGAGGAGATAAAGAGAAATAGGCAGGTTTGAGAGGCATTTTAGATGCAAAGACACAGGACTTGGGGAAACAGGAAGTGGGAATAATCCAGGAAGACTCTGAATTCCTTTCTGAGTAAACTTCTCCTCTGTCTCACTCTTCTCTCCCCATCTCTCCCATCTTCCATGGGGCTCAGTTCATGTCACCTCCTCCAGGAAGCCCTCCTGACTGCCTTGGCCAAGTCGAAATTGTGTACCAGAAGTTGGTCCTGCCAGCTTCCCAACACAGCACAGAAACCCTACATGTTCCCTGAGAAAGAGAGAAGATTCTAGGGTCCTGGAATTTGAAGATTTCTACAAACCAGTAACATTCATCTCTGGGTTTAGCATCTCATGTGGACCTCCCAGGGGCAGGCCCAGTGATGTCCCTCTTTTCTTAGTCCCCTGGCAGGGGAAGGGGAGAACAGAAGACGTTTGATTTCATTAGGGGTCCCTGTGGCTGGGGGCTTCAGCCCTGCTACTGCAATATGAATGAGCCTAGCTGGGAAGGATCTGGAGTGGGAAAGAGGAAAGGCCGGGAGGGGCTAGAAAAATGTCTATTTTTCCTCCTGCAGCTGTATTTATAGATTCCCTTTGATGTCCCAGCGGTTGGTTGACCTGGTTCTCTGCCACTGCGGGAAGACAGGTTCTCAGAGCTGCTTCTGGGAGCTGTGCAGGGGGTGCCTGAATGTGGAGAGCCAGGTGTATAATGACTGGGCCCCTGGGCTTGGGATGGGGGAGGCAGGGAGCTGGCCTCAGTTTCCCTCTTTGCAAAATGGGGCTGTCACGGTACTGTTCTCAGAAAGTTGAAAATGTGACTCATTTCAACGTAAATTCTGGTCAATGATTAATTGACTCATTATTCAGGGAACCAGTTAAATGGTCAAGTTGGTTCTGAGAGCATTTAAGGGACTGGGTATTTATCAGGATCTTCCTTCCTTCCTTTTTTTTTTTTTTTTTTTTGCTGCACTAGGCAGCATACAGGATCTTAGTTCCCCGACCAAGGATTGAGCTGGTGCCTCTTGCACTGGAAGCATGGAGTCTTAACCACTGGACCACCAAGGCAGTCCTCAGGATATTTCTTTCTTAAGAATGTTAGAATAAGATTAGACTGGATACAAACTAATGAATGGCCTACATGCAACAGAACCATAATTGGAGATTTCTTTTTTCTACCAGACAGAAATCTACAAGTTAACTGTAACTTACCAGGGACTAGGTTCCTAACAGACAACAGAGAGCAAAGTCAAATAGAAGCATTTGCTTGTAGAGCAATGCTCATCAATAGAACTTTCTATGATGATGTGTGTTCAAAATTGTACTGCTCTGTGGGTTTGGGCAAATTGCTTATTTTCTCTGGGCCTCAGTTTCTACATCTGTAAAAAGGGACTTCTATCAGTGATCCCTATGACCTCATTTGGTTTTGGGGAGAATTAAATGAGCTAATCCATATAAAGCAGGCACCCAGTGAGCACGCAATATATGCTATTGTATTGTTGTTGTTCAGTTGCTAAGTCGTGTCTAGCTCTTTGCGATGACCCCATGGATTACAGCACACCAGGCTTCCCTGTCCTTCACCATCTCCCGGAGTTTGCTCAAACTCATGTCCATTGAGTCGGTGATGCCATCCAACCATCTCATCCTCTGTCACCCACTTCTCCTCCTGCCCTCAATCTTTCCCAGCATCAGTCTTTTTCAGTGAGTCAGCTCTTCATATCAGGTGGCCAAAGAACTGGAGCTTCAGCTTCAGCATCAGTCCTTCCAATGAATATTCAGGGTTGATTTCCTTTAGGACTGACTGATTTGATTTCTTTTGCTGTTCAAGTGACTCTCAAGACTCTTCTCCAGCATTAGTGTTATTGTATTGGGTTAGCCGAAAAGTTCTCTCTTGTTTTTCTCTAAGATTGTGCAGAAAAACCCACACAAACTTGTGGGCCAACCCAACAGTGATTACTCATTGGATCATTTCACCCTGCGAGTCATATAACCTTACTCTGTGCCTCAGTTTTCAATCTTTAAAATAGGGTCAACAATACTTGGGAACTCAGAATCCTGCTAGAAGATAGAGTTCATTCACAGAAAGGCTCTAAACATGGCCTCAGGCACATCATATGCAGTGAAGATGTGTCAGCTCTTATTATTATTGGTGGTGGCAGTAACCAGAGAAGTTGACTAACATTCCCAAAACTACACAGCCGAGCAATGCCAGAGGTAGGAGTTGAAGTGGGGTCTTTCCAGCTAAGGTTGGGAGCGGTGCCAGAGCTTTCTATGGAGTCAAGAGGGACGATGTTGGGCCTCTGAAGACCCGGCGCCCAGGCTCCAGGGTTAAGCCCCCATGGCAGCTGAACTTCCGTGCATCTACCCCTCTGAAATCCCTGGGAAGCAAGGCATCAGGTGTTCCGGAACAGGCGCCTGCTCTTGACAGGCAGGCGCACACATGGAGGGACAGCTGGCGGAGGACGGGTGGGCCTGGGGGAGGGGCCCAGGGGACAGAGGCACCTTGGCCAGAAAAAGAGGTCACAAGCTGCCCCAACCCACCCACCCCCAGGCAGGGGCCATGAAGCCTTCTCTTTCATGACAACCCTCTAGAACCGCAGTTTCTTCATCAACATTTGGCAAATATTTATCAAGCGTCTCTTGTGTACCAGGTGCCCAGCTGAGCCCTTCCGTTGAGCGCTGGTAACAACGAGAAAGAAACAGTCACTTGTCCAGGTCACACAGCAAATAAACAGCAAAGCTGGGACTGAAAGCCAGGGGCTCTTGCTCCTGCCTCAGGGCCTTTGCACTTGCGGTTCTTTGCTAGGTACACCCTCTCTTGGGCCCTAATATCTTTAGCCTTCAGTTTAGATGACACCTCCTGTGGGAAGCCTGCCCTCTGAGGTCCATCACCTCCCTGATCCCTATTGTCCCCCCATCACAGCCCTCTGACCTCCATCACCCCACTGACTATCTTCCCCACTGGTCAATGAGCTGTATCCTCAACCCCCAGCACAGGCTTGCAGGCAGTAGGTGCTCATTCAATATTTGTTGAAGAATATGAATGAAAAAATGAATGGATGAAGTCAGGATTTCTACCCATCCCCCATTTCAAAAATTGGCTCCTAGGTCTGGGAAGCAAGGGGTGAGAGGTCTAAGGCGGGGATTTGAAGGGGGTGTGCCTACATGAAGGTCTTTCTGGCAGTTTCTGATAAGGAGACCAGCCCCGGACTGGATGTTGGAGGTAGGAAATAATTGGGCATGAGGGGCGATCGGGGAGGGCGGAACCCCAAAAGCTCCGGCTGTTCTAGTCACAGAATATGAGGGTGATACTGCAAATGAGGAGGAGCCAGGGTAGCCCCCTCCAGCCAAGGAGTCAAGTTTCTACCTGGAAAAGCCGGAAGGGTCTGTCCCAGGACACCTCTCCCCACAAGGAGCTGAAAGGTGGCAGGGGGTGCTTAGAAAGGGGGAGCTGAAAGAGGAGGGGCTGAGACAGAAGAGGAGACTCAGCGAGGGAAGAGGGCTAAAGATGAGAAGAGGGGGACGGAAGGGGAGGGGCTGAGAGAGTGGAGTGGGCTCAGACCCGGAGGGGGCTCGGCGAGGGGGCGGAGCTCGGCGAGGGGCGGGGCTCAGAAAGGTTATGGACACGCCCAGTTCTGCCCTCCCCTGGGCCCCCAGGACGCCAGGGTCCGGAATGTATCAAGTCACCGGGTTTCGCACCCACCCAGAAGCTTGGCCGCGTCCCCAAGCTCAGGGTCGCTCGCCATCCCGCACCCTACGCCCCACTTCTTGGGTCCTCCAGGTCCCCTCCCCCTAGTCAGCTGTGGCCGTATTTATAGCGGTACGGGGCCCCGATGCCGCTTCACTTCCGAAAGGGATTGTGCCCCTTCGTCCTGCCTTCAGAACCCCCGACACCTGTTCCCCGCAAGAGCCCAGTGGCTGGGGGGAGTGGGCGGCCCCTCCTCCCGGAGCCGCCGTGGGGGAGGGGGCTAAGCTCCCCGGCCTCCGCGAGCTCCCTCCTGGTTGGGTGCACCTCACTCCCCTCACCCGCCCCGAGCTCCCACTCCTCCGGGATCCTCTGTCTGATCGCAGGACCCCCCCTCCCTGCACACCGACCCCGAGCCGCTCGGTTCCCAGGCCCCCCGAGGCCCCAGCCCCGCCTGTCTCCCCTCCTCCCCCACGGCCTGCCTATTGTTCTGGATCCGGGGTCCTGGGGCCTGGGCGGGCAGGGTTCTGCGTGCCGGGGGCGAGGGCCCGCCGACAGCCCACCCGTCTCTGGGCAACGCTGAGAAACCTGGAGCGACGCTGGCCCCGCGCCGGACACAGAGGCGGCGCTGTTCCTGCGAGGGGCCGGAGGGCACTTAAGTGACCGCCAGGGAAGGGGATCTCAGGCCGGGGTGGGGGGTGGGGTGGGGGCGGGGGAGGGTGGCAACCTGTCCCAGGTTGGAGAGAGGTTGATTGACGGGGGCCATGGGAAAATTTTTCCCTGCCTCCGTCCCGTTGTGTCCTCAACTCACCCAAGTCAGACCCTCCTGTTTGGCCAGAGCCCACAAGGGGCTCTTTACAAGCCTGCTCGCACGGGGTCCTCATAACCTTGATTATGCAATGAACCCCACCTTAAGCATGCTGAAATGGAGGCCGGGAAAACCTTTGGTGACTGGAGTGGTTAAGAGACCAGGTTCTGTGTACCCGACTTGGGACTGGAGCCCCAGTTATGCTGTCTCTTTCCTAGCACAGCCCAGCAGCCCGTCTGAGCCTCAGTTTCCTCATCTGCACAACTAGTGGATAATAGAACCCACCCGGTGGATGGTTCTGTGGCTCCCACGGTCCCTGCCTGGGAAATAAGATATTTAGCACAGACAGGCCTCTCAACTCAAAGAGTGCCTGCATGCCAAGTCACTCAGTCATGTCTGACTCTTTGTGACCCCATGAACTGTAGCCCACCAGACTCCTCTGTTCATGGGGATTCTCTAGGCAAGAATACTGGAGTGGGTTGCTACACCCTCCTCCAGGAAATCTTCCTGGCTCAGGGATTGAACCCCTGTCTCTTATGTCTCCTGAATTGGCAGGCGGGTTTTTTTTTTTGTTTTTTTACCACTAGTGCCACCTGGGAAGCCCCAACTCAGAGAGAGAAGGGTTCAAACTTGGGTTGCCACTTACTAGCTGTGTGACTAGCCAGGCGACAGCGTCTCTCTTTGCCTCAGTTTCCCCAATTGCTTTTACAATGGAAGCAGTTATGATATAAACCCACTAGTACGGAATACACCTTTCGTAAGTGTTAGCTGGCTCTCCAATTTTCCCTCTTATCGTGTGTTCTTCATGAGAGAGGCTGGGTGTGCCTGTGGTGTGTGTTGGGGGGGGAGGGTGTGGTCATATGCCCAGGGCTTCCCAGGCCCCAGACTTGGAGTCAGGGGTTGAGGTAGGTGAGTCTGAGACTGGTCTTGCTGCCTGGCAAGTGATCCCCTATCCCAGAGCCCTCCAGGGCAGCCCCCCCAAGCCCTCTTTTTCCAGGCAGTGCTGGTGGCAGCTTCTGTTTCCTCCTGCCAGGCAGTCACCAAGGTGGGTGCCCCTGACAGGGGCATCTTTTCCAGAATGCAGATTCCTGGTGTGGGGGCCCTTAGTGGGGAGGAGATTCTGAAGGGGATAGGAGGAAGATGAGTGTAGACAGCGGACTCTCAGAAACCGGGTGGTCAATAGAGAGGAATGTGGGATCAAGAAAAGGGTTTTAGGACTTCCCTGGCAGTCCAGTGGCTAAGACACCATGCTCCCAATGGAAGGGGTTCGACCCCTGGTTGGGGAACGAGATCCCACATGCTGCAACTAAGAGGTCTCATGTCACAATGAAGATGCAACTAAGCCCCGGCACAGCCAGATAAATAAACAAATATTAAAAAAAAAAAAAAGAAGAAGAAGAAAAGGGTTTTAGGGACTTCCCTGGCAGTCCAGTGGTTAGCACTCTGCACCTCCACAGCAATGGGGTATGGGTTCCATCCCTGGTCAGGGAACTAAGATCCTGCAAGCAAGGTGCAGCCAATAAAAAAAAAAATTTTTTTTAAGTGGATGGAAAAAAAAAGTGGGTAAAAAAAGAGAAGGGTTTTTTAAAAGTGCCTTGAAGGGATTCCCTGGTCCAGAGGTTAGGACTCTGCACTTTCCCTGCCAAGGGTGCAGGTTTGATCCCTGGTGCGGCCGAAAGTGCCCCGAACAGTGTAAACACTCACAAAAGGGATGCTGCTAAATATACTTTTATTAGATGATAATTAAAATCATTATCCTAATGACAGTGATTACCAGTTCCCGAGGCTCTGAGCTCCAAAGTCTGTCATCCCCTTCAGCTCACAAAGGAGGGGCTAGAAGCTACAGCAAGAGGCCCGGAGGCCTGCAGCCAAAGCTTTAGGCCCCAGGTTGTCCACGTGGCGGCATCGATTTCTATTTTAACGTATTGGTTTGAAAGCCCAGGAGGCTGCAGATTCCTGTCTCTTGGGCTGGGAGTGGTAATGAGGCCTCTCCAGGGAGGATGAGAAGCTAGGAACAGGTTCTAGAAGCATGGTGGTGGTGGCCAAGGAGGGTACTGCCCAGATGAAAACTGGGAGGTGGGAGGGAGGCCCCCAGCTTGAACTCCCCCAGCTGCCAGTTTGCAAGTTCTGTCCAGGAGCGGGGCTGAGCCCCAGGGCCAATGTGCATTCATAGAGCACCCACTGTGTTCTGGGCTCTGGGAACTCAGAGGCAGCTATGACAGATATTAATGAAAGAAGCTCCCTAGTCAAACGCAGCCACAGCTAAGCGAGTTTCAAGGAGTCAGGGGAGAGAGGGACTCTAAGGGCTACCCTGAGGAAGTGACACTTGAGCTGAGGACAGAAGAATGAGGACCTGGGAGGGGTGCCTGGTAGTGGGACAGCAGGGCAAAGGCCCTGGGGCCATATGAAGTGTTGACTGTTTCAGAAACTGCGAGACCCCAAATCAAACCCATTTTCCTTCTGTCTCTGAGCCTCATTTATTCCAACTGTGAAATGGAAATAATCATAGAAACTCAGAGAGTGTCTCTCCAGGTGTGTGTGTGTATGTGTCCACCTGTATCCTCCCAGCACACTCAAACAATTACTCTTTTATTAGACTCACTCTCCCCCTCCCCAGTTAGATTCCATACTCCCTAGGACAGCATGTGTGCATGTCAAGTCCAACTCTGTGTGACCCCATGGATTGTAGCATGCCAGATACCTCTGTCCATGGGATTTCATAGGCAAAAATACTGGAGTGGGTTGCCATTTCCTACTCCAAGGGATCTTCCCAACCCAGGGATTGAGCCTGTGTGTCTCTTGTATCACCTACATTGGCAGGCGGATTTCTTTTTTTTTTTTACCACTGGCATCACCTGGGAAGGAACTTATGCGAATCTTGTTCACTGCTGTAATTGCTAGGCCTGGCATGCATTAAGTGCTCCATCAATACCTGTCAAATGCATACATAATAAGCCTTATAGAACCATGCCCTGGGTTAACCATTTTCTAACTATTAACCTATTTATTTCTCCCAGAAGTCCTATGAATGTGTGTGTGTCAGGGGGGAGGGGGACCATTATAAAACCATTTTACAGGTGGAAAGGCTGAGTCACAGAGAGGTTATGTTCCCACGTGTCTCACCACCATGTTACATCACCTCTTGGTCTGGATCTGTGGATCGTGGGTTTGCATGTTTGTGTACATCTAGGTGTGTTCTCAGTGTTACCAAGTATATGAAGATCAAAGTTACCAAGGGCTTGCACAAGCTGGGAGGGCACCCTGAGCCTGAGGACAGTGGGTGCCCCAGGGTTGGAGGCCAGAGAGGGAGGGCAGGTGGGCAGCAAGTCACCTCCAGTGAGACTGAAGGTCTAGCCTTCAAGCCTTGTTTCCCGTCCTGGAGCCGGGCTCCTTCCCACCTGCCGTGGTCTGGCCCTGGCCCAACTGCCGACCTCAGGAACTTGAGTCCCCCCAGGGATGCAGGCAGTCAATTAGAACTGGCAGCACCCGCCTAAGTAAAAGGCCTGCTTTAATGAGGAGGCCGGGAGGGGTGCTTGGAGTGGCAGGCACCAGGCTCAGCCAGGCCTGGCCAGGAGTAGGGGGTCCTGCGGCCACCAGTGCCCACCCGCCTGCCAAATCTGTGAGTCCCTGTGTATGCTCTTATTAGATTTATCCTCACCAGGCTGGAGCTATTTACACACCTAAGTGGAGCAGCCTCCAACTCACGCAGGCTACACATTTATTGGGTGTCAACTGTGTGCTAGGTCCTGTGCTAAATGTGAGGACACAGCAGGGACAAGAGGCACCTCCTAATGATCTAGTGGGAGTGACAGACATCACTAGGTAACCCACAGAGTGGTAAGAGCTGTGATGATGACACAGGTGGCATTGGGGACTAAAGGAAGCCTCAGGGTGGGCTTCCTGGAGGAGGTGATCCATAAACTGAAATCTGAGGCATAAATAGAAGCAAGTCCCAAAGGAAGGCAGGGAAGAGGAATACCATGGCATGGTTAGGAATAATCTCCATGTGTCCTAGGAGATTAAAGCTACATAACCAGTTGTGTTAGGCAAAATAATGCTCCCCAAAGAAGGTTGAGCACTGAAGAATGGATGCTTTCAAATTGTGATGCTGGAGAAGACTCTTGAGAATCCCTTGGACAGCAAGGAGATCAAACCAGTCAATCCTAAAGGAAATCAATCCTGAATATTCATTGGAAGGACTGATGCTGAAGCTGAAGCTCCAATACTTTGGCCACCTGATGCGAAGAACCGACTCATTGGATAAGACTATGAAGATGGGAATCGAGGGCAGGAAAAGCAGGGGGTGGCAGAGGATGAGATGCTTGGATGGCATCACCGACTCAACGGATTTGAATCTGAGCAAACTCCGGGAGATAGTGAAGGACAGGGAAGCCTGGCATGATGCAGTCCATGGGGTCACAGGGTCAGACATGACTTAAAGACTGAACAACAGCAAAGATGTCCTCATCTGAATCCCTGGAATCTGTGAGTATCAAACCTGGAATGGCAAAGGGGAATTAAAGTTGCAAATGGAATTAAAGTTGCTAAATCAGTTGACAGTTATATTAAAGATATTATCTTGGATTATCCCAGTGAGCCCAGTGTAATAGCTATGACGAACTTAGACAGCACATTAAAAAGCAGAGACATCACTTTGCTGACAAAGGTCCATCTAGGCAAAGCTATGATTTTTCCAGTAGTCATGTACGGATGTGAGAACTGGACCGTTAAAGAAAGCTGAGTGCCGAAGAATTGATGCTTTTGAACTGTGGTATTGGAGAAGACTCTCGAAAGTCCCTCGGGCTGCATGGAGATCAAATCAGTCAATCCTAAAGGAAATCAACCCTGAATATTCATTGGAAGGACTGATGCTGAAGTTGAAGCTCCAATACTTTAGCCACCTGATGCAAAGAGCTGATTCATTGGAAAATATCCTCATGCTGGGACAGATTGGAGGGAAAAGGAGAAGGGGGTGGCAGAGGATGAGATGATCAGATAGCATCACCGACTCAATGGACGTGAATTTGAGCAAACTTGAGGAGATAGTGAAAGATAGGGGAGCCTGGCATGCTGCAATCCATGGGGTGACACAACTTAGCAACGAACAACAGCAACCAGTGTAACCACAGGGACCCTTATCAGAGGGATGTAATGGGAGGAAGACTGCACCAGCTGCGGAGATGAAGGAAGGACTCCCCTCCCCCGCTCCTCCCCCTTAACTGTTACTTGAGCCGAGGAATGCAGAAGGCCTCAAGAAGTTGAAAAAGGCTAGGAAACAATTCTCCCTGGAACCGCCCTGCCCACACCAGGATTTTAGCTCCAGAAGTTTAAAATAATAAATTTGGGCTGTTTTAAGCCAGTACTTTTGAGGCGTCCTTGGTGTTCTTTGGCTGGTAGCTGCATCACCCCAGTCTCTGCCTCCATCATTTCATGACTCTCTTCCCTGTGTGTCCAAATCGGCCTCTGCTTTCTCATAAACACACTGAACAGTGAATTTATGTGCTTAGTTGCTCAGTCATGTCCGACTCTTTGCAGCCTCATGGACTGTAGCCTGCCAGGCTCTTCTGTCCATGGGGATTCTCCAGGCAAGAATACTAGAGTGAGTTGCCATGGCCTCCTCTAGCGGATCTTCCCAACCCAGGGATCAAACCCAGGTCTCCTGCATTGCAGGCGGATTCTTTATGTCTGAGCCACCAGGGAAGCACAGTGGATTTAGGCCCCACCCTAAGTCTGGATGATTCCATCTCTAGATCCTTAATTACATCTGCAAAGACCCCAGTGGCAAATAAAATCCCATTCTGAGGTTCCAAGTGGTCATGAATTTGTCCAGGGGTAGTGGGAGTGGCAGGGCAGACAGGCACTATTCAATCAGTACCGTGTGTGTGTGTGTGTGTGTGTGTGTGTGTTTAAACAGCATCAAAAATATATATTTATTTGGCTGTTGCTGGGTCTTAGTTGCAACAAGCAAGATCTTTGTTGCTCCGTGCGGGATTTTTTCGTGTGGCACAGAAACTCTATAGTTGTTGCCGGATCAGTAGTTCTGGCACGTGGGAATCTTAGTTCTCTGACTAGGGATTGAACCTGCACCCCTGAATCGCAAGGTGAATTCTTAACTACTGGACCACCAGGGAAGTCCCTACAATGTGAGCCTGATTTTGGTTTTCTGCTTTGTCAACTCCTGGAGGGCAAGAATTCTGCCCATCTTGGAGAGGACACTGAGGCCTAAACGGAGAGGAGTTTTGAGGGGTACAGATTCATTTCAGCTTCCCTGTTAGCTCAGTTGGTAAAGAATCACCACCCGTGCAGAGGTGAGCCTGGTTTATTACTCTGGGGGCTCTTTTGGGAGTTCATATTTCCCTAGTAAATTCTTTTCTATTCTTTAATTTTTAAGCTTATCTGCATCATTCTTTTTTTATAAAAACATTTTATGATGGGAAATTTTAAACGTATAAAAGTAGAGATTAATGCAGTGAAACCTATGTAATCATTGTCAATGTCAAAACTTATCAATTCATGACTAATCTTGTTTCATCTTTATTAGTATTACTTTGAAGACAATTCTGGAATCATATAATGTATATATACACAGATCAGTTTGTATCTTTAAAAGATAAGGACTCATGGTTAAAATATTAATATTTCCATAATATTGTCCAGCAGTCCATCAGCCTTAAAACTTCCAGTTGCATAAAAACTCACAATATTTTTTTTTGGCCATGCTCTGTGGCATGTGGGATCTTAGTTCCCCAACCAGGGATCAAATGCATGCCCCCTGCATTGGAAATGCAGAGTATTAACCACTGGACCACCAAGGAAGTCCAAAAAAAGAAAAAAGAAAAAAAAATTCCTACACTTTGAAGTGGATCCAAACAAGATCCACACACATAATTGTTTGATTTCTCTTTATGTCTCTTTATGTCTTTTTTCCCCTTGCAATTTATTTGCTGATGATCAGCATTCTGTTTTAGGTGTGTGTCCTCAAAAGAACACAGTGATAGATTTTGTTTCTTTGTTACTGTTTTCATGTGTCTAACTTAAGAGTCTGTGTCTTTCCAGTAGTGAGTTTAATCCATTTATATTTGTTGAATTTACAGATGTATTTGGATATATTTCCATCACTTTCTTTTATAGTGTTTTATGGTCAACACTATTTTTTCCCATTACTTCCTTTTTACCTTCTCTTAACCTCCTGCTGAACTTGTGGGATTTTCTCTATTTCCTTTTATTATTCCCTCTAGTGGCTTGAAAATTATTCACTCTATTTCTGTCCTCTGAGTAGTCATTCTTATCATACTTTAAAAAAAATCAGGCATACTTAGCTTACCATAGCAGAAAGTTAATCAGTGTCTCTTTGTCTCTCTCAATAAGACGAGATCTTAGGATTCATGAACACTAGAGCCTCCCCTACCCCCATCGGACACACACTCACACACACACACACACACACACACACACACACACACACGCTCTGAATGTCACTCTTGCTCGTATCTGAGTCCTGCCTTGGCACACCCAAGGATGGAGGTGAGCTGGGAGATGCCCATGTAAGTTGTCAGTACCTGCAGCAGCAGTTGAAGAGGTGCAGATGGATTCCAGAGGCCCTAACTTTCTGTGTGACAGGTCCTGTTTTGGTCCTCAATTTCCCCATCTGTAGGAAAGTGTTGAGTCCCTCCTATGCTAACATCTGAAGATTCTGCCTTCACCTCCACGTCTTTATTCCCACCACTCAAAAGACCATGCAGGAAATGAATACAGGACTGAAGTGGGTGATGGGGGCTCCAGGAACTCACAGGAGATGCTAATGTCATTATTTACTTCACTGAGCTAAATAATCTCGGGAATTGCTCATCAGGGCCTGATAATTTGATTGGATTCACGCACAATTAGGCCTTCAGAGCTGAGGAATTCGTCGTCCAGTTCAGGGAAGAAGCTAGGCTCCCTGCCAGAAAGACTAAAGTGAAGGGGCAGTGACATGGGTGCCCAGCCCCAGGAAATGGCCAACTGTGCCAGAGGGAGGCCTTGGATGTCCCGCTTAGTGGCTCCAGCTGTGGCTGGAGGTGAAGACCCACCAATCAAATTCGACTTGTCGTTGTTCATGTATTATTAATAGTTGATTTATATTTGGGGACTTTTTTTTCCTCTTTTTAAACATAAAGTCCAGAGAATACTATTACATGAGAACCAACCTCAATTAAGGAACGCAGTTAATGTTTTGTCACTTTTCCTTTCATTTGTTATTTTGTTTTTGTTGTTGTTCAGTCACTAATCCGTGTCTAACTCTTTGCCCCGTGGGCTGTAGCACGCCAGGCTCCTCTGTCCTCCACTATCTCTAGAGTTTGATCAAATTCTATGTTCACTGAGTCAGTATTTTTTTATCGGAGTATAATTGTTTTACAACGTTGTGCTAGGTTCTGCTGTAAAACATGGTGAATCAGCTATTATATATGTACACATAGACCCTCTTCCTCTTGAACCTCCCTTCCACCCCCTTTTCTTCCCCTCTGGGTCTTCACAGAGCACTAAGCTGAGCTTCCTGAGCTATACAGCAGGTCTCCACTATTTTACATAGTAGAGTACATATGTCAATACTACTCTCCCAATTCGTTTTGTTACTTTTGCCTGAGATTTTTGTTTTTCTTCTATGAAATAATTCAGAATGATCAATTTAAAACCTAAGTCAGATCCATCCTCCCTCTGCCCACAGCCCTTCAGGGCTCCCACCTCCCTTGAGATAAAAAACCCAAGTCTTCTCCATGGCCCACAGGGCCCTGGATGACCTGCCCTGTCCCCTCCCTCCCCTCTTCCCTCTCTTTTCTCTCTCACTTTGCTCCAGCCACACAGGCCTCCTCTCTGTTCCTCTAACACACCAGGCAGGGTCCTGCCCCAGGGCCTTTGCACCTACTGTGCTCTCTGCTAGGATGCCTTTCCCCTAAAATCTTTTCTTCCTAGGGACTGGTCACCAATTTACCTTTTAATGCCCCTGTTCCAAGTCCCTCTTTGGTGCAGCCTTAATTCTCCTACCTAAACCAGAGCCTCCTCTCTTCTCACTGCCTGGCTAGGAGTGGGGGTGGGGGACAAGAAAGGGAAAAAGACCTCCCCAAGGTCACACAGTACCTCGCCTGGGACCCCCTGAAGCCTCAGATGTGAGTCCCACTGGTCCTCACTTGCTGTGCTCCCCCTTTGATAGTTCAGCTTCCTCATCTGTATGGGGGAAGATGAGAGTGTCACTTCAGTGGGTGATGATTAAGCAAATCTGTGCAGAGAAAGCACTTAGAATACATGAAAGATGGAGTCAGAGGGATCACTATAGACTTGGATGATCCTGGGGAAGTGAAGAGGGATGAGGGAGGGGCTGGCTTGCATTGGGACCCTCATTCAGAATCCGATTTGATTCAGGAGTGGCCAGGGGTGTATGGGCTAGTGGGGAGGAGGTAGGCTGTTGGGACAAGCTAGTCTGTTCTATTCCAAGAAAAGAATGTGGATTAAGGGGCTGGGGGTGGGGAAGTCAAGAGCATTGTGTTGCCTAGCAACAAAGATGAAGCTGACAGACAGGATCAAGACCACTGATGTCCCAGAGTCTGAGGTTGAGGGTGGAGGTGGCATATAAGAAAAGAGCTGACATTCAGAATTTTCATCAGGGAGAAGACATTAAGCAAAGAATCTGTGGGGAGGGGGCATGTTTGTCTAAATTCATTTGTTCAATCCATTTTTATTGAGCACCTACTGTGTGCCAGGTGATGGGAACACAGCAGTGGACAGAACAGACAGAAGTCCCCGCTTCTGTGGAGCTGATATTCCAGTGGGAAGTGGAGAACTAACAAGATAAATATGTAAAGTCAAATGGTGAGCTGAACTGTGGACTGAACAAAGTAGGGGGGATAGGGGATGGAATGGTGCTAGTTTAGACAGAGGGTGATCAGGGAGGGCCTCTCCAAGTTTGAACACAGATCTGAAAGAGGTAAAGGAGGGAGCCACACAAAGATGTGAAGGAGAGGGCATAGCACTTGCAAAGGCCCCGAAGCAGGAACATTACTAGATTATGAGGGATAATAACAGGGTAATATTCCTTTTTTCTTCTTTTTCTATAGATTTTTCACCTCCCTTCTCTTCTCTCTAGTTTTATTTATTTATTTTCGGTTGTGCTGGGTCTTCATTGCTGCACACAGGCTTTCTCTAGTTGCTGACAGCTGGGGCTACTTTTCATTGTGGTACACAGGCTTCTCACTGCAGTGGTTTCTCTTGGCTGTGCTGGGTCTTAATTGTAGCATGCAGGATCTTTTTCAACTGCATGCAAACTCTTAGTTGTAGCATGAGGGATCTAGTTCCCTGATCAGGGGTCAAACCTGGGCCCCCTGCATTGGAAGAGTGGGAGTCTTAGCCACTGGGCCACCAAAGAAGTCCCTCAGACTCACTTCTAAACAACAGAATATAGCAAAATGTGATGGGACAGTACTTCTGACATTTATTAAATTACATGAGATTGTAAATTCAGCTTTGCTATTTCTGTTTCCCCACAAGCTTGCCCCGATGGAGAAGGCCTCCTGGCAGCACTCTGAACACCACTAACAGCATGCGACCAGTCTGTAGGGCTGAGCCTGCCCCAGTTGTGCTGCGGATGAGATGGGGTCCTCAGGGGTCTCCCTGAACGAAGTTTCACCAGACCCTGAAAAAGGCATCTGGCTAAGCCGAGCTGGGTTCCTGACCCACAGAAACTGTAGGCAGTGACGTGCATTGCTTACAGTCTTTACATTTGGGGTCATTTCTTGGTCGCCAGCATGCGTGGTTTCTTTAGGCTGGAAGGCAGTTTTCCCAACCCGGGCAGGAACACAGCTTGGGGCGAGGAGAGAGGAGTCTATGTCTCGCTGGCAGGGCAGTGGGGAACCATGGGCGTTTGGGGGCAGCGTGGGATGGGATGGAGCTGGATTTTAACTTGGTCATTCTCATTACTCATTATGTCTATGAAGGGACAGAGCTCTCGGGGGGGGGGAGCAGCACTGGAGAAGGTGGGGAACCCAGGATGGGACCCCAGAAGCCTTCTGTCCCAGCAGGCCATATTGTGTAGTTCCTCTGGGAGTTTTACATCTTCCTCATCCTCCAACCCACTCCACCCCCATCTTTCCCTGCTCCACTCCCTCTGCTGCTGCCCATGACGGAAAATGGAATTATATTTTTATAACTCCTTGTTTTTCCCCTGCACTGCGTTCCATGTGCACTGGGCTAAATTTAAAATCAGATGGATATAGGGTGATCGTGTTCACGCTCGCTCTCCTTTGGGGGAAAAAAAATAAGCGCTTCTATTCAGGTGCTGTTTCTCTCAAGGATGTGGGGAAGTGGGAGGGGGGCATTTTTGCTGTGGTGGACTGAATTGCCACCCCTAGAGACCCCCAGCACGGCCCTGCTCACCCTGTGCTGCAAACCACCTGTTTATATGTTTGTTGCTCCTCAGGGCCTCCGCCCTTGCTGTTCCCTCTGCCTGGCACACATTTCCCACACATCTTCAGGGCCAGCTCCCCCTTCAGGTCTCAGCTCAAGTGTCACCTCCTCCAAGAAGCTCTCCCTGACCAGCTGGCTCAAAAGGCTGCTTGGCTGCTTCCTATCGCATCATCTTCTTGCATTTCTTTCTCTTGTTAAACAATTTAACAAGAACAATTTATTATTAAAAATGTTATCAACAGACATTGAAGAAGATATAGTTAATTTCATTATTACCTGCGTTTTCTTTACAGCACTTGTTATCACCTAGAATTCTCTTAGGCTGGTGATGGTAATTCATTAAGTACAATTAAGGGAACTGGATCTTGGGTGCCCAACGTCTCCCAAGTCCAAATGACAGGCTGGCTGAGGCCTGTCCATCCCCCTGAGCTTCTCTATGACTCTCAGCAAACAGGTATTAAGCGGCTACCACACTAGACTATGTATTCAATGGTCCCAGATAACATGCGCATGCTAGAATCACCTGGGACATGTTAAACCCTCCCCCCGTCCTCCACCCTGCCCCTGCTTGCCATCAGATTCTGAGTTAATTGGTCTGAAGTAGGGGCTGGGTACATGATCCAAAGGTGCCACAAGGGTGTAGAATGAGAGGTTCTGAAAGTGAAAGTGAAAGTGAAGTTGCTCAGTCGTGTCTGACTCTTTGCCACCCCATGGACGGTAGCCTACTAGGCTCCCCGGTCCATGGGATTTTCCAGGCAAGAATACTGGAGTGGGCTGCCATTTCCTTCTCCAGGGGATCTTCCCAACCCAGGGATCGAACCCGGGTCTCCTGCATTGCAGACAGACGCTTTACCATCTGAGCCACCAGGGAAGCCCGAGAGGTTCTAGGTTTCCTCATTTCCCCAAAAGACCAAGCTCACCGCTACCTTCATGTCTTTGTGAAGCTGGTGCCTCTGCCTGGAACCTCCTCCCACTTCCTCCCCTCCTATTTAAGACTCCACCACTGACTTTCTCTCTTCCTTAAAATCATTTATTTTTCATTTTGAGAAAAGTGCAAAGATGAATACGGCAAACACCTGTGTATCTCCCACCCAGGGCTGACAATGAATGGTTAATGTTTGTCATATTTGTTTCAGGTCATTTTTCATTTTTTAAGAAACAAACAAAATGTGGGAGTGCTTATATCTGTATGTTCTCTCAAGCACGTTTATATCCAGGAACAGTGAATAGGATTTTTTGTGCATTAAAAAAATGCAGGGAATTCCCTGGTGGTCCGGTGGTTAGGACTCTGCATTTTCACTGCCAAGGGCCTGGGTTTAATCTTTGGCTGGGAAACTAAGATCCCACAAATTGTGCAGTGCTGCAAAAAAAAAAAAAAGACATTAATGTACTCATGGCATATATAATTGTGCAACTAATTATTTTACTAATGTTGTATTTTTGACTGCCTGGGTTTGAATTCAAGCTCTGCCATGTGAAGACTCTATGACTTTGGGAATGTTCCGTAACCTCTCTGTGTCTCAATTTCCTCACCATCTATTGCAGAATAATGAAATATTCTGAAACATAACAGTTTAAAACAATAAACACTTATTATTGTCTCATCTCTAAGAGTCAGAAATCTGAAAGTGGTTTAGCCAGATGGTTCTGGGTTGAGGTCCCTCATGAGGTTGTAGTCAAGACATTGATTGGGGCTACATCATCTGAAGGCTCAGCTGGAGCTGAAGGAGCCACTTTCAAGGCAGTCCATGCACACCACTGTTGGCAGGAGGCCTCAGTTCCTCTCCACATGGACCTTGCCATAGTGCTGCTTGAGCACCCTCACAACATGGTGGCTGGCTCCCCCTACCTGCCCCCATCAATTGAGTGATGCAAGACAGAGACCGAGAAGGAAGCCAGAGAGCCTTTTACATCCTAGTCACTCCTGCCTTATTTTATGCATTAAAAACCAGTTGCTGAGTCCACTCACCCTCAGAAAGAGGAGAATTGGGCTCCACCTCTTGAATAAACTGTCAAAGACTTCATGGACTTATTTTAAAATTGCCACATTTGGAAAATACAGATACTAATACTCTCTCCTTTTTAGTGGGTACTTTTTAGTAGTCGTTTTAGGATTGCTTTCTAAGAGTTGCTATGTGTTATCATGCATAGAGTGCTTAGCACAGTACCTGGTACATAGTAGGTGCTCAATAAATGTCAGAAATCATTATTTAAAAAAATTTTTTTATTTATTTAATGAATTTATTTGGCTGTACCAGGTCTTTGTTGTGTCATATGGGATATTAGTTTCCTGACCAGGGATTGAACCCAGGCACCCTGCATTGGGAGCATGGAGTCTTAGCCATTGGACCACCAGGGAAGCCCTAGAAATCATTATTGTATGGATTTAATTATGTCCTTTCTGACTATTCTACACTATTGCATTGTTAGAATATGCCCTAATTTACTCGATGGATTTTTTAGGTCAATTCCTGCTTTTCTGTGGTTATTTTAATTATATGAAGTTCCTTTATTATTATTATTAAACCTTTTATTTTTCTATTGGAGTATAGCTGATTAATGGAGAAGGAAATGGCAACCCACTCCAGTATTCTTGCCTGGAGAATCCCATGGACAAAGGAGCCTGGTGGGCTACGGTCCACAGAGTTGCAGAGTCAGGCACGACTGAAACAACTTAGCACACACATCTCTTTATGTATTAGGCAAAGTGTTTCTCTGAGGACTATGATTAAATATGGAATCCATGGGTCATTGGGTGGATGCACTCGGCAACATCAACTCTCTTCCATCATTTCCCAAATCCATGGCTCACCAGAGTTAATGCCTCAGGGCCTTTGCACATGTGTTACCTCTGCCCAGACTGCTTTTCCCGCAGATATCTACACAGCTTCCTCCTCACTTCCTTTAGGTCTCTACTCAAATGTCATCTCCTCAGAGAAGCCTTCCATAATCACCCTCTCCTTCCAGCAATTGGCTTCATGTTTGATGAGAGAACTTGCCATTGTATTATGCATTTTATTGGATTGTTGATTATATGTCTTCCCCACTGGAATGTCAGCCCTTTGAGGGCAGGGATTTATCTCTGTTTCCTCCACTGCTGCAGCCCCAGCATCCAGAACAATGCCTGGGAGTAAATACTGGCTGAGTGGACACCAGATCTGGGTGGAGCTCTCCCCGGTCCTGACTCCTCTTCTCTTTCCAGTGGGTTCCATCCTGAGCTCCCCTGAGCTGAAATTAAGGATTTTCTCCTTCTGGAGGCTCTAGGAAAGAACCCACTTCCTGGTTTTCCCAACTTCTAGAGACTGCCTGCATTCCTTGGTCCATGGCCTCTTTCTCCATCTTCAAAGCCAGCCAAGACGGATCATGTCTCTCTCAAACTGTTGCTCTCTTTCTCACTTCGCCTTTGTTGCTTCTGTTATCACCTCTTGTTCTCAGACTCTGGCATTTCTGCCTCCCTCCTGGGATGACACTGAGCTCACCCAGGTAATCCTGGATCACCTCCCATCTCAAGATCCTTAACTTAATTGCATCTGCAAAAAGTCACTTTTGCCACATAAGGTGACATATGAAGAGGTTGTGGGGATTAAGATGGGGACCTCTTTTTTGAGGGGGAGTTATTATTCTGCCAACCACAAAGAGATGCAGATGTGGATACATTCATTAATTCCACCAACATTATTGAGCACCTACTGTATGCCAAGCTGTCTTGGGTACTGAAGACAGCAGGCAACAAGGCAGACAACCATTCTGGCCTTTGTGAAACATAAGTTCTACTGAGAGAGACAGAAAACACAGTCAAGGAAGCAGACAGAATATCTGATGTTTGCTACCAGGATGAGTCTGCCTGAGGGAGTGATATCTCGGCACCTGACCCTAGAATGGGGGGTCAGTGTTGCCCAGAGCTGCATGCCCCTTGTTCAAGAACAACATGATTTCAGAGGGTGCTCAGCAGAAATAACCTCAAACTCCAGTTGTAAAGAGACTCTTCTTAAATGTCATTTCCATCTTCCCCAAATCTCAGTTGGGTCCTGGGGGAGGGGGTGTCTGTAACACATTTTCTACCTGCTAATCCTGTCACAGGATCAGTGCTCCTGCAGGCATCAGTAACCAATGAGATTCAGATTAAATTGGATTTTCAGTTACCTTCTAGATATGATAAGAAATGCTGATCTTTATGTTTGTGATTAGGAGAAAAGGACTTTGAAAAATTTATACAGGGAATTTCTTGGCAGTCCAGTGGTTAAGACTTTGCCTTCCAATGCAGGGAGTGCTGGTTCGATCCTTGGTCAGGGAGCTAAGATCCCACATGCCTCCTAGCCAAAAACCCAAAACATAAAACAGAAGCAATACTGTAACAAATTCAACAAAGATTTAAAAAAAAAACCTTTAAAAAATCCATACAGGTATTGATGTTTCAATGTGAGCGGGTGTAAAGGAAAATATTAGTCAAACACTTATGGGTGTAGGGAAAATTGAATATATAAGAAGTCATTGGCACAGGTTTGCGAAATGTTACCTGTCCATTTTACAGATCCCTATATTAGGGATTCCCTGATAGCTCAGACGGTAAAGAGTCTGCCTGTAGTGCTGGAGACCCAGGTCGATCCCTGGGTCGGGAAGATGCCCTGGAGAAGAAAATGGCAACCCACTCCAGTATTCTTGCCTGGAAAATCCCATGGATTGAGGAACCTGACAGGCTACAGTCCATGGGGTCGCAAAGAGTTGGACACGACTGAGCGACTTCACTTTACTTTAACCCTATTACAGATCCAATACTTTGGCCATTGGAAAAGACCCTGATGCTGGGAAAGACTGAAAGCAAGAAGAGAAGGGGATGACAGAGGACAAGATGGTTGGATGGCATCACTGACTCAATGGACATGAGTTTGAGCAAACTCCGGGAGATGGTGAAGGACAGGGAAGCCTGGTGTGCTGCAGTCTATGAGGTCGCAAGGAGTCGGACACAGCTGAGCGACTGAACAACAACCTGTCCATTTTACAGATTGAAAAAGAGAGTCCTGAGAAAGAGGAAGGACTTCCTATGATCACAACCCACTGGTGGGCTGAAGGTCTTTCTCCAGGAGGGGAGGGGTGAAGGAGTAAAAAGCTTGGGCTCTGACCTCTGGGAGGTGGAAGACCTGGAGGACTGTGGGCAGAGGAGGGCCGCGGCCTCACTCAGGTGCTCATGGGCGCCCTCTAGCAGGCGAGGGGGAAATGCATTGAAGAGGGAACGCAATGGCCGAGGGGTGACCAGTCTCAGCTTTGTCTCTCGTTTGCTCTGTATCTCCAGGCGAGTGAAATCCCTCTCTGGGCTCAGTTTTTATCTGCTAACGATGGACCATAACAATTCCTTCTTCCTGGGGCTGCGGCAGGGACTCTGAGATAACGCGCAGAAGGTGCCTGTTGCCCCAGATTCTGGCTGGGTGTGCTGCCGCTGAGTTATTTTAGGGTGTCAAGGTTATGCTCACACACCCTCCCGAAGGTGGGAGGATGAGGTCAGCAGCACCCCCAGCTCAGGCCCCGATGAAGTCACCAAGACAGACGGGTGGGTGTAAGGACAGCGGTGGAAATAGATTTCCCACCTGCGCCCTGTGTCTGCCAGAGAGGTGAGGATGAGCAAACCAAGGGGAACATCACACTCCACAGGCTGTGAGACGCAACCCTCAGCACACTTCGCTGCCCAGGAGACCCCTCCTGCAGGAAGCCCTCCCGGTTGCCCTGACTCTCAGGGGTCTTGCAGGGAGCTTTTAGGGGGAGGATCTTAGAGAAACAGTAGGGACACAGAGGCTGGTCAGATGGGGGAAAGGATAGTCAGAGGACCGCGAGAGGTGCCCAGAATGTGCGGGAAAGCAGGATCGGAAGTTAGGCAGGTTTGAGTTAGAATCCTGGTTCAGACTCATTCGCTTTGAAACTCTCGACCAGTCCTCTCTGGACTCTGCTTTCTCAGCCACAAAGTGGAGAGAAAAGTCTCCTTAAGGAGCTTAACAAATATTTAGTGAGTGCCTTAGTACACATACTAAGCCCTGTTTTGGGCACCAGGGACACAGCAGTGAACAAGATAGGCCCAGCTCTGCCTTCCCAGGGCTCTCAGGCTGGGGGAGACAGACATGTCACTGGGCTGCTAAAATACAGGGGGACTATGGTTGTGGTAGGGGCACCTAGGGTTCTGTGAACCCCAGAGGAGGACCAGATTCAGCTTGGGGAGGGAGATCAGGGGAAAAAGCTCCTTCTGAGAGGACCCCTGGGGAGTGAACAGTTCTCCAGGCCAAGGGGTGCTGAAGAGGGTATCTGGCAGCAGGCTCAGCATAGGCAAAGGCCTGGAGAAGAAAGAGAAGTTTTGGATGATGTAGTGATGTGAACGCACCTGGAAGAGAGCAGTGGATGAAGTTGTGCCTGGTCATGGACAGATTTTTTTTTTTTGGACTGTACTGGGTCTTTGCTGGGGCACATCCCATGGCGTGTGGGATCTTGATTCCTTTGACGAGGAATCAAACCCATATCCTCTGGCTTGGAAGGTGGATTCTTGACCTCTGGATCACCAGGGAAGTCCTCACAGGGCAGATTAAACAAGAAGGTCATCCTCAAGTGCCCAGCTCACAGCAGTAGCCCTGGTTTCTAAGCTGTGAGCTTGCGAAGGGCAGAGACTAGGTGTAGCTCTGTCCCCAGAGACTGTACTTCTAGCCAATACCAGGCCTAGCACACAATAAGTGCTCATTGTACAGATGAAAAAATTGAGGCTAAGAGAGTGCAAATGATTTGTCTGGAGTCATACAGCAAGTAGCTGGCAGAGCAGGGATTTGAACCCATCTAATGATGGTTTGTTCAGTGAAGAAATGATTATGGGTTCATGGTGATTATGGGCTGTACTTGATGCCCATTCAGAGCCCCTAAATGATTATGGGCTCTAGTTCCATTGGAACTCCTTTGAGGTTCCCTTTTGTATTGAGATTAAATCTCAGGTCAAGATTTCTATGGTTCCTGTGGATCCTTTAACTCAACCATTGTGAGTAAATTGCTGTTTTCACACCTTTAAGCCTTTTGCCTGGGATGTCCCCTCTTCCTGAAACACTCTCCTTTTCTGCTTCTATTTTATCTTCAAAAACTCCTATTCAACCATCAAAACCCTAGCTCCCATGCCCCCACTTCGGTGCAGCCCACTAGGACCTTCACAGGCAAACTCTTTCTCCCTTCTACTGCCTGAGCTCTGGAGCCTCCCTCTGCAGGAAGAGTCTGAGTAGAGCTCTGTTTTCCCCAAGAGTGGGGAGTCTTTGAAGCCTATGTCTGGAGAATGAAGCCACTCTGGCTCTGTGATCTCCTAGCACAAGGCTGGGCACGTAAAGAGAAAGGGAGTTTACAGTGTGAAAATGAAATGAATAAAGACAGTTTTAAGGCTTTTTATTCTGGAGGTCTATAGTGCTACAAACTTTTCCCCTGATTCACAGCTCCTGCCCTCTACCCTATGTATACACCCTATGAAGTGCCAAGATGTCCTTGGCTGGATCTACAGGTTCTACATGCTAGAAAGTCCAGGGGCTTCAGGCATAGTTAGATCAAGAGCCTCAGAACTCAGTCTCCTTCTCTGCCTTGGTTCTGCTGTCCTCCATCGACTTCTGTGTACAGCAGACCAACCTCTCAGCTGATCTTTAGCAGCTCCCAGCTCTTGTTTCCCCAGTTTAGAGATTCCTGTCTTATAATTATCAATCACGTCCCAGGGCGGGTTCTCCTTGACTCATACTGAGCTGTGTGCTACAGCAGATGCCCTCGGAGCCCTGTATCTCTGCAGCACTGGCAAACACTTATAAGGCTCATCTTGGAGTTTTCACTCTGCCCAGAGCCAACATTCCTGGGAGCAGCCCTCAGGCAATGCTGGTTTATGGCTGGAGGATGACTATCCCAGCTCCCTCGCTCTTGGGGTGGAACAACTCTGTGGGGTAGTCTACACTGTCTTCCAGAAGCTCAGCACAACTGAACCTCAAGTGGAGCATGACAAACCACATATCAACTGACCTCTCTATCTAATTTTCTACTTTCCTACTAGTGCTGAGCAGACACCAAGACAAGGCTGCAGGTAGCTTATCTGGGAGATGGTGGTGTTTTAAAAATATGCCCACAGGGACTTTCCTGGTGATCCAGTGGCTAAGACTCCACACTCCCAATGCAGGGGGCCCGGGGTCTATCCCTGGTGGAAGAACTAGATCCCACAAGCCGCATCTAAGAGTTCGCATGGCGCGACTAAAGATCCCACATGCTGCAACTAAGACCTGGTGCAGCCAAATAAATAAATAAAAATATTAAAATATTTACTTTTAAAATAAATTAAAAATGCCCCCGAATTCTTTAACATACCTCCCTTCAGAAAGTGAGGCCTAATTCCCCTCCTCTTGAGTGTAGGCTGAATTGAGTGACTCACTTCTAAAAAATAGAACATGGCAGAAGTGACAGTGTGACTTCTGAGATGAGGTCATACACACAGAAAGCCAGGGCTTTCTCTTGGCTCTCTCCTGCTCTCTTTCTGATCATCCATTCTGGAGAAAGCCAGCTGCCATGTTGAGAGGACACTCAAGTAGCACATGCTGATGCGCAGTGGCAAAGAATTGAGGCCCTCCTGCCAACAGCCAGGTGCGGAAGTCAGCTTGGAGGCATAGCACAGACACGGGGACACACACATCAGCTATGTGACATGCCCTCATGTGTGCACACAGGCCACTTCCAGCCTCATATCCACCCCATACCGGAGACATGTCAGGACATGGACTGGTCAGATCAGGAGGTGTGGGGAGGCCTGGAGGTCCCAGAGGAGCAGCTGACATTGAAAGCTGAGGGTGTGCCAGGACAGGAGAGAGATCATCTGATGAATTTCAGAGTCACACCTACCTCCTCACCCCAACCGCACCAGTGCTCTGCTAAAAGCACTCACGGCCCCCTGCTCTTTGCCTTTCTTTTTCTGTTTTGGTGTAATTTAGATTTACGGGAAAGTTGTAGTGATAGTACAGACAGTTTCTACTCTTCACTCAGCTTCTCTAATGTTAAAACCTTAACATCTGTCCCAATGAACAAAGCAGCCTGGGCACACTAAGATGCACAGATGCTCCTGATGTCCTTTGGATGTCTCCCTTTATTCCATGAGTGCCCTTTTTTCTCTTCCAGGTTCCAATCCGGGATCCCACATTGCACTGAGTGTTCACTCCCTTTTAGAATTGCACGATGCAGTTTTTTTTGTTTGTTTAAGATATATTTATTTATTTTTATTTTTGGCTGTGGTAGGTCTTCCTTATTGCCCACAAGCTTTCTCTAGTTGCAGAGACTGGGGACTATTTTCCGAGCAGTGTGCAGGCTTCTCATTTAGGTGGCTTCTCGTATTGTGGCACGGGATTAGTTGCACCGGCAAGTGGGATCTTCCAGGACCAGGGATTGAACCCGTCCCCCTACACTGGCAGGTGGATTCTTAAGCGCTAGACCACCAGCGAAGCCCATGATTGCAGTTTTGAAATGATTTGCATTATTCCTGTTTCAAGCCCCTCTGGGAAGTCAGCTCCGGGAAGGCGGTGGATAAAAGAAACCAAGGCTGATGGGACTTCCCCAGCTGTCCACTGGTTAAGAGGTTAAGACTCCACACTTCCAATGTAGGGAACACAGGTTTGATCCCTAGTCAGGGAAGTTCTCCATGGCAACCCTCCCCCCCACCACCACTGGAAAAAAAGAAAAAGAAAGAACTGAGGCTGATTGACAGATAGGAAGTCACTCCGGTCTGAGCCAGAAACAGCTGGGTCTTTGTGATGATTCAGGAGCTACACCTGCTCCCTTGCAGAGCTATCTCACCCACTGAAGAGAACGGTGCAAAGAGGGTTCTGAGGGTAGAGAGAAAGACACGAGCACTGGTGTGGCAGTGTGTCCTGGACAAATCAGAACACTGTCAGGTGGCAGGGTGATGGGGTGGCGGGTTGGGGGAGGGTAGGTGATGCGCCGGACACTCCAGGATAAGGTCGGAAGGACCCTGTTAGAGCTGCTGCAGGTAATGATCTGAACAAGGGCAGGGGGGATCTTGGGAGTTTCTTATCTTCTCGCTGATCAGGGCCAGTATAGATCTCTGGGAGGAGGGGGTCAGGGGAGGGCAGGAAGGCAGATTCTTTGGATGTGGAGTTGACACAGCCCCTGGAGGGAAGTAGGTGGCCTGCGACGACGATCCGGAAGAGGCAAATCCTGGGGAGACTGTGGAATCTCGGATCCCTAGAGTCTGGGACCAGGAGTGGAGGGGGGCGGAAATCACAGAGGAAACAGGCTGAGCCCCAAACTCCACCCTTTACCCCCCTCTCTCTGCCTTTTCCTTATCCTCACCTCCAGTCATTTCCTCAAACATCTGTATTCCAAATCTTGCCAATGACCTCCCAACTGTCCCTCACCCCAACTATCTCTCCCAGGAGAGACAGCTCAGCCAGGTCCTCCGCACCCTGGTGCTGCCTGCCGGCTACCCTCCTCAAGATCTCCAACAGCTTCTTCTCCTCCCCTCTGGGGTGCAATGGGGGCAGGGCATCCCAGGGCAGCCCCCTCCCTTCCCACAGCCCCCTCCTCTCTGGCCTCCCAACTCCAGCCTTGCACACTGCTGTCTACCCACACTGGCCAGTAGAGAGATATAATTCAATACTCTCATCTCATCCAAGCTCTGACATCTTCTGAGGCTCCTCATTGCCCTCAGGATGAATTCTGGATTATTATTATTATTTTTTATCTTTAGGCTTAGTTTCTGGACCAGGGATCGAACATGTGCTCTCTGCCTTGGCAGCGAGGAGTCTTAACTACTGGACTGCCAGGGAAGTCCTGAATTCTGGGTTTTTATATCCAACGTTTGACGTCCTGAAGCTCTCTGTGGTCCCATCAGCACACACGCTTTTCCCTGTCAGCCCCTAGAACTTCCTAACCCCCTCTCCCTTGTTCACACCTGGGGAGCCTTTCCATCATCAGCACTTCAGCCCTTTCTACTGTCCTTATTCCTCCAGAGCCTGGGAGTTCCTGGGGGCAGATGATAATAACCCATCCTCACACTGGGTTGAGCACTTCCCTACATCCTCTCAGTCAGTCTTTGCAACTGTCCTGCAAGGTGGGTATCATGAGTCTGATTCACAGATGAAGACACAGTGGCTCAGGGACTTCCATGGTGGTCCAGTGGTTAAGAATCTGCCTTGCAACGCGGGGGATGTCGGGGAACTAAGATCCTACATGCAGAGGAACTAAGCCTGCGCACCACAATTACTAAGCCCTCAGGCCACAACTACAGTCCTGTTCCACAACAAAAGATCCTGCATGAGGCAAGGAAGATCTAGGCTGGGACTAAGAACCCATGCAGCCAAATAAATGAATAGTTAACATTAAAAAAAAAAAAGAAAAAAATGGGGGCGGTGGGAAGAAAGTAAAAGAAACAGAGGGTCAGAGTGGACCTATGAGATGCCCAAGATCAGTAAGCCAAGAATAAAAGAGACCCTCCTTCCAGTTTCTTCCCCGTGACTGACTCCTGCACTTTCTTTAAGTTTCAGCTCAGCTGTCACCTCCCCCTGGAAGCCACCCTGGTTGCCAGATGGGGTCAGGTACCTCCTCTGGGACCCCAAAGCTGCCTGTGTTTTCCCCATCACAGCTTTGACATGATTGCCCGGTGCTGTGACTCTGTGCACCCATCTTCCAGATGGAGCAACTGAGACTCCAAGAAGTGAAGCTTCCTCCAGCCTCCCGGAATAACGGAGGGAGGGTGGGGCTCACTACCCTCAGAAGCAGCAGCAGATCCGGCCCTCCCTTCCCCCACTACGCGCGTACCCACAGACCCACACCTGACCGTTTATCTCCGCAGACGCCCGCCTCCCACACGCAGGCGGCTGACTGGCGTCTGCGCGGCGGACGCTTGTAAACACATCTTAGCGTTGGGACCGACTCGCTCCTGCGCTCCTTCACTGCCACGGGGAGGGAGATGCGGGGAATGCGGGTTAGGGGGACGCAGGCAGAGGGCTGAAATATGGTTCTTAGGACCTTGCGGTCCCACTTTCCTTCTGCTTCCCTGATAGTTGGGCGGGGGTGGGGATGGGGTCGACGGGCCCTGAGCCCCCACTCCCAGCTGAGCCCGTGACCCTGGGATTGAAGACAGCTCCCCACGCTCAGTGCCCTCGGAAAAGTTCCACGGGACTTGGCCTGGCCAGGAGGCTAAGTAAGGTCCGCCCCTCCTCCTGTCCCCCATCTGTGTCCGACCACCCACTCCCTTTCCTAAGTGGCCTTGGGAGGGGTCTTGCGGGGACAGATTGATGGGCTGGGGACAAATGGATCGCGGCACGTGGGAGTTACGCCTGGGCTTGTAGCGGGGGAGGGTGGCGCGCTGGTCACCGCCACCATCGGCCCCTGGAGCACTCCGGCTGCGGGAAGCCGCCAGGCGGAGAAGGGGCTCCCGGAGGTTCCTGGTGAACAGGCTTTCCTACCTCCCATCCTTCCATCGCCGCCGCTGCCGCCACTACTGTGGTCCCATTGCGCAGGCGCGAGGAAGCGGCCCAGAGAAGGGGGTCGGCCGTCGCGAAACACACACCACCGCCGGGTGCGAGGTCTGATCTCGGGGTGCAGATGACGCTGGGTGGGTCTAGGATCTGGGGTAACTTAGACTTGGGGACCCTGTGTCATGCATTGTATATCCCGCCCACCAGGGCGACCCATTCCCAGGAAAGCCAGGGCGCAGCCAGCCATGGCTGTGGGCAGAGCACGTCCCCTGCTGGGCACAGCCGGAATCCGCGCAGCTACAAACATTGGTACCCTGGATGGAGCCCCCCACACAAAATTGAGCACCCACCCAGCTCCCGGCTCCCCGGCTGAAACTGACCCCTGATGCAGAGCTCCCGACGCTGCGCTGGGCCCCAACTCTGAGCTAAGCTCTAGACCCCGAGTTACTGGTCCCAGGCTGAGCCTCCAACCCCGGATAGAGCCCCTGGTCTGTTCAGACCCTCGCTCCCTAGCGAGACCCCTAAGGGTGTCCGACCACCTAGAGGAGCTGTATCAATTGCTCCTGACTTACTAATCCCACCTCTGCCATGACCTGGCTGAGTGGCCTGGGACAGGTTACTTGTTTCCTCTGAGCCTCAATTTCATCATCTGTGAAATGAGACACCTGTAGGGTGTCACAGCATTGTAGGGTTGCTGTGAGAATTTGGTGAGTTAATGTATGTAAAGTGCTCACAGTGACTGGAACGTAGTAGGTGCTCAGTAAATGTTAACTATAGTAGTAGTAGTGTCAGTCGCTCAGTCGTATCCGACTCTTTGCGACTCCATGGACTGTAGCCCACTAGACTCCTCTGTCCATGGAATTCTCCAGGCAAGAATACTGGAGTGGGTAGCCATTCCCTTCTCCAGGGGATCTTCCTGATCCAGGGATCAAACCCAGATATCCTGCATGGCAGGCAGATTCTCTATGGTCTGAACTACCATGGAAGTCATCAACTCTAGTATTGTTATTATTGCCATATATACTGCTAGGCACTTTAAAAGAAAAATAACCTTGTCAAGACAGAATTTATATACCACACAATTCACCCACTTAAAGCATACAATTCAGTGGTTTGGTATGTTACAGTATTCATTTTCTAAAATTATGGCAAATATATAATAAAAATTACCATTGTAAGCCTTTTTAAATGCACAGTTCAGTGGCATGAAGTACCTTCACAATGTCGTGAATCCCCACCATCATCTCCAGGACTTTTCCATCAACCCCAACACAAACTCTGTCCTCATGAAACACTACCTCCCCCTTCCTGTCTCCCCAGCCTCTGGTCACCTCTATTCTACTTTATGTCTGTGGATTCTCTCATTCGAGGTCCCTCATATAAGTGGATCATACAATACTTTTCATCTATTTTTTTTCTTAAATTTTTACTGCACCTCACAACATGCAGATCTTCCCTGACCAGGGATCGAACCTGTGCCCTATGTAGTGAAAGTGAGGAGTCTTAACCACTAGACCACCAAGGAAGTACAGAATGTTGATCATCTTATGATTGGCATCTTAAACCTATTTTTAAGGTTCATTCATGTTAGCATGAATAACTTCCTTTTTATGACTGAATTATACTTCACTGTTTGGAGAAGGAAATGACAACCCGCTCCAGTATTCTTGCCTGGAGAATCCCATGGGCAGAGGAGCCTGGCAGGCTACAGTCCATGGGGTCGCAAGAGTCAGACACGACTTAGTGACTAAACCACCACCACCACCATATTTCACTGTATGGGTGGATTGGGTTTCCCAGGTGGCTCAGTGGTAAAGAACCTGCCTGCCAATGTAGGAGGCGTGGGTTTGATCCCTGGGTGGGGAAGATCCCCTGGGGAAGGAAATGGCAACCCACTCCAGTATTCTTCCCTGGGAAAGAGGAGCCTGGTGAGCAATAGTCCATGGCCTTGCAAAGGCTTAGCGATTGAACAATAACAAATGGATGGATCACATTTCGTTTACCTATTCCTCTGTTGATGGACACTTGGGTTATTTTGTCTTTAGGCTAGTGTAAATCATGCTGCTATTAAAATTGTTATGAAAAAATATACTTGTTAAAGTCCTTCCTTTCAACTCCTTAGGGTATATACCTAGGAGTGGAATTGCTGGATAATATGGTAATTCTATGTTTAGTTTTCTGAGAAATGACCAAGCTATTTTCCACAGATGCTTCACCATTTTGTATCCCTACCACAAAGTATGAAGGTTCTAATTTCTTCATATCCTCCTGGACACTTTTCTTTCTTGGCTGCACTGCCCAGCATGTGGAATCTTAGTTTCCCAGGATCGAACCCATGCCCCCTGAAGTTAAAGTGTGGAGTCTTACCCACCGTGCCACCAGGGCAGTCCCTCCTGGGCACTTCTTATTCATTCTTTTATTTTTTGGCCTTGTGGCTTGTGGGATCCTAGTTTCCCGACCAGGGATTTAACCTGTGTCCTCCCTGGTGAAAGCATGGAGTCCTAGTCACTGGACCACCAAGGAATTCCCTTTATTCATTCTTATTTGTGGGCTTGTAGGCTTTATTTTAAAAAAATTTTATTGTTTTAAATTATTAAAGTATGATAACACATTTATAGGAGACTTGGAAAATGCAGAACAAGGTTACATATAGTTCCAGTATATATTACAATTATTTTTTAAGTAGATATAGATTTTTAGTTGGAGTTTCAATATCAAACTCTCAAAAATGAATAGAATGAATATACAGAAGAGTAGAAGGATATAGTAGACCTGAAAATCACTATGAACCAATTCAACATAATTAAGATTTATACAATTTCCACACAACAGTAGGATGCAAATTCTATTATTATTTCCACGTCAGTGCATAGGAATGCCAATACAGAGTGTCCCGGATGAGAAACTAGTATCTGGTTGTGAATGAGAGGAGGTGGGACAAAAATTACTGGGTTAAAATCCTGGACCTGCCACTCTCGCTTGCAGGTCCTCAGGCAAGTCACTTCCACTCTCTGGGTCTCAGTCCCCTGATTTAAAAAACAAACAACAACAAAAGGATAAAGAGACATTTCATCTCTTTTTGCCTCCTGAGGTCTGTGCCAGGGTTGTGTGTGCCCCACGTAGAGGACAGGACTCAACCTGCACTGGTTGTGCAGCCTCCTCTGGCTCCCGCTGGTCCTAGCTGCAACTGGGACCCAGGGTTGGAGATTCCGGGAGGAAATGGAGCGGCAGGGGCTCTGGGAGCTGCTCCTGGGTCCAGTTCCCAGGACTCACAGCTGCATCCTCCGGGGGCCCCAGCTGGCCCCACCGCCCCACCCGCCAGCGGCCTGGAGGCTCCTGCAGATCTCGCTGGCTCATTCCCACGGACATCGTGCCTGGATCTGGCAAGTCCCCTGGTGGGATCTCCAGGGTCCATCCGGGTAGAGACTGCATTAAACCTAACCTGGAGAATTTATCTGCAACCCAGAAAGATGTATCTTAAACCTTGGGTTAGATTCAGCCCGTCTGGAGGGTACAGCAATCTACATTTTTTATCTACATTTTTAATGGGCTCCCTGGTCATCCTGTAGTAAAGGGTTTCCCGGGGCCGTACTTTAAACGGAGTCCCAGTGGGAGAAGGGGGTAGTCCCAGAGCCACAGAGTTGTTCTGTCTTTCTTTTTGGCTCGCTTTGTCTCCATGGCCCTCATATTTCTGTTTTTGACTCTAAGTCTCCTTCCTCTCCTTTCTTGGACTGGCCCCGGGGTTGGCCTCTCCCCTGGCATCCGGCCCCTTTCGCGATTCCGGAGGAATCCCCCGAGCCGCCTGGCCCCGCCCCAGGCCCCGCCCCTACCGCTCGGCGATCTGCTCCCATTGGGCTCTTCGTACACCGCCCGCGCTGCCATTGGCTGAGCCTACGTCCTCGCTCGCCCGCACCTCCTCCGGCCCCACTGCGGTCCTTTTCGGGCGGGCGGGGGCGGGGCGGGGCCTCACAGAAGGGCGCGGCAACTGGAGGGCGGGGCCGAGCTTCCTGCCCCGCCCAGCCGGGTCCCAGTCCTCCGGCACGAGTCTCGCAGCCACAGCAACGGCCTCTCGGAGGCGGCGGGACAGAACCTCGACAGTCAAACCAACGACTGAATCCCAGAGAACAGGTAAGCGAGCGGTGCTGGGGCGTCGGTCTCTCTGTTTCTCTCGCTCCCTCTGCCCTGACAACCCCCCTTGGATCAGTATTCCTGCCTCAGTTTCCATCTCCCTCTCTGTTTGTCACTTTCCCTCTGTCTCTCTTGCTGTGTGGGTCAGGGGAGGCAAACTGGATCTGATCTGCCTCCCCCACTACCCCCCGCATGGGTAGTGCTCTGAGACCAGAGCACACCCAACAACAACGATTCTGATGGACTCTGCCCGTTTCACAGTGCAGGGTGCCAGGTCCCAGGGCCAGACTCCAGAGCCAGGAGGGCATTCCAGGTGTGGGCAGCCAGGCCAAAGACGTGGAGGTGAGGATGTGCGTGACTTGTGGCTGATCCAGGCAGCTATGGGAGTCTGGAGCCAGGCCCACTCAGACTGGCCACCTAGGAGTTCCTCAATAGCCTGAAGCTTTGGTCTCAGTTTCGTAAGCTGTGAATTGGGGCTTCCTCACTGAGGTAATTGACAGTTGACCTGACCCAGATATGTGTGCATCACCACCCCCTCTATCTTGGGGGGGCTCAGCTGGAGGAGGGGCAGCCCCATCTGTAAACAGGCCTCTGAGGTTACTTCCTGAGCAGGTCTCAGCCCAGCTGGGGGAGGCAAACATCCTAGGTTTGGGGGTGAGTGGGTAGCATAGCAGGGTGAGGGCAGTTCAGCCCAGTGTTTGGGGAGCTCAGACTTTGGAATCAGACAAACCGGAGTTCCTGCTCTGCCGCTCACCACCAGTACCTTGAACAAGTTGATTCCATTCTCCCAGCTTCAGTTTCCTGTCTGAGGGACATATTAATAACTCCCCCAGGGGTGAGGACAGCTTGCAGGATTAAATGCAGGAACATGGGCCCTGCGTGTCTCTCCCCTGGTCCCCACCTCCTCCTTCTCACCCCCCTCACTCACTCTGCTCCAGCCACATAGCCACCACACTCCACCAACGCACCAGGCACCCTTCTGCCTCAGGGCCTTTGCAGGAGCTGTTCTCTCTACCTGAATGCCAGGTGCCCAGGAGCCAACTTTAAAACATAACAAGTTGCCTAGATGGGCCGGGCCAAGGGCTGGCGGGGCCAGGGCTGGGCAGCTGGGTGGCTGGGAGGGGTGGAGGAGGAGCTGGCCCAGGGACGCTGTACCTATGGAAACCAGAACAAAGAACTGTCGTCCCAGCCACAGGAACACCTGGGCTGAACTTTTCCCACTTGGCAGGCCCAGTGGCCTGGGACGCCAGTGATAGGTGAGTGCCCAGATCTCTTGAGGGGAGGCAAATTGGGGACTTGAACCCCACTCTGATGGAGGGTGGGGGTCCCTAAGTTAAAAGACCAGTCAGGCAGGTGCAGACTGGAGGCCTCGTGGTACTCCCTTCTGCTGTGTGGCCTTGAGCAGGTCAGGGGCTGCCTGAGCCTCAGTTTCCTCACCTGAGGCCTGGGGAGGGGAGGAGTCTTTTGGTTGCTTGGTGACCTGATGTGATGGGTTCAGAAGGCCTCAATGTCCCTGTCTGTCAAATGGGGCCACAAAAGAGTGCCTAGGACATAACTCTTGCTATTGTCATGGAAATAGCTCCAGAGGCAGGTTCTGAAGAAATGACTCATGTTTGGGCAGGTTCAGCCCCAGGTGTTACAGACTGAGATGAGGACCTAGAGACAGGCAGGACTTGGCCTTACAGAGAACTCGGGCTTTTACCCCAGAATCCCCCACGTATACCCCTCCATCAGACAACTTCCTCCAGAATCACACCACGTGAGGCATTCAGGAGGCACCTTTGGCCAAGTCCTTGGGATCTTCCAAGCCTCCATCCTCCAGGCCTCACTTTTCCCTTCTGTCCAAAGGGGTGGTGGAGGTTGGGGAGTGTCCACCTGGAAGAGACCTTTCCAGAAGAGTTCATAAATCTGTCTTTCTCTTTGCCTCAGTTTCCCTGGCTGGATAGTGGGGCCCTTGGACGACATCTCTGACTTCCTTTCTGGGACTGAAAGGCCATCTATTCGTTCAACAAACTGGTTCTGAGTGCCTACTGTGACCCAAGCCTGGTGCAGGGTGCCTAGGACTCACAATGACCCAAGTCCATCTGGTGCACCCCTCCCTCCCACCCGGTTTCAGCTCACAGACATTCATCCAGAGAAAGTCATTAGGCTTAGCTGTAATTGCATGAAGGACTGGAGAGACAGATGGATGGGGAAGTTAGTTGAGATGGGGGATTTGGGAAGGACTCCTGAGGAAGTGACATTTGAACTGAAGCTCAATGGCAAGAAAGAAATAGCCATGCAGAGATGAGGGGCAATCCAGGCATAGGGCACAGCCCATGCAAAGGCTGGATCAGCACCAGGCTCCATGTGTTGGTGGAACAACCAGGAGGCCGGTGTGTCAGGAGCAAAGTGAGTGAGGGGGAGAGAGGAAGGAGGAGACGGCAGGGAGGGGACGGAGTAGGTCGAGCATGGCCTTGTGGGCCACGGGAGGACTTGGGATTTTACTTTGAGGGAGGTGGGAGCCCTGAAGGGCTGTGAGCAGAGGAGGGGAGGACTCGGGTGTTCACCGGCGCCCTCTGGCGGCTTCTCCAGAGAGGAACCCGGGACGGGGAAGGGGACCAGAGACTGGATGGAGGCTGCGGAGAGGTGAGAAGTGGGTGCAGCCGGGACTCTAAAGGGCTGTGTCCACAGTCCTGCCAGGTGACCCTCGAACCTCTGCCACTTGCTGTTAAAAATCAGCCTGAGTCCCAGCCTCTCCTGTCCTTCTCTGCAGTGGGGTGGGCTTCGGTCTCCCAACATTCATTTTTGCCCATCCGTTCCTTAACCCCAACGCCCGTCCCTCGCCCAAGCCCTGCTCTTTCTTCGGTGGATATCTGACCACCATGGAAAGTGTCCCAGTTCTTGCTGCAGCCTGACAGGCAGGCAGACCCTGCCCATCCTTGGGGTGGCCCCCGAAGGCTCTGGGAAACCCGGTTGGAGAACCACTGGTATCCCCTCCCCCACCCCCACCTCAGACAAACAGGTAGCCCCCAGCCCCACTTTCTCCATATCCAAATGGGCGCCAAATGTGAGGTCTGAGTGATGGTTGATAAAGGGCTGGAAGCAGCGGGTACCCTGGTGTTGGCTGGAAGCAGCAGGTGCTCCGGTGTTGGCAGAGGGTATGGAATGGGAACAAGGACCATGGGGGCATTTACCATGGCAGGCGGAGACCCGGAGCCCCACCCCCACCCCAGGGTGCCCTGGGCTCCTGCAGCCGTGGCTGAGGGAGAAAGGTGGGGCGGCAGCCCTGGCCCCGCTCAGCGGGCCCATCAATTATTGATGCCCTTTGTTGGGACATGAAGAATTCATGTGGAGGGTAGGCTGCTCCGTGGACCAGTGGCATGCCGGAGCCGGCCTCACCCCAATCATCAGAGTCATTTGCTGCATTGTTGGGAATTTTGCCACCCAGTTGTTAATATCCCCGTTATTAAAAATGACAGACTGTCAATAAAACTGGAAGAAAAAATAAATTTTAAAAAATGACAGGCTGTGAACTTACGGTCAAATACATTATGTTTAAAACAAAGGTATGGATGGGAATTCCCTGGCGGTCCAGTGGTTAGGACCCCCAGCTTTGACTGCAGGGGACCCAGGTTCCATCCCTGGTGGATAAATTAATTGCACAAGCTGCGTGGCACTGCCAAAAAGAAGAAAAACACTCACAGAGCTACAGAATACTATCCACCCATAAAAAGGAGTGAAGGCCTGACACTCGTTACAATGCAGATGAACCTTGAAAACAGGATGCCCAGTGAGAGAAGCCAGACACAGAAGGACACAGAGTGTGTGATTCTATTTATATGAAAAAATAGGCAAATCCATGGAGATGGAAAGTAAATTAGTGGTTGCCAGGGCCTGGGGGAGGGGATGGGGAGTGACTGCTGATGGGGATGGGATTTCTTTATTTAAAAAAAAAAAGGAGACTTCCCTGGTGGTCCAGTGGTTAACAATCTGCCTTGCAATGCAGAGGACACTGGTTTGATCTCTGGTCCAGGACGATCCATATGCCTCAGGGCAACTAAACCTGTGCACCACAGCTACTGAGCCTGCTCTCTAGAGCCTCTGAGCTGCAAATACTGAGCCCACATGCTGCAACTACTGAAGCCCATGCACCTAGAGCCTATGTGCCCCAAGAAGAGAAGCCACTGCAATGAGAAACCCACACCCTGCAACAAACAGTAGCCCCAGCTTGCCGCAACTAGAGAAAGCCCAGGAGCAACAATGCAAACCCACCATTCCTTCCCCCCAAAAAGAATAATAAATAAAATATATAGATATAGATATATTTTATTTACTTGGTTGCACTGGGATCTTTGATCTTTGTTGTGGCTTACAAACTCTTATATGCCATGCATACAGGATCCAGTTCCCTGAGCAGGGATTGAACCTGGGCCCCATTCTTGGAATCTTAGCCACTGGACAACCAGGGAAGTTCAAGGGATGGGGTTTCTTTCTGGAGGGATGAGAATGTTTCAGAATTAAAGAGTGGTGATGGTTACTCAGGTCAGTGAATATATAAAACCCACTGAACTGTACACTTTAAAAGCGTGGATTTTATGGTATGTGACTTATATACTTCAACATAACATAAGAAAGCAAAGGTCATAAATGGTCAAAAATCCTAACTTTCAGGACTTCCTTGGTGGTCCAGTGCTTAAGACTCTGACCTTCCAATGAAGGGGGCACAGGTTCCATCTCTGGTCTGGAAACTAAGATCCCACATGCCAGGCAGTGTATATCCTTTTTAATTATTTTACTGCATTGTGCAATGACCTCTATGCTCTCGAGGCTACTTCTGTTTGGTGGAAATAGTGAGCAGTTCATTCCAACTCCATGGTCAAGTTGGAAGCTTGAAACTGGCCATGGCAAGAGAATTTACACCATGGATATTGGCAGATGCTACAAATTAGGGTTTGATGTATTTTTCTGTCATCATCTAATCCAGAGGTTGGCCAGCCTTTTTCTATAAAGGGCCAGATAGTACATATTTTTGGCTTTGCAAGCCGTACAGCCTCTGTTGCCTCTATTCAAGGCTGTGCTTTAATATGTACACAAATGGGCATGGCTGAGTGCCAATAAAACTTTATTTACAAAAACAGGCAGCCAGCCAGAGTTTGCCACCCCCAGTATAATTCCAGGTAATGTCAATAATGAAAATTAAATTTGAAGGGTGGTGTGTCTCTCGTTGCTTGCTTTCGAATAGCACAAAAAACCTTGAGGGCATATTCGCTCACTATTGGAAAACCACCGTCGGATTCTGCAAAAAAGTCGCTCACTTGATCGATGAGTGAGTAATTGAAGTCCAAGTTTTCTCTGTTCATATAGAGAAGATCCAGCAACATCCATGTCAGAACTGCTTTTATTTATCCGTAGCAACCATAGATTGCATGAAATATTCCCTTGGTATCTCTAATTTTCTTGAAGAGATCTCTAATCTTTCCCATTCTATTGTTTTCCTCTATTTCTTTGCATTGATCACTGAGGAAGGCTTTCTTATCTCTCCTTACTATTCTTTGGAACTCTGCATTCAAATGGGTATATCTTTCCTTTTCTCCTTTGCTTTTCACTTCCCGTCTTTTCACAGCTATTTCTAAGGCCTCCTCAGACAGCCATTTTGCTTTTTTGCATTTCTTTTTCTTGGGGATGGTCTTGATTCCTGTCTCCTGTACAATGTCACGAACCTCCACCCACAGTTCATCAGGCACTCTGTCTATCAGATCTAGTCCCTTAAATTTATTTCTCACTTCCACTGTATAATCATAAGGGATTTGATTTAGGTCATACCTGAATGGTCTAGTGGTTTTCTCCACTTTCTTCAATTTAAGTCTGAATATGGCAATAAGGAGTTCATGATCTGAGCCACAGTCAGCTCCCGCTCTTGTTTTTGCTGACTGTATAGAGCTTCTCCATCTTTGGCTGCAAAGAATATAATCAATCTGATTTTGGTGTTGACCATCTAGTGATGTCTATGTGCAGAGTCTTCTCTTGTGTTGTTGGAAGAGGGTGTTTGCTATGACCAGTGTGTTCTCTTGGCAGAACTCTATTAGCCTTTGCCCTGCTTCATCCTGTACTCCAAGGCCAAATTTGCCTGTTACTCCAGGTGTTTCTTGACTTCCTACTTTTGCATTCCAGTCCCCTATAATGAAAAGGACATCTTTTCTGGGTGTTAGTTGTAGAAGGTCTTGTAGGTCTTCATAGAACTGTTCAATTTCAGCTTCTTCAGTGTTACTGGTTGGGGCATAGACTTGGATTACCGTGATATTGAATGGTTTGCCTTGGAAATGAACAGAGATCATTCTGTGATTTTTGAGACTGCATCCAAGTACTGCATTTCTGACTCTTTTGTTGACTATGATGGCTACTCCATTTCTTCTAAGGGATTCCTGCCCACAGTAGTAGATATAATGGTCATCTGAGTTAAATTCACCCATTCCAGTCCATCTTAGTTCGCTGATTCCTAGAATGTCGACGTTCACTCTTGCCATCTCCTGTTTGACCACTTCCAATTTGCCTTGATTCATGGACCAGGTTCCTATGCAATATTGCTTTTTACAGCATCAGACCTTGCTTCTATCACCAGTCACATCCACAACTGGGTGTTGTTTTTGCTTTGGTTCCGTCCCTTCATTCTTTCTGGAGTTATTTCTCCACTGATTTCCAGTAGCATATTGGGCACCTACCAACCTGGGGAGTTCATCTTTCAGTGTCCTATCTTTTTGCCTTTTCATACTTTTCATGGGGTTCTCAAGGCAAGAATACTGAAGTGGTTTGCCATTCCCTTCTCCAGGGGACCACATTCTGTCAGACCTCTCCACCATGACCCGTCCATCTTGGGTGGCCCCATATGGCATGGCTTAGTTTCACTGAGTTAGACAAGGCTGTGGTCCATGTCATCATATTGGCTAGTTGTCTGTGATTGTGGTTTCAGTCTGTCTGCCCTCTGATGCCCTCTCTCAGTGCCTACCATCTTACTTGAGTTTCTCTTACCTTGGACGTGGGGTATCTCTTCATGGCTGCTCCAGCAAAGCACAGACACTGCTCCTTACCTTGGACGTGGGGTAGCTCCTCTTGGCCGCTGCCCCTGACCTTGGATGTGGGGTAGCTCCTGCTGCCGCTCCTGCATTTCATGCAAATGCATTTTATTGAGCAAAGATAGGCTTGATAAAGGACAGAAATGGTATGGACCTAACAGAAGCAGAAGATATTAAGAAGAGGTGGCAAGAATACACAGAAGAATTGTACAAAAAAGATCTTCACAACCCAGATAATCAGATGGTGTGATCACTCACCTAGAGCCAGACATCCTGGAATGTGAAGTCAAGTGGGCCTCAGGAAGCATCACTCACTATGAACAAAGCTAGTGGAGGTGATGGAATTCCAGTTGAGCTATTTCAAATCCTGAAAGATGACACTGTGAAAGTGCTGCGCTCAATATGCCAGCAAATATGGAAAACTCAGCAGTGGCCACAGGACTGGAAAAGGTCAGTTTTCATTCCAATCCCAAAGAAAGGCAATGCCAAATAATGCTCAAACTACCGCACAATTGCACTCATCTCACATGCTAGTAAAGTAATGCTCAAAATTCTCCAAGCCAGGCTTCAGCAATACGTGAACCATGAACTTCCAGATGTTCAAGCTGGTTTTAAACGAGGCAGAGGAACCAGAGATCAAATTGCCAACATCCGCTGGATCATTGAGAAAGCAAGAGAGTTCCAGAAAAACATCTATTTCTGCTTTATTGACTATGCCAAAGCCTTTGACTGTGTGGATTACTATAAACTGTGGAAAATTCTGAAAGAGATGGGAATACCAGACCACCTGACCTGCCTCTTGAGAAACCTGTATGCAGGTCAGGAAGCAACAGTTAGAACTGGACATGGAACAACAGACTGGTTCCAAATAGGAAAAGGAGTACGTCAAGGCTGTATATTGTCACCCTGCTTATTTAACTTATATGCAGAGTACATCATGAGAAACGCTGGGCTGGATGAAGCAAAAGCTGGAATCAAGATTGCCGGGAGAAATATCAATAACCTCAGATATGCAGATGACACCACCCTTATGGCAGAAAGTGAAGAAGAACTAAATAGCCTCTTGATGAAAGTGAAAGAGGAGAGTGAAAAAGTTGGCTTAAAGCTCAACATTCAGAAAACTAAGATCATGGCCTCCAGTCCCATCACTTCATGCGAAATAGATGGGGAAACAGTGGAAATTGGCTGGCTTTATTTTTTGGGGCTCCAAAATCACTGCTGATGGTGATTGCAGCCATGAAATTAAAAGACACTTACTCCTTGGAAGGAAAGTTATCACCGACCTAGACAGCATATTAAAAAGCAGAGACATTACTTTGTCAACAAAGGTCTGTCTAGTCAAGGCTATGGTTTTTCCAGTAGTCATGTGTGGATGTGCAAATTGGACTATAAAAAAAGCTGAGCACCGAAGAACTGATGCTTTTGAACTGTGGTGTTGGAGAAGACTCTTGAGAGTCCCTTGGACTGCAAGGAAATCCAACCAGTCCATCCTAAAGGAGATCAGTCCTGGGTGTTCATTGGAAGGACTGATGTTGAAGCTGAAACTCCAATACTTTGGCCACCTGATGCGAAGAGCTGACTTATTGGAAAAGACCCTGATGCTGGGAAAGATTGAGGGCAGGAGGAGAAGGGGACGACAGAGGATGAGATGGCTGGATGGCATCATCAACTCAATGGACATGAGTTTGGGTAAACTCCGGGAGTTGGTGATGGACAGGGAGGCCTGGCGTGCTGCGGTTCATGGGGTCGCAAAGAGTCGGACATGACTGAGCGAGTGAACTGAACTGAACTGAACCATAGATTGGCTATTGGTACCAGTTTTACAACTTGGCTTCCCTGGCGGCTCAGTGATAAAGAACCTGTCTGTCCATGCAGGAGACATGGGTTTGATCCCTGTGTCAGGAAGTTCCCCTGGAGGAGGAAACAGCGACCCACTCCAGTATTCTTGCCTGGGAAATCCCATGGACCGAGGAGCCTGATGGGTTGTAGTCCATGGGGTCACAAAACAGACTCGACTTAGTGACTAAACAACACCACCACTACCAGTTAGGCAAAACTCACTGAGAACATTTATCAAGCATTGATTGGCTCCATGAAATTTACAGCAAGGTTTGCTATTTTCTTAAGTTGCATGGTGCACATCCTTTATGTCAGGAAAGTTTATGGAAAACATATGTATGTACCTACACACCTACATTTTTTTCCTCCCTGGAGAGCTGGTGGCTAAGAACTTTCCAGCAGGTGGTGAATGGGATGAGATGTACCATTCCCAGTGCACCAGGGAGGAGTGGGGCCCCTGGGAGTTGGGGTGGAATCTCCATCACCCCCATGCCCAGCGTCCAGCACCAGGAATGTGTGGGTGGAGAGGCCACCCCCAGCATGCTCAGTTCAGGTTGGATGGAGGGCTGTAAGGAGAGTCTCCCCACCTGGTGGAGACCCCGAGGCTGGACCGTGCCTAGCATGTTATAGGGACAGTGAGAGAGGAGATGAAGTGGGGAAGGTCACTGATGGGGCAGGGGTGAGGGCTGGCCCTCCTCCAGAGTTTGGGGCCTGAAAGGATTGGGAGGAACAGATCTGCCGGGCCAGATGCCCTTCCCCTCTGGGAGGGCTCACATAGAGTCCTGCCTCCCCGCCTCTGCCTGGGAAAGGAAAGGATGCTGTCATGTCTAGAACAACCTGAGGCTCCAGGTCAATGTCTGGTCAGTTTAGGAGCTGGAGTGTCCAAAATGGGGGCAGGGACAAAGGTCAGAGCCAAAGAGACAAAGTGGGGTTGGCAGAAGGCAAAAGTCTGAGGTAGAGATGGAGGGCCAGGGTTCTGGGGAGAACATGGAGTACAGGAGTTGACAGAGTCAATGATTCAGCGACTGGACACACATTTCACAGATGGGAAAGCTGCCCTCAGGGGCTGGGGCTGGTCTGGGGTCTTGGTGGGGAGACCTCAGAGCTGTGGGAGGACTTGGACAGTGGGCTCCTAGGAGGCTGGGGACCAGCCTTCGGTCTCCTCTCTGCACTACCCTGTCCCAGGGCCTTTGCACTTGCTGTTCCCTCTGCCTGGCTCACCTTTCCTCAGACCCTGCCCTTCCAGTCCCAGCTGCAGGGGCTCCTCCTCCAGGAAGACTTCCTGACCGCTGGCCTAGGTCACCTACTGTCCCTGGCTGTCACTGCCCCCCACTCAGGCCTTATCTGTCTCTGAAATTATCCTGTTTATTCCACGTTCATTGGTTCCTGCTGTCTCTTCCTTCCAGCAGGGGTGACCCCTCTTAGGTGGCTGTTTTGGAAATTCGGAGGGCTTTTTCCCCGACTTGTGATAATAACAGGATGTGCTTGCATTTCGGGGGCAGGGACCAGGGACACTAGGCATCCAGCCATGCTCAGGGAAGCCCCTCAGCCCACAACTTCCTAATGTCCTGCCAGAAATATAAACCAATGACTGAGGGTTTTAATTTTCAATGAATATACCTGAAATGCAACTCCTGGGCAAATCCGGGGAAGATAGAGTTTTGGTTTGTTTTTTTCTTTTTATGTTTTTGTATTGTGGTACAAGTCACATAATATAAATCATGCTATTTTAACCACGTTTAACTTGTACAGTTCAGTGGCACTAAGTACATTCGCGTTGTTGTGCAACTGCCACCATCATCTGTCGTCCAAATTTTTCACTTTCCTAAACTGAAACTCAGTCCTCGTTAAACACTAAATCCCCATTCCCCTCCCCCCCTCCCCACCCCACGGCCCCTGGCATCTACCAACGTACTTTCCATGAATTTGACTATTCTAGGTATAAGTGGAGTCAAACACTATTTGTCTGCACCTGATGTATACTGGCAAATTGGAAGTGGTCAAACAGGAGATGTCAAGAGTGAACATCAACATTCTAGGAATCCGTGAACTAAGATGGACTGGAATGGGTGAATTTAATTCAGATGACCATTATATCTACTACTGTGGGCAGGAATCCCTTAGAAGAAATGGAGTAGCCATCATAGTCAACAAAAGAGTCTGAAATGCAGTACTTGGATGCAGTCTCAAAAACGACAGAATGATCTCTGTTCGTTTCCAAGGCAAACCATTCAATATCATGGTAATCCAAGTCTATGCCCGACCAGTAACACTGAAGAAGCTGAAGTTGAACAGTTCTATGAAGACCTACAAGACCTTCTACAACTAACACCCAGAAAAGATGTCCTTTTCATTATAGGGGACTGGAATGCAAAGGTAGGAAGTCAAGAAACACCTAGAGTAACAGGCAAATTTGGCCTTGGAGTACAGAATGAAGCAGGGCAAAGGCTAATAGAGTTCTGCTGAGAGAACGCACTGGTCATAGCAAACACCCTCTTCCAACAATACAAGAAAAGACTTTACACATGGACATCACTAGATGGTCAACACCAAAATCAGATTGATTATATTCTTTGCAGCCAAAGATGGAGAAGCTCTATACAGTCAGCAAAAACAAGAGCGGGAGCTGACTGTGGCTCAGATCATGAACTCCTTATAGCCACATTCAGATGTAAATTGACGAAAGTGGAGAAAACCACTAGACCATTCAGGTATGACCTAAATCAAATCCCTTGTGACTATACAGTGGAAGTGAGAAATAGATTTAAAGGACTAGATCTGATAGACAGAGTGCCTGATGAACTCTGGATGGAAGTTCATGACATTGTACAGGAGACAGGAATCAAGACCATCCCCAAGAAAAAGAAATGCAAAAAAGCAAAATGGCTGTCTGAGGAGGCCTTAGAAATAGCTGTGAAAAGACGGGAAGTGAAAAGCAAAGGAGAAAAGGAAAGATATACCCATTTGAATGCAGAGTTCCAAAGAATAGTAAGGAGAGATAAAGCCTTCCTCAGTGATCAATGCAAAGAAATAGAGGAAAACAATAGAATGGGAAAGATTAGAGATCTCTTCAAGAAAATTAGAGATACCAAGGGAACATTTCATGCAAAGATGGGCTCAATAAAGGACAGAAATGTAGGGACCTAACAGAAGCAGAAGATATTAAGAAGAAGTGGCAAGAATACACAGAACTGTACAAAAAAGATCTTCACGACCCAGATAATCAGATGGTGTGATCACTCACCTAGAGCCAGACATCCTGGAATGTGAAGTCAACTGGGCCTTAGGAAGCATCACTCACTACGAACAAAGCTAGTGGAGGTGATGGAATTCCAGTTGAGCTATTTCAAATCCTGAAAGATGACACTGTGAAAGTGCTGCGCTCAATATGCCAGCAAATATGGAAAACTCAGCAGTGGCCACAGGACTGGAAAAGGTCAGTTTTCATTCCAATCCCAAAGAAAGGCAATGCCAAATAATGCTCAAACTACCGCACAATTGCACTCATCTCACACACTAGTAAAGTAATGCTCAAAATTCTCCAAGCCAGGCTTCAGCAATACGTGAACCATGAACTTCCAGATGTTCAAGCTGGTTTTAAACAAGGCAGAGGAACCAGAGATCAAATTGCCAACATCCGCTGGATCATCGAAGAAGCAAGAGAGTTCCAGAAAAACATCTACTTCTGCTTTATTGACTATGCCAAAGCCTTTGACTGTGTGGATCACAATAAACTGGAAAATTCTGAAAGAGATGGGAATACCAGACCACCTGACCTGCCTCTTGAGAAACCTGTATGCAGGTCAGGAAGCAACAGTTAGAACTGGACATGGAACAACAGACTGGTTCCAAATAGGAAAAAGAGTACGTCAAGGCTGTATATTGTCACCCTGCTTATTTAACTTATATGCAGAGTACATCATGAGAAACGCTGGGCTGGATGAAGCAAAAGCTGGAATCAAGATTGCCGGGAGAAATATCAATAACCTCAGATATGCAGATGACACCACCCTTATGGCAGAAAGTGAAGAAGAACTAAAGAGCCTCCTGATGAAAGAGGAGAATGAAAAAGCTGGCTTAAAGCTCAACATTCAGAAATCTAAGATCATGGCATCCGGTCCTATCACTTCATGGCAGATAGATGGGGAAACAGTGGAGACAGTGGCTGACTTTATTTTTTGGGGCTCCAAAATCACTGCTGATGGTGATTGCAGCCATGAAATTAAAAGATGCTTACTCCTTGGAAGGAATATGACCAACCTAGAGAGCATATTAAAAAGCAGAGACATTACTTTGTCAACAAAGGTCCATCTAGTCAAGGCTATGGTTTTTCCAGTGGTCATGTATGGATGTGAGAGTTGGACCATAAGGAAAGCTGAGCACCGAAGAATTGATGCTTTTGAATTGTGGTGTTGGAGAAGACTCTTGAGAGTCCCTTGGACTGCAAGCAGATCCAACCAGTCCATCCTAAAGGAGATCAATCCTGGGTGTTCATTGGAAGGACTGATGTTGAAGCTGAAACTCCAATACTTTGGCCACCTGATGCGAAGAGCTGACTCATTGGAAAAGACCCTGATGCTGGGAAAGATTGAGAGCAGGAGGAGAAGGGGACGACGGAGGATGAGATGGCTGGGAGGCATCATTGACTCAATGGCCATGGGTTTGGGTGGACTCTGGGAATTGGTGATGGACAGGGAGGCCTGGCGTGCTGCGGTTCATGGTGTCGCAAAGACTCGGACACAACTGAGCGACTGAATTGAACTGAAATGATTTATTATTTTTGGTTGTGTTGCGCCTTTGTTGCTCTGTGGGCTTTCTCTAGTTGGGGCAAGCAGGGGCTACTCTCTAGTTTAGGTACGCAGGCTTCTCATTGTGGCAGCTTCTTGTTGCAGAGTACAGGCTCTGGGGCACATGGGCTTCAGTAGTTGTGTCTCGTGGGCTCAGTAGTCGCAGCTTCCAGGCTCTAGAACACAGGCTCAGTAGTTGTGGCACATGGGCTTATTGCTCCCAGATCAGGGATCGAACCCATTTCTCCTGCATTGGCAAGCAGATTCTTTACCACTGAGACACCAGGAAAACACTATTTAACGTTTTAAAGTAAGGCATTATATATAGGCTTCCCTGGTGGCTCAGCGGTAAAGAATCCGCCTGTCAATGCAGGAGATGCCAGTTTGATCCCTGGGTTGGGAAGATGCCCTGGAGAAGGAAATGGCAATCCACTCCAGCATTCTTGCCTGGGAAATCCCCTGGACAGAGACACCTGGTGGGCTATAGTCCAGGGTGTCACAAAGAGTCAGACATGACTTAGTGACTAAACAATAACAAATATATAGTAAGGGGCACAAAGGTATAAAATATGTCCACTGGATATAGGTACAGTGAGTGTTCAGCTTGATGATGTATAATTCACGTATTGTAAAATTCACTAAAGTGTTCACATTCCAAAACATTCTCCTACCCCCAAAAGACATCCTGTCTCCATTAGCAATCACTCTCCATTCTGTGCTCCCCAGCCCCTGACAACCAGGAACCCACGCTCTCTGTCTGTGGATCAGCCTGTTCTGGACGTTTCCTGTCAGTGGAATCACACCCATGTGTCCTTCTGTGTCTGCTTGTCTCACTGATCATCATGTTCTCAGGGTCCATCTGTGTGGTAGCGAGTGTCATGGCTTCATCCCTTTTCAGGGCTGAGTGATGCTCCTGTGTGTGGAGGGACCACATTTGTTTGTCCATCTATCTGTGGCTGGGTGTTTGTGTCATTTCCATGTTTTGGCTAGTACAAATCGTGCTGCTATCTATGCCCATGTGTGTTTACATTTTTATGTGAACATATATTTTCATTTTTTGGTGGAGGGGGGAGTTGATGCTTAGGAGCGGAATTGCTGGGTCATGTGGTAACTGTGTTTGTTCGAGGACCTGCCAGAAAACTGTTTCCCACGGTAGCTGCACCATCTTCTGTTTCTATCAGCCTTGGATGAGGGCTTGTTTCTCCCAGCCTCGCCAGCCCTGTTTATTGTCTGTATTTCTGGCAGTAGCCATTCTTATGGGGTGAGGTATTATATTATTATGAGCTCGACTTCCATTTTCCTCCTAGCCAGTGATGTTGAGCATCTTTTCACTTGCTTATTGGCCATTTATATACCTTCTTTGGAGAAATGTTAGATTTTTTTAATCGAGATCTAATTCATACACCATAAAATTCACCCCTTGAAAGTTTACAATTCGCCGGGTTTTAGTGTATTCACATTGCTTTGCAACCAGCCAGTTAGATGACTTTTTACTTTCGTGTAGACCCAGATCGAGGCACAGAACCTGAAAACACTGCAGGGACTTCCCTGGTGGTCCAGTGGCTAAGATGCCCAATTCCAAATGCTGGGGGCACAGGTTCTATCCCTGTTTGGGGAACTAAGATCCCGCATCCTGTGTGGCATGGCCAAAAAAAATAATTTTTTTTTTAAAAAGAAACATTCCAGAGTTCTGCCTGTACAATCCTGCTCACTGTTCTCACCACCTATTAATTTTATTTTTATACTGGTGGGTGGAGATACACAATGCCGCCTGTGGACTCTGTTTCAGGGAAGTGAGGGCATCCAAATTATTTTGGAACAAGGAGGTGGCAAGGGGTCTAACAGGCCGGAATCCCTGGCGAGGCAGGGACCCAGTCTCTTTTGGTCCAGGTATAGAATCTGCCTGACGAGCAGGAGAACCGGGGTTCGATCCCTGGGTCAGGAAGATCCCCTAGAGGAGGAAATGGCAACCCACTCCAGTATTCTTGCCTGTGAAATCCCATGGACAGAGGAGCCTGGCAGGTTACAGTCCGTGGGGTCACAAAGAGTCAGACACGACTGAAGCGACTTAGCACACATATCCCCAGCCCTGGGGCACAGCTGGTGCTCTATAAACACTCACTGAGGACCTGAATGAGCGTTCCAGCCGAGCCCTGGAAGCTTCATCGGGCATTTCTGGCTCGTGACGATAGTGGGGTGATCTGGCATTGGGTCTGCTGGGCAGTCCCTGGGAAGGCCCTGCCCCCACCAGGGCCCTCTCGGCTGGCCTGCCCTTGGACCTGGATGAGCACAGCTGGCAGGAAGGAAGGCTGGGGTCTATTTTGGTCCCCAGAGTGCTCCCCTGGGAGAGCAGTCATCTCCCTGTCTGGCTGCTTGGAGGGGGGGCGTTTCTGATAGAACAATGGATGGAGGAGAAGGTAGGGGGGCCGCCGTGCAGCTGGGCTGGTCCAGGTGTCACAGATCTGGGGACTGGCCCGAGGAGCTAAGAGTGTGGAGTCTCCCACTCCACCCCCCACCCCTCTTCCTCCTATGTTTGGCAGGGTGGGGGTGGGGCGGCGCTGCTGCTAAGGGCCCAGGCTCTTCCTGAAGCCAGTAAATAGGACCAGTGTTCCTTCTGAACCAACACGCACGCGCTCAGGGCTTGCAGACGGGAAGGTCAAGGCCCAGAGAGGGGCAGAGCCCTGTCTGGGGTCACACAGTAATGGAATAGGGCAGAAAGACCTGAGCGCCAGGGTTCTTGGGATCCAGGGAAAGGCCTTCTCCTCTCTTGGAGACTCAGTTTGTCCATTTGTAAACTGGGGGACCCAGGGTGTTGGGAGTTCCCTCTGGGTTCCAATGTCTGAAGACATCCCTCCCCTTATTCATTCAACAAACCCTTACTGGGTGCCTGTTGGGTACCAGGCCCCAGGCTGGCCACCAGAGCAAGAAACATACAGCCCCTGCCCACGCCGTCAGGCCTGGTATGATGGACACTGAAACCAAGTGTTCAGGGCTGCAATGGAGGACGGATGCCCAGGAAACCATGGGAGCCAAGGGGGCACCCGGCACAGCCTGGGACATCCAGAAGTCTTCTGGGAGGAGGTGACAGTAACTGAGACTTGAATGAGGAGCAGGAGTTTATAGGTGATGAGAGCAGGAGGGGTCCACATAGAGAGAACAGACTAGAATGCCCTAGGGACTTCCCTGGTGGTCCAGTGGTTAAGACTCTGTGCTTCCAATGCAGGGGGTGTGGATTTGATCCCAGGTTGGGGAAGTAAGATCCCATATGCCACCTAGTGTGACCAAAAAGAAAAATAAAGAATAGAATGTTCTAAAGAAACTGGTGAGAAGGCATCCTTGCTGAGAACATAGCAGAGAAATAGGTCTGTTCAGAGAGCTAAAGGATGTAGAGCTTGAAGGTCGGAAGTTGGGACAGTGGTCCAGCCTCTTGCCCAGGGAAAGCTCACAGCCTGGCGGGGGGGCCCTCAAGTTGGCCACAAGTTTCTGCCCTGGGATGGAGTCAGTTCTCCATCCTGACAGTCACCATCCTCCATTTTACAGATAGGAAAACTGAGGCATAGGGCAGTTATGTTGCTTGGCCGTGTGGTCAGAGCCAGGAGCAGGCCCCAGATATCAGGGCTGGTTTTGTCACGGGGGTATCTCCCAGCCCCCCAAGACTCAGAACGACTCCCAGGCATCAGCTAGGGAAGGCAGAGGTAGCTGGGGTGCAGAGAGGGTGGTGCAGGCAGTCCCTGTGTTGCTGTGTGTCCTTGGGGAAATGGCTAAGCCTCTCTGAGCCTGGTTTCTTCTGCAAATGGGCAACCAGCTCAGTACAATACCAGGCAGAAGTGATGAAACAGGCAGCGGCCACTGCTCAGGGCCTGCCATGTGATGCTGAGTCACCCGCACCCCGCTCTGGCCCCAGCCTGTGGACAGGGTCCGGGACTGGTATAGGGGGCAGGGAGGCCCGGGTCATTCATCACCAGGCCTGTCCTGACCTCTGTGGGCAGCAAGAGGGCGGCCGAGGGTTGGTGCTCCTCCCGGCGTCTGAGCTCACACAAAGAGGGGCTTTGTGGGGGCTCCCGTGGCTGAGTGGGCACCCACATGGCATTCCTGGTCTGGCTGGCCTGCAGCTGGGGTGGGGGTGGATTCTGACCAGAGCCTGGGGCAGCAGTGGGGGAGGGCTGGGGGTGGGCCTCAGGCTCCCTCATTCATTGGGCAGATGTTTCTGGAGTCTCCAGAAACAGAGTGGATAGGGAATCAGGCCATTACCTCCCCTGGGGCCTGTGGTGAGGCAGACCACTGAGGCAGCAAAGCCAGGGTGTGGAGCAGGGACGGGGGATGCCTGGGGTGCTGGGTGACTCATAGGAGGTGCCTCACTGTTAGTCTGGCTGTTCAGGGATGGCTTCCTAGAGGTGGTGTCCAGGCTGAGCTGAGGGATGAAGCTGCCAGGGGAAGAGGCAGGGGCTTTGGGGCATATATACGAGTCCACCAAGGAAGAGGCAGGGCTTTGGGGGCTAAGGTATTGAGGGATGTATAGGAGTTCACCAGGGAAGAGGCAGGGGCCCAAATGGAGTGTGGGGCTTGGTCTCAAGAGCCATGAGGAGCTTCCAGCTGGTTCTTAGAAGGAAAGGACTATGTGCAGATGTTCAGTTTAGGAAGAATTCTGGTGCTGAGGGGAAGGCTCCAGAGCCTGGGGAATCTGGAAGACGGCCATGGCAGGAGGGACATAAGGGACAGGCAGAGGTCCAGGCTTCTGCAGTCAGAGGCCTGATCACTGTTCCAAGAGCACTAGCCGGCCATTCACCTCAGCCACCTGCCCGGTCCTTTCCTGGGCGGAAGCTGATGCATGGTCAGTGTTTCTGTATCAGAGGAGTCATCAGAACGCTGTGCTTCCAAAAACCCCACAAATGGCCCTGGGGAACTCCCAGCCAGCTGCTGCCTCCCTGACTCATCCAGGGCCTGACTAAGGCCTCAGGGATGTCTGCTGTAAACTCATGGGGCTGGGGAGATGGGGGGTTGCTAACTGTGCTCCTCCTCCACCCTGAACAGCCCAAGGCTGGGGCTGGGACCCTGTCTCTTGGAGCTGTAGAATGAGGCCAGGACCCCCTGTGCTCACTCATCCTGAGCCCTTCTCAGCTCACAGCAAGGCTACAGTGGGTTTGCGAGGCTGGAGCCAGGGCCCACACGTAGTGGGATTCAGAAGGCCCTACTCATTAATCTCCAAAATATATAATCAGTTCATACAACTCAGTAACAGAAAAAATAAACATCCCAATCAGAAAATGGACAGACTTAAACAGACATTTCTTCAAAGACATACAGATGGCCAATAGGCACATGAAGAGATGCTCAACATCACTAATAGAAGAGAAATGCAAATCAAAACTACAATGAGGTATCACCCCACACCTCTTAGAATCAGTTCAGTTCAGTTGCTCAGTCGTGTCCAACTCTTGGTGACCCCATGGACTGCAGCATGCCAGGCTTCCCTGTCCATCACCAACTCCCAGAGCTTACTCAAACTCATGTCCATTGAGTCGGTGGTGCCATCCAACCATCTCATCCTCTGTCGTCCTCTTAGAATGGCCATCGTTAAGAAGTCTATAAGTAACAAATGCTGGAGAGGGTGTGGAGAAAAGGGAGCCCTTCCATACTATTAGTGGAAATGGAAATTGGTGCAGTCACTATGGAGAACAGTATGCCAGGTTCCTCAAAAATCTAAAAATAGCACTGCCAGATGATCTAGCAATCCCACTCCTGGGCACATATCTGGACAAAACTATAACTCGAAAAGATACATGCGCCCCTATGTTCACAGCAGCACTATTTACAATAGCCAGGACACGGGAGACATCTAAATGTCCATCAACAGATGAGTGGATAAAGATGTGGTGTATATATACAATGGACTATCACTCAGCCATAAAAAGAATGAAATAATGCCATATGCAGCAACATGGACAGACCCAGAGATTCTCATACTAAGAGGACTAAGTCAGAGAAAGACAAATACCATATATGATATCACTTATATGTGGAACCTAAAGTATGGCACAAATGAACTTATCTGCGAAACAGAGATAACCAAGTGAACATTTAGAGATACCAAGGGAACATTTCATGCAAAGATGGGCACAAAAAAGGACAGAAATGGTATAGACCTAACAGAAGCAGAAGATATTAAGAAGAGGTGGCAAGAATACACAGGAGAGCTATACAAAAAAGATCTTTATGACCCAGATAACCACGATGGTGTGATCACTCACCTAGAGCCAGACATCCTGGAATGTGAAGTCAAGTGAGCCTTAGGAAGCATCACTACAAACAAACTAGTGGAGGTGATGGAATTCCAGTTGAGCTATTTCAAATCCTAAAAGATGATACTATGAAAGTGCTGCACTCAATATGCCAGCAAATTTGGAAAATTCAGCAGTGGCCACAGGACTGGAAAAGGTCAGTTTTCACTCCAATCCCAATGAAAGGCAATGCCAAAGAATGTTCAAACGACCACACAATTGCATTCATCTCACATGCTAGCAAAGTAATGCTCAACATTTTCCAAGCCAGGCTTCAACAGTATGTGAACTGTGAACTTTGAGATGTTCAAGCTGGTTTTAGAAAAGGCAGAGGAACCAGAGATCAAATTGTCGACATCTGCTGGATCATCAAAAAAGCAAGAGAGTTCCAGAAAAACATCTATTTCTGCTTTATTGACTATGCCAAAGCCTTTGACTGTGTGGATCACAACAAACTGTGGAAAATTCTTCAGGAGATGGGAATACCAGACCACCTTATCTGCCTCCTGAGAAATCTGTATGCAGGTCAAAAAGCATCAGGTAGAACTGAACATGGAACAACAGACTGGTTCCAAATCAGGAAAGGAGTACGTTAAGGCTGTATATTGTCACCTTGCATATGCAGACTATATCATGCGAAATGCTGGGCTGGATGAAGCACAAGTTGGAATCAAGATTTTCGAAAGAAATATCTATAACCTCAGATACGCAGATGATACCACCCTTACAGCAGAAAGTGAAGAACTCAAGAGCCTCTTGATGAAAATGAAAGAGGAGAGTGAAAAAGCTGGCTTAAAACTCAACATTCAGAAAACTAAGATCATGGCACCTGGTCCCATCCCTTCATGGCAAATAGATGGGGAACATGGAAACAGTGACAGACTTTATTTTTTTGAGCTCCAAAATCACTGCAGATGGCAACTGCAGCCATGAACTTAAAAGACGCTTGTTCCTTGGAAGAAAAGCTATGACCAACCTAGACAGCATATTAACTAGCAGAGACATTACTTTGCCAACAAAGGTCTGTCTAGTCAAAGCTATGGTTTTTCCAGTAGTCGTGTATGGATGTGAGAGTTGGACTATAAAGAAAGCTGAGCGCAGAAGAATTGATGCTTTTGAACTGTGGTGTTGGAGAAGACTCTTGAGAGTCCCTTGGACTGCAAGGAGATCCAACCAGTCCATCCTAAAAGAAATCAGTCCTGAATATTCATTGGAAGGATTGATGCTGAAGCTGAAGCTCCAATACTTTGGCCACCTGATGCAAGAACTGACTCATTGGAAAAGACCCTGATGCTGGGAAAGATTGAGGGCAGGAGGAGAAGGGGATGACAGAGGATGAGATGGTTGGATGGCATCACCAGCTCGATGGACATGAGTCTGAGCAAGCTTCGGGAGCTGGTGACAGACAGGGAAGCCTGGCAGTGCTGCAGTCCATGGGGTCGCAAAGATCGGATATGAGTGAGCGACTGAACTGGACGAAACAGAAACAGACCCACAGACATAGAGAACAGGACTTCCCTGGTGGCGCAGTTTAAGAATCTGCCTGCCAGTGCAGGAGATGCAGGTTCAATCCCTGATCTTGGAAGATCCCACATGCCACGGAGCAACTAAGCCTGTCCATCACAACTACTGAAGCCTATGCGCCTAGAGCCCAAGCTCAGAAACAAGAGAAGCCACCATAATGAGAAGTCTGTGATCCACAACTAGAGAGCAGCCCCCACCTTCTACAACTAGAGAAAGCCCACGCAGCAACAAAGACCCAGAACAGCCAAAAATAAAGACATAGACGACAGACTTGCAGTTGCAAGTCTAGGATTAGGTGGGAGTTTGGGATTAGCAAGTGCAAAGTATTGTTTACAGAAATGGCTAAACCACAGGTCCTAGGGTATAACACAGGGATCTATATTCTGTAATAAACCATAACAGAAGGCCCTGCCCAGATTTCACCACTACACATTAATTCCTTTAAGAAACAAATTCCCTTAGGTCCCTTAGGGTTCCTTGAGTCATCATCTCCTCAGTGTGAATGTTGTTTGTTTTTACAAGCTTTTCCTAAAAATAACTTTTGCTATTTGTTCACAAGTTTCTGCATCTTTTGCTATTTGTTCACAAGTTTCTGCATCCGGTCCTCCAACTACTCTGAATTTCCTTTCCCTAGGCCTTGGAGCTCCTGAATCTTCCCGCCTGGGATTCCCTCCCCATCTTGTTACCTGTCCCTTTGTCCAGGGCCTTCTTGATCTGCTGGGGAGTCCCTGCTAAGGGCTCTTGCAGCACCTCGGATGGCAGCACTTGCTGTGTTTGGTGGGCAGGGGTAGGGGTGGGGGGGTTGGGGGGGAGGAGGAAGGGTCTCGCGGTCAGCTCTGCGCACCCAGTATGTCTATGGAGAGAGCACATGGGCTCCCCGGGGGATAAGCTGGTGGCGCGCGTGCCCATTTCTCGGATGGGGAAGACAGAGGTCGCCAGCATTAGCCGTCTGCCCCTGCAAGGCCCCCACAGCTGGGCCCCGCAGGCTGAGCGGCGGGTCTGTGTGTCTGCCTCCGCAGGACAGATGGACACCTTCAGCACCAAGAGCCTGGCCCTCCAGGCCCAGAAGAAGCTCCTGAGCAAGATGGCCTCCCGGGCAGTGGCATCCGCCTTCATCGATGACACCAGTAGTGAGGTGCTGGACGAGCTGTACCGTGCCACCAAGGAGTTCACCCGCAGCCGCAAGGAGGCCCAGAAGCTGGTCAAGAACCTGGTCAAGGTGGCGGTGAAGCTGGGCGTCCTGCTGCGTGCCGGGCAGCTGGGCGCCGAGGAGCTGGCGTGGCTGCAGCGCTTGCGGCAGCAGGCGCGCCGCCTGGCCATGACCGCTGTCAGCTTCCACCAGGTGGACTTCACCTTCGACCGGCGCGTGCTGGCCGCCGCCCTGCTCGAGTGCCGGGACCTGCTGCACCAGGCGGCCGGCGCGCACCTGACCGCCAAGTCCCATGGCCGCATCAACCACGTGTTCGGCCACCTGGCCGACTGCGACTTCCTGGCGGCGCTCTACAGCCCCGCCGAGCCCTACCGCTCCCACCTGCACCGGATCTGCGACGGCCTCACCCGGATGCTGGATGAGGACAGCATATGATGACCTCGGACCCCGCTGCTGTTGCTTGCGGGGGGCGGAGCTAACCCTTTCCTTCCAGTCTGACTCTAGCCAATCACCCCTCCCCCAACACACACACACACACACACACACACACACACACACACACGTGACTGTGCAGCTCGAAGGATCCTGGTCCCCTGTCCTCGGGCCCAATCTCACCGGGCTTGGAGCCTGGCTCAGTTTGCCTGTGCCTGCGGCCTCCCCCAGGGCACCTGGAGACCCCTGCCTGCCCAGGCGCCATCTGAACAATGCCCCTTGAGCCACGTCTGTATCCCTCAAGTCACTAGGTGTCTCTGACAGCTGGGGGCTTCTCACTTCAGTGTTGCTTGGGCTTTTTCATTCCCATAGGGTCACAAGGAACCGGGAGAAAGGGGGTATTACAGAGTGAGCTGTCTCACCTCATCTCACCTCCCATTTCCTGGATGGAAGTCCTAACCCCTGGGACCTGTGAATGTGACCTGATCTGAAAATAGGGTGATTGCTGATGTAATTGGTTGCAATGAGTTCATATTGGAGCTGGGTGGCCCCTAATCCACCATGACTTGGGTTCTTTTGAGAAGGGGACATGTGGACACAGACTCAAGAGGGAAAATGCTATGTGAAGGTGGAGGCAGAGACTGGGCGGATGTGTCTACAAGACAAGGAATGTCAAGAGCTGCAAGCCAGCACCAGAAACTAGGAGAGAGCCTGGGACACAGGCCCAGCCCACACCTTGATATCGGGCCTCCGGAGCTGAGCAAACAAGCTTCCGCTGTCTCAGCCTCCCAGGCTGGGCACTTTGCTCCGCAGCTCAGGAAATGAGGCCAGGGAGCCGTGGTGAGGGCTGTGGTGGGCTCAGGCCTACTGGCAAGGATGCCCCTCTGTCTGCTTGGCATCGTGGTCCTGACTCCCAGGGTGGGGGTCGGAGTGCGCCTCCAATGCAGGCCGTTGGGAAAGCCATCTGAGACACACGCCTGTTTTTAAAGGACCATTTCATATTTGGAAAACAAATACACATAAACACTTGTTTTTATAAGACAGGCCTCAGAGACAAAGCTCGACAAACCTTGGCTTTGGCAACACCCAGCAGGTGGGACAATGCTTAACTAGGGGCATGGATGGACACGTGGGGGTGTGGGGGGGTGTATTTGCTATTTGTTGGTCAGAAGTGGGCGTAGGTTTTAAAAGATTGCAAAACCCCGCTGCAGGTCTGGCTGTGTCAGGTGATTTTGAGCACCCTGGGGGGAGAGGGGAACAATTTCCATTTCTGTAGAACCTGGTCTGTTTAGGGGAAACGTTGCCAACAGGAGGTCTGCAGGCCATATTAGGTGAGAAGATGGGTTTGCTTAGCCTCATTCAGTGTTTGAGACATTTGGAATTAGTTGCCAACACTTGAAACCAAGGAAACTGCATGTCCCAATCTATCAACAGATCTTGAAAACTCTAGAAAACTCACCTGCACTGCCCGTTGGTGAAGCTGCAGAGGTGGCCCGTCTTTGCTCCGCCACAGTCCTTACCACTCCCTTTTGCCTCTCCATGGCATGCTGGGCTGGCTAGTAGGTTAGGACCCCAGATCCAGGGCAGCATTTCTGTTTGGTTTCGGCTGCCCTGAAAAAGCCAAAGGCTTCCACCCAACAGTCAGCTGTTCCCCTCTCTACCTTCCACTTTCAAAGCAAACTTCCCCTCTTCTCGTGTGCCAAGAGACAGATCCTCAAATTCAACAAAAAACGTGTATTTTGATTACACCAAGAAGCCCCAGATGAAATCCTTTGCCCTCTGCTCTGCTGGCTGAAGGACATCCACATGACAAGGCTTTGGACTTGTCTTGACTCTTTTCATACACTTGAGATTTAATTTCGGAAAAAAAAAAAAAGAACCAGGACTTCCCTGGTGGTCCAGTGGCTAAGACTCCACATGCAGGGGGCCCAGGTTCAATCCCTGGTCAGGGCACTAGATCCAACATGCCGCAACAAAGACCTGGTGCAGCCAAATAAATAAATAAACAGAATTAAAAAAAAAAAGAACCAAAGAGAACTATGTAAATAAAAGCATCTGATAGCTTTCTCTCAGCTTCCTGGGGTTTCTACCTATTAAAAATCAAGGTTGGGGACTTCCCTGGTGGTCCAGTGGTTGAGAATCTGCCTTCCAATGCAGGAGACACAGCCTCCATCCATGGTCCAGGAACTAAGATCCCACCTGCCACAGGGCAACTTAAGCTTGAGCGTGGCAATGAAGACGCAGCACAGCCAAAATAAAAACAGAAAATAACTCCAGGTTGCACACAAATGTCATAGGTCCGCAGCCTGCTGGCAGGCTGAATTCCCGCTGAGCTTGACGACAGCCTAGCAGTGGTGGCCGAGCTTGGCTTTGGCAGCCCAGAGGGGGCTCGGTCCTGCTCCTCATCGTGACCTGAGGCCGGGCAGCTCTGCTCACCAGGCTCTTGAGGTAAAGGGGAGGCTTCTTTGTGTCCAGAGATGCTCTGCCCTGCCCCGCCTCATCGTACCCACCACTCTGCATCTCTGCCAGCGCCCAGGATGTGGAAGTGGTGATTCCCAACTGACCGTACAAAAATCAGTATTCCTCTTGGCTGGGGTCTGGCCCTCAGGCAGCTCAGGGCCCAGGGAGCACCATTACCTCTGCCTGTGTCCTGCTGCCTAGTTTCTACAGGTGGTGCGGGGCAAGCATCTCCTGGGCCCTGTTGAGACCTGCAGGTTGCCGTGCTCGGGGGAGCGAGTGTTCCCCAGGACTTGTGTGCTGTCCAGGGGGCGACAGGACAGAGGACGAGATGGTTGGATGGCATCACCGACTCAATGGACAGGAGTTTGAGCAAGCTCCGGGAGATGGAGAAGGACAGGGAAGCCTGTCATGCTGTGGTACATGGAGTCGCAATGAGTCGGACACAACTGAGCAACTAAACATAAAAAGCTGCTCCCGAAGTGGCACAGGTCGTGTGCACTTGCCCACTGCGGCTGCTGTTTCTTTCCTAAAGTACTGTGGGCCCAAGGTCCCTGTCAGTCATCACTGGTTCTGAGTGCAGCTGTTTTTCTTGCTTGCGCCTCCCTTGGAACAGCTTCTACACCAGTAGTGATGGAGCCCTGGAGCTGGACCCCATGCCTTCAGTCGGCCGGCTTCTTCTCTGGCTGGCGGGGTCCCAGCAGCGCCTGGCTCCTCAATAGCACGAGGGGCGGGCCAGGTGAGTGACAGACACAGAGAGGCCTCAGCCAGCCCAATGCGGTGATTCTGATCATCAAGGACCCGATTCACAGCCACAGGTTTCTTTCCTCCTGGTCAGAGGCCAGGCAGACAGTCCAGCAGGGGTCAGACTCCCAGGCCCTGCTGCTAGGAGTGGCTGAGGCATTTGGGGATTTCATTTATTTATTTTTGTTTGCCTGTGGGTGCTTTGTTATTAGTTTTAAGTCACCGAGTTTGCCATCCAGCTTCAAAAAAATAAGCAAAGCCAACTATAGGGCGCAGAACAGTTGGTCTGGAAACTTCCCTGGTGGTCCAGTGGTTAATACTCCACACATCCAAAGCAGGGGACGCTGGTTCAATCCCTGGTTGGGAAAGTAAGATCCCACATGCCATGCCAGAAAAAAAAAGAAGAGCCAGTCTTCCCTGGCGAGTTCCCCTTCGGCTAGGAGTGGCCCCACAGGTGAGGTCATGTGAGCCTTGGTGAGGCTGCCTCGGGTCCCGCACATCTGCACCTGCAGGAAAGTCCTGCCAGGAGGTTCCCTCTGCCCGGGGGTGACACAGTTCGCCCGTCTTCAGCAGCAAAGGAAAGTAGGGGACCCCAAGCCCTGCAAGCCCAGCCAGTGGGGGGGGCACCAGAGCCGGATGCCAAGACTGTGGGTGATTTTTAGTTCTTATTTATTTAAATATGAAAGAACATTTCATTTCTGCCCAGTCAGTCTGAAAGTTGGTCCCCTGGGGAGTGAGAAGAAGGCAGCTGGTGTGCAGTCACAGGCGGCGAGGGGCTCCCTCGCAGAACATCCTGGAGCCCGGCCTGATCCCAGAGGGGAGGAGGGGATGCCCTGGCTTCAGAAAAGCCATGATCCCCGGGAGATGCCCCTCTGCCCCCCGCCATGTGTTCTGATGCCTCTTCTGATGAGAAGAGCAGTGAGTCTCAGACCCACAATCTTCGAGGTGAGGGAAGGTGGGAGCCAGGTGAGTCCTAGCCCTCCAGACTCCACTCTGGGGCTTTAGCTGTCCTCCAAATGGGGCAACATCAGCTGGGACAGAAAACCAAAAGCCCCCCCAATCCCACCTAGAAAACAAGTACTGGGCCCTCTTGGGGTCCAGCTCCTTGCATGGAGAGGAGGAAAAGCCGCCCTCAGAGGGGCTTCAGGTCACAGTTCGCTGCGTGTTGCCTTGGCCACGATCACCAGCTTGGACAGTTCAGCCTTGAAGGCCCCAGGCCTGTGGGACACTGCAAAGGAAGAGACCCTGGGTCGGTGCGGGCCTCTGCAAGGCCTCTGGGTCCTGAGCTGGGGGGTGGGGTGGGGGCAACAATGGGGGCAGAGCAGGGGAGGGGCCTCCAAGTGGACTCCATAAGGAAAGGCTCCTGGCCTTGAAAGGCTTATGAGTGATGGACGGGGGAAGGTGGGGAAGTCGAGGGCCTGTCTGGAGGGCAATGAGAAGCCACGGGAAAGGCTGAGGTGGAAGAAGCTGTGATCACCTCTGCCACGTTGAGAACAGCTGGGGGTCGGAGGTTTGCCCTGGCAAACTTGTCTGGCCATGCCCTGCTCTGCAGCCCCAGCCTGCCTCCCACTCCCTGTCTATCCTCCCCATTGGTGCTCCCTGGGGCTCAGGGTCTGCCAGCATCCCAGGCCCCTCTGTCCTTGATCTCCGCTCTGAACAGGCCCTGTGCCCTGGAGGACCTGTGGGCAGGGCGGGCCTCCTTCCAGGCCCTCCTAAAACCCCCAATCACACCACCACCTTCCCTCCCCTCCCACTCTTCACTTTGGTGCCTGGTGACACCCATGGCCACACGGGTTGCTCATCTCACCTCTCCTCTGTCCCTCAGGACTCTCAGGCTCCCTGACTCAGCTCAGTTCCATGTCCACTGTCTCACTCACTCATCCCCCATTGCTCTCACCCCTCCCAGCTCCAACTCTAGCACCCACTCTTTCTGCTCTGCATCTGGCCTGCATGGCTGTAGCTGAACAGGGGTCAGAGGCCACAGGCGTCTCTGAGCCTCAGGAGGTGACCCCTTGCCTCTCCTGTCACGCGGCACACACAAGGTCCCAACTTCAATGCCTGAACCTGTCACAGGGCCCAGGACAACCCCTCCCCCATACCCCAATGTGGAGCTGAGCAGACTTTCACAACCTCTGTTCTCTGTAAGGGATGGGCCAAGCAAGCCTGCCACCTGTGAGCAAATAGTGGCTACTACATTTATAAACAGAAATCAAAGGAAAAACGGCATCCTGTGATACGGGAATGTAGTATGACATTCACATCTCAGTGTTCACAAAACAAGGTCTTATTAGCCACCTACATCCACTGACTAGTGGTTCACGCCTGCCTTGGCCTTGAGGGGGCAGGTCGAGTTATTTCAAAGGGGGGTGTCTGCCCCTAAAGCCAAAAGTATTTACCAGGTGGCCCTTTTTACAGGAGGGATAGCGGCCTCTCACCAGGGGTCTCTAGATCTCCCCCTCATGGGGGTCTTGTCCTCTCTCTCACCTTCCCTGCTGGAGAACCTGGGTTCCAGCCCCACAAACCCCTCCACCTACCTGCTGTTTTGGTCACCTCAAACTCCTCATTTTTCAGGGGAACGTCGCTCTCTCTCTCAAAAGCAGCTTTTGACTGAAAGGGAACAAGTGGAAACTTTTCTAATCGGGAAAGAACATGGCTCGGTTTGCTTCCTGGAGTAGCAGAGACGCCAGACTCGAGATGCGTTTTTAAGCACAGAAAAGAGAATCCAGTGGAAGCGGCAGGTTAATCCACTTATGAGATCGTCAACTGGCTTCAAACCTCATGCCTTGCCACAAATCCGAGGAGGGAGGCATCTAATTCAGTTTTTCCCTTTAGCTGATGTATGGAAATGGCAAACAAGCGTGGCAGTCTCTTGAATATAATTCTTAAAAATCAGAACTGTGTCTTTCTCAGATCAGTTAGAGTAATGGAGTTTTACAGTAAGAATAGACTACTTTAGACACAATTTTGTAGTTGTAGTTTAGTCGCTAAGTCGTGTCTGACTCTTGCAACCCCATAGATTGTAGCCTGCCAGGCTCCTCTTCTTTAAGAAGTGGGGTTTCCCAGGTGGCGCAGTGGTCAAGACTCCACCTGGCAGTGCAGGAGAGGTAAGAGATGTGGGTTCGATTCCCTGGGTCGGGAAGATCCCCTGGAGGAGGGCATGGCAACCCACTCCAGTATTCTTGCCTGGAGACTCCCCAGGGACAGAGGGGCCTGGCGGGCTACAGTCCATGGGGTTCCAAAAGATTCAGACACGACTGAGCAACTGAGCATGAATGCATGCAAAGTAAGAAGAGACCCAAGAGAGTGATGAGTTAACAGACTGATGGTCAGTCTGATGTGTCAACTGGGAGGAGCTGTGGTAGCGTTAGGCAATCAGACCCTGGGGGGGCTGCTGGGGGCCACTGCTGTGACAGAGGTGCATCCTGAGCTGACTTTAAATCAAAAAGACGGTCCTTGATAACCTTGGGGTGCCTAGGGGGAAGGGCTGAGGCTTCCCTGGACGAAACCCTGCCAACAGCCAGGCCACCACAGCAGACGCCAGTTCCTACAGTGAATCTCTCATGTCTGTCTCTTGTTGGTTCTGCTTCTTGAGCTGATAAAGTGGTTTTCAAACTGTTCCCAACTCAGATGCAGAAGCAGGCATGGGCTCTGCAGAGTGGCCGGGCTCTGAAAGGGGTTGTGGGGGTCAGGAGCATGGCGGAAGGTGCTGGCTGAGCCGTGAGCCACAGGTCACTGGGGCCAAAGGACGTGGGGCCCTCCCAATACCAGTGAGCCTGCCCCCTGGGCCCACTTTGACCCCATCCCCTGCCTCCTGACTTCCTGCCAGCTTGGCCAGCAGGGGACATAAGTGGGAAAAGCCTTACTGGAGGTAAAGCCTTACTGGAGGAAGACTGGTCTCTAGGGGCCAACTGGGATCCCCTCTGGCTACTGCAACCTGCGATCCCCAGGCCTCCCGCTAAGGGCTTAGTATACATCTCCTCATTATTGCCGCCTCCCCACCCCTGACCTGGGGGTCTTCAAGGCATAGTCCATGGTGGGCAGCCAGGCAGCCCCCAGAGTGTGGGTGACACTCACGTAGGCCATGCCGTACTCGATCTCGGCGCCCCGCACCTCTGCCTTGAACTGTGTGAAGTACAGGTAGGACTTGCCCTGGGGCCTGCAAAGAAAGGTCGGGAGACAGGTCAGCCTGGGGCTATGTGTCCCCCACTCCCTAAGAATCTACTTGGGGATTCCATTTTTGGGAAGGATAGACTAGGTGCCCTCAACATGATCTGCTCTTTGCCAGAACATTCTTCCAGCTCCATGATGGACAAGCCTCTTCCCTTTCTGCATAGGAGCTGTTTGAGGACAGGAACACCTGCGTCCATTTGCTGAACACTTCTCATCCCCTGGACAACACCCCAGGTTTGCAGTGGGGGTGGGGCGGGGCGACATCCTCAGAGGGTGAGAAGTACAGGGGTTAACTAGGTAGCAGAGGAGGGTGTCTACAGCTGAGCGTGTCCCCAGGAGGGTGCTGCTGGGTGGGTCAGCTAAGAGGCTGCAGTATGAGGACCCTGCTCTGGGCCTGTGTGGCCCAAGTCTGTGCCTACATGGAGGACTGGCACTCCCAAGCCCTTGTGAGATGATGGTCTACAGGCAGGGGGATGCAGCTTGGATGACTAACCTGTAACAAGGGGGCCCCACCCCGGCTCCTCACCTCTAGATGCTTCCCTCTGAGGCCAGGAAGGGGCACAGACAGGGTCTCAACAGGGCTGGTGGTGGCGTGTTGAGGACATGGGGCTCCCACCCTCACACTCCTTGGTACCCTGGAGTGGGGTACTACTGCTGTGTGCAAGGTATCTCGCAGGAGACGGGGACTGTGCACTGAGGCCAGCATGCATTTTCTTTGATTAAATGTCACCTTCCCTGCTCTCTATCGTATCCCATTTCTTGATCTGTCCCCTGCATTGACCCCAGTCCCTGAGGGTGAGAGAGTGGCTGGGACTGCTGCTGTGTCAGACATGTGTTGATGCTTGAGAAATCGGTTCTGCAGCACCTCTCTGGCAGCCCAGTGATTAAGAATCCACCCGCCAATGCAGGGGACACCGGTTTGATCCCACATGCCGTGGAGCAACTGAGCTGTTGCACAACTACTGAGCCTGTGTGCCACAAGAAGAGAAGCCCCCCGCACCGTAACAAAGATCCTTCATGCAGAAACTAAGACCCAACACAGCTAAATAAATGAATAAAAATTAAAAAAAAAAAAAAATCAGTTCTGCTCGGGCAATCCATTCCAGGCCATGGGGCCCAGAGGAGAAGGGCCAAGATCCGATGACACTGCAGACCCTCCTCCCCATCAGGGGGCTGAGCACCTCCTTCTCAGGCTCCTCAAACTGGGCTCCAGGCCATGGGGTTACAAGAAGGGTGAGCATGGTGTCAGCCCCCGGGCAGGAGGTTAAGCCCTTGAATGATGAATGTAACTGAAGGTCACAATGAAGGCTGCGGTGCGTCTGGGGAGCCTGGCCCCTCTCCTGGGGCTGCGGCCACTGCCTGAACTGCTCCCAGCCCCCCAGCCCCGTCTTGGCCTCAATGTCAAGGTGATCTCCTGGGGAGCCCTCCCAGGGAGCTCTCCCCACCCCTGGAGGGTTGCAGGGCTCTGTCAGTCTGTAGGCCGCCTAGAGCAAAGGTGCCTCATCTGAGGAGGGGGAGGTCCCACCCCCAGGACCCTGGCTTACCTCCAGATGGTGCAGGTAAAATGCTGGTGGTCTTCGCTGGTCCCCAGACTCATCTGCCACTTCTGGGGAGAGAGGACAGACAGGTCAACCTAGGACACACAGCCTCACCATCATGGTAAACAGCCTGCACTGCACAGGGAGTGAACCCCGATGTCAACTCTGGACTTGGGGTGCTGATGTGTCAGTGCAGGTTCACTGACCCTCACAAATCCATGTGGCTGCACTCTGATCAGGGATGATGGGTGGGGGGACGGGAATATGGGAAATTCCTGTGCCTCCTGCTCAATTTTGCTGTAAAAAATAAAGTCCGTTGGGGAAAATAAAAACAAAAATAAAAGAAGCAAAGACAGTATACTCATACTTGCTTGTGTAAGCACAGAACAGGTCTTAGAGAAGATGCAAGACTGTGATAACCATGGCGACATGCAGGACGTGGGTGGGGGCTGAGCAGATGGAAGGTGTCGGAGAGCTTTTCTTGTTTTTTTTCTCTTTCTGAATGACATGTATTAGCTTTTTTAAAAAATTAAATTAAGAAAATAATACTTTAGGGACTTGCCTGGTGGACCAGTAGTTAGGTCTTCCACTGCAAGGGCACAGGTTCAATCCCTGGTCAGGGAACTAGGATCCCACATACCACTCGGGTGTGGCCAAAACATTTTTAAAATTAATAACACTTTAAGATGGTTCCAAAACATACCACTACCAGTTTATTCTCATTTTCAGGGCCTCCGAAAAGTTGGCCAAATGCAAGGTCTGGTGGCCTAAGGCGTTTCTGAGCTTTGCTAGTAAAATGAGTGTCTTGTCTTTCCGAAAGAGTAAAGGTGGACTCCAATTGCTGATAATCCGTTTTAACACCAGAGCTTTTCCACTAATAAAAACAAGGCCGTTTTTATGTTAATTATGATGGGAGTAAATTGTCACTTAGAAGCCTTCTGCCTGCAGCATGAAGGCTGGAGCCAATTACTTAGGTGGGGCAGGCAAGGCAAGTGGACACATATATTTATTTTCTATTTAAAAACTACTGGGACTTCCCTGGGGGTCTAGTGGTTAAGACTCTGCACTTCTACTGCAGGGGGCGTGGATTTGATCTCTAGTCGGTGAACTAAGAACCCACATGCTGCACGGTGTGGCCAAAAAATAAAACTGGACAAAACAAACAGAAAAAAAAAACTCCTGCCCACAGTTTCAAGGGCTCACAGTTTTATGCTATGAAATATATCTGGGATGGTCTTCCATAGCTCTTAAAAGTTCCATGACAGGCAAACATTTTTTTTAAGACTATGAAGCAAACTAAATGAAAACCAAGAGTTCCTTAGCAATACGGCCAACCTCCCTCTGAGTGGTTTGTTAAATGAACTTGACTGTGGTCTTCAGGTTGCAGGCTAGGGTGGGTGGCAGATGCCCTTGGTGAGGCTCAGATTTTGGCATCATATACTCACACGAGGGTGTGTTTTGGGGCAGCCCGTTCAGACGGAGCCTCTGTGACCTTCTCCGGGAGGCTGGGGAGATCAGGATCTAAGCGACCGGGTGTAAGTGATACAGGTAAATGGTCACTGCTATTGTTTTTCATTAAGATATATTGATAAGTAACAGATGGTGAAATGGGCCCATTTGTGTATTTTTTTTTTAAGATTTTTTAATGTAGACCATTTTTAAAGTCTTTATTGAATTTGTTACAATATTGCTTTTGTTTTATGTTTTGGTTTTTTGGTCAGGTGGCATGTGGGATCTTAGTTCCCCAACCAGACACTGAACACTCACCCCCTGTACTGGAAGGCGAAGTCTTAACCAGGACCACCAGGGAAGTCCCTGTGTCTGTTCTGAGTTACCCAACTGCGACATCGATCTGTTCTGTCTCCCCAGTTGTCTATTCACCATTCCTGTGAGGTCAGTCCCTTTGTCCAAATTCCCAGTAATCACTGATCTGCTCTGTCCTCATAGTTGTGCCTTTGCACAATGCCACCTGAGTGGAATCACACAGGCCGCGGTCTCCTGAGTCAGTCAGTCTCACGCTGCCTAACACATGTCTTATTAATCTGAGTGGTTGCATGTGTATCAATAGTTCACTTACCTTTAACAGCTTTATTGACAAACAGTTTATATGATACACAATATGCTCTTTTTAATTGCACACTTCAGTGTTTCCTAGTACTTTCAGAGCTGTGCAACCATCACCTGTATAGCCACTCCCTTTTCTTGGGGATCTTCCCTGCCCAGGGATCGAACCCAGGTCTCCTGCATTGCAGGCAGATTCTTTGCCGTCTGAGCCACAAAGGAAACCCCTATCTAATTCTCACCACCCCCCAAAGAAGTCCTAAATCCATGAGCAGTCACACCCACTCTCTCCCCCAGTCCCTGACAACCAAGAAACCACTCTGTCTGTGGATCGGCCTGTTCTGGACGTTTTCCATCAGTGGAATCACACCCTGTGTGCCCTTCTGTGCCTGCTTCTCTCACTGAGCATTGTGTTCTCAGGATCTGTCCACATGGTAGAGAGTGTCTGGGCCTCACCCCTTTCCATTGCTGAGTGATACTCCTGTGTTATGAGGGACCACTCTGTGTTCATTCATCACCTGTTGAGGGACACTTGGGTGGCTTCCACTTGTTGGCTATGACAAATCATGCTGCTCTGAACAGTCACGTGTGAGCTTTGTGTGGACTTAAGTTCTCATTTCTAACAGGCAGATACAGAGGATCCAGTGGGCTGTTTCCTGCCAACAGGGCAGTGAGCCAGCAGCCAGAGAGCCTGTGGGTCGCAATGTCGTGTTCCCGTGCTCCACTGGTGGCCGGCGGTCTCTGATGACCATAGTTCTGGCCAGTGCTACTGGAACAGGTAGTGCCAGACACATCTGCTCTGAGGTGTTTCCTTTGGGAAGAATTCCCTCATCTGAAATGGAAGAACTGAGCCTGTTGCAGGCTCAGAATCTGTGACCCAGCCGCTGTCCCAAGAGTGAGCCTGGCTCTCCCGTGAACTGTCCACCCGCAGGGTCCTGTCAGGGAGGCACTGCTGGTGATGCAGGCTGTGTCCTGCCTCAGGGTAGTGGTCAAGGGTCTGCACCTTGGGGACTTCGCTCACATTCCAGTTGAGGGGGCCTGGGTCCTCAGCCTCAGGGGCTGCCAGGTCCTCGTGTGTGAAGTGGGGGTAATGACAGCCTCCCAGGGTTCTGAAGATGAAACACAACATGTGCCTGGTTTACCACCGCTCGGGGCGCCTGGTAAACTGCAAGGTGGTTGGGGACATCACGATTTTATTATCCAGTGAACTGACCATGGACACATGGGCTTCCCTGGTAGCTTGGATGGTAAAGAATCTGTCTGCAATGCAGGAAACCTGGTTTCGTTCCCTGGGTTGGGAAGATGCCCTGGGGAAGGAAATGGCAACCCACGCCGGTATTCTTGCCTGGAGAATTCCACAGACAGAGGAGCCTAGAGGGTTACAGTCCATGGGGTTGCAAAGAGTCGGACATGACTGAGTGACTAATAGTTTCACTTTCACAACCAAACAGGCAGGGAATGTGCTGATGAGGAGAAGGTACTTTGGGACTAATCAAGAGCCCGAGACAGGGCATGGCTCTACTAAGAGGTATGGACTGGGGTAGAATGTTCTACCACCTGTCACCATCCCACAGTGGACTGGACTGCTTGGAGAAGCAGTGAGGCCCGGAGGTGTCTGAGGGAGTGGTGGACAATCCCAGGATGCCCATGGTCCTGGCGGCAGGGGGAAGGGCTGCAACAACCCTTGGTTCCCCTGGGAAGGGTGTCACCAGGCATTCACTACATTTCATCACAATACTGTTGCTGGGAGTCATCTACTTTTATTTACAAATTAGATGTATCCAAAATAAGGAAAGTGGATTTCATGTCACTCTTTTATTCTAATTATCTATTTATTTATTTATTTGGCTGCGCTGGGTCTTAGTTGGGGCTTGTGGGATCTAGTTCCCTGACAAGAGATTGAACCTGGGTCTCCCACATTCGGAGTGTAGAGTCTTAGTCACTGGACCACCAGGGAAGCCCCGACTTCATATCATTCTTGCCCAGTGGCTTTCGCCTGGGGGTAATTTTGTCCTCCAGCAGACACTGGAGGACATTTAGACACTGTGTAAATTCACAGGTTCTAGGAAGTAGGATGTGGACACATCTTTTTTGGAGGACCTCATTCAACTCACTACATTATGTGAAGAATTACCACAAATTTAGTAGCTTAAAATCGACGCCCATTCATTAGCTTACAGTTCTATAGGTCAGAAGTCTGGGTGTGGCAGGGCTGGGTCCTTTGTTCAGTCTCACAAGCTAAATCAGAGTGTCAGCCAGAGGCTTCCCTGGTGGTCCAGTGGTTAAGACTGCCTTGCAATGCAAGGGACGTGGGTTTGATCCCTGGTCAGGGAACTGAGATCCCACAGGCTGCATGACATGGTCAATAAAATAAATGAAATAAAAGTGGAAGCCAGATTGCATTCCCACCTAGAGATCTGGAGATTGGGGTCCTTTTCCGACTCACCTGGTTGTGGTGGGGTTCAGTTGCTTGTGGTTGGAGGGCTGAAGCCCAGATTTCCCTGCCACCAGCCACGGGCTGCTCTGAGCTTCTACATGCTACCTCCTCAAAGTCAGCTGTGGTGATGTGGTGCACTATGCCTGTCTCATGCTTCCAATCTCTCTCCGTCTTCTGCCATCAGCTGGAGAAACCAGCCAGCAAGGAACTGGGGACCTCAGTCGCACACTGGAAGGAACCATATTCTGCCAACAACTTGAATCAATCTGGGCAAGGGTTCTCCCCAGAGCCGGCAGGTGAGAGCCCAGCCAGGCTGACACCTTGATCTTGGTTTTGAGAAGCATCTAGCTAAGCCGACAGGGACTTCTGACCTTCAGAACCATGGGACAGGGACTTCTTCTGTGGTCCAGTGGATAAGACTGTGCTCCCAATGCAGGGAGCCTGGATTCCATCCTAGGTTGGGAAACTAAGATCTCACATACTGTAACTAAGCCCTCGTGCCACAACTACTGAGCCCTTGTGCTCCAAAGTCCATGCACCACAATTAGAGATGGCTACGTGCCCCAACGAAGACCCAGGGTAGCCAAAATAAACAATTGAAAAAAAAAAAAAAGAATGATGCAATAATACTTGGGCACTGTTTTAAGCTGTTCAGACCGTGTTACTCAGCATAGAAGATGGAACACAATACTGCTAACAGAGGCTCATGAGAATGGCAGATTCAGGTCTCACATCCCTCTTTCTGTCCATATGTCTGTTCACTCTATGGAATTATGAGTAGAATCTGCCATCACCATTGGACTTGAGCACTGTCTTTTATCGCTTAGGCAAGAATAATCCACTGTCCTCTAGAGAGCATGTCTGTACGACAATGGATGCTGTTGTTCTAAACTACATGGAGTTTTGAACAACTCACCTCGTTGGTCCCTCCTTGAGACGCATAGGTGAACACGCAGGTATATCTGTCCTAGAGAATGGAAAGAAAAACGTCTCAGTAGTAGATAATTGTTAGCGCTGGAGGTTCAGGGTCTCAGAATGTCCCTCTGAGATCCAGAATCAAGAAGATTCTGCTTTTGAGTATCTACACTCAGGGGAAGGAGGTAGAGTCAGAGCCTTCTGGCTGATGTCCCTGGAAGCCGATGTCCTTGGAGGCCTGGAACTCTCCCACCAGCCTCCCTGCTTGGGAGCTCCTGGCTCTGGACAAACAACCCATGCGGCTTCTAGAAGGGGGAGATCACATCCCCTCCAGCACCCACCCATTTAGGAACATGAAATCTGGAAGCAGGGACACCTGGGGCCCATCTCTGCTCTGCTGTGGGCCTTGGGCAAGTGCAAAGCTTACTGTTTCTTCACCTGGAAAATGGGCCTCACATAAAGAATCTGGCACAACATCGGGTTATAAGGAAGTAATAAACAAATACTGACTATTGATATCATTGTTAGACTGGAAAGGGAGACTGGGAGAGAAAGCAATTTCTCCAACAAGCTGAGGATGGGCTAGACTAGACCTAGGCCTGCTGCCTCTAGATAAGGAGGGTCTGGCCTCAGATTTCAATGAAAAAGATGGGGGGCCTTGTGCAATGGAAGGAAAGAGCAACATCTGTCCACTTCCTTCCTGGTCAGAGCTGAGGCAGAACGACCTTGTGTGGGGTCTGGAGGCATAGGCCCCTGGACCTCCAGCTCTCCTCTCCTCACCTCTGGGCCCATCCTGCCCTCCAATAAGGAGGGGCTCACTTGAGTCTAAACCAGACAATCCTGAAGAAAATCAACCCTGAATACTCATTGGAAGGATGAAGGGCTGATACTGAAGCTGAAGCTCCAATACTTTGGCCACCTGATGTGAAGAGCCGACTCATTAGAAAAGACCCTGATACTGGGAAAGATAGAAGGCAGGAGAAGGGGGTGACAGAGGACGATATGGTTGGATAGCATCATTGACTCAACGGACAAGAGTTTCAGCAAACTCCGGGAGATAGTGCAGGAAAGGGAAGCCTGGCGTGTTGCAGTCCATGGGGTCGCAGACTCGGACACAACTGAGCCACTGAAGAACACAGGGTCTGAGGGATGGGGCTGCTTGGGCACGATTGGCAAGTGAGATGAGTTAGGGACTGAGGCTAGTGACCCAGCCCCCTCAAAGAGGCCAGCCCCCAGGAGTCTCGCCTCTTAATTCATTCCCGCTTCCTTACCAAGTCCCGCCCCCTAACCTCAGGCCTTGCCCCCAACGGGGCCGCCCCCTGGTCCCGCCCCCTCCCGTCAGCTCCCCCTCCCCAGGTCATGCCCCGGCTAGCACCATCCCTCAAGCCCCCAGGGTGTCTGAGGCACGTACCCCAGGGCCCGCGTTCTGGGAGAAAGAATGTACCACGCCGCCAGGCCGCACGTCAAACGCCACCGTCGTGGGCTCGGACACCGCCTCCACCGGCCTCAACGCCACGGCTGCCAGGAGCAGCGAGACCCACAAGTTCGCGCCGCCGCTGCCATTCCTTCTTCCGCTGGGCGCTGCCATCTTGTGATCAGGTTCCGCGGGGCAGGGACGGCGGACGGAGCGCGGCGAGGGACACGTAGGGAGTCTGGCGGAGGCCACGTCGGCGTCGGCGCGACCACGTGATCCGGAGGGCGCCACCCTTCCTACCCGGGCTGCCATCTTGGGGGCGGGGTTTGGAAGTCCCAGGAGAGTTCTGGGGTTGATGGAATTGAAACAGGTTTCTTGGCTTGGGGTCCATTCGTCCCTCACTAGGCAAGTGACTGACCATTCAACTCGTCTAGTTAGTACGTGTACAACGAATGAAGGATATAAAGGAGCACCACTGAAATTCAGGTTAATGCATGTAGGCAGAATGAGGGAAATGGAAGATCACCATTGAGCAAACAACTCTTTGATTGTTACTCCAGGATTCGTGGATCCATGCTAGAAACTGGTGGGGAAGAGGATTTTTGCATTATCTCGAAGTATTTCCCCCCGAGATACATAACAACTACAAAGAGAAAAGTAGTAATTTTACAGTGGCGACACCATCTTTATAGCCCACTGAGCAAAGTCAACATCGTTAAAAAAGACAGTGGCTTCATGGAGCCACCATGGGATACAGAGAAGGACATTCTGAGTGGCGCCTCCGTGGAATTTCTGTGCAAAATGCACGGCCTCAATCTGAGCAGAGCATATTCCAGAGGAACCCAAGTTGAGGGACATTCTACCTAGGTAACCGGCAGTTCTCTTTAAAAATGTCATGAAAGACAAAGGCTAAGGAACCATCAAAGAATGAGGAGACCAAGACGTCGAAAGGCAACTGGGATCCAGGATTGGATCCTTGCCTTAGTCTGGATTGTTATAACAATATCTCGCAGATTGGCTGGCTTAAACAACACATTTATTTCTCACAGCCTGTTCTGAGTGGGGGTACCTGCTCCTGTTAAGAAATGCTTCCCTCTTTGCAGCCAGCTGCCGTGGACCTGTTAGGAATTGGCTCCATAAATCGGAAGACGGCAGACTATTTGGTGTTTCACACAGCATGGTTCTTTTGATGTCTCCATTTCCCTACCTCCCGTGTTTGACCTTCAGCGGTCCCTATGAAGGATTCAATTAGTGGCCAAACGCTGTAGCTGACAAGGTATTTGGTTGTGAGTGGTTTTGAGTTTCCTACTCAAGAGGAGTAGGTGTGTGTATGTGTGTTTTCTTCTCAGAAAGACTGAACCCCAGCCTCTTGTTTCTGTTTTTCCTTTCTGCCTATAAAACAAAACCCCAAATAGAAACAAACAAAAAACTGAAGGGGTTTAAAGAAAAAAACCATCATTCCCAAGATTCTGCTTTTTAATCATGACTTGAAATCTAGTGGTCAAAAAAGATTTGGTAACACAACTACCATGGCTTCTGTCTCCATGGTCAGGACACCATAAACAGGGTGGGTGTGGACATCATAAAGAGGGTGCATGAAGGAGCTCCCTTGTGAATTAACAGCTATATATATATATATTTTTTTTTTTTGTTTGTTTGTTTGTTTGTTTCCTGGCCATGAGGCATGTGGGATCCTAGTTCCCTGGCCCAGGGATCGAACCTGGGTCCCCTGAAGTGGAAACTCAGAGTCTTAACCAACAGACTGACCACCAGGGAAGTTCCCAACAGCTCTGTATTTTGACTGTGGTGGTGGTTCTAGGAATCTGTACAGGTGACAGAGTGGAATAGAACTACACACACATGAGTGCCTGTGAAAGCTGATAACATCTGAATAAGGTCTAGAGTTTAGTTCATTGCATTGTATTCACATCATGTTCCTGGTGTGACAGTGTATTAGGGTTAGGTTGATGTAAGCTGGGTGAGAGTACACGGGATTCTGCACTGTTTTTTGCAGCTTCTTATGTGTCACAGAGATGGGAATACCAGACCGACTGACCTGTCTCTTGAGAAATCTGTATGCAGGTCAGGAAGCAACAGTTAGAACTGGACATGGAACAACAGACTGGTTCCAAATAGGAAAAGGAGTACGTCAAGGCTGTATATTGTCACCCTGCTTATTTAACTTATATGCAGAGTACATCATGAGAAACGCTGGGCTGGAAGAAGCACAAGCTGGAATCGAGATTGCTGGGAGAAATATCAATAACCTCAGATATGCAGATGACACCACCCTTATGGCAGAAAGTGAAGAAGAACTAAAGAGCCTCTTGATGAAAGTGAAAGAGGAGAATGAAAAACTTGGCTTAAAGCTCAACGTTCAGAAAACTAAAATCATGGCATCTGTTCCCATCACTTCATGGGAAATAGATGGGGAAACAGTAGAAACAGTGTCAGACTTTATTTTTTTGGGCTCCAAAATCACTGCAGATGGTGATTGCAGCCATGAAATTAAAAGACACTTACTCCTTGGAAGGAAGGTTATGACCAACCTAGATAGCATATTTAAAAGCAGAGACATTACTTTGTCAACAAAGGTCCGTCTAGTTAAGGCTATGGTTTTTCCAGTGGTCATGTATGGATGTGAGAGTTGGACTATAAAGAAAGCTGAGCGCAGGAGAATTGATGCTTTTGAACTGTGGTGTTGGAGAAGACTCTTGAGAGTCCCTTGGACTGCAAGGAGATCCAACCAGTCCATCCTAAAGGAGATCAGTCCTGGTTGTTCATTGGAAGGACTGATGTTGAAGCTGAAACTCCAATACTTTGGCCACCTCATGCGAAGAGTTGACTCATTGGAAAAGACCCTGATGCTGGGAAGGATTGGGGGCAGGAGGAGAAGGGGACGACAGAGGATGAGATGGTTGGATGGCATCACCGACTTGGACATGAGTTTGGGTAAACTCCGGGAGTTGGTGATGGACAGGGAGGCTTGGCGTGCTGCAATTCATGGGGTCACAAAGAGTCGGACACGACTGAGCGACTGAACTGATGTGTCTATGGTTAATTTCAAACAAACAAACAAACAGGAACTTCCCTGGTGGTCCAGCACATGGAACTTGAATGCTTACACTGCAGGGGGCACTTGTTTGATCCCTGGTCAGGGAACTAGGATCCAGCATGCCACAAGCCAACCCCCACCCCCCAAAAAATGTTTCTGCTTGAGATGGTTGTGGGTTGCCAACTGCTAAGCCTCCTAGGCAACCCTAGTGACCCCTTTCTCATCAACTTCTGTCATTCTGTGACTTGTGATTACTTGCCTCTCCACTTTCACAGTAGATTATGGGCAAGATAAATTCTTATTCCTGAGATGATTCTTAACATTCATTGGCTGAGCTTCCTACCCATCAAACATTTTGAAATCAGCAACATTGCTCAGTTTGCAACATGTATGACAATGCACTTATTTCCTTCATATATAAAGAGTGTCTACAAATGAATGAGGCCAACATATCAAAAGAATGGTGGGCAGGAATTCCCTGGTGGTCCAGTGGTTAGGATTCTGTGCTCTCACTACCAAGGGCTTGAGTCCATCCCTGATTGGGGAACTAAGATCCTGCACGCCAAAAAGAAATTTAAAAAGATGGGCAAATGATTAGCAGTAAACAAGTGCCTTAAAGCATGAAAATATTTACACACACATAAAAGAAATGTGAGTTCAGATTACAGTGAGCTGCTGTGTTTCACTCCCTAAGCTTTTCAAAAATAACAGGTGGTACTGAAGACTCTTGAGAGTCCCTTGGACTCCAAGGAGATCAAACCAGTCAATCCTAAAGGAAATCAACCCTGATATTCACTGGAATGACTGATATTGAGGCTAAAGTCCCAATACTTTGACCACCTTTTCCAGCTGCCCCACTGGAAAAGACTGATGCTGGGAAACACTGAAGGCAAAACGAGAAAGGGATGATAGAGGATGAAATGGTTGGATGGCATCATTGACTCAATGGACATGAACTTGGGCAAACTCCAGGAGATAGTGAAGGACAGGGAAGCCTGGCATACAGCAGTCCATGGGATCACAAAGAGTCAGACATGACCTAGCAACTGAACAAGAGCAATACTGAAGGAATGGAGCAAGGGGCACACTTCACCAAGAGGTGTATACACGGAGACGCCTTAGAAGGCATATGGCAGTATTCTTCAAAATTAAAAATGAATATGCCTTTTGATAATTCTAGGAAATTATCCTATAAATTCAGACATGCCCAAAACATGTACAAGGCTGTTTGTTGCAGGATCTTTTATAGCGGGTAATTGGTCAATGACAATCTGTGGGCCAAATCTGGCTAGCTGTGTGGCTTTGTAAATAAAGTTTTATGGGCACACAGCCACATCCACTCATTTATACATTACCCATGGCTACTTTTGAGTTGCAAGGGCCAGAGCTGAGCAGTTGGAATGGAGACTGCCTGGCCCACAAACCCTGAAATATTTACTCTCTGGTCCTTGACAAAGTCTGTTGACTCCTGATTTATATGAAAAGCCCAGAATCATCTTATCCCTTGATAAGTGCCTGGCAAAATAAATTATGGCATTCCCAGAGCAGAATAGAAGGCAGCTATTAAAAAGAGAGACTGGGGGACTTCCCTATGGTCCAGTGGTTAAGAATTTGCCTGCCAATGCAAGTGACACAGGTTCAATCCCTGGTCCAGGAAGATTCCACATACCATGGGACAGCTAAGCCTGTGAGCCAAAACTGCTGAGCCCAGGTGCTGCAACTACGTAAACCTGCACGTTCTAGAGGCCATGATCCACAAGAGTAGCCACTGCAACAAGAGAGGAGCCACTGCTTGCCACAACCAGAGACACCCTGAGCACATAAACGAAGACCCAGCACAGCCGAAAATAACATTAATTTTTCTTTTTCTAACAAGAGAGACTGGGGAGGGGTTACCTCTCACAGAGGTGGGGAGGGCATTGTGTTCCTCTCTATCCCCTTTTGTACTGGTTTATTTATTTTTGGCCACACTGCAGCATGTGGAACTTCCCCATCCAAAGATCGAACTTGTGCCCCCGGAAGTGGATGCATGGATTCTTAACCACTGGACCACCTTCACAAAGGATGGAGCAGGTGATGGCCCTGGGGCCAAGGTCATTGTGTCATTAGAAACTCAAGTACCATGAGTGCCCTCGGCACAGGCAGGGTCTCCAGTCTCGTCTCTCAGCTGTTGGGACAGACTCGAAGAGTCTGACCCCTGCCCCCACTTGTCAGTGTGTCCTGATGCTCCAACCACCAAATCAAGCCTCTGGACAAGGAAAGGTGCAAAAGGAAGTCAGGGCCAGGGTGCCCACGACAGCCTGGGCTGGGTCCCTCAGTGGCACCCATGAGCTGCCTCAGGGCCTCTGAGACTGTCCTTTGGGCATCTTCCAGCTGTGGCATGGGGCCCCCTGCCATTTTGTGCCAGGGCAGCAAGGCTGAGCAAGCAGCCCCTCTCCCACCACTGCCAAGACTGCCCTGCCATTGGCTCAGTTGCCTCCTGGGACTCCCCTGGCCACCCACGGAACCCCCATCACCAGCCCCGGGGAGTTTAGCTTAGAAGGAACCTTAGGCAGGTGGCAACACTTCCATCTGGAATTGTTTAATGTGTCTACTTCTTACACGCATAATTATAAAAGAATAAGAATCGACAAAAATATTTTCTTTCCATAATATGTAGAGGTGGTTCGTCTCTCTGGTGGGATGTTTTTTTTTGTTGGGTTTTCTTTTTTTTTTTTTAACCCGCCCCTGGCAGAACTCTTGGCGGGAGAGAAAGGAAGAGTAAGGATAACCCTGAGGCGGGGAGGGTTGCACTCCCAACCCTGGAAGCCCGGTTAGTGCGGGCCAGGCAGAAACGTGGGATGGCCAGGCTGGAGAGGGGGCAGCAGTCGCTGGCTAGCAGGGCCCCAGCCGGTCACGTTTCAGAGCCTGCCTGAAAGCCAGGGGAGAGCCGGGCTGGAGGGCTGCCTGCTCCCCTGCGCACTACTTGCGGTCTGCTAGGCGCACGGCTCCTGTTTCGGGTGCTGACTGGGGTGAACCCGGCGGCCAGCGGCAGACCCAGATTCTAGATTTAGGCACCCCTAGCTTTCTGTCTTTTAAATAATAAAGATAAACGCCCCCCACACCTTGCCAAAAAAAAAAAAATCACAAGAAGTGGGTGTGGGTGGGGAGGACAGGCAACCGCATGCTTCTGCACTGGTGGCTGGGCCTGAGCCTAGGCCTGGCCAGCCCCCACCCCACCCCGCCCCCCAGAGGGTGGGGGGGTGCGGTGCAAAGGCCAGGCTTCTCTGAGTCTCTTCAGGCCTCCAGCACCCAGTGGAGTTGAGGCTCCCAGACAATGGGGAGTGGAGGGATGGCTTGAGGAAGTGCTTTGTGGACGTTGGGCTCAGCGCTCCATCCTGGCAACCCAGAAGCAGCAGGGAGAAAACCCAGGAGCATGAACAAAAACGATCAAAGGCGTGGGGGCGAAGATGGTGGCTCCCAGTGTGGGCAGTCCCGCGGGCTGGTGGGAGGAGGCGCGCTGCGGGGCCTGCGAGGCCACTCGGTCCCTCCTGCCCCCAGCATGCGCGATGGCGGCTGCGAAGCCACTTGTGCTCTGACTGTGCAGGCCCCTCCCGAGGCAGCCCCGGGCTCAGAGGTGTTCCTGAAGAAAGTGCAGCAGTGTGACTTCATAGTGCTCACCAGACTCGGGGCAGCGGATGCTGTGTCTCTCATTGGGGTAGATCTGGGTGGACAGAGAAGGCAAGGCTGGTGGCACCGAGAACCCTGCACCTTGAACTTCGCCCTCTGAGTCTGGCTCCCAGCGTCTCCCCTCAGGGCCTCGGTCCCACCCTTGCCACCCTGGGAAGAGGTCTTGCTCTGGAACTGAGGGACCCAGGTTTGAATCCCCCCTCCATGGACAACTTGTTGGGCAAGTGATTCTGGGCAAGTGACAGCCTCCCCCCATGAAAGCTGAGTGAAAAACTCAGACCTTGTAGGGTCTGTGTGGCCTGGGCCAGCTAATGCAGATATGAAAGCACATATGAAAGCCTTGAGAAGCTGTGCTGCCCCTCTGTCCCCCAAACCCAGCAACCGTGAGGAACTCATATCCGCAGAGGGGCTGGGGCTTCAAATCATGGAGACATTTGCTGCCCTCCACTTGAGCCACTGCATTTTACCAACAGGCCCCACTGGGGACTGGACACATCGAGGCTCCAGGAAGGCCTCGCTCTAGGAGGGCCTCCCTGCAGGTTTTGCCAAGTGCTTCCTGGGCCCTCTCAATAACCAAGGGGGGACCATCCCCTGAGAGAAGTGGCAGTGTGCTGGTGACAGGGGCCACACCCAAGGAATCACCCAGTCCCTGAGACCTGACTGAGTGGAAGCAGGCTCTAGGGTGGATGGTGACAGTGAGGCCGGTCTTGCCTCTGGCCATGGAGTGAGGGTTCCTGGGGCAGGTGTGAAACCTGCTTCAGACCCTAGGAATGCATCTAACTGCTCAGAGATCTTCCCTCCGCCACCCTTGCCTTGAGTAATCCATCCTGGATGAGTCACAAGTCTCATCATACTGTCCTCAGCTCAGAGGAGTTGCCAGGCTGAGATCAAGACCTGGACTCCTGGGTCCTACTGCTCCCATGGCTTCATAGGTCCCACTCCTTCAGGGCCCACGGCAGTGCCACGACCTGGGACAGACACCCACCCCTCTACGCCACCCTGGGTCCTGGGTGCCTGGTCACTTCCTCCTTCTGGGCTGTGAGGGCAAGGAGAGGTTCATCTGGCTCCCCACTATGCTTCCAGCCCCCAGTCGCGGGCCTGGTCTGCGGCAACAATGTGACGTGTGAACAAGTTTGGCCTGTCAGCCTCCAGGCCAAGTGTTTCAGGGTGTCTGAAGTGGAAAGTGGGTGTGCTCCATCCCCCCTCTCCCACCCCCAAGGGAGCATCCTGTCTCACTTTCAACTTCCCCTGGGAGGCAGAGGCATAAGTCTCCAAGCCCCCATGTGCCAATGTTTTTCCTGAGAGCACTCATTTGACCTTCAACACCTCTCAGAGGCAGGGGTTATCAAGCCCATTTCATAGATAAGGAGACCAGGCCCAAGGTTAAAGGACTTGCCACCTGTGGTCACTCAGGGAGAGAGGGGCTACCCCAACCAGGAGACTCAGACCTTCAGGCTCAGAAGGGACACTTGAGGATCCACCCCGACCCTGCCTGACTCCTCAACTCTGATGTGTAGCTACCGCTGGCCTGTGTTGGAGGTGCATGTGAGGTTGGGGGTGAGGCTGGTCCCAACAGCTCTTCACCTTGTGGGAGCCCCACCGCCCTCCTGCCCTGTCTGGCCAGCGCATACCCAGCCATAGATCCTTGAGGCCTGTCCCTCCTGCCCGGTGACCCTCAGTTTTTCCATCTGTTGAATGGCAACGTGTACTCCCCTGACAGGACTGAGCATGTGAAGGTGTCCAGGAAGCAGAAAGACTGCGTGGCGGCAGCAGATAATCAAATCTGTCCTTCTTACCTCCAGCATCAGGCCTCCCCCAACCACCCCCACAACCACCCTACCCCCACCCCCCGACCACTTCCCACCCCTGGAGTCCACCAGGCCTCTCGCTCCCACTCCTGGCCCCTTTCCTGCTGGGACAACTGACTGGTGCATATCCCACTGGCCTCATAGGCCTCTGTCTACATGGCTGCCTGAAAGATGACCGACCTTTCCTCACCCTTAGAAAAAAATACAGCCCTCCCGAGACCCACTCCCAAAACCTTTACCACAGAAGCCCCACCCTCTCACGAGGGCGGGCCCTCGCCTAAGACCCCGCCCACCACTGGAGGCACTGCCCACCTGGCCACACTGGTCACACCGCCCTGGTCCTCAGCTCTTCTGCTGGCTGCAACCACGCTGGTCTCTTGTCCCTGAGCTGCTCCCTTTCACTAATCTCCTGTGTCTAGTGTCCTCCACAGCCGACCCCTAGGCCTAGCTGAGTTCCCACTCACTCATTAGCATCCTTAAATGTCACCTCCTCAGGGAATTCCTCTCCAACTCCTGTCAAGGTAACCCCCCATCATACTTTCTGGGTGGGGTTCTGAACTTCAAAGCAAGCTTCTTGGTTTAAAATAACACTTGTGCTCCTGCAGTAAGAGTGTGTGCTCCCCCAGTTCCCAGAGGTGGCCAAAAGAGGGTGGAGTGGACTGCGAGACATCTACTGAACGGACTCTGGGACCCAGGGAGCCAGGGTAATTACCAATTACCGTGAGGAGCCAGGCAGTCAGATGTGAGGATGGGGGCAGGGACATGGGTTCCCCCACTACCCCTCCCCACCCACGCTGCTGCCCACCCTGCGAGCTCCTGGGAGGAGCCACTCACCTGGAGCTGGTAAGGCTTTCCTGCGCGGATCAGCTGGGAGACGAGGAAATTTGTATGGAAAAAGTGCACGTTCTCATCCAGGAAGCCATGAAGGATGAGCAGGCGGTTGGGCCTGGAAGACAAGGTTGGGGTGAGGGTCTGGGGCCAAACCCCCTTCTCCCACCCTGCCCCATGGCAGTGAGGAGGCAGCAGCAGCAACTTGGTATCAGATGGTGGAGCAACCCGAAGACCTGGCATGACTGGCACGTCCGGGAGACACCTGGCCAGGAGGGGAGAGTGTGGCTGGTGGTACCTGGAATGCCCTGAGCTTCTGCCCCACCCAACACCACCAGTGGCTACCAAGCACTTGACATGTGGCATGGGTGGTAGAGGATGATTCCTTTTGAAACTTTGACATAAAAATAGCTTACTGAGGTGACACATGATCTAAAATTCACTCATTTTAAAGGGAACAATTCAAGGGTATTTAGTGCATTCACAATGTCATGCAGCCATCACCTGGATCCTAAGTTACAGGACATTTCCATCACTCTGAAGCAAACTCTATGCCCATGAGGAGTCGCTCCCAGTCCCTGGCAACCACCAGGCTTCTGTCTTTTATTATTCCAGTGAACTGAGATGAATGCAAAAGTGAATGGAAGTGGCTGCAGAGCTGTGGGTTCTGAGCTTGGCTGCACCATGGCAGCCCCTGGAGTCCAGGTCACCCTCTAGACTGAAGAGAACGGCCTCTCAGGGAGAGAGGCCAGGGTGGGGTCAGTCTGGGACAAGAACCTTGGCACTAAAGGTGGGGCCAGGGTAGACGTTCACCAGACACAAGGCACATCAGAAATGGCCATGCCATTTTCTTTCTGATGGGAAAATCAGAAACCGGTGCCCAAAGCATACATGGAATATCAGAGCTGGGCCAACACACGTAGGTTTTACAACCACTGTGGACCTGGATTCTGAGGCAGAACCCACAAGACAGGCGGTTAGGGTTCAAAACCCACTCACGGGGCCCATGGCAGGCAACGTGCTTAGGAGGTGAGGGGTGCCAGGGTGTCCAAAGTAGTGTCACTCTAGATCTTCCTCTCCATATTTCTGGGGGCAGGGCTGGGGGGCTTCCCTCCCTCCTTGGTCCAAGAGAACCTGGGGACCTGCTTTCTGTGAGGAGCAGTGAGGGAGGGAGGACAGAGGAAGGGGAGGGGGCGCCAGGCGCAGACAGAGGAAGGGGTGTGGAAGCCATGCCCACCCGGCCCCAGGAGAACCCAGCTTCATGCAGGGCCAGCCTTGGTGAGCCGGCAGGCGGGCGGGAGGAGGCCTTACTCATTGGGCAGCTTCTCCACGTGCAGGGCCACAGAACCCGCCTCGTAGCCAAGCTGGTTGTTCTCTGGGACATCCATGTAGCGTTCTGTGTAGCCCGTGTCGTAGGCCATCCACACTGTGACCGGGGCGCCTGCGATGGCCACCTGGGGGCCACCGTGGGTGAAGGGGTGGCAAGAGAAAGAGAGAGACACACACACAGAGGTCATGTCCTGGGAGCCTGCGTTTGGCCTGTGGTCCTGGGGCCTCCCCCGGAGAACATGAGGAGCGGGCATGCACACGGGGGTTGGCGGGGAGGGGCCCTCCGACGTGTCTCCCCCGTGGACCGTGCACTGTCGTGGGAGGGTGGGTGAGCTGGGCGAGCACTCAGGCTGGACTCGGCCCCTCCCTGGGCCCACTGCCTTCCTGCCTCCTCCTCCTCATCGCCCTGGCAGCGCCGCCGGCCTGGGGGCCCCTCCCCCGACGCTCTCCACACCATGCCCCACCTCTGCCCGTCCGGGGCCGGGGTCCCGAGCTCAGCCTCCCACAGAGAGCTGCTGGCAGGGTTTTGTGCAGCCGGACGCCATCCTGGGGTCAGCAGTGGCGGGCAATGAGGAGGGGGGCTCGGCCCCGTGGGGCTGCTGCGGGGAGAAACAGCCACGTGCCAAGGCCCCTGCCGAGATGCCTCCCCCGGGGGGGCGGGCTCCAAGGGGCACGGGGGCGCTGGCAGACAGGGGGAGAAGGCGGGGCAGGACCCACCTTGAACACCTGGGGCTTGTGGATCAGCCCCATGAGCGAGAGGAAGCCTCCGTAGGACCAGCCGTGGATGGCCACCCGGCTCAGGTCGATGAAGCCGTACTTCTCGGCCACGAACTGCAAGCCCTCCACCTGGTCCTCGATTTCCACCTGACCCTGGGGGATGAGGCCGGGTACCCCTCAGCGGCCTCCTCCCAGGCCCATGCCCCACTGTCTCCCTTCCCTCACAGGGGGCCCTCTCTGGAAGTTACCCTCTCTCCAGGCCCGGTACAAACCTCTCGGGGTGGTGGTCAGCCAGACCTGGCACCGACCCTGCCCTGCCATCTCCTGGCTGGTTCTGATAAAAGTCACATCCCCTCTCTGGGCCTCAGTCTCCCCATCCCCAAAATGAGGAGGTTAACATGAAGAGTACGGATTTTACAGTGGGTGTGAGGATGAAATGAGATGTGAGATGTCCTGTATTCAGAGGCCTGGTGTGTGCTGAGACTCAAACAGCTGGTGTTATCACCACCACCAGCACCACTACCTCCATCCTCACCACCACCACCAGCACCACTTCCACAGCCACCAGTGCCTGTCTGGCCTAGCCCTTGGGGCTTCCTGCTGATTGGGCCTATACTGACATGCCTGAGTCTCAGGCACCAGGTGGGGCATATGTATACCTGTCTCCCCACAGGGCACCACTCAGAGCTGAGCAGCAGAGTGGACATTCCTCTAGTTCCATAGGCCGCCCCGTTTATGACTGACACCCTGGCCAGGACTGTCCTTGAGGAAGGTGCCTCAAGGCCGCCCTCAAACCCCAGGTCCCCCCACCTTCACCACACAAGAAGGGAATGGGAAGACATTACCATCTGGTTTTTCAGGGCCCCTTCGAATCGAAGCCCTCGCTGACAGGAGCCCCTGCCGTCAATCACAACCACAGCATAGCCCAGGGATGCCAGGGTGTTGAGCCGCAAGTATTTGATTCCTTTGAAGGAGTTATTGACCAGCTGCACCTGTAGGGAAGGCAAGGCAGGAGTGAGTCTAAGGATGAGGCCTGAGCTCTATCACAAAGACTATGGATGGCCTCGGGCTGGTTCTGGACGTGGGAGGAGTGAAAGGTCAAGCAAGGGCCCCCTGTGCACCAGGCCTTGCACTTGGATGTGCTACAGAGAGGAAAGCCCCTGCCCCAGGCCCTCTCTGGGATTACTCCCTTATTTCTTCAGCTACGTTTTGGCTCTTTTCTTCCCCTGTTATATCTAGAAACAGACACAGAAGCTGATGGGGAGGGTGGCAGGCTGGTGGTGCCGGGCGGTGTGTCCTCCAAGTAATGTGGCTTATGCTGGTCCCTTACTTCAGCACATTGCATGTTCAGGGCCTCATCATCTTCTGGGTGGTGTCCTGCTGGCTGTAGGGTGTTGACAGCACCTCCGGCCTCTACCCACTAGATGCCAGGAGCACCTCCACCCCAGCTGTGATGACTACAAATGTCCCCAGATGTCACCAAATGTCTCCTGGGGGACCGCCACCCCAGCTGAGAACCACTATCTTAGATGCACCTGCTTGCCAGCCTGCCTGCCTGGCCTGTCCCCTTCTCAGAGGGCTGGGCCCAGGGCTCCAAGCTGATGACCAGGGATAAGAGTGGGTCACTGCTGGTGGGTGGCCCAGACACACAGGTGGGGTTTAGGGGGGCTTCTCAGAGGGACATGGAGTATCAGCAAGTGAAGGGGGGAGGAGGCTGTGCAGCGAGCGGGGGGTCCCCAAGAATCCCATGTGGTCAGTGGGGACGGGCAGCAGCACTAGGAGGGGCCCCTCGAGCCCTGGGTGGAGACGGAGGGTATGGGGGAAGGGCGTGCCCACCTGTGGGCCTCCATACACAAAGAGAACAGTGGGGTGCTTCTTCCCCGGCTGCACGGCGTGGGGCTTGTAGATCATGCCGTAGAGCCGAACGTCTGACCGCGTGTGGAAATGGAAGATTTCTGGAGGCATGTAATCCGGGGGGCAGCCTGTGAAGACAGAGTAGCTGTGGTTCCGAGGGCCAGGGTGAGCCAAGGCAGGCTCAGATCGGAGCGGGGCCCACATCTGGCCGAACCCACACTCCCCCAAACCCAGAGGATGGACCAGAAGCACCCCGTCTTCTGTGCTTCCTGGCAGTTACAACCAGAGTCTGCAGGCTCAAAGTGACCTGCACCCTGGGTGCCTGCTCATGCCAAGCCACAGTCTGGTCTGGGACCCTCTCCAGAGCTCCCGACACTGGCTCCTCTCCCCTGGAAGTGACAGCAGCTCTGGGATCTGATTAAGGTCAGTTTTATGGTGGGCAGAGGGGTCTTCTCTCTGATTTTTATGGTTACCTCTGTTTTTGCAAAGCAACACTGGCTTTTTAATCCAGTGGTGAAGAGAACCCTTTTAAGTTTCTTTAGGTAAACAGGGTGTCAATTTAAAAGGCAAATGAGTCAACAGTGATATAGGCCAGGGGTCCACAAGTGTTTACTGTAAAAGGCCAGGTAATATTTTCGGTTTTACATGGAAAAGAGACATTCTGTGTGTCTGGGTTGTCACCACACGTGTCCCTCTGTATCCTCAGGGGACTGGGTCCAGGGCACCCCCCACAATACCAAAAGCCACAGATACGCAAGGCCCTCATATAGGATGGCATACACATACCCTCCCGTGTGCTTTCAGTCACCTCTGAGTTACTTATTATACCTGATACAACACAAATGCTACGTAACTAGTTGTAAACACAGTGTAAGTGCTACGTAAATGGTTGCCATGCACAAGTCAGGTTTTGCCTTTTGGCATGCTCTGTGGTTGGCTGAATCTGTGGCTGGGGGACCTGTGGCCGTGAAGGGCTGTGTGCACCTGACTCTCCTGCGACTGCCCAGAGCGGCCACAGATGAAGCCGAAACGACTGAGCATGGCCAGGTGTGGCCCAAGGGCCAGTTTGCCCACTTCTCACAGAGGTGACCCACAAACACAGCCAGATTAGGCTTTGGGGGAAAACAGTGCCCCCATGTGCCTGCCTGCACATCCGGGGCTGGGCATCAGGACGTCGAGCCCCCTTCGCTGCCCCTGTTCAGTGCTGGGTGGCACCTTGTCAGGCCCCTCTCTTCCCTTAGTTTCCTTATCTGGGAACCAGGGCCAAGTTCTGAGACTGAGCTGTCAGATGGAGGAGGCTGTTTATTTACTCATGTTCTGGGGGAAGTAATGGTAACAAACTGCCTTCCAGCCCATTCAAAGTGTTGAAAATATTAGTTGCTCGGTCGTATCTGACTCTTTGGACCCCATGGGCTATGGCCTGCCAGGCTCCTCTGTCCATGGAATTCTCCAGGCAAGAATACTGGAGTGGGTGGCCATTTCCTTCTCCAAGGGGATCTTCCCAACCCAAGGATTGAAACTGGGTCTCCTGCATTGCAGGCAGATTCTTTACCGTCTAAGCCACAGGAAAGCCTGTTAACACCCACAACCCCCAGGGATCTTATGTCCTACGGTGTCCTGGAAATCTACAAGGGGCAGCCTTGTGCTTAGGGGAGGGAGGCCTTTTTAGTGAGTGATCCCCATGGCAGGGTGCTCTGCAGAGCATTCGGTTTACATCTCGTGGGCTGCCACGGGGCCGTTCAGTAGATAATGAAACATTTAAGAAAGATGAACTGAACTGACTGGCCGTCGCTTCCGCAGCTAGAATTGAAACCCGGGATCACCCAGGTGGAGGCCTGGCTGCCCTGGAGGCTTCTGGGTTAATTGACCAGCTGCCTCCCACTCCCTGAGGCCCCCAGCGACCGACCCCAGGCAGGGGCCGTCTGCTCTGCACAGGTGCACTTGGCCCTGTGTAGGGACCCCTCCGCCTGGCAAAGCCAGCTCCTGCCCTTTGCATGTGCTCTCTCTGGGACAGCAGCACAGAAACTTGAGGCTGTCTCGGGGGCCCCACAGGACAGTTCAGGGCTGTGGTTACGCTCGATTGGTTCTCGGGGCTCTGGGCTGCTTGCTGCCTTGCGCTCATCCGCGTTATTCACCAGGGCTCGGGCGGCGATGCACTTGGTCAAGGTCCCAGGGGTCTGGGGTTACTCACTGGCTGCCTCCATCATGCTGGCCCAGAACCGGGGCTGCTTGTGCAGAGGGTCGTTGTCAGGGCCGCTCAGCTTGTAGACGTGCACGCAGGGTGGCGTACCCACGCTGCTATAGTGGCTGATGAACATGTCGAAGTTCTGCGGGCGGGATGGGACGCTGAGACTGTGGGGTGCCTCCCATCACCCCCGCTGTGCCGGTGCCTTCCCCCATCACCCCCATCTGCATCAGCTGCCTGCCGTCTATACCCTGTGCGGTGTGTTTGCTCGTGTGACTCTGCTGTTACCACCACCCCTACCCTGAGAGGTGAGAGGAGCCTGTCCCGACCAGGGGGCCCTGGGTGCTGACCGAGGGACCTGGGGGCAGGTTCAGACCCAGACCTGCCCATCTTGCTGGTCCTACAGCCAGCAGACTACACTGGCTACTTGTCTGGGTTGGGGATGGCCCTGTGGTCATGTTCCAGATTGCTGCCTGATATTCTGGAATGTTCCAAGGGAGGGCACATTGGGGAAGGGCCCACCTGGCTCATGGAGCAGCTGTGGGAGAAGCCGGGCGTGGTGAGGCGCACGATCTCGCCGGCCACCTCGTAGCTGACCACATAAAGGTGGTGCTCCAGGGGCGTGTCCTTCGTGCCTTGGAAGTACACCAGCTTCGTCTCCTCGTTGACCCAGATCTGCAGGTGGCACGGGGGCTCCTGGTGACATGGCCCCCGGGGCCTCCCTCCCCGCCCCCAGGGAGGGCTCAGTGTTCTGTGAACAGGGAGGACTGTTCTCCCAGAACTGCCTTCAGCCCACCGGCTGGAGAGCTGTCTGGGAGACTGTCCTGGATCCCGCGGGGAAGAAGCCCACTCCACTAGAGCTGGGCTAACTACATCTCCTCTGGTCCGACTTGGAATCAGAACTACCAGCCTGGACAGCTCCTTCCAGGCGGGCCCAGAGCTGCCAGAGGGGGACTGAGGGCACCGTGTGGCGGGTACCGAGGCTGAGGGAGGGCCTGTCCTGGGTTCAGCAGCCCCAAGTCCTGGTCCCCAGTGGGAACAGCCCACCCTCTGACCCAAGTGCTCAGGGTTAAGAAGTGGTAACTCCCTGCCCCGCTATTTCCTGGAGGAAAAGCCCGTTAGACCTGGGCGTGGTTCTCAGACAGTGACCTCAGGAGGATGAGGAAAGAACCTCATTCTGGGGACGGAAAAAGCACTGCCTTGCTGGGCTGACCATGCAGCACAGATGCTCTGAACAGGCCTTTATGCCCCTGGGGACTGCTCCCAAGGATGGCACTGGAGGGGCAGATTCCAAATGAAGGGACAGCGATGCCCCAAGTGCTTTTCAGATGAGAGAGCTCATAGCTGGAATGTCCTGAAGACAGGCTGGCTTCACCCTTACGGCATACCTCTCTGGGGCCACAAGAAGCCGTGTAACCCTATAAACCCTCTAAAATACTCATGTTCCTGTGCAAACAGGAAAGACCTACAGCGATTCCCCACTGTGGTCACTTCTGAGGACGGAGGCAGGTCACGGGGGCCTGGGGTGAGGATGGAAGGGGACCATATAGAGAAATTCAATTTTTACAACAAATGCTGATATGTTGGTTGTCATGTGCTCACTGGAAAATAAATGCAGGTTTTCTGAAAATGGAGGATGTCACTGGAAAATCCCAAACTACCCATAGTTAAGTGTGCTGGTTTTGTCACCAAGACTCTGTGAGAAGCTGTGTGGGTGGGAAAGAAGGTCTGCAGGTGAGGGACCCACCCAGACCCGGGGCACAGGGGTGGAGCTGTGGCTGTGGGCAGGGAAGGCAAAGGGCATTCTTTCCTGTTTTCTTTCTTAAAATGTTGCTTTTTTTATTTTAAAGAAAATTTCTGGGTTAAAAAAAAAGGGTGTGCAGAGGGTTAAACTTTGACCATGGAGAAAGTTTTTTTTTTTTTCCCCAGCCGTGAGCACGGCATGTGGGACCTTAGTTCCCCTACCAGGGACTGAACGCAGGCCCTGGCAGAGAGAGCACTGAGTCCTAACCACTGGACCACCCAGCAAGTCCCCAGAGAAAGATTTTAATACTGTCCTGTGTGTCTGCCAGCTGCTAAAGGCCTTCAAAGTACTTTAAAGCAGGGTTCTCACCTGGGGCCACTCTGCGCCCCTGGGCTATTTGGCAGTCTCTGGACACATTTGTGGTCATCACAGCTGGGGTGGGGGCTATGGAGGCTGCTCCACACCACAGTGCCCACAGTTGCCTCGAGCGTCCACAGCGCTGAGGGAGATACTGCTGTGGAGATGGGAGGGTTGGAGCTGTTTGATGGCCTCATGTCGCAGCAAGGAAACCCAGTCTTAGTGCCTGGTTGGCTGGGCTGAGCGAGGCCATGAGCCCAGGGATGCCTCCAGCAAGACTGAAGCACAGTAGAACCACCCAGTAGGGACAGGTGCGGTCCCACTGTCATGGGCACAGTGCCTTACATTACCTGGGCCCAAGGAGGTCACTTGTCTCCTGATCGAGTGTTTTCAAACTGCTATTTCCTACCATATAAACAGTGTACATTTGTGTGCTAACCCGCCGGGTGGTCTCGCCTAGAATGGGGCTGTCAGGTCAGATGAGGTGCAGGTTGACACTGTAATGGATGCCCTCTCTGCCCCCTGCCCAGGGGTGCCTGGGCCCCTTCTCTTGGCAGCACACGGGCCACCCAGATGTGGGCTTTAAAAAGGCTGGCCTACATCTCCTCTTGGGCACGTAGACAGTTTAGGTCTGTCTGAGTTTTTGGTTCAGGAGAGACAGTTTAGGTCTGTCTGAGTTTTTGGTTCAGGAGACCTTTATAAAAGCTGGTGTGAGGGAGGGCTCCAGGACATCTGATTAAGGGGTCTCTCTGTAAAATTGAGAATTCTGCAGACCTGGCCCCTGGTGATGGATGCAGGGTGGTTCCACGGTGGGCCTCACCAGTGTCCACAGGGCAGGTAGCTTCATGCAGCGGAAGGAGGCCAAGTGGACACTCCTGGTGGCAGGGAGAATGGGCCAGACCCCACCTACCAGGATCCAACAAAGGAACTCAGACAACCCTGCTTCCGGACCCAGGATCTCCTGCTGGTGGGAAGTGCAGCCCCCATGGCCCTCAGTTGCAGAGCAGGAGGGGGTGGCCAGGTGGGAGGTGTGGGGGTGAGGGAGAAGCCACAGGCTCTCAGGGTCTGGAGGGGTCAGGACCGTGTGTGTGTGTCTGTGCACGTGAATGTGTACAGGCATGTGTGGAGACTCAGGTACCTTGGAGCCATGCCTCGCCAAAACCTCCCACTCGCCGCTGGTCAGTGCGATCTCCTCCTTGATGGGGCATTTAAATTCATCTGGAAGGACAGGAAAAGAGGTGAAGGGGGCCTGGGGAAGCTGTGACGCAGACTCAAAGCACAAAATGGACTTGCTGTAAAGCCCAGGCAGCCGGAGGACAGGCAGGTGGACCGCCAGGCCCCCGGATGGGACGCAGACCTGAGATCTGCATTTTTATCAAAAGTATCCAATTTTCGGGACTTCCTGGTTGCCCAGTGGTTAGGACTCTGAGCTTCTCCTGACTCCAAGCTTCCACTGCAGGCGGTGTAGATTTGATTCCTTGTCAGGGAACTATTAATAAGATTCCACATGCAGACTGGTAAGGCCAAAAAAAAAGACACCCAATTTTAGAACCCTGGGGGCCAAACCACCTCCTTCCAGGCCATGGACTTGTGACTGGTTAGGACAGGTTGGGAACCAGGTCTTGAGTAAACTCTGGGACTGAGCAAAGGCTCAGTGGAGTTACAGTAGGTTTTTTTCCGGTGTTTTTTTGGGGGGATAGGTCTCTCTCTCTTTTTTAATGTATTGACCTATTTTTGGTCTGCTTGGTCTTTGTTGCTACACCTGGGCTCTCTCTAGTTGTGGCGAGCGGGCTTCTCATTGTGGTGGCCTCTTTTGTTGAGAAGTATGGGCTCCAGGGCACACAGGCTTAGTTGCTCCGCAGCATGTGGAATCCTCCTGACCCAGGGATTAAACCCGTGTCCCCTGCATTGGCAGGTGGATTCTCAACCACTAGACCACCAGGGAAGTCCTCGCTTTAGAGTTCTTATCAGGTAAATAACAATATGTAATGTTTCTTGCCATGTGTTAGAAATTTTATATTAAAAACAGTTTATGAGCAGTGGCTACAGATCTTTTTCTATTCTCTTGGGTCTGAAGTAAACTACTGTCAACATCTCCTATGGAGGGACAGATGTCCCCACACAGATCCACAGGGCATACAGAACAGAGACCTGGGCTGAGCGACCATCACCAGAGGACCCAGGAGGGACAGACACTCCTCCGCCCCTCACTCACCACGAGGTGGGTGTGCCACTGCCTGCCCCCACACCTTCCCCAACGCCCGCACTGTTGGGCCCACATGGGGAGCCGAGTCACACAGGCCTCCTCTGGGGATGGTGGCCCTGCCAATGCACCTGCTCTGGCTCCATAGTCTTTGTGCCCCTCGTTACCAAGCCGCCCCAACAAGATCCCCAGAGGGCCTGGGTGATGGCACAGCCTGCTGGTCCCCCTGCCTTGCTCCAACTCACTCTGAGCTTCTGAGCCTTCTTCTGGGTTCAAGCCCATGCTCCTCACAGCCCAGAGGGTCCCACCAACCACACCAGGCCTTCCCTCCTTTGCCCCCCGACTACTCTGCTCCAGCCACACGGGCCTCCTCACTGTCCCTCCCCAACACCAGGCCCAGTCCTGCCCCCAGGCCTTTGCACCGGCTGTGCCTCTACCTAGAGCACTATGTGGCCACCTCTGCCACAGGTCTCTGCCCTGTGTCACGTTATCCACTGATGTGCTCTGGGCTTCCTGGCGCCTTTCACCGTCTCTGGATGTCTTCCTGCCTCCCTTCTAGAACAGAGGTGTCCACACTTGTCTCTTTCTACAGTGACCCTCCCTGCGTGCAGGGCAGCTTCTCCTATAAAGGGTCAGATGGCACAGCCTTGGTACACAAAGGGCCTTGGCATGCAGTCAGTGCTGGATGAATGCTGCTGCCAAAAGAAACCAGTTGTGGCTGTGATAGCCCTTCCAGACCAGGAACGGTGTTGGGAAAAGCCAGTCTCTTAATCACAAACACCCACTCCCTGTGGGGTGGGACCCGTGAATAAGCCGTGCACTGAACCACCAGCTTGAACCGTAGGCAAGAGTGGTGAGTAAGTATTACTCAGGCTTGCTCACCTTCCCCGGGGCTGAAGGGCTGGGTCCAATCGTAGCCGCGGGGCTGCAGGACAGCAGTGACTTTGTACAGGTGGCAGAAGCCAGTCTTGCACTCGTTGGCGCGGATGAAGCAGAGCTCGTCTGCTCCCTCTGCTTGGGGGAAGGGGTAGAAGATGTCGTGAACCTGTCCAGGCAGAGAGAGGATGTGTCACAAGTGGGGGTTGTGGCAGGAGCAGGTGGGGGGAAACTCGGGCTGTGTCTCTTTGAGAAAGGGGAGGCTCAGACAGTCTGGCCAGAGGGCAGTCCCCGCCAACCTTCCCTCCTGAGCTGGCTTCTCCACTTTGAGGAGCTAGGGACCTGGGAGCGGGGACATGGGAAACTAGGAGGTGTCGGAGGACTGGGCCCACACACCCCAACTCTTACATTTATCCACACGTCGGTGACCTCCTCATACACCACATAAGGCTGGACATCCCTGGGCACAGCCCTGGCGAAGGCTGCCCGCTGCTCCTCATTGTCGGTGGTAGGGATGAACAGGGCTGGGGACAGGAGGACCAGCTGGAGGCGCTGCTGGGGCCGGTCTAGGAACATGGCCCAGGCACTGGAGGGTGAGATGGGAGGACCGGAAACTCAGGGCCCTGCACAGGACAGCTGGGGCCTGACGCCCCCTGCCCATCCGTGTGCATGATCAGAATGGCTCCTCCTCTGTTGGCTTCAGTGACACTTGAGCAAGTGACTATGTGGCACATAAAGCCTCCCTGGCTGGCAGGCATGCCCAGGAGGGAGACGGAGGTGGTGGGGAGGGGGGTGTGGTGGGTGCTGACGAAACTGTACAATCCAGCTGTTCTGCAAACACCTTGCATCACTGGTGAACTTGGGCGGCTTCTGCCAAATCCTCAGCCCTTATTTGTCCTTTGTATCATATTTTGCTCTAAGTGGACAGTTAGCTTAAGTCTTTTTTCTATTTGTTTCTTTTTTTGTTGCAATGCATAGCATGCAGGATCTTAGTTCCCAAATCAGGGACTGAACCCTCGCCCTCTTGTAGTGGAAGTGTGGAGTCCTAACCACTGGACCACCAGGGAAGTCCCAACTTCAATGTATTGTAAACAGAGATCTGTTGGGGTCAGAGGTGGAAAAGTTGACTCTCAACAGAAAGATAGACCAGATGCCCTCATCACGGGCCACTGTTCCTTTCTCAACTACTCAACCCTGCCCATGTGGGGTGAGTGGCCACAGAGGTGTGGCCATGTGCCAATAAAGCTTTATCTCTGGACACTGAAATATGGATTTCCTATCATTTCCATATGATGAAATACTCCTCTTTGGATCCCTGGCCCCCGCATCACTGGAAAATGGAAAAGCCTTTCTTGTGAGCTGCATGGTGATGGGCAGCTGGCCAGGTCTGGCCCCCGGGTATGCTTTGGGGCTCTGGTGTAGTGTGTCTGCCCCAACCCAGGGCAGAAGTGACTGCGAGGGGTGTCCTGGACTCTGAGGGATGACACTCACAACTTGCCATCCTGGGTCCAGCCGGCCCTGGCGAGGTACTCGACCTTTGGGAAGAGCAAGCTGAATGGCTGCACCAGCTCCTTCTCCTGTGTCGACATGATCTAAAGGGGGATACAGACGTGGGTTACCATCCATCTTGGCCATGTGTTGCCACTGCCGTGAGGCGCTGTGTCTCCCCAAAGCCACACACTAGAGTCCTAATTCCTGGGACCACCCCCCGCAAGGAGGAGGCCTGACTTGGAAACGGGGCAGTTACAGATGTAATCAGTTAAGATGAGATCATACTGGGTGTGGGGGCCCAAACCCACAGGATGAGCGTCCTTATAAAAGGGGGAGATGTGAACACAGGCGCCACGTGTCCCATCTTGTGACACGACGCAGGGAGAAGGTAGCATCTCCAGGCCTCAGATAGCCAGGGACAGGTCTTCCGCCAGGCCTCTGGAGGAAGCCGCCCTGTCGACATTTTGGTTTCAGACCTTCAGCCTCCAGAACAGGAGATGACAGACCTTGGGGACTAAAGCCTCCCAGGGGTCTATGCTGTGACAGCCTGTTGACTGGAAACCAAGGGTTCCACATGGCTGTTGCTGAAGAGCCAGGTGGCCTTGGGCAAGACAAGCCTCTGGCCCCTGCGGCTTCCTGGAGGTGACACGGGGCTAGTGGGGCATCTGGGGAGGGTGGATGGGAGAGAGGCCAGCAGGGCCCAGCACATCTCACACCTAGGCCTGCCCCCAACCTCTGCAACCCCCAGCTGTGGGTTAGTGGGCAAACCCCCCAGCCATCTCAGAACCCTGCTCATCTGAGGGGGTGCCTGGAACCATTTACAACAGCTGGTGGGGCTCGGCAAAGCTGCTTAGCGCAGGTCCCTGGAGGATCCACCAGAACATTCTGGTCAGGAGTGGAGAAGGGGTTTGGTTAGTGCCTACTCATGCCCAAACCAAAACCAACCCCTAGACTGTGAAAATAAGTGTAGTTTATCTCAGGCACTTTTCTGAAACGTTACACCAGAAGCCATTCTGGCTAAAATACGAAGGGGCTTTCCGGCTCACCAGCCTGCTCTGATCGCTGCCATGAGGGGCATCCCCTCGACATCCTCACATGGAGTTGGGCATCCTCCGCCACCCTTCTCCCCACAGCCTCCTCTGCCCTCCTGGCTGTAGAACCTGAAGAGTGACTCCCTGGGTGATGAGGACCCCCATCTGTGATGCTGACTAGGTGACGGAGAGAAGGGTCTGGAACACTGATGCGTCTGCTGAAGTGATAGATAAGGAACTGCCCAGAGTCGGAGGCGGGGGTACCCTTGGTCTAAGGTCAGGTCCCCCAGGTGACTGCACCCCCGCTCCCTGGGCTCTCTGTTCTGAAAGCTCTGCAAGCCACCGCCCTTCTGGGTAGCCCAACTCCTGCAGGGCCTCTGCTCGAAGCTCACTCATATGGGTCCCCTCTCTGTACCTCAGGGCCACTCCCTGTCTGAGTCCAGGTTCAGGGTGATGGGTGGAAGGGTGCAGCCTGGAAGCTGGGGCTCCGGGTGGAGCCTCTTTGGCTTCAGTTGGCCAGAGAAGTACCTGCCCTGGAGTGAGGGGGTGAGGGACCACCTGATCTCCCAGCACAGACCCCGGCCTCCCCTCCTCATCTGGATGCTTCTTCCAGGCGCCCCAGCCACACTTACTTTGCCCTGACTGTCGGTCTGGAACTCAGCCAGTTTCAAGGCGATCTTGGGGTTCTTGCTGCCTGCAGAAATGAAAGCGAGGTGGACCTGGCAGGTGGACCAAGAGGGCTGATAGCAGGTGTTGGGGCAGCAGCTGGGCTGGGGGGTGCAGGTGATGCTCACAGGCTGTGACCCAGCTGACATGGTGGGAGGGGAGGAAGGCACCAACTGTCCAAAGGTCCCTCTGTGGGTGTGTCACCCTCTCTGGCCTGGGAAACAAAGGCCCCCAGGCAGGACTGATTGTGAGCCTGGACCATGGTCCCATTGGTGATGTGGCTACATCTTTGCTGTGTAAGAATAGAGATCAGGCCTGGGCTGGTCAGGGGTCACGGGGAGATACAAGACAGGAGGAAGACATCTCCCTGCCTCAGGAGACCTTGAAACCTGGGGGCAAAGGCCGTTTCCTTCTCCAGTGCATGAAAGGGAAAAGTGAAAGTGAAGTCGCTCAGTCGTCCGACTCTTAGCGACCCCATGGACTCTAGCCTACCAGGCTCCTCCATCCATGGGATTTTCCAGGCAAGAGTACTGGAGTGGGGTGCCATTGCCTTCTCTGGCAAAGACAGCACACACCCCTAATAAAAGCACCCATGATGCAGAAACAGGGCCCATGTCTGGCAACAGCCGGTGCTCAGCAGTTAGGAAGCAGGCAGCCTATAGGCTGGGGTGGCTGAGACAGGCTCTCCAGGGCGGGATTCAGTTCCTATGACATGTCTCAGCTCTGGCCTCATGGCTCTAGCGCCCTGGCAGGTTGTATCTTGGAGCTCCGCTTTCTCACCTTTCTAGCAATGGAAGAGAAAGACTGACCTCCCCATTCACACCAGGGCCTGGAAGTTTCCCCAGGAAGGCTCTGCCTAGCACAGCCCACAGTCGGCAGGAACAAGTCTCTCAGAGGCTTCCACGGGGGCCCCGAAGATGCTAAACCTGGCCTGCATGAGTATTTTGTGTGGCTCACCAAGTTTGTTTTTCTTTTTTAAAATTGTGTGACTGCACCTAGCATGGCATGTGGGATCCTGGCTCTCCAACCAGGGATTGAACGCACCCCCTGCATTGGAAGGCAAAGTCTTAACCACTGGACGCCAGGGTAGTCCCACTAAAAGTATTTTTAAATAATTTGAGACATGTTTAAGAATTGGTAGATTTCTGGGACTTGGTGGTTCAGTGGTTAAGACTCGGAGCTTAAGTGGTGGTTCAGTGGTTAAAACTCGGTTTGATCCCTGGTCAGGGGGCTAAGATCTCACAAGCCTCTTGGCTAAAAACTGAAATATAAAACAGAAGCAATGTTATAAAAAAATTCAATAAAACCTTTAAAAATGGTCCACATTAAAAAAAAATAAATTGGTAGATTTTGTGCGTGAGTCTGGATTTCTGGCTGCTCTTGAGACACGGGGCAAACTCTGTACTCTCACAAGGCAGTGAGTGTCCGAAGCGTCCTCGGAGGGGCCACATCCTCCACTAATTCCCCAGGGCTCCTGTTGTCTCCTGGGCCCCAAGGCAGGACGCCAGTCACCACTGATGGTGGCGCTGGCCTGGCTGTTGTTCCTGAGCCCAGCCTGCTTCTTTGGGTCCATCCCTGCCTGGATCCTGTGGGCCCATCCTGGTTGGTGCCTCACTGTGTTCTACGAGGCTTCGGACGTCTCCGAGATGCCCTGACCTGTCCTGGGCCCTGACCTATCCCAGGCCCTCACCTGTCCGGGGGTACCGGTAGGAATCCGTCTTCCTTTCCTCCAGCGCAGGGGAGGGCACGTGGATGATCTCCACCTCAGACTCGTCCACTTCCTCGTACAGGATCCGCAGCGTCTTGCAGCCTTCTGACCCTGGGAGGGAGAGGGGCACCTGCTGAGGGTGCCAGGCATCCCCCTGCTGTCCCCTACTCCTGCCCACACAGGACTCTGCTCCACCATGGTGGGGCCCAGACACCCAAAGCTGCCAGTGCCTCCACCTAGGACGTCCAGTCTCCAAGCTGTGACGTCCAAGCTGCTCCATCTGTGGGACGTGGTCACACCCACCCGAGCAAACCAGCACTCAGGGCTGGGGCAAGAAAGGGTGCTGTGAACATTGTCAGGAGAAGGAAGCGAGTAGCCAGGAGCTGCTGGCTTAGCAAATGGCACGGGGGCTGCCAGTGCCAAGGTCAAGGGGACGGAGCCCACAGCCATTCCTTCCTTGGTCCCTGAGAAGGGTCCCCTCTGCATCTTTTACCCTCGTCTAACTCGCTAGGGTGGACCAACAACATCTGCCAAGTGTGGTTAAGCCCACTTGGCCTGCAGATCTCCACACCTGCTCTGCAGGGTGCTTGTTACAGCAAGCGGAGTGAGCGCCCCTGGGCTCCTGCAAGCGAGGGGCTCATCTGAGGGGTTCTGAGCTGCTGAGAATAGCAGAGTGAGAACCCTGACGTCATCAAGGCCAGCGGATGACAGCAGGGGTCATTCTGTGTCCACAAGGGACCTATGCTGTGTCTGGAGACATCTGTGGTTGTCATGAAAGCTTGAGAGACCACAGCCCCCCACAGAGAAGAAGCCTGCCTCCATGCCCACAGGGACAAGGGGAGGAGCCCTCGTTTTATAGACCATGAAGTTGAAGGATGGGACAGTCACCTGCTTCTGGCAGGCAGAGTCATGAGCAGAGTGACCTGACCCGACCCCGACTTCTGACCTGGAGCCCTTCTCCCTGGTGGGCCTCAGGCACACCAGGTGTTGCGGTGGTGAAAGACACTGGCCAGACGGAGGAGTGTGGACAGTGTCCTCCCCAGAAACATGCTGATCCCTGCCAGGTCTCGGGAGTGCCAGCAGCCTACCCAACCCTGACAATTCAACCTCTACCTGGGTGCTGGCTAGAGTGTATGGCACTGGTTTCTCCCCACTGCACAATTTGCAGGCTGAGCTTGTATTCATGGTTGGACCACGACGTTTTCTTTACAAATCAACTTAAGGAAAAGGTGAGCTGATGTAAAGGTGGAAGTGGATGGCCAATGGAGTGGTGCATGGCTGCGGCGGTGGACACCAGTGTCTGGTCCCCAGGATCTTGGGTTTTGTGGCCCCACGCCCACTGGCGCTCAAGTCAGAGGGACTCTGAGCAGTGGAGGCCTGGGCCAGTTCTGCTTATGCTGTGGAGGGTCTGACATTACTCACAGGCCCTGGAAATGACTGTTCCCTCGCTCAGAAGACAGACTGTGCTCTGCTGAACAGGGAAGAGGTGACACATCCTGACCTTAGGCACAGCTAAGAAAAATAGATACAAAAGGGCCCACTGCTTTGGCTTCTTCCTAATTTGTTAGCAAAACCCATCAAACTTCCAGGTGCATGTAGCTTCAACTCATCTCTCCTCCAGCTGGGAATTTCTCTAAGGTGGGATTTTCTTTTCTTTCCTGTTTTTAAATTAATTTATAGCTGAGATGGGTCTTCACTGCTGCAAGTGGGCTTTCTCAAGTTTCAGCTAGTGGGGCTACTCTCTAGCTGTGGCACTCAAGACATCCACAGGTAGAGGACTGATTCTCTGTGTTCTGATTGCAACGGACTGAATGTGTGCATCCCCCCCAAATTCAAATGGTAGATCCTAGCTCCCCACTATTCAGTGTGATGTACTGGGAGGTGGGGGCTTCAAGACGTGATCAGGTCATGAGGGTGGAGCCCTTGTGAAGGGGATTAGTGCCCTTACAAAAAGAAGACCCCAGAAAACTCCCTGCCCCTTCAGCACATGAGGACAGGGAGGTAAGACGGCACCCGGGAGCCAGGGAAAGTCCCTCATCAGACAACAAATCTGCCTTGGTCGTGGACTCCCAGTCCCTGCAACAGTGAGAAATAAACATCTGTTGTTTATAAGCTGCCCTGGCTGTGGTATTCTGTAACAGCGGCCTGAATGTCGACAGCAAGCTGGCCGAGGCTGATCTTCAATGAAAAGCGTGAAGAGTAGACTAGCATGGATACTGCATTTCTGTTAATAGAAGAGCATTTGCAGAAGCGTGTTTATTTATTTTTTTGCAGCACCTTGCAGCATGAGGGATCTTAGTACCCCAGCCAGGGATCAAACTCGCACCCCCTGCAGTGGAAGCGCAGAGTCGCAACCCCTGGATCACCAGGGAAGTTCCTTGCACAAGTGTTTTTAAACCAGAGAGGCACTTACCCTCCCAAGAGGCTGTGGGGCACCACCAGTAGCCAGTGAAGCGGTCAAATTCCTCCTGGATGACAAAGGTGGCCACACCCGCAGACTTGGGGTCATCAAGGACACTGGACAAGCCTGGAGAGGACACAGCCAGACGGGAGATGAGGGGTCTGGTTCGGAGGAGGGCTGCTCTCCTGGTACTGCTGATGGTGGGGGCCATCCTGGGGACCGCACTGGGCGCCATGGGGTGTAGAGCAGTATCGCCACCCCACCCACTCCATGCCAGGCGCATCCTTGCCCTGCTGTGACAGCTAACAATGTCTCAGCACATGGCCAGTGTCCCAGTCACCCCAGCTAAGAAGCTCAGGCTTATCAAGAGGGCACCAGGACCTGCCCCATCCTGGGGCAGGATGGTAGGCAGGAATCGGCCATAGCCCTCGCATTTCCACAGGCATCTGCATAGGGGTGACATCACACCAGGCAGGCAGGCACCTGAGGCAAGCCCGGGTCTGCTGAGCTCTGGGCTGGAAGCGTGGAGGGCGACAGGAGGGCAGGGGTAGGAAGGCTGAGATGGGCAGCATCTAGCGGGCAGGCCAGGCCCCCATGGCCTGGGAGATTCACAGAGGAAAGCAAGGCAGCTGGACTCTGTGGGGCTACCGTGGGGGTGGGGTGGGAGGTTGTGGTGGCTAGGAGACCAGGCTCTGGGCAGGTGCTGGTGGTCTGGTGGGGGCGCATGGTGGGGCAAGGGTCTCCAGCAGAAGCTGGAGTGGTGGCTGTGGGGACTGACCACAAGGGGGAGCGGCTTCCCATCCGCCCCACCCTCCACATAGGGACACACATAGGGACACAGGGAGGGGGGCTGGTAGGTAGTGGCGGTGGTGTTCCCATCGCCCCCACATCTACCCCCACCCCACCCCCCGCCCGGCCTCACCCTTGTGGCAGAAGGTCAGCCTCCGTTCCTCGCCCGTCTCAATGTTGGCCACCCACAAGTCGCTGTTGTTGATGAAGGAGAAGAAAGCAGGGTCGGCGGGACAGATCTTAGGGTCCATCCGTGGCCCCGAACACTGGGTCTTGATCTCCAGGGGCTTCATGGGGGACACCTGCAGACAGAGAGGCCTGGCTCAGCGGGGCGGGAGGCCCCAGCCATTCCCCTGTCCTCCCCACCAGCGAGTGCGGCTCACCATGAAGCCATTCTTGCCACCGTCCCGGCAGTGGAAGAGGCTGTTGCTGGCCTGGAAAAGGAAGAGGCCGCTCTCACTGTGGAAGTCGTAGGAGGTGATGCCGAAGACGCCCAGGCGTTTCCGCTCCCGCAGCAGCTCCTCCTCCCGGGAGTAGACGCCGTGGTGCGGCGTGGCCTGGGGACACAAGGGGGACATCAGCGTCAGCAGCCGAGGCCCCAGCCCCCTTTCCCCACCGACCCTCTCCCAGACAGACAGGGCCGGGCCCCCAAGCAGTGCCGCCCTACAGACCCCTGCCCTCCAACCTCGATCACAGTCCCTTCCTGCCAGAACATCTGAGCTCATCCCACCCACCACATGTTCCCACTGTCTGTGCTGGGGAGGGGACGGGCAGATTCAGGACCACCCAGATGCCTGACCTGGGGTGGGGGCAGCGGGCAGGTGAGCAGGTGCACTATGGGGGACACCATGCAGCTGCCCCATGGGGAATTCTGAAGATCACGTGGGAATTCAGAGAAACATTAAAAGGAAGAAACACATTTTTATTTTTTAAATTTCTTTAATTTCTTTTTCTCTGGCCAGGCTGTGAGGCCGGCAGGATCTTAGTTCCCCCTGCAGGGGGGACTAGATATCGACCCTTTGCCCCCTGCAGTGGAAGCGTGGAGTCCTAACCACTGGACCGCAGAAGGGAGATTCCAGAAATGTGTTTCTAAAGAGCAGAATCCAAAGCAAATGAGCCTCCCCACCCCCGTTGCAAGGAAAGCCATGCAAATAGGAGTTGGTGGGCTTGGCGACTTCTGTCCAGGACAGGCGACAGGCAAAGGGGAGAGGGCTGCATGGGTCCTCTCCCCGGAGTACTGTCATATATTTATGATCTAAAGGCAGTCAATGTAAACCAGTACAAAAGGCACTCTCCCCGCTCACCAGCCACATCCTTTTTGGAAGCAAGGTGACTTGGACCACATGGGTCATTAGCTAAACGTCTATAAAAGTGCCTCAAGCCCAAGTTACTCGCACGCTTTTGATGAGGCTTTTAAAGGGAGAAGTGCTTCCAGCTGGTGCTGTCATCGCAAGCCTGTGCTGTGGTTCGGGTGCCCCAGGGGAAGGGGACGGCAGGAGGGTGTATGGCAGGTGTCCAGGGCTGGGCACTCCTCCCGGGGGGAAAGGCTGGGACCCCTCAGAGGCCAAGTGCACCTGCCTGCCTCAGCCACAGGGAGGGCCCGACTCAACCACAGGGCTCACCTGGAAGTGATCCAGCATCTGCTTCCACGACAGGAGCAGCAGCGCCTCCTTGCGGACCTTCCTGGGGATCTCGGAGTAGAGGAGGGAGTTCTCTCGGCTGCCATAAGGCATCCCTTGTGGGGAAGAGAGGAAAAGCAGAGTGGGTGCCCTTGCCAACTCTATCTAGCCTAGCCCAGGGCTAGAAGAGAGCCTCAGGTGGGACGGGCCTAGGACCTAGACTCCCCACGGCTCCTGGGGACTGGGCCTGGCTGGCTTCTGCTTCTCCAGCCCCTTGGCTGCACGTCCCTCCCCAGAGAATCCATAGACAGAATTTACACTGGCCAGCAGGAGCAGCAGGCTCTTCCACCTGAAATGTTAGAGCCAAATATGTCAGCCTCAGTTACTAAACAAAAAGCACCCAAGAGGACAAAAAACGGGGGGGGTCAGTGATCCCCGACTCCCCACAGGTTGGGCTCCAGTCATGTATCCTGCTCTACTATGGGCTCTTGCAAAGGCCAGGAATTAAGTCTCGGATCAGAGGAAGGGTAAAGCTCCAGAATGACGGGGAGAAGGGTATTCAAGCCCAGCCCCTCCTGCTCTGCGGTGCTGACACCAGGTTGGTCAGCTTCTGCGGGGCCATCCTGGGCACTGGAGGGTGTGAAGCAGCCTCCCCGGCCCCACCCGCTGGATGCCAAGAGCCCCATCAGTGTGACAACCACAGGATGCCCCCAGACACGACTGAGCATCATTCCCTGGGAGCACCCGACTGAGACCCGCTGATCTAATCTAACCTCATCTGTAGAGCAGAGTGGCTGCCTGGGGAGAACTCTGTGTGGGTGAGTGAGGGAAGAAGTACAGAGTGCTTGGCACAGACAGCAGCAAATACGGGAAAGACACATCTTCCAACTCGAAGTGTCTGCCTTGATGGACAATGGCATGATGGCTGTTAACAATGTTAGCAGTGAGAGCAGGATGGTTCTCTCGGGGAGCTTGTGGGTCCCCGCTCTCCAGGTACCAAGCTGGGGGACTGGGGCAGGGCTCCCTGGAAGCAGGCTGTGGCCCAGGAATGCGCCATGACTGACAGTGGGTCACAGAGAGCGGCTGCCTCTCTTTGACCCCTTTCAATTCCAAACTCCTCCAGGAGGAAGACTGGGTTTGGTACTGGCCTCCTGTCCTCATACGCACCCTCACTTCTAAGACTGGAGGCTGGGGGCCCCAAGTTTGGTGCCTCTAGAGCTAAACAGAGCTTCACAAGTAATACCCGTCCCACCACAGTAACTCTTACAGGTAGCTTCTCAATACGGTAAGCGACTTGCATTTTCCACTCGTGACAGTTTGCTCATAAGTATAGTTGGTAAAGAAGTGAAAATGCAAAGCTAACTTGGACGTACAAGTGAGAAGTGTTCACAATTCAACATCTAAGGACTTTAAGCCAGGGGTCCCTAACCCCTTTTGGAACCAGGCCTCACATCAGGAGGGGAGCACTAGTGAGCAAAGCTTCATCTGTGTTCACAGTTGCTTCCATTGCTTGTGTTACCACCTGGGCCCTGCCCCCTGTCAGATGAGCGGCATCAGTCTCCTAGGAGCAAATCCTACTGTGAACTGCACACAAGAGGAACCCAGGTTACAAGCTCCTCGTGAGAATCTTCCTGAAACCATCCCACCTCCAGTTGGCAGAAAAACTGTCTTCCATGAAACTGGTCTCTGGTGCCAAAAAGGTTGGGGACCGCTGCTCCAAGCTGCTGCAGCCAGACTCACTCCCAGCTAGAGGCATGGACTTGACACTGCCCACCCGGGCCACCCATGGGGCCATCTACCTTCCCAAGTTCACAAGACGTGGGGACGGGAATCATGTGGTGGGTGACTCCTTTCTTGTAAAATGTCAAGGACAGGCAAGTCCAGAGACAGGAAGCGAGTCAGTGGTTGCAGGGGCTGGGGGCAGGGATGGGGGGTGACTGCTCACGGGGATGGGGATTGCCTTCTGGGGTGATGGAATGTTCTGGAACTAGACAGTGGGGATGGTTGCGCAATCCTGTGACTGTACCCAAAACCACGTGCCGTCTGCCTTTAAGAGAAGGGATCTGATGGGACGTGAATTACTTCTCAATTAAAAAACAAACAAGGCCCAGTGTGGGGGCCAGTGTGGACAGCTGGGAGGGGGCAGGTGGCCATTCTCAACCAAGCTCTGTGGGCTCTGGACAGCCCCGGTCCACAGGCTCTCTGGGAGCCCAAGCCTTCCAGACAGGAAGTTGTGGTGCAGCCCTACCAAAGAATACCAGAGACACCTCCCCTCCCCACTGACTAATAAGCACTGACATGAAAAGGGACACGTGCTCTGGCACATTCCCTGAAGCAGCTGCCCTGGGCCCTGGTGTTGGTGGGGATCAGTGTGCACAGTGAGGGTCTGGGATGGCTGAGCATGGTCACTGACTTTCGCTGTCACTTCTCTTACCAGCTCCACCATCTCAGCACCCCATCCCAAAGCCCCCCAGCATGTCAGGTGGCCCAGGACCTGGACACAGAACACAAGAGATCTCCCTTATGCCTGAAGGGACTCCCAGTGCCATCTGGGGCCCTGTGCCCTCCTCTGCTGGACACGGGACACCCATTTGCAGCAGGGAGGAGCCGACCCACTAGGAGCAGTGGAGCCCTGGAACCGGAGCCCGTCTTCCGGGACAGCAGCAGGCATGTTCCCTTCTCTGCTCTGTCCCACATGCACTGGGCTCCAAGAGAGACTTCCCAAAGGGTGGTGATGGGGCCCGCCAGGGAGGCAGGGGTCCCGGAGGAGCAGAGGGACAGGCCACATGCTCAGAGCACCAGAGCAGGCTGGGCATCAACCTGGGAGGTCCTTTCTATTCAATCCATAAATGTGTCTTACTACCAGCACTCCCCCAGCACTGAGCTATAAATACATGGGGGCTCGGGGGAGACCTGATCCAGGAACCTGGACATGATATGAGGTCAAGGGCACCCCAGGGTGCTGAGTGATACAGACTGGATCAGCTCAAGGGTGATCTAGCCCAAGAGAAGTGGGATGGCCTGCGCTGTTCTAGGCACATTTCGGGGTTTCATTGGCTCTACTGCCCTTGTCTGGAGGGGCCCAGACCCCTGGGGTGGGCTCTCAGAACCTTCTGCAGACCCCAGGCCCAGATGTGTACACAGGCCAAGGCCGATCAGAGGAGCGGACATCTGACCTACATTGAGCCAATCATATTCAGAGAAAGGTGGTCCATTTCTGCTGGTGGATGGAACCAGACGTGTGATCCTGGGAGTGTGGCAGCAGAAGGCAGGTGGGGAGTGAGGGTGGAGCCACAGAGAGAAACACATGAAGCGGATATCTGGACTCCACTTAGCTCAGGCTTCTCAGTGTTGAGAGGCATGGGGCGGGCTGGAGGAGGTCCCTGACACACCCACATCTTTACTATGAGGCTCAGAGTAACTCAGAGCGTTTCTGCCCTTTTAGCAGCTCTGTGGTTGGCTTCACGATGGCTCCCAAAGACGCCCAGATTCTAACTCCAGGAGCTGGTGAGCATGGTAACTGCCTGGCGAGAGGGCCTTTACCATTGGGATTATGGTAAAGATCTCGAGCTGGGGAGATCAGGCTGGATTATGCAGGGGGGACCTAACGAGCCTGGTAAGAGGGAGGCGGGGAGATTTCAGACACACAGGAGAGGAGAAGGCGATGTGATCATGGAGGCAAAAAACTGCAGCAATGCAGCCACAAGCCGAGGAATGCCGACGGCTGCCAAGAGCTGGAGGGGCAAAGAACACATCCCCCTACCCTTTGAGCCTCAGGAAGACGACCAGCCCTGCAGACGCCCAGCTCTTGGCCGAGAAACTGATTTCAGACTTCTGGCCTCCAGCACTGAGACAAAATACACTTCTGTCATTTTAAACCACCAGGTCAGTGGTCACTAGTCTCAGCAGCTGTCCTGGGACACTCATACAAGTACCTTGACCTGGGAGGGCAACTTGAACTTGAGCGAGCTAAGGACCCAAGTGAGACCGCATGCGGGACAGGGGAGGGACCGGGGACCATGGAACCACAGGAAAAAGAAAAAGTGAGGCTGTAGCTTGCCACGGTCACAGAGTCTGGGCCGCGTTCAGTCCTCTCTTTTTCCTCTCCCTGGGGTAAATGAAACCTGAAGCCTGCCCTAATCTCTCCTAGGCTAGAGCTGGCAAACTTTTTTCCACAGGGGCCAGAGACAGTAAGTATTTTTGGCTGCGCAGCCCACATAACCTCTGTCCCAGTTACGCTCGAAAGCCGCCCGAGATGGTCTGTACACCCACGGGTGTGGCCGCACAACAGCACAACTGGATTTCTAAAAACATCCGGCCGCTGCTCATGGACCCTTCTAGACCATTCCTCTTTCTGACTCCGCCTGCCAAACAGCCATCTGGTCTCCACGTGGGCCTCTGCAGGGAGGGAGAGCATCTGGCAGCCCCCGCAGTCACTGTCATGGGCCTTGGAGTGGGGGAAGCATTGGATGGGGGACGACCTTCACTTGTACGTTCGCTCCATCACTCATTCCAATACTGACCAAGGGCTGACCGGGCTCGGGCTGAGGGTATGTGGAGGGTGACCCAGCCCCCGAAGGTCCAGAGCTGGGGTTAAAAACCTGCCTCGGATCAACAATCACGGGTCAGGCTGTGTCCAAAGGAACATGACTGGCGCCGTTCCTTCTTGGCTTGGAAGACCCTCAGGCAATATTCATTTGCTCAACGGGTATCTGTCATCCACCTCCTAGGAGCCAGGCCGGGCCCAGCTATTGAGGCCACAGGTGTGCGTGAGGCCACATCATGCCCCGAAGGCCAGCGGGGAACACAAGCGTAGAACTGCCGACGTAGGAAGCCCTGCATCGAGGCACACCCCAGGAGGCGGAAGTGAGCAGCAACTGACATGCTTATCCAGGGATCCAGGACCGGGAGAGCAAACCCCCAACCATCCGCCCATGGTGATGCAATCGTGCCACCTCTCTGTGAGCCTCAGGGTCCTTCTCAACACTCCACGAGCCAGCAAGCCTCCACAGGAGTGACCTTCCACTCCCACTGTGGGGAGTCACATTGCTCACCAGCCACCCCGGCCCAGCCCAGGCTGCTGGGAAGTGACTCAGGGGGTGGGCCTAGCTGACAGGCACTGGAAACAATCTCAGGCCTTGGGCTCACCTACCAGGCCCAAACCTGGAGCTGCTGCTACATGGATGGAGCAGGACTGCCCTCTGTGCTGGCCACCACACAGCTGAGGCCCTGGGGGACCCTTGCCCCAGGCTGTCACTGTTCACAGCCATCACCTGTGGGTGGGACCACATCATCTGCGGAACAGCTTGCCCCAGGCCCAGCCCTCTGTCTGGACCTTCTGACTCACTGGACTGGCTGCTCTCTGGGGACGAGAGGACGTCGTAACAGCTGGCCTGGAAACGTGGCACAGGGGCGGGGAGTCCAGGGGCCTTACCCAGGTAGTAGAGGCGGTGGGAGTGGGGGCCTGACTCGTCAGTCTTCTGCACGAACTGGAAGTCGTGCGGCGCCTTGTTGACCACGAGGCCCGAGTTCTTGCGGCTACCGTGGATGATGCTGCGGAGCCCCTCCCACGAGTGCTTCTGCACCTGGAAGCGGGACGCCGGGTCCTCCGTCTCCGCCGCGTCGACCCGCTCAGACGTCGGCGACCCAGTGGCCATCCTCTCCGCCCCCTGGGAATTCAGTGAGAAGCTACGAGGAGGGTGGGGGAGGGAGGGAAGGACAGGTGGGAAGACGATGAGAAGCAGGGTGGCACCCAAGTTCCGCTCACAAGCTGCCCCCTACCCTCGACTCCCCTGGCCAGGCCCCACCCCTGGGCACCCTGCCCCACCCACTGAGGATCCCTCAAATTCTTCCACTTCTTTCCAGCCACGAACCTGCAGACCCCCACCACCAGCACCTCCTGCCTGAAACACTGCCACTGTCTGCCAGCTCAACCTCGCACACATTGCAAATCTGATCCTGCGACTTAGAACCCTTCTGTGGTTTCCTGCACTCACCTGGGGTAAAACCAAGCACTCACATGGCCTTTGCTGGCTTTTGTCCTCTGACCTCTGCCAGGCCTTCAAACCTCACCCCCCTTCATCAATCTAGGCCTTCTTTCAGCTTCGCACACAAGCCAGGCTCCTTCCCACCCCAGAGCCTTTGTCTGTGCTGGCCTTCTGCCTGGAACACCTCTGCCCCACTCCATACTGGACTAGCTTCTAATCAGATCTCAGCGTAAGTGTCTGTCAGGGCTGTGGATGGCCATCTGGACCAAAACTGTCCATCCATCTTTCACTTGCCCCCTGGCTGCTCCACCTTCAGAGTGTTTTGTCATGGTGACTGTTTACGGATTCCCTGCCTGTCCCCACCCAGCCCCCCTTCCCCATGTCTGTTCTGGCCATGGCAGTGTCCCTGGAACCTTATACGGCCCCTAGCGCAAGGGAGGCGTTCCTTGGAGAGCCACAGGGTGACAATCTCCACTGGGAGACACTCTCTCACACCCCAAGAACTGAGCATAAGGAGCAGGTGGGCAAATCAAGTGGCCCATGCTGTCAGCTCGCCAGCCAGCAGGGGAAGCTGTCCCATCTCACCAGAGGGGCTCAGAGAGCCAGGCAGACATCTGCTGGTCATCAGAGAGCCTCAGGTGAGAGGATGGACAGGCACCCCTTTCCCCAGAGGCCACTCTACTCTCTCCGCCCACTCCAGGGAAGGTTGCTGCTATGTAATAACCCCACCCCCACCCCCCGCACTAGTGGCTTCTTGACTGAACTAGACTGGCCAGGCAAATATTTATTTTATGGAAATCTAAACACAGCCTCGGTGACCTGGTTCTAGAAGAGCCAGGGTCGTCTGGGCAAGCCAGCCTGGATCTCCTGCGAGGGCATCAAATAGCCAAAGGTCTTGCTTAGACTCCGGGATACCTCATCCTCTGGAATTAGTGCCTCTGTGGGCACACGTACATGTTCCTTTGTAGGAGGAACTGGCTTTCAAAGTCGTGGACAGAGCTAGGGCTCCACCTTCATGTGGGGGCCTTAAGACTTCCAGAAGGCTTTGCCCCTTGCTAGTAGGAGATCCCTGCCCGCTGTGAGAGGCAACAGGAGAAAGAGACACGGGGAGGCACCCATGGCTGCTGAGCACCCACTGTAGGCTGATCTTCAGACTCACCCCTGCTTGGTCCTCTCTGACCCAGCTGAGCTGGGGGAGGGGCAACAAACTGACGTGGCCTGCCCCCCAGACACTTCAGCTGCCCCCATGCTGGCTCTGAAGACATGGACCACAGGCCATCAGAGCCTTTGGGGCCCTTAAGTCAAATAAAGCCAACCCTGGCAGGACGGCACCCTTGCCGAGGGACGCCCATGGCCTATCCTGGCCTGCCACAGAGCTACAGTTCACCTCGGGGGCAGCAGGGGCCATGGGCGGGGCTGGGAAGGGGCCGGGCCAGGACCAGCTGGGCACTACAGAGCCCACGCAGCCCCAGCACTGTTGACAACAAGCTCAGAAAACCAAGGCAGGGCAAGTCCCCTAACCAAGCCAAGCCCTGCCCACCTGCCCCCGCCTCCCTCTCAACACTGCCACCACAATTCCAGCTGCGATCACGGCAGAAAAACAAACTGGCCTCGCGTGCTCCCATGGAGGACCCCAGAGGCAGAAAGCAAGCCTGGCAAAAACCCTCATGGAATCTCATGGCTTATATCCACAGCAAAGGAAAATAAAAATGATCTTGCCTCCGATCAGTGCAGAGAGCCCAGGAAGCAAAAACACGATCCAGGAGATGAGAAACAAAATGAAACATCGGGAGGACCTTCTAGGAACCTTCTAGACGTGGCTGGGCAGCCCAAGCTCGCAGGCAGGCCAACACTTGCTGCTGGGCCCCGGCCCTCGGCTCGCCTCTCTCCTCCCCAGGGGCAGAAAGAGAGGCTCGGAGAGGGGAACAGGTGAACAGACTGCAGCCCTCGGGAAGCAAGCCTGTGCCGGCCCTATCTCATTCAGCGCCAGCTGGGGCTCGGCTTCTTGACTCAAGAGTTTACACAGCTGGGGAAATGAAAGCGGATTCCAAGCCACCTAGGCCAGACCCACCTACGCCTTCCTTCTGCCAATCGATAGGACAGCCCACAGCCCACACCACCACCAGCACCCAGGTCGGGACCTGCCAGCAGGGTCACTGTCAAGGCCCACTCAGCTTCTGAGACATGACTGAGCCGGCACCTCTCAAGCTGGGACCACCTACCCCCGGGGTATCAGCCAGAGGCCCAGGTGATGAGGGAAGCAGGCGGAAGGCAAGAAGGCAGGAGGCGCCAGACGAAGGGAGGTAGGGGCCGGGGCCACCACACTTCAGAAACGCCTGGGAGTGGCCTCAGGGACCTCATAGCACCCCTCCTGCTGGGGGCTCCCCGGAAACAGCAAGCCATCCTCCGCTCTATGAGGGCCACCCCCAGCACCGCCCAGGCCTTCAGCTTCTACAAGTCCATGTGCAGCCCAGCTCATGCCTGCCTCAGACCTGGTGCACAAGGAAGAGGCGACTCCAGCCCCATTGTGAACCGACGCCTGAATGCGCGGGCACCACACAAGCTCAGAGCCACATCTGGGAAACAAATCACGCACTTAATGCCAGCCCTGTCTTCCAGAACCGTCTTCTGTTCCCTTCCTGCCCACCCCTGCCCCGATCCTTGCACTCACTGAAAGCAGGTGAGCCTGCGGATCAGAAAACTGATACTGACAGAGATCGGCTCAGCTAAGGAATTTTCATGGTCCCTTCCTCTCATGCCAGGCTCCAAATGTAGAATGGACGAGTGACTGGGCCTTGTGAGGATAACTGTATTCGATCCTCACTGAAACCTTGGAAAGCGAGTTCTGGGCTCTTCCCTAAAGGTGACTGGAAAGCAGGCTCTGAGGTCAAGTGGGCCATCCAACCTTCCCCACAAGAAAGGGCAAGAGCCCTAAGCTCACATCCTGACCATCTGGCCTGTGGTTCTCAGTCTCCTCCCCAGGGGACACTTGGGGTTGTCCTGACTGGGGGTGGGGGTGGGTGCTCTACTCCTGCAATGCCAGGGCAGGCACTAAAGGACCTAGCCCAGTGGCGAAAATACCAAGGCTGGAACTTCCACATTGCCCATGCAGGGGGCCCGGGTCGATCCCTGGTCAGGGAACTATATCTCTCATGCTGCAACTAAGAGTTTGAAGGCCACAACTAAGACCCAGCACAGCCAGATAAATAAATAAAAATATATTTTTTAAATGCTGAGGCTGAGTAACCTGCTAGCCCACGCTGCCGCACTCACAGAAGAGCCAGAAGCACACCCTGGGGAAAACCAGAAACCTGGAGACAGCCAAGGTTTGTCTTCGACCCTCCAGACCTAAGATTCCATCAGAAATTCAGGAACCTCTGCGATGTCCCCACCAACCAGGGATCCCCAGGTGCCCCTTACCTTCTCCAATGTCCTGTGTTCACGTTGTCCAGCCGCAGCTTCTTAACCTTCCGCATTAACCACTTGGCTGACCTCAGGGTGGGTGAGCCTGCAGGGGGGAGACCACAGGGCTGTAGCTCTGGCAGTGTGAAGGGGCGAGGTCTCGCTCCCCTTCAAATGCAGCCCTCCCGGGACTTTCCTGGCTGTACAGTGGGCTCAAGTTTGATCCCCGGTCAGGGAACTAAGATCCCACATGCCATGCGGGGTGACCAAAAAAAACCCAGAAAAACCAAAGGCAGCCCTCTGGTCTGCAAGGAACACTCAACGCCAAGGGCCTTCTTGTGCTCAGTCGTGTCTGACTCTTTGCCACCCAATGGACTGTAGCCCGCCAGGCTCCTCTGTCCATGGGGTTCTCCAGGTAAGAATATTGGAGTGGGCAGCCATTTTCTTTCTCAAGGGGATCTTCCCAACCCAGGGATCGAACCTGTGTCTTTGCATTTGCTGCATATACAGGGGGATTCTTTACCACTGCACCACCAGGGAAGTCCCTCTCATGGGGCAGATGTTAGAACTCTGAAGCCCTATCCAGGTGTTTGCCAGGAAGTGGGCAGTTCTCCCCAGTTGCGAGTCCTGAGAAGATGCGAGTTTCACATGACTAGGGAGATACCATCCACAGCACTTTTGGGGAATCAAAGTAACCCACATTCCCCACTGTGGTTGCTCCCCAACGGCTGTCCCAACTCCACTCCTCCCAGATACTGACCACCATCTCCAGCCACACTGGCCTTAATCTCCCTAAACACACAGACAAGCCCACCTCTGGGATTTTGCACTCCCCAGCCCCTCTGCCTAGAATACCTCTTGCTTTTTGTAAGATCTGCTCCCGCTTGTCCTTCGGGTCCCAGTATCAGCTCTTCAGGGGTCGTTTCTGGCACTCGGTCCAGAGTGCTACCCTGTCAGCCCCATCTCAATGCCTGTGCATTTCTGCAGGCACTCATTCTAAGACAGCAGTTCTCAATGGGAGTAATTTTTGCCCTCCACCCTTGCCCAGGGCATCTTTGCTGATGCCTGTTGACATTTTTCAGAGAAGGCAATGGCACCCCACTCCAGTACTCTCGCCTGGAAAATCCCATGGATGGAGGAGCCTGGTAGGCTACAGTCCGTGGGGTCGCTAAGAGTCGGACACGACTGAGCGACTTCACTTTCACTTTTCCCATTCGTGCACTGGAGAAGGAAATGGCAACCCACTCCAATATTCTTGCCTGGAGAATCCCAGGGACGGCGGAGCCTGGTGGGCTGCCGTCTGTGGGGTTGCACAGAGTCGGACACGACTGAAGCGACTTAGCAGCAGCAGCAGCAGCAGTTGACATTTTTGGTTGTTCTGATGGGCGGTGGGGGGTGGTTACTGATACCCACTGGGTGGGGTCTGGGATGCTACTTATTACCCTAGGATGTCCACGACAGCCCACCCCCACTCTCTCCAAGAATGATCTGGTCTCAATGTCCTAAGTGCCAAGGGGGAGAAACTCTGTGTTTACTGTCTGGGGGGCAAAAACTGAGTGAGATTCTTAAGACTCACACTAGACACCAAAGTAAATGACCTGTGGTTTAGGTGGTGTACCAGGGTGGCTCCCAGGGCTTGTGAGTCACCTCCTCTCCCCCTTCTCTGTTTGTGTGCTTAGATGTGCACAGCCTCCCAAGGCCTCTGCAGGTCAGGTAATCCTGGTACGCAGATGGGTTCAACGAGGCCCAGTGTCCCCAGGGGACAGTTTTGGTTGTCAGGACTGGGAGGCAGGCAGCTGGCATCTGGTGGGTGGAGACCAGGGATGCTGCTAAGCCCCCACAATAAGCAGGATACACCCCCTCTCACTGCAAAGAATAATCTGGCCCCTAATGCCACTAGAGCTGAGGCTGAGAACCCCTCTCTGGATAGATGACCACCCCCAACAGGATGTCAGCTCCATGGAAGCAGACCTTCACCTGTCTCTTCCCACTGTGGCCCTGACAGACAGGATGCACTCAACAGACATCTCAGGTTTAATGAACACGTCCTTGTCCTCACTTGAATGCTGTCTAAAGTCAAAGGGACCGTTGGTGTGGGGGGCACTCCACCACTTTCTTGACAAGACAGGTGCCCTGATAGTTAAAGAAAAATAAAGCAGTGGAACTTCCCTGGTGGTCCAGTGGCTAAGACTCTGTGCTCCCAACACAGGGACGCCGGGTTCGATACCTGGTCAGGGAACTAGATCCAGTATGCCACAATGAAGATCTGACGCAGCCAAGTAAATATTTGAAAGAGGAAAAAGCAAGCAGCGCCTGGTCCCAGGATAGAGAATCACCCAGAAGTGAAGCAAAACGTCACTAGAAAGCAGCACCAATTTCACCGCAGACCAGGGACGAAAACTGTGGGCTCTGGTGTCAGAGAGATTTGGGGTCAAATCCTGATTCCACCACTAGTGGGTTCTGTGACCTTGAAGGAGTCACCTAACATCCCTGTGCCTCAATTTCCCCAGTTGTAAAACAGGACCAATGCCCTGTTTGTTGTCAGGGCCAATGCCTAAGACTACTGTGAGGATTGAATGAAATTACAGGGATAAAATCACACACATAGAAACCACAGGGCAGCTAATACTGTCATCTGAACAAGTTATTTAAAATCAAGTTACTTAAATAACAAGTACCTAATAACAAAGTAACAAGTTACTTAAAATCTCCAAGAGGAGAACTGGATTCAAGCCCCTTTCAGAGCAAGAATCCACACCATGCCAAAACCAAGTGCCAGGCAACCTATTAGATGGGGGGTAGGGGGTGGGGGGTGGGCGTGGTGTGTGTGTCTGCATGTGTAGCCACACATCCATCAAATACTTTTTTTCTCCTCCTGGATAGAAAGAAAAGTCTCCAACCAGAGCAAAGCTGAAGCCACTAGCCTGGGGCCAGGCTAACTGTCCCCCAGGGCAAGTGACCCCAGGGCTGTAGAAAACCACTTCCTCCCAGATGCTATATCCTGGAACAGACAAATGAATCCCACTCACCCATACCCAGCAGTCCGGCTGCCCCACCCCATCGCCACTGACCTTCTAAAGGGTCCAGAGAGCCTCCATTTCAGCTGCAGATGTGGTTCACAGACCTTGACAGAGTAAATGTGTCATTAACACAGCAACTTAACAGGACTAACCCTCTCACGCTCCTGCCACTGGTGAGTCCCCAGTGGTTGGGCCTGATTCACTGTACCCAGTAGATCTTAATGATGCCTCACAGCCCCGCAGCGCTGTTTGCACGCCCTGGACCACACCCGGCAGGAAAGTCCTGCCACCAGGCGCCAATTCGACCAGGATCCAGCAAGGGACTACAGGGACTGGTGACCACACTGCACCCTTCCTGGGCTTTTAGTCCCAGCTCCTGTAAAGGTTTATGCTTGCCGCTCAGGCAAGTGACTTCCTCACAGTCGGGGGCAGGGATGCGCTCAAAGGGAACAGGGGCCACTTCTGCCGCACAGATTGGGGAAGTGTCAAGACTCTGTTGGAAGAAGGTGGATGGCTGGACAGGGCTGGGAAGGAGACTGAGGGAAGCGGGCTGGACCCAGTGGGGATGTGGGGTGAAGGGGTGGGGGCCGGACGCAGGGCGGGGCGGTGGCCTCTGCTCTCATTATAAGTAGCATGTGTCTGCATGAAGAGAGGATAAGGCGGGGACCTTCAGAAACGACGGGGAAGAGAAGGCGTTCTTGAGCGCGGCCATCCCGGGAAAGGGGTCAGAGCTGGGTGGCCCGGGCAGCAACGGGATGGGAAAGGACGTCGGGTCAGGCCGGGCAGAGGAGAGACTGAGAGGTGGCCGGGCAAGAGGAGGGAACGGGCGGGCGAGGAGTGAGGAGAGACGCGGGGCGAAGGGGAAACGGAGGCGGGGACTGGAGGAACCACGCGTATGGTCAACGGCGGGGCCAGGGAGCGCGGAGGCCGGGACGGAGGGCCCCGGGGAGGCCGTTCCATGTAGGGTCCAGAGTCGGGACTGAAGCGGGGCGGGTCAATGGCGGGTTCACGGTTGCGGCCGAGGCCGGACGGGGCGTGGGGGTGCTGCTCACCGGGACTTGGGGCCGCCGCGAGGGCGGCGGCCGGGCTGGGCAGGGCGTCCCGGGGCCGGCGGCACCTCAAACTCGCGGCTCCATGCCCGGGACTGCGGCCCCGGAAGTGGAGGGCGTGGGGCACAGCGGCGCCGGCGGACACGGGGTACCCGGCAGCCCAGGCCCCTTTGACCCGGAAGTCGAGCGGCCCAGGCGGCGGCTTGGGATTGGTTGCGGCCCGGCCGGTACCAAGAAGCCCGGCGCGCTTGGGGGAGAAGCGTCAGCAGGGCCCCCCGCAGTAAGTGGGGTGAGACGTGCCACGGGTGGCGTCTTCCTGTGCGAGGAAGGGACACTGGGAAGAGACACCCCTGGTAACTTGGTATCACCCAACCAAACCGCTAATACTTTTACTAAGGGCATCGTGAGAAAATGTAACTTGTCTAGGCGTTGGTGGTATAGTGGTTAGCATAGCTGCCTTCCAAGCAGTTGACCCGGGTTCGATTCCCGGCCAACGCAGCAGTGCTTTTTCTTTTTTTAATATCTTCTTTTACTGTCTATTTAAAATTTCCTAAACATCAAACTAGTATTTCTATTACTTTGCAATTACTTCTACGATTCCAGAATATCTTTAAAAATACAAGAAGAAATTTTAAAAAGCGCCCAATCTGAATTTCTACTGTAGTAAAATTTAAAGTCCCATAGTAAAGATAGATCTAAGTGTTTCCATCTGGGTTTTGAACCAGGGATCTTTCTTGTGGGAAGTGACAGTGATAACCGCTACAGCTACACTAGGAAAACGGACAAGAGTAACACTTCTTGAGTTTGTTATAGACAATGTTACAGAAGTTGTTACATTGTAGCTCCTGAAATGACTATTTTGTGGTTCGGTCCTCCCACGTTGATTTCCACTCTTCCTAAATGTCCATCACTCTGCCTGATGCCGGGCAAGCTAGAAGGAGGAAAATACAAAACAAAAGAATTCAATAACCCCCTCTCAACAAGCACAAGTTCAGTTCAGTTCAGTTCAGTCGCTCAGTCCTGTCCGACTCTTTGCGACCCCATGAATCGCAGCACGCCAGGCTTCCCTGTCCATCACCAACTCCCGGAGTTTACCCAAACTCATGTCCATCGAGTCGGTGATGCCATCCAGCCATCTCATCCTCTGTCGTCCCCTTCTCCTGCCCCCAATCCTTCCCAGCATCAGGGTCTTTTCCAATGACTCAACTCTTCGCATGAGGTGGCAAGCACAAACACACTATTAAAACAAAACAAGACAGAAATTGCTCTCAAACCATCCTGAAGTCAACGTTTCACTAGTTCGTCTCATAGATTCCTTATTTTAAACTCTTTCCTGTCTACAAATATTAACCCTGCTGTTCCAGCCCAAACCACTTTCTACAGTAATTTTCTGTAAAAGATCTCGCTGCTGGGTGCATAGAATTTGGAAGGGGAAAAAAAAAGTCAGGACCTAGAAAGAAGTTAATTGAAGATAATTTAAATGCGTTTTCATCTTACCTGGAGTTAACTCATTTTAGAGCATTTCTTTTTTTAAGAGACATAGTGGAAGGAAGGGAGGTAATCATAAGGATTTAGGATCAGATTACTGTAAAATCTGCTTTTTTTTTTTTTGTCCCTTGCAGGGCCAGGATTAGAAGAAGGAGAGTGAGGCACAGACCTCAGGTGCAAAAATTAAGGTGGCTCTAAAAAACTCAACAATCGAGATAAATAATATTTTAATACATTATCCTAACACATTAATATCAAATTAATGGCAAAAAGCAACCTCACAGTGGACAAAATATCAAAATCTTAAATCAAGACAGGTTTTGGCAGTGTGTTACCAAGCTGTATTGCAGTCTGAGCCAAGAACAAAAATGTGTGCCCTTCTATGTCTGGTTTTACATATTTTTAATTCCTATTTCCCCCCAGAACATCACTGAAAATATTGAAACTTAAAAGTAGGTATATTAAAATTCACAACATTAAGAACTTATAATTTTATGTTTCTGTGTTCAGTGGAAGCAAACATATCGATAACCCTTTCAGCATAGTCTCAAGGAGGGGATTTACTACTTAAAATTACTTAAAACATACTGAGGGACTTCCCTGGTGGTCCAGTGGCTAACACTCCAAACTCCCTGTGCAGGGGGCCCCGATTTGATCCCTGGTTAGGGCACTAGATCTCACATGCTGCACATAAAAGTTCCAACATGCTGCAACTAAGACACGGGACAGCAAAATATATAACTTTTTTTTTAAAATCATATTGAGAAGCACACAGTTTTCCTTTTCCTGTAGGTCTTAGTTGCAGCACACAAGATCTTTGATCTTTGTTGTGGCATGTGAACTCTTAGTCACAACAAGCGACCTGGGCCCCCTGCTTTGGGAGTATGGAATCTTAGCCACTGAACCCCCAGGGATGTCCCCTCTTCTCCTTACAAGGATCCCTTTGATTGTATTAGGCCCACTCAGGTAATGTGAAATAATCACTCCAGCTCAAGACCCTGAACTTAATCTCATCTGCAAAGTCCCTTGTGCCATGGAAGGGAGCATCTTCACAGGTTCTGGGCATTAGGATGTGGACATTGTGGGGGACATTATTCTGCCAACTACACCTCCCCCTGCCATTAAAAATTCTTCTGCAGCATCCTTTTTGACAGCTGCATAGTATTCCATCTATTCATTCATTCAACAAGTATTCACTGACTACTTATTATGTGACCATCTCTCTCATCCTCCCCCTCATGGCCCATGTGGACCAGTGTGGTCACCTGCATCCTCTCAACCCCCACAGCATGTGGTTTCTTCCAGCAGCCACTGCACCTGTGAGCACCTGACTCAGGCTCCACCCCTCCTCTGCCCACAGCCCTCCAGGACTCCCATTTTGGGGTAAAAGTCTACATCCTCCCATGGCCCATAAGGTCCTCCATGACTTGCCCCATCCTCTCCTTGCCCTCCTCTCCTTCCTCTCTCTTTCTCCCTCATTCTGCTCCAGTCACATGGGCCTGCTCGCTGTCCCTCCACCATACCAGGTATGGTCCTGCCCCAGGGACCATACAGCTTTGCAGAAGCTGTGCCTGCCACATTCTTGCACTTATTTCCAGGGCTCGCTCCTTCTTCTCCAAGTCTTGGTTTTAATGCTACCTCTGAAAAGGGGCCTTCCTTGAGCCCAGCTAACCTTAATCTTCTCCCCTAACTTTGGCAGCCATAAATTCAGTCCCTACCACGTCACTGTTCTTTCAATGACTTACCGGTCTCTGAAACAACCCCATATGTAGATCTGTTTACTTCTTTCTCCTCTGTTTACCCACTGGACTGTGAGCTTCACCAGGTCAGGGGTTTTGTTGTTGTTACTTATTTGTTTATTTGTTTGTTTAAATCTATTTTGTTCCCTACATGTCGCTATGGGCTTAGGAAACATGTGTTGAAATTATGAACAAATGAATAGCTCCTTAGAGGAGAGAAAATACTGAGAGATGGCGAGAAAATACCTGGTTATGGGGATGGAGTAACACAGGTGGGCTTCCTGGTGAAGGACAAAACCTTGCAAAGCCTGTTCTTTCCTGCATCAAGGTCTGAGAGGTCACTTATCTGCAAACAAAACAAAAACAAAAAACAACAAAAAGAAAACCTTCTTTAAAATTATTTCTTGTACTTCCCTGATGGTCCAGTGGTTAAGAATCCGCCTGCTGGGGCTTCCCTAGTGGCTCAGTAGTGAAGAGTCCACCCGCCAATGCAGGAGACTCGAGTTGGATCCCCGACCCAGGAGGATCCCACATGCTGCAGAGCAACTCAGCTCATTGACCACAACTATTGAGCCTGTGCTCTAGATCCCGGGAACTGCAACTACTGAAGCTTGGTGTCCTTGAGCCTGTGCTCCACAATGAGGGAGGCCACTGCAATAAGAAGCCTGCACAGTGCAATGAAGAGTAGCCTCTGCTTGCTGCAACTAGAGAAAAGCCCGCACAGCAGCAAAGACCCGGCACAGCCAAAAATATATAAAATTTTAAAATATTTTTAAAAAAAGGAATCTGCCTGCCAATGCAGGGGATACAGTTTCGATCCCTGGTCCAGAAAGATTCCACATGTCGCAGACAACTAAGCCCACTTGCCACAACTACTGAAGCCTGCATGCCTAGAACCTGTGCTCCGAAACAAGAGAAGCCACTAAATGAAAAGCCTACCTACCCCAACTAGAGAGTAGCCTCCACTTGCTGCAACTAGAGAAAGCCTGAGCACAGCAATGAAGACCCAGCCCAGCCAAAATATAAATAATATTTTAAAATAAAAATAAAACATTCATTTTAAAAAGCTCGTTGAAGGAATTCATTAAAAAATTATTTCTTGTGTCCTTCAAACTGACTCAAGGCAGCCAATGTGCTGTGTGATGCCCAGAAAGTTACTCCCCTTCTCTGAGTCTGTGTCCAGTAGATGTCCTTGAGGAGGATAGAAACTCAGGTACCTCGAATGGAAAAGACGATAATTCCATCTTTCCACTAGGTGTCAGCAGGAGCCCAGACCACAGGCACCCTGCAGTGTCCATACCACCCCACCATTATCCCTTCCTGCCGCACATCCCATCCGTCCTTCCAGCTCCTCACTGAGGCCCAGGTTTCTCTCCCCTAACACCCACCCCCAGTATTTGCAGAAGTGTCCCTATCCCCAAGCAGGCAGAGTCTATTCTACCAAAGTGCTCAGCCTTCCAGGGGCCTTCAGGAAGGTTGGAAGGAAGAAGAGGAAAGGAAAGAAAGAAGGGAAGTGGATAAGGATTCAATGTTTCCAGTCTGGGAAACATCTCTTGTAAAGGCTGTCTGCAACAAATCCCTTTGTACCTCCAGCAAATGTGAGCTGAGAACCTTTCTAAGAAAATGTCACATTTTACACTCTTTTAGGGGATTTCCCAAGTGGTCCAGTGGCTAAGACTCCAAACTCCCAATGCAGGGGACCCAGGTTCCATTCTTGGTCAGGGAACTAAATCCCACACTCCACAACTAAGATCTGGAGCAGCCAAGTAATAAACTCCCAACAACCCCCCAGCAGCCCCCATTTTAATGGGTGAAGAGACCCAGGCATGGAGAATTTAGTAACATGCTCAAGGAAACACAGAGAGGTTAAGTAACTTGCCCAAGGTCACACAGCTTATAAGTAGTAGATGATAGATTCAGTTGGTTCCCAGGTGGCTCAGTGGTAAAGAATCCACCTGCCAATGCAGAAGACGTGGTTTCAGTCCCTGGGTTGGGGAAGATCCCTTGGAGGAGGAAATGGCAATCCACTCCAATGTTCTTGCCTGGGAAATTCCATGGACAGAGGAGCCTGGCAGGCTACAGTCCATGGAGTCTCAAGAGTCAGACATGACTTAGTGACTAAACAACAACAACTTGATGATAGACTACAGATTCAAAGACAGGTGGTCTGGCTCCAAAGTTCATGGCACAAAACTAGACTGTAAACTACATAGATGAAGTTCAAGGTAATCAAGATGACTAAAAATAAAACAAAAGCTCATTGAACAGGAATCAGCCACTAGAACATTCGGCCTGGGCTGTACCAGGGTCATTCATGAATATATTAAGATATAGTAGACCAGGAGCTTTCTGGGCAAAAGAACAGAAACCAGGACTTCCCAAGTGGCTCAGTGGCTAAGACTCTGAACTCCCAATGCAGGGGACCCAGGTTCCATCCCTGGTCAGGGAACGAGATTCCATATGCCACAACAAAGTTCAGTGATCCCACATGTCACAACTAAGATCCAGTACAGCCAAATAAGTTTTTTTTAAAGAGCAGAAACAGCCCAGTTGTCCACCCATGGCTGTGTGATAAATGAGAAGCCCCTTTATGTTCTGAACTGGGGCAGTCTGGGGAACTGTATGGCCTATGCCAGCATTTATTAAAATAATCACAACCCAGAAAGGATACAAATGTATATGAACACGGTGGGATGTGCCCACAAAATAGCCCTGGAAGGAGCCTGTGAAATGGGCAGCAAGGGTGACTGCCTATGACCTCTGGGTGAGAGGCTCCTGGAGGCTGGGGGCTGGGGGTTTGGGCAAGACTGACTTTCTACTCCTCAGCTTGTATACAAGTTGCACCTCTATTTTGGAAACCATTCCAAACATACAGAAAAACTTGTGGGACAGAAAAATTGTGGCTCTAATGCAAAAACCTTTTTTTTTTTTTTGGCTGCACCACTTGGCAGGTGAGAGTTTAGTTCCCAGACCAGGGATCCATCACATTTTTTATTAGAAATTAGTTTACAAAAATTATGATAGTGAACTACTAGCTAATGAATTGATTAACTAGTAGTTAAATAATGGTAGTTAAGGTGCCAGGTCCTGAACTAGGTTTTTTTTATTATTATTATTATTAAATAATTTTATTTATTTATTTATTTTTGGCTGTGCCAGGTCTTCATTGCTGCACAGGCTTTCCTCTAGTCACAGAAAGCGGGGACTCTTCTCTAGTTGTGGTCGAGGGCTTCTCATTGCACTGGCCTCTCTTGTGGATCATGGGCTCTAGGGCACTTGGGCTTCAGCAGGCTCTAGAGCACAGGCTCAGTAGCTGTAGTGCACCTGCTTAGTTGCTCTGAGGCATGTGAGATCCTCCCAGACCAGGGATCGAACCCACATCTCCTGCCTTGGCAGGCAGATTTTTAACCACCAAGCCACCAGGGGAGCCCTTGAACTACATGTTTCCATAATTTCTTTATCATAACTCTCATTATGTCCATTTTAATATGGGGAAACTAGACTTGGTGATTTAAGTTACACAAGAAGCAGTTTACTGGGGAGACAGACACACAGAGAGATTAATTTCATAAACAATCTCGCTCACTTGTTTTTTGTTATTGAGAAATATTTTTAAACTATTTATTCCCTGGATGTTGGAACCACAACAGTCATGTTTGAATGAATCAATTCTTTGACTGATTACCTGGGGAGGTTTGCAGTAGCTGGGAACTCCCCTGCCCACCTTATCTTTATAATTTTCATCGATTTATGAAATGATGCCTTCTTGCCTGCAGCCCATGTGGATTCCTCCCCCCAACCCTTGCCATCTGAACACAATCCCTAGAGCTGGTGGGGGGGGTCCCATAAATTCTTTTTTTTTAGATTTTTTTTAACTGGAGTATAATTGCTTTACAATGTTGTGTTAGTATCTGCTGTACAACAATGTGTCAGCTATGTGTATACATATATCCTCTCCCTCTTGAGCCTTCCTCCCACCTACCCCCATCCCACCCCTCTAGGTCATCACAGAGCAGCGACTTGAGCTCCTTGTGCTATACACAGAAAGAGGAGTCCTTAAATTCTATCCCACCCACAACCATTACTACAACTGCAGATAACATTAATGGAAGACCTCGTAGGCACTGGGTGCACTTCTAACCTACTTCATCCTTGTGACACTGAGAGGTATGATCATTAATCCCATTGTATAGATGGGGAAACTGAGGCCCAAAGAGATGAAGTCTTCTGTCAGCCAGCTGGGGAGCACCGATTCTAACCTGGCATTCTGACTCCAGAACACATGATTCTAAACCTCTCCATGGCTAACGTAGCACCTATAAATATAGAAAGGACCTTCTCCATCAAGAGATGATGACACAGTGAGCTTGTTATTTCTGTCATGGGGATGCAGGGATGGTTGATGAGAGAAGCAGAAGCCTTGGGCTGCTGGCAGAAGCTACAGAATGGAGAGCTTTGGCACAGGAGTGCGGGGCATGTGTGGATGAGACCTGCCCCTTTCCCTGCCTCATCCCTACAGGCTCTGCCTCTCACCTCCCCGCATCTCCAGGGCACTTTACAGTCGAGGGTTATTCTTAGCTCTGCACAATCAAACCATCATTCTCTGAAGGCTAAATGTGGGGGGAGAGGGGATGTGGTGGGGGCAGGGTATAGAGAAATGTGAGAAAGCTTTTCTCTTTCCCCAGATCTGCCTCCCCGACCCTCACACACACACGCACACATATACACTCACACACACACACACACACACACACATCCTACTGGAGTTTCCCCAGGACTATGCTCTTCTCTCACTCTCTCTTGGGCAGCCTGGTGAACTCAGTCTCACTGTGTACCACTGGGCAGGTGGTTTTCCATCTCTGAGCCTCAACTTTCTCATCTATGAAATGGAGATGATAAAAATAGTGCTCCCTCATGGAGGGTCGTGTGTGTGTGTGTGTGTGTGTGTGTGTGCGCGCGCGCGCGCGCACTCACTCGTGTTCAACTCTTTGTGACCCTATGGACTGCAGCCTATCAGTCTGTTTTCTGTCCATGGGATTCTCCAGGAAAGAATACTGGAGCGGGGTGCTATTTCACTCTCCAAGGGATCTTCCCAACTCAGGGATCAAACCCAAGTTTCTTGCATCTCTTTGTTGGCAGGCAGGTTCTTTACCACTAGCGCCGCCTGGGAAGCTGTGAGGAGTTCACAGCAAAGAAGTGCAGGAAGGGTTTCCTACCGCAGACCCCTGGCTCCTGGTGAGTCAGTGGAGACATTTTTCCTGTTGCTCAGCTCAGTCCCCTCCCCACTTGTGCCCTGACCTGTCCCCCCTCATGAAGAGAAACACCTTTGGCTCCAGACTGTCCCTCGGACATCTCCTTGTCGTTTCTGCATCTCCCCAAGCCTTGCCTACCTATCTGAGCATGGCTCTGTCCACGGTACACAGCCTGTGGTATTCAGGAAGGACATTAACTGTGTGAATGAATGAATGAATGAATCTTTCGTGACTTCCTTCTAGAAATCTCTTTCCTTTAGCCAACTTGCCCACGAATCTACTACATTCAAAGTTCATCCCCAGGACCCCTGGCGGTCTGGTGTCTAAGACTCCTTGATCCCAATCCAGGAGGCCCAGGTTTGATCCTTGCTTAGGGAGCTAGATCTCACATGCCACAACTAAAGATCCCACATGCTGCAACTAAGACCCTGTGCAGTCAAGTAAATAAATACTTAAAAGCAAAAACAACCCCCCTAAAACAAAGTCCATTCCCTAAGGCAAGTTCATCCTCTAAGTTATTATAGCATAGTGATTAGGAACACGGGCATTGAATCCCTAAAGCCTTGGTTCAAATCTCAACCTTGCGCACATCCCCCACCTCTTTTTTTTTTTGGCAGCACCATGCAGCCTGTGGGATCTTGGTTTCTGACCAGGGATAAAACCCACACCTCCTACCATAGGAACTCAGAGTCCTGATCACTGGACATTGGACCTCCAGGGAATTGCCTCAACCTTGCCCCTTAATTGCTGTGTGACATCAGATAGGTGTCTGACCCTCTCTGTGCTTAAAGCCATCACCAGGAGTGGTTTCATGTCAGGGTTAATTTATGTGAGGGGAGGAGTACCCAGTCTGGTGGGTCCACAGTCCTTTCCCAGATTCCCAGACCTTGACCTTGAATTGGGGAAGGATGGAGTAAGAGAGATTCCACTAAAGAATGGGGCCCACTGGTGTGTCTAGGACATGGTGGGGTGCTGATTTGAGCAAGCTGCTGCTGCCCACACCCAACCCAAGGTGCAGGGGAGACAGATGGGCACCAGCTCCTGGGAACCCATGCTATAACCATTTCCTAGATGGTTGAAATGGAGAAGGCAATGGCATCCCACTCCAGTACTTTTGCCTGGAAAATCCCATAGATGGAGGAGCCTGGTAGGCTGCAGTCTATGGGGTCGCAAGAGTCGGACACAACTGAGCGACTTCACTTTCACTTTTCTCTTTCATGCATTGGAGAAGGAAATGGCAACCCACTCCAGTGTTCTTGCCTGGAGAATCCCAGGGATGGGAAAGTCTGGTGGGCTGCCGTCTATGAGGTCGCACAGAGTCGGACACGACTGAAGCAACTTCGCAGCAGCAGCAGATGGTTGAAAGGAGATCCAACAAGGCCATCCTAAAGGAAATCAGTCCTGAATATTCATTGGAAGGACTGATGCTGAAGCTGAAACTGCAATACTTTGGCCACCTGATGCAAAGAACTGACTCATTGGAAAAGACCCTGATCTTGGGAAAGATTGAAGGCAGGAGGAGGAGACGACAGAGGGTGAGATGGCTGGATGGCATCACCGATGCAATGAACATGAGTTTGAGTAAACTCTGGGAGTTGGTGATGGACGAGGAGGCCTGGTGTGCTGCAGTCCATGGGGTCGCAAAGAGTCGAACACGACTGAGCAACTGAACAGAACTGAACTGAGATGGCAAAACTGAGGCATGGAGGCCCTGTCTGTTTTCCTGCCTTCCCCTGGCTGTGGGAAGGGAGAGGAACAGAGCAGCTGGGGGAAGGGTGGAAGCAGGATGAAGGGACGCATGAGACAAAGGAGGGTTGGGGTCTATTTATTAGCTGTAATCGCTGTCTCCGGGGCTGAATTAGACCAAATTACAGCAGCCCGCCCTTAAGGACAGCCGGCTTCCAGCATTGTCTGCGGGAGTAAGCAGACAGCAGCGGGAGCGGGCGGTGGCTGGGGGGCCTCCTGTCGACAATGAAGCCCCCCAATTAGCCAGGCAGGGAGGCGGGAGAGCGGCAGCCGGGCCCCACCTCACAGGGCTGTGCAGAGTCCCAATGAATTCAGCTCCACAAAAGCCAATTAAAGATGGCAGGGGGCCGAGTGGGCCGAGGAGGAAGGAGGAGGGAAGTGGGGTAGGGGACCATGTGATCCAGGGTGGGGGCACCTGGGCTGGGACTCCCAGGCCCACAGGGACCTGTGCAGTGGGGGCAGTTGAATGACTCCTGCAAAGCACAGAAGGAGCCAAATTCTGTCCTTGGCCAGGCCTATTCCCTCAGATCTGATTAGGAAGACAGGGATGCCCTGGGGACCTGGAAGGGCAACAGGGCCCCTTGGGGAAAGGTACACAGGACAGTCTTGGGAAGTGCACACACACATACACACACACACACACACACCTCTGAACAGGCCACTGGCTTTCCTTGGTCAACGAGGGTCAGCTGGTCAGTCCCTTTGGTCATTAGCTGGTGGGCTTTGGGGTCCGCTCCTTCAGGCTGGGATGGGGGGTGGGAAGGACTCTCCCAAGGGGAAGCAGGCAAGGCCTCCTGGAAGCTCTCCATGATTGCTGCAGGCTCTCTCTGGGGAGTCTTCAATCCTGGGTGCTGTCCGCTCCCCACTCTCTGTGATCCTCTGTTTCAGACCCCCTCCCATTCTCTGAACTCCTCTCTGACTTCCCCTCTCTCTCTGTGCCCCCTCCACTCTGAGTCCCCTCTGTTTCCAGAGCCCCTTCCCTCCTCTTCCTCTTCTGCTTGAACACCTCACCACCACCACCAGCTTCCCTCCCTGGGATCCTAAAGATGGGAGTCCTCAGCCTGGCCTAGCTTGAGAGGCCCCACGATCCTTCCTCGGCCAGGTTTTGGGGATTTTGAGGGAGATGGCTCCCATCAATTTCCCCTTCTCGGTGTCAGAGCAGGCCACTTGTGGGTCTGCAGTCCACACTTGGTGGGTGAGATGGGATGGGGGCTGCCATTTACCACACTGTGACTGTCAGCCGTGGGTGAGTCCTCCTGGGGATTCAGTGGTGGGGGCAGAGGAACTCCGAAGTGAATGAGTGTGTGTGAGGCATCAGCTGCTGCCATGGGGACCCCACACCCAAGGAGGTGCCTTCTGTGCCAACATACGCCCAGCACTGGCTGCCAGGGAGACGCAGAGACTCCAAGACAAGAGACAGAGAGACAGGGGGAAAGCTGGGAGACCCAGGGTGGGGGAGAGAGACTGGGTGAAAGGAGAAAGGATGCACGCCTGGCCATAAGGCCAAACTGCTGCATCCACGCAGGGCTCTCACGTGCATGCACACACACATCGCAGCGCCCTCTCACCCATGCTCTGTGCCCAGGTGCCTAGATTTTGGGTCTTGCTGCTTCTCCCCTTTCCCTGATCAGCATCAGTGTCTGATGATCTCATGGGCATTCTGCAGCCACCCACGTATTCAAAGCACATACTAGGGACCTGGGACATGTCTGTCTCCATCCATTGCTTTCTCTCTAATCCCTCTCTGTTTCTCTCTCTTTCCTTGCTTCTTTCTCTTTGTCCCTGTCCCCACCTCCCTGCTTTGACCACATCATGGGGCATACAGCTTAGTTCCCTCACCAGGGATGGAACCCATGCCCCTGCAGTTGAAGCAAGCAGTCTTAACCACCGGACCACCAGGAAGTCCCTCTCGCTGCCCTTTTATTCCTACCTTGCCTCTGTCTCTCCCCATCTCTGGCGCCCTGTCCTGAATTCTCAACCCAGACTGCTAGGTGCTAGGGATCACAGGAGGTGACATTCAAGCACACAGCTGTGTCACAAGAAGCAGCCTCCATGACTATCTGGAGGTGGGGCTGGAGCCAGATGACCTGGCTTCAAATTTAGCCCAAATGACTTCAACACTCCATGCAGTATCTTCCCCATCTATAAAATGGGTATAATAAGCATTGCTGTTTAGTCTCTAAGTCATGTCCAACTTTTTGAGACCCTATGAGCTGTAGCCCACCAGGCTCCTCTGTCCATGGGGATTCTCCAGGCAAGAATACTGGAGTGGGTTGCCATGCCCTCCTCCAGGGATCGAACCTGTCTGCATTGCAGGCAGATTCTTTACCATCTGAGCCACCAGGGAAGCCTGAGAATACTGGAGCGGGTAGCCTACCCCTTCTCCAGGGGATCTTCCCGACCCAGGAATCAAACTGGGGTCTCCTGCATTGCAGGTGGATTTTTTACCAGCTGAGCTACCAGGGAATCCCCATGTCCAAAGGATATCAGGAGGGAAAGGCAGTCCATGCAGACAAGCTCTTTGAGGCAGATCAAGTGCCCGATGTACACTGAATGCTGTCATCACGGTGATGATTATGAGTTGGATCCTCATGGTGATGGGACATGGAAAGATTTTAGGTGAGGGAGGACAGGACCACACTTCCCATTTGAAAGATTTCCCAGGAGCCCTCTGGGGGAGCCCCAGAGTGTTCCACACAACCAGCTGGGTGGTGGTTACAACGTCTATACACATGTATGGTCTCAGTGCGCTGAACACGCAAGATTTGTCTGCTTCACATGAGCAGGTGATGTCTCCATCCAAAGTAGAAGAAATACCACTAAAGGTATTCCTTCATACAAAGAGAGCTGCTTGGCACCAGAGAGAAGATGGGAGTAGTGTCCCTAGAACCTCAATGTCCTTGCCTTGTTTGGTTACTTCTATGTCCCCAATTCTGAGTTTGGGGGGGTGGTGTTGGAAGTGTCAGAAACCCATACTGCAGGAGGAGCCTAGAAGCCTGGAGCCGTGAAGCCAGGCTCCTTTCCTGACTGTGTTGCCTATGATCTGGGGCCATCTGTCCACACGCCCCATTTCCCTGCTTGCACTGCCCCCAGCCCAGAAACTCGGGCCCATCTTGGCCAGAGGAGTCAGGTCCAGGGCTCTAGGGGAATCAGGCTATGGAGAATAGGTGAAGGGTCCTCCTTTCTGCCTTTTTGAATCTAAAATGCTAACATTGCTAAGATTTCATTGTTCCCAACACAGGGGGCCCGGGTGCAATCCCCCTGGTCAGGGAACTAGATCCCACCTGCCACAACTAAAAATCAAGCATGCTGCAACAAAGATTGAAGATCATGTGTGCCTCAGGTAAGACCCAGTGCGGCTAAATAAATAAATAAATATTTTTAAAAGTTAACCCTATGTAGTGGGTTCGATGTGTCCCCCTCAAGATTTGTAGCCACCTTGAACCTCCAAGTGTGACCATTTTTTGGAAATTAGGTCTTTGCAGATGTAATTAGTTGAGACGAGGTCATGCTGGATTTGGGATGGGCCCTGGATCCAAGGGCCTGGTGGCTCAGGTGGTAAAGAATCTGCCTACAATACAGGAGACCCAGGTTCGATCCCTAGGTCTGATCTCTGGGTCAGGAAGATCCCCTGGAGGAGGAAATGGCAACCCACTCCAGTATTCTTCTCTGGAGAATTCCAAGGACAGAGGAGCCTGAAGGCAGGCTAGACTCCATGGGGTTGCAAAGAGTTGGACACAACCGCAAATCCAATGACTAGTGTCCTTCTAATAGGAGGGGACCCTAAGGGAGACACAGAGGAGAAGATGATGTTAAGTTGGAGGCAGGGATTTGAGAGGTCCTTCTATATACCGAGGAACACCGAGGATTTGGGGAAAGCACCAAAAGTTAGGAGAAAGGAGTGGGCCAATTTCTCCCCCATGTCCTCCAGAAAGAACCAACTTTTCTGGCGCCTTAATGTAGGATTTCCGGTCCCCAGAGCTGTGAGAGGAGACATTTCTGTTGTTGTAAGCCACCGAGTTTGGGATCATTTGTTACAGCAGCCACAGGAGATGAATACACCGTTTTCCCCTAAAGTCATAGATATTTGTACTAATAGAATCTTTAGGAAATACAGATTTTATTTGTTTATTTATTTCAAAATTTTAAAATTATTTATTTGGCTTTGCCAGGTCTTGGTTGTGGAATTGTAGCAAGGGATCTTTTTTTTTTTTTAATTGTGTCATGTGCGATTTTTAGCTGTAGCATGCAAACTCTTAGTTGTAGCATGTAGGATCTAGTTCCCTGACAAGGGATTGAACCTGGGCCCCTTGCATTGCGAATGGAGAATCTTAGCCACTGGACCACCAGGGAGGTCCCAGATTTGACTTAGAAATAAAGCTGGGCACACCTGAGCTCCCAGCCTAGCCCCTGTCTCTAGCTGGGTGTCCCCGAGGATAAGTCATTTCACCTCTCTGAGCCTCAGTTTCCTCATCTGCAAAATGGGATAACCATGCCTGCTGCAGGGGGCGGTTGTCCAGATTAAATAAGATTAACCATGTACTAAAGGGCTTGGTGGAGAAGGCAATGGCACCCCACTCCAGTACCCTTGCAAATCCCATGGACAGAGGAGCCTGGTAGGCTACAGTCCATGGGGTCGCTAAGAGTCGGACACGACTGAGCGACTTCACTTTCACTTTTCCCTTTCATGCACTGGAGAAGGAAATGGCAACCCACTCCAGTGTTCTTGCCTGGAGAATCCCAGGGACGGCGGAGCCTGGTGGGCTGCCGTCTATGGGGTTGCACAGAGTGGGACACAACTGAAGCGGCTTAGCAGCAGCAGCAGCAGCAAAGGGCTTGGTGATGAGAACACAGCAAACACTCAGATAGTAATAAAAGCTTAAAGTCTACAGCTGACAGACACTGAGGTAAGCACACTTTAAAAATAAATGTTAACTATCATTATTACCAGCTATTCCCAGAAGAAAATAGCCGGCACTCCTGATTCCACTTTCCACTGGTAACTTCCCCCCCACCACACTGGTAACTTTTTGGTGAGCATTCCTTTAGATGAAAAACAAACAAACCATATTCCAGCACCATATGTGGGCTATTTGAACAAACCAATCATGCAAAAATGTTAACCAGCTCTAACAGGCTCCTAGTCCACACTATTAAGTTTATTAAAGACTATTGCTAGCTTTTAGAAGAGTGGTGATAATACTGGGATTACATTTTTTTTTTCAAGAATCCTTATCTTTTATAGACCATTAGGGTATTTTTAAATGAGATGTAATGCCTGGGAATAGCCACAAAGGCTTCCCAGGTGGGTCAGTGGTAAGGAATCCACCTGCCAATGCAGAAGAAATGGATTCGATTCTTGGGTAGAAGATCCCCTAGAGTAGAAAATGGCAACACACTCCAGTATTCTTGCCCGGAAAATCCCTTGGACAGAGGAGCCTAGTGGGCTATAGTCCATGGTGTTGCAAAAGAGTTGGACACAACTTAGCAATTAAACAACAAATAGCCACAAATTTGAGACAGGGACAGGGAACAGGAACTCACTATTCTGTCCTCTTCCTTTAGCATGTGTTTTGAAAGTTCCCCAAATCAAATGCTTTTAAAATGCCATGACCCAAGGACTTCCCTGGTGTTCCAGTGGTTAAGACCTTTCCCTCTAATGCAGAGGGTATCGGTTAGATCCCTGGTTAGGGAGCTAAGATCTCACATGCCTCAAGGCCAGAAAAAAACCAAAAAAACCACAACTCATAAAAGAGAAACAATATTGTAACAAGTTCAATAAAGACTGTTAAAAAACATGGTCCACATTAAAAAAAAAAAGAAAAAAAACTTTTAAAAATGCCATGACTGTCTTTTTACTCCTATGTAATATTATTTGACGAAGAGAAAAGGGAATTTATGTTCATATAAAGACTTGTGTTCATGAGGTTCTCAATCCTTTGGCCACCTGATTTGAAGAGCCAACTCACTGGAAAAGACCCTGATGCTGGGAAAGATTGAAGACAGGAAGAGAAGTGGGCAACAGAGGATGAAATGGTTAGACAGCATCACTGACTCAGTGGGCATGAGTTTGAGAAAACTCTGGGAGATAGTGAAGGACAGGAAAGCCTGGCATGCTGCAGTATATGGGGTTGCAGAGTCGGACACAACTTAGCAACTGAACAACAAAAAAGACTTGTATGCAAATGTTCATAGAAGCTTTATTCATAACCAACTGCTGTATTGTTAAAAAAAGAAAAAAAAAAGTATCTGGTCTTTGTCCCAGGTTCCTGAAAGATAACCTCTAGATCCTTGGGTTTTCCATGAACAACAGAAGTGTCGATTGTTGACGGTGGGGCTTGACCACATCTGAGTTTATGCAAATGAGATGACTCAGGATGGGGACTGGTCATTCAGGAAACACTGACTGACCTTAAGGGATGGGAGGGGAGGGTGGCTGGAGATTAAGTTCAGTCTCACAGCCAATGATTCGATCATTCATACCTATGTAATGAAACTCCAATTAAAACTCTGAGCACCGAAGCTTGGTAGAGCTTTTTGGTTGGTTAATGACTCGGAAGTGAGGACAGTCTTGTTGGCTACTGTGCCCTTAACTTATAGGGTCTGCCTTAACTCCAAGTGGTTAGTGTCAGAACTGTATTGTACTGTATCACAAAAAGCCTAGGAATGACAGAGATGTCGTCCTAGGTAAATGGAGAGATTGTAGTACATCCACACAATGGAATACTATGCACTAAGAAAAAAGAAGAAACTATACATCCACACAACACGTGGATGAATCTCATACAGTTATCCATAGTGAAATGAACCAGACAAAAACAGTACAGATGGTTGGTTTCCATTTACAAAAGACTCCAGAAAGTGTAAACTCATTTTAGTGCATTTTAGTGACAGATGACAGGTCAGTGGCTGGCTGTGAATTGGGAGGGGGGGGCGGGTAGGAGGGAGTGATGACAAAGGACAGGAGGAAACTTTTGGGGGTGATAGATGTGTTCACTGTTTTGATGGTGGTGATGTCAATACCTAGCAAGTTGTACACTTTAAAAAAAAATCACTTCATTGTTTGTTTTTCGGTTAAATAGTAATCTTTTTTTATAATTTTATTTATTTATTTATTTATTTTTGGCTGTGCTGGGTCTTCATTGCTTTCAGGGCTTTCTCTAGGTGTGGATAGCAGGGGCTACTTTTTATTGCAGAGCTTGGGCTTCTCATGCAGTAGATTCTCTTGTTTTAGAACATGGGCTCTAGGGTGCATGCACTCAGTAGTTGTGGCTCCCAGACTCTAGAGCATAGACTCAATAGTTGCGGCTCACCAGCTTAGTTGCTCCAAGACCTGTGGGATCTTTCCTGACTAGGGATCAAACCCATGTCTCCTACATTGGCAAGTGGATTCTTTACCACTGAACCACCAGGGAAGCCCTGTAAGTTGTACACTTTAAATGCAGCTCATTCTATGTCAATTATACCACAAGATAGCTGTTTAAAACTGTATCCATCAGGGACTTACCTGGCAGTCCAGTGGTTAAGACTTCGTGCTTCCAATACTGGGGTCGAGGGTTCAATCCCCAGTTGAGGAACCAGGATCCCACATGCTATGTGGCCAAAAAAGAAATGCATCCGTTGGTTCTTTCTTTGTCCACCAGTAAATAATTATTGAGCACCTGCTGTGTGCCAGTCTCTCTCTTTGGAGCTAGGGGACATAGCTGTGAACACGAGAGATCAAGACACCTGCCCATGTGATAATTTAGCTGGGGAATATAGACAGCAATAATGCAATTTAAATACACGTTCTTTGGGGGCTTTTTTTTGGGCCACAGTAAGCAGCAAGCAGGATCTCAGTTCCCTGACCAGGGACAAGGATGGAACCTGTGCCCCCTGCACTAGAAGCACAGAGTCCCAGCCACTGGACCACTGCCAGGGAATTCCCTGGATACACATTCTTTATAGAGTCAATCCTCATTATTTTCAGGCTTGAAAATGAAAGTGTTAGTCACTCAGTCATGTTAGACTCTTTGTGACTTCATGGACTGTAGCCTGCCAGGCTCCTCTGTCTATGGGATTCTCCAGGCAAGAATACTGGAGTGGATAGCCATTCCCTTCTCCAGGGGATCTTCCCGACCTAGGGATCAAACCCAGATCTTCTACATTGCAGGCAGATTCTTTACTCTCTGAGCCATACGGAAGATCCATTTTCAGGTTTGGTATATGCAAAATCACCTTGTTGCTAACATTTTTTTGTAACTCCAAAGCAAATACGTTTGACTTTCATGGTCATTCCTGGACATGTGCAGAATGGTGGGAAATATGTCACCACCATGCATTTTCCCTGCTGAGGCTGGACCAGGTGATTCCTGTCTTCTGATTTCACTCAACAAGTGTCGTTCGGGGGGTGATTTGAGTGCCATATTTTCTGCGTCATTGGTGGTGGTGGTGGCAGTGGTGGCTTGGTTGTCTAAAATGGCTCCAAGCGAACCAGTGGCACTCAGAGATGGGAGCAGGGGTGGGATGCAGCTCCTGGGATGGGGACCCCACCCGAGGAAGAGGGATGGAGGAAGATGAAGATCCAGTTTAGGCAAAGGTGAGTCTCAGAACGGCCCCACCCTACCACCCACTCCAAACATCTACCTAGGACACATGGAACCACACACCTGTGAGCTCATGGCTCATGCCGGCATGTGGGCAAAGGTACACATGCAAATGCGGGCACACCAGTCACCTGCATTCACGCACGCACACACACATTTCTCTGCAGATTCTTCAAAATCAAAGACCCTGTGAGAAACCAGCTCAGTCCAGTGGCCTCTCTGCCTCCTCCTGGCTGGGACTCCAGGCCATTTGTGTAAATGTGTGTGTGTGTGTGTGTGTGTGTGTGTGTGTGTGACAGAAAGACACAGAAGGGGTAGGACCCAGCAGAGAAGCAGAGGCAGGCAGGCACAGGGATACGCAGAGGGCGGGAGGCCCTCCCTCTGTCCCATGGCTGAGTTGGCATCATGCCACAGTCCTCACATCAGGCCTGGCAAAGGAGGTTCTTTCTGACGGAGTTTTCTAGAAAAGAAGGTGTGTGTGTTAGTCACTCAGTCGTGTCCGACTCTGCATCCCCATGGACGGTAACCCACCATGCTCCGTCCATGGAATTCTCGAGGCAAGAATACTGGACTGGGTTGCCGTTTCCTTCTCCAGGGGATCCTCCTGAACCAGGGACCGAAGCTGGAGGCCTAGAAAGGCCTAGGGGTTGCCCAGCTATTCATGGTGTGGCTGGGGGCATTTGAAAATAGAGGCTAAGGTTAGACCATCAGTTCTGCTGGTCTGGGAAGCACATACTCTTTTTCGTCTCCTTTGGCCACACTTCATGTGGAACTTCCCTGACCAGGGACCAGACCTGCACCCCCTGCAGTGGAGGTGCAGAGTCTTAACCACTGGAGTCCCAGGGAAGTCCCAGGGTGGCACACACTTTATCCTCTTTTTAAATGGTTTCACATAAAAATCCAGATCTTGGGCTTCTCTGGAAAAAATGGTTGGATCTGGCCGAGCTAGACTTGCTGTTCTGTGGTGACACATGGCCGTGAGCAGAGGCTGGGGTGAGACGTGGCTGGCTGTGGTTGTACCTGTCGTTTGTCTCTGATGCTGCCACTTCTGCACGTGTCCGCAGGTTTGTGAATCTGTGGGTCTGTATAGCATGGATTGTGCCTGACCATGGTGTGAGGATGTGTGACGGGGGATTTGTGGACCATGTATATGGGATGTGGTCACCGTGTCTTGTCCATGCTCCCGCAGCCCCCAAGTGGGTGTCTGGTTGTGTGTGAGAGGTTTCCTCATGAGCGCCCCTCCTTTTCAGTTCCCCACATGTCTCAGTGCTCTGTGTGAGCATGAGTGCGCGCGTGACCTGTACAACCATGACCATCGGTGAGGGTCTGCGCCTGTCCTGGTGCATGGGTATGCTGATGACATCTGTGATCGTAAGGGGTGGGGGATGGGGGTGTGTGGTGTCCCTGAGTGGAAACCTGTGGGTGGCGCTCTCTGGGGTGTGCAAGCTGTGTGTACAAGGATGGCCCTGCTCCTGGGGTCCAGGGTCCAGCCCAGTGCCGTCTTCCAGGACCTGCCAGGCCTGAGATGAAGAGGCTTTCTCCTCCTTTCCTCCCTCCTCTCCGCTTCCTTCCCCTCTCTCTCCTGCCCCCCTCCCTCTCCCCATCACTCCCCCCTTGCTCCCAGTCCCCGGTTGCTCCCTCTCTCCCCTCTCTCAGCCCTCTGTCTGAAAGCAGCAGGGGAGAAGTGGCCACAGGCTGCTATCAGCTCCAATAGGCTTAAGTGGCCCATTTCCTGGGCCGGCTGGGTGCCCACTGCAGACACCATTAGGGTAATGAGCCCACAGCTCCTCCCAGGCCCCAGCACCCTGGCAACCAAGGAGGGGGTGTCCCCAGGCCCACAGGGCTGCTGTTCCCTCCTGTGTGCACTGGGGGATGGGAACAGAGAGGAGGGGAAGGACAGCCCCAGAGAGAGGCAGACACGGAGGACAAAGATGCTCACGGGGTCACATAGGGCAGAAAAGCAGAGACAGAGGCAGAGAGAAAGAGAGCAGGAGAGCCAGAGACACAAAAGTTCAGAGATGGAGAGATAGAGGGAGACGGAGGGGAAGAGACAAAGAAGCTGAAGACAGACTGCAAGTCTGGTGGGGAGGGACAGAGTGGAAAGATAAAGGCAGACAAAAATGGACAGACACACAGAGTCTCCAAGGGGGAGAGCCCCAGAGGACCAAGAGAAAAAAGGCAGAGAGAATGACGGGCCAGAGTAGGGGGGAGCAGTGGAGAGAAATACAAGAAAAAGCCAGAAAAACAGAGAGAGAAAGAGAGAGAGCGGAGAAAGATGCAAACAACCAAACATCAAAAGAGAGAAGGTGATCCAGGGCCATGAACCGACAAGTAACATCTGTCAGAGGGAGATGGGGTGCACCATAGAGAAAGCCTGGGAGATCCTCCCAGGGAGGGAGGCAGGAGTGGTGGGGGTGAGGGGGAGACCAAACACAGACTCAGGAGGGGACACAAGTTATAGAACCAGCCCAGGACCTTCCCTCTGCCCTGCCCCTAAGGTATTTTGGCAGTAAAACTAGTAGTTACAGGTACCCTGTGTTCACAAGCTCTCAGACCCTGCACTGAGCCCTGGATGGACCTCATTTTGATCTTTTAACTTATTTACTCAGCACCTGCTACATGCCAGGCACTGAGCTAGACCCTGGGGACAATGTGGCAGTGAAAAAAACAGAAAAAAAACAGAGGGAAACCCCTGTCCTGATGGTGCTGACCTTCTAGTGGGAGAGACAAACCAAAAAGTCTATAAGAAACAATCAGAGACAGCAGTTACAATTGTTCAGCCTTGGGCTTGGAGCACCCTCTCCTCAATAAGGTGCTACATGATCCATCAATTCCACCCAACGTGTACAACACACGTCTACAGGAAAATGAATCCACCAGGGTTTGTAATAGTATTATTCATAACAGCCAGAAAGTGCAAGCAATCCACATGTCCATCGATGGATGAATGGACACACAAAATGTGGTCCACCCAGACAATAGAATATTATTCAGCCTTAAAAAGGAACATGGCTTCCCTGGTGGCTCAAGCAGTAATGAGTCTGCCCACAATGCGAGAGACCTGGGTTTGATCCCTGGGTTAGGACGATCCCCTGGAGGAGGGTATGGCCAACCCACTTCCGTATTCTTGCCTGGAGAATCTCCATGGATGGAGGAGTGTGGCGGGGGTCGCAAAGAGTCAGACTGAGCGGCTAAGCACACAGCACAGCACAGAAAGGAACAAAGCACTGATTCATGTGACACGTGGATGAACCTTGAAAACCTGATGCCTGTGATGAAAGAAGCCAGACACAAAAGGCCACATAGTGTCTGAGTCCATTTATATGAAACATCCAGAACAGGCAGATCCGTGGGGACCGGAAGTGGATTAGTGGTTTCCAGGAGCTGGTGAAGGGGTAAAGGGGAGGGTCTGCTGATGAAGACAGGGCTTCCTTCCAGGGGAGGGAAAGTCTCCTGCATTAGACTGTGGCTGCACAACTCTGTGAATATATTAAAAACAGAAGAAAAAAAAACCCAGCATGAATTGTATATTTAAAGGGGTGAATTGTACGGCATGTGAATTATATCTTAATAAAGCTGTTTTAAGTGCTTCCCAGGTGGCTCAGAGGTAAAGAATCCACCTGCCAATGTAGGAGACACAAGAGACATGGGTTTAATCCCTGGGTCCGGAAGATCTCCTGGAGGAGGAAATGGCAACCCACTCCAGTATTCTTGCCTGGAAAATTCCATGGACAGAGGAGCCTGGTGAGCTGCAGTCCATGGAGCTGCAAAGAGTCAACACAACTGAGCGTGCACACTCTTCTAAAGCTGTTTTAGAGAGAAAAAAAAATCTTTGTATCCAAGCTGGAGCTCATAAGAATGCCTTAAACACCAGTTCTTTGCAGCTCCAGAGACAAGATCTGGAAACTGACTGGGAATTCCCTGGTAGTTCAGTGGCTAAGACTCCACGCTCCCAATGCAGGGACCCTGGGTTCAGATCCCAGGTCTGGGAACTATTAATAGATCCCACATCCCACAACTCAAGATCCCATGCATCAAAACTAAGACCCAGTGCAGCCAAATAAATAAGTTAAAATATTAAAAAAAAAAAAAAAAGATCTGAAGACTGGCAGCTCATGTGGGAGCAGAGGAACCCCCAGAAGTGGAGAGGGAAAAGAGACAGAGCAGGGAGGGCGCGTGGTAGAAGGTGTTCTGATAGAATGCACCTTGGAGTTGCCTCTTCCTTAATCAATTAATACCTTAATCAATCAACCCAGGGTCCCTCCTCGGGTAGTGGCTCCCTGACATGCCGACCAAGTTCAGTGCCCAACTAGAGAACACCCCCAGTTTACCACATTCCTGAACTAAGAACAGGTGACATTTGAGGTGGGCTGAGGGGATGTGGATGGGGCACCGATGGTGTCAGAGTTGGAAACTTGGGCATGTCTTGTTGGTTTGATCCTCCACATCCATCCATATGCTCAAATCATCGGGTTATGTGCATCATCTTGTTGTATCTTCCCCAGGATACTTATGAATTACAAAGGGAAAAGTGGTAAAAGCATCAATTATTTGGTGCTTGCCTAACTTTCCAGTGGTCCTGGTTGGCACCACTGTAATCAAGTGACTAAGGTGAACATCATCAGTGATGACCCCTTGACATTACATGCCTCCCCAGAAGATGCCCTGAGAGCACATTGCTTCTGTGGCATCCTTCCCCCAAAATGCCCAACTTCAATCTAGTTGTGAGCAAACTTCAGGCAAACCCAGACTGGGGGACATTCTACAAAAATATTTGACGTATGCTCTTCGAAAGTATCAAGGTTGTGAAAGACAAGACAGGAGGAGATGAAATGCCATGAGGGAGCCTGAACCAGAATCCTATTGATATTTAAGAAGATTAAGTTAATATTTATAATAGAATTAATCATCCAATAATATTAATCCCATTAAGAGGAAAAATCAGTGAAATCTGAGTAAGATCTGTTGTTGTTGTTCAGTCGCTCAGTCATGTCCAACTTTTTGCGACCCCATGGACTGCTGCATGCCAGGCTTCCCTGTCCTTCACTATCTCCTGGAGTTTGCTCAAACTCACGTCCATTAAGTCAGTAATGCTATCTAACCATCTCATCCTCTGCCGCTGTCTTCTCCTTCTGCCCTCAACCTTTCCCAGCATCAGAGTTTTTTCCAATGAGTAGCATCTTTGCATCAGGTGGCCAAAGTATTGGAGCTTCAGCATCAGTCCTTCCAATGAATACTCAGGGCTGATTTCCTTTAGGATTGACTGGTTTGACCTCCTTGCAGTCCAAGGGACTCTCAAGAGTCTTCTCCAACACCACAATTCAAAAGCATCAATTATTTGGTGCTTGTCTTCTTTATGGTCCAACTTTCACATCCATACATGACTACTGGAAAAACCATTGCTTTGACTATACAGACCTTTGTCAGCAAAGTGATGTCTTTCCTTTTGATATGCTGTCTAGGTTTGTCATAGCTTTCCTTCCAAGGAGCAAGCGTCTTTTAATTTCATGGCAGCAGTCATAGTCCATAGCGATATTGGAGCCCAAGAAAACAAAATCTGTCACTGCTTCCACTTTTCCCCCATCTATTTGCCATGAAGTGATGGGACTGGTGGAGAAGGAAATGGCACCCCACTCCAGTATTCTTTTCTGGAGAATCCCGTGGACAGAGGAGCCTGGTGGGCTGCTGTCCATGGGGTCACACAGAGTCGGACGTGACTGACTCGACTTAGCAGCAGCAGATGGGACTCCATGATCTTAGTTTTTTGAATGCTGAGTTTCAAGCCAGCTTTTTCACTCTTCTCTTTCATCCTCATCAAGAGGCTCTTTAGTTCTTTTCACTTTCTACCATTAGAGTGATATCCTTTGCAGATCTGAGGTTGCTGATATTTCTTCCAGCAATCTTGATTCTAGCTTGTGATTCATCAAAGCTGTATGTTGTCACCTTGCTTATTTAACTTAGAGGCAGAGTACATAATGCGGAATGCTGGGCTGGATGAATCTCAAGATCTACAGTTCAGTTAAATAGTATTCAATGGGACAATCAGGGAAACTTGAATAAGATCTTAAATCAGTTCACTATGTTGTGTAAGTGGCAATTTCCTGCAGTTATCAACAGTGTTAGATTAGAAGATGAGTCAAGGGTAGAGAGGTATTCTGTGTACTATTTTCGCAACATTTTGTAAGTCTAAAATTATTTCAAAGTAAAATAAAAGGAAACAAAATCTGAATACCATCCAGCCTTTTGCCAACAAATGTATGAGCAATCTGAGAAGCAGCTCCTCTAGTCCCAGTCAAACCTTCAGATCATACAGCCCTGGCCAAGAATTTGACTGGAATATCATGAGGGACACTGAGCCTGAACCAGTCAGCTAAGCAGGTCTGGATTCCTGGCCCACAGAAGCTGTGAGATAACACATGTTCATTGTTTTAAATGGTTACACTTTAGAGAAATTTGTTACAGAGCAATAGCTGACTATTACAGCAGGAAATGGACTGCTACAAAGGAAATGTTTCAAAGGCAGCCACTAAGATTTTGGAGGCTTAAATATCCTTTTGTTTGTGGTGGCCATCTAGAATACCTGTGGGCAGCTTCAGATCTCAGAGAGAGATCCACTCACTCATTTAACCAACATTTGCTGAGTATCTACTGTATAACAGGCACTATTATAGGAACAGGGACACAGCATGCACAAGGCAAGTAAAAAAAAATCACCGCCCTGGTGGAGTTCACACTGTTGTGGGGGAAATAGTTAAGAAAGAGTATCAGTACATAAATATATCATATTAGATGGTGTTAAATGCTACGGAGAAAAATAAATCAAGGAAAAGAGATGGGATATAAGACAGGAGTTGTGTGAAAAATCTTAGATAAGGTGCCCAAAGAAGGCCTCACTGAGAGGTCAACATTTGAGCAGAGGCTTAAAGTAGTGAGGGAATGAGACATGTAGAGTCTATGGTAAGAGCATTTTTTTTTTTTTTTTGGCCACACAGCATGTGGGATCTTAGTCCCCCAACCAGGGATTGAACACATGCCCCCTGTGCTGGGAGCACAGAGTCTTAACCACTGGATCACCAGGGAAATCCTGGGAAGAGCATTTTTTTTTAACTGGAGGATAATTGCTTTACAATGTTGTGTTAGTTTTTGCTGTACAACAATGTGAATCGCTGTAAGTATACATATACATATACCCTCTTGAGGCTCCCTCCCATCCCTCTAGTTTATCAAGTGAAGAGCATTTAAAAAAAAATACTTATTTATTTATTTGGCTGGGTCAGGTCTTAGTTTTGGCATGTGGGATCCTTACTGGTAAGCCAGCTTCTTTCTATGTGCCTCGCAGGCTCAGAAGTTGTGGTGCATGGCCTTAGTTCCCCGACCAGGGATTGAACCCATGTCCACTGCATTGGAAGGCAGATTCTTAACCATTGGACCACCAGAGAAGTCCCCATGGGAAGAACCTTTTAAGCAGAGCAAACAGCCACTGCAAAGACTCTGAATGGAAACATATTTCACCCACATGCGCATACACACATGGTCAACTGGTAACAAACTGTTACGCACTTTGCTTTATTCATTTAATAATAACATCCTGAAGGTATTTCTCAGTACATAAAGAGCTTCTCTCTCAGTACATGAAGAGCTTTCTTGTTGCTTTCACTCACTGTATAATATCTCATGGCATGGATTTCTCATAATTGATTTAACCAGCCCCTAGTTGATGGGCATTTATGTGGTTTACACTGTTTTGTTAAACACACACACACACACACACACACACACACAGTGCTGTGAGAAACAGTCTTCTACATGTGTCATTTGGCACGTGTGTGGCCCCATCTGGAGTGTAAATTCTCAGCAGTGGGATTATAGAGTCCGAGGGCAGGTTTATTTGTAATTTTGGTAGATGTCATCTGATTGCCCTCATGGGAAGCTGTCACTTTTAAACAGCTTTCTTTCGATTGGCAATGACAGATAAAGCTGCTATAAACATATATGGACATATCTTCATACGGACATATGTTTCTTCTTCTCTGGGGTAAATATCAAGTATTGCAACGGCTCCTAAGGGAGGTGTATGTTTAACATTTTAAAAAGCTGTCAAGTGGTTCTCCCGAGAGATGGTACCATTTTCTGTTCTCATGGGAAGGTTTTACGCAGGAGAGTGACTAGCTCAGGCTAACATTTCCCAGAGCTGCCTGGGGACATGGGAGGGGGAGGCAGGTGTGTCACAGGGAGCCAGGAAAACTTCAGAGGGCTTCCCTGGTGGTCCAGTGGTTAGGAACCCACCTGCCAATGCAGGGGACACAGGTTTGATCCCTGGTCTGGGAAGATCGCACATGCTGTGGAACAACCAAGCCCGGGTGACACTACTTTTGAGGCTGCATGCTGAAATTACTGAAGATGGAAGAAGGGATGGTTAGGGAGTTTGGGATGGACATGTACACACTGCTATGTTTAAAATGATAACCAACAAGGACCTACCGTATGGCACATGGAACTCTGCTCAATGTTGTGCAGCAGCCTGGATGGGAGGGGAGTTTAGGGGGGAGAATGGATATTGAAGCACGAGCACCTAGAGTCTGTGTCCCACAAGAGAAGCCACGGCATTAAGAAGCTTGTGCACCACAACGAAGAGCAGCCCCTGCTCTCCACAACTAGAGAAAGCCTGTGCAGCAACCAAGACCCCAGAACAGTCAATAAATAAAGAAAGAAATAAAAAGGGAGAAAAAGAGGACATGGGAGCATCATCCAAACAAGTGATGCTGGCAGCCTGGACCACATGTGTGATGGGAGGATGGAGAAGCATCGGGAGTGGGAAGGAGAACACTTGGCAACTGAGGAGAAGCTAGGCTCAGGGTTCTGCTGAAGGTCCACAGCAGAGATGTGGGGGGACTCCTTGGTCCCCTTGGGTACCCTGGAAAGAGCCAGGTGAGAAGGGAGTCAGGTCCTTCCCAGGTTCTTAGGGGCAGCTGGAGAAGCTGGGCTGGGTAGTTGAGCAGTAGACCTTAACTTCAAGGACAACCCTATATGCAGTCACCATCATTCCAAGGTAGAACTTTTTTTAAAATTTGGCTGCGCCAGGCCATCACAAAGAATGAAATAATGCCATTTGCAGCAACATAGATGGACCTAGAGATTGTCATACTGAGTGGGGTAAGTCAGACAGAGAAGGAGAAATATCATATGCCATCCCTTATATGTGGAATCTAAAAAGAAATGATACATGTGAACTGACAAAACAGAAAGAGACAGACTTAGAGGATTAATTTCTGGGAACTTATGCTTGCTGGGGGGAAGGGATAGTTAGGGAGTTTGGGATCAACATGTGCACACTGTTTCATTTAAAATGGATAACCAACAAGGACCTACAGTATAGCACAGGAAACTCTGCTCAGTGTTGTGTGGAAGCCTGGATAGGAGGGCAGTCTGGGGGAGAATGGATACATGTATATGTATGGCTGGGTCCCTTCGCTGTTTACCTGAAACCGCCACAACATTGTTTGTTAATTGGCTGTGTGCTTGTGCTACGTCCCTTCAGTCGTGTCCGACTCTGTGCGACCCTATGGACTGTAGCCCGCCAGGCTCCTCTGTCTATGGGGATTCTCCAGGCAAGAATACTGGAGTGAGTTGCCACGTATAAGGGGTATGATATTTCTCCTTCTCTGTCTGACTTACTTCACTCAGTATGACAATCTCTAGGTCCATCCATGTTGCCGTAAATGGCATTATTTCATTCTTTGTAATGGCCTGGTGCAGCCAAATTAAAAAAAAAAAAAGTTCTACCTTGAAATTGGCTATATCCCAAAACAAAATAAAAATTTTCTTTTAAAATTGGCTGCACTGAGTCTTAGTTGCAGCCTAAGCCACGGGATCTTCGATCTTCATTGCAGCATGTGGGGTATGTTAGTTGTGGCATGCAGGATTTTTAGTTGCAACATGCAAACTCTTAGTTGTGGCATGTGGGATCTAATTCCCTGACCAGGGATCGAACCCAGGTCCCTTGCACTGGGAGCACAGAGTCTTAGCCACTGGACCACCACGGCAGTCTCAAGGTGGAACATTGTGGATGGCATAGGCAGGTGTAGCACCCTATTGGGAGACTGTCCTTGACTGTTCTCCTTGGCTTTCCTTGGCTCCACCTACCTGGTTCCCACCTCCTCTGCACCAGCTAGACCTGGCCCCCAAACCGTCTGCTAATCCTGCAGTTCAGCCCACATGGAACCCATTCCCCTCCCCAGCATATTAGTTCTCTGTGGTGGTGGTGGTTGTTGTTCAGTCACTCAGTCATATCCAAGTCTTTGTGACCCCATGGACTACAGCATGTCAGGCTTCCCTGCCCTTCATCATCTCCCAGAGTTTGCTCCAACTCACATTCATTGAGTCAATGATGCCATCCAACCATTTAATCCTCTTTCGTCCCCTTCCCCTCCTGTCCTCAATCTTTCCCAGCATCAGGGTATTTTCCAATGAGTCGGCTCTTCACATCAGGTGGTCAAAGTACTGGAGCTTCAGCTTCAGCATCAGTCCTTCCAATGAGTATTCAGGGTTGATTTCCTTCAGGATTGACTGGTTTGATCTCCTTGTTGTCCAAGGTAACAAATTCCCCCCAAACATTAAAGCTTCAAAAAATATTTATGATCTTATTGTTTCTGAGGATCAGAAGTCCAGGACAGACTCATGGGATGATGCTTGCTGAGAGTCTCTTATGAGGTTCAAGTCAGATTGTTATCAGGACTAAACAGATGGTTGGTGGGAATTGGAGAATGATGCCCTTGCATGACTGTGGGTAGGATGCCTCAGTTCTTCACCACGTGGGTCTCTCCAAAGGGCTGCCCAAGCATGAGAGAGCTGAGGCACAGAAAGGATAAGTTCCTGGCCTAAAGTCACACAGCTAAGAGGCAGACAAGCCAGGGTTTGAGTCTGCATGATCCAAAGCCCCTGGGTCTAACCACAGACCCATGTTCAAAGCTCTCTTGGTCCATGGCCTCTGTACAAATGTCTTCCACATCTTAAGTGAATGCAGACATCGTTTCACAGCTTTCCTGGGCCTGCCCTGCTCAGAAATGTTTCAGTGTCCCCAAAGCTTATCCTAGGAATCTACCTATTACCTTTGTCCCTGGGCTGGTTGTCACCTTGAGAGTCCTTAGGGGCTCCTATGAGGTCCAACAGCCACTGACATCTCTTGGCCTCTTTTTTTTTTTTAACCCTGAAGTCTTCTCTGGATTTGAGGCATTATAGTGTAGTGCTGAAATGCACCAGCTTTAGAGTCACACTGCTTGGTTTCAAATTCCTACCTCTGATACTTCAGAATTTGGGTTCTTAGGATAGTTCTTGGGTTCTTAGGATACCTGACTAACCTTTCTGGGCTCAGTTTCCTTATCTATCTAATGGAGTTGTGGAGAGAATTAAATTTGTTAAGTCATATCAAATGCTTAGAATAGAGCCAATATCCAAGAGCCTTAGAAATAGTCTTATAAAAAAAAAAACAAAACTGGTATGAGTGGGATTTTCCTGGTGGTCAAGTGGCTAAGACTGTACACTCCCAAAACAGGGGGCCCAGGTTCGATCTCTGGTCAGGGAACTAGATCCCACATGCTGCAACTAAGAGTCTGTGTGCCGTAACTAAAGATCTCATGTGTTGCAATTAAGACCTGGCCAAATAAATAAATTCATTTAAAAAAAAACTGGTATGAGTGTCTCATTTCTAGAGAACATTTCCCCTCCCTCATTTCCCAAGTTAGCCAAAAATGCTGTTTCCCTAAAATTTCCAGTCTTCTCCCAGGCAGAATTGCACTTCTGTTGCTATCTGAATGAACTGGGACTGAGAACACACAGAATGAAGTTTGCCTAGATGGAGCCACAAAGATTCAGCTGGTTTCTTAGACTATAACAGAAGGTACCATATTATTGCTCTGTATTTAGGCAATGGCACCCCACTCCAGTACTCTTGTCTGGAAAATCCCATGGACAGAGGAGCCTGGTAGGCTACAGTCCATGGGGTCGCTAAGAGTCGGACACGACTGAGCGACTTCACTTTCACTTTTCCCTTTCATGCACTGGAGAAGGAAATAGCAACCCACTCCAGTATTCTTGCCTGGAGAATCCCAGGGATGGCGGAGCCTGGTGGGCTGCCGTCCATGGGGTCGCACAGAGTTGGACACGACTGAAGCAACTTAGCAGCAGCAGCAGCAGCACCTCCACCAATGAAGTCAGCTAGGGGCCATGAGATTGCCTTGAGCGAGTTAAATGTGAGCTAAGTGGCATGTGCCCTTTCTTTGTGTGTGTTAAGTTGCTTCAGTCCTATCTGACTCTTTGGGACCCTATGGACTGTAGCCTGCCAGACTCCTCTGTTCAAGGAATTCTATAGGCAAGAATACTGAAGTGAGTTGCCATGCCTTTCTCTAGGGGATCACCGAGGGGTTGAACCCATGTCTCTTATGTTTCCTGCATTGGTAGGCAGATTCTTTACCACTAGCACTACCTCAGGGGGCTGCTCTTTCTAGGTGGAAACTTTAGTAGCCAGAGCACCACTCATCACATTGTCTCTTTCCTTCAACTAGTGACCAGTAAAGTTTGAGACAGTGGTGACTCCATCAACCTGTGTCCTGAAGAAGTCCATATACAGCCCTCAGCCAAATTCCAACAGAGGGGCTGGCACAAGCAAGAAGTACATCTTGAGGTTTTGTGCCACTGAGATTTGGGGGATGTTTGTTACAGCAGCAAAACCTTAGCCTTCCCTAACTGATACATCCTTGGTTTTTCTGAAATCTCATTGTTTCCACCATAGAAGCAAGCAGAGATTTTTCATTACCTGATACAATATGCCATGCCATAACTGTTGGTATGGGCACACCTAGGACAACAGAGGCCATTTTTGCACCCCGGGATCCTGGCAATATCAGCTACTGTGTGCTTTTCATCCAAGAATTCAGAGACTAAATTGAGAGCTTGAAAAACAGTCATCATCCATGCCACCATCTCCCTTGATGTCTGTCTGTACCTCTCTCCATCTTTTCTCGGAGCCGGCCCTTTCCAGACCAGTGACATTTTAAGGCTCTATCTCTCAGTTATCTTGCTGATGACACATTTGCTATTCCTGTTCTAACAGCAATTTTGCACACAGAGAAATTTCCTCCCATTCCCTCCCACATCTTTCCTTCCCCCCAACCACAAACAGGAAAAGAGCTTCATCTGGCATCACTATGTGATCCTGGGCAAGCCTTTCTGCCCCTGCTGGACTCAGTTTTCCTTGCTGTGGTTCCAGTAACATTTTTCTGAGGGCTATTCTGTCTCTGCTATCCCATGTGGCTCCAGCAGTTTTGCTCTTTGCTCTGATTGAGCTGGGAACCTGACCTCATGGAAATCATTTTCCTTAAACTAATTCCTCTGTGTACAAAATATCCATCCATCCAATTCCTTGTGTATAAAATATCCATCCATGAATACTTCACCTTCCTCACTGCATCAGTTGGGATTCTTTGGGTTGCAAGTCACAGAAAACCCATTTCAAACAGGCTGTTATTGGTCAATAAATGTCCATGAAAACAGCAACAAAAATTGATTCCCCCATGTCCTGCCTTTCAATGCCCACAAAAAAAATGGTACCTGGACTTTCATGCCTCTCTTCATATCATATCACCACCCTGCTTTCCAAGAAATACAGCATAGGTGTGGCAGAAACACAGCCTCGGGTTTCCCTGGTGGCTCAGTAGTAAATAATCTGTCTGCCAGTGCAGGAGACACAGATTCAATCCCTCATCCAGGAAGATCCCACATACCGCAGAGCAACTAAGCCCATGCACCACAACTATTGAGCCTGTGTACTCTAGAGCCTGGGAGCCACAACTGCTGAGCCCATGTGCCGCAACTACTAAAGCCTGAGTTCCCTAGTGCCCATGCTCCACAACAAAGAGAAGCCACTGCAAGGAGAAGCCTGAACACTGCAACTAGAGAATAGCCTCTACTCTCTGAAACTAGAGAAAAGCCCATGCATCAATGAAGACCCAGCACAGCCAAAAATAAATAAATAAATAAAACAGAAACACAGCCTCTGCATCACTATATTCCCTTAACAGAATTTAATTGCACCCAAAGTTTAGCTGCATGGGATTCTGGGAAATGTAGTTTCTGAGCTTCCAGACCCAGTAGGAGAGAGACTCCAGGCTTCCAGAAACCCCATGATGCCCTATACATGTGGATGAAACCATTTTATAACTTCACCCCAACTTGTTGCCCTTTGAGTTCAGTTGCATGAATGATCCCAGGCAAGAACCACGTAGTCTGAACACAGAATAATTGAGAAATAATAAACTGTTGTTGTTTGAGCCTTTAAGTTTTGGGGTGGTTTGTTATGCAGCAAAAGATGATTGATACATTACTGGCCTGTTGAGAGAATGCCACTGATGGACCAATTCATTGATCTATCCTTTTAGGCAAGCAAACAAAGGCTCAACAGAGACAACAAAAGCTTGCTTTCTCTCTGTCTCTCTCTTTCTGTCTATCTCTACGTGTCTGTCTCTCTTTCTCATCTCTCTCTGTGTGTCTCTGCCTCTCTCTCTGTCTGTTTCTCTGCTCTGCCTTGCCTCTTTCTCTCTCCCTCTCTTTTACATTCTCTCTCTGTATCTCCACGTCTCTGCCTCCCTCTGTACCCCAACACCCACTCAACTTGGGACCCTGGTGTCTAGAGAGGACCTCCACTAAGGCAGGTGGTCAGACAACCTGAAACCCAGGGATTAGCTGCTCTGCCCCTCCCTCTTCTGCCAACCCAAGCAATTTGACACTGCTGACTTGTCCTCTCCACCTTGATTAAATTTCCTCATCTTCACCTGTGAAATCCCACATGTTCGCCAATGCTGCCCTTCACTCTGCATGTTCCCAGTCCCCTCCCAGGTCACTAGACAGCCACATGCCTGCTAACACTGATTGCACCTGCCTGGGTCCAGCCTGAGCCTCCCTACCTCCCCCAACCTCCCCAGCACACATGCCTGTATCGCCATCCCCCACCCAGGAGACTTGGGGACATCAACCATGCTCTCAGATAAAACCTCACTTAAAAGAAATCTTTGGTTGGCAGCTTAGGTTTTTTCCAATTTTCTACTGCTTGTTTTGAGGAGACAAGAAAATATGTGAAATTCATGTTTCTCATCTTCAGATATTTTTTAAAAAGTTTGTTTTCTAAATAATTATAGGCTTTACAGGAAGTTGTAAAAATAGCACAGACATTCTTTTGTACCCCCTCTTCTCCTCCACCAAGTAGTAACATCTTACATAACTCTAGTACATTCTCAAAATCAGGAAATTGGCATCAGGACCAGTTGTTAGGTAGGATGTGGGTCTTCATTTTTCCAATTATCACTTTAAGCTCCCCTCTGGCACTCACACCTAAACATGTGCAAACACACTTCTGGTGTTGCACACACATGATATACATACACACACCTGAATCCATGGGCATGAGTCACTCACACAGCGTTGCACACATACATATGTACAAGCCGATTCAGATGTCTTCACAGATGTACATGTGCACATAGTTGATTACACACATGCATGGAAAGGGGCACCCAAACACACATAGGACTCTACACACCTACGTGAAAGCACATGCTCATGCAGTCACACCCATGCACAACACACACAGCCACACACCTGCAATCCACGTGCACAAGTCACTCACACACACACATTCAGACATCTATGCAAAAGTGCACACACACAGAGCCCCATCCATGCATGCATGCACACACGCATACACAGACACACACACACAGGCAAACATGTTGTCTTGCCCTTATAATACTCATGCTGGAAAAATCCATACAAGTTCACAGGGATTTATTATTAATATCATCAGCAGCCCCCCAAGTCATTATTCTGGTCACCATGGTTTCAGGAGGACACAGTCTGCATTTGCCAGTTTCTCTCCCTCCCTCCACCCCTTTTTCTCTCTCTCTGTTTAAAGAAGACATTTGCTACCTTGGTATAAGTTTTACTGGCTTTGGGGACTTCCCTGGAGGTCCAGTGGCTAAGATTCCACGCTTCCAATGCAGGAGGCCCAGATTCGATCCCTGGTTAGGTTACTAAGATCCCTCATGCCATGTGGTGCAGCCAAAAAATAACTTTTTAAAGTTTTACTGGCTTTGGATTTAACTGACATAGACAAATATTCAAAGTTCTAGGAGAGAGAAAAGAGGCTGTTATCAAGGTATGCAATTTGAACCCTCACAGACCCCCAACCCGTGATCCATCCCCTGTAAACCTGGCCCTCATCCATCCTGACAGGGTCTTGGGAGTCCCCCAACACTTCCACTGCTCCCATCTGAAATTCCACCTCCCCACACCCAGTTTAATCTCCACCAACATCACCATCAGGACCCTTCCAGCAACACAGGATCCCCCCACGCTCTCTGCTCATCACCAGCCTGGTTGCAGTGCCCCAAATGGTTCATTTTCCCTTGAACCTCAGGGCCTTGGCACATGCTGTGTCCACCACCAGGAACACTTTCCTCTCGGGTCTCTTATTTGTGCCAATGCACCCTTCTGTGTTGGCTCACACAATCAGAGAAGCTGGCCCTGGTCACCTGTTATTTACTCACAATATCCTATACTTTTCTCCAATGCTCTGTGTTAGAATGCTTCCTCGTTTAGTGTCTGTCTCCCTTTCTGAGTTGTAACCTCTATGAAGGCATGGATTTTTGTCTGTCTTGTTCACTGCTCATCTAGAATAATGTCCAGCACATGGCAGATGCTCAGTAAATATGTGGTGGATAAATGGATGAATGGGTGGGGACATTTTCCACCCTCAGGTCACACCACCTGAGAAAAATGAGAATCAGATGGATCGATGCTTTTGAAGTGATCAGGAGATGAAAAGGGGGGATGGAAATGGTCTTTCTCATTTTAGGATTTTTTATTGGGGTACAGCTGCTTTACAGTATCGTGTTACTTTCTGCTGTACAATGAAGTGAATCAGCTATAAGTACACATATATCCCCTCTCTACCACTCCCTCATCCTACACCACCAGCTCATCACAGAGCACTGAGCTGAGCTCCCTGTGCTATACAGCAGGTTTCTGTAAGCTATCTATGTTACACATAGTAGTGTATACATGTTGATGCTACTCTCTCGATTCGTCCCATCCTCCCCTTCCCGAACTCTGTCAATGTATCCATTCTCTATGTCTGTGTCTCTATTCTTGCCCTGCAAATAGGTTCATCTTTATCATTTTTCCGGAGTTTTATAGTTAGGAACAGAGCAAGCTCACATTTTATAGACGTGAAATTGGTGACCATACGTTTGTGTCTGTGGAGAAAAAGCTCTGGTAAGGTGTGCTCCAAACTGGCTAGAGAGACGGTACTAAGTGGTGAAGCTAACTGAAACATTTACTTTCCTGCTTCACATCCACCTTTAATCTTTTTTACAAATTGCATCGTAGTGAACAATGTAATTATCAACTGCCTTGCAGTTATAGGTAGCAGATAAGTTGTCACTTAAAAAATACTTAAAAATGAGCATGTTTGCTAATATGGCAATTCAGCCTCCAACTGCTTATCTTGAGGAAATAGATATGAACCAGTATAAAGAGTTAGTCCCAAAGAGCTTTGTCACAAAGGTGAATTAGCCCTAAACTGTGACCAACTGGGATGTCCAATGATGAGGCTCCTACTTAAGTGGCAACATGGCCATATCAGCAAAAGATCAGGACTACCCTGGCAATCCAGCGGTTAAGACTCTGCCTTCCACTGCAGAGGGTGCAGCTTCCATCCCTGGTCAAGGAACTAAGATCCCCACATGCTAAGGGGTGCTGTCAAAAAAAATTTTTTTTTAAAGATGTAAAAATATTTTCCCATCTATTACATGAAATAGTGTGCTGAATGATTCAATTTTTGTAAATATATGAATGAGAACACAGATATATTAGGAGCGAGGATATTAAAAATTTGCTAGCATCAGTTCCCTCTGCATGGGGTATTTGTGGGTGACTTTTATGTTCTTTGTTGTCTTTCCCTAATCTTTAAATTATCTGCAGGCAACTTGCACTCATGTAATAAGAAGAAGACAACAAGGAAGACTATTTTTGAAAAGATGAGATGAAATGAACCCCTTTCCATCTTCACAGATCAGGGTTCCTCCCACTCAGTACTACTGACATTTGGGGCCAAATGAGTCTTGTTTTCAGGGATGGTCCTGTGCATTGTAGGGTGTTTAGCGACATCCCAGGTCTCTACCTATTATACACCAGCAGCACCTCCATCAAAAATATCTCCAGGGCTTTCCTGGTGTCTTAGTGGTAAAGAATCCACCTGCCAACACAGGAGACACGGGTTCCATCCTGGGGTCAGGAAAGATCCCACATGTTTCAGAGCAACTAAGCCTGAGCATCATAACTACTGACCCTGTGCTCTAGAGCCTGCATGCCACAACTTCTGAAGCCTGAGTGCCCTAGAGTTTGTGCTCCGCAACAAGAGAACCCACTGCAATAAGTCCACGCATCGCAATTAGACGGCAGCCCCTGCTTGCCGCAACTAGAGAAAGCATATGCACAGCAACAAAGATCCAGTATAGCCAAAATTAAATAAATAAATGAAAGCATAAAAAAATTTAAAAATGTCTCCAGACATTGCCAAATGTCCCCTGGAGTGGGGCAAACCCCCCAATCCAGCTGACTGCCACTGACTGTTTCTATATGCTCATCCACCCACACATGCTCTCTCTGGTTCTCTGACCCCTGAGCTGGCTCTCACAGGTGACCTGGGATACTGCAAGGGACAAGAGTGACACAGGGATTATTTGACTCCTTCCTCATCATTGAGGCTTCCCTGCCAAGTCCCTCATCTGCCCGGGGCCTCCTAGCAGCTGCCCTTCGTGGAAACCTGAGCCCCTCTTCTCGGCCGAGGCTGGTAATAGAGGCTGGGCAGGCAGGTGCATCCAGATCCGTAGAGGCACAGTGCGGATGAGCCAGAGGTGGAGCTCTGGGGACCGGGTGGGCTGGGCAACAAGCAGAGAGTCTGATCACAGCTTAGGAAATCTTACCCTTGTGAAACCAGAGACACTTGGATGCTTAGAAGTTGGCTATATTCCTCAGCATCGTTCAACACTTGGTTGAGTAGATATGTAGTGCCTGGTATCTTAATCATGGATTGCTTCAATCATTGCATATCTGCGTGCTCAGTCGCTTCAGTCCTGACTGACTTTTTGCCACCCTGTGAACTGTAGCCTACCAGGCTCCTCTGTCTATGGAATTCTCCAGGCAAGAATACTGGAGTGGGTTGCCATGCCATCCTCCAGAGGATCTTCCTGACCCTGGGATCAAACCTGTGTCTCTTAGATCTCCTGCATTAGCAGGTATGTTCTTCATCACTAGAGCCACCTGGGAAGCCCATCTGGCATGGTAGATGCTCAAGAAGTGTGTGCTGGATGAATGAAATGAATTACAGACACCATCAGACAAATCCCATCTAGGAAAGTCCAAAATTTTGGACTTCCCTTGTGGTCCAGTGGTTAAGACTTGGTGTTCCCAATGCAGGGGGCACAGGTTCAAACCCTGGTTGTGGAACTAAGCTCCTACATGCCAAGCAGTACAACCTTAAAAAAAACACAAAACTTTTCTGCTCTCTTCAAATGTCATGGAAGACAAGGACAGCTGGTTGAGACAGGAACACCAAATGCAATGTGTGATTCTGACTACACCCCAGATCGGAAAAGGAAAGGGCTCTAACAAACACAATGCTGACTATTGGAAAAATTTGAATATGGATTACATATATTGGATAATAACATCAACTTGATGTTAAATTGCATGAATTTGTTGTATGATTATGTAAGAGGATGGCCTTTTTCCTAGAGGTGCCAAATCCCCCGGAGCTTGGTGACAATGCAAGATGTATCTATTAAAATGTGAGCAACAAAATGTGAGGTGGAGCAATGGGTACCCAAGAGGTCATGGTACCAATCGTATAATCTTTGATATTCTTTTCAAAAGAAAAAGTGAAAATCCAATATGTGGAACCACTCAGTAGTTACAAGAAACAAATGACGGATAACACGCGACAACTTGAATAAGTCTTCAAAAAATGATGTTGAGTAAAGAAAGCCAGTCCCCAAAGCTTACACATCGTATGCATTCCTCTAACAGGCCTTCTTGAAATGACAAAACTGGAGAAACAAGGAGACATATTAGTGCTTGCCAGGGGTTTAGAGGGTGGAGTAAGGCAGATCCCACGGCAGTCCAGTGGTTAAGATCCCACACTTCTAATGCAGGGCACACAGGTTTGATCGCTGGTTGGGGAACTAAGATTCCACATGCTGAGCCAAAAAAAAGGATGGAGTAGAAGGAAATTGGGGGTGGCTTTAAAAGATCAACAGGAGGGCCCCCGCAGTGTCAGAAGTGTTCAGTGTCAATTTTCTGGATATACATCTATAGTTTTGCAAGATGCAGTCATTGGGTAGAGGATACCCCAGACCCTGCTGTGTTTCTAGAACTGCATATGAACCTAAAATTATCACAAAATTAAAAGTTTCACAAAAGGTATATAATACTATCTAAAAATTTTAGGACTTACCTGGCTGTCCAGTAGCTAAGACTCCGAACTCCCAATGCAGGGGGCCCAGGTTTGATCCCTGGTCAGGGAACTAGATTCCACATGTCTCAACTAAAGATCCTGTATGCCGCAACTGGGAAGAAAAAAAAAGATTCTGCATTCTGCAACTAAGATTCTGTGCAGTCAAATAAATAAATAAATGTTTTCTTAAAAAATAAAAATTTCTGGGCCCTTACCATGTCCCCAGCATTGGTTAAGCATTTGACACATGGGTTTAAAAATATACTCACCACAACCTGTCCAACTTAGTGACTGAACAACAACAACAAACCTGTTGGCTGGGTGGGGATTCATGTCACTGTGTCCATTTCACAGAAGCAGAAATAGTTTCTGAGGCATAATGGGAGTTTTTTGAGCAGAAGGAAAGCATATCAGAATCTCTGGGGGTGTTTGAGGGGGAGATGTGGAGGCTCGCAAAAGACTTTATAATATCCATCATAAAGATAGTTAACATCACATGCGTGCGTGCTTAGTCACTCAGTCGTATCCAACTCTTTGGGAACCCCTAGACTGTAGTCTGCCAGGCTCCTCTGTCCATGGGATTCTCCAGGCAAGAATATTGGAGTGGGTAGCCATTCCATTCTTCAGAGGATCCTTCCTGATCCAGGGATCGAACCCGGGTCTCCTGAATTGGCAGGCAGATTCTTTACCATTGAGCCAGGGAAGCCTTTAATTATCATCACGGTCACTTTCATTTCTTAAGTGGTGACTACATGCCTGACAGTGTTTACTCGCCCTCCCTATGGTAACTCATTTTATTCTCACTATATCCTGAGGAGGCTGATTCTATTAAAAAGAACAATAGCTCTGTTTTGCAGATGAGCAAACTGAGGCATGGAATTTATCCTGAGGGCAATAGGGAGCAATGGAAGAGCTTAGAGCAGGGGAAGAACATAATCAACCTTGTAAGACTATATGACTTGGGTGACTCTGACTACAGACTTCTCTGGACATGAGGGTCAGCTCATTCCTCTTTGTCGCATTGCCTGGGTTCCTGAGGCACTGTTTATAGTGAACCAGTGGGATTTTTAGGGCTTCCCTGGTGGCTCAGATGGTAAAGAATCTGCCCCAAAGAGAGAGACCTGGGTTTGACCCCTGGGTTGGGAAGATCGCCTAGAGAAGGGAATGCAACCCACTCCAGTATTCTTGCCTGGAGAATTCCATGGACAGAGGAGCCTGGAGGGCTACAGTTCATGGAGTTGCAAAGAGCTGGGCACGACTGAGCAACTAACACTTTCATTTTTTCACAGCATCCAGATTTACTGCTGGGGAACACTTCCTTCCCTAGATGATGGGTCTTGGATGGGCTGTCAATCCACTCATCCCACTCAGGCAAGGGACAGTTTCATGAATCTGAGCCAATTAGCAGAAATTTCTCAGAATTTTCCCCCTGAGTGGGAGGAGGTCAGGGTGAATAATGCCTTTGCTGCATTATTCAGTCAACCATGGTGACCGAAGCTCCCTCAAAGGGACATCCACTGACTCTTGCTCCTCAGATTCCCAGAACCACCCTGGGTCCTATAATCAGCCAACCTCATGAACAACCCATTTCTTCTGTGGGGCTCACTGGTATGGCTTCTGTTGCTGGCAACCAGAGCTCCTCCATTGAAACCCCACCTGGAAGGAAGAACTCCTGTGTTTCCTCTCTAGGACTGCTCTTAATACTTCAATTCTGACACCAAAACATGCAGGTTTCACCACACACAAAACGGTTCTCAGAGACCAGTTGGGTGCCCTGAATTCAACTTAATTCTGACATAAACCCTGAGATAGCATCAGATCCCACAGGTTGAGGACCCAATCCCAAAAGACTGCCCCCTGCCTTCAGATGCTAATCACAAGTCCTGGCCATCATCACCTGGGCCTCTGACTGATCAGCTATAAATACGGCTCCCTCAATGCCTTCCTCAGGTTATGTAATTTGCTGGAGTGGCTCACAGAACTCAGGGAACTGTTTTGCTTAGTCTACTTACTAGATGACACATGTATTATGAAAAAATGCAACGGTCAGATGGAGGAGACACACAGGGCAAGGTATGGGGGAGGGTCGGGTCTTCTGTGCCCTCTCTGGGGTGTGCCGCCTGCCCAGCACCTCCACGTGGTCATCAACCCGCAACTTTTCCAGACCCATAGAGATTTTTATGGAGGTTTCATTATGTAGGCAAAGTTGATCAAATTGTTGGCTATTGGGATAACACCCATTTCACCTTTAATTGCTCTTACCATTTAGGAAATTCCAAGGGTTTTAGCAGCTCTGTGCCAGGAACAGGGGGAAAGACCAAATATATCTACGTCTGTATCTGTTATTGCTGTTCAGTCGCTTAGTTGTGTTCGACTCTTTGTGAACCCATGGACTGCAGCACGTCAGGCCTCCTGGTCCTTCACCATCTCCCAGAGCTTGCTCAAACTCATGTCCATTGAGTTGGTGATGCCATCCAATCATCTCATCCTCTGTTGTCCCCTTCTCCTCCTTCCCCCAATCCTTCCCAGCATTAGGGTCTTTTCCAATGAGTCAACCCTTCGCATGAGGTGGCCAAAGTATTGGAGTTTCAGCTTCAACATCAGTCCTTCCAATGAACACCCAGGATTGATCTCTTTTAGGATGGACTGGTTGGATCTCCTTGCAGTCCAAGGGACTCTCAAGAGTCTTCTCCAACACCACAGTTCAAAAGCATCAATTCTTCGGTGCTCAGCTTTCTTCACCATCCAACTCTCACATCCATACATGACCACTGGAAAAACCATAGCCTTGACTAGACAGAACTTTGTTGGCAAAGTAATGTCTCTGCTTTTAAATATGTTGTCTAGGTTGGTCATAACTTTCCTTCCAAGGAGTAAGCGTCTTTTAATTTCATGGCTGCAATCACCATCTGCAGTGATTTTGGAGCCCAAAAAAATAAAGTCTGACACTGTTTCCACTGTTTCCCCATCTATTTTCCATGAAGTGATGGGACCAGATGCCATGATCTTAGTTTTCTGAACGTTGAGCTTTAAGCCAACTTTTTCACTCTCCTTTTTCACCTTCATCAAGAGGCTCTTTAGTTCTTCTTCACTTTCTGCCACAAGCATGGTGTCATCTGCATTATCTGAGGTTATTGATATTTCTCCCGGCAATCTTGATTCCAGCTTGTGCTTCCTCCAGTCCAGCATTTCTCATGATGTACTCTGCATAGAAGTTAAATAAGCAGGGTGACAATATACAGTCTCCACACTCCTTTTCCTATTTGGAACCAGTCTGTTGTTCCATGTCCAGTTCTAACTGTTGCTTCCTGACCGGCATACACGTTTCTCAAGAGACAGGCCAGATAGTCAGGTATCCCCATCTCTTTAAGAATTTTCCACAGTTTATTGTGATCCACACAGTCAAAGGCTTTGGCATAGTCAATAAAGCAGAAGTAGATGTTTTTCTGGAAATTTCTTGCTTTTTTGATGATCCAGCAGATGTTGGCAATTTGATCTCTTGTTCCTCTGTCTTTTCTAAAACCAGCTTGAACATTTGGAAGTTCATGGTTCACGTATTGCTGAAGCCTGGCTTGGAGAATTTTGAGTATTACTTTACTAGCGTGTGAGATGAGTGCAATTGTGCGGTAGTTTGAGCATTCTTTGGCATTGCCTTTCTTTGGGATTGGAATGAAAACTGCCCTTTTCCTGTCCTGTGGCCACTGCTGAGTTTTCCAAATTTGCTGGCTTATTGAGTGCAGCACTTTCACAGCATCATCTTTCAAGATGAAATAGCTCAACTGGAATTCCATCACCTCCACTAGCTTTGTTCATAGTGATGCTTTCTAAGGCCCACTGGACTTCACATTCCAGGATGTCTGGCTCTAGGTGAGTGATCACATCATTGTGATTATCTGGGTCTTGAAGATCTTTTTTGTACAGTTCTTCTGTGTATACTTGCCACCTCTTCTTAATATCTTCTGCTTCTGTTAGGTCCATACCATTTCTGTCCTTTATCGAGCCCATCTTTGCATGAAATGTTCCCTTGGTATCTCTAATTTTCTTGAAGAGATCTCTAGTCTTTCCCATTCTGTTGTTTTTCTCTATTTCTTTGCATTGATCGCTGACGAAGGCTTTCTTATCTCTCCTTGCTATTCTTTGGAACTCTGCATTCAGATGGGAGTATCTTTCTCCCCCCAAAAAGAAAGAAAATAGCAAGAGTTGGCGAGGATGTAGTGAAGTTGGGCCCCTTGTGCACTGTTGGTGGTAATATAAAATGATAAAGCCTCTGTAGAAAACTGTATGCACAGTATGTAGGTTCTTCAAAAAGGCTAGAACTAGAATTACCAGATGATTCAGCAGTCCTACTTCCGGGTATATATCCAAAAGAACTGAAAGCAGAGTCTCAAAGACATATCTTCACATGTTCCTAGCAGCATTATTCACAATAGTGAAGAGGTGGAAGCAACCCAAGTATGCACTGAGAGATGAATGGATAGACAAAATGTGAGCCATCCCTTAAAATGGAATATTATTCATCTTTTTCAAAGGAAGGAATTCTAACACACACTACAACAGGGATCAACCTTGAAAACATTATGCTAAGTAAAACAAACCAGACAATAAAGAATATTGTAGGATTCCATTTATTATACATGAGGTTCCTATAACAGTCAAATTCATAGAGACAGAAAGTAGATTAGAGGTTACAGGGACCGAGGAGAAAGGTGAATGGGGAGCTTTTGCTTCTGTTTGGGGGTGATAAGAAAGTTCTGGAAATATTGGTGGTGGCTGCACCACATTTTCAATGTACTAAATGCCACTGAAATGTACACTTCAACTGGTTAAAAAGGCAAATTTTGTGTTGCATATATTTTACCACAATAAGCATATACACACATAAAGTATTGTGACATCATCTCCGTGATTAGGTTATACTATAAATGACTCTGACTTCCCATCTTGCTAGCAGACTGTTTGTTGTCTCCTGGACTAATGTGCTTTAATGAAGCAATTTACTGTGTTGGAGAGACCCACATGGCAAAGAACTGACAGCCACCTCCAGTCAACAGCCCTCTAGGAACTGAGTCTTGCCAAGAACCACATGAACTTAGAAGTGGATCGTTCCCCAGTCAAATCTCAGATGAGACCACAGCCCTGACCAATACCTTGAATTCAGCGGGAAAGCCTCTAAGGCAGAGAACCCAGCCAAGTCACATGCAAATTTCTGACCCATAGACACTGTGAGATGATACATATTGTTGTTCTCAGCCACTACATTTTGGGGTAATTTGTTACACAATGGCTAATACACTATTATTATTATTATTTTTACTGTTATCATTAGCTTAATTTTATAAAGTGAAGAATTATATGGGCTTTACTAGGCACACCCTTGAAGGGTGGAGTCCCTGCCTCCTGGCTAGATGTTTGCCCCATGTTTGCCTCAGTTTCTTCATCTGTAAAATGGGATTAATATAGGCAGGTAATGAGGATGAGATGCAGGTGATGTGCTTAGCTGAGGCCCTCCAGGTGGGAGTCGTCAGGTGCACGGGCCTCTGTGATGAGAATAATGACTAGGGGCACAGAGACGTCTCATCTCTGCCTTGTCTGGTGTCACCCCCTCTGAACACAGGCTATGAGGCTGGAGGGCTTTCAGCAACTGTGTGTTTGTTAATGCAGGATCTGTGCCTCTCCATTCTGCCTATATACACTGTCTGCGCATGGGGGAGTCCGTGGCAAGGGTTCTGCGTGTCCCCTGGCTCCCTCTGCGACCTTGAATCTGCTGGGTCCATCTTTATAGACGACGCGTTCCCAGGAGCCCAAGGGCGACTGGACTGCGGGGAGGTGGGGGTAGGACTGGGCCTGGAGAGAGCTGGGGGAGAGAGGCAGCTCGCCTCGCTCTTCGGATCCCCCCTCCTCGCCTCCTGTGAGTCTCGAGACCCTCAGCACAGCCACTTCTCCCCGGCTCTTGGCAGAGAGGACACGCGGCAGCGTTGCCTTGGCAACGCCGGGATGCCCAGCAACAAGTCCGTGGCGGGTGTCACGTGCCTGGCGCAGACCAATCTAAGCGTCCGCCCGGAAGCAGGTCAGTTTGGGCCAAAGTCCGCCTCCCTCCGTCCTCCCTCCCCCGCCAGCCGCTCGGAGCTAATTACCGTAATTGCCGTGGGAGAGCTCCCGAGTGCGCGGGGGCTGGGGCTGGGGGCTGGGCAGGCCCCGAGAGGTTGAGCATGCAGGGCAGAGAAGCAGGACCTTCTTACTTCAGCAACCTCGCCTTTGCCTCCATAATTGTCATCAAAGCGCTCATTAAGCGCCTGCTGTGTGCGCCTGCTGTGTACACCTACTGTAAGGGAGGAGGGCCAGCGGGCTAGCGGTGCGGGTGGGGAACCCTAGCCTTTTGCTTGAGTATTTCTGGGTTTGGGGGCGCGAATCAGATCAATGGGTTTGATTCCTAAAATTCGTGGTCTCATGGAACTTTTCGATAGCGGTTGGCTGTACTGAATCACACACGAACCCCCACCTCCCACCCACCCTCCGCTGAGTTTCGGTTTCTTTCTGTATGAAAAATACGGAAAATACGCTCTTGAAGGGAGTGTATAAAGACTCAGTTCTGGATAGACAGGTTCGAATCCCATCGCTTCCATTTAGCGTTGTGTGACTCCCTTAACCACTCTGAGCCTCTGATTCCCCATCACTTAAAAAGCAAGTTGGAAAATCCCAGTATCTATTCATGGGGATTTTAAGTATCATTGAGAGAATGTATGGGAGGCACATAGTAAGCATTCAGTAAAAGGAAGCTATTCATCATGGTCCCAGCTTTCAGTTATGGTCTGTGAGACCTTCCAAATGTCATTCAGTGGCTCTGAACTCAGTTTCTTCCATAGATAAGATGAAGGGATTGGATAAGGGACCTCATGGCGAGTTGGCTGCCACTTAAGTTCATTTCTTTGAATAATTCTTTTTAAAAGAGCCCAAATCGGAGGTTTTCAACGTGAAACACTCCTGTGGGCATTTGAGTTTTCCATTCTTTGATTAGCCGATTTCTTAAGTTCCTTCCAGTTCTTTGCTTTGTTCATTCTTTCATCAACAAGCATTAGTTGAGCCCCTGCTGTGTACTGGGCTCTGCTGTGGGTTTGAATCCTCAGCCTCATTACAGAGTCTGAGGCTCCACAGACCTACTCTGTCATGGAGCACAGGGAATGACCCAGGATCTCAGCGGACGGGAGGGCATGTATCTGGCCTGCACTCAGTTTCTCCAGGGCTGTTTCTGCTCTAGGCCTTTGCACCCTCTGACTGATCAACCCTGGTGTTTTCCTGCACAGATAGCTTAGAGGGGCCTCCTGAAACATGCTTATCTCTTCTTTGCCTCAGCTTTGGTGCACTCCCCTCCACCACTGTGGCAGTCAGGAATTCTGTTCCTATCCCCTCCTCCACGGCCACTAGGATGCTAGGTCAGGCAGTCAGAGCAAGGACAGTTGTGCGGAGGGCTGTATGGGAAATTTTTTCCGTACAGTTTCTGAAACATGTCCAAAAGCTGAGAAGGGAGAAGACAGCATTAATTCAGGGTCCTTCCAGGACTCAGGGCTGAAGGGGAAACCAGGTCTTTACTGACTGGGCTATACTGCTCGACTCGGCAGCCCAAGAACTCCCCTTCAGAGACTGGGGGCTGGTCCCACTCAGGACACAAACACCAACCACAGAATGTGGCCATGCATGTGGACTCTGGATTCAAATAACAGCTCTTCCTTCTTCTCTGCCCTGTGTGCTTGGGCAAGTGTCTCAATCTCTATGTCTGCCTCTATCTTTGGGACAAGAGGCTAAGAGCAGAGAGCTTGGTAGTTTAACATGAGGATGAGATGAAGCAGAAAGATCCCACAACTAGTAGGTGCTCAGTAAATAGAAAACTGGTTTTGAAAAGAGGAGGATACCAAGAGAGGAGCCATTCAGAGTGGCAGGATGACATACGGTGGAGACACCCAGCCCCACCCTCACCCTTGCGTGTGACCATGAGCTAGCCATCTAGCGACTCTGTGCTTCCCTCTCCCCTCATCTTTCAGACAGGGACAAATCTCCAAGTTCTGGGCACCTGGAAGGCAAGGGTGTGAGATCAGAGCAGATAACCACCTGAGAAGGGTTCTGGAGAGTTCTGGAAGGCCCATAGCCTCACTCACAAATATCTATTGTGGCCCAGTGGTTTCCAGACATTGCACTTAGTGCTAGGACTACAAGGAACTACAGGAGAGCCAAGGAAAAGAGCACCTGAGAGAGGGCTGGGAAAGCTGAATTCTAGTCCTGGCTTGTGTCCCTGACATGCTGTGTGAGCTGGAGAAAGTTCCTTTCCCTCTCTGGGCCTCCTCAAAATGAGTCATAGGGGGCCTCTGCAGTAGGAAGACCTCCCTTCAGTTCCCTCCTTTGCTTCCTACTTCCTCGGTGTCCTTGGAAGGATCTCTCCACTTCTCTGAGCCTCAGTTTCCACTTCTGAAAAAAGGGGATTCAGTAATTATGCAGCAGGGTGGCTGAGAGGAGTAAATTCAATCATTCATTCATTCATTCACTTAATGGCTATCAATTCTGAGCACTGGAAAATACACACTGGGGTAAAAATGGGCAACATCAGGTGGTCCAGTGGTTAAGAATCTGCCTTGCAATGCAGAGGACGCAAGTTCAATCAGACACCTAGGATCCCACATGCAGCGGAGAAGCAGAGCCCACACGCCCTGGAGCCCGTGTGCCACAACTAGAGTCTGCGAACCACGACAGAAGATCCCATAGGCTGCAACTAAAACCCAATGCAAATAAATTTTTTTTAAAAGAGTAACAAATGGGCAAGATCCTTGCCTTATGAAGCTCTAAGCATATAGTTAATGACAGATAAATGAGCACTCGTATCATTGTGATTGGACTTCCCAGGTGGCTCAGCTCTAAAGAATCTGCCTGTCAATGCAGGAGATGCCGGTTCGATTGCTGGGTTGGTAAGATTCCCTGGAGAAGGAAATGGCAACCCACTCCAGTATTCTCGCCTGGGAAATCCCATGGACAGAGGAGCCTGGCAGGTTACAGTCCATGGGGTCACAAAGAGTTGACTGAGTGAATGAGTGACTTAGACTGAGTGACTAAGCACGCACACACACACCCTGCATTTATTACATATAAAGTGTGTGGTGTTTGACACACAATAGATGCTCAGGAAACCCTAGGTAATATTATTGCAGTAGTTTCCAGGACACACATGGCAAGCTGTTCCCCTCTGTCACGGGGTCTGAAGTTTAAACTGCCTGACCTTTGGGGTGATTTTCCCTGGAGGGGATGGGGGCGGACTGAGACCTTCATGAGGGATTCCCCAGTGGCCTCAGGTGGGGAGGGCAACCTGTGTGTGGTCCTGTTTGTGCACACTGTCCTTTCTGGATAAGGGCTTCCATTAATCTCCCCCTGCCTGGGCTTCAGGGTCAGGTTTCGGGGCCCCAGGCAGATGTTGTCCAGAGTAGCCCTGTTTCCTTAATCCTCAGGGCTCCAGAGCCTGTCCTTAGAAGAGAGAACAGCGGGCCCGCTGAGGCCACCATCTGTGCAGTCTTGGTTTGTAAATGCTCATGAGGGTGGCAGGAAGGAGGTCTCTATAGTAACGGCTGAGGAAGGGGCTGTGTGTGCGTGTGCCTCTCTGTGCTTGTGTGTGTGCGTGAGTGTGTGTGTGTGTAAGACAGGGGACAGGGAGTAAGAATCATCCCAGACCCTTAACCCTTACTCCTAAACCTTTATTTCTGCCGTGATGAGCTATTAATTAATTCTCACTGCTGGCTTATTATCCCCAGAGATAATGAGCTACTACTGTTCCTAACTGGAGTCTCCTGGGGAACGTTTTCTAAGAGATTCATTCATTCCTGCCCACCTGCACCTGCCTGGGATGCATGCAAATGGTGAGGATCCTGGGGACCCAGGGGGCTCAGGCGGAACAAAGGGAGCTCAGCTCCGTGAAGCTGAGATTCCCAGTGAGCTGACAAGGGCAGAGCTCCAATGAGCAAGGGCACAGTAAGTGATTTTTAAATGCCAGCTATGATGAATTCTGGAAGGCGGAATGCAGCCTCCTGAGGCACTAGTGTTTGGAAGGAAAAGTGGCCCCATCTCTTTGAATGGACCTGTCAGACTGAAAGGCAGACTCAGAGGGCTAAGAGGAGGAACCAGGGATCCTGACTCCAAATGTGCAGAGTCCAGATTCTCCCCTGACCTTTGCACATGCCGTATCCCCCGTCAGGAATGCATATCCTGCAACTTCACCTAGCTTGCTCCTCCTCAGCCTAAGGGTTTAGACAGTGGGGCAACCTCCAGGAAGTGCTCCTTGATTTACTCCTCCTTCCTTGGCCTGAATGGGGGCAGGTGACTCCTCTGAGTTCCCACAATGCCCAAGTCTCCTCCATCATAGATTTGTTCATTTGGAGCTGTAATAGCCTGGGACTGTCTCTCTTAGACGTTTTGTCAAAGATTATGTCTTGTTCTTCCACACAAGCTAGTAAGTAAAAAAGAGCATTTTGCAAGGTTTGAATAGAATGCTTTCTTAGATGTTAAAAAAAAAAACAAAAAAAACTGGAGGAGAAGGGACTTCCCTGGTGGTCCAGTGGCTAAGACTCTGAGCTCCCAAAGCAGGGGGCCCAGGTTTAATCCATGGTCAGGGAACTAGATCCCACAAGCTGCAACTAAAGATCCCGCAAGCAACTAAGACCTAACACGGCCAAATAATTTTTTTTTTTAAAAAAAAAGAAGGGAATGTGGAGGGGCAGTGGAGAGGAGCATGAGCTTTGGAACCAAGAGTCAGAGCTATATTCAAATTCCAGTTGTGTCACTTGCTCACTTGCTTTCTGGGTGGCCTTGCATTAGTTTCTTCGCCACTCTGAGACTCAGTTTCTTCATCTGTAAATTGGGAACCACAATGGTAGCTATCTTATGGGGTTGTCCCAAGGCCTTAGAAATACTTGGCATGTAGAATGTTTGGCACAGAACCCTGCACAAAGTAAAAGCTTGAGGAGGGAGAGGAAGAAAGGTGGGGGAGGCTGTTCTGTGTGATCTACTCCTGTCCTGAGTGACCAGAACCCTGGCCACCTCCCTCTGATTATATCTCCTAATACCACCCTTGATCATCCTCCAACACATCCATCAGGACCTGTTCCCCTGCCCCCAGGGCTTTTACAACAACTATTCCTTCAGTCTCATGTTTATCCTTTAAATTTCTCCACAGTGGCCACTTTCTTTTACAAATAAAGTTTTATTGGCACACAGTCACACTCATCCAGGTATATATTCTTCAAGGCTGCTTTTGAGCAACAACAGCAGAGGGGAGTAGCCACAAGGGAGACCAGCTGGCTTGTAAAGCTGAAAATATTTACTTTCTGGCCCTTTACAGAAAAGTTTGCTGACTGCTGCGCTATCACAAACCCCTGGTCTGTTTTTTTTTCATAGCAGTCATCACTGTGTGAGGTTATCCTGTTCCTTTTATTTCTTTACTTGTTTATTATCTTCTGCACTAAATGGAGGGTAAAAAAAATCATATTAGCTTGGTTCGCTGTTATATTCCCAGTGCCTGGCACATGTATGTGTGTTACTCGCTCAGTCGTGTCTGACTGCTTGTGACCCCATGGACTATAGCCCGCCAGACTCCTCTGTCTGTGGCAAGAATACTGGAGTGGATTGCCATTCCCTTCGCCAGGGAATCTTCCCGACCCTGGGATTGAACCTGGGTCTCCTGCATTGCAGGCGGATTCTTTACCGTCTAAGCCACCAGGAAAGTAGCTGGTATATAACAGATATTAAAAACAAAACAAAACTTTTTTTTCTGGAGTAGATGAATGTATCAAGTAGGCTTTGGAGGTGAGGTGCAGATATGGTCACGTCTTTCCAGAATTTTGGAGGAGAGGGGACGTAAGAAATCCTCTAAACAAACCCCTGCTTTCCTGGTGGCTCAGTTGGTAAAGAATCTGCCTGCAATGCAGGAGACCTGGGTTAGATCCCTGGCTTGGGAAGAACCCCAGGAGGAGGGCATGGCAACCCACTCCAGCATTCTTGCCTGGAGGATTCCCATGGACAGAGAAGCCTAGGAGGCTGCAGTCCATGAGGTCACAAAGAGTCGGGCACGAGTGAGTGACTAAGCACACAAATGGGGGGGCAGACCCTGTGTACATGGCACACCCTTGTAGAAGACAGCAATGGGGCCAAGTCTCAGGGTTGAAAGGAAGAGCCTGGAGTCTGACTCACCTACTTAATACAAAGCCCACCCCTCTGCGAAAGAAATGGAAGATGGGACAATGAAATGCAATGCATGATTCTGAATTGGATCCAGGCTTGGGAAGAAATGCCATTAAAGACAGGACTGGCGATAGAGAGCTAGCAGAAAGCTGATGTATGGCACAGGGAGCTCAGCTCTATGCTCTGTAATGACTTAGAGGGGTGGGATGGGAAGGTGGAAGGGAGGCTCAAAGAGGAAAGGGATATATGTATACACATGCCTGACTGATTCACATTGTTGTACAGCAGAAACTAACACAATCTTGTAAAGCAATTATATTAATTAAAAAAATAACACACAGGACTGGGACGACTGGTGATACTGGAACGTGGACTTTGGATTAGACAGTGGTGTTGTAACAGCGTTAACTTTTTGGTTGGGATCATTGCATTAAGTTACATAGTAGACTTGATCTTGGGGAATGTGTGCTCAAGTATTTAGGATGAAGGAGCAGTTGTGTCTGCAGCTTACATGATTGGAACAGAGGCAAAGATATCTGTAGAGAAAAAGAGAAAGTAAACGTGGCCAAGTGTTAACAATGGGTGGATTAATCCAGGTAAAGATGATATGAGAGTTCATTGCACTATTCTTGCAACTTTCCTGTGGGTTTGAATTTCTTTAAAAAAAAAAATTTAAGAGGAGAACAAATAAATGAGGTAGCCACCCCCAGACTTCATTCCTGTTTCTTCCTCTTCCTTTCATGGCAGGCTCCCTGCTCCTCCTTTGGAGCTGGGAAGTCAGAGCTGTCCTCCACGTGGGAGGCAGAATGGAAGAATTAAGGCAGAGTGTTTCAGCTGCACTCCCACAAGTCATGTAGCTGACAGTGAACTTGTTGAGTATCTACTATGTGTCAGAATTCCCTTCTGCACCCATCCTTATGTTTTTTTGTTTTAATGTTTTATTTTTGGCTGTGCTGGATTTTTGTTGCTGTGTGGACTTTTCTCTAGTTGTGGTGAGCAGGGGCTACTCTCTAGTTGTGGTGCTTGGGCTTCTCATTGTGGTGGTTTCTCTGGTTGCAGGGCATAGGCTCTAGGGTACTTGGGCTTCAGTAGTTGTGGTGCTCAGGCTCAGTAGTTGCAGCTCCCGGGTTCTGGAGCACAGGCTCAATAGTTGTTGTGCAGCATGTGGGATCTTCCCAGACCAGGGATCGAACCTGTGTCTCCTGCACTGGCAGGCAGAATTCTTTACCACTGAGCCACCAGGGGAGCCCCATCCTTATGGGTTTGATTGAACTTTTCCCCAGTGCATGGATGGGGCTAACCCTTGGTTTGGCACTTTGTTGACAAACACTAGGTGCCTTACCTGATGCCCCTGAATCACAGGTGATCTCCAGGTAGCTCACTTGTGAGCTCAGATTCCACACAATGAGCAGCTCCTTCAGGGGACGTTCACACTAGGGACAGCACAAGCCAGGACACAAGTCCCTCTGTTGTCACACATAGTACTTCTAAGCATAGTTACATCTTCATCTCTTCCTCCCTAAAGGTAGGGTTGATTGCTAAATTCATGTATGTGTCCCATTCCCTAATACAAGAAAAGTCTGTTGAGTCAGTGAGTGGAATGTCTTGGAAAACGATCATAGCTACACTATTGGGAAACTTATCATGTTCAGACATGATTTCTAGTGCCATGCCAAGCTGCACTGGAACCTGAGGCAAGAGAAGAAATCAGTAATGCTGACTATGTCTTTACTTAAAGTTAGGTATTTTGTTCATTGTGGCTTTTTTGCATTAATTTTGATTTCATAAAACATTGGATTGCTGAGGGTATTTTTGTAGCCCCTTACGTTTTGCATCTGAGGCCACTGGCTCCCTCACCCTAGCCCCAGTCCTTATTATTTATTTCCAACATGCAATCCACAAGCATATCATTAATTCCTCATCTCAGTGCTCTGAGAAGGTACTACCATCATCGTCATTTCACAACTCAGGAAACTGAAGCATGAAGAGGTTTGATTATACCAGAATACCCACAGCAATGAGGAGAAAAATCTGAGTTTGAAGCCAAGTTCATGTGTGTTTTGGCTCAGAGCCTGCTCAGGAAAGCTAAACAATAAACTAAAGTTATGAGTTTGGTTTTGAATCAAGGAATAAAAAGATCTAGGCTTGCAACTAAGAGTTTGCATGCCTCAACTAAAGATCCCACATGCTGCACTAAGACCAGGAGCAGCCAAATATATATATACACACACACACACACATATATATGTATTTAAAGAATTCTAGCAAGTTATTAACAAAAAAAATCTTGGCTTTAATCTCACCTCAGCCCCAGCTCCTCTGAGCCCTCTAGTCCCACAGATTGCAGTTTCCTTATCTGGAACTGGACTTAAATGTTCTGCACTGTGCACTAGTTTTCTCTCTCCTGATTCAGCAATAGCACAAGCTGGGGATGGGGAGAAGCAGGTACAGACCAGGGTTCCTGAGCTGACACGGAGTTCAGAGACCTAGGAGGGGGTTGGGCCCTGGGGGAAGACCCTGGGGAACACAATGAGTGCCCCTGCCCCCTCCTGAAAACCTCTAACCCAGGTTTTGGGCAGATGCCAGACTTTTATTCTGAAGCTGAGGCCACAACCTATGAGGTAATCTTTGGAGTTGCATTCGAGGCGGAGTCCCATTGGCAGGTTGGCGAAGCCCCTCCCCCAGGTTCCCGGCGCCCCACCTTCCCTGAAGCTCATAAAAGCGCAGGTCCCCCGCCTAGGCAGCCACTGGACACCTGCAACTGCCTACAAGACTGAAAGCAGGTGAGGCACACAGGGGAAGGGAAGAAGCTGCGTGGGGGGAGGGGGTGGTCTGAGGGACCCGGGTTCCTGTGAATGGGGCTGGTTTGCAGGTCAGGGCATGGACATTTTCCTAATAGGCGACGAAGACTGTGAAGTTTGAAGGTCTAGAAAGCAGAGGCTAGCCGTGCTGACTATCTGGGAGGTAAGTTCTGGAAACATGCCACGAGGTGGGGTGCAGGTATAAGTCCTAGTTAAGACCTCTCCGTGTCTCCCCTACCTAGCGCCGGAAAGCGCGCCTGGAAGAAGAGCGGAGGGGGAAAAACTACTGGTTCCTAAGAGGGAGAAGAACAGAGGGAACTGGAGTGACCTGGGGAGGAGAGGAAACCAAATCAAGTTTCTTCAGCACCGAGGCGGGGAACAGCTCTCCGACGACAACGGAAGGAAATTGCTATTTATTTCAGCACCGAGACTCCGGACAGCGCCACTCAGGGTCCAGGAAGCGAGCCACAACCTGCTTCAGCACCAGAGTCCCGGACAGCTCCTAGGGATTTAGGGGCCGACTTCATTTCAGAACCAGGATGCTGGACAGCTTCCCTGGTATCGGGAAGCCCTTGTACTCACGAGGGGACAGGGGACAGGGGACGGGGGACGGCGGGGGGGTCGGGGGGTGGAGTGGTACAGAGGGTGGTCTGAAGTGTCTGACATTTCTGGAGACTTGTTCTTCATTTAATGAATTTCTCAACGAATTATTTTTCAGACAAGCAGGTGAGATAAAAGTGCATACACAAGAAAATCTAATTTTCAACAGGTGAGATGGCCAATCGGTAGTACCGTGGGGAGGCAGGCACCTGGCAACATGGCATTAGTGTCCTCTTCCCAGACTTCTGTGAGAAGCATAGTGCCAAGCGTTTTACATACATTATATCTTGCCTTCTTTGGCCCTGGGACATGGGTTTTTGTTACACTCAGGTGACAGTTGAGGAAACTGAGACCCAAAGAGGGGCAGGGATGTAACAAGCCCAAGAGTGAAGCTGCAAGTCAACCCCACAGCTTCCCAACTCCAAATCCCATGTTTCAAATATAGCTGGGTGGGAGTTGGGCCCTTGGGGATCAGACCCTGCCTCTCTCCAGGAGGACCAGGAATGGATACCAGGAGGCAGTGGAGAACAGGTGTCATGGCTTAGCTCAGGTGAGGGGAGATAACTCGGTGGGGATCTAAGACATGGGGCAGACTGTGGTGAAGAAGACTGGAGCGGTTGTGGTCTAGTGCTGTGTGGAAGACTAGTGATTTTGTTGTTCTGATGTACTATGACAACAAGTCACAGCTTCCTCATAGCGTGGACTCCCGTCGACCTCCTCCCAAGATGAACAAGGAAGTGTTGGGGGTGGGGAGGAATCACTTCCACCCAGGGGTTGGGCTGACTAATACCATGGAACAAGGGCAGGGGAGGGAACAATATAGAGGCATGCACCCCAAGAACATACAGCGATGTATGCTGTTGGCCATGTCCCTCAGATGTGCCCCACAGGCCTGGAAATACAAAACACCTGACTCTGAGCCCAGGGCTCTTAACCATCTCATTACACCTTCCTGGGGGATCAATGAGGGAATGGCATTTGAAGGCCTCCCTGGGTTTTACAGAGACTTCTCAATAAAAGTTCTGAGGAGTGATTTTTTTTTCTTCCTTGACCCTGCCATCAGTTCCATAGACCAATTACAGGAATACATACAAACTTGTGTCTAGTAGGTGGGTTGTGGCATCACTGAAGCTCACCCCTAATTCTCTCTAACCCCCCCTAATTAAGTCACAGACACGATATCCAACTCAGTTCAGTCTCAGAACAGCCTTCACCTTTGTTCTGCGCCTCCCCTGCCACCCAGAGTGCCCCGGGGCTCATTCTGCCTCTTCATCCAAGCCTCATTTCATCAAGGGAATCTTTCTTTGTTGCCTGACCATTCCCTATGTCCAGTCTACATTACACATTCTCACAGACCTGGGGAAGCTTCTACTGGCACTTGGTCTAATTGTTTTTGTGCTAGCTATTTACAGAACTGTCCCCCAGTGACACTGTGAGCTCCATGAGGGCAGAGACTGTGCTTGTATGTTCAGTGCTATGTCCCTGGTACCCAGCCCAGGGCCTGGTACACAGCAGGTGCTCAATGAACACATTTGTTGACTCAATAAAGGCATCTGGGAATAAACCAATACACCCATCAATAAATGAATTGATGGTTTTGGAACATACATAAAGACCCCATTTCTCTCTGGTCTCCCCTGAAGAGATACCAGAGGGTGATGGTTGCAGCAGGTGTTTATTGGGAAGAATAATTAAATTTGCAGACACTCAAGGGCCAGCCAGCCAACTAATAGCCCCAGGAGAGAGCCAGGCTCGTTTAATTAGCAATTACAAGGCATTGATTCCTCATTAGCTCTGGCAACCCTGTCTCCCTCCTCAGCCCCAGACGAATGAAATCTTTCTCTTTCCCAGGAGTACTGCCTCAGTGGGTCCATTAACAAGCAGAGAAAATAGGATTACAAGATATCTAAATGCCAGAGGCTCTTCATGAATGGGGAGGGGACAGAGAATTCAATATCTGGGTTAAGGCTAATTGTGAGAGACTTTCTGGTATATTTAGAATTCTTCTCTGGAAATGGGAGAGCTTTCAGATATGAAAAGGCACCTGGAGACTGCCCTTTAGGGACCCCAGTGAAAGAGGAGGTTCTGCTCTTGTATTTCTAAGAATACCTATCCCTGGGTGTCTCTCCATCACTCCAAATTAATAATGTCAAACTGAATGCCCAATCCACCCAACTCCCAACTTGCCCCTCCCTCCAGGCCCCCATCACATGGCAGGCTCTCCACATCCCAGAGACCCTCCCTCTCCCATATTCCCCAAGGCAAGTCATTCTCATCATATCTGTCCTCTTCTCCAGCTCCCTACCTCCATCACTGCCTGGTCATCTCATAGTCTCTTCCTTCTTCCCTCAAAAGACACACACAGCCACTTCATTCCCCACATACAGTGAGGGGTCTTTCTAGATCGAAAATCTGACCATGTCCCACCCTTGCTTTAACTCTTTCAAGACTCCCATCACCTTCAGGATAAGATTCAAATATCCTCATGTGCCTTGCCTGATCTGGCCCCTCCTTGCTGAGAGTAACAGCCTATCATTTCCCACCAGGTATACTCAACAACTAGCCTGCCCACTATCACCTCTTGCTTGAATTCTCCAATTTTAATATGAGGACGTTTCCCCTAGGAAACTCACAGAGAATGCACCTTCCCAGGATCCTCTCAGTTTCAATAAGCCAAGGGTGGGGTAGGTCAAGGAATCTGCATTTTGAGCAACTTCCCCATTAATTCTTACTTAGGGGAATCCTTCCTTTGATTTAAAAAAAAAAAAAAAGCCCCACTAGTCTTGGGACTTCCCTGGTGGTCCAGTGGTTAAGATGCCACACTTTTACTGCAGGGGATGTGGGTTCAATCCCTGGTCTGGGAAATAAGATTCCATATTCTGTGGAATGGCACAAAAAGCAAACAGACAAAAAACACCAACCTTTTATTTCTTCCAATAACCACTGGTGGGGGGAACCCCAGTTAATCTCACCAGTTTCATCATTGTAGCCCCCCTCTGCCCAGCTCCATGCTAGCATCTAATAAGCATTCAGTTGAGATGCTAATGTATGAAACCTGTCACATTCATCAGATACAAAAACATGGGGGCCACATGTACCTACAAAGATGAGCCATCACCCGTATGTACCTATAAAGATGTCCATCCATCACCAGAGGTGCTGTGGACATAGGAACTGAAGGTACAACCCATGGAGCCATTTTATCATATTTCATCAGTGTCCAATTAGCTTAATTAATCCATGAAAGTAGAGCCTGAGACAAGTTTGGTTCATTTGGAAGGTAGTCCCAAGAAAGCAGACATCAAGAAACCAGAGTGAGGCAAAGAAGGAGGAGACACCAATATATAGGAAGATAGTGGAGTCCTTCTAACAAAATGGAACTTTATTTTCTTCCCTTTGACTCATAAATTTAATGCCTAGATCTATGCAGAAGGGAAAAGAATATTTCCACAGAGCAAATTTCACAAAAACAGTCAAGACAGCTTTGTTGGGAATAGCCAAAAACTAACTACTGGCAAACAGATAAACAAACTGTGGTAGAGCCACACCATGGGATACCTCCCGGGGTGCAGGGGGCAAAGGAACAAACTGATGATACAGGCAGCAGCCCAGATGACTAAAAGTCACGCAGAACAAAAGAAGTTGGACACAAAAGGATACATACTGCATGATTCCATTTATATGATATTTAAGATCTGGCAGGGAATTCCCTGTCAGTCCAGTGATTAAGACTCCCTGCTTTCACTGCAGGGGACACAGGTTTCAAAATCCCTGGTCAGGGAAGTAGATGCCACATGCCATAACTAAGAGTTCACATGCCGCAAGGAAGATCAAAGATCCCGAGTGCTGCCACTAGGATCCAGCACAGCCAAATAAATAAATACTTAAATAAATATTAAAAAAAGAGAAAGTGACTCCGTCCACAGGGTCTTTCAGAAAAAAAATAATTTATTGTTCTCTGATGGGATTAGATGGGCTTCCCTGGTTGTGCAGACAGTAAAGAATCTGTGTGCAATGTGGGAAACCTGGGTTCGATCCCTGGGTTGGGAAGATCCCCTGGAGAAGGGTATGGCAACCCACTCCATTCTTGCCGGGAGAATCCCCATGGACAGAGGAGCCTGGCGGGCTACAGTCCATGGGGTCGCAAAAAGTTGGACACAACTGAGCAATCGAGCACACTGATGGGATGAGAAGCCTTTCCAAGGCATGAGGCAGGGCAGTAAAGGATGCTGAGCAGGGATCTTAGGCAAGTGCTTTGCCTCTCTCAGCCTCAGTTTCCCTGTCTGTGAAATGGAGTGATTATGGCTTCTCTCTTCAAACTGTTATAAAGATCAAGGAGATAGCGTGTGTAAGTGCATGGCACCATGGACCCAGGAAATGATCCCGAGGAAATAATGGTGCTAACAAAAGTATAAAGGGACAAACAATGGTTTGATAGACAAGAGAAAATGAAGAAAAGGAGGGAGGAAGAAGGAAGGAAGAAAGGAAGGGAGGGAGGGAGAAGAAAGTGAGGGAGGAAAGAAAAGGGAAGGAGAGAGAAAAGAAGGAAGAGCGACGGACCCGTTTCTCAGGGCCTGGACAGAGACTGATCCAGTTCTTCTTAAGAAGCTGCCTAAGTCCATACCTGGATCACTTCCCGTATGAACTCTCATACTCAAGGGCCACCGCACACCTGCTCTGATTGCTCCATTGTCTTGGAACTAGCGGCAACTAGGGACAGCCCCACTGTCTTGGAACCCAAAAAAATCACTCAAGTTAGTCAACCCCAGGAGGCCCAGGAAACCTAGCTAACCCCACCACATGGCATACAGAAACTGCCTCCTTCAGCTCCAGCTTGCTGTCCCCCAGCCCCCAGGACAAGCCATGTTTCTTCTTGTTTGGAGCTCCAAGTAACGTAACATAAGGAGCCTTTTTTCCACCTGAGTGTCACTGTGCCTGTCACACCATCAAAAAAGTCTTTAAATTCTGGGACTTCCCTGGTGGTCCAGTGGTTAAGACTCCATGCTTCCAATGCAGGGGGCCTAGGTTTAATCCCTGGTCAGGAAACTAGATCCCAGATGCCACAACTAAGACCCAGTGCAGCCAAATAAATAATCTTTTTAAAAATATTTAAATCTTATAAAACAAATACACATAAAATTTTTTTCAACTTTTTGTTTTGTTATGGTTGTTTTGGCCATGCCACACAGCTTGTGGGACGAGATCTCAGTTCCGTGTCCAGGGATTGAACCTGAGCCCTCGGCAGTGAAGACACAGAGTCCTAACCCCTGGACCACAGCGAAATGCCCTATTTCAACCATTTTAAGGTGATAATTCAGTGGCATTTGGTACATTCACAAAGATCCAGAGCCAGCACCACTACCTACTTCCAGAACATTCCATCGCCCTAAAAGGAACCCCATTCCCATTAAGCAGTCACTCCCCATTTCCCTCTCCCCACAGCCCCTGGCAACCATCCATCTGTTTTCTGTCCCTGTGGACTTATCTGTCCTGGACATTTCATAGAAATGGCATCATACACCACGTGGTCTGTGGCTTCTTTCACTGAACATAATTTTTTCAAGGTTCCTCCATGTTGTAGTGTATATCAGTGCTTCCTTACTTTTTCATGGCTGAGTAATATTCCATGATGTGAATACACTATATTTTCTTCATCCAGACACTGTAAAACTTTAACTACATTACCTCCTGTGAGGTTGCTGTTGTTCAGTTGCTAAGTCATGTCTGACTCTTTTCAACCCCATGGACTGCATGCAGCATGTCAGGCTCCTCTGTCCTCCACTACTCCCAGAGTTTGCTCAAATTCATTAAGTCAGTGATGCTATTTAACCATCTCATCCTGTGCTGCCCCTTTCTCTTGTTGCCTTCGATCAGGTACCATTATTATACCCCATTTTAGAGGAAAGAACACTAGGGCCCAGAGAGGTCAAGCAAGTTGCTCAAGGTTGCACAGCTAGTGGGTGTCAGAGTCAGGAGCTGAACTTGGGCACTCTGTGACCAGGGTATGCATGTGGAACCACTACCCTATCATAGTGTAGTACACAGAGACAGTGTGGTGATTGTGCCGTGTCCCTCTGTCATCTCCATGGGGGAGTTTGCCAAGGTGCCAATAAGGTCACACCACACGTGGTCTCCAGCCAGAGCTGGAAAGAGAGGGTGAGGGCAGAATGCGGATGCTTCATCATCTAGGGGCTGCTGTTAGAGGGTGGTCACCTCCCACCAGGGAGGGTGGGGGTCGAACAGAGAGAGCGCCGATTATATCCTGTACCTTAATGGGTCCTTCAAAAGAGAGTGGCTTCAGTTTCCATGGCAACAGGCAGGCAGCATCACAAGGAGATGGCTGAGTTTCCTCCCTCAACTCACAGCTGGCTCAGGAATCTGTTCCCTTCCATCACTGCCTTTTTGGATCCCAGCTGGTACCCAGCCCAGCCCAGAGAGGGCAGCTGTGTGGGTGGTCAGTGCTCACACCCACAGGTATGCTCAGAGCTCCCTCTCTTTGGCCCAGCCCCAGCACAGTGAAGGAAGGATTGACGTAAACAGCACACACCAGGCACACGTGCAAAGCAAAGCAGAAGTGACATGGCACGGGGAGGAGGTGGTCCCAGGGGCCTCCACGTCACCCGAGCTTTCCCAGACACGTATCTAGCCAACAAAGGGGATGGAGAAAGCTTTGAGGTGGAAGTGGTAAACAGGGCTGGGGACAAGGTAAGACTTTTTAACTGACAGTGACCACACAGGTTACAGAATTTGCTCCTCAGGGCAGAGAAGGGATATTTGACAGACCCCAGAGTACAGGTTGGGCTTCTCTGGTGGCTCAGTGGTAAAGAATCTGCCTGCCAATGGAGGCAAGATGTGTTTGATCCCTGGGTCAGGAAGATCCCCTGGAGAAGGAAATGGCTACCCACTCCAGTTATTCTTGCCTGGAAAATTCCATGGACAGAGGGGCCTGGAGAGTTATAGTCCATGGGTTCACAAAGAGTGGCTCGAATGCACAGTCTGAGCACAAGAAGTTACAAACAAGGCAAGGTCGGCTTAACACCTGAAAACCAATCAAAATAATTCACTATATGAACAACTAAAAGAAAAACCACATGATCATTTCAGTAAGTGCAGAGAAAGCACTTGATGAAATCTAACATCTATTCTTGATTTTTCTTAAGTTTCAGGAAACTAATCATAGAGGGGAATTTTCTCAACCCAATAAAGGATACCTATGAAAACCTGTAGCAAACAGCATCTTCTTTGAAAGGAGGACGAAAAACTGCCTATATTTGTAGAGGACATGATTGTGCATTTTAAATATGTCTAGTTTCTTGCATGCAAACTTTACTTAGTAAAGCTGTTTTTTAATATTCATTTTTATTTGACTGTGAAGATCTTTGATCTTTGTTGTGGCATGTGGGACCTAGTTCCCTGACCAGGGATCAAACCCAGCCCCCGCTCCCCTCTCAGCATTGGGAATGTGGAGTCTTAGCCACCAGACCACCAGGGAAGTCCCAGCAAAGCTGTTTTTGTTTTAAACAGAGACAAAGGAAAACAGTATGGTGATGTTTCCAAACGTTAAACATAGAATTACCATATGATCCCACAATTCCTCTCTTTCCTCTATACCCAGAGTCCTGGGCATAGGAATTCAAATTCTTATACACAAGTCTTCATTGCAGCACTAGTCACAGCAGACAAAATGTGGAAATGACCCAAATGTCTATCAATGGATGAATGGATAAACACAATGTGGTCCATCTACACCAGGGACTATTACTGAGCCATGATGAAAAAGAAAGAAACAATGACATTTGCTACAGTGTAGATGAACCTTGAAAACAAGATGCTCTGTGAGAGAAGCCAGGTACAGAAGGCCACACAATGTGTGATTCCATGTATACATTCCATGTATATGAAATGTCCAGAACAGGCAAATCCACAGACGCACAGAATGGGTTGGTGGAAAGAGGGTGCAGAGTGACTGCTAATGGGATGTGGCTGTCTTTGAAGTTGATGAAAATATTTTGAAATGAGACAAAAATGACAGCTGCAGAACACAGTAAACATACTAAATGCATTTAATACACTTTAATTAATGTTAGGGAATGGTCTTTACAGTTCAGAGTTCTGCAATTTAAAAAAATAGACATTTCATCATAGGCAGCTAGGAAAGTAATATGGATGATGTTGGTTTATTACTCAGAGATGTCTTATCTCTGGGGAAAATGAAGAGGATTTTGTTGAAATGTGCTTTGGATAGATGTGTTTAACTCTGAGTCTCATTCACTGTGTTACAAAAAGGCCCCATTGTGTGATTAATTTGGGGGCTTTTAAGGAGAAGAGTGTCCCCTCACCTTTGGCAACAAATGTCCCTGAATTTCTATCTTGTGGGTATGGAGTGATTCTATGAAGTACTGAATGAATGCATTCCTATGGGCCCAGTCGCTTCAGTTGTGTCCGATTCTTTGTGACCCTTTGGACTGTAGCCCACCAGGCTCCTCTGTCCATGGGGATTCTCCCAGCAAGAATACTGGAGTGGGTTGCCATTCCCTCCTCCAGGGGATCTTCCCAGACCAGGGAGTGAACCTGCACTAGCAGGTGGGTTCTTTACCACTGAGCCACCTGTGAAGCCCCTCTCTCCCTTAACGAGGGCAAGCCTTATCAACTTCCTTCTAGCAAACAGAATGGGGTGGAAGTGATGGTAAGTGACTTCTGAGGCTGCGTGCTTCCTCTACTGCAAATACAGTCATGTTAGGGGTTAGGGTTTCCCTGGTGACTCAGACGGTAAAGAAAGCTGCTTGCAATGCAGAAGACCTGGGTTTGATCCCTAGGTATTTTAGCATTCTTGTCTGGAGAATTCCATGGACAGAGGAGCCTGACAGGCTATAGTCCATGGGGTCACAAAGAGTCGGACACAACTGAGTGACTAACATTTTCACTTTCACTTTCAGGAGTTAGGGCTTCAGTGTAAGAATTTGGAGAGGACCCATTCAGTCCCCAGCAGACACTAGGCTTGAGGTAGTTTGTTAAGCCGAAATGGACAACCTGAGCGATCTGGATGGAATACCTCTTCTTTCAAACACTCTACCTGAAAAACCCTGTCCATGAATGAAGCCTCTCTCCACTTCCTCACTCCCTCTCCAATCAGCTACAATCTGTGGGTCTCCAGGGCTCCTGCATCCTGGACCACACCCCCTGACTCAAGTTCTCTCCCTCCACCAGATTCCTGGCTCCTGAGAACACTGTGTGTCTTGCTCAATGCAGCATCCCGGCTTCCAGCACCTGGCCCACTGTGCAGTAAGTGCTTAGAATATAAATCAGCACGGCCGAATGAATGAATGAAAGACATAATCCCTCAGGCTGTTAGAGACAACATCAATCTATCTCTTCGGGGGAGAGAGGCACATTGAGGCTGCCTCTTAGAAACTAAATTGTGGCATCTTAACCAATGAACAGGCAGTGCCCCCAAGAGGGAGCAGACAGTAAACAAACTCTCGGGAGGGAACTCTGTGATCTGCTCAGTAATTACAGACAGGCAAATTAAAGCCACAAGCTACATGTAATGCTTTTCAGTTACTACCACGCATCAAACTATTCCAAAACATACAGGCTTAGGACAGTCATTTGTGTATATCTCTTGGATATTTATGTATCTCAGATCAGGACTCTGGGCAGACTCAGCTTCTGTGGCCTGTGGGTGGGGTCAGGTGAATGGCTGGTCTGGAAGGTCCTAGATGACCTCCTAGATGGGGGACATCCTAAAGGGAAAGGGTCGTTAAGGCAGGGATCAGTGGGGACAGCAGACCAGAGGGTCTACATGTGCCTTCAGCATGATGGTCTTTGGGGGGTTGACTTCTTTCCTGGCAGCTGAATTCTCAGACTCGGTACCTCAAGAGAACTAGGGGGAGCTGGTGACCCTTTGTGTCCTAGCCTCAGAAATCCCAGCACAGGGACTTCCCTGGTGGTCCAGTGGTTAAGATCCTAAGTTTCCAATGCAGGGGAGATGGGTTCGATCCCTGGTCAGGGAACTAAGGTATCACGTGCACTATGTGGTCATGCCAAAAAATTAAAAAATAAAATAGATTAGCAACAAAGATCTACTGTATAGCACAGAGAACTAAAAAAAAAAAAAAGAAAGAAAAGGAGAAAAAAAGAAGAAATCCCAGTGCCACTTCTGCTTTCTTGTAGAGGTCGAGGCAGGCATGTGTCCACCTACATTAAAGGGGAGCAGACACTGACCTCACCTCTCGATGGAAGAAGGGTCAGTGACTGTGGGGGTCACCTTTCAGAAGTGCCACAAGCACCTACTGAGGTAGCAAGGAAGGAGGAGGAGGAAGGAGTGGGGCTTCAGGAAAACTCAGCCCTCCAACACCTTGACCTGGACTTCCAGCCTCTGGAAGGTGATACAATAAACAACCTGTTGCTTAAGGCGCCCACTCTGTCTTAGTCAGTTTGGGCTGATAAAACAAAATACCACAGACCCGTATTTTAAACAGTAGAAATCTATTTTTCACGGGAAAACTGTGAAGTCCAAAATCAGGGTGCCAGCACAGTCCAGAGAGGGCTCCCTTCCTGGGTCTTCTCACTGTGTCCTCACTGGGCAAAGGGGGAAGAGCAGTCTCTATGGCCCCTTTATAAGAGAAATAATCCCACTAGGGGGCTTTCCTGGTGACTCAGTGGTAAAAAAAACCGCCTACCAATGCAGGAGTCACGGTTTCAATCTCTGGGAGCGGAAGATCCCCTGGAGAAGGGGATGGCAATCCACTCCAGTATTCTTGCCTGGGAAATCCATGGACAGAGGAGCCTGGTGGGCTACCATCTATGGGGTCTCAAAGAATCAGACATGACTGAGCAAGTAAACAACAACAAAATCCCATTAGGGAGGGCTCCACCCTCACAACCTCATCACCTCCCAGAGACCCCACCTCCTAATACTGTCACCTTTGGGGGCTAGCATATGAATTTGGGGATGGATGGTGGCACAAAACTCAGCCCGTAACACACGCCTACAAATGAATACAGTTATTTAATTTTATACCAGCCTCTCCCTGCTTGAACCAGATTCTGGAGAGAAGGGGGTTTTGTGTAGTTTTCTCCCAGTTGTGTCCCAGCTCCTAAAACAATGCCAAACCGACTGGTAACCTCATGAAATATTTATGGGATTGAATGAGGACGCCTCATCTTTGGCACTGCTATCTTGGGGGTCTCTCATATTATTTTCCCTATGTTCCTGAACGTTTAAAATATTTTCTCATTAGAAAGATTTTAAAGCGCCCTATGTTGAAAGGCCCCCAGCTGGGGTTTGGCCGCCCCAGAGGTCCCCGCGGCTTCCTTGCTTCTCCGCGCAGGTGGCCCGGCCGTGGGCCCGCATCGGCTGCCGCGATTAGCCGGCGCGGGAGGGGAAGCGCGCAGCTGCGGGCGCCCCGCGGTGCGCACCTGGCTGGCCGCCCGGGATGTGCCAGCGCATGGGGGTCCGGACGTTTGCAGCCTCCCGAGCCTGGCGCGGGGACAGGCGCTGGGAGAACGGGCTCCCCAGATGCAGAGGGGTGAGAGAAGGGGCCGCCACCTGCGTGGGCCACCGTGGTTGCCAAATAGCGGCCCCCACCGTGCCTCCCTCCCTGGAAGCCTGCTGGGCTGCAGAAATAGTGGAGTTGGCGAATAGGTCGTTTGGGTTCTCTGCCACGTGATATGGATGATCAGGAACGAACCTTTTGGCCAACCCCAATGTATCAGAAGAAGGAGGTGGATCCTTCCGGCGCCAGGAAACATTAGCAAGGATGGTTGTTGTTTACTCCTTAAGTCGTGCCCGACCCTTTGCCACCCCATGGACTGTAGCTCGCCAGGTCCTTTTTGTCCATTGGATTTCCCAAGCAAGAATACTGGGAGTGAGTTGCCGTTTCCTTCTCCAGGGGATCTTCCCTACCCAGAGATCGAACCCCAGTCTCCTGCATTGGCAGGCAGATTCTTGACCCCTGAGCCACCTGGGAAGCCCTAGGCAGGGTGGTGTGGTTAAAATGGGCTTCCTGGAGTAACCTCTTTATTCACTGCCACTCATATTTATCGAGCGCCTACTGTGTGCTGCCAGAAACTGGGACACAGTAGTGAACATGAACAACCAACCTCCCTGGCTTGACTGGGCTGGCATGGTAAGCAGGCAGACTGATACACGCCATAAATATGCAAATGATATAGGAGCTTAGGTAGCAAACTGAAATGTGCTGTGGGAAACAAAATAGAGCGAGGTGGGACTTCCCGGGCTGTCCAGTGGTTAAGACACCGTGCTTTCGGTGCCGGGCAGGGGGTTGGGGCGGGGGGTGGGGGTGGGGGGCATTGGTTCCATTCCTGGTCAGGGAACTAAGACCCCACATAGGGGCCAAAAAATAATAAAAACAGAGCAAGGTCGGGGGCCCTGGGAGAAGAGTTGCTGAGAATGTAGATACTCCTATCAATGGTTTTGAGCTACCCGGTGGAGTCACAGAGTGGAAAACTGGAAGGAGGTGGGCAGGTCCACACCACTGTGTGGCATTTCTGCCATGTAGATTCAAAGACATAAGTCATCTTGAAAGACAGACAACAGTAATACTGAGTGAACAATTAGGAGGTGATGAGTTTTTGAGTGTCACCTTTGTTTTTTACTGGGCTTCCCTTGTGGCTCAGCTGGTAAAGAATCCACCTGCCACTTGGGAGACCTGGGTTCAATCCATGGGCTGGGAAGATCCCCTGGAGAAGGAAACGGCTACCCACTCCAGTATTCTGGCCTGGGGTTGCAAAGAATTGGACATGACTGAGCGACTTTCACTCTCACTTTTGTTTTTATATGATTTGTTAAGTGTTAAATCTCTGTGTTTTAATGTTCAATGCTGGCTGGTCTCTGGTTGTCAAAAATCTTGACAATTTAACACTTAGCTCTTTTTTTTTTTTTTAATTTATTTGGCTGTACTGGGTCTTAGTTGGGGCATGCAGGATCTTTGTTGCTGCATGTGGGATCTAGTTCCCTGAGCAGGGATCAAACCTGGGCCCCCTGTACAGTGAGCGCAGAGTCTTAGCCACTGGACCACCAGAGAAGTCCCTGATGCCCTTAGGAAGGGATAAAGGCACTGGAGCTCTCTTTCTTTCTCTCTCCTCTACATGAGGACGCTGTGAGAAGGTGTCTACAAGCCAGGAAGACAGTCTTTACCAGAAACCTAATCAGGCTGGCATCCTAACCTTCAACTTCTAGCCTCCAAAACTGTAAGAAATACATGTTCGTTGTTTAAGCCACTGTGATGATTAATTGTATGTGTCGATTGTGTGTGTGTGTGTGTGTTTGGCAGCACTACACAGCATTAAGAACTTCCCCAGCCAGGACTGAACCCATGCCCCACCGCAGTGGAAGTTAACCACTGGACCACCAGGGAAGTCCGTACGTGTCAACTTGACTGGGCTAAGAGATGCCTAGGGAGCAGGTAAAACATTATTTCTGGGTGTGTTTGTGAGGGTGTTTCTGGAGGAGGTTAGTTAGCATTTGATTCATCCAATCCAAGGAGGGCAGGAATAGAACAAGGAAGGGGAGGAAGGGTTAATTCTCTTTCTTCTTGAGCTGGGACATCCATATTTCCTGCCCTCAGACATCAGAGCTCCTGGGTTTCAGGGCTTCGGACTCAGTCTGAGTTACACCATCAGCTTTGCTTGTTCTCCAGCTTACAGATGGAAGATCACAGAACTTCTCAGGCTCCATAGCCACACGAGTTCAGGGGCTATATTAATCAGGACTCTCCAGAGAAACTGGAGAAGGAAAGTTCCCAGGGGCCTTGCAGGGCCCTCCCCAAATACAAAGCCCCTTTATGTCCCCTGCCTCTTGTCTGTAGAAAAGCTGAAGTCTCCTGGGCCTCCCTGAGTCACAAAAGAGCAGGCTCAGGCAGTCACAGAGTTGGACACTAGAGGCACAGTCTCAGTGTCCAATGAAAGAATGAGATTAACACTATCGCTCATAACAATCTATATCTTTATGGGTATTAGAATAATTATAGCTTGCTCTGCCCACATACGTAAGCAGGCAACTAAAACTGTCGGCAAATATATGCTACAGACCCATGTCAATATCCTCCTCTCTGAAAACACAGCACTCTTATGTCAGCACAAAGAAGTTACAGGCGATGGACCTCTGCCCCTGATCCCACAGAAGTGGAATGATGTCTGACAAGTGGGGATTTGTAAGCATCTCATTTGCCTCTTTCCTGTTTATCTATTTCTGTTCCCCTTAAACCTTAATCACAAAAATGAGATCACTGGGTAGCATTCCTGACTTTTGCTTTACAGAACGTATACAATGCCCTTGCCTAACCTGTTGATTCCTTTCCTGGATTAAAAGGTGTTAAGAATGAAGGATTAAAGAATTACTGGCTCTCTACTCCCAGCTTCCCCATAGCAAATCTGCAGGTGGACCATGCAGGCAAGACAGTATCCAAAGAAAGATCAGGAGGGACTTCCCTGGTGGTGCAGTGGTTAAGACTCCACACTGCCAATGCAGGAGGTGCTGGTTCAATCCCCGGTCTGGAAACTAAGATCTCAGACACAGGCAGTGTGGCCAAAGGGTTTGGAAAAAAAGACTAAATTTTTTTTAATTAAGAAAAAGGAAGATCAGGAGAAGTCAGTGGTCTGCACACAGTGGAAAAAGGATGAAAAATCTTAGCTCCTACAATAATGATGAACTGAGACTCCCCTCTTTTTCCCTTTAAAAATTGTCATGGCTGAGCAGAATTTGCAGAGTTGGGCTCTAGACATAAGTTAACCTTCTTCCCAAACTGCTGGCTTTTCTCAATAAAGCATCTTTCCTTTCTACTGACACTTGCCACTAGATTATTGGCTTTTGAGCAGTCAGCAGCTAAATCCTGAGTTTGGTAATGTAATGTGTGTGTGTGTATAGATATGAATATAGATATAATATATATGTAGCCTATTGGGTTCTGTTTCTCTGGAAACGTGAAAGTCACTCAGTCGTGTCCAACTCTCTACAACCAGTGGAGTGCAGCCCACCAAGCTGCTCTGTCCATGGAATTCTCCAGGCAAGAATACTGGAGTGGGTTGCCATTTCCTTCTCTAGTTTCTCTGGAGATTCCTGACTAATACAGCTACCCAGCCTGTGGTATTTATTACAACACCTTGAATTGATCAAAACATAGTATTTCACTAAGATTCAGGGATCAGAATGCCAATGGTGCCAGGGAGGACACCCACTAAGCCTTAGGTCAAGGAATCATCCAGGAAGACCTGAAGTCTCACCTAAGACCTGAAGAAGGCCCACGGGGTAGCCAAGTGAAGAAAGTATGGAACAGTATTCCAAGCAGAGGGAACAGCACACACAAAGTCGGGAGGTGTAGAGAACAGCATGCATTTCTTGAACATTCCTGGACGTGGCAACCTCCTCATTTTTCCCATTATCCTCAATAACCCTGGGGCAGGCAGCAGCAAAATGGAAGTCGGACAGTGCTGGAGGTAAGGGTCTGTCTTTGAGTGTGGGGTTCAGTCTTCACAGGGGTGTCCACGTGAGCAGTCATCTGGGACCCCTCACTCAGAAGGGCCTGACGCTTTGTTTAATGCCCTGCTGTCTTTGTTGGGAAATTTTTAATCAACTTTGGACAAGGAGCTCTACATTTTCCATTTGCACTGGGCCTTGCAAATTATCACCGAGTCAACGCACATGAGTTTGAGCAAACTCCAGGAGATGGTGAAGGACAGAGAAGCTGCTGGCGTGCTGCAGTCCATGGGGTCGCAAAAAGTTGGACACGATTGAGCGACTAAACAACAACATTGAGAATGCTGAGGGGTGAGTGAAGGAAAACTAAATTTTTAATAGCGTATTAATGAGTAAGTAAATAAATATATAAACGTGTGAATGAACGAACAAATTGAATGAGAAATGAACAAGCGCGCAGGACACGGACCCTGAGGGCCACCTGTACTTTCTGCTCTCCAAATGTACCCACTCCGACTCACTTTCCTGCCTCTCCTGAGCGCCCCCTGCCAGTGAGAGGTTTAGCCTCTCGAAGCCCAAATTGGACCACTCGCCTGGCTTCGCCTTCGTTTTCGCTTCTGGTTGGCTCCAAGTCGCTCGCCCTGCCTTTTATAGAATGTAGTCCTCTGTGGGGCGTCAGCGTTTCTTGTCGGCTCAGGCACTGACAGCCACCGGAAGTACGTAGCCAAATTTCCCTGGGTCCCACAAGCCATTGCGATAGCATTGGTTGACGGGAGTCGTAGTCCTCGAGCAGATAGTTTCCGTCACAATTGGCTGGGATTGGAACTGCTATTCCCGCCATGCATCGTGCTCCCATTTCGCCGCAGCTGGCCCGCAGCATTCTGGGAATTGTAGTTTCACCACCTT